>NC_079296.1:20353669-21853044 GCF_023638135.1 Falco biarmicus
AAAAAGATTAATTTATATCTGCCTTCACTTTGGGAATGTGCATGAACTCCGCCATGAAGAAGGTGTGGATGGCCCCCATGTTAAAAGAGAACAAATCATGGGTTTGTGCCATGATGCCCCTTCCCTTTCTCTTCTCCTCTAAGCAGCGTAGGTTTGGGATGGTTTTGCTCTTCCCTCCAGAACTAGCAGAACCTGAGGGCAGGCTTTCTGTGCCCTACTTCCTCAGAGAGCAGTTGTTCTGAGCTTTTGACAGGCAAGGATGGGTGTGAGGAACACGTCTTCCTGCACTCCTTCACACCTCCTCCTTCTCCCTGATGGCCTCCCGTGGCCACCATGCACAGGCAGCAGTGGCATGAGGAGACCAAGCTGTGTGCTCAGAGGGGGTACGCTATCTGGGTTGGTTCACCAGCTGTGCCCTCTATTTAGGAACAGAGACAACAAGAAGAGCATCCTTTGTCCCCACTTGGGAGCTGCCTGTTGGACTGTTATGGTAGCGTACTCAGAGAGAAAAGATCAGCAAAACCAAAGAGTGGGAGATTTAATCACCACCATAAGAATGGCTCAACTAGCAAAAAGAGAAAAGCTAAAATTTACCTTTCTTCTCCTGCGACTATTGCGAAGGAAAAAAAAAAAGAATAAATTAATGATAATCTTTTCTTCCTTATGGATAATGCTTAAATAGGAAATAAATACACTGCAAATATACAGACAATTTCTGGAATTACAAGCTTTTCCCAGGATCCATACACAGGCCATATCACAGAAGTAAATATTGCTCAATGCATACAGATACACACACAGGGCAATAACTCTCCAAGGAAAATAATATTTTAGAAAAATTAATCTGGTTTCTTCTTAGCTGTGGGGCAAAAATTATGTGGATTTTAATAGAATGCTGAGATAAATTAAGACTACAATAAATATATGTACAGGTAGATGTCTCTTACTAAAGTGGCACATAAAGTGTGAAGCCAAAAAAGGGGCTAAAAGCCAACTTAGCTGAAGAACAAAGATTTCAGGTATTAATGTACTGCCACAGATATGAGCCTACATCTAGCAGAACCACAGAATATTTCATATGCAAATAGGCAAGGTGAGCTAGTCCTATTTTCCCTGGACGTGTTCAATAAAGGGCAAACAATATAATGGGATAAGTAAAAATCTACTCACCAATTTTTATACTGTAATGTTTTAAAAAACTGCAAGTATTTAAAATCTAGTACTTCTGGTACAGCAAAACCAACTGGGACACGTTCTTAAACGTGACATGATACTAGCCTCTGACATTATCCTGTGAAACATTTATTCAGGGTCCACGGCTTTTGATAACAGCTCAGCATACTGCTGCTGTTCTCCAATTTATTCAACTTTTTGATCTGCCTGCTGATTATCTTTGAGCTGACGGTTTAGAATCTTAGTTCCATCCTGCATCTTACTATCAGCAAATTTCTTAAAGGAGAGAGGTCTCAGTGGATGATCCCCCTTTTTAACAGCATCCTACATGCTTTTAACAAGACCAAGGCTGCTAGAGTAACACAAGAAATGAAGGCTGATAAGTCAGAGTTCACTGCTTGCAGGGATGGAAAAATTAGTTTGGTTTTATACGCAAGAAATAAGAATCTTCTAATTTCCACCAGTGCTTTTGGCCACACAATTAAAGACAGTGCACGTGTACTTACTGAGGCTCTCTGCTGCATAGAGTATTACCAGCCAAAAGTGCAATCACATTGAATGCCTCCTTATTTCAGCATGTTATGCAAAAGCAGGGGACTGGTTAAAACCCTGACTTTGAGAAAAAGATTAATTTGCACCTGTCTTCACTCTGGGAATGTGCATAAACTCTGCCATGAAGAAGTTGTGGATGGCCCCCATGTTAAGGAGGAATAATTTGAAAAGCAGGGAGAAATACTGGAATTGCATTCACATTCTGGTGTTGTGTAAAGAACTTAAATGGCAGTAACATGGATAGTGTGTCCTTCTACCAACCGTTTTGTGGGACAATCAGTATTTATTTGGAAAGACTTGTAGACTCTGTAGTAATTTGTGTGAAATGTAGTAATTCTAAAAAAATCAGACCAATAAAGGACAAATAACAATCCACAGAGGCATTCCTCACTCACATATTTGTAAATAAAAAAAGCCACCCATGTGAATATGTGTAAAACTAGCATAAAAATCAGCATCAGGGCCTCCTTAATGTGAAAAGCTAGAGCACTAATACAATGGCAGGCATCAGAAAAAGGAGTAGACTCCAGACTCCAATAATAGGTCAGCACATCTTATTCTGGCAAAGCCAAATGATTACAATTTGTGTTGATCTCCATTGTATATTATCATTTGTTCTTTTTCATTAGCTTTGCCTCAACAGCAGTAGCAGAATGGGAAGCGATGTATGAAGGCAAATTTCAAGACAGAGAAATGCAATGCTTCTAATCAAATGAAAGTAACTACCATTTCACCTAACATGTCTGTTAATAGAGCAAAGCCCCTCGTCATGGATGTCGACTGCATATAATCTATTCACTCTGAAATTGAATTTAATTGTTATTATTTTTATATACAGTCTATTGTCTAAAAGCCATGAACCAGGACTTCTCTGCATTAGCTGCTGTGCAAACAAAGGAAAGAGGGGGTTTATGGTCCATAGAGTTTATACTGTAATTTGTTAATTTTTGATGAAGAGTAAAAGATAATCTGAATGAGCATTCAGGCATTCAAAACCAGAAAACATTTAGCTATATAATGCAGCTCCTATAACAATCCTCAGTCTGCATTCAGAAAACACCATTACCAGATACACTGAACATTGCTATAAATTGACAGTAAAGAGGATAAAATTCTCTTTAGGTATAAACACCTGAACTACTAATAACGTCAATAGACTCATGCCTATTTACAAGAGAAATTCGATCCACTATCTAGAAAAAGGTGGCAGCAGAAAAAAGTACAGCCAGGCAACAAAACCACACACAAAAACCAGACTAAATTACTAATACCTGTTGAAAGAATGTTTTTTCTTATACCTGCAAAACTAATTTTACTTCAAAACACAACAGAAGTGGCAATTACAACTACTGCTCAACTGCTATTTTCTGGACTTCAAGTCTTGCAGAAGGTTCTGGACTGGTAAAAAAGAAGTCTAGTGGTGCTTTACTTTTCTACCTGTAGTGAAGACTGAGGCACTCTAAGAAAAACCTGCTCAGTGTTAAGGAAACACAAATAAAGGTACTGGATTACTATAAATTAATAAAATATATCTATTTTTTTGCCCATACAACATATGCCCATATATGCTTACTATAAAGATTTAGAACAACTGGAAACGTTTTAAGCTGCAAATTAGAAAATTATTTAGAAGTAGAAAAATTGAGTCATGTTCTTGTGCCTTCCCAAGATCTTTATCTACTGCCTTTAAAGAACATCTCTAAATTCAAAACACAATTATCTGTTGATGTATCAGCAATTTCCTATGTTACTGAGCACATAATCAGGCAAAATACACCGTCACAAGTTCCATGTCTTGACACGCTACATTTATACCATTTCTTGAAAACTCTGAAAACATAAGGTAGATGTTATTTTACATTAAAACTTAGCACTTGATAGTAGCCATTACCCAATTGTATTTATTGTAATGATAGAGGTAAATAAGTAATCATCACTACTGAATTTTAGATGTAATACTAGTCTTGAATTTTCTTACAAGTCAACAATTAGATTCCTGAGTGAATAACTATCCCAGGAAGGGAATTGCAACCACTGCAGAAATCTTGTGACTAGTGAGATTGTCAAAAGTTTAAAATCTGATGAAATATTTTTGAAACTGAACTTTTAATTTTAAAAGTTTTAAAAGTTTTCCACTATGAAATGGAAACAATGCTGGTCTGGTTCTACTGCCTCGTGGCAAATAGCAGTATTTCTTTAAACTGACTAAAACATATTCTAAAGATGAATTGTAAGAGATAATAAATTGCTCACACGGTCATTATTCCCATTAAGTAATTTCCTTTGACCAAAAGAAGAAAACATCATATTTTCAAGACTTACAAAAGTAATAGAAAATTTTAAAACTATGGAAGATAGAATTGCATCTAGTACAAAAATATTATCTTAATAATAAAGCAACAATTCTTTCAGCATATGCATAAAATAGTTTTGAAATTCATCTTTACAATTACTCTAAGATTTAATAATTATATGTAAGTGAAAATGAACGTGCAGTGTTCTGTGATAATGCCACCACTGGGCGATATCATCTGAGTCTATTATTCAGCAAAGCAGAGAAATATCAAGAAATAATTGGCCTGAAAACTCTCAGTTTAATTGCTCGGCACAGCCCTGGAAAGCAAGTTTGATGCCTCTCATATCAAGGAACTTATCCAATTCTGAAAATGAAGCAAAATGGATCAGGCTGGTCATAAAGAAATTACAAGCGTTGAGCCAGGGTATGCCACCTTCAAAACAAATGGCAACAATATTACTATACCCAACGACAAAACAGAAATGGCTTACACAGGCTTGCTTAGCATTAAAAGAAAATTTAGACTCAGAAGCTGGATATGGGGAAGTTGTTCAAGCTGGAATTCAAGGCTGGAGTAAATCAGAACAGCCATGAGAACTGGGGAGAGCAGCTGGTGGTGAGGAATACCAGCAGAGACTGGAGGCTTTTCGTCTACATAGAAAAGGTTCAGTATTCTTCCACCTTCTAAACAACAGGAATGACTACAGAGAACTGAATGTGATGCTACACGTAGACATGTCTTTTCTAGTATCTCCTTCTTTACCACATTTTCCCCATCTCCAATCAACTCTCTACCTTGGAAAACCCGCTACAGTCAAAAGATGCAAAGTCACTTTACACAGGCTTTATGACATGTTCTTTAAAACATCCTGTGAACTTTCAGAGACACATTTTTAAGGGTCTCCTTACTACAAGCTATGGAAAAAAATTTTTTTGCCTTTTTTCAGCTGTAATTTTGTCATGAAGTCATTACTCCCCACCCAACACACACACAGAGACAGACACACACACACCATACCCCAGATCAAACTGATTGAAAAACACACCACAACTCACTTCATAGTGCTCAAGTTTTAAAATTCTTTGTATTAGTTCTATCAAACTTCTTATGAAATGCCTAGTCTGTGGAAGAAAAGGAACTTGGCCAATTTCAGAAGCTTAGTATCTCTGGGGTAATAAAGAGTTGTTTAAGTCAATCAGCTCTATAATGCAGAGCTAGCATCAGTGAGAACTTCACAAGTGACTCTTGTCTCTTCATTATAAATACCAGATCTATCTAGAGACATAATTTTATTTCATTATATGTTGTTTGCCATGTCAGAATAAAAGTGTTAGCTGCAAAATAGTAAATCTGAGACTGAGTGATTAACAAATGTGCTTTAGCTTTCACTGTGTGAAAAGTATTGTTACAATTGTTTTTTTGTATCAGAGTGCCTGTTGTGCGAAAGCTTGTGTGTCTAGAACCACTTACACAAAATGCATTTTTAACTACCATAGTTGATCATAAAGGGAAAGAGGGGGAAATAAAAAGATGCATTATGCAAACAGCTTTGAGATTTCTTTTTCTTAGTTCAAAAGACACTGATGTTTCTTTGCTCATTCACTGGACGCAACAGCATGGCATAAAGTTGATTTAAGAAACTTAATTTTAGGCTGGTAACCATTTTACATTCTAAATGGAGGGACAAGTATTTTTTTAAGCCTACTGAGTAGAATACGCTGGGTTTGATGCCTTGGAAAAATAAAGGGAAAAATGGATCCTGCCAGGATGAATAAATGACACTGGCTTAAAAAAAGGACAGAACAATGCAGCTGAGACCAGATCAACATCTGGGGTTAACTGCCAAAACCAATGTAATGCTTAGTACCCAACTGAAAAGCCTATCCTCTGTCCTAGGCCACATTATTCATTTACTTAAGCCAAACAGGCTCTTCATCAGCTTCTGTCTTGCCTTATGTTCTCATTTCCCTGGAAATGTATGGTAATGAAGGTCCTTCTAACAGATGTTCCTTTAGAATCATTAACTCCTGAATCTTGTTATTCATTTTATCCACCAAAAGTTAGGTTATTAGAACAACTATGGGAAAACAGGAAATCACAAAGAGCTTTCATCATGATACTTAACTTCAGATACTGATACCAAGTGAATGTATGCAGATGGTACGTGTGATACTTAGAGATTGTCTTAAGTGATGAGGGAGTTCCCCACGTCTCAAGAGACAAAGATATCCTGTGTGACTTCAAGCAAAACATCATAAAACGTTGCTTAGCGCAGATTGAATAAACAACTGTCCTGGTTACTGACAATAACTAAAGGCACAAAGAACTTTGATCCCACTTGCCTAAGGGAAAGTTATTTAGTTAGCTAAAATAACACTACAGGATTATGTAAGTAGTACTATAGCAACCGGCTTCAAGGAAATCAAGTCTTGATGATTTCAGGAACAATGCATGAAATAAAGCCCTAAGAAGAATGAAACACAACTATGCACAGGATTTATTTTATGATATCTAGAACACAATAAATGTCGGACCTTATTTAATACAGATAAAATTATTTTAATGTTTCACTTCTGTGGCAGAATTTAGATTTAGGTGTTGAATTACTATATGAAATTATGATACTGAGGGATAGTACAGCTTATTTTAAACAAAAAGCAACATCCCTATAAAGGGATGTCACTACTCTTCATTACCACGTACAAAGTCTGAACAGTTCCATGTTGATAAAAATCCTGACAGTTTTCTAATATTTTAATACAATAAATGATATTTAAGGAAATGTAAAATGTCTTCCCTAGCATGAAAACTTTTAAAAGCACGATTGCACTCCTGTTAAATCTCAGATTAAAACAATTTTACATGATCTTATTTGAAGACTGGCAGCAACCTGAAGCCAATACCTAAACAAAAAAAGGAAAAGTTATCTTTTCTGACTAAGCTATATAGTAGACTTTAAAAAGTTATTACTTAAGAAACCCTCCAGTTTTAAAATGTAAATGCCAGCAGGGGAAAGTAGTACTTGTAACTTGCTTCACCTCTTCTAATTAAAACCATCACTAATCACAGTTTAAAGCTTCTGGTTCTAAAAGCATGTGCTGTCAACCAGTAATTCTTGGGATTTTGCTCAATAACAGACATTGATGAGACGGTGAAAGCAGTGTCAGGATATATCAACAGAGATAAGCTATAACCTCTGGTGGAACTGTTGCATGCACTTTTGAACGATTGTCAGTCTGAGGTTTTACCTGGAAATATAAAATGAAAGAAAAAGGTCTTACAACATATCATTTTACTAACTTCCTTTTCTACCATGTACTTGGGTTTTATTTATTATCTGGCATATCCTCCAACTGTATGTAACGGATATTTTTCTAATATTTTAATATAATAAAAGATTTTTAAGTAAATCCATGCTTAAGTACAGAAGAAGCTACAGTATGCACTCCCATGCACTTGTGGGGCACCAGCCTGTCACCTTTCCCTCAGAAGCAACTGCAAGTCTATTGAAAGCAAGAAACTTTTTCATACATATTTGATAATCATGAGTAATGGTGGAAAATATCATGTAGGCAAATGTCTGTGATGCATTTTGGAGTCGTATGATGATTTCTGCATACTTATGTCTTACTAAACAATCAGCTTATGGTTTGACTTACGCATTTAAAGGACCTAAGCACTTACCCTGAACAAAACGGTACTGTACTACACACAGTTACTAAGAATCATGCAGTAGTATTTCTCACTTGAATGAGGCAGAAGGAGATTGCGGGCTAGCTGCTTTCCTTTGAAATACACACACTGATCGTATAAAAATCCAAAATATTTTACTGTCTCAGTTGATCAGCAGATCGCTGGTAAGATCATGTGGTAGAGTTAAGACAAGCAAAACAAATGAGTACTGTATCCTAGGGCTAACTCATACTCTCAAGAGATCAAGTTCATGACATTACAAAAATGTTATGCCTGCCAATGACACTGTTGTATGTGAATAGCACTGGGAAGAATGAAATAACCCAATCTTTCACAACTCCTGCAAAATATCTGAGAGTTGCATTCACTACCCAAATGTGTATTTGGTTATATACAGCTGTCAAACATTTTTGCAGGGACACTATAAGGATGACTAATTTCTAAGTATTTTGTCCCACCTTCTTTTCACTTGAAATATAGCAAGTCATTCATATTTCAAAGTCAAGAATGAAATCTTCAGTCATAAAAAAGTCAAACAGACCTTACTTTAAGGACATTTTCTTACTGTTTAATCAATTTCCCTTAAGTTAACATATAGTAATTACAGTTATTTTTTGCTAGAATCATTCCAAACAACACTTTGACTTTCTTTAGGGTTAAAGGGTGTGCGAAGAGCTAGGAGATCAAATTCTCTATAGTATGTGGAAATCAGAGAATCAATTAAGCTTTTACTTAACAAAGCTATTTACCAGATCTATGTATACACTTCCTATAAATAATCCCAGCTTTTCAAATATGTACCACTGCTCCCGTTCAACTCAACGGGCACTACAGACATTCTGCATTTTGCAGTATTGAGCCTTCAAGTCCAGCAGCCCACTCATGCCCCATGTCATGGCTGTAAATTTTTGAATTCAATTTTTCTTTTTTTCTGTCAAGAAAAATAACTGTCTTCACAAATGAATACTCATATCCAGACTGTATCCACAGCCATACACAATACTTCAAAATACATGAGGAAAACATAAGAAATTAAGTTGTATCAAGAAATAAACAAAAGGTGTTCAAATACAATCATAGAAAATTACTATCAATTTAATCAAAATAATTGGGTTTTGTGACCTAATTAATATACAGAAGATGTTTTTCTTGGCAGCGCTTCTGGACAATTGTTACAAAATGATGATAGTCTGATTAGCAACCCAAACTTTTAGGAATTATTTTGCCAGTGAAAACAATGGAAACATATCAGTTTGATTGCAACTTTGAATACAAAATATCCACAAACTAAAACTTCCATAGCAAGGCACTGTGTTGTAAACAACAGTACACAGCTAAAGGTAGCACTTTCAAGTACCATTTACAAGTACCAACTTTTTTTCCTCAACACTAGGTGTCTTACAGACACAGAAGAAAAGAAACAAGTCTTGTCTCAAAGAGCTTGCAATATAGGCATAAACCAAAGAAGTCAGGTGAATACCACAGGATCAAAAGTAGGTCAGTCATGGCTGGTCAATGGACAGTAGGATGGCAGCGTTACCAAAACTGAGGCATGAAGGCATCAAAGTGCAGTCGAGCTGAAAAAGTATATTCAATGTAGAAAAACAACTAAGACGTTCAGAAGAAACTCCTACTGCTTTTTCTTACAGTAGCATAATTGTAGAAATTACAAAAACATAATAAATGCACATATAAATGGACATATATATAAGGAATTCTTATTCTACTCAAAATTTCCTGCTCTTTGCTTGAAGCGCCACCGATCAGTCCCCAGTCTTACATGTACACAGAGTAACAATTTAAACCAGTAAGACTAACTACCACTTACTATGTGTATTCATATACAAAATGGAGAAGAAAAACAGCTGTCTACATTTTTTCACTTTAGAATCATCTTTTTATGCTGTGTTATGCATAGGGCAAATGTGTGTGTGAAATTTCATTTTCATGGATAAATGTGTAACATTAGCTATCAAGCTGTTAGCTTCACTGCCTTAAAAAAACCAAAACATACCTCACTGATGAGCCAAAAAAATGTAGGACTTTGTTAAAAGTCAGGCTGTGAAAAATAGCAATAACTTCCTTTTGAGCACACTGTCTTTTGTAGTAGTAGGTACTGTGATAGAATTCCAGAAACTTAACCCATCTGCATAATTGATTTTCCTAGTAACAGAGTGCTTAAATAAAAATATACATTCTGGCTTCCAAAACAAAAAGGCTGAGATTTTCTCAACTAGTTCATTACACTAGAAACTTGGTAGAGGAATTTCTCCCATGTATTATTTAAATGGAAGTCATTTTAATGACAAAAGCAACTGTAAAGATCAGAGCAGATATTTTAAAGACTACTTTTGAACTTTTTTCTGATATTTGTATAAAACCTCAAAGATTTCTGTAATTAATGATTGCTATGCCAAGGGAGAAATTATTTCAGATGAAAGAATTTTATTTATTAGACAAATTATTTGTATCATATATGTGTATATATATATATAAAAGGCTTTTACTGCAGCTTATGGTTTCTTACTGTTACAAAATTGGCTGGTAAACAGGTGTGGCAGTAATAGGATTAAACTCTGTCTAGCACTTCCTTCAGCTATCTTTAATCACAGCTAAACCTCACTCCCTACTCATCTACTTGTCATGGGTGCATACACATTAATCTGAGATTAGCTGCATGAGGAGTCTAGGTACCTAACTTAAGAAAATCAGGATCATACTGTGAGAAGTTCATACATAATCTGTTATGTTATGTTGCCTGATTTAGGCAGAAACCAAGGCACCACAGTGCTGGCCATGAGGTAATTGCATTTGGTACTAAAGATTTTAAGAATAAACCAGAAAAAATAATAGTAATCAACATGAAAATAACTTTAAAGGTATCTCAAGTAGTATATTATCTCACAGTTTGCCACACCAGCAGGAGTAGCATATTACGTGATGTGTTATAATGATACTAGGTGCTACCAAGTCCTTTTATCAAATAGTATATTTGCATGTTTACAAAATAATTTACAAAATTATGCATTAGAATGAACATTAACAATCATACATAAATAAATATGAATTTTAGTAATTTTATAAAGTAAATATTTTGTGAATATTTACTTGGATATCAATAATTGTTGATCAGTTCTAAAGAAAATATTAATGAAATCTTTCAAGACAAGTACAGAAATGTAGGGTACTTAAAATTAAAGATTTTAATATGAATGTAGACAAGAAGAAAATTCCATTGGCTCCAAAGAAGTAATTTCTGATGTACTTTGCTGCCTCACTTGATAAATCTGTGCTGTGTCAGTTTTCATTCAACAGTTAATATTTGACTACACTAAATTAAATTGCAGGATGATAATGCACTCCCATTATCTTCTTACCATTATATTTGTCTGTCTTAAAGCTGTATCTTCCATCGCAGTGAGAGCAAGCAGTTATTTGTCTATGGTTCAATCTCTATTTAGTATACATTCTCTATAATGCCTATTCCTGCCAAAATAACAGTGTGGATTGGAGCAAAACAGATCTTCCCCTTTTCTGACCAATTCCATGAGTTGAAGACCCTACAATAAAACACCACCACTGTTGAACATACAGCTACTTCTAATATTTCTTGAAATATCTGTATAGTAAACAAAGCATATAGGAATTAGGTGGTAGCTGTCAAAATAAATAGCTCCGCTACAGCCTTGTTAATTTGCTATTTGCCACATATACATGATACATTGCTGCATGACACATTGATGTCAGCACTGGTTTGCAGGAACTGGGAATGAAAATTATTATCATCATAGTAACTGGTTTCCATGCTGCAGAGCACACCCCCAATGCAGTAAAGAACTTGTATTGAAGCCTTTAAATCCATGTAAGTTTAAGTTATACACATTTTAAGCATGAAGCTTAGTGTTCAGTGTCTGATAATATGGTCTTCATCCCATCTTGTACAGGGATGTGTACTTCAAAAGTAAAATAAAAAATACAATAAAAAACATCTATTTTTAATAGTGGCAACCAGCCACCTGCAGCCAGGTAGATTATGGAAAGGATGAGCACAAGACACTACCTGGAAGAAAAAATTGACAACAAAATATGACCCTGTAATGTGCTCTCGTTGATGACTTTTTAAAATGAGTAATTTGGCTGTAACTATGTGAACAGACTTGGGCCTGGTGCTACTGTAACTGAAATGTTCATTTCAAGATATTCTGCTCATTTAAACAGAATATGCTCTTGAGAAAAAAAGGTTGTGATTCCCAGCTGGGAAAAGTTTATTCCATGTAACTTCAGAAAATCACTAAAAATGATAGAGTGGATTACCTGTATAGTTTTGGATGCTCTTTACTTTCTATGAGGTGTTGGCTAGACCTACAGAATGTCAATCTGGATGCCTTCCAGCTATTCTGCTGCCAGGGCAAAGCAAAAAAAAAAATAAAATCTTAAAATATTTATTAAAAAAGTAATATTATTGTAGTAAAATGAGACAACAAAGACCCTTCAGAAAACAAAATAAAACCAAACAAAAAAAAACCCAACCACCAAACCCCCACAACAACTTTTTCCTGAGGGATACACGCAAAATGTTTAAGAACAGCTTTCTATTTTTATTTAATTACTAGAGTAAAATAATTAGTTTTACCTTCATGAGAAGAGAGACAGGTTACGATTTATGCCTTAAAGGATCATTGTTCTTCCACTGAGAAGGCTCACTTGCCACAACCAAGACATTTAAAGTACAGCCAACTGGATCAGCAGTCTACAAAGATCTGTGTAGGCAATGGGACCTAAACCATGTAAGACTGTTAAGGATCCACTGCACTTCTACAAAAAATAATTGAAAAGGCAAGGGAATGCCCGAAGAGTCGATGTCACACAACACCCTTACTTTGCACAACAGCCACAGGGTAGCACACTGCCTCGCAGCGATACCCGAGTGCCCTCTGTGCCCTCAGGAAGAACAATACATAGGGTCACTGCAGTAATCAACCCGGCAGGTACGTAAACTTGGATTAGCGTTGCAAAGTGCAAAGTTCCATGTAAAATATTTAGATAAATACCCAAATATATGTCAAAACCCCATTCTTGACCGCCAAGCCTATTAGATCTCAGTGAACAATTAGAACCTTTGGTGAAGCTCCCTACAGATAAGAATGAATCTCAAGTTCCCAAATAAGCAGTGTCTGCTTTTCCTAGTCAGAGCATTAGCCAGCTCATTGTCATCCAAATCCAATTTCACAGACACTTCGCGAAGGCGGAGACAGAGGAGACCTTTCACTGATAGAGTTTAATGAAAATAAATCACAGAGCCCTAGGTCATCAGCATCCTGATGACAGTGAAGTCTACCCTGTGTGCCCCCTTTCCTGATGACATCATATTTCGTGTACGATAGGTTGCACTGGACCCTTGTGAAAAATCAATCTTTGGAGTGGAAAAAATCCTCCAGAATTACCCTTAAAAACTCAGAGAGAGACTAAGGATATCTATTTAAAGAAAACAATGTAACCCAGTCTGGACCATGGCCAAATAACAGGAAGAATATGTATTACGGTTATGTCTAGAAAACGGGTCACTGCTTCAGACCAGCAAGATCTGGATTCATGACCCTGTTTTTCTAAGGACATCTGATATACAGTCATAGATTATAAAAAAAAACACAGTGGAAGAAACTTCATATAATACTGCTCTCTCTAAAACCAGATTGCACCTTGAATTGCAAGGCTCACAAGTTAACACAGGAGTCCAATGAAACATTGCCCAAACCAAGCAGAGTGGAAAAAGTACTTACGCCTTTTGTAGGTCTTATTTGTCAATATAGAACTTGCTTTCCACCCCCTGCCCTCCCCCAGCTTAACTTTTGAGCCAAGATCAGTCTGATATTCACTATAATCAGGCATCAATATATATTTCTCCAGTTTTCCAAGACTATAACCCCGTTTTGCAATGTAGCTGCTGTCTCCTTTAGCTTTCTTTGACAGTTTCCTGAAGACAACACACTCCGTATCTATTGCTTCTCCCATATCCACAATATATCTTAACTTGTTAAAGGAGGTGAACAGGTTAATATGATCATGGGTCCAGCAGGAGTTATGTCTCGAAGGAGGTCAATACCTAAACTCTTTTGAGGACTTTAGCCTTTCCAAATCTCAGTTTTCCATCTATAAACTCCATATAGCACTACTTTGCAAATGGTTTTTGAGGTAACAACCATTTAATATTATCAAGTGTTCACATAATACGGTAATGGAAATACATTTTTAAAGTACATGGGCTTTATAGCCAAGCAATACAGATAAGAATATCAAAATTTGCTGACATGTAAGTTCCTAAACCCAACCCTTATATTCAACCAAAAATAAACAATGCTGTATTCAGACCTGAACCAAAGAATCAGGTAAATGTCAGAACATTAGATTATGCTTGGACATTAGTATTTTACAATACTTCATAATCCTTGACATTTAAAAAAAAAAAAACCAGAGATACATAAACAATGTGAAATCAGTTCCTGAAATAGAGCACAGTGTTGCTTAATATCTACTGCTTCTTCCTGTTCTTGAGCAATGTGCAGCCCTTGAAGAGGATGGTGCTTTCCTACTACTTCCTAAAGCCACTGAATGGGTAATAAAAGAGACCAAAGCAGCACGAATAAATATGAAAACAAACTCAACAGCCTGCACAATAAGTTATACATCTATCATATATATATATATATATATATATATACACACACAAATGACAAGGTGAAATTGAGTTAAATCCTAAGAAAACAGATGATGAGGCTAGTTCACAACCAAATTGCACATACTTCGTTGCCATCGATGGGAGATGGCAAGTTTTGGCAGAAACCCTCACCTTAATGATAGAATTCCACTTTATGAAGAGAATGTTTGGGCTCTCTAGTACCTATGGCTACAACTTTTAGAACATAATGAAAAAGCTTCAGAGAAAGATCCCATGGTCCAATTATCAACTTGCTTATTCATTAATTAATCTATTTAAGTTATATGTAAGACATGAAGTGAAAAGCATGTATCTTTAAATGCTTAATTACAATATTTGAAGGAATTTTATGTATATTTCTGTAAAGTGATTATTCATTATTATAGTTATCATCATACATTTCCTCATAGGTCTTAAAACAAATATAAGTAGCATTAAAAATCCATATAATTAATTTCAAACTGAGAAGCAAAAGTCTTTTTTTATTCATAGCAAATGTCATTGTATCATTCCTCATTCTTGTTTAAATGGAAAACTTATGCAATTCTTTTTTTAAACAAAATTATTTTTAGAAGTGTCAGTACTTAATGCATGCTGCCAAACCTTTGAAATAATAGTGCAGAACTATTTTATACATCCTATGAAAAGATTTTAATCAAGTGACAGCACTTCCATTGGTATTTAAGAGTTAGAAATCCCTGATACTGAAAACTAGGAAATGCTGGGAAATTTAATTGTTGTGCTTAATATTTATTTCTCAATAAGATCTCAGGTTAAACTTAACAGTTTACCTAAACATTACAGCAGGGTAATCTTCAAAGTTCATTTCAGTATTACAGATATTAATATTAACCAGTTTGGGTTTCATTATATGCTATTAAAAACAAACAAACAAACAAACGAACAAAAACCCCCAAACCCACTGGTGAACTACATTCAGGGAATGCTGCAGTTACATGCCATGGCATAGGTTTCCCAAAGAAAACTGAAGTCCTTATTCAATTTGATTAATCCTTACTCTTGTAAATCTCCCAGTGTAGCCTCCTGCAATCTCAGGTTTTCAATTTCTGTTTGAAAACAAGTAGCTACTATAAAAGATTTTATGCTTTTTGTAAACCACGCTATCTGTCACTAAAAGGGGAAAAAAGCTAGAATGACTGTTGGGGAAGGTGTGGACTAAGTAGGCAAAACTGAGGGTTGGTTTATTTTTTTAATATCATGCTCCACTATTTGAATCAAACCCGACTTAATTTTTCCTAAGTCATCACCATTCAGTCCTGATAGCATTTACATCATCATATTTCCTACAGACATTTGGAAATATGGTAAGTTCTCATGCAGCTGTGACAGAAAAACATGTGCAGAGCCTGCAGTAAGAGGACAAGGAAAAGGCTATGCTGTTCCATACACAGTTTACTTTAAATAAAGTCAAAGCACCACACATATGACAGAAGTGATACAGGCCAGAGGGAATGAGGGCTGTCTGCAAATGATCATCTTTATCTGACAACTGGAAACTAGATATTGAGCCAAAATGTCACATGACACACTGTCATGTTCAAAAGCAAGTCAAATTCTTCAATTTCCGTTTAATCAAATTTTCCTCATATATGGCAGCTAACTACATCAGGTTTATTCATGTTCATGAATTTACCATGGATCCTTCTTTTTTAAAAAAATATATATTTCAAATATTCCAAATATTCCCTTTTATTTTAATTATATTAACATACATTCTGAAACACAGGTTTTAGGTGCCCAAGTGACCATCCTGGTTAAGAAAACACCAGCAGTCATGGAAAATGTCAATGCTACGTTACTGTCAGAGAAACAAAGAAGAAACATCTGAGCCAACATAGGATTTTCTGTAAGAAATTCTGGGCTCATTTCTCCCACATGGTCCCTGCATAGAAGGAGGGAGGTTGAGACAATTTATATTGATTATATGCTAGAGGTAGTCAGAAACAAAACAACTCATAAAGAATTGGTGAGTCACTTACAGCTGATTCAATGTAATGGGAAACAATGTAGTCACTGCTACCATATACCTTTGAACATATAAGGCTGAGTTTCCTTTATATTTTACAGAAACTAGCAAGCTTCTCTACGGGGCAGGTCAAAACACCTGAACCCATCTCCTGTTCTACATTAAATTCTAGAGGAGCCTCTCAGTCATCACCCACTATAAAGATTAAAAAAACCCCAACCCAACACTTGCAAAACGACACAAAAAAGTCACTAATGCAATGGCCACCTACTTTCCCAGTTACTTTTTGAAATTTTTTTGGTTTATATTTGGGCTAGCCAGAGATTTCCCTAAGTCTCTCCTCTAAGTCATTCCAATTGATATCTATAAATAAATTATTCTTTGGAGGGAAAAAAAAAAGGAACCTGGCATCTCCCCCAACTGACAAGGGCACCAGTCACCACCTCCTGCTATTTGGTCCAACTAATACGTACCCTCAGAGAGAAAACTCAACAAGACAGGTTCAGAAGGCGTGATGCTCCAGAATGTTCTAAGTAAGCAATTGAGATACTTTTTTAAGAAATGGAAAGTTTTCTTTTCAGCTCTCTGCTCCAGATAAGGAATAATTCTAATTGTCATTATATGTCTTACATATACCTAAGTGCCTTACAGGTACATAATTTGGATGAAAGCTCCTCCTCCTCTAGATTGTGAATAGGATCGAAGTCTAAGATTCTAATTTTCAATGTCCAAGTTTTCTTTGCTTTTATTAAAAGTACACGCCATGTTAAACTTGGCATTTAATTTCTCCTGATATTTTATAAAAATGAGAATCTTAGGAGAAAAAAAAATAATTTTGGTTGATACAAAGAGATTTTGTCTTCATCTTAGGACTGCCAATGAACAATTAATTTGACAATTTCAGTATTTCACAAAATTGTAGTTAAAAAGGACTGAAAGGATTAGTTCATCTGAGTTCTGGCTTTGCAAATAGCAACAGCATAGATTAAAATGCAACCATGGAACAGTGTGAGCACATTTAATAACTCTTACAATTCTGTTTCTCACCCATGTGGTCATCAGCTTTTACCTCGACGACCGCAGCCCTCTCACTTGCCTTGACAAATGCAGTCCTGGCCCACTTACATCTATTCACAGCATTCCTAGAGATCATTATCTTGTCATCACTTTGATCATGTCATCCCTTGCTTAACATCCTTTCACTGACTCCTCGGTTTCCCTATCACATCAAACACCTTTTACTTGTCTTCAATTTCAAAATCCTTTGCAATTTATTCTCTCCTATCTAGCACTTCTCATATGCTATCATTACGGCTCCTGAATCATTAATGCTGCCATCTGAAATTAGAAGACCATTTGTACCTTTCCTTACACTCTTCTTTAGGCTACCCAAAAACTTACGCTACCCATAAAATTAGGCCATTGTCATCCTTGTCATCAGTCCTTAAAATTCAGCTCTGACACCATGTCTCCAGAAAACTAGGCTAAACCAGGCCACTGGTGTGCAGAGCCACCTTACCTGATAAACCACCTTCCAGTGTGTTTCCACCTGCTCTTTTTTTGACTGATAAGCTTTCAAAAAACTACTTAATTTAAAACCTCTGTTGGACACAAACCAAGTTAATGCTGCAGATTCATATTTAAAAGAACGAAACACTACCAGTGTTGACCACCTGAGAATCCCAGATACTGAGGCTTCACTGCCTCAGGAACCCCCCCAGTCTTTAAATTCCTTTAGTACCTTATATTCATTGGCACGATTAGGAATTGGCATGAAATGTATGAATGTTGGCACGATGCAGTAAGTTACAACAAAAAATCCAACACTAGAATGGGTCATTTATGCAGAGATTATTTTGGTTTGTTTTTATTTTAGTGTGATGTCTGTGTTTTAGCTCTGATGAATTTACCATGTGACACCATGAAGAATAAATGATTCTATGCAAAAACATTAGAGACTACAAGCAAACTGAAATGTTTATAAAATGAAAGCACTTATTTTCTAGTACCTGTAGTTATACTAGAGGACAGGACTTCCAGTCCACTAAGAGACATTCATGTATGTAAACACCTTGCAGCCGTAAGTTTCCATGACAAATCCTGCCCTTTAATAAAATCAAGTTATTCCTTTTAAATGTTATTGGCATTTTAAAGGCTGTTAAAAGGAACAGAGCTCAGAATGTTTATATTGCTCTGAGTCTCCCTGATGGTGTCCCATTCTGATAACCACCTGTCTGAGGAAGCTTTGATTGGGTATGCATCTTCTGCAAATAATTCAATAGGAAACAAACATGTTACTGTGTATTAAAACCAGAACGTGTACTGGGACCTAAGATTATTGGTCAGTGCAGGAATTTTTCAGGCATCTGGTCTGTAGCTCACATTGCATGCAGTGAATTATATCCCAGTAATTGAGAATGATGAATGATTTGACCCTCTTAAATATATAATGAGGGGAAAACAGCACAGTGAGAGCCAAGATTTAGGCAATTTTAGCCTCCAGGAAAAAACAGTTGTAACCCAACACCACCTACAAATCTCAGCGGGTGCTTTGGTTGGGTAGTATGTCATGTACCTTGGGTAATACATCTTGCATTGCGGGCAAGAAGAAACGCTAATATTGATCTTCCACACCATGAGAAACCGTAAGTAATGTCAAAGAATTTAGAGGTTTACACAATAAGGTTAAAAAAGCCACTTAATCTTTTGCTTGGGGCTTTTTTTTTTTTTCTTCCCCCATGCACAGGAATTTTATAAATCCCTATAAAAGGCAAGAGTATTAAAATAAGTGTAACAAAAGACTGCTAAATTACTCTGATACAATTTAATGTCACAATGGCAAGCAATACCTCTCTCTGCACCTACCTCTGTGGTACTATGGTGACTTTAGGAAATTATAAAGTTAGCAGTATATCCTGAAGTTAAAAAGCATCCTAATTAGTAATTTCATGCTGGCATTTCGCACTGGAATATCCTGTCACGGTAAAAGACTGTTTGGACCCAAACTCCCATTCACATAGATACTGCAGTCAGATGTCAGCTCAGTTCTGATTTCTCTCTCTTCCCAGCTGGCCACCCTCCTACCTGCTGCGCTGAGTGGAAACAGCAAAATGCAGACCCTCTTGTGAGACTTTAGCAAAGATGCTGTCCACAAAGCAGCAGGATTGAGTACACTGATAACACAGCAGCTACAAAGCAACTTGGGGGCATTGGTCTTGGTTTATTATTTTGCAACACTAGATAGAAAGAGGGAAGAGAAGCGAAGGAAGTCCATATGCTGTCTTAAAGTTTTTATTTAAAAATTATATTTTATTTTATAGTTTTATATATATATATATTATATTTTATGTAAAAGTTCTATTGTTGGGGAAATTTGGTTTGTATAGTGAGGGAGGGAAGTGGATGGCAGACAAATGATGAATTGATAAAAAGAAGAAAGCTAAAAGTGAAAAGAGTTTAAAAATTACCAAGGTGAAACCACCCTGGTATTACTGCTTTTCTTACCTGTTTCGCTCTTCTGGGGAGCAGTAGCTAAAAGTGGTTTCTGGTCAGTTTAACCGGCCATTAACGAAATTCACAGCTTTCTTTTGTCTGCGGTTCAGAGATATGCATGTTTTATGCTGTAGAAGATGAGCACATGAACAGTCTGCATTTCTGTTTTGGCACAAGGACTAGATTTAAATATGAATGGGGAGATCTCCTGCAGCTGACAGAAGTGCTCACTCATTCCACCACTGCTGCAGAGATGTTACCACCAGCTCCAGGGTCCCGTTTTTCAGAGTAGCAATTCAGATAATGCATATTTATAACGTTTTTACAGCCGAATGAGTTAACAAATCACAAAGCGCTTGAATTACACAGGAAGAAGCAAAAACCGATCGGTTAGAGCCTTAATTTGATACATCTGTATTGTGCGATGGGCTCCATTGTATGGGCTCCATCCTGCTCCATGGCAGACGGTGCATTGAAAGCCCTACATTTGTGCTCTGAAAGGCAGCAGCTGCTTCTCGTCTTCCCTAACATCTGAAGAGAGTTTTACATTCCGAGTACTCACAAGCCAAGAACACACATCTCTCCTACAGGCTGAGGGAGAGAGTATTTCTCTGAGAACCCAGACTATCTGCTGCTCAGGAAAACTACAAATGGCAAACAAAGGAGGGTTTGCCAAGGAAATATGTTGAGCTGCTAAACACGTAGTCCAATAGAAAAAAAGACAAGACAGAAATTTACCAATATCTCTAAATTCCGTGACAGATTGGTGAAGCTTTGTGTAACACATCCATATTTTAAACACTGGGAGCTAATTTCTGCAACTGGAAGGACAGTCTTCTTCCAGATATTTTTCTGTTGTGCTGATAAAATCCAATCACAGGAAAACCAGGAAGACTATTCTTATTCAGCAAGCTTTTCCTTATAATTTCTAATTTGTAGTTGATTTATCTTTTTCTTATAATACTTTTTACCTAAGTCTCTTGCAGAACACAGCTATTAGTGAGACAAAAATGTCTCACTTTTCATTTTCTAGATGAGACATTTTTTTTCTGATTTTGAACCTTTTTGTCAATATATTCCTTGTTTATCTATTAACCAATTTCCCTCAGAAACATCTCAGTTCTTTCTCCTCAGCTACCACTGACACATAGATGTGTAAACCATATTCAGCATCTTCATCTGTGTTGGTTTCAGGGCTGTAAACTCGTTTCTATTTCCCAAAACTGCTTCTTTTAATGGTTATAGAAAAATGGGGAACGGAATGCTTTGAAAAGAGGGAGACACAACAAATATTTTATTTATTGTTGGAACAAAATTTTGCATTTGTGTACTATCATATACCATTTCCCCCCTTATTTTCACTCATTCTTTAGAACATGGATGTCTGTGTTTTGCTATATAGAACCGGACACCATGGAACTTTCAAAGAGCAAGTGGGATATTTATTTACTAGTATAATATGAACAATGTTGATGACTGATCAAAACAAAACAGTTTTTGGCAAATGCTCCCTTGCATTCCTGTTCCCAAATCTCATATCTCCCCGTGTTGAACTTAACCTTTTTAGATACTAGCATGCTTGAGGTACTATTTACCAAAGCTAGCCACATAATATCCAAATAATATGAGTATTACTATGTTGTCATCACATTCTTTGTAGTGTAAAGATACACTATTGTAAACACAAAAGCAATATTGCCTAGATATGAGAAAAGTCAGATGCTAACAAACAACACCAAACAAAAGCCAAACCAAAATCAACCACCTGGCAATTTACCCATTTGTACATTTTACCCAGAAGATTTTGTAATTCATAAATGAATGAGAAGCTATCAGAGTTTTTTCTAAAGGCTTTTATGTTAATTGAGTTTGCGCTAAACACTTTCATATATCACATCAAGTATTCAATGAGGTGCCAAAGCACTTTGTTAACAGACTTATTTCCCAGATGTGGCTAAAGCAGAGACAGAAGGCTTGAATGTTCTAACATACCTAACAATTCAATTACAGTTATCTTATGGTGCCATCACATATTTTTCTTCAACAATCAAACAACCTCAGCTGGAAACTCCAAGCAATAACATAAATAAAGGACCATCTGGCAAGAATAATTAAGGAAGGCTGGAAATAAAACATTAATTAGTGCAGTAGTCCAAACGACCTTCAAAGGCCTTATTATGAAATTATATCCAAAACAGATAATCATTTATTTCATGTTACAGTTATATTTAACTAAGCATGAATAAATAATAATACCATTTTAGGATGCTATTACACTGTTATTGACTCAAACTGATTTTGAAATTGTCTTATTTTTCTATAACAATAAAATTAGAATGGAAAACAACCTCCATCAGTTTAGAATGGCAGCCTTCGTTTTCCCCTGTTTCACATCAATGAGTCAGATGAATCAAGCTTGCCCCAAAATTTACATAGGAAAGGAATAGAATGGTTTGCCAGGACAATATGCATACAACTAATTGCTTTTAAATCATTTATATTTGTTTTCTCAGTTTTGGAAGAAAAAGAATGGAAGTCTAGAACTACTTGCTTTCTGATCTATGAAATTAAATGAAATGCCAAATACTAAGGTTTCCTAAAATCTCTTCTGTACAGAAATATACATTGCTATCAAAACCTCAGGGAAGATATCTTCCTATATCTTTCAAAATCTTTGCTACTTTTACTGATGATCTTATGTTAGTTGCAATTAAAAGAAATCAATATATTTCAATGTAATCTGCAGATAGGTGATGATGGTCTCAAATGCTTTCGTTATCCTCTAAGCAATATAATGGGAAAAATATTCCTTGAAAATAGAATATAACCAGGTTGTTCAAAAGAAAAATAAATAAAAGAGAAAAAAGAAAAAGAGCTCAGTAATTCCTGTGTTCCTGTACCTTTTCCAAACTGCATTTAAAAATGTAAAAAATGTATGTATGAATTATTAACACAGTTACATCTGTATATTTTCTGGCTTTGTTCTTTTAGTTGAGCATTATTGGGAAAATATGCTAAGGCAAAGAATTTTAAAGAGGACTATAATTATAATGCATTAATTATTTTATTTCATTATTGTACAGAATTGCCATCCGGCCAATAAGCCTACAGTCTTCATTATTTGGTGGAGTCACCTTCTCCTTATCCCCAGGCTACAGGATGTCAAGCAACTGAATGAATTATCTTGGACCAGAGCCAACAGCACATCCTTTAGTTACAAGCCAGACAATGACAAAGCTCCTGAAAGTCTCAGACATCATCTGGATAAGCAAGCATGGGGGACAAAACCATCCCTAGGGAATCTGAAGACCAGATCCACTTACAAAGATCCATTACTAACAAAAGAACTACAGGAGTCCCCAGTGCCACCCAAGGCCGAGGGAAGCTGGATGAATTTTTGCTGATTTGTTTCCACAATTCCCTCGTACCTAACACAGCATGTTGTTCACAACAGCAAGTGGTGCAAACCGTGAAAGTGCAATTCTGATGGTGACACTGAAGTAATGAATTTCAGGTTTGCTCTTTTACTTCTCTTAACGTCACTAGCTTAACCTCATGAACCTTGTTAGGGTCACAGATATGTTGCTGATATGAGAAAATATTGCTTTTTAGACTGAGAAATTATGAGGGGTTGAACTAGCATGTGGGTTCACCACTGCACTGACTCTTTAGGAGGTAAATTACTACTAGAACCTGCTGTTATTCTGTCTCAATTATAATTAAATTATTGCAAAACTTGGGCCCACACAGTGGGAATGGAAAAATAACATACAGAGAGAAATAGCTGGCCCTATGTTAATGGCCAAACTATGGCAGTGGGACATGAGAGAGAGAAACTAACTGCTGGTGACTAACTTTGCTGAAAACGGAACTCAGACAATAACCACTGATAGGGAAAAGTGCTGAAAGGAAGGAAGAAAGCCCAGCTAAGGGGGAAAATGGGAGAAAGATCTTAAAAGACGAAGGTCACAGGCAGGCAGTACTTACAATTGCCTAAGGGACGGAGGGGCAGAAATTACTCGATAACAAAAGAACGGTGAAAGGCCATGGGGGTAGACTGCAATAACCCAAAGATAAAAAAGGGGAGGTCTGGACTCAATACCAGCATAAGCTGTAAACGAGTCACTGGGCGGTAAGCTCAGGACAGACTTGTGATGAGACAGTGGAGCTATTTGTAAGATAGCTTACCTAGTTAACACAGACACCTCCACAGAGTTCTCTGGTCACCTCCCTGTGCTGGTTGTAGAAGCATGTCTCTAGTTAGGATGCTTCAGACGCTATCATTTCGCACGTGGATGGGGGAAGGCAGATGGCCTGACAGTCTGCGTAATGATCTGAATGAGTCCAACTTTCAAGATCAAGCAAAGGATAGTGAACAGGGGAGAAACTGGTGCTCTGCTGTTCCCAGTTCCTGGCCCTGCATTTTTAGGTAAATGGCTGCACTGTTGTTTTTTTCTATGGGAGAGTAGAAGAGTTACGTATATGATATTCAGGCTTATGGAAGAAAAATACTTATTTTCCAGCAAAAAGCTGAAGCTAAATTAGAAAAAGTACCACACGATGGGCCAACATAACCATGTAACCATAAATATTTTTTCATTATTCTCATTGCTTTTATTCCTTGCATCTCCTGAGCAGCCTTCCACAGTACTGAACTTCTTCCGAACTCTGTGGGAGCTGAGGCAGCCATATCCTCCTATGCCACTAGCTGAGGCTGCAATGACAATCAAGGCTTACGTCCCCTCAGCAGTCCCCAAGAGCACTATCGGCACATGCTGTGACTCGAGTACGCCAGATACATGTGTACTGCAACCGGTACACATGTAGCTGCATCGCATCCCAAACACCAGTGGCTTCAGGGACATGGAACCATTCCTTCTCTTGTTGCATGTTCCACACGTGTTACTGAAGCCATTTTTGTGGATGGTGGAACTTCAGACTGCGGAAACACAAACCAAAGGACCGACCTGACAAAGTCTGCTCTGCATCAGGAAGTCTGACCCACTGGATGACGTTAGATAAAGTAATAAACGAACATGTTTGCAGCCTTGTGGGGCAGAGGACTCTCAAAAAATTTCCAAAGGAATCTCACGTTCAAATAGTGTTCCCTTTTCAGAGGATAGCCTCAGATGACAGGAACACAAAAAGTACCTTGATAGTCACACTTCTGCCTACCTGAGGGGACAGTATGGCACCTGATTGAGACTGGACATCCTTCAGAAACTGCATGGCCCTAGCTGTCATGTACTACTTCCCAGGAAAGAAGAAAACCTCAAAAATAAACTGTAAGTTAGTACTAAAGTACCATTATAGAGCCACAGGGCATGCTTCTGATGAGTTGGTGATGGTATTACTTCCATTGTAAATCTTACTAGGTTTCATAAAACATTTATGTTTCATAAAACATTATGATTTATGAAATACAGTAGCATTTGTATGAAACATATTCATGAGAAGATGAAAACAGCCTTTTTGGAAGGTGTTTTGGTACTTTTGTGGCCCTTCTAGTGAAAGAGGCAGAGAGATCCCTTTCATGGAAGAAATCTGTAAAGGCAATGCAGGCTCCTCTTTAAGCTTCTGACTTTTTTCAGAGAGATTTGCCAAGGGCAGAAAAAGAGCATTTATTATTTTCTTAGAAGTGTTAGCTTAACAAAACTATTTTTTTTTTAATGTGAAATAAGGACTTTGCTTTTCAAATCTCTCTGGCCTAAACAAAATAAACAGCTTGAGTATCCTTCATTAGCAGGTGTAATAGCTCTGCAGGAGATACAGCTTGAAACTTGGAGAACTATTGCTCTCCAATTAAAACTAAGAAAATACAGGAAAAAAAGAAAAATATTCCTTTAGGCAAATTTTGTATGAAAAACCATTAAAAACGTTTTTCACTAACAGTAATTTATATTGTCTGACTCGTGGAAGAAAGCGTATTGTCAGGACGACACCTTTGTCTGCAGACACCAAGACAATACTGAAAGAGAACCCTAAGATTTCACTGCAAGAGAACTCTTAAGATTTCTTTTTCTATATTCTGGTCTCCAGAGCTACAATTTTATGTATTCAGTTTATACTTCTCTTTCTCTTTGTTCCTACTCAAGGTCAACAACTTCTGGTTTAAAAGATTAAGATTGTGAGTTACAGGGAAAATGACACCATTAAACTGCTTTTTTCCTGTCACAAAGTAGAAATTATTGTCAATTCTCAGTTCTTTGTTGCACATTTGTTTTCATACCTTTACAACACACAATTATGAAAACAGAAACGTTAAAAAATAATCTTGCCAATTAAAAAAAAAAAGCCTATTAACCCTATGAGTGTATCAAGGGTTTTTTATGTTTATAACACAAGTCAAAGCTATTAAATTCTGCGCCACTTGAAATACTTGGAAGAAAGGTGGTTTTTTTCTTATAAACACATCATTTGGTTATGTCTGAAAAGGACAAGCAAAACACATAGAAATGAAGCTACAATTCTCCGCAAGCAAAATCAAACAAAACTGTTATGAGCTATGATAGTCGCTGTGGGTAGAACTGTGACCTAACTTCACACTGAACAGGAAGCACATCAGTACAACTGAGGTCCTAGAGAAAAACTTTCAGTCACTGATCCCTCATGAATCTACACCATTCCAAGGAGAAGGAGCACACTCCTTCATTCTGGAAAGATTGTACATCTAGCTTTTCAATGAATGACAAAATAAAGCCTCTATACAGAAGACAGACAATTTTGCATCTATTGAAATTAAATAAGCAATGGGCTTCTAAAACAACGACACGATGGGAAACACTATGTGTAACTAGACAGTTTACACCATATCGTCAATATAATTGTAGTGAATATGTAAAGTAAATCAAAATCATAAAACCTCCCAGTCTTGCTTTATTCCCTGGAAAATAAACCTCAAACAAAAATACAAAGCCAATTTTTATCATCAGTTTGATCACAAAAAATAAACTCTGTGATCTTTATGTGTCACAGTGATACTTCAGTATACTTAAGTGATACTCTAAGTATCCTAGAAATACATCCATTATAGAAATATATCCATCCACATATGCATTTTCTTTCTATGAGGCAGGTGAAGGGAACAGAATGGTCTAACATGGAACCGATAAAATTGAAATGAACTGTCATTCATTTCTCTTATGCAAAATATGATGGTTTGTGAAAATGTTAATATAAGCATTTCACTTCAGTCACTCAGTTCTGTCAGAAGAATACAAACTAGTAAACAAAAGCTTGAAGGCTGGACCTAAAATATAATACAGCCAAGGATTCCTTAGTACGTGGACAGTAACTCCATTAGGTTTAAGGATACTCAATCATACAGATTTTCTACATGCTATTTGCTTACTAACCAGTGGTCAATTAAAGTCATTGTTCCAAGATGATTTCTAGGAGTGATAAAGGGCCGAGTTTAACTTCCAGGACAGTGGAAGTCAATCTAAACCCAAACACATGTGTATGTAAGCCTTTGAACCATCCTGTTAATAGGTCAGTGCTTAATATGGTTGATTGAATGCAAACACTGTTACAGGAACCAATGAACTGCTCTTTGTGTTGCATGAAATGGAAAAATCTGTCTAGGTGAAGTCACTCAGAGAACAGCAATGATCATTTGCCAAAGATAATAAAAGTTGATGGTAATTATGGTGTACCACGCATCCAAAAAATGGAATTGTTAAATATGCTTTAATAGCTGAATTGTTTCAATAAAAAATACAAAGTGGTTATATGCATAACTTTTTCCTGACAAAACAACTATTAAGGGTTTTTCACACTTTCCTTTTTCAAATGTCATTAGCAATGACCTAGTGACAGGAACACTAAGGCTGGCATTTGTCAGAGCTGACAGTCCATTGGAAATAAGAGCAGCAGTGTTCTCCCATGTCTGCCCAGATTTACCCAGTGAACTGCAGTGTGCTATTTAACAGCCCAGACCACCTTTTCTCCAGCTGTTAAACCAGAAAGATAGTCCTCGTTTTTGTGTAGTACTTTGAGATATTTGAATGAAAACTAAGGCATACAAAATTCTTATTTTTCTTAATCTCTATTTGATCTTATAATTACTTGGGAAAAGAGAAGAACCTCTTTTGTATGACCAATATATACACATAGATGCAGATATAGGCGCATGGTATATTGTCATTAGAAATTATATATGGTACAGGATGAAGTGTTTTATGTGAATTTTTGACCAAATTTTTGCCTCTACTGCTTCTGACAGTTTTTCAACATACATCAGCAATGCTCTATTTTTAAATTTTTTTTTCTCCTTTCCTTCTTACCTCTGCAGAAGGAAAGGAGATCCAAAATGAAGCCAATAGGAACTGAGAATTTTGCCTCTACTTACTAATTACATTTAAAATGTTGTTTTTTGAATTTGGGGAATTAAAAAAAAAATCAACCTGTAAATATTTTCATGTTACTTTGATTTTGAGAGATTGATATCCAGAAAAATCTTTCAAATGACAAATATTTCAGTGTTCTTAAATATTTTGACATTCTGAAATGGGACTTCTGCATCTCTTCTTCAGTAATAAGTGAAGCAAATTATCAGTAAAGTAACTCACAGGATAACATTATGCAAATATATCAACCTATTCCCAAAATATAATTTTAAAATATTAACTATTTTAATTAGTAACTAAACTAAAATTACTGTTCTCTAAAATAACCTTGGCATAATATTTATTACTTATAGTGTCACACAATTGCCACTCTTCCTATTAATCCTGGAAAAACAGTGAGGTGAAAATGGGGATTCTTTCACTCAACAAGTGAGGCCTTAAAGGTCTTAATTTAATTTTATTTTATTTTTTCATGTAAATTTTGTGGAACAAAATAAAGAATTGCTCATAATAGAAAATAATACAGTTCTATATACAAAATACCAAGATTATTTTCAGTTTTAAAGGGTTATGCATCCACCAATGGTAGAAAAATATTCAAGAGAAATTAAATATGCAGACCACAGCTAGAACATACTGGGAAATTTTTAAAAAAATAACTCAAGAGCAGATGCTTAAACAGAATATAGTCCAAAAACAAATAGCTTGGGCCAGGTCCCTGTTAACTGTAAGTATTCTAATTACTGAGACAGATGATGGTTCAAATGAACGTAAGCCACTTTGGCTGGGGTACAATTCCTAAATGTTGTATAATTTTATTATGCCTTTTTACATTTACAACAAACAGCGAACACTGAGGAAAATTCTACCAGAAGTAAAGTACTAAGTAAAGGAAAGCACTCCTATAACAAAACCTATAGCATATACCTTGTGATACCATACCTGGAACACTGTCCCTAGTTCTGGAGTTTATTCTCCTTTGTACTACACTCTTTTTTCTTTTTTTTTTTTTTTTTTTAATAAGTCTGCATTTTTTGGCCAAGTAATTTACCATAATGAGGAACTGCAACACCTATTGCTTTCAACAGGTAGATAGCATGGCCCCATTTAGCTGGGCTACCGGCAGTCCCTCACACAGACGTACAGTCCGGCACAACTGCTTTTGATCACAGAGGGCAGAGTCTGCTCCTACCTAATGCCCTGTGTTTTTACAAAAGGTGCAGGATTCTTCTTCCTGGTCAGAAACGTTATCACTCTCCATTTCACTACAGATCAGTAAAATGTTCCTCCCCCGCAGACCCCATATTAACTGCTCAGACAACCTCCAAAAACATACCTTTTGGGCACCAGGGAAATGCATTGTCCTGCCACTGCCAGGCAGGCATTACAGCCTTCATTTATAAAGGAATATGTAATATGGTAAATATTGGTCACAACAGTAGAGGTGGCATAGCAACTACACGTATATACATCTTACGAATGGTCACCAACTTCATCTTTCCCCAGTCAGACCACACTAAGATAACCACAGATTTCAACAGCAGCAAGAGGGACAGAGAAAGAAGCGACTTTCAAGGCTAGCATGTAAAGATGCCATGATCTGATGCTGGAACATTATTTGTCAGTCCATTAACTTGAATGGATCCATTCTTGAAGAAATTATCATTTCCTGAGATCCTGGAATATCGCGGGTTTAGCTCTCTTTCACTTCTGAGTCCTAACGGAATGCTCATGTTCAAACTAAACTTCTTAAAATGCTTTACAAGCCTTTAAGAAGTACTTTTAAAAACAGTAAGGTATTCTATATGGAGTTGAAAGAAAGAAATAAAATTACTTTTCAGCAAGAAAAAAGGATAGCGGGTACACTATCAGAAAGCCCACTGCAGGGTTTGCAAATGTGAAATTTCACAAGGTTATTCCTTCTGGCAGGAAAAGCTGATGAGCTCTCTCATGTTAATGAAGGTACATGGATGGTGTGGTACCTTCCAAAGAACTCTGTACTTACAGAAATCTACAAATCAATAAACCAGCCTAAAATTTCAAATCCACTTTTCAGTCTTCACATTATCCCCTTCGTGAAACTTTTCAGAGTGGAATAGCAGTCAAATTCTTACCTACCTCAACTAATTTCCTATTGGAATTAAATCGCTTACTCTAATTCTTTATGTTTTTCCTATGACACACATAGGGTCAATAATTTCCAAATATTGGCCCAAAGCGAGTTCAGTCCTCTTAAAAGTATGTTAGTATTAAAATGGAGCAACTGTAACACAGCCTCAACAGATCTAATTCTTACATTATTTGTCTATACCAGAATTTGACATTGCCTCTTCTCATAACACATAATCAGCAATTGTTTCATAAACCAGAAATACAAAAGAATTCATTACTTTTGTAGAAAAACTACCAAGGAGGCTAATAAGTGTAGTTCATTAAAATGATCACTGTATGTAAAGGTAAGTCTGTAAATCTGCAAATAAAAAAATATAGTTACTTCTGCTATTCTTAGTAAGTTACTTTTACAAATGGAAGTAAAGTTAAACCAAAATAAATTAAAAAGCAAAAACTCAGCCATTTTGATGTATAATATACAAAGCCATGATCTTATATGATCTGAGCTTTTGTCAGCACTCTCTAGTAGTTTTCCTGAACATTGTGTGTCTTGTATGTGATCATTCAATTTTCCTTATCACAAAGAGTTTTATATTCCTCATAATATCACCAAATTTTAACTGTTTAGGTAAGAATTTTCTACATTTAACACTTTGTTCAAAGTGGATTTTTTCAAGTGTTTTTGATTTTTTTCAGACAAATTTCAGATAAAATATATCCTTTTTTCCTAAGGATTAAAATACACATTTCCCCCCCCACATTAGGAACAATCTCACTATTTTTTATAGACCTTGTACTCTAATACTTCATAGATAAACTTGAAATTTGTCAAACAGGATATTAATATAATGTCTTTTGCCTTTTTCATGAGAAAAAATCAAACTCTGATCAGATAATAAAAGACTATTTAAACACAAATATAAAGGATATGAATTATGCAGAAACTTTAGCAACCTACATTCAGGACTTCTTAACTTCAGAATAATGCTCTTTGAAACTTTTGATGTCTTCCAGAATATGGGTCTATATTAAACTCTTGCTTATTAGCACCTGTGCTTAGCAGTAAAACACTGGTAGAGTGTCATGAGTCTTCCAGGTCATGACAATTCCTGTCTAATTAGATATAATTCCACAAAACAAAATAGTGACTACTTCACTTCTCTATTACAAATTGTATTTTATTTCCTTTTTCACTAAACTTTCTTTCCAGGAAGGTGTGCCAGAAGACTCTCAGATCTGTGTACAGGGGATAAAACATAATCTTATAGAAATCTTAAAACATATTCCAGTTGATATTTTTTACTGTGTTGCAGTAAAATTCTATTACTAAGAGATTTTTATTTTCTTTGACTTGTATTGACACTACATGTCACTAAGCAGAGTGAGATTTGCACTTTTGGAATGCACAATACTTGGAGAATATCAAGATCAGGGTAGCAGACATTTCCCTCCAAGAAGATCAATAGCAAGGATCCTCTAGAGCCCTGGCAGTATTTTAAAGTGTGTCTATTAGTGGTTGCCAAGAAAAACACAAAGAGAGCATTCTCTTGCAGAGTAAATTCAGCGCAGCTTACAACTCACTCTCCTGGTGCATGCAGAATATTTTTCTATCCCAAAGCCACAGCCAGAATCAACACAAATAAACAAGTAGGGTAACAAAGAAAATGTGTGATAGGGTTAAAGTTGGAAACGGGGGGAAAAAAAGTATGTCCCTTAAAAGACTTTCATGAAAACCACATTTTATTATGAATGGTATTTATACTTTACAATAACTTTGTCAGAGACATTCATATGAATATTTTTGCAGTAGCGATTGTATCTGATTTATGCAAAATACATATACTTGATTTTGCTAAATTAATGAAATTCTAATAGCTGAAGAGCTGCTGTCATTTCATTTGACTTTACTGTATCCAAGTGACATTGCCTGAAACCTGTTATGATGGGGAATTAGTTCTGATTTTTTGCTTATTTCTGTTTGCCTGCTATAAAAGCATATAAAAACGAACACAAAAAACTGGTCTTTGCAGTTCTACACTTCTTTTTTGGAAATGTATTTTAAATACTTATTTCTGCTGCAATGACTTTCATTTTATAGCTTTGCATTGTAATTCAAGTCAAAGATATCCCCAGGTTTTAGAGTGAATTACAGTACAAGCTGTCATATTCAATAGTCCTAAGGAGGGCCGACAGAACTAACTTCTCATGGCAGGGAGCTTCCCCAGTACAGCATATTGTGTCAAAGTAAACTCACGTAATCAGTCTCTCTAGTGCACCACAGATACTTAAATCCATCCCATTCTGACTCTTACACTTCATTCTGCCAAACACCGATGCCAACATATTAAATCTTGTGTCTGCTTTTAGCACTAAGAAGTATCAATTTCTCTTTTACAATGCATTGATAAAATCCTAACTATAATGAGTCAGATCCTCCTTGGTATAAACTGTAGATGTCTTTCTGTTAACCTAGAATCCTGCAGTTTCTACTTGGAAAGTATTTTTATTACTGTATGCTTGTTAATGCTGGCAGATTTCAAAATGTGATGATTTGATGAAACAATTGATTTCATGATTAATAGAAATTAAATTACATATAATGTATGTTGGTCTACAAAGGGACACGTGAAGAAATTTGTAAGTGTAAATTCACATGAAATAAGTCATTCTTATAGCAGACATCACATGTCAATTAGTATAAATCCAAAATACGGTGTAGCTTCTCAAAACACCTTATCCAGTTCACCATGAAACAGTGCAGTAGAGAACATTTCATCAAATCAGCTATTTAGAAATCTGTGATTCTAAAATTTAGTCAACACTGGTCTCAGGAGAACACTTTTTTAAAGCTCAAGTGATCCTTCAGATTAAGTTTATTATCTTTTATGCTTGCTTCCCTTAACTGCTCAGTGAAGGGCTGACCACTACATTAATACTTCATGGCAAACTACTTTTCAGCTATTTTCAATCACAACCATCTAACAGTTTGCTCCCAATGCAGCCTAAATTCACAATGTTACATACATTTCCTGTGCAAAAAACTCTTTAGGAAAATACCTTTTCGTTACCACTTACAGAAGCTAGATTTATTATGTTGCTTTGCTATTTGAAAAATAAACAACAAAACAAACAACAAAACACTGTAATACCCACCACCAAAAAGCAACCAAACACAAAAACAACCTTTTGAGAAACAACTTTTTTTTTTTTTTCCTATGGCACCATCCAGCTTTCTTTATTTGGATTAACTTAAACTGAATGGTGAGGTCCAAATATAATGCTTATAAATGACAATATCAACCAAAGACCTATAGGACTAGTGCTATTATATAGCACTTCAGTGCCCTAAGTGTATCAGTAAAAAGCTTTACTCTGGTATAAAATTATTTTCAAAGAGGCCAAAATGATCGTGTGTGACTGAGTGATGTCACTTACATCCTCCTGACATCTCAAAATATGACAGAGGCACTGAAGTCCACTTCACCTTTTAGGAGGGAAACTTTAACTTTTGTGGAATACACTGGGTTTAGATAAGCATACAGCTTTGGAAAAAGAGCAACGCACCTTCTAAGACAAAAATATTGCTTGAGAGTTATGGAACATATGCACCTGGTCCTTGCTCTTTAGGATGTGTACATAGTAAAGAGAAATCACCTTGGGCTGGAATCAGTATCACTCTCCATGTACTCCATACATGCCTGATCATGGACAACGAAGAATAACATCTTACATCAACTAAGTTTGTTATAAGCACGTCAGTGACCCCAGCTGCGTTCACCTGCCATGTCCACTTTCAATGGTTCGTTAGGGAGATCCTTTCTTGTGATGGCACAGTGCAATGCGAGAGACATATCTCAAGTTAAAAATCAGACTGCTACAACCCCCGCGATAGGTGTGGTACTGTCCTGCCTTAACTACACTGCAGTGGCTATGACCAGTTACAGCGTACACCATATGTGGCTCATACAGATTCCCCTCACACAAACCATGAACTGTCAGGCTACCAGAACTATCATAAACTCTTCACATGTAAAATTATCTAGTCTTTTTAGGTTTAACCTGCTTATTACCTCAAATCCTGTGGTGACTGCAGAAAGCACAGAAGCTGGCTTAGAAGCAAGATAAATGAAAGATCTTCGTTTTTATCTCCCCAATTTGATTTGTAAACAAATGAAGGCAAAGCAAGAGTCATAGATCTTTGTTCAGTTACTGCACAATATTTTCAGATGAAAAACCACCACCCCCGCCCCCCAACATCTTCGCAGACTACACATACACATTTGCACAAATACTTTGTGGAGCTCCCCTGTAAGTGCCCTACCACCAAACTTCTCATTGGTACATGAGATGTTGGTCAGTGCCAACATAAAGAAAAGCCTTGCCCCAGTACAACAACTGGCTGCTGTGCAGGATCATCTCGAGGAGTCACCAAGTTGGATGGAGTAACCAAATACTGAGAAATCAAAGGCTGTAGACACGTATCTTTCTCCAGATGTGGCAACAGCCAACTCAGTCAGTTGCCACCCTCTTTGCCAAAGACAATTAGCCCCAGGTTAACTTAAATGATTTCAACAGGGCATCTTTGCTAGCCCAGATCATTCTGATTGAACTGGGCTAAGTGAGCCCTGGCAATTCATTCACCACAGCTGAGAGCATGACAGCCTTCAGCAGCTGGCAGTGATGAGCAGCTGGGGTTGGAAGCAGTATTACAACCTTTCCCAGGGGCACAGCTGGATGAGGAAGGAGAGATACATTTACATTGGAAAGACAGACCATTGTATTTGAATGAAAAATCAATACTGTGTGCATTCCTGATCTGGACATCTAATTGTCAGTCAGCCATAGCTTCTGCGTATTCGTGAAGTAAGATCACAAATGCATCCTAAACCTTTCTCTGTTACACCTTCCAGGTGTACCTATAGTGTTAACCAGCATTTTAATTAATCCATGAACTCTTATATGTCTTAAATGTCAAGCGCATAATGTATGTACCTGAGAGAAATTCCACTATTAGTAAATAACATTTATTTTGCTTCCTTCAACCAAGACATGAAATGTAAGCTTTCAAGCATACACTATTGAGTGTAGAACACTATAATTAAGAACTACTATTAGAAACAAAATTATTTTTGTGATCTCTCATTAGTTCTTTTTCTTGTGTTACTCAGTTTATATTAGTCTGCTTATTTAACAACTTAATCTCATGGACAATTAAACAATACTCACAGAGGTATACAAATGTCCAACCCAATCAGTTCCACCTTATTAAACTCTTCTTTCATTGTTTTCTTGCATCCTGAATTACAGTCAAAGCAGTCTCCTCAATAGGGCTACACTTCTGAACGCATTGTAGAAGGAAAATCTCAAACTTGATAGATATCATTATCAGATCAACAACTGCATTTGCTCTTTTAAATGTAAAGGGTTTTTCCCTTACTTACACAGAACTTACACAGTCTTTCCTTATTTCTGCCACGATTTAAAAATTGCAGCAGTAGAGATCTTGAAATCACTGCTGTCACTTCAGATGTTATCAGAGTTTACGGTAAGATACAAACTCACAGTCTTCCAGCATCAGCTACAATGACAAAGTTATTTACTGCACTTTATGGCAGCACTAATATTGTTTTCTGTATTCCTACTGAAAACTGGTGACATCCACTATCTTCCCAACCACCATGGCATGACACGCAAGTCAGTTTGTAAACTGTGTCATAATAGCTCAACAGTAACATAAACACTGATTCTTTACAAAGGTAACAGCAGACAAAGACTAGAGAAGAAAAAAGCAATATTTTCTTGTAGCTTTTGTCAGTTCTGTGGCAGATACAGACACTTTCTTATTATACATTTATTTTGTCAAACTACATTTCTTTTCTGAATTAAGAATCTCAGAATAAACTACATATACGACTGAGAACGTTATTTCAAATGAAATACCTTTGGCCACCATTAAAAAAATATAACTAAATCAAGAAGCTTTAAAACTATTTTCTCTTTCCACTATTAGTTAAGGGTTGCTTGTTTAAATTAAAACTATACCTAAACTGATATTCCTAATTTTGGGGTGAATCACCTGAATTTCTAGCATAAGAACCACCCAGCAAAGTGGTGAATTAAGAACTTTTTAACTTATCCTATCGTTTTGTACAGTAGATGAGTGATGTGAAATTTGTCAAAGGAAAGGGATAACTCTCATATTTTGTTATAGCGGCATACATCAGTGACAGGTCATGCCTCTTTGCAGTGGGGACCTTTAAGTGATACTAAATGAAACTATTATATACATACCATATTTCAAGTGACTGCCAACATTAATGCATTGTTTCAGTAATAACCATGAATCTACTGTGACATATTTGGGCTATTTCTCTATGCAGTTATAATAAACTTTTGTCCAAGAGCATTTAAGTCTGTAGCACTCATTATCCTTGTTGTGTGACCTAGAAGGGTCCTTGGCAATCAAAATTCTGACACAGAAGTTCACAGTTCAAATCTGCCTTTCAAGTTGTCCCTTGAGACTACTTACACTGATCCCAAGTCTTTTTTGACAGCTGTGTTGAGGTTTCCTGATTATAAATTCCCATCTTCTAATCTTTTCACTGGAAAGGGCAGCTGCAAGTAATGGCAAGTTAATTGCAGCATATGACATGGATTCTAATAAATGCTTTAAAAGATTTGCAACCTATGCTTAAAAAAACAATTTGGTGGCAATCATTTCAGTGTAAATCTCCAAATGCTCAAGAGGTCTAAGTTGTTCCTAAACACTGCAGAGAGAAAAAAAATTAAAGTACATTTTATGGGATATAGGTTTCAGTAATTGTCATTGCATGGCAGGGTTTTATGCTACACCAGTGAAAATGAAATTGTTCCACACATAATCTGGCAGCCAATACATGGTTCACTCACAAAAGGAGATCAATTCAAAGTAACGACAATCTACTGTTAATATGTTCCAATATTTTCTTAGCTGTACGACTGCAGAAGTTTGTGATGTTTAAAGGAAAATAGGTTATAAAGTGGTAATAAGGCAGAATAACAGAAAAATATTTACCTGTATTGACTATAAACGTAACAGAAGATGTAAAAACTAATTGTAGGTGTTTGGCACTTGTGATTATTTTCAAGTAAGCTATGACAACTGTAATACAGACCTGTCAGCCATTGTCCTACTTCATGACGAGACAAATCAGATTTCAGAAACTAAGAAAACGCAAGAATAGATCAGTATGTGCATAAAGGAAGAATGATGCATACTTCTGGAGAAGGTGACATTCGAACGACTACATTAGGACCAAACCAATGGCCCACCAAGGAGCTATTAGGATGATCCAGTCTGACTTGATCCGTAACATACTTTAAAGAATTGCCCCCAGTAGTTTATGCATCAACCACACAACATTTATTTAGTGACAGCGAATCCCCGAAACCTTCAAGAAGTTCTATTTCTCTTTATAGGATCTTTCTATACCATTTCCTGCTACATTAAAGAACTCGCCTTAAAGCTGGTAATTTTCTCCCTAAAGAGGAGATAAACTCTAACCGGATCACCTCTTAACCTTCATTCTGCTAACTACATTGAGATCTTCTGTCTTCATAAGCATTTTTTCAAACCTCAGACAAATTCTTGTCTCTTTTCGATTGATCCCTTTACAATTATCCAGCCAGAGATATTTCAGATAAATATTTAAGGAAAAGAGCAAACATCGTAAATAGATTAATGCTTTATAATAAAAGTCGGGTTTAGGCGTATATGTTCTTTTTATGTATTTTCTAAATAAGTGCAAGATCTACTGTAGGCCTTTAGGTTTCAGGCCTGATATTACACACCTTCAGCTCACACCCGTATAGCTCTTTCAGATTTTCCATACTAATATCAAATAGCAAAACACATGATAGACACTGGATTGCTTTTCAGTAAGCAAGACAAATGTTGAGGATAAGGGTAAAGTTTTCAGGGCTTAAAGCAGTTTAGTTCTTCAGCAAAATTTATACTTTAATCTTTTTAATCTCTGTAGATTACTTTTAAGTTATTCAGAAATTTGTGATGCCAACAGCAATTGATGTGTAGGTGAGCCAACCTAGATTACAACCAAAAGCAAAAATACACCAAAATCAGTCAATCTTACTACCTTTTGGGGTCTCAGTAGGCATCCATGCTTCCTTCTGTGACATACGCAAGAAATATATACAATTTTTTTCCCCCTCAAATCTGTGAAGGGAGCGTTTTTGGGAGATGAAGTCCTGATCTCCTATACATCATTGCCCTGGAGGTTAAAGTGATATAAGAGAAGCCAAAACCTGTAGCAAGTAAGGGCACATTTTCTTGTACTTGTTCCCACATGAGTGCCCAGAAAACAAACTGACCAAGCAAGTTGCTGACTTTATGAGTCTCAGGTAGACTCTTTTTAAACTAGTATATATACTACACTATACATCATGTTTCAGTCTGGCCCCACTTCTGCTCCTCTTTTATACTCAGTACAGTTTAAAAAAGCCAACAACAAACAAACAAAAAACCCCACCCCAAAACAAAGTGAGAAAATATGATGTCTTCCTCTCAAATCTTGCAGTACAAGACAGAAGACAGATAGTGAATAAAGACATCAGGAGAGTCATAACCCTACACTGCCCCAAGAAATGCTATGGAGTTTAACACTTGGAAGTGAGAAGGATGCACAAAAGCGGAGAGTCTGCTCAGAGGATCTCATCCACTTCAGCCCCAGCGGCACTGTGGCGCCTGCTGCTGTGCTTGCTCATTTACGGGTTTGGAGAGATGCTACCCAGGAGCTTGGTGAATGCTGCTACTGCTGCTCTGTTAGGAATCACAACCCACTGTGATGATTTAATCAGACCTTGTTGAAGACGTATATTCTTCAGAAAATACACAGAACTTTTTCATCATTATTGTGATTTAAAGACGTTTTTCATAATGATTCTCTCAGATCTTCAAAACTACTTTCTACCTGAAACTGTTCTGTGTAAAGTATTTTTTGTATTGTATGATTTAAACAGCTCTTTTTTTCCCAAAAAATAAAATGTTGCTCAAGTTTCCAGAGCTGTAGGTCTTTAACAGAAAATTGAATTATCTGTTTACATTTACTTAGATTTAAAAATAACTTTTACAAAGCCTTTCCAAGGATCTAAACACCTCAATGTGCCATTAATAATGCAACTAGTCACACCTCCTTTATGGCTGTATGATTTCAAGAGAAAAGTGTAGGAGAAAAAAAAGGTTTCAGGACAATAGTGCAGCAAAAGAACATCTGTAAATTAGCAAGTATTTTTATTAGATAATTAGCAACTGGAGAAGTAGCACATGCAAATATTCTGATGGAATAACTCACACTAGCCTGTGTTTAAATGGCATTCAAAAAATAAGCCAAGAGCACCTGAGGTGTTAAAGCCCTAAAATTGCATATTTTAGCAAAACAGAAGAATAAGGCTAATGAGTTAGGTGTATATTATATGCTTATAATAATCCCTTAGCTAGCAAGTTTTAATTTTTTTCAAAGTGTTATAAAAATTACCAGAATAAGTATTAGTCAGAGGTACCCCTTCCGTTATATCTTCAAATACCAGCAGGACTAATCCTCAGGTAAAATAGCAAAAGCTTAATGCTATCGTATTTAATTTCAAAGGATTTGAGCAAGGAAATAATTTCAGATGATTAAATCAGTTCATTTTGAAAGAGAAATTGTATGGAAAAATTGCACTTCTTACAAAAGTTTGTTGTGTTTCTCATAAATACCCAGGAATATTTCCATAAAATTATAGACATTAAAGAAATTTGCCTTGTATTCTAGAACTCAACAATTAATGAGTTGTTGAACACTACAGATGAGTTCCTTTGTACTGACCTTGAACAAGGAGTCATTGTGAAGTATCATCACTGCATTTATACTGTTAGTAGTGTAGGAAGACTATGTCCCTCACACTTCATCATGCATCACTGAACTGTAACAAACTCTGACAGGTATAGAGTGAATCTCTAAATATTATGACACTCTCCTAGTGACAGCTGGAAAAGAAAAGCTGGACACAATCACAGTTCTCACATTTACTGGAAAAGAGGAGCTACCATCCATAGCAACCATATTTCAAGAAGCACTAATACATTTTCAATATTTTTAAATGTTTCATTTCCTGACATTTCAAAATGCAGGAAAGTATCAATAACTTTTGCAGAAGCTTTTACTGTCAGCAATTAGTCTCTGTGTCTTCTGTATAACGTTGTCACAGAAACCACTGCTAAACAAACTAGCGAAACCCTAAAAATCTACAGCCTTCGATAACCTTGCTCAATTATAAAACACTTCATGGCAAAGGTCATTTGCCAAAGCAATAATATTTGCATAATAATTGCATATGAAGAATCAATGTCACATTAGAATGTCACAAAAGTATTCCAAGAGTACACTTTCTGCAAATCAAGTGTTCTCATTGACCGTAAGTATTTCTGAAGTAATTTAATTAAATATTCAATTTAAAATCAGAAAGTTACATTCAAGTGCTGTACCTTACGTAGATGACAAGTACACAAAGGAGGACTACATCTTCCCACCAGTGCTAATTTTAGCTTTTAATTCCTCTTTAATTATTTTGATGAGTGTGCATTTAATTCAAGTTATATAGTGCTGCAAAAGCAAGCATTCCTTTCAAATACACATACTTTGACATGCACAGCTACCTGTACTTCTGTAGTTGAACAGGACAGTTCAGCCTTGGTATCCCAAGAAAGCCAACCAGGTATATGCTAGAGATACGTGTTGAACTCAACATTCTCTTAAAATCGGCTTCTTTTCTTGCATGACAAAATACAGGGCATTTTCTTCATAAATAAGAATGCTTACTTCTAAAAAGGATTATAAACCCACGATTTTATTCAGGAAACAAAAGCTTTAACGCAGCTATGCAATATGATATGAAATACTCCCAGGAATAAACTAGCACTCTGATACAAACCAAATTTTTAATCATTACAAAATGAGAAATGAGCACTCAGAAGGCTTTCATTTATGCTTTTTTTTTTTTTTTAAATATATACATTTGTGCAGGTATGTAGATACACTTATAAACACATTATTCAGAACTGATAGCAATTACGGGTATGTTGCTGCTTTAATTGATTTTTGTGGCATCAGAAACAGCTTGGTTGTTTAATATTATCAATTAATTTTATTATGTTATTAGATTTACTGCTTTTATCTTAAAGATTAAAGCTTAATCTCAGGGAGCATGTAGGTGAATACAAATATTTCTGTTCCATCTTACCTATAATTTATAACTACTTTATAACAAACATTTTGCCAAAATCTTACATTTGATGTTTCATTCAAGTTTATTTAACTCAGACCATTCTCCAAAAAAATCTTTTGGGATAACTTTCCTTATATTTTGTGAAATATTTTGAAAACAAAGGTTGAGTAGATAGCACTCAGCACTTAAAATTGCTCCCTCAAACTCCATTTTATCTACAACATATTACTAGCACACCTCCGTCTTTATCTGCCTTAAAGTACTTTGAGTCTTATGGTTTAAAAGATCCTAAAGAAATGTTAATTAGTGAGTCAACAAGAGACACTGAACTATATACCACCGTTAAACACCCTGATTTTCAATTGCTTGTTTATCTTCTGTATATGGATTAAACACCAAATGAGGAAGTTGAGTGAATTCATAATAATTAAAAAACCAGCAGTAGAACATCAACAGAGTTGAATTTTCTTCAGCCTCCATACCATAAATCTACGTGCTTGGCTGCTTGGTCTGCAACAACGTTCTTAGCAATTAGATGGCCACATTCTCTTTAAGCAGATGGAACAGAGTTTAATGATACTTGAAACTGCCATATTAAGTGCATTTTTACAGTGACCACTTTTTTCCTTCACTCAGTGCAGTGGAAAATGGAGTTTGACAGAGATTGGGTGATCTGAAGTTCATTTGAAAGCTGTAGTTAGTATTGCGTGTTCTTGTTTTTTACTTTTGAGTGCTTCTTCCAGGCAAGAGGTCTTCAGAGAAGATTCTGCATCCTAAACTAAGTTAGCATTCTTTTATGGCAAGGACAAAAATAAGATAACCTGATTTTCTTCTGAGGTTTCTCAAAAATCCAACATCATAATTTAAACTGTTTAGACCCAGAAAGAGTTAACGGTAACTTTCTGATAATTTCCTTATTTCAGTTTCCAGCTATTACATCCCAAAAAGATGTAATGTTAATTTTGAAAGTATATTTCTTACATTTTGGGGTTGTATTTCACTCAAAGTAGACGGGAAAAAAACAAGAAGATTTTTCTTTTGTTTAAGTCTGGCCATATATGTATTTGAAATATTTGACTACCACACTTAAAATTCACATTACTGTGTACTGAATCTTTCTAAAAGGCGAGATCTGTATGACATTAAAGCTATGCTTGGTACTACCCCTGTAGTTAATGGTCTGTTAGATACTCTTTTATGTTCCTATTTCGTAGGGTTTATAACTTCAGGACAAAATTCTTTGCAACCTGAAACTAAGTATGTAGGATAGCAGTCCAGAAAGAATTTTATTAGGCACATACTCAAACTTTCTGTAAAACAGATTTTAAAGAAAGACTTCTTTTTCTTTTTGTGCTCTTAGCTAAAAGCAAAGATTAAAAAGAATTTTGTTGGCACCTATCTATAACATTTTTTTCACAGTAAAATGATTTTTAATTTTAAAAAATGACACTGCAGAATAAAAAAGTAACATATTTTCCCCACAAAAACCTCAGTATGTACTAATCTTTATTATTACAGTTTAATTAAATGCTAGAGCAGTAGTGAAAACTACAAAACAAATATAAATACAGGTTTTGCCCCAAATAATTTCTAACTCAAAAGAGGCAACGGCATCAAGTTCAAGAATTTTTATGGTAAGTCCAATTGTGAACAGTTATCTTGGATGGAAGTGCTGCAGAACTTTCTACTGGCAGAAAGGAATTGGCAAGGTGAAAGAGAGGGGAACATCTAAAGTACAGACCATTAGCATTTTGGTCAAATACACCAGTGTGGTTTTGAAGCTAATCCCTCGTCATCCCCTCTTTCCGTCCTTGGCTAGCTTCACAAAGAAGTTTTGGTGCACTAGACTCTTCTGCGAGGAAATCAAACAAGAAACTCTGTTTCATGCATGCACCATAAAACCTAAAATCCCAAGGGGTCTACGAGTGTCCTGAGCTGTGTGTGAGTGGTCCTTTGGAAAATGGAACTGTACACAGGGTGGGAATGTGTGACACTGGAAAGCAGACTAAATCTGGTGGGAAATCTCCTAAAGTCCAAACAAAGGATATACAGGCCCCTCAGCTGCTTCCACTGGTGTACCCCAGGGTGCTGAATTACTTTCTAACATAGACATCACCTGTCACACTCAGCCTTACTAAAAAGGGTCTTTAACAGCTAACACATCTGCGTGCTATAACGTAGGTGTGCAACTTGTGTGCCTTGGGAGCTACCGGCTGTTGTACCAAGTTACCCGCTGCACCGAGCCTTGTACCTCCTGCCTTCCTGCCAGCAGTTCGGCTGACTGTGCTGGCCTATTTTGTGTATATATACATATATATTTATTTATCTATCTATCTATCTATTTATATATTTATATATATATCAAGACCTATCACCATATTGATGAACATTCTTTGGAACCACTCCTGATGGCAGAGGTAAGAACAGGAGTCAGTCTGTTAGTACCTCAGCACTTCTGTTTCCAGCCAACCAGTTCAGCTGTGTGGCCTGGCCTGGAGGAGAGCTGTGCTCGCCTCGGGCATCTGCCCCAGGCTTGGGAGCCACGCACAAGCCCAAGACCTGGTCCCTCCTGTAGTAGCCTGTAGGGACACCTGTGTGTGGCCTTGTACCTTGTGCTGCTGACTTGGCTTCATGGCTTGACCCTTGTCACCGCAGGCCTGTCTGGCACTCACTGCGTGGTGGCTGAGCCTGACGGCTGTCATCTTCCCATACTGGGCAGCACAGTCCTGCTACTGCTCACTGATACCTCACCAGATTTACTATTTCAAGATGAAAAGACATTTTGGCTTAAAGACAGTACTAATTTAACCCATGTTATTCAGACTTCAATAAAGTTTCCTCATTAACCCAGCAGTCATAAAACATGAAAGCAAATACCTAACCAGAGCTACTGAAAACGATGGAGCTGTCCCCATTAGTAATGTTATGTTTACATGTGTCTGCATGATCAAGAAATAAATTTCTTAGGACTTTAGAAAATTAGAAAAAATTTAGAAAATTGCAAAAATTTTCTACAATATAAACTGAATTTCTATTTACACCAGTAGAATGTACACTAATACAGCATTGCTTTTGCTTGCTAAAAGAAAAATATATATTAATATTCCCAAATAAATATTTTAAAAATGCATAATTTGGTCACCACCATTGAACCAATATATAAGGCATTTCTTGGTATGCTGACTTTACCATGTGGATGCAAATATCTCAAAAGCTGTCTAACTTCCCACAAAATGAAACAATGCACTGATACAAAATAAGTCGTTTGACTCAAATGATTGTAAACCTCTATGTCATACTGGAAAGTGTAATTTTTTTAATTTGTCCAAAATAAGAAATACTTATGAAATATTCTCATCATTTGAGTCACATAATGCAAGTATGCGCATTAATGACATTATTATAGAGTTCAACCTACATAATCAGCTAGTTGATGTATCCATAATTATTATCAGTATTTCAAAAAATGTTAACTTGAATTGGATGGAATTTAGTGCCCCCTAAGGTGATTGAGTGGCTGGTCTTCTGAACTTAATTTTCAGTAGGACACAAGGATATTTATTTTTTTTTTTTTTTGCTTAGCTGCAGAATGATGAGTCTAAAATATCTTTGTCAATATTTTGTTGAATTGAAGCCTGAGAATGCTCCAAGCCTCTACTAAATATTTTTTCATCAGAGACACAGAACAACATCTCTGGAAACAATAACAGCAGCTATTACTGTCATCCCTGTGGCTCGGAAGACAGGAGTCCTCCAGTGGGAGGACAGGAGTTCTCCTCTCAGCACTGCCACTGACTGGTATTGATTACTCTGTCCACTTAAAGCCCTTCATATTGAAGAGATCTTATTTCTCTTACCTTACAAACCAGAAAGTTTTAGTTGCACAGTGTTCACTTCTGCAATGCTAGGATTACAACCTCAATTTCTAGTACAGCAGGTCCAACTTTTATTCACTTAGCTACTCAGAACAAACAATCCTTATTTATGAAATTGTACTTTAAGACACTTGGATTACAGTACATTTTGCTCCCTTTTGTCAGAGTCTTCCTACATGATGCAAGGAAAAACATATTGATGTATATGCAAAAGAAAAAAAAAAAACAGGTTGTTCAGTTAAATGTGAGTTTAGGAAGTCCCAGAGGTGCTGATGTAGCAACTATTTTTGTGCACGTTGTTAATTTTCAGCTGACAAGCAGCATTGAAACTTGGAGTGGCAAACATTTGCAAAGCAGTATTTCTTTGTGTAGGTTTAATGGGTATCTAAAGCTTTGCTTTGACATCTTTTGGAGACCTGAGCCCCACTTCAGGAAAATGAAATTAATCATGTATCCATTTAGACCTCAGCATAACCTGTTAATGGTTTAATTATGCTACTGTAAAAAGCTTCCCTTCTTTCCCTTTCACTTTGTTCCATCCCTCTAGCTTGTTCTTCTTCACACAAAACCCCAACTAACCTATAGCTCTTTTCTTCCCCTCACAAAGATTTTTGAATACTCCTTGTTAATGAACATATTGTTATGCTCAACTGAACAGTGCTTTCAAGTATTTTCAAAGCAGTAGAAAGCACATTTTTAAACAATGAAATTATCCATTTCTATAGATACAATATAAATCTGAGTGCTTTTGGGTACAACACAAAGGTTTTGGATTCAAATGTCTTTATTCCTGTATCATAATGTCCCACCAGTTTTAGGCACTGAAACAAAACCATCTCTTGCTAGCATTTCCCAGCAAAACAGAAAGGGAAGCAGGAGAGAGGAAAGACAGCTAAGAGATATTTTTCTTAATTCTTCCATAATCCCTATAGCTTCATCACTCCTCAGCCTTCCCCAAATCCACAGGCCTGCTAAAATCTCTAAGTTCCCATCCTATGAGACTCCTCATATAACCCTTGGCTCCACTGCACACCCCTAGTACCTCCTGGGATAACCCTTTCTCATCCCTCCCGCGTTTCCTACCACTGTAGCTGGGCAAACAGCACCTACTGCAGGCAGTGTGTGGTTGTGTTGTGTGGCTGGTGTTGGGATGATGCTGATGGCTTAGGTAAAACATGTCGCCAAACTGGGGGGGGGGGGGGGGGGGGGGGGCGGGGGGTTGGGTACAGAACAGCTCAATGCTCAGCTCTCTTGGCTTTGCTTTCACAAATCTGGGCTTACTTCCTCTAAACGGTTGTTAGCTTTCACAAGACTTGGTAGAAACTGAGGACTTTTGGACTTTGTATCTAAGTAATCCAGTTGCAGTTGGCGACTGGGTTCAGAAATTATTACCGACAGTCAGCAGACAGACTATTTATGCAAGTGTGTTTTTCAGGCCACTTAGCTAAAATGTGATATTGGAAGCTGTGGAACTTTTTTAAAGGAAGGAAAATGAGCATGTTTATGAATTGTAGTGGTTTTCAATATTGTGACCATGAAACTAACTGCCAGCATCCTCTCTTTGTATTGCATTCAAAACTGCTCAGCTGAGAAGCTAACTTAGCAGTGGATGGCAAGCTGCTGTAATAGAAGCCTCACACTGTGCAAAAACTGTTGTTACTTTTTTGATGTTTCAGTTGTCTATCCAAATAAAATCATCCAGTGCAAATGTGCATGAGGAAGCATATGGTATGTAAATAAATAGCAGGAGGCTTATGCTAAACAAACTTCTACTTTCTGTCTTCCACCTTTCTTCCTCTCCAAGTTGACCTTAAACATACTTGAAGGAACTGTTTCTCAACTACGTGATTATACATGAAACGAAACAATAAGGCCTAGTCCAGTGAGGTCAAGATCTCTACTGTTTTCACAAGTGAAAGTTAACGTAAATAATACTTCCAGCCTTCTCAGCTCTATGTATCTTTTCCTACGATGTAGATGACAGGAATGTGTTCAATTAAATAAGCAGAGAAAAACAAAGGCATATGGCACAGCAGGATTACACGATCTCTCAGAGGGTCCTTTCTTTTCTGTGTCCTCCTGATTGCTAACAGTCAGGGAGAAGTTTAGTCTTAGCGTGTTCTTTCTCATCTACCCACCTGTGTAACAGCCACGAAACTGTACAGGACAACAAGACTCTCTTAACTTTTTTCAGTCAGCTGAAGGAGAACAGAAAGCTAAACCAAGAGTTTCTCATCCTCCTGTGATCATCCTTCACTGCACAAAGACCATAAGTGATGCCAGTTCAGCAAAGCATATCCATCATTATTTGCATGCTTAAGTTCTAATAAAGCCCATGTGTGGACTAGAGTTACTGAGATTCCTGTCCTTCATATGCCACAAAACATCAGTGCTGAAGCAAGCTCAATAGTGATATGGCTGAGGGTTCAATGATTCTGAGAGCTGAGATCTGTATTTGACTGCCTACTATAGTGTACCTTTGAGGGAATTTGTTCTATTACCATTTACTTTAGGTGGTATGGTGGTTGTGATATATGTCAGCTGGAGGTACCTTAAAAGTGATGCCTCACTTTCATACATGATATTGCTGCATCTTCAGAAGCTTTACAGGTTTGAGTTTAAGTAAAACGTCATATTCTGCATTATCTCAATCCCAAATCTGAGCAGGGTAAGAACTACATTCTGTCACCCTATGGATGAGGAGGTCAGTGTCAAATTAGTCTCTTGCTGCCCTGTCCTTCAAAAAAAAAAATAGACTGTGCTAGGATGGAGAGCAGGAAGTGTCCTCAGAGAATCAAGATTACTGCCACTGGGGCACAGTCTGGTATCGAATCTACTGATGGTTGCTTCACACACCCTCACCCCTGGTTTGACAGCAGGCACCCCAAGGCTTCCCAAGGCTCTGAACAACTACAGTAAGCAGCAAGAATTCTGCCATGCAGCTAATTCCTAGCTCAGATGTAGATGTCTAGATTAAAGGTGTTTAAAGTCAACCTTTTAAAAAGTTCTTTAGTTTTCTGAATATTTCAAGTATTTAACTTTGGAAACCACAATTTTAAAGGAGCCTTTCTTACCAAGAACATACCACACCTGTGCTGAATGGTTTTATTAAAACATGTTCAGTAGCCCGTTAGATTAATTTTTTAGAAGGAAGATGTCTTGCTTAGTGTTCATCCTTTCCTATAAGCCCAAAGGGATACATATAGTCAAAAAACCCCAACCAGAGAAAAAAACCCACCAAGGATAAAAACTAGTAATACATCTGATCAGATGTGATCTCATTAGACTTACTTTAGAAGTGAAGATGGGTAAACCACATATGCATGCTCAGTTAGCTTTGAAGTCAATAACCAAGTTTTTCACAACACTATAGATCACCAGTATGGAAATTAAGTGAGCAGAAATAGCTAGCTGATGTTTAGGTAAATATTTAGGTAGCTATCCTCAGTGACCATCACAAAGCAGCGGCTCTATGGTTTGAAGACTTGGATTAACTCATATGATTTAGCACACCAAAACCACCTTGCACAGGATTTGAGAAGGAAAAAGACACAGATAAGGCTATACCAACATTCTGCACAAAGGAAGATTTCTCTCCCATTTTTAACTTACTAATAACTTGGAGTGTCGGAACTAGAAAAATAGGAAGCTATACCTAAGGGTATAACCTCAGGACAGAAATAATAATAAACTAATAAATTAATACTAATAATACTAATACTAACATCATCATCATCCTCCAGCAGTTTAATGAACTACTGATTAACTCATGCTGACAGATTCTTTTTTATGTGTTATGATAAGAAAATGTGGTCTTAGCTGGCCACATAAGACAGCACTTAATCACATAATTGCCCTTCCTCATCTGAGCCACCTGAGAATGCACACACACGCATTCAAGCTTCCAAAACCGAGACAGTTCTTCATCCACTCAAGCATCCCAATACAAGCAATACACTTCAAGATAACCATGTTCTACATTAATTATGGGAATTATAAATCTACCACTAAATTGTTGAAATAATTTAATGTATGTGAAATAAGATGAATCAGCTCACAGAAAATGTGAATCATAAATGTCATTTCTGGAAAAAACACTGACTAACCTAATGTTTCTAGTCAAGCCAGAAAAGATCCTGCTTAGGTTTACATCTTGGTGATTCATTTTGTGGAAGGAAAAATAATTGATTCTGCTCTTTCACAGAAATGCAGTATGTGCAGTGTCATCAGTACATCAACAATTTACATTTGTTCTACACAAAGGAGTTTCAAATCAATTTCAGAGGCTGTATATTTGAAAAGCTGCCAGTTGGCTATTCAGAACTCTGAATGTGGTTGCCTCTATGTTACCAAGCAAGCAGACAGAAAACTGAACAACGTAAAGGGAATTTACAGCAGTTAATTAGCGAATGCCATTGTCCTGCTAAACAAAAATTGTTTTCACATAGTTGGAAACCACTCCCCTCAACAGAGCCTCTTCACAATACTTCTCTCATAAAACCTCTACATTTTTCTGTACCCTTTTAACATATTTGTTTGTTGAAAATCTGGCTTTCAGGTGGCTATCTAAATGTATCACAATGGGCAACATAAAGCAACAAAATCCTTATTTTCTTTGAAATGCTGTAATAAGGCATTTGCTAAAGTCTTATGCTAAAGATCAGAGACATTTTTTATTTTGCAAGGCATCCTTACTGTGCAGCGCAACTCCATGAAATTCAGTCTCGAATCAGTAGAGCCATGTCAGTGCGGGGCTACACCAAAATTAGTAAGATGCACCTCTTACTGCAGCTGTCTGATCTCCAGTTTCCATAATACTTGTTTACTGCCAGCTCTGAATAATGTAAGAACATCTTTTTTCCTTCTTCTTCCCCCCGCCTTGGAAAATCCCAAGTGGTTGACGATGCTGCCAGTGAGCAAGTAGGCACACAGCACGAAGGGAAGACAGTCCCAAAGATCTGCTAGAAGATCTCTCTGCTGCTGCTCTTCATTCACTGTAACTGACCCAGGCTTTGACCACCAGGTCCATCAAACAGCAGCGATATGTCTGAGGGCTCTTCCAGGCTGGCTTTGAATCCCTTGGGGGCTCTATCTTCAGTCACTTATGTACTCATACTTTTCTCAAGATGACAAACAGTGTAAGATCCCAATCAGAGTAGTATAAAGCAACCTAAAGAAAATATATCTTTTTAAACCTGCCCTTGCACTTACGTGTCAGGTTGTGCGCAGCATTTGGTTTGCACTGCCTCCTATTCTTCAAGTCCCAATCTCCCTCCCATAGTCCAAGGACAAACAGCACCTCTGCTCTAGACACGACAGGAACAGATTTCTGCCATTGCTCAGTCCCTGACACCGTATTCGAAAACCCATTCACCTACACAGAAGACTTTACTTTCTAAAGGCCAGAGCACCACAAGGGGCCAGGTTTCTGGCCCGATTTGAAATTTGAGTACCTGAGTTCAAACCTTACATCAGCAGGCCTGGCATGTGGCTTTAGGATACTGAGACTGAAGTGCTGCTGTGGCTAATAGGGATATGGAACTACTCCACGAGTCTGTTTTACCAGCTGTCTCTCCATAGAGACAAGTTTTATTCCTTGGATATGCTGATACTTGTATATAAAAACCTCAGTGATGAAGTCAATAAAAGCTCTGCTTTGCTGATCATGGATTTAAAAAAAAAAATAAAGCAAGCCTTTATTAAATGAATTTACAAAGGTGTAAATTTAATCTCACCTGCTATTCATTGTGGAGTCAGCACCTCATCTTAAAATCTAGCTTATCTGGATTTATGGTTTCATTGCTTCTGAACACCTTTTGGAAGATTCCTATAAATGCAGAATGGAGTAAATTTTTCCTGATACATAAAGCTCACTTGAGAAGTGAGGGAAACACTGCAGCACACTCTAGGATGCTGGTGTTCCTTATAATATGTATAGTCATATTACGTATAGTCAGTACATGTAGGCAATTGGCCTCTTAGACCTGCCAGAGTAGCTGTGATGAGATGCTCCACTCACCAGTTTCTAAAGCTGGTCTCAGATGCGCTACCGGGCAGCTGCTATCTCAAAAATCTGTACTCACCATTTGCTTCTTTTCATGGTTCATGAGCAGTGGAATATGGCAGGTATCACAGAAGACATTACCATACAGCTAACGAGCCAGTCTACTTCCTGACTGTCAAATATTAAATCGATAGAGAGGGTTACGCTGCAGAGGTTACTAGTTGAGAACTAACTTCTCAAGAAAGTTGAGGAACACAAAATGTTTTCTGTCTAGGTCCTGGAAAAGATGACCAATGTCATGTTAAAGCACATTCCCATAGAACAGGAATGCATATCAGATTCTTCACTAATCTGTCTTTTTTAGACTTTAAAAACTATTTGAGAGACAAAAATGAAGCAATCTTTTGGAAGCAAGTCTAACATTGACTGTTAGATGTTATTGTGCCCCTTTTTGTATTACTATTTTTAATGCAGCTTCCAATACTTATGTATGATTTTTTACATTACTTATTTCCCTCTGTATTTTCTCTTGTGTTATCTAGCCAGCTTGCTTCTTGCTTTATGTTTCTTTTAAGGCACAAGATCTGAGATTTAAACTTTCAGTCTGGCCAAATGACGAAGGAAGAACTGAGTCAACATAGATACTTAAAACAGGGCAAAAGAACAGGAGGTTTCCAAGATATTCAAGACTTCCAATTGCATTCAAAGGAATACAATTAAATGCAATCAGATTAAACTAATGAAAAAATTAATACTATATTACGCAGTATAAATGTTAGTAATAACTGTTATCAAGTTACTGCTGTAGTATGAACATGCAACATGGAAACCTTGAAGCATACCAACATTTTTATAAAAATTGGGGTTAGTAAGGTTTATTATTCTTCCCTTTGTATCTAAAGCCCATGAAATTTTAAACGATGTAAGCAAATTATTTGTCATTTTTCTAGAAAAAAAAGTGGAAAGGAAATGAGAAAGCATAGTTTAGCACCCAGACCATTTTATAACAGTAGAAAAATGCACACGCAGGCACACACACATCCACAGAGGTTTACACGAAGTGGTTTGGAAAATGGCATGCCCTATCTAAAGCAACTATCTCAGTGAAGCCTTCCTTAGGTTCTAGATACTAAAGTTCGCATCCATGACCGATATTGCTACTGCTAAAAGGATATGGAAGCTGGTAAGAACATAAAGTGACAAAAAGGGAATGTTAAAAATATCAGTTACCCACATATGATCTAGGATTATTAAAAGAAATCAGGTTATTAAATGAATGAGTGTTTTCATGATATGTTAAGAATATGAACTCTCCAGCTCCTGTGAGGTGATGCATGACATGTACTAGCCCTGAATTTAAAGGTGAGGTAGAAACTGCAAGTTAAAATTAAGGAAAAAAAGAAAACCAAATTTGTCCAAAAGAAAATTCTGTTTGGCTTTCTTAAAAATATATCGATGCATACTATATTACAGCTTTTTTTAATCCATCTAAAATGATAAAGGTATTAATGCTTTTAACATTTTTTTCAGCCAGACTTCTTCATAAAACTTAAAGAAGCACATTGTGTTTGATCTTAGAAGCTGAAGAAATTTCAGAAGAATTGTTTTTTTATATATTTGCAGTAATCTAGTAGGTTTTAATTATTCACCATCAATAGATGGACCAACACAGGAAATCAATCTTCAATGCCACGACGGGAAAATAATTCTCTGTTGCTTGCATAATTGCTGTAGAAACAATGGCTATCCTAATGGTACCACTGAGCTTGTAGCAATATAGCATATACAGCAACAAAGAAAATGCTGTTGAAAATGGCTCATTTCCATTCTTTCGTTAGCATGGTGTTACTAAACTATGACATCATTCTGCATTATACTCAGAGCTGTTAGAGAATAATATGATAAAAACGACAGAAACATCAGCATAGAAAACGAAGAATTCAAACCGCGGGCAAATAGCAAAGGTCAGCATGAAAACAGGCAAAACCTCAGAGATCTAGCATCAGAACAGTGAGGCAGAGGGAAAGCACGAAGCCAGAGTATGGGCCTGATTGAGACCATGATAAGCTCCGAGTGGCTCTGATGATACAAGCTTGTTTAACACGACGAACAGAAGTGCAATTCATACGCCTGAATAAGCCAGCTAATCTTGTTAGGATATGCATTCATGTAAAATTAGTCTCTGCGTCTCTGTCTGAAAGAAGCACTTAGACCTTTTTAATTTTTATAGCCGATGGCAGTAAACGATTGTAATCATTTAACAATCAGACTCTTTGCAATTCAGATCTGTTCTTAAGGCGGCTGCAGTCCACTCTTCCAAGCCAACAATGGTCAAACTGAAGTCATTTGTTTTGACTCCCTACGTGCTAAGTTTCACATTACTGAAATACATTTCTCCATTAAAGCTTTCTGACAGAGATCTAACACACACACTGTGTCAGCTACAATTCTGTCCATCGCATAAAACAGCCTGATAAATCATGGCAAGACAGAAAGCCTGCTGCCTGAAGTTGCAACATGATCACATAATTATTGACCACATTCTCCTGACCTTTCTATTGCTAGTTCAGGGTCTTGTCTTATGATTATTCAATGATTCAGTTATAAAAGACTTCAGTACAAATTACACATTTTAAATAAAAACATTTATTCAAGAGCAGAGTGTGTCACAGTAACTTAAAATAAAATCTGATTGGGGAATCTAAGTGTTTATTATCACAGTAGCTGTGCTGCTGGGCTTTTGTAGATTATCTGGCCCGTGAGATTTCAGCAATGGGATGGGAAAAAAAAAAAGTAGCTGAGTAAGCAAAGTCTACCTCAAGCTTTCAGAAAACTTAAAACTAACCACAGTGAAACAAACTAAAACCTTGCAAATTTTTAAACTAGGTTATTTCGCATGCTAGCAAGATATGAAGAAAATCATACTCATCGTTTGAACAGAGAGTGTTCCTAACAAGAATAAAACAAACTATATATAGAAGACTGTATTACTCTAAGTCTTAAAAGCGCTCTTTTTATACTTGCTGTGGATACTATGATACATATAATTAGGATATGCAGGTTAATGTTGATACTAATTTAAAGGAGCAGGTTAATACCATGTAAATTCTCAAAAACATTTCAAAGAGATAAACTGTTCTAAACCGATATACGCTTTGTTTATTAAAAAACAGAGCCCCAGATGGGTGTCTCAAATAACGCTGACCCCAATGGAAGCCTAGGACAATCGACACCCACAGAAGTCAATGAAAGGTTTCCTCAGTGAGCCAGTGAAAGAGGCCAATATTCCAACACAACAGAAGGATATGAATATTGAATATCTACACTTCCTTCCTCCACCCTCACTGTACTGAGCCATGCTTTTTTATCCTCTGCCCCACTCACGTAGGCAGATATGAAGCGTCTTTGTCAACCTGTGCCAATACCGCTCAACTATTATCTATAAGATCCGGTCAGAGAGAAGTAGCATAAACTCAATCTCCCTTAAATCCAAATGAACCTCCACAGCTACATTTTCCCTGTGCAACAGTTCCGTTTGGTGGTTGTCTTCAGTCTGCTTTTGAACTTTTGACTCTTTTCCACTCTTTGTTGAGGAAAATTATAACAAATGTAAAATTGCTGCAGCGAGAGAGGAAAAGAGAATAAAACTGAGGCTACAAACGTTTAGGAAAATCTGACTGCATGGCAAATGGATGTATGATCAATAACAGAGAGAGAGAATGAAACACATTATACAAACGCATTGAGAAATATTCCAGATGTCAGCAACACTAAGCTTCAGACGTCAGAAAAAAAAATGCAAGAGTACACTCACACTTTGATATTCAGTTCTACTTTGGGCTGAAGCTTGTTACTATTCTCCTTTTAGGAAATAATATTTGCTAATACACATTTGAACACTGTGGGTTTTCCTATGGTATTTTGCTAGTGACACAGAAAGGTATCTGAGTTAAAATTGGATATTTCCTCACATGATCCTGAAGGCAAAACTGAGTTGAATGTGGCATAATTTTTTATTTACATACTTCATATATATTTACATACAAAAATATATATTAATTACAAGGCTTGTATTTAATTTTAGATATCTCTTTCAAAATTTTCTTATATAGGTTATAATGTGTTTTAGCTAGAAAAGAAAATGAATCTATAGAATCATCATTATGTTTTATGGAAGCAAAATTTAGGAGACCGTATAGTCAATAAAGTTTCATAGAAAAGGAAAAGCTTTTAAATCAGATGACTATTAAAAAAGAACAGGTAAAACTAATGACAAGCACTGTACAATATTTTGATCACAGAGCCTGATTAATTTACATAGCAACTTAAATGTTTCCAAAATACATTATGCCAGTTTACTCAGCAGTTTGATTTAATTCCAGATTCCTTCTGATCTTTCAGAGAAATAAGGGATGTCCCAGATGAATAAGCAAGAGGATGTCCTAGAACCTTGATATATGCAAGGAAATCACAGCAGCAAGTTAAACTATCTGTGATGGCTTTGATGCTGACAATGCCTTTCAGCAAAGGACTATGGAGACCACCAAGGAAATGCAGGCTAAGACAAATTCACAGCATTTGAAGTTCCAAAGTAAATCAGATTTTAATGTCTCTAGCATGATAAGATGAACTTTTTAGCATGCATTTCCATTAAAAACAGAATCTTTGTTTATACTAACGGAAAGTACCTCCATTAAAACACAAAGGATTCTATTCCATTTCAAGTCCTCTCTACTTACTGCAAGTGAAAAACCTATAAACACTTAAGTCATTGCCATGCATGTTGTGAGACAGACTTTAAAAATCTCTAAATAAGGTCTGGGTTTCCACTTTTAGGAATATTTATTCTAGCCAAAGCCACAATATCCTGTATGATTAAGGTCCTGCTACTTTGACAGAATAAAAGGTGTAAGACATGAATTACATTACAGCAGACCTAAAGGAGCTTTGATTCCTTTTGATTTGTGGGTTTTTTCCCCTGAGTCTTCACCTTCTTTCACTCATAGGGATATCAGATTCCCTAGGGTTCTTCATTGTCAGTCCCCCTGTGCTTAGGGACCGTTATTGCATCTATGTACAGAGCAGTTTGTCGGTTACTGACAAATGCAACGTGTGTAGGTGTGCTGGTCCCTCCCTCAATTACAGAAATAGGATGGCTTCCTGTCCTCTAACCAGCCACTTATTTTCATGACACCTGTTGAAGTCATTTATCTTTACAATTTCTCCTTTTCTGTCCAGTCATTGTGGCATCGACCAAGAGATCACAAATTTTGTGAGGATACAGAGGTCAGAGAAAGATCACATAGTCTCTATTCCCTTAGGCAAAAATTTATGAGAAGGTTCTCTGAAGTCATACATTAGACAATATTCCTTGAAGTACTGCTCATAGTTCCTCTCTCGTCATTCAGAATGACAGGAATTCCTGTGAAGTTTGAGACTGGCACCGACAGCCTGCGTAATGACACCAGCTCGCGTCTGCTGAACAGCAAAGGTCTGAGCCGACAGACCCTGACCCCTACCACCGCTGTGCTGCAGGAAACTACAAGGCAGCTGGAACACTCTACCAGCATATAAAAGCCTTTCAGTACAAATCTGATGTTTTGTGTAAAAAGACTACTTTTTGGGGCTAATTATGAATGGAAATCTCTCTGCTTGTCTCCCTGCTACAGGCTTATGCTACAGATCTATGGAAGTCACAGAATGGAAGCCTTCAATTTATTACCAAATATATTTGATATTTACATTTGATATTTAACGTGTGAAACACATTCATCCAACCATTTGTGTTCTAATCTCACAGGTGGTTTTTTGCTCAAAAGGGCTAGAATTTCCAGATTTCATTTTAACCAAAAGAAACACCAGTATCCTAGACTTTCTGCCACAGCATTCTTCTGCCCATCTGGATTTATCGAAGAATGCAAGCTGGTAGCAATGTTCCACATATGTTCACTTTGTATAATCCTCAAAAAACAAAGGAGCCCAGATCTGCAAACAAAGTGCATGTAATTCTTGCATACACCATTTGCAGTATTTTCTCTTTGTGGGTAGTAGGAGGAAACATTGGCTTTGCTTACGAAATTTTGATAATCTTCAGTAAAATCTTAATCATAATCTTAACTTTTTGTGTATTTAATGAATGATTTTGATCTTAGCAACTATAGAAAATAGCAAAAGCAATATTCCCAGCACAAGATATACAGATTTACAGTGATATATTAATCCTCAGTTTTAACTCGACCTGACACAATAGAATTATAATCAAGGATAAGCTGACATACTGTGTATCTAAATCTCTATACTGTCTATCTGTCTCTAAAAACAAGAGGTACTGCAAGTTGTTCTGTCTCAAACCACATGAAATATGCTATGCAGAAGTGCAAGGCAATTATTTATGTTTATGGCACTACTAATTAAAAATAAACAAACTGCAGAATCATTCTGGCGTGATTCGGGTTACCCAGGTATAGACTATGGCCGCTAAAAGAACAGCAGCAGCGCAGAGACAGCCACGCTAGCATATGCCAGTTGGGGAGTGACACAAGAAATCTGAGAGTACGCCTGCGTACAAGTACAAGGCATCTTGGCTGCGGGCAGACATAGTCTGATTCCTGGAAAATATAACTGTGTAGGTTTGCTTTACCCAACATTGAACAAAAAAACGGTAGCTGCCTCTGTAAAAATTCAAACAATGTATAAAACATAACTGTCACCCTCCGTGAGCAAATAGTTAAAGTGGGTATTTGGCTATGTGCACACAAAATTCATCAACAAGTTTTCAACTCAAATACATTGGGAAAAAATGCCCCTTTGTATAATATGTGAAATCTGAATCACTGGGTCAGGGGGTGGGATCAAAGTAACATCATTGACAGTAACAACCTTTTTATCCTAACAGATGGCCAGGTGGCAATATAATGCTTTGTTAACTTTGTAGCAAGGGCACAAAACGTTTTTGCCTTTCTAATCACCTGAAAAAATCCCATGCCACACCCCCGAACCCAAAATCTATGAGCTATACGAGTACATCAGTGCTCAGCTGTTGGGCAGAATTGTTATTCACACACCTCCTATTAAGGTACATTTTATGAAACTTATATGATGACATTTCATTCAGCTATAATAAAGGTACGATGAATATTGTAACAGTTATTGTCCTGCCTAACCATGAATAATGCAATCATTTTCAATGATGTCAGTGCTCTGGTTTTATAGTGTTGTTATCTAAAGTATGCCTGGTATGGATGTGAAAGGTGATGAGGACATCAGTCCAGATAACAGGGCAGAATCCAACTCTCACTGAAGTCACCCGTACCTCATAAATTGATTTTAATTAATTTTGGACCAAAAATATTATAAATAATTCTCTGTGCTACAAAAATCTCAAACAAACTTGGTACAGTTGTGCGCAACTGATAAAAGAAACTAAAGAGACATAAACACAGCTTGCAAAGCACATTCACTGGGAACTCTGGCTGAATATCTCTGCTGCCTTTGATACCTCCCATTTTAAGGGTAAACAAGTCTTCAGTCTTCAGTGTTGTCACGCTTTGAAGGTTTAAAGGTTGTGTATCCAAAACTATTAATTTTTAAGAGCCACAAACCAAAATATTGTCTGACACTGATTAGTCTATTTCTCTGTACTAAAAGAAAAATGTCAATTAGTACTAAACATAAAACGTTAAATACCTCAAAATATCTGAAAGTTGTGAAATGTGACAACTATGCATACTTTCATTCTAAAGGTTTAAAATCAGAACACATGACAAAAGCAATACAGAACAGCACAAAATATTGCTTCAGGTACTTAAATGCCTGTTGCACTGGTAACTTTCATTTGCACTCTTTTAAAAATGCCGTGCTATGAAAAAACCAAAGAGATCTCCAAGGTGCATTGCAGAAACATTCTGAACCTCTGCATCACCAGGTAAAAGTTCTCAGATACCAAAAAAATCCCAACAACTTAAAGCAAGAACCAGTGACCATTGCTGCTGTTTTCTTTGCTTAACCTACAATAAAATTCAACATAAAAAGGCTAGGAATTATGTCAAATTGCATAAAATGTATAGGTTATGTATGGCTATAGCTGTAAAATGAAACAATTTAACTATGAAGAGTTTTCAGATATTTTTAGTTACACTGATGAACAAAATTATTCTACAGTGGAAGAATTTGCCACAGAACTTATTCCCCTTATGTAAAGTAGTGTGTTAGACCTGCACTCCCAAAATTAATTTTAAAAAGATAAGAAAACACGTACAAGATTAAAAAATATTAATAGATTTAAAGTAGCAAATGGTAACTTTGAAATCCAGTAAGAAGGAAGAGCTGACTCCCTCCCAAGGTATTGAACATTTATTGGATACGATATGCAATGAAATGGAATCAACCTTGATACTAAATTCAAATCCATACTGGTTTTGCATATGAATACTCTCTTCCAAGAAAAACAAATGAGCATATGGAACAGAGAAAGTTGTGAGGGTAAGGGTGTAAGAGAGTTAACATTGCAGTTCTCCATTTACCATGTCACCTAACAGAGCCAAGTGATATCCCCAGGACCCAAACTCTGTCAGTAGCTCCTACTACTGAGGCAGAGGCTGAAAGTTGTTTGAGTATTTCTTGGTATTTTTCGGTGTCTTTTTTGGGGGGTGAAAGGTTTATTTTGTGTTTTCTTTTTAACATATGGAATACACACACACACACATATATATGCACACACACACACAGAGACAGAGATACAAAGGTAATCAACTACGATGCAAAACTTGCATCACATACTACTCTCAGTTTATGCTATTTGCTATAATACAGGGGAATTCCCATGCTATAATTTATGAATCTAAATCAAACTCCAGGCCTCAGTGGAAAGGCATGCTACTCCAGAGGGCAATGCAAGCCTCCTGCCAGCCCCAGCTGCCCCTTTACTTTTGCAGATGCACTCTTTCTGTGTGTAGGACAGCACTGAGACACAGCCATGTCAGGTACATTTATACATCCAAGCAATTTTAGCTGCAGAAGCAAAAAATTATGGGAAAAAAATATGTAGGTTAATGACCTATAAATTCATCCCTAACATCAAACAAGATGCATTTTCTCCTTTACCTGAACTACTCCAGAAAATGCATTGACTTGAAAGAAACAATATTAACTTGCTGTCTGTCTGAAATTCATGTTAATATACTGAAACTTGGGTTTTTTTCTGACTTAAGCCATGTATTACAGTGTGCTTTTTCAATTTCTGTATTGCTTCACCTTCCACTGTATATGTACCACTAATGAGGAGACAACAATTTAAATTAAAGGCATTAATAAAATGCTGCTTGTAGAGATTTTTAAATTATAAAAATGTCAAATGTAAATAACCATCTGAGGATCCAAATAGTTATGCCTGTTATTTCGGAAAGCTTCCAGCAAATGAACTTTTTCTGGAGAATTAAAGGTATAACCCTCTACCAATGCACTGACAGGTATTTTATGCTGTTTGTGCTATATTGACATCTGATGCTTTTTTGATAGTATATGCTTTTAAGTTATTCATACCCCTGTTATAAAATAACATAATCACACCCACCTCGTGTAAATCTCTTCCTACAGAACTTGTTTGTATTTCCTTCTACACCCTCCCTTTGACAGGATACTAAACCATGGCTTGCCCAACTGCTTGACAATAAATGAAACGTTGAAATACCATTCCTTGTGGTCATACTCAACTCAGGTTGATCCCTGTGGATAAGGAGAGCCCCAAATGTTCCCGTCCCAATCTAGAGAGGTTAAAAGTCCTCAGTTTCCCATTTCCCTTCCTGCATTGGCCCTGGGCAGTGAGGCACCTGCTCCCCCAACACAAGACAATACTTTTACACTGCTGCATCCTTTCTGCTTTGTTAGAAGTTGCACTGTCCCTTCTGTCCCCTTAAACCTTTTGTATGGTGATTTTGACAGTCAAGAGGTAGTTTAATCGTTAGTGATTATGCACCAGAGATGCACTCAGACAAAAGCAATGCTTTCTGTAGAGTCATCAATCTAGAGAAATCGTTTTGACAGTTGAGTTCAAGTATAACAGCCAAAAGGCAGAGGCCTAACCTTTTAGAAGTGCCAATTTTAACAAAAACACAACACAGCTGAGATGTGTTTCATAAAAGCATATTCAAAAACTAGCAAAACAGAAAAGACCACTGATGATGAATAACGGAAAGGAGAAACTGATGTATGTGATGTGAGAGGGAATGAGAACAAGGGAAAAATCAAAGATAACATCTATACAATCAAGATCATGAGGACAAGGGAAGAAAGATATAAGATGAATTAATATACTTATTACAACCTCTTCCCATATTATCTGGCAGAGACTAATATAAGAAAATGAATATAACAAGTTTCTCACCTACTTGGAGAGACTTCTCATGAAAAAGTTTGCCATAGCTATTTTTTTCTTCTGGAAGCTCTCTGAATAAGTGGCAAATAAAGTGTGCAATTATATATTTGTATAACAAAATACTAGGTATAACTAAATTACAGCTAAACATGAAAGAAGTGGTTTCATAGAATGATGATGCAAATAAAGCAATATTTCTAGAGAAAGACAACATTTTTGGGGAACAAAAATCAACACAAAAGAATATAGTTGAAGACTTACACAATTCCTTTTGTCTAAAATTATAGCAACAAACTTCAGGGTAAGTGTCAGAACACTGAGGTCACTGAGGGGTCTTAATTGCCACGACCCTACCAACTGGATTAATTTGGAGCCATTTTCCCCATTTTTTAGGCTTGCCTCCAGCCCTGTTTCTGGCTCTGCACCATTTTTCACCTGAGTGGACTCCCTGGATGGCTTTTGTATTTGTCTTATTGCTGGGGCCATTGATGGACCCCATTTCCACCACTTGGCTCTGCCCCACCTGGCTGAGCCCCTGCAAGACAGTGCCACATGGGTGAGGGTACTGCCCATGTTGGGGTCACCCCTGGCTCCCCTTCCCTTGGGGCACTGTCAGCGTTTGCAGCTCCCTGGCAATAAATCAGTAGCTGACTGTTCCTCTTTTGCTTGTGCCAACTTGTTTTTTCCAGGAACACTCTTCATCCCAGCCTTCAGATAAGCGCCAGCCATGCCTAACTAGCTGTCAGAGGTGTCTCCCATGAAGCAATAAACACTGAACAGATAGTGCCAGAATAACATACAGGTGTAAATGTCCCCAGATGCCTTTAATCTTTTCTCTTGAATGCCTGATTATCCACACAAAACTCAGAATAACCATCATCAACCTGTTCTTACCTTCAAGGTTGCCACTTCTGTTTCAGGAGAATGTGTATGTGCCAAAGAATGCCCATGCTTTTAGAAGTTGTGCAGCAAAGCACATCCTTTTATTCACACAAAGGCAGCAGGATTAGTGGTGTACATTTAATCATGAATGTTAAAGCAGCAACACAGCCTTTTCCTTCTGGGAGAATAACATTTGCCACCAATAGCACAGAAAGACAAAAATGTGGAATTTTTTAAAAGCTTCTTTTTAGTATTATTTTCTGTTCATTAAAAGATTAAATCCAAACAGAACACCACTCCATCAAGGATGAGTTTCCATTTTCAATAGAAGTATGATTATGAAGTCCCTAAGACACCAGGAAAATGTATTTTTTCCCTTATCTAACCAGTGGGTCCCAATGTGTATAGCTACACAATCACTTCAAGACCTGTACTGTGTGCTGGTTTCACACACACATAACAATGACCTGCTGCCAGACACCATTGTACTTGAATTTGCACAAGTTCCTCTTTGTTGTTATCACACACACCAGCCATTCAACATCAAAGGCACCTTCACTTCGGATTCAACAAACACTTATCTTGAAGAAGAAACTCTACAAATACATTAATGAGACATATTAAATATGCTCAACCACTCCCAAAAATGGGAATGCAACTCTCCAAAACTTCAGAATTTTGTTCATTATTATCAAAAGCACATAAGTACCACTTGAAAAACTTCTATGTGAGTATGGGGCGGGGCAATGTCACAGTGTAATATTTTGGAGCCAAAACATTTTTATAATTTAATCAGACAATCCACCCCCCCCCCCCAAAAAAAAAAAAGAAAAAAAAAACAACCAAAACACCCACAAAAAAATCCCAACCCCCCTCTTACCATTTGATTCACTATCTTTCATAAACAATTTTACTTTCTTACGTTTTCCCTTTGTTCACTTTGTGGCACTTTGAGGTGTGAAAATCAAAGACAATCATAAACAAAAGATGACTAAAAATAGCTTTTTGCCTTCAAAAAAAAATATTTTTAGAGTATGTTTTTTCCCGGCTTAAAATAAAATCAGTGTCTGGGTATGGTGTGAACTACAAATTGCATTCTGTGTTGGATGTAGGTACAGAACAGCTGCAATATGGAGTCACCATGTGCATTTTACCATATGGCAGCACTTGTGTATTTCAACACTTTTCAAAGGCTAGAAGGTTTATATATACAATATCACAATGCGGCATAACACTATGTAGATTAGTGAAACTCATAATTTTAAAGGGCAAAGTTTCAACCCCACTAATCCAATATGAAATCTTGTAATGGCTTCTACAAGTTTTCCCTTCCAACGGTTTTATCTATTTAAAATTTTAGTCTGCCTCCTAGTATATCTAGAAAAAGCATTAAAAGTAGGTGGAGTTATGCCTGCATGTTCCTCATTTGCTTATTACCCATTTGTGCTATGTTATTACGGTAAACTAGAGAAAGACGTGTTCTTTCTGCTCATGATATTACAGGCTACCTCATCGCACAAGGTACAACTAACTGGCAATAACTAATGCTTTATTCAGAAGACTGTTTACCTATAGTTTGAAAATCTTTATTGTATCTGATTTCTTTATGATAGTAATACGAGGGCACCAATGAGTAAAGCTAGCTGTTAACATGCAGTCTGGGGAAAACACTGCCCTGAGTAAAACAGGAACAGTTTTCATAGAGAAACAAATGTGTGAACCAAATCAATGTTTTTCTCATGAAATGTAAAAAAATACAATTGATTTCCTACAAATACCACTAACATATCTTTGACAGACTTCAGCTTCAAGTAGGTTCTTCAGCTGGGGGGTATAGTCCGGTAAATACCACTTTTGAAATTAATTGCATCCCAAACTGCTAACAGAGGGCCTTGTTGCGGGGCTAAGCTTACAAGGAACCGAAACTCTGGTCAGAGAAACTTTTCGTAAACACTTACACTATTTTCGCACCTGAGGGACATCTAGCAAAATAGTATGAAAGTGCTGCGTGACAACTAGTTGTCTGAGGTCTCCCTCCATTATGGGGAGAAAACCAAAGCCAGTCCTTCCAGACAGATATATCTTGCAGCTCATGTTGGAAAGAATTAAACAAGAGAAGAAAGGAATTAAGAAACCCCCACAAATAGACAATACTTCCCTTGCTCTTGGAGTGAGAAGTCCATAAATTATGAATATCTGTACTAGATGTAGGAATGCTTCAGGATTGAGCTGTAAATGGGCACTTACAGAGCTAAAGAATTGGGATGCAATGAAAAAGTAAAGCCAATGCTCAAGCTTGCAGCAGAAATAGCATCCCGTAAAATATTTGGATTAGAGAAAGATCCTTCAAAGATAGTGAAAACTTTTTAAAACTATGTTGTCAGACTGACTTGAGCGAGATGCTGGCAAAATAGAGGGATGTAAAGTCGTCTTTGTAAGCCTTAGCTATGAATGAGAATTTTATACAGGTTGACAGTGAATTTTTGACTGTATCAACTACTAGAAAGATCTATTTACTTCTGGGATGCTAGACTATATTGCTTAATATCCTATTTTGCTAGCAATCCAGCTAAATAACCTTATTTCTTTATGTTAGAAATACATATACTTGCCTCTTCCATCAAAAAAGTTTAATCTAAATGAAGCTGCTTACCTTCCACTAAAAGTGAGATTTTCTAGCCTGTAGATAAATACTTTTGTCAAAAAAGATGTTTGATAATAACTTCTGTGTCATAGTATTATTTCCAATTAATAACAGCCTTGTAAGCAGACATACAAAAATCAAAATAAAAAGCAAATTGTAGGTGTTCTATTCATTTGCTATTTGCATGCATTTCAATTGGTAAAACAATTTAATAAAGCTGTAATTTAGCTCTTGTGTCATGCTGCTTGATCCAAATGTTTTACCCAAGCCCACTTTTTAAGCACAAACGGGGAAAAACTAATAGCATATTCACATACTGATGATGTCCCAAACACTAGATTTCAACAATGCAAATGTCCTAAATTAACACTATATTCATTTTAATTAGAATTTGCCTTTGAAAGCATTTTTGCTCAAATTGTATGATTTAATGTAAATTGTATCAATGATTCAAGATAGAAGGAAAGCCAAAGGTTATATATAAATAGTTAATTATATAAAGGAAGAAAGTACGCTTAAATTCTGTTAGCTTCATGTCAGCAAACAATAAGCCATTCTGAAAGTAGTGGAAATATATTGTCCATCTGTAGGATAGGTAAATCATCTATCACAGGATAGAGGAAAGCAAGAGTAACTCAGAAAGATGCAGTATTCTACCTTTGACAAAAATCTGTACATGTGCTAAACAATGCTGTTGTAAAAAATGTGCATATGTATTTTCAAACACTGGTGAAACTGGTTCAACTACAGGAGAACCAGAATAATTGCAAATATATGTATTATGAAAAATAAAATAAAATAAAAAAACCCAACCAAACAACAAAAAATTTGCTCAGTTGCTGATATGTCTATGGTTTTAAATTTTAATCTCCAATGAGCTATCTTGCCTTGCTTGCCACTCTTACATGGCTGTCAGCAGAAATGCACAATGAAAAGGATATCAGCTCTAGAACAATTAATCCAGCTCAAATAATGAAATTTAAAAAAAATCGTAGTTGAAGTGAAAAAGAAAATAAAATCACAAGGTGGCTCTGTCAGGTTGGATGGACATCACAGATATGAGTTTAAATGGTATGAAATGTTAGGGCCTAGTTTTGACCCTAATTTTCTAATATCTGAGATTTTGCAAGTTTTACCCATGGTACACGGGTAACCCATACACAATAACACACTTTGATGTACACAATAACATCAAAGGCTGCATTTCTGCATACGAGATTTATAAAGAAGCAAGCTGATACTTAAAAGCCTTTTCAATGGAAAAACAACTGAACTTCCAGATAATTACTTACCTTTATCATCATTTGGAATACAGTTTTGCAGTGAAAATATACATATAAAGTTAATGGAGATTTTAAAATATGAGGAAGTGCAGGTACTATTACAGCACTGTTAGGGATAAATGCTGCTGTAATTTCACATCACCTAGCAGCAGGCAGTCTAAGAGCAGCTGTGGATGCCCCATCCCAGGCAGTGTTCAAGGCCAGGCTGGATGGCGCTTGGAGCCACCTGACCTGGTGGCAGGTGTCCCTGCCCATGGCAGTGGGGTTGGACTAAGTGATCTTTTAAGGTCCCTTCCAACCCAAACCGTTCTGTGATTCTATGAAAAATGAAAATGCTACTGGTATGTACAAAATACCTCTCCCTGACTTCAACATGAAGTGTTTTTTTTAATCATAAGACCATATGGTTAAGAGACTTCAGGAGACTGTCAAGAGACCATACACCTCCCCTGCAAAGACATATCTGTCTTCTCATTTCTGTTCTATATTTGCCTACTCCACTCTTAAAGGCTTTCAATGACAGAGAGCCTCCAGAATCTCTTAAGAGAATCTATACTAGAACTACACTACCCTAATCATTGTCATGTATTATATTTAATTCTGTCACCTGAATATTCTTTGCTGCAACACAGGTGCCTCACTTCTTGTCCTGTCTATGACAGATACAGCAAAGGCTGTTATGGCATCCCTCCATCTTGATCTTCTACACCACACAACTATACACAGTCATACTTTCCAGGTGCTCTCCTCTGAACATTTTCAAATGTTCCACACACTTTTTGAACTGGAGTGTCAAAACTGGGCATGATGCTCCAGTTAAGGCTGTACTCATAAAGTATAAGAATTAGATTATGAGTCACTACTTCTACAACTGTGAGTCAGTAATATATTATTCTTTTGTAACTAGGTTGCTGTTGACTTACATTTAGCTTATGGACCTTTCTAAGCCATCGAACAATTCTGAAGAATTGTAGCACAGTCAGCTTTTTATTCATGCTGATGATTATTTCTACCAGGTAAAAAGCTTGCATTCACCAGTGTGGATATTCTCTCCAATTTGTAAAGATTATTTTGAGGTCACACTTGTGACCCAGCTTCTAGTAACTTTATATTAAATAGATGTATTCTCTAATTGCATAATTTAAGTCAATATTAAAAACACTGAAAAGTTCTAGAGGTAGCCCATATCTTTGAGGTTAACCTGTAGCTGATGCAGTTAATTACAGCCAACATGGAGTTAATACCTCATTTTACTTATAATGAATGTAAAGTATTTTTTTTCTGACCAGTTTTGCACCTACTCCACAGCTAGGTCATAATTACAGTGCTTCCTTGCCTTACTTATTAAAATATTGCATGACAGACTTTTTAAAGCCTTTATAATGCCAGACTGTACAAGCATCAGGTGCTTTCCTCTCCATTCAAAAGAACTTTTATTTTTATTCTTTTCACGTGATTTGGTTCATGAAAAAACATCTAGGCTTTTAATATTTTCTTTTTTCCTTCTTTTTTTTTTTTTTTTTTAATAGGTGCTTACAAACAGCTTAGTTTTTGTTGAATGATGTTTCTGGGAATTTACTGGCTGTAATTCTCTGGCTCCTCTTTTCCTCCCCTTCTGCTGAAATGATTGATGTTCATTGTTTTCTATGAGCTTAGAGTATACTGGATGCTTTAACCAGACGTGAAACTTGGACATTTTGTGCATGACTGATTTAGACATCAACAACATTAACAACGTGGACTTGCTTTCCATGTGAATGGGGAGGAGGACAAGTTCAAGAATATGACTAATGGACACTGTTAAGGTGTTAAGTCAAAATGTGGTGTGTCCGGTACTTGCATGTGGGTCACATATGCATGGGTATGGTATTTTTGTAACCTGCTCCAGCTGTTCTGGAAATAGTATTCCTTAGCTTTGTGAAGGCATAAATTATTATGGTAAGTAAAAGTAGTGCAGAATCAGTATTGCACGCCATTAGCATACTCAGAAAGCATAAGACCCTAAGAAATGGGTGATTGGTTTTAATTAAGCTGAAAATTAAATACATATGATTTAATATACTTTCATAATGTATTTTATCAAATATTGAAATATGTATTAAATATAACACATTAAAATAACTGACTGTATTACATAACATGTTTGTATCTCTGATTAGTAGCAATGCAGCCAGAGGAAAATTGAGAGCAATCCAGCATCCATTTCACTCACTTTTCCTGCCTAAATGGACAGATGCCTAAATAAATTGCTTAGGGACAAACAAGATTATTGGGTAATAAAGCAAAACAGCCATGAGAATAGGCTCCCCCAATTAATAGCAACAACATCTTTAATGAAAAGCATGTAAAGAAGACCTATACAACTGATTCTGTTCTACAGATGGGGAGCCTGATGGCCCAGGCAGCAAAGCAATTTGCACAAGGGCACCTATAACATCAGTAAGTAAACAACTGTCTTCCAAACCCAAACTTTCCCTGACTGGGAAATGCTGTTCCCTGCCTGCCTCTTCCAGCAGCATTTCTCGCTGCACGAATATGAAAGACTAAGAAACTACAGTGATATGATAGGTCTAATTAACTGGGATTTTCAAAATGTATGTGGAGCATAGAAAACCAAATAAGCTCAAGCTACAGGGTTCATTGCGGTTTCATTTTTGTTAATCATATGTGTGTCAATTGATTGTTAAAGCAGTCTAGAGTAATTTACTGATGTTACAATTTAACTGCCATGGTGCACTCAATCCAACAAATTCCAACCAAAATATAAAATGGCATTCTGTTTTCCAGAAATTGCTTGTATATAAATTGAACAGCATGGATAAAAATAATGGTCTGTTCAAATATTCATATTCCCTATAGTACTTTTGCTACTATACAACTGTCCTAAAATAACATTACATTAATTTTAATTAAATTTTGCATTTCAAAGCATTTTTTCCACACATAGTATGTTTTTATGCGACTTCTGTCAATACTTGAAGATAAAAGGAAAGCCAAAGGTTATATGTTAATTATTAATATCTATTGAAAACAAGTGTAATGAGCTTAGTTTATATCAGGTCACACTAACTCTCAACAATTGTTTGTGAACTGTTGAAGCAATGAAAACTATACCTACAGGAAAGAAACATCACATCATTATATCCTTGAGAAAGAATAACTACTGCACCTTTTTGTAGACTGTGTTATGCACCCATGCTTTCTTCTAAAGTTTTTTTTGGGGGGGTTATTCCCAGCCTAAGGTTCCATTGGTACTTTGTATTTGCAGGATCCTCAAGAAATAAGCATACATATGTAAATTTTGTTATACATATGTAAATTTTGTTACCATGAACCTACTATTGAAGAGGGAGAAGCCTAGAATGTGTCCAGAGAAACTGCACAGCCACCAGTTTCTCAGAGGGAGGACACCAAAGAATGTTTTTATGTACAAACATCTATAGAAAGTGGAGAAGTTCCCCACAGGGTTTGTTGATAGCACCAATACTGACATTCACGGCACCGAACGTACTCTGCTGAGAGAGTAAACTAATTGATAGTAGAGGTACTGAAAAAGTAAGTTGATTAAGTTAATTAATTTCCAGTTGCATTGATCATTGCATTTACTTTGCATTGAAAATTCTTAAAGCTCTGACCTTAGCAGGGAGTTGTCCACATATAAGAAACTTAAGTGCCTTTTTTTTTTCTTTTTTTGAAAGAAAGAATAATTGTTTATATTATCAACACTAAATTTAAGAGAGGAAAAAGGTCAGTTTTAGAAAAAGTACATTTAGAAGGAACATACTACCCATGCTGGGAAAAGTGAAATGCAAACACTTTGGAATAGATTCAGGCATGATTTTAATCCCTCTTTACTGCCACTCAATTGCACACATACAGAAATGTACCTAAAAGTCATCTCTGAGAAAATAAAATGTTTGATATATTTGCAAGGAGAAGTTGGATGTTTGTGGAAGCAGATATATTTGTGAAAGAACATCAATAATATTGACATCAGCTGTCCTACAGACCAGTAGCAAATCTTCAATACATTACAAGCAATCAAAATTATTGTTATCATGATTTAATATATTTTTTTAGAAAAAATTATTAACATTCAACTGTAAATAAATGGAACTTTAGGTAGAAAGGAGGAGCAGAATAAGAGAGAGGAACTAGATATCTCTTCTAGGCTTGGACTTCGAGCTGCTTCCCTGCTCTTTGCAGGAGGGACAATCCTGACTTATTTTCCTTTATGTTTCCTGTTGCAGGTGACCCACCTGGGCCAAATCTCTCTACCCAAGAGCCACTAAAACTACTCCCAGCTCTGAGGAAAGCTAACGAGGAGCTAAAGAGGAGTATTTGCATTTTCATCAAAGACTTCTTACTGTAAATCCTCAAGATTTTTTACTCTCTCTTCATAGCAGAGTTCTTCCAAGTTTCTAAACATTTTTGTTGTTTGCACCTAAATCTGGTCACTTCTTTCTTACCATGCTTTGGGGAATGGGAAGTTTGTTTGTGCTTTAATAGGGGACAAAAAAGTTGACACTATACTGCAAACAGAGAGGAAATACAAATGTAAAGAAGAGTCTTGCAACTTGGGCCAATATTCAACACCTGCTCCTTTGTTTTTGTTAGGAGACAAAAAATTAATCATCTGTTTTAGTGCAATCCTCTTTATTTACAAAGAACATATTCACCATCCTCATTCCTTTAACACAGGAAATAAATCCAAGCGACTTTTCTTCTCAGGAATTCAAAATAAGTTACCTGGCTTCTTCCCAGGGCCACACTAAGGATTGCCTTTCTCACTGTCTGCCGCTTTTTGCTGACAGGTAGTTTGCTAAAAATTCTCCTAATGCTTTTATGTTTACAACTAGTCCCATGGAAACCTCTCAGACCGTACAGCTCAAAGGCTCCTTAGGCTCTGCCAGGCAGCCTGTTGCCTCAGGCAGTCTTTTTCATTTTGGCCAGTTCCCTCTTTCTCTTAAAAAAACTTAAATTAACCTTCCTGTTAGCTTGAAAGCTTAACCTAGTACACTTGGAAGATTTAACCATGTCTGTCACAGATAGCAGGAATTAATATAGTCCATTATAATATTATTATTATTTCCAGCAGCATTTTATACTAATATTTAGAAAGCTCAGCTTTGAGAATAAATCCTACTGAACAGAATACCCCAACTATTAATTTTAAAGTATTATCAGCACTAACAATTACATCCAAGCTTTCTTCTATGCATACACCCAGGAGTCACATATAATGAAAATAATTTGTTTTGATTATTGCTTTTTGGGATTCTTCAGGCTAACTACACTATGGAAATGTAAGAAGGTACTTTATTACATTAAGAAAAGTGAACAATTTTCTTCTCCTGGTCATATGCAGCTATAATTAAAACACCTGCTTAGTTTGTTTTCCCTCCCTCATTTACTTATTTATTTAATAAAGGGAAGTAGCCCACAATTTTCCTTGTAAAATCTATTCTTACCTGTTACCTTCTTTACCTTCTGAATTTTTGTGGAATGAAGAAACAAACAGATCTGTTAGTCAGCTTTCATAAATGCCTTGTGTTAGCTAAAAGTGGGTGTTTTATCTGCATACACACTGATTTCCAGTGTCTTTTACATGTGCTTGTTGAAAAAAGAAAGTTTACATGTACTTACTTTAAGAAAAAAGGGACTAGAGGTAGGAACAAATTTTCATAGCTCAGATATACATCCTTGAAGAGCTGATTTGGCTTTGTTTCTGTTCCGGACTTGGTCATCAGAAAAGGTAAAGCCAAAAGCCAGCTCCCTACTACCAACTTACAGATTTTTTCACCATTAATCAAAAAAAAAAAAAAAAAAAAATAAAGAAGAAAAAAGATTGTCTTGCCAAAGAATATGGTAGTACATTATATAACAAAATATTATACCTATTGAGTTCTAAAGAAGGACAAATTCAAGAGACCAGCTAAAGTACAGTATAACACAATGTTCCTCAATTCTCCTTTGGACAGGAAAATTTTAAGATGAAACTGATAATCCTGTGGTAGAGAAGGTCTGCAAAGGAAACCAGATCACTACTTTTTGTCTTACAACATATTCATCCCATGCTCCAAGGTTTCCATTGTCTACCTGCAGTGTTTTCAAAGGAATGTTTTCACTTGATGAATAATTTGTCTTCTGCTCTTCCTCTGCCTCCCAGTGATTTTGTTACTATAGTTAGTTTCCTCCAGTCTACACACTAACACTATTCCAAAAGAACTCTGCCTCCATAGGCCACGCCATCCTCCTAAAGGGCACAGAGCTTTCGAATTGTGTGGCCCAAACAAATCTTGACTCTAAGCAGTCAAGTCATGGTGAATTCCTACTGAAGATGGCTAGTCATAAGCAGATTTGACACAAGACATATAGGATTACTTCCTGGGATAAATGCCTCTGGCAGGAGATACAAAGCTGTCAATAACAAACGGGTTCTTCAATGTCGTGCCCCTGCTCTATGGTAAGAGTTCATGGAAGCCTCTTAACATTGTATAATATTTTGAGATATCTGCACTAGGTCAACATTGTTTAATTCACCCCCCAAAATAAATCTATCCAATATAATACTGTGTCTGTCACTGGTACCATTTAATACTTCTCTTTACAGAGAATAACTGTGATGTGAGTAGTGCTAATATGGGAATCAATCAGATGCTTTTTTTTAAGAAGTGACAGTATTATAAGTACAACCTCAATTTTATAAAATTATAACAGAGATTAACTCTCAGTATTTGAGATTTGACTCATTGCGTTATTTATATCATTAACAAGTCAGCCCCCCACAAGTATTAGAGTATAAAAGTGAACACTGTGAAAACTGGGTGGGATTAATTGTCATTTGGAAGTATCTCTCATACTGAGTGCAGAGGGAGTCCTGAGACAAGATCCAGTGTCATCTAAGTAGGCATATCACTGGAAAGGTTCATTCAGAGACCAACCTAAATTTTAGGTTGGAGAGTGTGGATAACTGGCTAGCTGAAAAGGGTCACATAGACATAGTCCAGCTGGCTGGACAAAAATGCACATCGCTTTCAGCTTATCTGAAGTAAAGCAAAAATATAACAGGAAGATTGCAGTGGGAAAATAATGTTGCAGGTGGGAACAGATAACTACAGAAGAGAAACTGGGGGCAGGCTTGGTATTTAGGCAACTAACCAATAATGAGCTTAACTTTTGTAATACGTATGAGCTAATTATAACAAGGCATAAAAGGTGACTGTAAGGTACAATAAACGAAGTCTGCTGATCACTTATATTGAGTGACTGCATCTTCCCTCCGTCGCGACAGGAGTGCAGAAAACATCAGACTAAAATAAATGCCCCAGTTATCCTCAATAAAACTAGACTGACAGTTGAAATAAGCAGTCATAGCACTACTGATTTCAGAAGAGCTTGAGCAATATAACAAATTGAGATCCTATGAATAGCTCCTTTGACTTCAGTATGATTACTCCCACAGTATATGAGTAAGTACATATAGATGTGTAAGATATTTCCTAAGCAACAGGCAAGAAGCTACCAAAAAAAAAGAAAAATTATCTGTGAGGTTAACAACTTTTAAATGTAAAGCATGTAATCCTGTAGACATCTACACACATGAATAATATTACATATTGGGGTACTTTAATTATATGCATTAGTATTCCTTGGTTTCCTTATACCTATTATTGGTGGTTCCTTGACCACATTAAAAAACAGATAAACCAAAGTATTCCTTTTGCTCCTTTGGTTGTTGTTCCAGAACACACCATATTCTATGTGTATTAATACTGCTAAACTACACATGTTGCATCCCGTATGCAATATTACACACACCAAAAGCCATTATTGCCTTTTCTAAATGAAATACTTTAAAAATGCAAGTAGCATTACAACATAAACTAAGAAAGCTCTAGCCGAAATTCACATATTGTCTATGTTATTAGTACTATCAACATAACTGAACTTTCTTGTTCTTATTAGGGTTACCATAGAAATGAGCTTATAGCTATTACATGAATTGTTACTGTTATTAAGAAGTAGTCTATTTCAGTTTCATTTGTGCATTTTTAAGAATCTTTGAATATTCAAGAGAATAAAACTACCTGGATATTGAAATTAAGGCTAGAAAGGTGGGGGTTTGTTTAAAAAAAAACATAAGCTTATTTAATAAAATTAAGCAATAAGTTGTGTGGCACCCACACACCGTATAAAGCCAGCATTCTCTATAATTCAATGTTTTATGCTTCTATATGCTATTCTCTCAGGCAGGCAAATGGTTCACAACTGCCTGTATATTGAAATGCTGTACATTAATACAAAAATTCCAATAAATAAATGATATTAACCTTTAAAGCTAGGCAAGCACTTTACACATATCACAGAATCACAGAGTGGCTGGGGTTAGAAGGCACCTCTGGAGCTCATCTACTCCAACCCTCAGCTAGAGCAGGCTCACCTTGAGCAGGTTGCACAGAGTCGTGTCCAGGCGGGTTTTGAATGTCTCCAGAGGAGACCCCGCAGCCTCTCTGGGCAGCCTGTGCCAGTGCTCCGTCACCCTCCACGTAAAGTTGTTCCTCATATTCAACAGGAACTTCTTGTGCTGCAGTCTGTGCCCCTTGTCCCGTCACTGGGCACCACTGAAAGGAGCCTGGCCCCGTCCTCTTGGCACTCGCCCTTGAGATGTTTGTAGGCATCGACGAGCTCCCCTCAGCCTTCTCTTCTCCAGGCTAAGCAGCCCCAGCCCCTCAGCTTTTCCTCATACGGGGGATGCTCCAGTCCCCTCACCATCTTGGTACCCTCCGCTGGCCCCTCCCCAGCAGGTCCCCGTCTCTCCCGAACTGGGGAGCCCAGCACCGGCCACGGCACTCCAGGGGCGGCCTCAGCAGGGCAGAGCAGAGGGGGAGGATCACCTCCCTCCACCTGCTGGCCATGTTCTTCCTCATGCCCCCCAGGGTCCCACTGGCCTCCTTGGCCACAGGGCCACTGCTGGCTCACGGGCGACTTGCTGCCCCCAGAACCCCCAGTCCCGTCCCCGCAGAGCTGCCCCCCAGCAGGCCAGCCCCAGCCTGTGCTGGTGCCTGGGGCTGTCCCTCCCCAGGGGCAGGACCCTACACTGGTCTCTGTGGAACTTCATCAGGTTCCTCTCTGCCCAGCTCTCCAGCCTGCCCAGGTCTTGCTGGATGGCAGCGCAGCCTCCTGGTGTATCAGCCCCTCCTTCCAATTTTGTATCACCAGCAGACTTGCTAAGGGTGCCTCTGTCCCTTCATCCAGGTCATTAACGAATACGATGAACAGGACTGGACCCAGTGCTGACCCCTGGGGAACCCCATTGGCTAGAGGCCTCGACCATGCTTTCAAACTTTTTTTCATCAATGTACAGTCATGCGTTACTTCCTCATTGCTCCAGACTTATAGTGGCTTACGTGAGGAAATGAGATTCTAAGTCATCTTTTGTAAGATCTGTAAGCTCTTTCTAGTGTGTAATTATAATAAAACATAAAAAAAAAAAAAAGATTTTCATAAGACAAGATGTAAAACCGCATTTTAACTGACTGATCCAATATACACAAATGTATATTTCAGACTAGATATAAGGAAGAAGGTTTTTTATGATGAGAGTGGCAGAACACTGGCACAGGTTGCCCAGAGAGTGGCAGATGCCCTGTCCATGGACACAATCAGGGTCAGGCTGGACCAAGCTCTGAGCAACCTGATCTGGTTGAAGATGTCCCTGCTCATTGCAGGGGGGGTGGACTAGATGACTTTTAAAGGCCCCTTCCACCCCAAACTATTCTATGATTCAGTATAATGACACACGGCACACCGGCACATGAATGCATTCTGTGTGCATCTGTGTGTGGGGAGAAGAGTACGCCTGTGTGCACATCAATGATCACAGGCTTTTGGATTAAAGGTAACAATTCTTTAAAACATCCAGCCAAATGAATAGTACAAAGGGTATCTGAGTAGCAACTGCTTTACCTTATGGAGGATGAATACTTTGCTAAAATCCCTCAACTAGAAACTGTGTGTTTTCTAATCTGATCTGTATGAGTTTGTTAGTGACCTCAGTGTAATCTTGCCAGCAACAAAAAAGTTCAACACACTATTAACATGAGATCATTTGGATGCAAATTTTATCTGCAGTGTGGTGCCTTTCAATCAGAAGTTCATGAGACAAAACTGTCGAGGCAGTAGAAAACTGGCAGGTAACCCATCAAACTTCTCAGTAAAATGATCTATGAACAGATTCTCTTGTACATATACTCAACTGAAGATTGAATGAATTCTTTAGATATGAAACATGCAGAGACAACAAATAATATTCTCTTCAGTTTTCTTATTTAGTAAATCTGGGTGATATATCTTTTTTTGTATAAAGAAGGAAAACCGAGCCAGATTGAAACTTCATGGATGGGCTTTTGGGTGAATTCTGGGTATAAAATGCAAGAGGCCTAACAAATCTTTTGGGAGAAAATGACAGCTCTCAGTTTTTCATCCAGTGAACTAACAAGCAAAACTTCACCAAGAATGGTACTGGTAGAAAGATTTGTGAGTCTTTGGAGGAAAAAGAAGGATGAGAGATTAAAACCTAGAGAACATATCTGATCTTTTTATGTAGTGTAAGACTCTTCTAAAAATGCTTTGCTGCTCCTCAACTTTGTAATACCAGGAACTCCTTTAACTTATTTGACAAACAAATATATCTTGCCTTTTGTGTACTCCTACATGAATTTCTATGCTTACCTGTAAACGTGATCCTGCTCTGTAAGTAGGAATTTATGGTTTGGTACCCATGAGAACATTCCCAATTCCTTATGGTTTGTTTCTTAAGAAAGGTAGTGCCATAAGAATAATGCTTCGGAAATCATCTCATCATATTCTGTATTATTCCTTTCAAAAATCAAACTCTCTCTGACGAGCAATATTTCGCTATCTTACTTTAGCCTTTCATAATTTTTTTTTTTTTAAATGTCACAGATCCACGGGAGGGATGGGTGGGGGAAGGTGTCAAGGAAGGGATGCCAGGTAGGAGGTTGCTCATGTTCCCCTGCTCAAAGTTTCATTGATCTTTTTGGAACTATGAAATAAAAGAATGATACCTCCTATTTTCTTTCAATGAAGAAGGTGAATAATTTTTATGGTATAATTTGAGAGTCTATCTGCCAGGTTTTGCCCTTTTAAAAGGCAGGAAAGAAGAAGAGAAGCTCAGCCAGGAGTTAAAGTATAAATAGAGATGTTCAAAAAGCCTTAGATAAAGTATGTCTTAAGTGGCAGCAATGTGAGTAGGAAAAAGATGAGAACCAAAATTTTGTTATGAGTAAAAATAATTACAAAAACTCAAGGACTTGGCTTAGGGAAAATGATTTCAACTAATTAAATTGAAAGACCAATAGACATGGGAAAAGGGAAGTGAAATTCAGTGTTGAAAAACATTAGTTAAAGTTTTTTGGAAGGTACAGTTTATTTATTTTCATATATATTTATAATAGTTCTTACATATACATTTAATAAAGTCTAAGTTCAAATGAACTGCTCAGTGAGATTTGGGCAGTGCTCTGAGCAGCACAAAGCAAATATTTGCTCAATGAGTAACAAATTAGGAAAGAAACTGGAGAGAAAAATTCTGAATTTATGGGAAAATTGAGACAATCTCAAAAACTGAGATTCAATCTGGAATCAATAATGACCCAATTTAGCCAAGCACTAAAGTCAGAAGGCAAAAAAGGAGAAAGTTTGGAAGTTTCAGCTACACGTAGAAGTCTACAAAAACTTCAAAAAATTATTTGCTTACCTCAACAGCCTGATAAAATTCATTACTAAAAGATCACAAGAACTGGATAGTTAAGTTTCTCCTCCTCTAGGGGAAAACAGACTGGAATGAACAATAAATGGATGCATAGCTATTAATAGCATGCTTTTTCAGATTTGTGTTCTTCTTATATTTCAGTTATCTCTGTAGTTTGTGTCCATATTGAAGGTAACATCTAAAGAGTCAAACATTCCTGTCTTTCCAGAATGATGAAAGAGATGGAAAGTTCATCTGCTAAACGGGCAGCCTTTAAAAGTAGGTACTTCAGAATTCTTTTCAACAATTGCCTTCTACTTGTATGTTATTCATACAATTTATTTGTAAAACATCATTCCAAAACCTTACAAAATATACTACCTATAAAACCAAGTTATCTGATCTAGACAAAATGAAAATATTACATGGACTGTTATCAAAAACTTGTATTTGGCATGAACTGCTGCTTATGTGCAATAGCAGATTGAAAATAAAGGAGATTTGCTTAAACATTTACAAGTCATAATGCTACCAACTCCAGGTACTGTTTCACACCCCGTTTTAATTAGGAAGAAATACATACTCATGTAATTTCCAAATGAAACAAGGAACATTTCTGAATGATAGACAACTGTGTTTCTCTAGTTAAGTTCAAGGAAAACCAAGTATCAGAACTGAAGCATGGCCCTGAGAGTTTTAATCCAGTTGCCAAGTATTTATTTCTATTTTGCTCCTCCAAAGAAGCTGATTTATATTTATGTTGTATTTATCAGTCATCTTACATGAACTTTCGTACAGTCTTAGAAATACTTTTGATGAGATTAGGAAAATAAAACTTGGAAAACTTCTTGCATCAGAACGTGTTCATTACAGAATAATGCCTACACACTACACTAAAAATACTACATCCAGCAGAGTAACCATGGAAAACAGACTAGACCCCATTGATCCATAAACTTGTATGTTCAAGTCAAAAAAACAACCTTATCACCATGAAAAATGAAATCAAGGAGTTGCTGCATTCCATCACAGTACAATTTTGCACAGAACTATTAGTGAGTTAAGTATTGAGAGATTCAAACGGAGTATTACTGAACTGAATAGAATACTGTAATTTAAAGTAACTTTTATCTGTATTTTGTAAGTAATAACAAATATATTAACACTTACTGTTAGAAGAAGAATATGCTTAACAATACTCACCTGAATAAAAAAAATACCTAAATGAAATAACTACAATAATATACATTTTTCTTTGTACGACCAGTTCAAAGCTAAACCTGGGAATTAGTACATTATCATTTCAGTGAAGGAAAATTGTAAGTGCTAGTTACCTGGCACTTTTAAAGAATATATAAATTCACTGTAGGTCTACAGTAAAAAAAAAAAAAAAAAAAAAAAAAGTTGTTTAAACATTTATAGTGCCAGTATACTAAGAACAATTATTTACTTAGAGAATTGGTTTATTTTTTTAAAAAATCTAGATTACAGTACCATTAAGGAAGTTCTGTTTCCAAAAATTATCAAGATTAGAAGCTTCAAGGGGGGGGGTGGGGGGGGGGTGGGGGCGGGAATAATAAATCACTGTCTAAAATTTATACATCTTACTCATTAGAACAAAATGAAATATGCCAACTATCAGTATACATCACCTGAATTATGCTATACACATGTAGCAGTATACGTAACCTAAATTTAATCTCATCTAAGTTTAATATTTTATTAAATAGGTAAGAACAAATATTTGGGCCAAATTTTCCAACACAGCTATAACGATTTAGACAACTACAGAATAAGGTGACTGTACTTATATTTGTTGAAGAGCTTCAATTGTGCCACGGTTTTAATGTCAGAACTACTGATATTAATAGATAATTTTGCTTAGAATAAAAAAATATCACAAATATAAAAAAGAATAAAAAAAGGAAAAAGTATAAGCTCTTTGCAGAGTGTTGTCTCCTACTCTATGTTCCGATGACTGCTGATAACAACACAGCCTAAGTCACGGCATCAAATAGCTTCCTAGAAAGTCTGAGATGCTATACTATGATTCTCTGTGTTCACCCAACTTACCAACGTTTTTGCACTACTATTTTGAAACTATTGAGAGTACTGGGATGCATTAAACAGCATAACCAGCCAGAGAAAAGATGTGATTATGCCTCTGTATTTAGCACTGCTGCAGCCTCACCTTAAGTATCGTGTGCAGCTTTATGCCCCATGATTTCAAAAGGATGTTGAGGTACTTGAATGTGTCCAGAGAAGGGCAATAAAACTGGTGAAAGGGCTGGAAGGAATGTCCTGTGAGAAGTAGCTAAGGACTTTGAGTTTGTCTGCTTTGGAGAAAAGGAGCCTGAGGGGTGACCTCATTGCTCTCTACAGCTTCCTGAGGAGGGAAGTGGAGACAGACATGCTGATCTCTTCTCCCTGGTACCCAGTGATAGGACACCTGGGAACGGTTCAAAGCTGCGTCAGGGGCGGTTCAGACTTGACACTAGGAAGCACTAATAACATGCTTTAGCTTTTGGTCAGCCTTGAAGTGGTCAGGCTAGACGATCCTTTTAGGTCTCTCCCAACTGAAGTATTCTGTTCTATTCTAAATATTCTACCATAAAGGAAATTTGCTTTCTGCAACTTAATGCTGCAATTCCTTTAATTTTTGACAGGAGGAAGAAACAAAGTTTTCTTCAGCATAAAAAGTCCAGGGTAAAAACAAAAAATAATAAATGTTTAGAGGGATGTTTAAATTGTGTATGCAGGAGAAAGTGGAGGTGCAATTATTCATGGAAGCTCTCAATTAATGCCAAAAGATAAAGCTATTACAATAATCTTAAAGTTTTTGATACCTCTCTCCGTCGAGAAGCCCAACAGGTTTGTTTGATTTTCCAAACGACAGCGGCCACCAGCAGTAAGGATAAGAAACAACTGCAATTATAAAAGAAAAAAAAAATCATTGTAACATAATGGTCTGAAAAAGCTTATGTTTTTAGGGTATCGAAGGTAACAATAATACATGTAAGTGTGGGGAAAAAATTCCACAAAAATAGAGCAAAACTAAACTTTACCAGTATGACAAACAACAGTCAACCATCCAAGTTCAGAGTCAAAAGACAATGCACACCTCTGATGCTGTGGTGGTCTCCATAAAATGCTATTACTGTCTCCATTACCATAGGATAAGCACCGTTACAACCATCCAAATACCCGCAACAGTCTCAGCAAATATGCACTGCATGTTCCACATTTAGCAGACGGAAAAAAAGGGTGAACTATAGCAAAAAATGATACCAATTTACACTTCTCTCAGTTTGTGAATTCTGAATAATTTCTTGGGATGCAGGAATGATAAGTATGCAGGGAGTATAATTAGTTTGAGGAACCATGTTTCACATTACAATAGGTCTGTTTTATCAAATTGAGCATTTCTAAGGTGAATTGCCCAGGGAAAACATCCCAAAGGCACAACAGAAGAACTAAAAATATCAAAATTATTAAACTTCTGCAGTCCACAATCAGCATATGCCTTCTCACTTGCTTCAATATTCTTTTACCTGTAACATTTAGTCTTTAAAGGATTTTTGTAGATCTTGAACTCTCAACCTCTTTTAGTGGATTTCTGGATACTTGACAAAAGGCTTCTAAAGTTAACACCTAATGTAAGCAGTCAGAAGATCTTTTCATTTGTTAGACAGTTTTTTGTAAAAGTATCTGGAATTTCTAGCTGTGTGAAGACCTTTCAGACATGTTAGCGCATCTGCTGTACATGATGTTCTCAATGAATACTCCTGTAACTCCTGAATTATACCAGCTATCCATTATTTTTTTTTTTATACTAACAAGCTTCAAAATGTATTCTTTAACTAATATGGGAAATGCAAAGAATTCACTGAAGTAGTATAGTTCAGAGAAGTACTGCGCATAAATACAAAATATAATCATTATCCATGCAGTAACACCAATGTTTCCCTATACCATGCTGTAAACAGAACTGAAAATATGACCTAGAAGATACATCTCCAGAAGTAACAGCTCATGGGATTCATTATTTAACCATAATATAGAGACATTAGAAACTGTTTATGGCAACTATAGTTTAATATCGCTATCAAGGTAATAGAATTAAAGCACCAAATTCGTTCCTTGGTCTGCAAGCAACAGAAGCAGTCGTACCACTGAATATTTGATAAAAAAAAGTACCATTGCCCTGAGCATGTTTAAAAGTCAGTCTCCATAACACAATTTTCTTTCATGGTTAAAGTAATACAAATCAATATGGCTTTTTATCAGCATTTTATTCACTTAAAACACTTTTCACTGTGAGCTTTCAAAATCCTTTTTTATCAATTTCTTCTTTCAACACCCTTGAGAAAGCCTGCCAGAGTGAGGCCAAGTTTGAAAGGGGAACAGATAAAGTGGTTTGGGCATAGAATGCTCAATTAAAATTATCCGCTTAGGGTTTTTTTACTTAAGAGACTTAATTCTGTCTGTTCAGCTCCAAGAAGGCTAATTGTTCTGAAAAGGAAAAAATGGTTAAAGGATCTGTTTCTAGATACAAAGTTTGACTTTCCTCTTAACAGCCACTGTCAATTACCAGCATTTTTTTAGCAGTCTTTTAATGCTCTTTGGGGCTTAGGGATTTTTATGCAAAGGAAGATAATATTCTCCCTCTCCGCTTTTAAATATTGTGTTGAGCTTTTATTGGTTCCTGGCACAGAGCATTTAAAAAACAAAGGGACTTGGAATTTTGATTGGTTCGGATCGATGGATCAGAACAGTTCAGCATATCTAAGAACCATTCTGCCAATAGAAAATTGTTGAAAGAGTCAATGATCTGCAATAAAAGGATGTGAGAGAGCAAATGCTGGTTCGAGAACCTTGGGGAATTCAGAAGAGGAATCTCAACCTTATGCTTTCATGAATCTCAGCATAAATCATCTTTCTACATGTGTAGGAAAGGAACTAATGAGCAAGAACATTTTAATTGATACACCATTTTATTAACAGTATTTCTTACCAGAAGAGTTTCTCTTAAGAGTTTTTTTACAACAAAATATCTAAGTGGCACAAAGAATGTTATGACAGAAACTGATCATCAGAGAAAGTTCACCATTTTGTTTAATGCATTGCTTCAGTTGATGCACCGATTTAACTTTTTAAAATTCATCTTTAGCTGTCTCCCTCTCTTCAGTTGCCTTTGAAAGCAAGTAGAAGTTGACTGTGAATTTATATTTGGTGTCTAGGGAAAAGCAGAACAAAAAAATCCCACTGACCACCAGAATAAATCGAGTTTTTACAGCAGCATCTTTTAAGACTTTTAAACCAACAGTTGCTTACAAATACTATTTCCCAGAAGTGTTTTCCCTACTGTATACTGCACTGCCTAGCTGCAACTGCAACAGATGCTGAGGGGTAACATCAGGGTACTGACACATTGCTATAAATTAGCACGCTGTGCATGAAGTAAGGGTAAGCCATCTCATTTACTCTTCTTCTCCTGTACAGTCCTTTCAAAAAAACTAAATTAGGGACACATCAGCAGCTCTGCTTAAAGTTATGAACTCAAAGCTCCTGGAATTTGAAAAAGATTCATATTTTCAAGGGAGCTGGTCACAAGGAACTGAGAAAGTCTTGCACTCTAAGGCTGCTTCCTTATGACCAGAAACTGAATCTCTTTCCTTAGAAAATTCTGTCTTTCATATTTATTAACTTGTTGAACAATCCTCTTTAGCTAGTGAAAGAAAAAAACCTTGAGATTTCTGGCTGAAAAACTTCAGACAAATTGCTTCTGTGCTCTGTACATTAATGGAACTAGGTCACACATTGAACTTTCCTGTCATCAGTCAGAACATCACTTAGTTTATGTGCAAAGTCAAAATCAGAAATGAGTGTTTCAAAGACACACTTATAAAATCATATAAATCATTGGAAATTACAGCATTGATAATGTGAAATGTTTACTTAACACTTTTGTATCATCTTTTCTTGGCAAGTAAACATGAAAAATTTTACTTTCTTTGCTGTTTTGTTCAATATAAATAATCAGAAGGAAAAAAAGATATCAAAATTCATGTTAACGAAGAGAAGACACACAGAGAAAATAGATTTTGTCAAACTAACCTGGTTCCAGGCTGTGGTAAGATAATAGTCTTGGTTTATTTAGGGCAATAAAAATTAAAGCTGACTGCAAAGGATCTCACAATATTGAGTGACTTGGCAGTAAAACAAGAAAATGAAATTGCCAATGAACTGAAAGCAATGTGCACAAGGAAAAAAACAAACCACCAACCTCTCTAGCTACAAATACACGATGATAGCTTCTAAATTAGCAATTACCACTCAAGAAAACAGTCTTGAAGTCATTGCAAATAGTTCTTTGAACATATCAACTGAATGTTTAGTGGCAGTCAAAACAGCAAAGAGGATGTTAGGAGAGATTAGAAAAGGAATAAAGAACAAAACAGAAGCATTGGGATGCCAGTGCATAAATCTATAGTATGTCTGTATCTCGAAGCACTCATCACCTATCTCAAAAACACTAAGTTGAAGTTAAAGGTTATAAAGGAGTAGAGTCATCTTGGCTAGGGGAATGGAATCGAAGTAGAAATAAGCTCTTTTCAGTTTTGAAATAATAAGGAATTTGAGACATGATAAAGGTATTAACATCATCGGCAAATGGTATAACAGCAGGACAAGTACAGATGGTTGCTTTCCAGTCTCTCAGTATACTTCTTAGCTCCTTCTTGTGACAGATGTAAGAAATGAAAGCATAACCACAAATAGCATAGCAAAACAGAGATCAGTGCAGGGCAAAAGTAGTGAATTAGAAATTGGCCAAATGACAGCTAAAATCCAACTTTTCAGAATGGGACCAACACCAGAAAAGAAAATGTCTAGATGGGTTTGCAAGGTTCCTAGAGTATCAGATGTAGTCGGTTTTGACAAGATTCATATATAATTGCTGAAAGGTCCATGCATGATATAAAGACCGACAAAAAAAGACGGTTAATGGTAACAAGAATTCATACAGCTTGCCAATTGGTCAATTGTACCTATTCCATCAATATTTATGTATTTATTTATAAGTGCAATCACGACTAAGTTGTATTTATGAGGACAAGTAAACCAGGCCTCATTGACAGAGCAAAGAATATATATTCCTCTTGGAATGAAGCAATTTCAAAAATAATCTAGAGAACAGTGTGAATGACCAGCTCAGTAAGAATTGTTGCTGGGATGCTGAAACAAAAAGGGTTAAAACAATCTTAAATACTGAGGTGCACAGTGGTAAGCAGCACTTGGTAAGTTAATTTATTAATTTACTACAAATTATTTGCCAAAACAGATACTATCAGTCTTGTTCCTGAAATTCTGATAATTGCATGTTTTTAAAGGAGCTGGAAACTTGGAAAGAACAGAGAGAAGAATCACAAACAATATCCAAAGGTTGGAGAAATTTTTTTATTGACAGTGATTTAACAAGCTCAATCATTTCATTTTTCAAAAAGATCAAGTGGAGACTTCCCTACAGTGTGTACAAGCTTCCATGGGGAAAAAATACCAAGGCTCAGTCATCTAGAACAGAAATGCATGGTAGGAAACAATGGCTGGAAGCAGACACATTTGAACTAAACTCAGACATTATGATTTATTTTACTGTATCATAAAATAATGTTACATAGACTAAAAAAAGGAGATTTGACTATGCTGAAAAGAACCAGATAATCTAAGATACAAAAATGGAAGGAGCATAAACAGGGAGTACCAAAAATAAGTGTGCTTACACAGACTCATCAACATGGTCATAGATTTAGGTCCACCATTTCTGACTCCGTAGCTGAGGCTCCGAATGACATCCAAATAAACAGACAGATGCCTTTGCAATGCAGATGGCTTATGAAATGCTGACCCAGCGTGAATGACCTTCTGTACTTATGAATGTAAACCTTCCCAACAAGACAATTATCATGCTAAGACACATTTGAAACCACGGCACCCAAGTGTTTTCAGGATTTTGTAGTCTCCAGAACAAAGAAATGATCTGCCAGAAGATAACGGCATAGTTTTGCACAGTTGTTCTTCAAACCCTGTGGAAGAGACTAGGAGGAAACACTTAAAAAGTATGCTTGAAAAAAAGCAATTCATCACCAGTGGTGTGTATTACAGGCTAATTGAAGGTTATCGTCTTAGTATTAAGTAGGAGACAACTAACAATTAGTGAATGAATGAATTGAAGAGGAAGCCTTGAACATAAGTAGTTTATGTCCAACGCAGCAGAGGAAACTGGCCAAGGAAGGGCTGCAAGAGAACAGGGTGTAGCAGTAAGGTCTACGCTAGACAGACGATCTACCCAGAAGGGCTTTGGATAGTATCAAAGAGAAGTAGAGAAAAGGAAAACTGCAAGGAATAATTATAACCTGTGTAACTTTTTGCAATTTACAGATAAATTTTTAACTTTCAGAGGTCGTATTTAGATATATTTAGTGCAATTCACAGCCCTGGCTGAGGAGTGAGAGGTAGCCACTGTTAGAAAACCACAACAGCTACTCTTAATGGAGACCCCAAAAGCTCAGTCTATGACATCGGAAGTGTTATGGAGAAACTGGTCAGATTAATGTCTACTGATGGGTGCTTAAGCATAAAAATATCGAATATACCTCTGACAAGATAATTTTACTCTTTTTAAAAGGACTTGTGATAAAGAATTTCATCTTTCTAAATGAAGAACAGTCTGTTATCTTAAACACGCACAATATTAAGCAAAACTTTTGTTTTACTTTATAAAGTGAGAAACTGAGAAACTATTTTCTTCGTGTGTGTTTAGGAGGCAGACTGAAAAGCAGCCGTAAAGGGAATTGGTGGATGTGCAGCTGCTTGGTACGTGCAAATTAAAATGAAAGCTGTAGATTAGCTTTAAAGAAACTCAAATTACAGGGATAAACGCAGGGGGAAATTTGTGAAATGTAACAGTCAGTATGGTTGGACAATATGAATCAATTACACATTTGTGCCTTAAGCTCTATGACTGCATTACAAACACACTATAGAATTCCTTTTTATTAAATACATATTAATGCCTGTAAGTTATATATTATAACAAAAGAGTACCTGTGTTAAAATGAAACAATTTACTTATTTTTACAGTGATGGAAAAAGAACTGTTTCATGAATTGCATATAAATATTTTAAGGATCAATATTGTAAATGGAAGGTAAACAGAACAAAACAAAATGTTCCATCCTTTGCTGTTTCTTTTCTCATTCTTTTATTATTTAACATGCAAAGAGAAATCAAAATGTCTGAAAATGTATGTAAATATTCAGGCATGAATAATTGCTGTTTCTATTATTTTACTTGAGCCACTAATTTGCATAATAATTCAGTAAAGATTCCCATATTGGTTGAAAGTAAACACTTTACCTTAAATCTAGTATGCTTTTAATTCTATTAAAATTAATAATTGTGTGGGATTCTATTTCAAGGACCCATCGCATTTACTCGTCTTACAAAAGGGGACGAAGTACAGCAGCACCATACAGCTGAACATGGGGCAGACCCCTCAGGCTACCCCGGTTAAGCCCACCTTGGGAGCAGCACACCTGTTTGTCAAGACCATTCCACCAACTCACAAGAACGCCAGCCGTCTGCTAGCCGGACTGCAGCACCACACGGACACAGTTATACTGTCACCATGCCCAACAGCACGTGGCAGACATCCTTAAACCCCTAGGGGAATGCCTGCACTGCTGGTTTAGCGTGGATCTGGAACAGGCTTCTGAACGAATCCCCTGATTTTCACCACTGTTGTGCTTTAGATCATACCGTGGAGAAATTTTGGAGCTCATGATGCAGAAGCTGACCTGGAAGACGTGCAGTGCACACTCCAGATGCAAAGGGGCTGTCAGTCTGCAGAACTAAACTAAAGCTGGTCCAAAGTGAAAAGCTGACAAGGTGCCTGTAGTGTGGATGTCAGGTCCTCGGCACCATTTTGCTCAACAGACGATCTGTTTGTCCACACTGCTTACTAATAGAGACAGAAACACCCAAAGATTACTTTCGTAAAGTTATTTAGATGCGTAGCAGTCTCACTGACTGCCCACACATGTATACTTACAGATATTCTAAAAGCTTTTCCCGAGTATTTTTTTGAAAATAAGAGCGGGCCCATCAAGGCAACTACTGCTTAATTACTTGAACCTTGCTGTGCTGAGTAAGGCAATAGTTAAATATCCTTCCAGATCCACAAACCTCTTGCCTGTTGATATCACTTTCTTTTCCAAGAGCATAAAAATGTACGCTTCACTAAACAGCAACCTTAACAGCAACCCTACACTGTATTAACAATGTTTCTCCTTCATAACACCAATGGAATTTTTAAACACCAACAAAAAATACTAGTCTTCAGTAAAAAAAACAACCTGATGACAACAATCTTTTAGATGTAGACACATGCAAAGAAAACACCTCACGTCTACGTTAGTGTTTTTTAATTAATGTTGCAAAAGTTTCCTAAGAGATCGCGTATACTGTTTTTCTAACAAATGTTTTCTGACATATTATTTACTATCTTTCTATTGGCAAATAGAGCACATTTTAATTGATATGTTATAAAGCAAGCACACTTCTAAAATAAAAATTGAACAATTATTTTCCTAAAACCATGACTTTGAATAGCAATTACTGTCACAGCAATTGATTTCTCTCATTGTACTTGATAAGAGCATTGTGTTTATGATTATGATGTGCTAGGTTCAGCCATCCTTACTTGTGTTAACTAATATACACATGACAAGCAGCTCCAAAGATTGCAGCAAGATTAGCTGAAGTACAAAGCATTGTAAACATAATATTAGGAGTCTGATATGTATGAGAGCAGTATAAATTTTTTTCATGTTTTAATGATTAATTAAATTGCTCTGAATCACACAGCTTTACAAACACTGTTATAAGCAGGAATATTTCAATAATTAGCAATTCTGAATGATCCTGGGAAATGTTACAGTTCCAAATTAATTGGGAAAAGACTTAGAGGAAAGTCATCTTGGCTAGTCATGGACTGGGACATGTAGCTTCCAGTCGGTAGCAATGCGGTGTGTGGGGTCAGGGGAATAAATCTTGGTTGACCGTGTGGAGCTAAGACGTACCAGCCAGTAGTGCTTGTCTCCTGGTCTAAGAGGGCACTGGCTGCTGCATCCAGTGAAAGACTGCCTGCTAAGCCAGCCCTACCATCTAGGTGATTCGGGAATGTCCTTCCCTTACTCTTGCTAGCTGAAAGAAATGCCACCAGCACCTCCATGCACTGGCTGCACCCCACACTCCATCTTCTGGAGCCGTGCAGCTAATGGCTGGAACATTTCCCTCTTCAGCTACATATATTTTATTGCTGCACATACCTAAATACGGCAGGGTTTTTTCCCCATCAGCCTAGTTCCCATTCTGAGTCAGATTTTTCCTGCCCCTGTTGTTTTAACAAAGCAATAGCTCCTGAGCTCCAGCTTTCCCCCCATAGTTTCTCCACAAAAAAAAATAAATAATTCTCCAAGGGAAATTTAACTGAATTGTGAAAATTTTAATTCAAAAGCCATACAAAAGCTTCAAGCCCTCGGTTCTTGCTTTCCAGACTGTAAAGCAAAAGAACTGCCTGAATATGAAGTAAATTATCTACAATGGTATTTAAAAGTTCACATATTACCAAAAATCATTTAAATGCAAATTTTAATTTATTTACATGTGTCTCAAATTGAATTCACACAAGTTAAGCAACACCTTTCAAGTTCATTTGAAACTAATTACATGGATAATTCTTCTTATCCAGATGACAGTGATTAAAAATGTTATTTCTGGATGCAGTCCCGAAAATACATACATTACCATAAATAAATCTTGCATGAAGTATCTCCTGAAAGTCACATAACTGCCCCTAAAATTTGATAACTGCCCCTAAAATTTGCTTCTCATGTCTACAACTATCAACCTTATAAAAAAACCACAAAAGAATAGCAGTAAATATATATATACATATATATATATACACACATGTATATATATATATATGTGGCCTTGTACTAATCTGCTTCTCCCAGGCAGAACCCTGTGTTTGGTAAAAATGCATTGTAAAGGATATCCACATTAGATTTGTTTTACCATGTCAAGGTTCATTAACAGCAGCAGCATCTGCTCAGAGATGCAGTTCATAAAATTACTGACCAAGGTTTTCAATGAAGATTTACAAACATTACAAGGGCATAATGGCAATACCTTAGCTCATGAATTAAAAAATACATTCATATACAGAGAGTCAATTGAAAGGATTTTTCTTTAATATATGCAAAACTTCTTAAAGATGGCAATAGAAAACCTGTATACCCTTTTCTGCGGTTCACACAGCACAGCAATTGCCATGAACAGCTCTGCAGGTATAGAAAACACTAACACATAATTATTCTAAGGTGAGAAAAGGCTGGCACTGTACATAATAGGGATCAGAATTTAAAATAAACTGTTAAATGGTATGTGCTTTTCTATTTATTTCAGTATTTAACATATATTAAGAAAAAGAAAAGAAAAAAAAAAAAAAAAAAAGGAAAACCAAAGGAAAAGGTTTCAATGATTTCAGATTTCTACATTTCAACAAAGTGTTCTTTGATGCCAGCCTAACACCTACCAGGCACCGTCAATGCAGACCCAAGTTATACAACAGGAAACATCAAACCTTTGTGAAGATTTCTACCTAATATCAGAGCAGTTCTTTTAACTGAGGAGAACAGGAGGCCACATCTAAAGAATTTACTGTTCCTGCTGTAGGAAAATGCTACCGTTCTTATTTTCATGACATCTGCCTCTTAGAATCACACACAAACGGAATACTTCTGCTTGGAAGCAGATGTAACTGCTACTGATTCTCACTTAGAATAAAATAAAAGGAAGGAGGAAGGCTGGGACGGAGCAATGGATAGAGTGCTCAGGCTCTTAAACAAAATTCAGTTCAGAAAGTACATCAACACATTCTTTTTCCCTGGTAGATGAGATGTTGATCAGTGATAATCCCAAGCTTTATAAATGAAATCTTTTCAGAGACAACAGGCTAGGGGGGACCCTACTCCCACATAATAAATTCCTAGTTTTCTGTACATTAGAATCAGAGAGTTTGGATGTTTTTATGAAGGAAAGAGAAGTTTGGCAGATCAGCGTAGCAGATCTTTCTACAGAATTTCATCTTCCACAGAAGAGATGGATATGAAGATGAAAATTTCCTTCTGTCTTGAGGGACTGTTATTGACTATGGCAGAAAGATGGTAAAGGGATTCCTCAGAAAGGATCTTATTCCCTGGTGTTATGAAGAAATATACCTGGAAAACAGGGATATTGTAACATTTTAAGGAAAAGAGCCCTACTAAAATCTCAGAGGCAGTCTAGCTTTAAAGATATAATTTAACTGCACCACTACACCAGCCACTGCAGGAGGCACATTCACACATGAGCAAATAATCTCAAAAGATATTTCTTTTTAATGGCAGATAATGCTTAAATCTCAGAACCTGATATAATATTTTTGAATCAGTAGTACTCAGGTGGGTGTGGGGTCATTTATTTTAGCATCTGACCTGTGTTCCAGCTATATCTTAGAAAGTATTCAAAGTAAAGCCCCTTCAAGAAACCACAGAACAGTCAAGGTGTGAAGGGACCTCTGGAGCTCATCTAGCCCAACCCCTGGCTAGAGCAGGCTCACCTTGAGCAGGTTGCACAGGATCATGTCCAGGCAGGTTTTGAATGTCTCCAGAGATGGAGACTCCCCAGCCTCCCTGGGCAGGCTGTGCCAGCGCTCCATCAGCCTCCAGGTAAAGAAGTTCTTCCTCATATTCAGCTAGAACTTCTTGTGTTTCAGTTTGTGCTCGTTGCCCCTTGTCCTGTCGCTGGGCACCACCGGAAAGTGCCTGGACTCATTCTGTCACCTCCTATATGGCTACACACTCAATCCTCTGAAATCTCAAATCAAACTATTTACTCCAACTCCACAAGGGTAGCAGTAGCTTGTAGGTGGCTCCTGAACAGCTCTAACCTGACTATGATCATGCGATGATACTGTCGATCTGCTGCAACTGGATCCTGTTGCACAGTTTGTACCCGTTTTCTTTTTTGAGGAATTCTCATTAACTGGCCTTCTCTAGCTGCCCAGCCAAACAACAGTCGAAAAGTAAGGAACGACACGTGTGATCCAAGCTCACTATTACTTCCACAAGGCAGTCTGAATTTTCCCATGACACTGTTTTCTAAAATACCCAAGAAGTTTGCACCACAGCTACCTGGACTGCTTAATATGTACACTACGACTAATTAAAAAAAAAAGTAAGTATACCTGTGTGAAATATAATGTAATATATATTTTATATATATAAAATGAGAATAAAATTATGTAGATATTATGGAAGAATGGAATTATAGAACAGGATTGTTTTACTGCTTAGATAATCAGTAATATAAATAACAACAACAAAAAACAGGAGTAGGTATTCATGGACTGATCCACCCAAGCACCAACACTTAGTAGCCCAGTGCATGACTGTGTATACAACACACTACAACCCAAGGATGAGATGCACAGGCTGAAGTGCTCCAGCTCTTTCGCATCTTTCCAAACTGTTTTTGGAAGTAATGAAAATTTATTATAGTAAAAGATGCTTATTGCCTTCAGGTGGCCCATTGGCTGTAGGAAGTATTTTTAATGGTAGCAGCCTTTCTGTTTCAAGATTGGTTTTGGCAGTGGAAGTCTGCAGTGTTGCAGAGAAACCAAAATCAACATTGTGGGCAACTTAACATAGCACCCCTGTGCCCTGGAGCTTTCTGACTGCTTTCCACAGGACCACCGAATATTGGTGTGGCACAGAACATTTGGACTGCTCCACAGAAGCTGAAAGAAATACATGAAAGGGAAGTGAGCCTAAATAATAATTAAAAAAAACAGTATACTGCCAAAACCATGCTGTAAGTCCCCAGAGGAACACATTTAAAATTATTATTAGAAATGTAACCAAAATAATTTTGTTGAGCAGAAAGAACAAAATTAAATAAAATAATAAATAAAACCTCAATAATGGCATTAATAAATCTTCACAATTTAAGCTCTGAATGCATAACTGAAAACAGGGAGACTGAAGTATCGATGGTATCAACTGCATTTCATACAAATTGTATTTTAAAGTTAGCAGCATCAATAAAATATCAGTATAATACATATTAGTTTATTAGTAAGAACAGCTACCACATCCGTGTAAAATCATTTATTAATGTATATTGAATGTACAAAACCAACATAATCCTTCCTCTCCTGAGGCATAAACTCCAATAACAGTTTAAAATCATCTCTGACAACTGCCTCTACAAAGCCTGAGTTTATTGGTCTTTGCTGTGCAATGAAACATCAAAATATTTCTTGAAGGTAAGGAAGAAAGAAATGTGTTTGAACCGGGAATTTGTTATTTGTAGGAAAATGAATATAAGAAAAATTATTGATTTTTTTCATTATGTACATGAACTGAAATGTTACAGTAAATGTAAGGGGAGTTTAAATAACTTTATGAAATAAAATAATTATTAAAAATAACTACATAATGTAAAAAGGCACACATATCCATTTTTATATTTATATTTTCCTACCTACATAATTCATGTATATATACATAAAGCTGTCTTTTCATATTAAATATACCACAAGCCATATCAAAAGCTGCTCTAGTGAGTATGAATGAATGATCAATTATGCACACAGCCTTTATATACAACTAAAAAGCGAAAATGCATCTAGTGTACATCAGGACGCTATCCAGAAGACCAACATTCACATTTCATTCTGCCAATACAATATCAAACTAAAGTGAACCATTTAAAAGGACTCTGAAATATATTACGCAATAAAGCTCTAGATGTGATCTTTAACTCTCAGCAGTTCTTCCTTTCACCTCTTTGAAGCAGCAAATAAACAAGATTTACAATCAAAGGGGTTTAATCTAACGTAAACTGAAATTAATCTGCATAGAATAAATAGAACACAGCACCCATAAAGTGTGATTATGTTTCTTTTACTCATAGAAAAGCCTTTCATATTTCACATAAATTTATGGGTTTGCCCTTCATGGGTGAAATACTCTATATTTCTCTCAACAAGTGATGTTGTATATAAAACTCCCAGATCTAAAAATAAAGAAATTAAACTATGTCCAGTAAATTTGCAGGCAAATGATGAAATACAGAATTTATTATTTTCTGCAGTAACTCTCAAGAAGAATTCAAATTTGAATACCTTTTTTCTCTTTTAAAATAGATGTGTTTTTACTTCAGCTGGTTTTCAATTATTTTGTTGATTTATGCTAATACAAGATGTAAAATTAAGGGCAAAAAAAAGCCTTATTTATTCTAATCATGGTCAATTAGTATATCTGGGGGAAAAGGACTGAAGACCAATGCCACATTTCAGCAGCCTTCTAAACTAAAAGATTCAAATTATTTCAAGAATTTTTATTTTGCTTTCTCCTCATTCTTTTCTTCCACTGCATTGCTCCTCTAGTGCAGAAGTTATCCTCTGATAACAAATCACAGAAATATAAACTACACTTAGAAAGCTACCAAGCCACGTCAACGTTGTTTAGCATATTAGCCTCAAATACAATCAAGAAATTTAATACATTGCATAATGAAGTTTTCCCTTCATTATGTAACATTTTCAATACCTTTTCCAAAAAGGAGAATATATTTGAAGTGAGAGCTGTAAAAAAAAATAAAAATCATAACTCTCCTTGTTAAAAGCCCTATTAACATGAAAATTTCCTGAAGACAGATATGGATTTTTAGATTTCCAAGCCAAAGAAGCATCATAAATGTTCTGTAATTCTACTGTATAAGGAATACAACCCCCCAATTCCTCTTCACCTAATATTTTAGAATTTCAACTGAAAAGACTCAAGGCATGTAAGGAAATAAATATAATTTTGAAACTACAGAGTGTTTTCCCAAAATATCACAAAAAGTTATTGAAAACATAGAAAAGCAATTATGATCTAGAATGTAATTTAGCCACAGATGCAGATTAAATTAAGATTTAAAATTTTAAATAGATGATGTAACTACTTTCTAATGTGTAATTTTTAGTGTGGCTTTTGGAGTCCACAGCAGAGTTTCCATAATTTTGTATCTTATTGACAAAATGCATAGACACACACCTCCCACACCACACCATCCTTCCCCCTTGAATCCCAATAAATAAATTAAAAATACAAAACCTTCCACACAAAATGTTTCATTTGGTACCAGGAATTTTTACTAGAACATTTTTTATTACTATTCCATTTAAAAAGCTCATTGAATGAATACCTTTGAATTCAAGTGTCTCTTCTTTAAAATTGATAATTAGATTTCATATTTTAGGATCTATGAAATCCACACAGTCTAGCAGTCGCTTTTCACCCTTCCTGTGATTTACTACAACTCAACACAAGGACCCTGAATATTTCTCTACCACCATAAACAGATTGTTCATTTCTTCAATGTCACTCATTCCACAGCACGCCATGCCAACTGTGGCTGCAGAGACAGGCTGGCAGAGCGCTTCAGAAAGCTGCTTGTCACTTGCTATAATGGACAATGACACTATTGCCTAAAGGAAACCCTAATATTTTTCAATTCCTTTATTTTTCTTGGTATTATTTTGCCTTCGTCAGCTTTTGCCCTAGTTCACTATGTACTTACATCTGGAAACAAACTTCGGAAGTTAACTTTGCAACTGTTATATACACCTTGTCAGAAGAAGGCATTTCTTCTGAATTGTTTCTCTTTTGAATTAAAATGACAAAAGCAAAATTTCAAGTTCATTTATCACAGATGAAAACCTGTTCTAGTTCTTTTGTTTGAAGTATGGTGAACTAGAGTTTCATAAAAAAATGACCAGGAATAAGCATGCTAGAAGACAAATAGCTGTGAGTGCCAACATTGTTTTAATCTAAGAAAAGAATTGGCTAATTGGATTTTAAAAAATACAATATAAAATATTGGGAATCAAAACAAAAACACAATATGAATTATCTTTGACGCTTAGAAAATAAAGCACAATGCAGCTGTAAAAAGATGCATCCCTGAAAGGAGAACATTACAGAACCATCTCAAAGTACGGGAGTCTGCAAAGCACCAAGTCTTAAAACAAGAGCCATACTTTTGTCAGGAGTCTCGGGAAGTACATTTCAGGTGCCACCTTCTGGGACCTCTGCAGTGAACACTACTACATAAGTGGCAGTTTTGATTCCAGCGAGATTTTATAAAAGCAGCAGTGACAATATGTTTTTTGGAGTGCCAGGCTACAGTACCATACAGAACAAAGAGTGCAATTTAAGATTTTCTTTTCTCTAAAAAAAAACCGTCTAGGAAAACAAGAAATCTTTCAAATCCCGTTACTGTCACCCAGGCCTTCACCCTAAAACTCCTCTCTGCACTTAAACAACTCCAGAACCTATTTCTAGTTAATATGAACTGAGCAAAAATTAGGATTAGCCTTTCAGCAGGCACAATGGACAGCTCTCGCTGTATTCGATGCATATCAGAAATTAGAAGTTCAAAATTTTAAATGCACCTACTTGGAAGAAGGAGAAGCCCGTACCTGCTGTACACCCAGCAAGTACGTAGGCCACCTTCAGATATCAAGTTGAGCAACTATTTTGTACTTTGAGGAACAGTGTATGTTGCAATCAAAATATGGCAAGTGCTAGTGCACTCGCATGCGCTTCCAAGTGACTCAAAGGATGAACACAGAAAGAAGAAAACCAAGAATGAAGTAATGGGAAACAGTTCTGTTCACCAAGGGATTATATATAAAAACAGATGAGGATACAGTGGGTACATACCACAGTCCACCCTGTGGTTTTACTTGCATAACCACAGAAAGGACACAAGGAAGCGGGATGGAAAATCTATCTTGACCCTAGAGGCATGGATACATGAGTTGCAAGGAAAAACAATCACAAAAGGGGATCCTTCCAGGAAAATTGCTGCTCCAGTCTCCAGCAGGAAGTTCCCCAGATAGACTAGAAGGGTTGATCTTACTCGTGGTCTTAATGAAGGGAGTTTATTAAAAGGTTAGATTTATACTGGGCATAAGGAAGAAATTCTTTACTGTGGGGGTGGTGAGGTGCTGGCACAGGCTGTCCAGACCAGCTGTGAATGCCCCATCCCTGGCAGTGTTCAAAGCCAGGTTGGATGGGTCTGGGAGCAACATGGTCTAGTGGAAGGTGTCCCTGTCCATGGCAGGGGAGTTGGAATGAGATGACCTTTAAGGTCTTTTCCAACCCAAACCATTCTGTGATTCTATGAAATGACTCATCCATTGTTTTGAAGACCAGCCAAACAGTGGGACTGGGGAATCTCCTTTGCCTGCATGTGAGTCAGAAGTGGTTGCCTTCTCAGGAAATATGAATATATCAAATAACTCTACAGTGATGACAAAGTTTCTGGGTGATTCAGAGAGTGGAAGACATGAAGCTACATTCTACAATTCAAAACAAATATTAAAAAAAAAAAACAACAAACTCAGATTGGCCCCTGCAGTACAGACATGCTTGTCCCAGTGGAAGTCATACAACTATTTGCTTCTAAGTGAGGTGAAAACTGTTTAATGCATCACTGAGTAAAAATCAATTTTATTCTAGCCCCAAATGTAAAATCCATTTTGCTAAGATAACTTGATTTTCATGTTACCAGAAAATTTTCTAATTTAGATTTGTAAGACTTCTGCGTTTTCTGAGAATCCAGATGTAGCGGACATGATCTGAACTTGACACACTGCATTTTGTCTTTCTTAGAGAAAGCAATATTTGATCTCACAAAGATAAGCATGTCAAAATCAAGCTTTAATTTATCATCCTTTATTTTAACAAAACCAAAACATGAAGCCAGGCCGACACACCAAAGGATGCTGGTAAAGAGAAGGAAATCACCCACTGCAAAAAAAAACCAACAACCCACACCCAGAATGATCGATTCGGGTCCTGAGCTCTGACACAACCCGCTGAAATCCAGCCATCCACTCCCACTGCATGAAACGCAACCGGAGTGACTGTGCGGAGCTTGGGCACAGAGTCACACATATGGTGGTGATAAACCTGGTCCTTCAGTATCTGCTGCAATTCCTAAGGTAGCTCGTGCTATTAGTCCTCATCCTAACCTAAATGCCCACCCATTCCTCCTGCAATACAGACTGGGTATATTTTGAATGTTGTTTTCTCTCACTTGTAATGCTCACAGGAAGATTTATCAGAAAGAATGTACCCCAATCTTAAATGACCAGAGTTTGTCATGGAATTTCTTAAAGCACACACAAAAGAAGGATTTTCAAACCTTCAAAGTATCCATATTACTTAATACTGCTCTACTTATGACAAATTGGAAATTCTATAATTCACAATATTAAAGAGACCTGTTATGGAAGCAAGTAAAGGGTACCATTCCAGCCAGACATAAAATCCACCACCACCCCAAGGACCAGAGACGACAGAAGGAATCATTCTGAGAGCATAAAGATGTGCTTGATTAGTAAGTGGTTGATACTAAGCATTTGAAACAGGCTTTAAAAAAATAGGTATGACAGTAGCAGATGCATAAAATTACCTATTGCAAAAATACTAATAGCTGACCTTTATTACCTGTACAATTTCACATTTACCTGGGGTTTTTTTTGATTATGAGACAAAACAACATTTCTTACCAGGACTCCTGTTTCAGGTTATTGATAGAAATAATTTCCCAATTTCCCAAAAAATCTGTGAGTACTGTTATAAATTCTTAACTATAATTTTATTTAAAAGCCGGTATAGAAATCAAGAGTTTCCTGGCTCTCAATTCTGGATTCATTCAGATTGTATATAACAAAAACTATCAAATACTGAACATTGTCATATTTTATGCATGATAATTTTTATCATGTATTTTTATTATTTTTAGCCATGATAATTTTTATGCATGACAATTTTTATGCATTTTTTAAGAAAAAGTAAATAATGTTATCAGAAAATAAAGACACTTCATACACTGTTATCAAATGCCTAAAATGTCCTGGCTACATACTCAGTTAACACAACATATTCATGTAAGACTTGAAAACACTGAAAACTTCTTTATCACTTGTAATTTAGGAAAAAAAAAAAAAAAGCGCCAGGCTTTAGCATATTGAAGTGTTTTACTGATCAGGGTAATACAGGAATAGACTTTAATGTGGGGACTGCATTTCTTCAGTATGAGAAGAAAGATCACTCACATTTGCTGCCTGTAAAATTTTGTGATGAGATCTGTATTGCTTCAAAGCAGGTGGAAAAAAAGAATCACACACTTCTCAATTTGTGTGACAGCAAAAAGTCTTCAGGCACTCACTAAAGCAACGCAGATGCCACAGTTTCTATAAGACTGTTAGGAATCTGTTACTACTCTTACATATATTTCTGCTCTTAGAGAAAAGGTCACTGAATAAGTGGATACTATGAAACCTTCCAGTATAAAAACAATAAAATTAAATAAGGGGGGGGGGGGGGGGGGGGGGGAAGTTCACCATGAGTATTATAGTCTGGAGCACAGTACAGTTTCTGTACTGTTTTTAAAAAATAACTTTTATTTCTATAACTTCTCATTCTAGGACATACAATAACAGTACCTTGGTAGATCAAGTATTAATTACAGCTCTAATAATAACTTTTGCATATATATATATAAAATAATAGTTTCAAATAATTTCCTTACAGAACAAGATTTTTAAAACAGTTGAAACATTAGAAAAATTCTAAAAAATGCTTGCTATTTTGATGTTTCTGATTCAAGAAGTAAAATGTGCATTTCATCTTTTACTTGGGAACACACAACCTATAAAGGAACTGTTTTAAATTATACTTTTGAATGGTCATTAAAAAAACCCTGTTATTGTCAAATAAACCTGTTTATTGGTTTGGCTAGGCAGCCAGGGTTAACAGGGTTATGCCACATGCTCAGAAATACAATAAATATAATTATAGATGGAAGAAATGCAAATGCACACTTATCAAAGCAGGTTGAAACATGTTTTGTTATCAAGCACATTCAAATAGTCTTTAAATACAATTATTTTCTAGGTCAATAATCTAGTATATGTGACCTGGGCTATTGCTGTTACCAACATAATCTGCCACTGCTTTAATACACTGCATTCTCATCCAGTAAAACAAACAAACAAATCCATATTAAAATAACTTTGTTAGCTACAGATAAAGGCTTGAATACTATCAACCACTTTGGAGAGGATGTATTGGTGCTGTGTTTGGGTATGATTAACTCTGTCCACTAGTGTGGAAAAAAAAAAGCCCAATAAATTAGTTATTGCTAAATTTTCATATCAGAAATATTCTTCTGCTTGTTTCGACTAGTGATCCTGTAGAGACAACATCTAATTTAAGAACTACTGAAAGTTTTAATGGTGTCTATACTGGAAACTTTTCATTCTAACTTTCTTAGTCCAGTTTTCTGTAAAGGACACAAGTATTTTTCCTACATTTATTTACCACACATTGCAACTACCAGTCCAGTGACAAACCACCTGCCAGTTTCTTCTTTGGGTCGTTTATGCGGACCGACCATTTGCTAGCTCTGATGTCAGCGAGGACACAATGCTCACAGCAGTCACGAGTTGGGAGTGTCACTGTGATATTATGCATGATTGTTTGGTCCTGTGATATGAAAATAAATGGACTTCTAATACCTATAAATACCCTGTGCCTCTGGGCATAACACGGGGGGGGGGGGGGGGGAAGGGGGGAAACAACAAACCCACACAAAGAATGTCATGGTCAGTGTCTTGGAAAGAGCCAGTTACCCAAGCAATAGACCTGGGCCAGTCTTCCCAGCATAGTTATTCAACATGGGAACACAGTGCAATTAAGTAACTTTTTACATGAATTCATGTAATTCTGGGGCTTCTCTCCCTTCTGCTTTTCCTTTCAGGTTCTGCTTTGCAAATGTGAATATATGCATGTTATTGTTTCTGTTTCTGTTTTTTTCTTATAAACGCAATCTGAGACCTCCGGCTCCAAGACATCTTACCTATGTCTACAGACACATTAATACCAATTCAGTTGTCGAAGAGTACCATACAAATTTACATCAAGATTTTTAAATATATGTTGCTAAACACTATTTCTCATCATAACCATCAAACCTCAGCCTGAACCACATGTGCCTCTGGAGGGTGCCCTGTCGTTAAGTTTTGTACCTTGCTTGGATTACTGCGATGCACTACTCACAACATTTCCTGATGGCTTTACATATTTCTGCAACTCGGTTCCTGAGGTTGATTATTAACATTCTGCTGCAGATAGCTGCAAGCCCCTAGTGCCAGCTGAAAGCCTTGGTTATACAGCTATTTTGGGACTGAGTCAAAGGCAGCGGTAGCATAGCTGGCAGCTACTCTACAGCCTTTCTCTCTGTCCGGGGGGTTCCGTGGGCCTTGGCTTGCGGTATAGATTACTGCTCAGGCAGAGGGATCACTTCTTTTCGCAGGATCACAGTGAGTTTGCATTTACCCAGAACAAACTATATCAGATAGACCATCACACCAGAAGGGCTAATGCAATATATCTGTAGATACGGCTTCACCATCAAAAAGACTATGGGTCACCTTTTCTAAGCCTGCACAGAGCAGGAACAAATTGCTTGTAGGTTATCTCTGCTATTTGTCACAGGGTCCCTCTGTTTTGGACAGACTTTGCTTTCTTCTGTAGGAGTTTGTCATCTTAAGGTTGGCATAAGCATCATCATTTTTTAAATCTTGCTAGCTTCCCAGGGAAAACCAAAGAAAAACAACAAGAACACACCACAAAAAATACCACAGAAACAAACAAACAAAAAAGCCCCAAACACTACTAACTGACTTTTAAGCAACCAGCATTCTATTGCTCGGTTTATGGTGAATGAGGAGAAATGGGATGCTTTGTATCAGCTACTAAACCAACTCTTCATTAGCCAATGTATTGGGTACAAAGGACTTCAGGGTCTGCTCATTTCTGCCCCCTGTTTTGGTGACAGCAGTTAACAAAAGCTGCTCTGTTCATGGCACTTAAGAGTCTGATTCTTCAGGTACAGTCCCTCAGAGCACAGTGATTAAAGTGAACAGAAAAGCTGTACTGTGAACTTGTGAAATAAATGCATGGCAGTTCTGGAAATACAGAAAGTCTCATGAACACCCTTGACTGTCACTGTTCGCATTTTGCATACCATTCATGGTTATTGGGGAATATCTTCACAGCGAGATTTCAAAGCACCGTAACTAATCCCCGTATATTCAAGTTTGTGACATTTTATAAGACAGCTGAACTTTTAAGAAGTCCTACAGTGGAGTTTTCTTCAGCTCCTGGAACAGCTGTCCACTTGCAGCTGAAGCCACTTCCTGCATTTGTGCCACAACCAAATTCCATGCATCACTGACCGACTTTCCCAATTAATCCCTAATGCATGGCAGCATTAGTAGTGATTTGGGGTGCCTGATTAAAAATCAAAAGCTGTTGAACAGAACCATCATTTTTAATAATTCTTTCAAAGAGTTTACACAAATTCACATACATACATTACTAGTTGAAGTCGGTATAGCTGGCTTCTCGTCATCACTGTACTATATAGTACATAACTAGCTAATCTTTATGAAGTATGTGTGAAGCTTGTACCACTGAATATGAAATATATGAAAGATGCCAGCAGCAGCCTGTAGTTACAGGGCAATGGCCTGGATCCCCCACTGGTGTAAATTAGAAGCCACAGTTTAAAAGCTTCCTTGCAGGCATTTCTTAAGATTAAGAAGCTAGTTAAGATATTGGTTTGATGGAAAAGAATCAGCATGATTTCAGTCAGAAGACAGAAGAAGCAATTTACCTGAAGAAGGTGACAAAGAACTGCACCAGATCCATGATAGTATTGTGCTGTGAGAAGGCAATCTGCAAATAAAATAGAAGTAAATTACAACAATTTCAGAATCAACAGCTCTTTTTAGCCTAGGGCTTTATGGCTCCATGGATGATTAGTTTCAAGTGTAATTTCAGTCTAGTATGCACACACCTGCATTTACCATAAAGTGAGATGAGCAACTAACTCCCATGTCTTTGCCTGTGTGAAAATACAAACAATGGAATATAGTCTTTCCATTGAAGCAAAGTTAATAGAAATAGCCATGTAAAACTCGTTTGATAAAAACAATTAAAACAACATGCAAAAATATTAACAAATCATATTGATGTAAGTTGCTGGCTTTGTAGTCAACTGTTTTAACTATCACCGTTTTCCATTTTTATAAAACACTGAAGTTTTAGAAATGACAAAAGATGTCTTGTGCTTCAAATACTTTTAAAATATTTTAATTGCATAATATTAAAACTCACACATATGCTAATTTAAAAACCAGATAAATCTTGTGCATAATAAAACAAACTGTTTCAAAACAAATTATTTTAAAGACAAAGTAACAAATATTTTAGGCTGCATTTTTACAGCCTTTCCAGAGTATGCATTAATTCAACTCCTTTACTGTAATTGTCCACAAAGATTTAATAGTTATCTCTAAGACAGCATATACACACAGACACACATTCATGCTTGCATGCAATAGAGACTATAATTATTAGTATAATTACTTTTTGCTAATGTTAAGAACAGTACTTAATATTTAAGTTATATCTACAAATATCCTTAAGTCTCTGTGTCTTGTTCAGTTATTCATAGGGTATAATTACCAAACTGAAGAAATACAGAATTTTCTACTATGAATTGCACAAAGTGTTTATCTAACCGTATTCCCATCCTGTTCAAATAATTGTTGTTTTTAGAGATCTTTGTGCATTTAAGGTCTGATCTTGACTAGCAATTACACCAAATGACTCTGATTCTCTTTCACAGCTCACTTGTGACCTTTTGAAATGATAATGCATGATAATCAAGGAATTTTTTAAAAATTATTTTATTTTATTTTATTTTAGGGCAAAGCTGTAGTGTAAACTTCAGTATTATAATGGTGTTACTGTGCCTTGTGCCAGCTAAACAGAGCTAACCATAGGTCAGATTACTTAAAAGTCTAAGGAACAGCATGTTAAGTACATTATTCCAGGAATAAGCACAGGGGGCACCATCATGCAAACACATCTCTAAAATGTAATTTCTCCTTTCTCTTCACTAATAATATAGAATTGCAAGCAATGCAATGGTATTCAGGAGCTCTGAAATTCAGTACAGAAAGCTTGGTAAATGAATCACAATATAATTTAGTGTACTAAACTCCTTGAGTGCTATCATCTGCCTCCTCTCTAGAGAGGACATATAAATGTGCCTAGCTTAAGTAGATTGTTGTGTTTGCATCAGGGCAAAACCTATCTGGCCTGGGAGCCTGTGGAAAAACAAGAAGCTGAAGGTCATGTGGGAATGAAGCAGGAGAGAGAAGGAACTCTCTGACTCACTAGTTAAGTTTAATCTACAATTGTTTTCTGATTTGTGCAACATAAACAGAATTTTTAATTTCTCAGAAACTTTGACTATGGTCATGATGGATACTGTATCAAATGAAGGGAGATTAGGGACTAAAAATATTAAAAAGTTGGAGAGAAATTGCAGAGTGACAAAATTTTCAAAATATCTGTTAATGAGAATGTAACCTTTATTTTACATAGAAAAGATAAAATCTGACAAAAGATCTGCAGATTTCTTTGGCCCAATATAAAGTGCATCCCAAGCATAATGAATTTATGTTTAGGAATACCTTGTATGAATAAAAAAACTTTGTATGGTCCATTCTAATTTTAAATACAGGTTGGATTGCCTTCAAATAATACTTAGCATTCAAATTAATTTCTGGCTTTTCCAGAATGTTTTTTTATTAACTGCTGGCTTTTCCAGAACGATTTTACAAATATCGTACTTCAGGAGTAAAATAACTCAAAGAGAACAAAAAATTCCAGCTTCAACAGCATTCACCTCTTGTGACCTGTTAAAAAGCTATTTATTTATATTATAAAATATATAAAATAATAAAATATTTCTATTTTGCATTACTTAAATTATTTTCATTCAAGGTGCCAGCATTCATTAACAGCATCTGTTAGTCTAGAAACAGCTACAGTCAAGGGAAAGTCCTGCAATTAAAAACTGCAATCTGATCGCAATCGTATCAGGAAAATTTTACCTCAAATTTCTCTAGTAAGCTGTAGTGCCTTTATTTCTCTTCTTCAACATAAAACAAATAGGAAGTAAGCAGATTTACAACAATTTAATGATTTTATATGTCTATTCATAATTAAATGTTTTGCGTATACCTAACCTTAAGATGGGTCAGATCGGTTTTGCACAAAACCAGACACAAGAGTAATGATTCTACATTTTCCACCTTCTATTAATCAAATCATCTACTTCAGACAATTGTGATGTTCTTTTGCTGGTGTTCATGTTTGCAAACCTGTGGAAGAACTTTTGTCTGCAAAACTTTCTAGTTTGGTTGTATAGGATTCTTTAAAATACTTGTACTTCAGAGCAAAACCACAATAAAATATAAAGTTCCATTCCAGAAATAATTTCAGACTTTAATCAAACATTGTCTTCTAATCATTACATTAGAGTTCATGTTTAAAAGATGAACTACAGTATTTTCTGAAGAACAGTACCATGCATCTTAGACTAATTTCAAGACAAAATATTAACAAAAAGAATACATATTTTTATTACAAGTAGATCATGAAAGAAGCAAATACATGTGAATCTAAGCCTGACACAAAGAACCATAATACAATTAAAAATATTTATTTCCATGGTATTTTCATCTAGATATGAATGTTATTGTCCTTTTACTTGTGCTTACATAGAGAGGGAAAAATCTTTCAGTTCCAGGTTTTCACATTAGACTTAAAGATACTGGAGATTAATATCTATTGTTAATTTTTATTATCCCTAATTAGCCCTCAGTTTCACCAAAATATCTAATAAGCCGATGGATCCCAGAAGTATTATCTCTCTCTTCTCTCATAAATGAAGATCAAGATCATCTCTATCATTTGGTATGGAATAGAATCACTGAGTGCCATGTGGAAAAATAATTTTCTATGGAAAAGGATAGCTTCTATGAGTGAACATAGAATTTCCAGCATAAAACATTTCCCTTGAAGAAAGACAAACAATAACACCTCTGCTTTACAAAGCTTAACACTGAAAACTGGAAGTAAGGTTACTTATAGTACTATAAAACATTGCTTCAAACACAATTTCTTGTGCAGATGCTAATTCACCAGCATTAGATTTCTAAAAGAGAAATTAGGATTCTCAATGTGGCGGCTAGAGATATGGTTATGGATGCACATATATTTCAGTACCTGTCCTCAATCTATGTTACTCTTCAGAGGCAAGCTTATAGACAGCTGTCTGTCATAAATGTTATCAAACAGTTTTCTTACCTTCACAGAAACAACTAGAAAACTTCTCATCAGCTACAACAGTTGAAGTTCTTTTCCCTGTTTGGTTAGGGTTAAAGGTTTTCCGTGACTTTATGATCCAATACTGTTACAAACATAATCACAGGTCTTCCAGAAATCTATAAAATTAATGTTTATTTTTCTCTACATATTCTGCTATTGACAGCAAAGAAAAATGGATTAAATTTAAAAATTAAGGTAAATCAGAAGTTATCATTTTCACAATGAAGACATCCGAAACTCTACCCCAAACAAAAAAGAACCATGTTCTGAGGGCTTCAAGATATACCACAAAAATCTTTAGTCTGGTTTCATAACAGTACTCAATTTTATATTCTTTAGAAATTGGTTGCAGTATTGGAATATCCCTTGAACACAAACAATGCCATTTGATTTGTAGGTGACTTAAAGTTTTGACATTTGTTGCTAAAACATTACTAGCAGGTGATTATTAAATTATCAAGTTATAATGTATTTTCTGAAACAAAAACATTACAGGACTTAGAAATTCCTAGCTTTGTACTCCAGTAGGACAAAGTCTAATCTCAGCAACTGGTTCACAGGAAAACCTAGAAGCTGCTTGAGTTTCCCCTTAGCTTTGTGCATTTAAAAAAAAAATGTAAAAAAAAAAAGTTGTTGTGAAACACCTCCATCAAGAATGAAAGCTGTCCTATGATTAGAGGATTTCTACCTTGAGCAATGTGACAAAGGACAAATTTTTGTGGGGTAGTTTGGATTGCTCTTATGTGGTGAAAGTCCAGCTATGAGGATCTACGGTAACAAGTAACAAGAAAGAGCTGTGTGCAGTAATATTTTTTTCCACAAGATAGAAATAGGTTAAGCTCTTTTTGATGCTCAGAACAGAGGGCCCCAAACCAAAATAGAATTTGGGAAGATTGGTCATTTGTTGGATATTAGATCATATATACCTTTCTTGTGTGGAGTAGAAATGCTAGGCAAGGGAGGAAGAAGAGTTGATAAGGTAGGCAGGTTGTAACAAAAAAAGGGATGGATAGTTTATAACCTATGAAACAAAGAGATAAGTATGTGCAAGGAAACTATAATGTGACATAAAACTCATGCTTCGGCTAAAGCCAAAGCTTTGTGCATCCTGAAGCCAAGGTTCATCTTGTGAAGGAGTTGTGAGGAGCAGCAATGAATCCAAACTACTCTCTAAATTAGAGAAACATTAAACACTTTCACACAGAGGCTAAAAATGCCACATATTTATTCTATATATTGGCTTTCCTAAAACTTGGAAATGAAATTTTAAAGTAAATGTGTCTGAATTTTGCCACGTGAAACATGGCAAATCTAAAATAGATGTGGGACTCTCATAACACGGAATGAATTACCCTATGGAGCTGCCGTTTCTCTCTGCTAACAACATAGGGAGTGTATGATTAGTTTAGACTATAGACCTAATGTCAAACTTAGAATATAAATAATGTTAGGTGAGATAAATTTCTCCCATAGTTTCTAAGAACTGATTGGGTATTTCTGCAAAATAATGTAATGCTAACCCAGGAAAAAGAAATATTTCTTCTTGCTAGGACGAAATGATCAGAGAAGCAATACATAACTAAGTGCCTGCTCACAGAAACCCATTGCTTTTTACTGTGTTGATGCCAGTAAATAATTTAATCTAATGTTGACAAACAGTCCTCCCAGATGATGAGAATGAGTGACAGCAAAACTTTCATACAGGTAACAACAAAAAAATGAAAGATAAAGAAAATCAAACTCAGAATCATTGCCTTCACCATCAAGATTTGATAAACAGCTTTCATAAATTATCTCCGCATGCTGAAGTCCTGTCTCTTATGATGGCATACACTAGATTATCCAAATCCCCACCCCTTTCTTTCTCAAACAATGTAAAAATTACAGGATATTATTTCCACTATTCAGTCATGAAAGGCTGAAAGACAATCTAGGTTTGTATTCCAGTGAGATGAATGACATTCCTAAAGAAGGTTTTTACAGCTTAATTTTTTCCTGCCTTGCACTTTGCCTATTGAATTAAATAGGCATACACTGCTATTTCACTGCCTTATTTAATTTTGTGTTCATGTACACATGCAGACAAATGCATGCCACACAGAAACCCTCAGTTCAGAACTTCCAGGAAGTGAAGCAGAAAATCTGGGGGAGGGGAACAGTTATCTAAGTTACAGTTTAATTCAGTATGCAAAATATCTTCGTTATGATAAATTCAGACATTGTTAAGAAATTGAAATAATGAGTGTTAAAGTCAATGAGAGAATGAAAGAAAATGAAAAGGCATAGACAAGGGAGAAACAACGCATTTCAAAATCAAATAAAAAGATGAAAAGTAATCGATGCAAAGACATATAATACTGGAAAATTATTTTAGCCATAAATCTTTGCAGGATTGAGTTCTTCTACAGACTGTGTGTGAAACACCAGATTTCTAGATAAAACCTTCTGAAATTCTGGTTTTTAAAAGCTCAGCTAGATTAAATGGACAGGCAGGAAAATTAAGTATAGAAGTGAAGGGAATGGATTGAGGGAATTTGTCAGGCATAGCTTAATGACTAAATTCTACTACAAAGAGAAACATTGCAGAATGATAGGGTTTTGCTCATCAAACTACATTAAGGAAAAGCCATTTCTATCACTTGCTAGAATCAGATTTCTCTGTCTCTCCATCTTTCTTGTTATGACTTCTTATGACATCTTATTACGACTTGACAAATTAGAGTCTCCCACCAGGAGAGCTGCACCTGTTATGGAGTGTGCTTTCATATGTTATGTTAGCATCACAGAGTCATAGAAATGTGGACTGGAAGAAACACTGCAAGCTCATATGGTTCAACTTCCCACTCTAAGCCAGGCTACTGTCAACCCCAGATAAGGTCAAGTGTCTTTTTCCAGATAAGTTTTGAAAACCTCTAAGAATAGATATTCCACAGCCACTCCAGGAAACTTGTTTCAATGCAGCACTGTAAACATAATGCATTTTTTTCTCATGTTCAATGTGAATCTCCCAATGTGCATCTTGTGACCACTTCCCCTTGTTTTATCATCTGCTACTACAGAGAAGGATTTAGTTTCATCATCTCTGTGACTCCTCCACAAATAATTGTATCCTGCTATTGGAGGCTCTTTACCAGACCCAACAAGTGCAAGCTCCACAGCTTCAGCCTACTTTGTGTGCTTCAGGCCCCTAAAAATCTTTGTGGCACTTCTGGACCCCCTCAGCTTCTCAATACCCTTTCTGAAATGGGACACCAAAAATTGGAGTCTCATTCCACATGCAGCCTCACCAGAGCTGAGTAAAAGGAGATAATTTTCTCTTAATGAGGCCCTACAGTTGGATATTGCCTGAACTGGAATGAGAATATACTCTTGGCTAATATTCAAAATTTTCTCTTAATGAGGCCCTACAGTTGGATATTGCCTGAACTGGAATGAGAATATACTCTTGGCTAATATTCAAGGTGATATTAGATAATTCCACCCTGGTTAGGGCTTTGCACTTCTTATAAGGCTGCATGAGGTTTCTGTTAACTCAGTCCTCAAATTCCCAAAAGTCACCCTCAATGAAAGAATGAAAGCTCTACTGTTTGACATGTCAAACCCTCTCCCTCTCAACATCAAGCCATTTTTGGTCTTCTGATGAAAAAAACAACCCGCTCATTTAATGTTTACATTTTTCAAAATAAAATGCATTCTTCGTCCTTTTCAGATGTCTTGAAATGTGTTTTGTTTTTTATTTATTTGTAGAAGCTGGTACCAATAACAGTCACACTATGGATAAAACAATGACAACTGCATGCTCATCTTCAAGGCTCTTAAAAAAATTCCACGTTCCTCTGGACCTACAGTGCTATCCTTACAATCCATGTTCAAGTAAGCATGTGTTCAAATCCCTTTCTGATTTACTTCTATTCATAAAGCAATCTCCATTCTGACAACGTAATTTAGATTTTTTTCCTGTCAAACCAAAATTAGCTCAAGCACTGCCTGCTGATATTACATCTAAAGAGTGTGAGAAACTACCTGGGTGCTGTGCAGTAATACCTTCATTCTCATCTAATGTGGCATGATTGATGGGCTTGCAAAACATCAGGAATCCTTGCCCATAATAGAAAATCCTATTCAAACAACTGGCAGACTAATACAACTCTAGGATACCATACTAAGTCAAAACGGCAAATTCTATTTATTAGAAAAATAAACGTAGAATATCTCCAACTTTATACATTGTTTATGATTCTATGCAAACCAGCTGCCATCACAGATTAATTTTACTCCTCAAAGTGCTGTATATTTCTGACGAAAAATGGTTCTATAAAAAATATTGCATTAAAAAAGATAGTAACATGACTCTCTTTTAACTCATCAAAACCCAAGTGCTATCTCTTCTTGAAAGAGAGTCTAAAAGATACCTCCTAAAATGCAAAAGACCCATACGATGTTTTCATCAATGTCAAAATGGAATTAGCATTGCAAGTTTAAATCTGCTGGTGCTGGCACATTATTGTCATACTGCTCTGTCAAACTGTGGCTAAGTTGATGAAACAATTTGGCTTTTTTCCAGGGTTCTTATATCTAGGAAAATGTCCAGCCTCTACCACTAAACATCTAAATTTTAAGTCACATTACTGTAATTATTGAGGTCACAAGATGGCTATTTGGAATATATATTTTATAGAATACACATAGATTATTAAAAGAAAAAATTCCTGGACAATGAAGTCAGAATCACAGAGTCAATGCTACTGTGTCAGGGTATGTTTAACTTTATAAAGTTGTCTGATGGATCTGAGAACATCTCACTGAGATGAAAGGATCACTTCACAGTGGTTAACATAAAGTGCAGAGTGTGGATCAGAACTGTTTCCCACACGAAGAGTTTAAAAAATAAAAAATCCCCCAAATTCATGAAATGCAAAGTTCCAGTACACACCAGTCAGCACTGCAAGATCTCAGCTCTCTCTAGCGAACCTCGGGCAGAGCACTGCAGGCACAGCTAGAAAAGCTGTACCTTCTTCAGCTGGGCTAAACTTGCTGGTCGGGCAGCTAAAGCAAATACCTGTCATGCCCAGCTTGCACTAAGCCAGTTCACCTACACTTGGCATCCCAATGGGACACCACCTCTTCACTGACCCTTGACTCAGGGTACCTTTTTGCAGCATCACGTGCACTTGCCACTGTCCTGCCATACAGCACATGCAACCCCAAATTCTACAAAAATAGGCTGTTGTGTTTCTTAGTTTGCACAGTCCACTAAATTTAGCATTGAAGCAAATAGTCTATATTTTTTGAATGCTGACAGACTGGGCAAAAACAACCTGTGCATGCAAATGAAAGGGGAAACATAATTCTGTAGAACACAACACGCCTGCTAAAGCGACACACTTAGGTAGTCATTCCCATGCCTACTGCCACGCACCTCTGCTGGAAATATGATGACATTAAAGCCCCAATTAGGTTCTTATAGCCTACAGGAGAAAATTAACAGTCTGGGAATAAGGCTGCAGGTATCTTAACTCTGTTAAGTCTTTACATCCAGCTTTTCTGATCTAAGCAGGATATTGGATATTGTGGAAGGATAGACAAGTGTGAAAATGTTACACTTATTTAAAGTTGTAGGCAGTTAATAAACCTGTTTTAGGTCTATTAAAAAGCTTACTGTGCAAATGACTGTAATTTACAAAGGTATCCAGACCACTTAGCATAATTGACCTTTTATTATCTATCAATATGTAATTTGTTTACTGTTCTGGACTATTAAACAAAAATAAAATTCAAAAGTAATCAGATCAAATTAGAAAACAAGAAGAGCTTGTCAGGGGCAGGGAGCTCCCTTAAGACTGGTCACAGAGCAATTGATTCTGGCTTTTCATCTTTAATGACTAGATTTTGGTTTTACTGTGAAGTAAGTAGGCTGGAGTTAAAAGTAATGTGACACTGCACAGAAGTATAAACAGTGGCACTGTACCACACCAAATGTATTTGAAGAGTTTATGAAGTTCAAGTTAAAACATCTGAAGGAATTCAAAGTAAATGTGTTGAACTATTTTCTGTTTTTAAGGAGGCTTATAGCAGTCTTGCTTCTAAAAAATGTCACATTTAAATCTAAAACCAAAATATGAACTTATTTTCTGAAAATTCAATTAGTTGTTTGTGCCAGTGCCAGCTCACCAAAAAATGAACCCTGCTTTTTTATATTTTAAAAAAAGAAATCAGGTACTTATGCAAGGAGATACATCTACATCATTACAGTTAAACCTGGCAAGCACAAGCCTAACACCCTGGAAAACACGATATTGCTCAAATTACCAGTGTTTAGATTCGAATCCTTCAGGCACCTAATACAAACTTGTAATTGCTGATTACAGAAACTAGAGAATATACATTTTTGGCAGGCATTTCATATGAACTAAGGAATAAATTATTTCAGAACTGACTAATTATTTTTTCCTCCATTTTTAAAGTAACTGGTTTCTCTAAACATAATTAGAAATGGGATTACTCAAAACATACCAAGTAAATATTAGACTTGCAGTATCTGGGAATTGAAATATTGACTAAAGAAAACTTGTTTATTTCTTTAAAAGACTGATTTTTTTAAAAACACAACTGTTTTTATGTACAGCATTCAATGAGGATTTCTTAGTACACAGAAAATGCATCCCCAAAGAAAGGCAGAATTCTGAAGTTTATAAACATGAAAAATGTCCTATTTTCTTTCCTGGATGGGAGATATTTTTCACCATTCCTAAAAAAAATTAAAAATCTACAATGAACTGTTTGAATGACTGCAGAACGTAATATGACAGCTATGGCATTTGAAGTTCATGCCTATGTGTACATGTGGAAATACATAAAACAGACATGGAAAATGTGCTGCTAAAAAGGAAAAGATTTTTTTTCCAAAATCTGCTAGGTCTTTATCTTCTTAAATATACAGTAGAGCTGTTTTTGCCAGACATTCTACTAGTTAACCCACTGGTTGGTCTACAGTGTAATAAAAATGATAATAAATTTTTTATAGGGCTACAAAATCTGAATTTTTAAAATTTATGCAATGTTTTCTTCATTTTAGAAATCAAATACTTGGTTAGAAAAGGGAAAACATGCACTGAATTTTGCATAAAGATCATGCCATTCAAAATAATATATGTAAAATTCATTGGTGAGATGCCAAGAAAAGGGCAAAGCATTTTCTTAAACATGAAGAGAGTAATTTCCCAAAGTTTATTGTTATAAATGTAGAGCATGCTATAAAGCTGTTGGAACTGTGGAATAAAAATTTCATATTTGCAATAGCACTTTTCTTGATTACAGTGGATTAGCATATTTATGAGGTTACTCAGCCTCAGGTTTAAACCCACAAATCAAAGGTTTATATCAGCATGGGTAATGGATTACACAGAAGTCTATGGCCTATGATATCCCAAAGGTATCTGTCTTTCAGAAGATTTATGTATATAATACCACTTTGTAGAAACTGCATTCTCTGATCTTTTGCGTGGTGCTTGGTGATTCCCCTCTCTAATGTGTAAAACAACCAAAAAGCAGCGTTCCCATTCAGCAGAGAAATTAATTGATGTATCTTGTTCTCCTCCTCACCTGTTATTGATAAGGCCATGAAAGAGACTTTAACTCCTTGATGTAAATAGCACTACTACAGTGGAAGTAAAGACATTGTGAGCACATTTAATGCAATTAAACTTCTGAGAAGAGGAAAATCTGTATTCCAGCAGCTGTTCACAGAACAAATACTTGAATTTTGTTCATCCTATAAACAGCATTATCATAGAATAAACCTCAAATTTAAAAAAAATTAGTCTTACTTTCTTCCTCAGAGGTGAACACTGATTATATTACTATTAATGTTAAATACCTATTGACTTCCTTTTGGCTTCAGAAAGCCCAGGATTTCAGAGCAGAATGCTAAGACAAGGAACTGAAATGCTCAGTCCTGCCTCTCATGAAAGACTAACTAGCCAGAAGTCAGGAAGGTAGCTCATGCAGAATGGCTTTTTCAAGACTATGCGTACCCAAGTGAAACTTCTTTATCATCACTGTGAAATGATGACAAATGAAGACACATAAATGTCTTTAAACCGTACAGAGAAAATCTTCATCAGCTTTATTATTATTTAATTTTTTTACTGAAGATCTACACCTAATAGTAAGAGAAACCGAAGCATGCAAAGAAGAGTATGGGAATCAGTTACCTATGTAATAATACCTTGACTCTCATGCACACAAATGTAAGAACCTATATAATATAGAATATCAAACATAAAAAAGGTATGAGGAAAAAAATGAAATGGATTAATCTTTCTGTATTGTATGTATGTTCCACTGAAGGAAAAGTGTGGGGTTTTTGCATGTAAGGGATGATGTCCACTTGTCTCTACAAGGGATAAGACTATTCTCATAGATCTGCTGCTGAAAAAAACAGACCACACTAATGTGAAAATATAAATTGCACACTAAGAAGGAAAATATATAATGTAAGGAAGCAAATTGGTTTAATGTTCTTCCTTGAAGAGGTGATCAAAATCCAGAAAGTGACAACTGAGACTTTTACAAGATAAAATGAAAAATAAATTATGAGGATTAACAGAACACATTGTGTTCCAATTTTGTTATGTTAATTTTACTCTCTTTCATTTAATTTTTATCCCTCATTTGAAACTCTTATTATATTGTAAGCTGTTATACATTTGAAAAAAAAAAAAAAAAAAAAAAGGGGGACAACTGTCAGTTCTAGATTTCACTCAACCTTGAAATACATTCTGCAGAGATATAAGATTGGTATAGCATATATAATATATCATAGCATTGAATGATACATTGTCTGGTCCAGGAAAGTATTTGTAAAAGATGCAGAGAAATGTGTAATGCTAGTAAGCGGGAACCTTTAATGCCATATCGTTTAATAACTTGCAGTAATTACATGGGGGAAATTGGATGGGTAACTGGGTTTCAGCCAGATATGGAATGGTGTAAACCAAAGAGTAGAGCAGGACCTGCTCAAATTACACTGTTTTCCAAGAAACTAGGCTAGCCATTTTGGCAACAGTCACTTCTATGAAACAACCTTTGTAACAAAAGCTTTGTAACTGAAATATAGAAATGACAGTATAATATATAAGATGTATAACTACAACTGTGATCTTGAAGTCTACCTGCAACGTTCAGGATGGGTTGTTCCCACTTCATGGACAAACAGCAAGGCACTTCATTCACATTCACTTTAATTCATAAAGGCCTTAGTTGTTGAGAAGAAAAAAAAATATTCAAAGCTTTCAGCACTGAGAGTACTTTTTATACTCACCTTTTAAAAGCCGTATTTCCAAGTACATTTTCCAGAAGTTCTAATTGGTTAGTTAGGCATGTGCAAACAAACAGTAACCATGCAGATTTTCAGCAGCTTTAACAAAATCAAAATTGAAAGAAAATACAACACACTGCTTCTGGTAGAGCACTTTACATTTTCAGAGAGCAAAGTAAAATAGTTTTCAGGAACCCTAAATAATTATAATGCTGGCCTGAACTCTGTCGATATATAGGTAGTGCCTTTTCCTTTCTCATGTTGAATACTTCACACCAACTTAAGGCAGGAATATTAAGATCTGCTTTTGGGGGTACTTTTTCCACTATCTAGATTTTTTCATGTGAGTAAGAGCAGAGAGGGTGTCTGCAGAGCAGAATTTGATCCCAAATTAATAAATAACATCTCCCAACAAAACAAGTATATGAGTCAGGGCAAAAATCCTGCATTAAAAAAAAAACAACACAAAAAACATTGAGAGAATGAATTCTTTTTCTGTTACACAGATGTGTACTTTTGAATTCTGAAACATGTCATTTGCTGTACCAAATCAATACAGTAGGGGAACTAGGCAATGAGTAAGAAACCTATCTGGAAGAGTAAGCCAAGTGATGATGGGTGTCTTCCAACCTTCCTCTATGCCTCAGTAAAAAAAATTATTCTTTAACGAGGGACATATTTCCAAAGTGTAATAAGGTAATTTCTAGGAAATCCTTTAACCAAACTTTGTTTCCTATGAATCAAAGCTACAGAATGTAGCTCTGCCTGTCCTGCATGAACAGCTTTGGACTCAAAGACTGATTTTAAACACAGTGCATAGAAGATTAAGGGTTTTAAAAATTCAATGCCTACAAGATTCATAACAACAGTGCATGAGAGATAGCCTGAAATATACCAGCTGAAGGAAAAACACCTACACAAGTGCACATGTTATCAGACATCACAGAAACAAATGGAAGAAAATATTTATAAAGGCAACAATTATTCACGTTACTTGTAAACAAAATGTCAGGACAAAGTATCAGGCTTTCTGCAGAATCCTAGGAAATTTGAGGTTACTGTTTTCTCCCATAGCTAGAAGTTTTGTAAAGGTTGTTATTGGCTGAGTTTGCCCTAAAAAACATAAACCACTTTTGAACAGCCTTTATAAGGAAAAAATACTTTTTGAAAATGTGAAAATGGAAGAAGTTTTTGCTTTAAAAAAAAAAAAAAAAGTGAAAATTTGGTTTACCCCAAAATGTTTTCCTGGAAAGTTTTAAAAAGAAAAAGAAAAATCCCATATTTTCCCCACGAAATCATCATATTTGAAAAAGTCCAATTATTGCACTCTATCAGCCTAAGCAGGCTTTTGTGAAAGTGGTACTGAGCAGAGCATAGAGGAACAAATATTAATAATGCTACCCCCAAACAGATAAATACCTTAAAAAACAATCTAGACTATCTGGCTTCAAGGGCAGGAAGGTGCTGAAAAATAAAGTTAAGAAATTAAAATCATACTGTTTACTCCCCGAAGGGTGAATGTTCTCTTGTACAGATTTTAATGGTATCTTTCTTGCCAACAGCCATATGTAACAGATATCCTCAGAGTATACTAGGAAAGAATTTCAGTATGCTTTCTGGGACAAGAACACTGCAGAAAGATATCTTCAACTAAATGCATTGACAAGATTCAAAAAGAAGGGTTGGTTTTCTCCTGCAAAATTCCCAAGATCATTCCATTGTACCCTGCATCCTTTTGCCTAAATCAGAATGGTTTTCATTGAGATAAGAACATACTTATAAAAAAGAGAAGATTTTGTATATTGATTATTTCTGAGAACTAATGCTTAATTGTTTTGTAGCTGCATATGATTTTGTTTTGTAATTATTTTATGCATATGTAGAGGACTTAATGTTGATTTATGTTGTTTACTGAAATCTTGACTTAGCCCGTTGGGAAACAGTTCAATGAAAATAAACCATGTGACCATGTTCAAAGGTTACAGGGGAATTTCACAAATGAGATGTTCTATATAGCATCATTCTTTCTGTACAAGTAAATTCTCAGTAATCATTTTTTTTTAAATTGTATGTTAAAGTGTATTATATACCAATTGCCTTTTTAAGCCTGAACCTAAATCAAATCAAATTGAAATACAGGAAATTCCATTTAAAGATAAGAAAATTTTTTACTGCAAGGATGATTGAAGACTGGATCAGGCTGCTCAGATAGGTTGGGTATCGATTCTCCATCCTTGGAGATAATCAAAACCTGACTCAACAAAGCCCTGGACAACTTGTTTTACCTGACCCTGCTTTGAGGGGTCAGACACCATCCAAATGGTCCTTTCCAACTACAGTCACTCTGCAAGTCTATGATTAGGCATGATTAGGCATGTGATTCTCACAGGTTGTTAGTGTGGGTTATTAGGCCCCTGCGCCACTAACAGGACACCAGACAGAAAACGGATTTCTGAGAGATTTAATTCTCTTTCCATTCTTCCAAAGTTGACAAGTGCAGACCCATCCACATTAAAAGTGTTAGTTTAAAACAACAAATATTATCTAATCCAGCCAAACTTAATCTTCTCCATGTATTTTACCAAAGACACCTATGGTTTTTATTAATTTCAAAGCAATTTCAAAAAATAAGGGACATCTTGTGAATGTCTACTGATATCTCACACATAAAAAAGTACCAACTGATATTTTGATAGAAACAGAGTGATTACTTGAAGTTTGTTATATCAAAAGCTCCTGAAAAAAAATGCCCTTATTCTCCTAATGACAGCAAATGTTTAACACTGTGATGTAACCTAATAAATATTTACTGCAACATGCTATTGCAGAAGCACCAAAATAATGCTTATAGTTTCTAAAGAGCATTTCAATACTTTTTCATTATTGGTCTGAAGAATCGCATTGTGAAGTGATATCTGTTCAATGATTCAATCTTTGTACAATACCATTTATGTAATTTAAACTGCATTTCCTAACAGACAAGCTGGAAAGCCAATCACATTTTATGACAATTAATTGAGCTTACAAACCTGATGGCACCCTTTGGCCCCTTTTGCTGTTCCTTGATTAGGGATTTATTAAACTGCTTATTATTAAAATGTAATTTAGAATGTTTATAACAACTGTATGCAATAATTGAATGTTAAGCGTGTCCTTTATGTGAATTAGGTCAATGTGATGGCAGGTCGAATTTTACATAAAGAAAAGTTAGAATGGTCAAATTTATGTGATATAGGAAAATAGGAATGCACAGAAGAGAAGAGGGTGATCACATCTAATCTCCCACAGTGAAAGGCATTCCATCATGATGGTTAGTTTGCCAAGGTCTACAGAACACTTGAGACTCATGCTGTAACTCAGATACAAGCTGATTTTCTCTTTTTTTGCCGGTATTCAAAATAAAAACTTACATGGGAATAAAAAGCCCCAACAATTAAGGAGGGAGACAGGGAAGACACCTCATAATCTTGGAGATAAAAATCCATCTGGACATGGTTCTGGGCAATCTGTACTAGCTGACCCTGATTAAGCAGGGGGGTGGACAAGATGACCTCCCGAGGTCCTTTCCAACCTCAACCACTGTGTGATTCTGAGATACCTATGAAATTAAGTGACAAGAGCTGTAGTAAGTCTATCTTCCCGATTCCTGATTTTTGGTATGCATAAAATCTTAACTACAGTATTAAAATTCTTTGCACTTAAATTTGAAACTCAATAGCTGCAAAATTCAATACAGAATGGTAATGAAAAATAATATAGATTGATATATGCTACACACGTATACACGTGAATTGCTTGAAACGCCTCAGTTATCGATACCTCTACAAATGGATCTACCAGAAAATCTATTAATAAGGCTGTGGCCAGCATAAACTTGTAAAGCTACTACATTAGAATCAAAAAAAGTAGTTGAAGATAAAATGCAACAGCAGTCACCAGCATGTTCTTCATGTGAATCACAACCATGAAACTTTAAACCATCTGATTTGCACAACTAACCCCTGCTGATTTATAGTTCCTACATTCAATCAAATTTAGAAGTTTAATAAAGCACAGGAAAAAAAAAATATCCCTTCTTAGGTCTGCATTTGTACTCTACCAGATATAACTAAAATTTCTATTTACTAAAAACATATTAGTCTTAATTTCATCATCATCATAAGTATTTGAAAATGTCTTGTGCCAGTTCAAAGATTGGATAAAAAGAATTGGATAGAGAATGTACCAATTAAAATAAAGAATTACTACAGGAAAAAAAAAGCAGAAGAAATAACACACTAGGTCTGCATTCTATTGAAAGTCTTCAAAAGCACACAGACATGCACATGTTCTCCTTTCAAAGAATGAATATTTATTAATTACAGTCCAATGAAAATTGAGGGGAAGTCTGTATACATTGTATCAGCATATCAGAAACATAATTCTTTTCAGACCAGACCCAGAATTTTATTTTTACACGGTCTCACATAGCTTAAATACTAAAATGTTTAAAAAGCAAAGCATCTAGAAATGTGTCTTATTTATCAGAATGAGCACTAAAAATGACAAATTCTAAAAATAAATAAATAAATGTAATTTGCTTGTGTTCTTTTTTCCTTTTTTTTTTAAAAAAAAATATATATATTTTCTAAATTATCTGAACCAGGATTGCCTTATCTTTCCCATGGCAGTTCAGGATCTTGTCTTTTGGTACTCTGGTACTTTAAGCATGTATTGACTTTTAATTTCTAGCAATGCTAGCATACAATAATAATCCATGAGCATTAAAGATCCAAAACTCTTCAAAATGATCTGAAAGAAGCTTATTCACTGTCAATTGATACATTTTGAATCTTAGTCTTAAAAAATAAAAATACAATTAATCAATTCTGCTTAATAACCTTCCAAAATTAACTCAAATGGGAGTTTTTAAGTGTTCTGAAATTAAAGATTAATGGATGTATTATCAATTAATCTTTGCATATCTTTTCAGTAAAAACTATATAAAATAGAAGCTTCTGCTATGTTGTAATCTTTATGTTTTTTCCTTGTTTATTTTTGAATAATTTATTAACTTTTTCTTTATTGTGAAAAAAACATTAATGCCAAGGATGAACACATCTCCACCATAGAAATTTCTGATGCAACCTCCCTATTAAAATAGTTTCTCCTTATTTTCCTTTGCATCTTATCTACTAAAATTCTACCTATAAATTTTAGTGCCTCTTCAAGGTCCCCAAATATTCATTGTGCTATATCTAAAAGCCTGATATGAATCAAAGATACCAGAACTGAAGTGCAATTTTAGGTCAACTTCTTTATTGAGCATTGATGAGTTTTGATCTGTATCCTAGGTGAAGTCATCATAACAAGATTCTGTCTCACACATCTGGTAAAGATGATGTTTTCGGTATACAAAAATTCTGACTGAAGTGATAGGCAAGTTACTGATATAAAACCAAATCAAACTCTTAGTCATTTTCCATAATTCTTTCAACATAATTTATCACAACTGTGTTTTTTACTTTAAACTCCAAACTGCCCAGCTAATTTCAAGATCAAATATTTAAGCAAAAATTCATCTATTCTTTAGGATTGGTGACTTTGAATAGATAAGATGATGATCTTAAATTTTATTCCATGGAGTTTTAAGAAAATCACACCATACATTCCTTAAAAACCCAACACCCAACGTGTTATGAAATAAGTGATATTCCAGATTTCATATTTTTTCCCTATTAACCTAAGCTTTTTTGCTGCATTTTATGTTATATCTTGGATTTGTAAAACTCAACTGGATTGTGACCAATTACTATTAATTGGTGTGTGTCTTTATATGAACTTCCACATTCCAGTTAGTTTCTGAGTACTGTAGAAAGAGTAAACTAGTAGACTTACACTGCACCTTCAAGAGGAGAGAATAAGCTCTGAATCATCAGACAGAGACCAGAAAAAAAAAAAACAAAAACCACGGAGCGGTGGTGAGTTGAAGTGAATGAGAGCGAAACGCTATGGAATGGACATTTGCTGGTGGCTTTTAGAAGATGAGAACCAGAAGACATGACTGTACTAGCAAAAGACAAGCCACAATGTTAAAAGGACTTATAATAAATTTTCTAGTGTTGAGGAAGATGGGGTTTTAGAGCCTGTGGATTGAGTGTTTGTCCACAGACCTCAGAGTACTTGTAGTTTACCCATAGTCAAGGTTGATCTACTGAAGAACAGAAAATCTCTGAGAAACATTTACTGCTGTGGGTGGGACTGTTATAAAAATGCTGATTGCCTGAGGGAGTAGATCTTCCACAACATTTTAACTGCAATTGGAGGTGTGCCTTCAGAAGAAAAGCCTGAGTTCAAGGACGAGGCTGCAGTCTTAAGCAGATCAACGTTTTGAAACTGAGGTTAGAGTTAAAATTTTGAGTTCCAGAACAGTCAGAAATTGACTTTTTGAACCTACAGTTTGCATAAGCACCAGCAGATCTATCACACTGGAAGACTCAGAAACTGCATCAGAGTGGCCAAGAGCAGACCACTCATCCATCTGTTTGGGAGTAAAAGTCACACTTGATGGGTCAAGAAACACCTTATACCTCAGCAGTTATTTCAGATGGAAAATTGCTGGGTTTATATATATTTTTCAATTAAACATCCAATGGAAAAGATCACTGCTCACTGTATTATAAAGAATAAATATAATAGCTACATAAATGTTACAATATTTAACTTGTTGAAAGAGAAATTACACTTTTATTTTTGAAGTCTGTTTCAATGCTGCACTTATATGTCATATAACAACACTTGGTTTAAAATATAAGTACCCATAAAAAGGTGATATGATAATATCTTGTGCTAATGGTGCCATTATCAGGCTATAAAATGATGCCATTATTTTGGTCAACTGTGTGGCTTCATGCCCAAGGCCGTTGTTCCAGCTGGGAAGAACAACTCACATTAATATGGCATATTATGAAATTTCCCTAAATATGTAAGAGGTTTAATAAATGGAGTGCATTTATGCAAGCCACGCTATTATGTAATAAAAGTCTCCTGATTTATATCTGAGTAGGAAATCATGTCAAACCATCCCTTCTTAAGTTTCCAAAAAATGAAATATATTATTTTGAAGGCTCACTAAAATGGAACAAAAAGTTTATCTAGACTTCATCCTCAAATACCTGTTATAAAAATAATTTCCCATACACTTTGCAAGTAAGCCAGCTGTCAGAATTTAGGGTGATTAACAATAAACAGGTCAGTGGTTGAAAGCTAAAAATTCCTTTAAGCTCACAAGACAGAGTTTAAAGCATATAGGAACAGCGATTATAAATACAGCTAAATATGACATCTGCAACACTTCTCCTACATCTTGATTCTTGTCTGTTTTACATACAGACCATAACAGACCTCTCTGCGCATTTCTGAGAGTCACTGAGTCCCAACTTTGTCTCTCAAGTTCAAGAAAAGATAATGCTGAAAGACCTCGTAATGGCATTTTAACACATTCACTATTACCAACAGGTCAGTTACTAGTTTTGTACTTCAGACATGATCATTAGTAAAAGTACCTTCCTCTTCATGTTCACAAATTGAAACTGCAAAGGGAAAAATAATTCTTGGCATCATTTGCTCGTAAGAAGCAAATCTAAATTATGACATCAGTTGCAGATTGACTCAATAGTAAATTACCAAATCCAATTTAGTCAGGACCTTGTAATATAGCTTCAGTCTAATTTAATTCAATTTTAGTTGTGATGTATAGATGTTGATTAGTAGACTATTGCATAAGAATATAAAGTACTTACATTTCTGAAATTATTACTGTTTAGGCTACCATAGTTTGCTTGCTTTCCCCCCCGCCCTCCTTTTTTTTTTTTTCTTCAAAACCAGAACTGAAGAGTATTAGGAACCATAAAACCAAATGTTAATAAAATTTAATCTGGGATCCACGGCAATTAACTGTACAGCATAATTTTCTGGCATGCAGAAAATATATCTTCCTTTGCAAACAAACTGACCTACAAATGCGCTCCATATTTTATACAACAGGCCACACTGATATGGGCTTATCCTTGTGAAGGACACAGCTACAACCACTGCTCTTCAAAAATGCAATATACCGATTTATGGAATTTGGATTTTTTTATCATGTGGCCACAAAACATACTTTCCAGCTTAATGCAAACAAACTATTTAACGCATTTTTTTAATTTTTTTTTAATGAAAAGTGAATCCAGAAAGAATAAAAAAACCCTTTCAAATTGACAGAAAATAGAGGAAATCAATTAGGATTTATCACATTAAAAAATCAATAGGACCTTCTGGATCACCATCCTTTGCTCAATCTCATCACAAACATTGAATACACAGGTTGGAAATATAGGTAAACACCCTCAATGTCTACTCTTTAGTTTACTCCACACCAAACCGTTGAACACAAACAAAATACTAAGTACTGTTCCAGCCCTAAGCAGTTCTGTTCAACAGTCTCTGAAAAAAATGTGTTGCACTCTTTATCCTGCAATAGTACCATTAGGTACTAAGGTATAATAATTACACTTCTGTGTAGACTTTAGAAGTGACCCAATGACTTCTCACCAACACAATTTTTATCAATCGACAAGTATTAAAATGTACCCTCCAACTTATACCCAGAGCTTTCACACCTAATCTTGAAAACATCAATACCACACAATGTGCATCCTGGATGCCAGGCATGGCAATCATAGTGTCACTGAATAATAAGGTCATATACATAGGTTTAACATCATGGTATATAACCATTTTGTTAATTTGTACCCATGACAACTATTTATTGGTATATGCACAAGATGCAGCTTCTAGTTTATTCAGAATAGATATTTTTATTTGCGACTGACTTTTGTTGCTAAGCTGTTATTTCCTCAAAATGGTTTGAAGGAAAAGCTGTGCCTATTCAGAAACAGATAAGAAGAGTTTTTTAAGAGAGACCTTCTCAAGGGGTTGCCACTGAAACAAGCCCCTCTGGAACTCTCCGCCAACTGGCTGCTTGCCAGAAGGACTTCTCCTTATCCAGAGACAAGCAAAGAGCCTCTTGCTCCTCACAGATCCACAACATCAGCCCTCCCTCTGGATGATAAGACTATGCTTGAACTTTGAGATCTTCAGGGAGTTACTCACAGTTATCTTACAGAGTTCTGTAATCTTTTCCATTTGAGGTCTTCTAATACCACCACGTGAAAGCACAATGAAAGGAAACTTTAAAGAACAATATGGACATACACCAAATTGCAATATTTTGTGGGAAAAAAAAGCTCTTACCAGTCTTCAGTGAACATCAGTAAAAACTAAGCTATGACAAGCAGTATCTAACACATTTTCTTAAATAAATGTATGTTAAAAATCAGAATTAACCCATTGGTAACTGTCATTTGCTATTTACATAGCTGTATTTATGCTAAAGCTATAAAGGACAATTAAAATTTGTAATCAGGCAATTTAGAACTGTATTTTACTATACTATCTAAAAATTAAAAACTGCCATGATAACACTCAAGATACTTGATAAAAAACTCTGCCTCTGGGATAAAAAATAATCACAAAATGTATCTACAGAAATACATATTGTACAATTTGAAGGTTTTTTTCAGTTTCTACACTAAGGTTATTAAACATTTGATGCTTAGGGATAATTCTTTTCATTGTTTTGCTAACTGTTTGACAGCATATTTTGCCCTCAAGCAATGATCCATTTGTCTGGAGTATGTATGTAACACATTGAAAACAGCCATTTTACTTGTTGAAATATATTTTTTTTAAAAAAAAGTGAAGGACCTTATTAGTAAGCATCAGAGGTGTAAGGGTCAGTTAAATAGGCTATAATGGAGTGACTTTTTTTTTTTTTTCCCTCATACCACTTCACTGTTATTGGATAATACAATAAGACAGCTGGGTGTGTTAGTGGCAACATGGCAGGACAAAAGCTGTGCATCTCCTGTTAACATTTTTTTATTGTATTTGAATTTTAACCTGCTCAAACCTTTCTCTATATATCAGGGTTTCACAGCGTGGTTGTAGTTGAAAGGAAGCTCTGGAATTGTCTGAGCCCCCTGCTCAAGCAGGCCCACCTTGAGCATGTTGCCCAGGACCACATCCAGATGAGTTTTTAATATCTCCAAGATGGGAGACTCTTCAAACTCCCTGGGCAAGCTGTGCCAGTGCTCAGCCCTCACAGTTTATGCCCAGTACCTCTGGTCCTGTCACTGGTCACCACCAAAAGGAATTTGGCTCCATCTTTGCACCCTCCCTTCAGGTATGACTCTGAATTTTCTTCTTTTTTACAGGCTGAACAGCACCAGCTCTCTCAGCCTTCTCTCACAGAAGAGATGCTCCAGTCCCTTCATCATCTTAGAGACCCATTGCTGGACTCTTTTGTAGCTTTTGTTCTGGGGAACCCTGAACTGAACACAGTCCTCCAGATGTGGCCTCACCAATGACAAGTAGAGGGGAAGAATCACCTCCCTTGACCTGCTGGTAACACTCCATCTAACTCAGCCCAGGACACAATTTGCCATCTTTGTCACAAAAGCACATTGCTAGCTTGTGGTCAGCTGGTGTCCAACAGAACCCCCAGGGCCTTTTCTGCAAAGCAGCTTTCCAGCTGGGCAGCCCCCAGCACGTACTGGTGCATGGGGCTGCTCCTCCCCAGGTGCAGAACTTTGAACTTCCCTTTGCTGAACTTCATGAGGTTCCTGTCAACCCATTTTTCCAGTCTCTCCAGGTTCTACTGGATGGCAGCACAACCCCCTGGCATATCAGCCACTTCTCCCAGTTGTATGTCAACAGCAGACTTGCTGAGGGTTCACTCTGCCCCATCGTACAGATGAATACATTAAAACCCAAAACACTGTTCCATGAATGATGATTTCACTAACAGAGTGTACTATAATGAACAGCCTAAATGGACAGAATTTTAATTTAAACTCAGGATAATAGGATTGTAACAATATACACTTCTGACACTGAAGTAATTCTGACTTGTAAATGGAAATTAATAAAGAAATCTATGGAAAAGAATTATACCAAGGAACATACACATATAGATATACACACATATATATTTAATATACATATAAAAATGAAAAATAAATGGTATCAGGAAAATACCCACAAGGCCACACTCAGCTTTAGCTATCTGTTTCTCCCATCCAGTTTCTCTCTTCTCAATTTAGTATCTTTTTATGCCTTATCAGGGAAATATCAATTCCCTGACATACTTCATTTCTAGTACAACAGAATAAGGTATTAAATAGAATTAAGTTAATATTGTTGAACAAGTTTATTTCAATATTGATGCAGTACTTGTGAAAAATTAGGTTCAGGCTTATAGTTAAAATCGGTTTTTTAACTAAAAGAAATCTGTTCCTGGTGAAAGAATGATTAGTAAATTCCTACTGCAGAAAACTGATGCTGCTTTGCAGCGAAGTGTTATGGTTATGTGATAAGGAAAAATAGCCTTAAACCTGAAACTAAGTTTTAATGTCATATGAACCTGATTTTTCTGGCAGTCACGTCTCATACAAGGTCAGAAAAAATGCATCTTCCAAAAATGCCTCAGAATGTCCTATAAGCTTCATAATCCATACAGTTCAGCTTTTCCTAACTGAACAAACACTTTCTATCTTTTTTCCTGAGAGAATAAAAGAACCAGTAATTCTTTATACTGTTTTTTCTATTAACTACGCTCATTCCTTTATAAAAGATAATATATCTTGTTTAGCAGATCACAAAGCAAAAATAAGGAGTCCATATATAAAGCAATTTGTGAGCAATCAACATGCAATAATCAGGCTATTCATCACAGCCCCTGAGCACAGAAAGAATTTGTTTTCATTGAGACATGAATACTGAGTTAATGACAGGGGTTTGAAAAGAAGGTACTGAGGAGACATGAAAAAATTACCCTAAACTAACAAAACAAGACCTCTGACAAATTCTAAAGCTAATTTTTTTACAAAAAATAAGCCTAGTACATACAGTAATGTTTTTTAAAGCTGGTCTAGAAGGTTTGCAATACACATTTCTTAAATGAAATTGTTTCTACACAGATTTAAAGAGGATGATTAAAATACCTCTTTTTGTTAAGTGGGAGAAATGGAAAATCTAAGGATCCAATGACATTTCAACAGGAGCCAAAACAGAAAATGCCATCACACAGCTACTGGCAACGATGTACCTGCTGCCACCATGAAGTGACGCTGCTGATGTGACAACCACCACCCAGGACAGTAGCTGGTGAAAGACATTTTGGATTACTGACATAGAAGATATCTGAGAATGAGGAAATAGTTTCCTTTTGTTGTCTTTTACACAGCCCACCACGATGATCTGATTCAGGACTGGCACTACAATAAAATTTTGCTTATTAACAGAATAATACTAATCAATGCCATGTCTGACCCTCATTGCTTGTGTGAAAGGGGAACTTTTTAAAGGAAATAGATAGAAAGAAGATGAGACTACTGATAGAACAGGAATAGAAAAAGGCTTATTTGACAGCATATAAAATGATATTATGTGATAAAATAGGTTGAGACCACAGACATTGAGAAACAGGAAAAAAAACTACCCTTCCAGCAAGCACATAAACACTACTTGATTTCTTCAGAAGAGTTTAGTATATGATAACTATCAGATTAGAAAAAGTAGACATGCAACTACAAGCAGTATAATAAAGCTTAAACTGGAGCAATTACCAATATTGTGCAATAGAGACAAGGTATGATTCAAAGGAAAACAGAATCAAAAGGATATTTTACATTAAACTGCTACCAACTTCTACCCAGAAGATTAAAGAGACCTTTGTTTCGGAAGACAAAACCACTGATGAAGACAGAACATTCTTTTGTTCTTCTGCTTCTGAGTAACTGAATGCTTCACTAAGGGAAATCGTGTGTACAGAAATATGGGACTGTATTGTTACAGAAACCTGGATTTAGAACACAGGATTCAACTTCACTTTGAAAATTTCTTTGATGACTCCAAGGTACCAATAGATCTTTCTGACTACTTTGCAAGGTGTAACATAATGGTATAAATGTCTTTACACTTGGAATTTCTGAAACAAAAGCACAGCCCTAATTAGACTTTAAATCCTAAATTGATTTTTTAAATGTACCACCCTCAATTATATATATATAAAATAATCATATTATCTATGTGCTTGATCTCAAAGAATTTTGGTCCAGTTGAAGGCTCTTCACAAAGTATTTTATATGCATTTCATATCAGCTGTCCTGGGAGAAAGCACGATGAAACAGAGCAAGAGTTTACATTGTCAGGCAGCAGAATTGTCAACTTACATGAAAAACAAAGTAGACAAGGACATAAGAAGAATGTTTTGTTTGAAAGTCATATTTGGTAGCTCCTTAGTTTATCAAGCACTTTCTTTGAAGCTACAGTTTTACTAATCTCAAAAACTTAATTCCCCAGTACATCGTTTAATACTTAAAAGGAAATTGATTTTTAATATATGTCAACAAAAAAAAAATGCAATCAAATCATACTTCCTATCAATCATCATAATACTTTTTTATATTTCTGTGTCTTTCTTTCACTTCCATTGGTTTCTTCAGTACAAAAGTAATCTCAGTGTATGACCTGGAGGAGTCTCCACTCCAGCTCTCCTCTTGAAACCTCTTAGCTGTAACCTCAGTATGAGTTCTTGTTTCTCTTGAGTTCTAGCATGCAGTTCTGAATCTCCTTCAACAAGGTTCTTAACTTCTCAGAGTGCAGTAACAGCCCAATTCAGCAAAGCTTTTCAGGCTACAATGTCCTCCTGCACTAGCAGACTACCAGATGCTGAAAACAGAGAGAGCTGCTACAGACCTTTGATGACATTTCTACCTAAAAAAGTCCAAGCTATGTTTTAACAGAGAGCAATCTTTCCTGTATGCTACTTGTTACTATTTGGGGTACAAGCACAAGAAGTCCCAAGGACTGTCTCAACAGCATCAAACATTAAGCAACATCCACGCCACTGGTTTCAGGCATATAATTCAGTATAGTAATAGGACAAAATAAAAAAGCTTTGTGATTAAACGCTATCAAACCAGGGAGATAATTAAATTATATCACACATTGTTTGACTAAATAACATTCAATAGATTGATTTAATCTTCTCCTTTACTCACACGATAAATGAAACAAAGGCCGACCTCTTTTAATAAAAGATGGATGGTTACATTCATAAGAAAGACAGGAAATACTTCCAGCACATCTCCTGGAACAGGGTAATTCAGCATACACACTAGCATAGTGAATAATTAAGGAATGTTTTGGCTCACAGAAAATAATTCATTTAGTAGTAGCTCCACAATCACAGCTAGACAAGCTGTCTGTTATTATTTACTATAATACGGTATCCTTCAGAACCTTTTATACTCAGTTTAGACCAAAGTGTGCCCTTAACTAATAAAATACAAAGAACTGAAGTAAAACCATATGGAACACTTATCTGATTTTGCCATGATGGCCAAAAGCTGAGCTTCAGTATTACTTGAAGAAAAAGGAGAAAAAACTCTGAGGAACGAATATAACTTATAAAAATAAATGGCAAACTCCCATCTTGCATGAGTAATTCAACCTACATTAAGTTAATGGAGTCATGCCTTAAAAACCTAGTACCAATTTTTATTAACTTTTGGGCTATGATTTATTTTATTTCACTGATAGAAGGGCAAAAAAAAAAGTTTTGCTTATCTGATTAATAAGCATTTTCTGAGCATCTTCTCAGACTCCTGGAACCTTTACTGAAATGAAATAGTTTAACTAAGCTTCTGTATATCCTGATGGACACAGTTATCTTTGGTCAGGGGTTAATCAAATATTATTTTTTGCAGCAGTGGGATATTTGGCAGTTAACTCCCAAAATATCTGGGGCCTTATAAAACCACAAGGACAGTACAACCTTTTTAAAAAAATAAAATGGACACTGTTCTAGGAAATATATAGTACATTGCATCTGCTAAAGGTCACGCAAGCGCTTTCCACAGTTTCAAATGGAAGATATAAAAATGAATTTTTAGTGCATTTCCAAAATGAATTATAATTATGAATAACATCAAACATGAATCGAATGAAAAAGTGTGCCGAACGCCGCCCACAAACTTCCCAATGATGGCATAATGAAGCACTTTTCTATCTATATTAGTCTGTAGTTATTTCTATATTAGTTTGTATATTAAAACTGTAGCCTTTCTAGGGTAAAACAAGGTAAGTTTAAGCCTTTTCTCAGATCAAATATCTATTTTAACATTTGTTAAATACAAGTTTATTTCATACAAGGACAGGGTAAAATGTACATACACAGACATCATAATCAGGGGGGAAAAAACACACCATCAAAAAAAACATATCATGACAAAATGAGAAAAGGAATAAAAGCTATTTCTTAATTTTCAGCAGCATAACATAGCTTCTTCCTCTCTGAGAAACAGATGTTTTCACGTTTTCTTGGACATGGTTTTGACTAACTGATAAGTTATTGATATATTGGGATTAAAGTAGATTAAAAAATCATAAAGATAGGTTTGTATGTAAATTCTGTAGTGAGATATTAAATCTCCCAATATACCCAGCCATGGATACAGTTGCAAAGGATGCACAAACCCCCAGAGCTCTCCAGAACTCATTTGGTGATTCTATGAACCAAATGATGGTTTCATTGTCTGAGTGTGTAGATGGGTAACCTCTCCGCAAAACAGAACTGAATGGCGTAAGGAAAGGGCATGAATCTGATAAAAATGAAGTGTCTGCAACAATTCCTCTCAAGTAGATCCTACATACATCTTACTCCTTTCCCCCGACCCCACCCTCTTTGATGTGCTTCAAGAATAAAAAGCTATCACTTAAAAATGACCTGCCTCTGCTTATGCTTGATTGGTACGTGCCTCCACCCTTATTTCCCCAATTTATGTCTTCAGGCAAAGCAACCCCTTTAATTTCACCCATTCCTTCATAATAACTGGAAAGACTTTATTCATAACAGGATATGAAAAAAGATCAAAGATAAATAATGGCTGGTATTTCTAAAGTCATTGATAGCATGCCCCAACCTCTCTGGAAAACGAGCATCCAAACATCTACATGACTTTAGAAAAATGTTACTTAACTATGATCTGTGACTTACAGAATCTGAGAAGTGGGGAATGTATTTGTGAAGAAGAGGACAGAACACTAGCAATTATCAATAAAAGTATTGATTTGGCTAAAAAAAAAACCCACCACAAAGCTTTCCTGTCATATTTTCTTGATTAAATAATAACTTTGGAAATTCAGTTAACCTGCTTAATAATAAAATGTTATTAAAATTGTGTCTGCAGGTCAACTCTCTTTTATGAAGACAGCATTAATGTTCACCTTGAGGTTAAGAAAAACAGGTCAAAAAATTTAAGTTTCTTTTTAAAGTTTGCTTTTGAAATAAGTTTGCTATTGAAATTTCAAAACACTCGGTTATATTCTACCAGTAGTGGCATATTAAATATGAAATTTTATTTTACCTACATGATTAAAACAGAAACAGAAATGACAGTAAACACTGATTAATTCCTAAAGTATTTCAAAGAACTAAGACTGCACTGATATCATTAGTAAAAAAAAAATTTAAAAATGCCAGCAATGTCTTTAACCAACTCTGAATGTTATTTTTTCATACTTTTTTTCTATTCCCAAAACCAAAGAGAAAAGCCCCACCAACTTTCAGAACAGAAGGTTGTAGCAATTTATCAATTCCCTGAGCAGCAGGGCAAAATAGTCAATTCAATTAAAGAGTATGTACTAGACCAACTGTATTATAATTCCTTGTGGAGCAAAGGGCTCTAAGTGTCAACAAACCGGCAGTAAAAGAAGAGTCAATTGGTGAAAGACCAATTTCATTTGTTCTTAAATGTTCACACAAAACTTACAGAGCTGAAAGATGGACCATTTTAATCCTCCTTTTCTGAAGCCCATTAACTGCTTTCTAGTACTCACTGCTTAGTGAGTGTTTAATTTTTTTTTTAATTGTAAAATATTGGTCCTTCTTAACAACTTCAGAGATAATTGTAAACACTCTTCATTCCCACTACTGTTTTCCCTCCATAATTCCTAAGAATGACTAGTAGGACACTTGCCTGTTGTATCATGAGGATGATTTCTTTCCTTTATTAAGATGAAACCAGTGGAGTCACTTCACTTTTGTTGTTACAAATTATTCACATTAAAAAGGAAAAAACATGGAATATTGAAAAAAAGGAAATTATATCACAGAAAACATAATGAAAGCACAGCAAGTACAGCAGATGGGACATACCTGCTTCTCCAAAGGAGAATCAAACCTATCCAGAGAGATGGCTATATAATTTCTTTTTAAAACCTCTGATTTTAGAGATTTCAGAAACTACCTGTGCCATTTTCCCTTCAGCACATCTAAATTAAATATCTCTTACTGATATTTAGACCTATTTCTTCTTCTAGCCCTTGTTCTCCATTTCCTTCCTCCATTATCAGTCAAACATCTTTAGCTTCTGGACTGCAGTATCACCTTTTAAGTCTTCCCTTCATGAGATTAACAAGTGAAATCATTTCAGTATTTCCTCAAGTCATTTTTTCTAGGCCTCTTTGCAATTTTTACTAGCCTCTGAACTCTCAAGTTGAAACCAGAAAAAGCTGAGTAGAGCAAAAGGACTTCTTTACAAATTTCACTTAAAACACTGTTCTTCAAGGTAACTAATCCTGTTTTATTGTCTTTGTATTCATTTTCATTTTGTTTTCTTTGTATCCTGAGTTACTGTGTGAACAATATTAACACACAGTAACAATTAAGTGTCAGTTTAGCAATAGAATTTTTTAAAAATAATATTACTTATTATGATAATTTAAATAATATCTTGCTTTCACTACATTGTAGGCCTAAAAAGCCTTTTAAAACCCTATTAATATTATATATCATTAATAAGAATTTAATTTATTTCCTTCTACAAACTCTAGAAATGTTATTGCAATGATGGACCATTTATCATTAAGTTCCTTCTGACAGAAAACGCAATTAACCTTAGCACACCTGCTATTGTTAGTAAATTATCGCTATTTTATCTTGTGTATTTATCAATTTAAATTGAAAATACAAAAATAAAAAAAAATTATTCTTACATGGTGTGCTTGATTTCACCATACTGACTGAGATTAAACCAAGGTAATGTTTCAATAACATGAAAATCTGTTTTAAAAATATGAGCAAAATTTAAGCAGTATGGTTATTTCATAAAAATAAAAATTTGCACACAAAGCAATTCATCCACAGTGAGTGCAACCCCAGTAATTCTGTATTCATGCTAACAAGAACATGTGAGCGGACCTGAACAGAAACCGATGGTTTATTATCATAGTATCATGCCATTTATCACTGTGAATGATAAATTATATGAAAGCATTCCACAGATGAAACTTCCTTTAATGTTCTGGTGGAATATTTGTAAATTCATGACTATGAATTCACATTGATACTAGTATGATAAGGAGTCTATGCATTGCAATTACACATATGAATTTTCACTGATTGAGTGATTGTTTTAAAAGATGAAATTCTATCATACCATAACGTCATTTGAACTTGTCACCACAAATGTGATCAGTTTAGTATTTCATGGGAAATTATTATGCTTTTATATAAATATATATATATATAAATCAGAAATCCTGACTCTCACATCTGGCTACTACAACAGGTGTAGAATAAGCACCACTGAGGCAACTTCCTCAAACTAAACCAGCCAGACATCAGGAACAACATGAACAGAATGTGAGGCATCTTAATGGAGTAACTGAAATTGTAATTATAACAATGGTATGGTGCAATTTGATCTTCTAACTGCAACACAATATTTTGACAGGATAATAACTGTACATTGCACTGCCACTTTATTCAAAGATGGATGCAAACTGAAGGTGAAAAACCATAAGGGTGGCCAGGAGGGGAATGGAAAATAAATCTTATCGAAGGCAAAGAATAGAGCTTGCATAGCCAGGTAAATCGAGGGCTGATAGGGAGTATGATTGCTGTATATAAATACAGGAAAAATGAAGAAAATAGCTGCACAATAACTACTAAGTATAAACTGTATTTACATTTTTGGAAATAAAAAAGCTTTGTGAAAATATATTATGTTCAAATAGTGGAGAAATCTACCTTTTAAAGCATATGGATGAGTTTATGAAAACATGTGCTTGTAACACCAGGTAACATCATCTTGATGATGGAAAAGGCTCCTGCTGATCCTAAGCCTATATTACTAATATACCAGAAGACCACTGTAACGCTCCATGTCTATTCACAAGACTTGGAGCCCAGCACATAAATTTTAAATTACTATATACATCAGCAGTTAGTAAAAAATGAGTAAAATGTATTTTAATGACAAGATTTATAATGGAATCAAATCTTGGACAGAGTAATACTTAGTATGCATGAAAACCAAAGACTGAGAAGTTACTGTATGCTTCCCTTCCAGACTTCCTTTAAACACCTAATTTGAGACATTGTTCAGGTCAAAATAATTAAGACAGAAGATCAACACATCATTTAAAATATACCTAGTTCATAAGAAGAACCAAAATAAGACCAAATACAACAAGGGACTGTCACAAGAACAGGGTGATTATATTCAAGTTGAAGATGTCTTCAAGTAGCCCTTATTTATATGAACTCTAAATAAAATTCAAAAGAAGTGGACGTAAAGAGATGAGTATCAGTCTCTACAATGAAACAAAGACAAGAGCCAAGCATATCAGATTAGTGTAATTTTTCTAGCTCTTCAGGATGCCTCTTTTAGTTAGAATGGAGAAGTGAATTGATTACTTTGCAAATAATACAGCCGCAATTGATTTTTTACCACCGCTAGCTTTGTCACAGATGAATACAGCTTTAAAAAGGATTTTCAAAACAAATGAAGTTCTGTGGTTAATGCCCATAGAATATAAATGAAGTGTTATTAGTTTAGGGGAAAAAAAAAAAACCAACAACAACAAAAAAAAAACCCTACCCACTCAAACCAAAACAAAGAAAACCCAAAAAAACCAGTGTAATCATTCTAAAAAAAAACCAAAAAAACCAAAAAAAAACAAAAAAAAACAAAAAACACCAAAACAGAAACACAAAGCAAAAAGCATTATGAGCTTACAGTACTTGATACAGGTATGATGTGAATTAAACAGCTTTTCGCCTTTTCCAATGCCTAAAGAGAAGGCAACAGCTAAGGAAAAATCTATTCTTACTGATGCTCATGGGACTTAACCACAAGAGTGCCAATATACCTGTTATTTAGGGCAGAACACACATTTTTTTGTTACATCCTCACCGAAGAGCTGACATCAGCACTTCAAAGAATGCCACCAAACGCCTTCACTTTGGCATGAAGGCAGCGATACAGTTACACTGCACTCATGTTAATTAGTGTTGCAAGAATACATCCCCAGTGAGAAAGCAGAGCCAAAAAGGTTCCTTTTAAACCTTCTGAATATACATTATGAAAACTTTCTCCGCTGACACCACAAACTCCGCAAAGTGTAATGGTAACAATAAAAACTTGTAAAGCTTCCACCCTTATATTTCAGTTTAATTGCTGCTTTACACTATTTCCCCATTTTATCCTTACTGTTCTTTCCAATCTCTGGTGTGTACACACAAGCATTGTCAAATTTTTAATATAGAAATGTATACTTAAACAATCACGACAGAAAGTGGGAAAAAAACCCCAAATTTTAATAAGGATGATGATTATACTATACAGGAAAGATAACAGGTGAAAAGAAAGTTTAAACTGAAAAGGCTCATCACATGTTTTGCTCTGTACAATGGCTGTGGCTTGCAACTACAAGTAGTACAAAGTCCCCTCCATGGTAAGATTTGTAATTTTCCTGGGTGTTTTTTGGAGGAGAAACCTCTGAGCATATCGCTTCCTAGCATTACATGTGAATTTACCTATGCAGGAATAATAACGGGCTGACAGTCTCCAAAGAAACCACCTGCTGGGACAGCAACTTTAAGAGGGAAAAAGTAAGATCCGACAGAATAAAATTTAAAACTATATTTATGCCAGAAAATACCATTCACACATTTTGGTTTTATGGTTATTAGGATTAGTGTCTACAAAAGCCACATCTCATTCTGTCTTAGACTATCCAGATGCAATTTAAGTAACATTTTTTTCTTCAAGAAGACAGATATAAATATTGAGCTCAAAAGGCCTAACAGCTTAAAAAATACCAAAACAAACTAACTTGTATTTATGTTATACAACTTATTATTTTAAATAATGACCTCAAGATTTAGAACCATTTTCATTATTTTTAAATCCTTGGGGCTGGAGGGACTTTCAAGGAGAATGCACTGAATTGCACTGAATTCCTGGGACCAGTCTTAATGTCTTCTGTAAATTCATTGAACTCACATTTTATCACATAGTAATGAGTCATTAATTTTGAATGTCTTAACGAAAGGGCAAAGAAGGGATCTTATCGCTGTCTCCAACTACCTAATGGGTGGGTTGCAGAGAAAATAATAGAGTCTTCTGAAGTTCTCGGATCCTTGTCTGGTTGTGTGCACAGAAAAGAGGTACAATGGACATAAAATGCAACATGAGATACACTGAAAATAATTGACTGGGAAAGGATCTGAACAATCAGATCAACTTTCAAGTTGGCCCTGCTCTAAGCAGGGGATTGGACTGGAGACCTTCAGGTGTTCTTCCAACAAACTCTTGTGTGTTTCCCAGACTCAGAACTTCTGTATCCACAGCAAGTGAATTTTGTGTTACATCTATATTAATTTGATGAAGAAGTCCAGCATGAAACACTTCCGTTAGAGATAATTTATAAAACAACTTTGTTACCAGTGAAAATTAGTCATTTCCGTAAAACTCTCATATGTATGCAGCAGAGAATTTCTCAGACACTACCACTGGGAATAAAACAAAAATAAAATTACCTTAAATGAAAACAATTCAAAGCCTGCACAAAGATGGTATTAAGAGACAAAAGCATAATAACGATTCTTTATACATACAAACAGCTTTTATTTCACTCATTTGAGAATATCTGACAGCTTGAATGGTTTTTCACTACCTGGACTGCTAGTTAATATAGCAATTTTAACAAGACTGCAATCTGTAACAATGTCAGTCTTGTGTATTTTTCTTGTCATGGTAAAGTATAACAATAAATGGAAAAAACAGGAAAGTAAAATGAGGACATCATGAAACAAGAAGAAAAAGGACGGAAAGAAAGGCAGAAGATTCACCATCCCCCAGTTCTCTGTAAGGTATGTACATCCAGGGGTAACGGAATGAAAGATCAGAACTATGAATAAAGTTCAAAATAAATAATAATGTAGGAATAGAGCATATTGGTCTACAAATTCATTTTATCAACTTCAAGAATATATGTGTTCAAAACAAGTATTCTATAACCAGCAGTTCCTACATGTTTTCACAGGAGATCACTTCTGTCTAATTCATGCCTACACAGATCCCCTCCTAACCCATCCCCAACAACATACACAGCAACACAAGTAACAGAACTTCTACTCTTTCTGGGTATTTTCCTACTTATGCATACAAAGAGACTGCATTAATCCTTCTGGTAAAAGCACCACTTTGAGAAACCAGAATAATATGAATTCAACATGGCATGTATTAAACTTTAACTAATGTGAAATGTAATTGCAAATACAGATTCACATTTGTGCAAACGTATTTCTAATGCAAGGCACAGTGAGATTCTTGAATCTGTTTTCTAATGCTATTTAAAGCTTTTGTCAATAACTGGCAAGAAAACCATATCATTATTAATATATTTTTTTTTGCATGCTGAGGGAAGAAAAGGAAAATAAGTCACTTTTACCAAGCCATTTGTACAGGAGGATAAGGGGAAGGTTAAAGTAATAAAACCTGTCTTTAATATTTTAAAACTCAAATCAAAGAATGAAGATCATTCTCAAGGATGGTATTCTGGACTCAGTGACAATGAAAAACATTTGTGGTTATGGTAGATAATAACTACATTCCCACTGCTGTGATGAAAGGGCTATGGTAACTCTGGATGTATAGATGAAAATGATGGCTGTAGCGAAAAGGATTGGAGTTGCAAGAAGAGTGGGAAAGGTGGTGCTGAGGTTGCTCGACTTCCTTCAGCAGCACAGTGTGGTCCAAGGGGGAGCTGCTGAAAAGCACCCTTCTTCTGCCCCATCAAGCATATAATTAACTCTGTATCTGAAACAGATGTAATCATGCCTGGAAAAGCATATCCAGTTCTGGTATCCATCATTCCCAAGGGAGACTGAAATACTGGAGGGTTCAGGAAAAAGCCACAAGAACAACAGCAAGACTAGAGAAAAGCTGAAGAAAAAGTGATGGAGCACATGGTATTTACAGCAACAGCACATCCTTTCTAGGGGGAAGCTTTTCTTTCTAGCATAAATTTATATTTCAGGACTACCCATGAAAGCTACACTTACCATGAATCACATGTTTTTAAACAGTGGCAATAATTAACAGTCAGAACTATATATTAGGAGTCTAGTGCGTATCCAATTTCTGGAAATATTTAAGCCAAGACCGGATCTTTTTTTTTTTAATATATGGTCTAGTTCAAACAGCAATTAATTTGTGAAAGCCTATGCTTTAGTTTATGTCTCATTTCAGATTATATGGTCACAGCAGCCCCTTCTGGATTTATCATCTATGAGATATAACACCAAGGTAGTAATGAAATCAAGTGCTTACATGAAAAAGTAATGACAAGTAACTAATGTACTTAAAGACAGATTTTTTTTTAAAAAAGCAGATGACCTGCAAGCTTTCCACCCTCTTATTTAATACACTTATCTAGTTATCTACATCTAACAGGTGTTTGCACTGCCTCCCTGAAGGCACAGAATATATTTGTCTAATACAGACCAAGCGGTTTGTGGTTTGTTTTTTTTTTTCCTGTTTCTTCAAAATAAATGCAATTAGCTTCCTGATAATAAAGAATTAAAGTCAAGTTTGCAGGTCTGAGCTGGTCTTGCTAAATAAACAAAGAGCTTGGGATTCTGCCCAACTGTGCTATTTCTGTGTTTCTCAGGAATGGCATTTGGGGACTTTGACTTCCTCACATCTACATATTGGTTAGCTCAGCACAAACCATTTACGTATTAGTTGATATATGAGGGACTACAGAATGGCTCTGGATTTGAAAATCCTGGGGTCTTGCAGACTAATATTTTCATTTTGTTATTTCATCGTAGAAATTAACACATTGACCACATGGTTAAAAGATTAATAACTAGCTTTGCCAAAAATAGAGGTCTACATGAAATATCTTGTCACAACAAAAATAACTTAGAAGAGGTCTCAAAGATCAATAAGGCAATTATTCCATTCTCAAGAATTGTCTTCTAGTAGCGTATGTACAGTTTAACTCCTTGAATATGTGACTGCAATAACTCCTACATATTTGAGCACTGTCAAAAATACTGATACACTAAAATAAACATTCTTAAGCATGAATGCCTGGTTAATCTAAGGTAGGACTCCTCATGCTGAGGATGCTGATGGCATCTTAGCTCACTTCTGAGAATGTTCCTGCAGATAAATAGCCGCAACTTTTGAAGCTTCAGTGCTTTTGGAAAGCTGGGAGTCAGAGAGCTCTGCAAACTCAGCTGTAAGCAGCCTCATAGTTTCTAGCTGGTTTGCCGTGGTCTAAGGAATTAAGCTCTGAATTCCTAAACAAAAACCCAGAGCTGTATTTTCAGTCACTGCTGCCAAGTTTACCTAGAGCTGGAAACTACTGTTTCCAGGACTGCTGTCTCAGAGACAGGTCACCATGACATACCTTATTGGTTCAGTGCTTGTAGGTCAGATTTGGAGTCTTCAACTCCTGGGACAAGTGACCATGAGCTGCTGCTGGAGGACAGTGCTATGATGTAAATGAGCTCTTGTTTGTGCCTTTAGACAAGGGATCCAGTCAGTGCAGGTACCTTGTAGCTCTGAGTGACAGTTCAGAGAAGCCTGACCAGCAAAACCACCTGTAACCACAAGACCTTAGGAAACCCAAAAGCTACTCTAACTTGAGAACCTGAAAATCTTGTCAGTGTCAAGACCATGGTCACATTGGTAACGCTGACAAGGTTGTCATTGCTACTCAGCAGATGTGGGGTTCTTGAGATGCCTACTTCACAAACACCTTACACTGGAATTTTGAAGTTTATTTTGGGCTACTGACATTTTGTTTACTAAGAAACATTGAAAAAACATGGATTTGGCACAAACCCAAATATAAACAAAAATATGAGAAACAGAAATCCAGTACATTGTTCACATTTATCTATACAATTCTGATTAAAGAGGGTAACTAAGGTTTCTAGAACTGACAGTCATGATAAATAGGATGAAAATATCTGTTCCCTACCACCATCATCTTATTTCCACTCCGATTCCCTATAAGCAAAACATTTACTTTCAAATTATTCTGTGTGGGAGCCACTGTGTATCCCCTTTATAGGCTTCCACAGTTCAACAAGGTATAGATGTTTTCTTCATGAAGAATCTTAATCTTTGAAAGGTTTTTTCTTGTTATCAAAAGAACAGGTTCTCATACCCTGTCATATGTTCCCTTCCAAAATTCCAAGATGAATAATTGATTTATTTTCCTATAGCTAATCTAAATTCTTGGACAATGAAAAGTTATCTTTGAGCAATATTTCATTCTAGGTGTTCTAATTACTATTTACTTAATCAAGTAGGTAAGGGAAATGGAAATTACAGAATAAAATCTCAGTATCTACTTGCTAGATACATCACAGGGAGATAACTTTTATTAGCAAATATCTGTACATCTTTATTGTATATTATACGAGTACCAGTAGATGGTGCCTTGGTCTGTCTGGAATAGAAAACCCTATACAACTGGCACATCAGTTACAGGAGTTAGCTCATCCTAGACATTCAAATTATACACCAATTAAAATGATGCATCATTGAGGACTAATTATCTCTTAATTAGGTGTTTTGGTTCCCTTAAATCATCAGCTATTAACAGTGCTTCTGTGTTCTGAGAAATGTATCAACACTGTTAAATATTTACAGATATTCTGGTGGCTCATATTAAACCTTTTCTAAGGTGGTTGGAAAAAAAAATGTACCAGGGAGAGTAATGAAATTAACATTCACATTTATCAGTGTAGAAGTTGGCACAATATGGTTGGCAACCTTGTTCTGGTATATTTTACAACAAATGTCCACGGCTCTATCATTTGTCAAAGAAAAAAGGTATAATCTAAGCATCAGAAAACACCTCCACATTTTAGCAATACTCCAGGATTCATGGGAAGCATTTTGGAAAATGCTATATTGGATATGGGTACATTAAACTCTTTGGGAATATTATACACTCTTTGATTTTTCTCAACACAATTGGCCTTGCAACTGCAAGGAGATAAGTTACAGATATTCTAACTGGTCGATTTTCCAAGGCAAGAACAAGTAGGTTTCTGGTATTATATTTGATTACCTCAGAAACAAAAAAAAAAGTAATCATAATTACTGTAACAGTCCACATTTGAGTAGCAATTTTCAACTACTTTATATAATGCAATAATTTTACATGTAGCAGATACACCTGTAACAAAGTAACTATGCCACAGAAATTTTAATAATGGTATTTAATGTGTTTAAAAAGAATGGAGCTTAGTTTTCGAATCTAGCACTGAAATAAATGAATCTTTACTTCTATGCTGCTGTCCCACTGGCTTAAATTTTAAACTAATTTTTAATGCCTTTTTAGTGGAGTTTTTTTTCTAAAAATAACTCTAGAGCAAAACCTCTACATTGGAATCAATAAACAATGAAAACATCTTTTCACATATCTTAATCAGATTTAACAAAAAATTCTATGCAAGATGTAAATCTGAATCTCCAGACGTTTTTTCTGTCAAACAAACTAAATATATCCACTCTGCTATGCCCAGAAAGGTAACTAAATGACCCATCTTGGCAGAGCATCGAAGTGCAAATGTACCATGTGCAGCCATGTGATCTGTTACTGAAATCTCTGTTTCTTTAGATCTACATTCTTCCATTTTACAATCACCAGCTAATTCCTTTACTGTCTAACTTAATGCCTACAGTCAATGCATAAAAACTTACAAAATACTAAATACTATAACTTTCCTTCAAAATCTTTTCCAAAGCACTGTATAATATTAAATCTATTGTTACCTGAATCACTTCATTCCTACATCCAGACATGAACTTGTATTTGCTTTTCTCCAGCCTTGCAGTCTTACCCTCCTGCCTCTGAGTCTGCGATTTCACATATCACTTCCTTTGGATTCCAGGATGGATATTACCCAGTGCCTAATCTGAGCACATTAAGCTCAACTTTTGCATCCAAGTCTGTTAAGGATAATTTTCATTAATATAAGTCAATTATTACCATTATTATCAATCCTAACTTTGCACTATGATCAATATCATCATGCCTATTGAAACCTGAAGCTAAGTATATATTTACATTTTAGGTTATACCTCAGTCATCTGCAAACCAATCCACCCTGTATTGCTAGATGCCTTCTATTTCTTGTTTTTTTCTGTTCCAAAAGGATTTCATGCTCCTTGCAGAATTGTAACCAAATAGTAGTTCAATGGTTTTATCAGGTTTTTGTTCTTGGTACACTACTTTCAAATCTCTTTTTAAAGGGGATTTTTATATTTACTGTAAGGAAATATCAAAGTCATTTTGGAAGCTAATGTATCCACTTCATTATCAATACCTGTTCAGTGTTTCAAGAATTATACTGTCTTCGTACATAGCTACACGCAGCTACTCTGCAGTCTCTATGAAAACCATTAAGGCACTTAGAAATTGAATCATTCACCATAAATCATAGGGATTAGATTTAGGTATGCAATTACTGATGGGAGGAGATTCTGTACCAAGACAGCTACATGTGGATAAGTATACATCTTCCAAGCTAAGATTCCAGAATCATGACCTTTACAAGATTCAGAAAGGTCTTAAAATCCAAAAAAGCTCTGATCTTTATTTTTTAGTTTAGTAATTAGGTTTGTGCTACAGTTGTAACTTCTAATGGCAGTGACTGACAAGTTTTACTTCATGGAGCTTTTACAACATATAAGTCATTCATGAATGTTAACAATTCAAAACGAACTCTAAAACAAAAAAATGCTGAAATAAATTATGCTTTGCAGTAAATTTTATTACAAAGGTAGATATGCTTCTTGATTTACATTACGGTCTTTCTTCAGTTGCTACAGACAGGCTATTAACAGGGGAAAGAAAATAAATTCTGAAACAGGAGCCAGTAAACTGAAAGAAAACTACTTTGTCCTTAAAAAAACCAAACAAACAAACAAACAAACTTGAAAATTTATATATGATGTAGTTTTGATTATTTGTTGTGCTACATACAAATAAAATGTAAATCTTCGCCATAATTCATTGTTCTGATTTGGCATACAAACTAATTCAGGACGCCAAAGATAGTTTTTCTCAGAAACAGTGCAGAAAAAAAAAAAAAAGAACTCAACAATATGCTACTGAAGCTTGCAGTACGCTAATTTAAGAATAATTAAATTCCTTCTTTTCAACACATTTGGGCATTCTACATGTACACTAACATGACTTCTAACTTTGCCGCAGCAATAATTGTTCTGTGCTGTGGAAACGTTAGATGAACTATTCTATGATGAAAAATGAATTATTTTTTTTTTTCATTAAATAAAAACCTAATTTTTCCAGGCAATGTTTTGCTGCTGAGGTTGAACTTTATAATTTAAACTGACCCTCCCAATTAAAACTCAGACACTTGTGAGTCTTTCATTTACACTTTAGGGAAAGGAAATAACTAGTAAAATGGTTGTTATTATCTCCAGATGCAGCTTTAAAACTGGTAGAAAATTTTGCTGCTCAGGCACAAGCTGAGATCAGGCTTACAAGTTTGACCGTTAGAGAGAGATATAGGTGCATGAAAGCAGCTGATCCACAAGCAGGAATGCTATTGCTGCCCTTAGGGACAGAGTATATCAGCCAGATAGCCAGGACAATGTTTTAAGGGTATTTGCTTGTTTCATGTGCACTTGTTACTTTTCAGAATACGGGAGCAACTGATGGGGAAAAAAAAAAAAAAAAAAAAGACAGACCTCTGTTACCAGCTTTAATGACAAAAAATCCCTGGCCATAAAATTCATTTCCTGAGACTGAAGAACACGTTATTAGTGCTGTTACTAATATTTGCATAGCTGTCAGAAGCCCAAGCTTTATGACTGCTTACTACTTCAGGGACCACTGACCATTATTTGAGGTGCTGGCTACAGTCTGAGTTACTGCTTTTCAATAAACGTTACAGCCTTCAAATTCCATTACCAGTGGAGTCTGAATTACATCTACCCTCAAAATAAAATAAAAATGAGCAGAAACAAGTCTTGGGGCTTCGCCACATATTTTGTTAAAAAATCTAGCCTATTTAAGGAAACAGCATTTTCTCATGGAGTCCTGTTTAACAGATATATAAGACACGATACACCTAAAGGGTTGGGACTGTCAGAGACAACCATAGGGATGGTAAGTCTGGATGATAAATCACACCATCTTATGTGGGCAATTGAACCCTCTAATAACAAAGATACTTTACACAGATTTCCTCTGAAAAGATGCACAAACTACGGTTGTCTATGAAAGTTTGAAACAGCTAAGCTTAAGGGTCTGTGTTCACCCTTACTTTACAGTCAGCTCTGCATTACAAGAAAGGGAGGAAAAGTGTGGCATCAACTCCTCCAATAATTCAAGAGAAAAAAATCCAACATTTGTGTGCCAGCATATAACTGCTAAATGCTTCTGAGAAAAACTGGTAGCTGTCCACGTTACAGCTGATAACAGGTCTATTTGTGGAAAAAGCTCTAAGCTGAAGTTGTCCTATATCACCATCTTTCTAATGACCCCTTATGCAACTATGTCACATTTCTGGTTCTCCTTTGATGTCAAGGAAGAATAGATCTTATAGCTAAAGAAAATGCTTTTAGCATCAGGAAATTTAAAGGCAGCGTTTTCCCTGGAGGGCTGCAGAACTCTGACTGACTGAGCACCCAGCTGTGTGCCCGTAGCCATCGTGGACAGAAGGGTGCTGACTAATGGGAACCTAGAGTACATTTTTATAAAGAGAGCAGAACTTCATCTGAAACTGAACATTTTCTGCATAGTTTCTATGGTTAGCAAGTCATTCGCTGCTATCCAGTGCTGAAGAACTTGCATTCCAAGGTCATTAGGCTCACCAGTGACAAAAATAAAATCGGTCCCTGGGTAGCTGCAAATGAAGAGTTATCGTAGACCAGCACACCTTCAGGAAATTTTTGTATGGACACAGCCATCACATATCTCTTTGCAAAGTCAGGAAACCATACTTCAAAAGAGGATATTTCGTGTTAGAATCACCAGGGATTTATTCAGAATTAAGAAAAAAAAAACCCAACCCTCCAAGCTTGCTGAATAGGTAACATGCATAATAAAAGTAATAGAGGAAGCAACTGTGAGCCATTGATGGAAATAAACAATCACATGCTGGGATGTACAGTTTTTCCTTGTAATGATGAAAATCTTGAAGAGAACTGAATGCAAAATAGAGATAATATAGGTGACTGACAGCAAATTATACTAAACGTCTTGTATAATGAGGAGAGCTGTTCCTTCTCCTACAGAAAATGAAATGGTAAAAGCACCCAAACCTTCCCAACAAAAGACACAAGTCTTGGCTCCAGTGCCAGCATAGCAGGCAGCATAGGAGGAGTTAGTGATGAAATGCATATCAAGAACACGACTTGAAATATCAGTTGCAAGGGAAGTAAGGTCACTCTTTTGGCTTACTTCAGCCTCTGAATAGGGAAGAACCATGACTTCCCTCTGAACCCTAAGTCATAGGAAGCCTCGGATATATATATAATATTTCTATTGTGTACAGAATCATAAAGTTAACATATAAAACTAAACTTGCTTTCTCTGAAAAGCACCCTAACTCCATTTATCATTTAAAGATCTTATCTACTGCTAGAGCACCAGGCATAAGAAATCTATATGGGTGATGTGAACCTCAGATATTTCCTTGGAAAAGAACAAATCACAGCATAAAAAAGTTGAACCTAAATAATAATCTTGTTGATTTAGGAAGGCAGATACAGAGGACAATATTAATATCCTAAAACAGTTTCCATAATTGGACTTAGCATTACTTTTCCACTGTATAAAATAGAAGTGACTTAATTTCTAGACAAAAGAAGTATTTTATGAAAAATTAGCAATTTTAATGAAAAATTAGCATTTTTATGAAAAATTAGCATCATCATTGCATTGACTTTTTTGAACCTGCAACTGCACAATATCTCACTACTCCAGAAAATACTCAGTGAAAGTGATTCAAAAGAAGTCAAATTCTAATATCTATATCCTATAATATAGATATTCCAACCGTATATAAATATAATAGTCTAACCAAATATACTTAGTGTTAAGTGAAGTTTGTAATATTGCAATATGATACAGTCATTCAACCTTTAAGCAAATCAGAGGCTAAGAAAGCTAATGATTAAAGAAGGTTAAACTCAAATATCTAGGTACTAAATACATATTTGTATGCCCTCTTTTATGTATACATCTAAATGCACAAGACATATTGCAAATAAACATTTATGCTCAATAATTTTAACTTTGGATATTAAAATCTACTGTCTGAAGTCTCATTCACTACTCAAAGCAAAAGTATCATAATATAATTCTTATACACAGAAAATATCTCATGCAAATAATACTAATTGCATACTTCCTGTATGAGTGAAAACACAAAATTCAATGTAAAGCTAAGATGTCAACAATTCTATAAGCACAAAATGGTCATACTAACCTGTATTTTGATTGGCCATGAGAAATTGCTGACATAGACATAGAAAGTGATATTTGGGTTGCTCCGGAAGTTAAATTTTTCACAGGAAAAGCTATCTCTGTATTCCTTAATATTAGCCTTAGAAACTACAGGAATCTCTTCTCCAGATATTGTTCCAGCTAAAAAAACATATGTCAATATATGTATTTATGAGAAATATTAATCATCATTAAAGCTGTCAAAGTAAATTTGTACAAGAAACTTAAATTCTTCAATTACTTTTAGTGTCTTCATTCTACAACTTTAACAACCCTATATTACAGTTTAGATGGCACATTAGGTACATTTCATACACATACAGAGAATTCACAAAATCTCTTACTCTGGTTTCAAAAGATTATGAATGAATCATAATATTGATAGAAGTTACGTGAATTTTAGAAGAAAGTTTTTATGGTCAACTAAACAGACAACATACTTATCTCTAGTAATTTATATACATTTTCAGTAAAATCTCAAGGGTAATAAAGCTTGAAAGTGAACTTGTCTAGGTCTTGCATTATTGCTGAAGAGTTTTTGACGTTCATGAAAACTTTAACAACATACTTCCTATTAAACATGTATAACTTTTTGTAAATATATGGGTGACTGCTCTAAGTTAAAATGCAGGAATAAATATAATTTCTAACTATGGTATGTTAAAATACTTCAGAATTACATTGATGAAAAAATTATTGAGTTTATGTAAGACAAATTCTGAACCTTCTTTAAAAAGATTTTTTTTTTTCTTTTAGTACAATTTTAGTTTAAGCATCATGCTTCTCCTTGGATATGTTTTCAGAAAGTCAATAGAACTAATTCAGTATCTAAATAAAGCTTTTCTTCCTTCTTAAAACAAAGAACAGTAATGGGGTTCAAAGTTGGAGAAAAATAGATAAGCAGTTCTTTTTATCAGCATACACAGAAGAACTTCATTGTTTGATATCAATGTTAAGGTTATATAATTAAATTTTTAGCTTGAACACTGAAACAAAGAAATAAAATCTCAGTCTCTGCAGTAGTTAAGGAAGCTTTTTATCTTAATTAAAATCACAGCATTTCATAACACTGTCATTTTAAAAATTTAAATAGTCTACAAGCTTTTCCTACCAAATTAATTTTAATTGAATAGGAGAGAAAGTTAACATATTAATGAAGCTTTGTTCAGATTGCAAATTATCATCTGAGGTTTAAGTAATATAATTAATAATGGCATAACGATAATGGTGAAAACACATTTGGTAAAGTTTTATTATCAAAATTAGTAACAAAGAGACAATCGGGTTAAAATAGCTTAAAGGATCATGAGATCATATGGGAAAAAGTCATCGCAGCAAAATTCACACTCACCTGTAGAACCAATAGACCATGTAATATTGAGGTTGAAGTTGTTTGATGCATTAATTGATATATCCAAATTTTTATTTGACTAGATAAAAAAATACATTTCAATTAATAAAGTATGTCAGAATGTATTGAATATAACTCTATTGCGCATAAATGGATATAAGGCTTTTTAATAATCTTTCATTTTTTATTTTAAATATAAATAGAAATGATAATAATTCAGAGCCAAAGGCAATCCTCTCTTTTGCTTCAGTAAGAACAGGGTACAAGTAACCATATAACTACACCAGTTATATTTTCAGATTGTGCTAAAAATAATGAAATCATTTTGTTTATAAAACTAAATAAAAAATACACAGCAAATGGCTACATTTTAATTACAATCCAGAAATTACTGTTCTCATCTGCTACTAAAGATTTCTTAAGTGAAGGGTATACTCCTTTAATTCCTCTCAGGAAGATAATTTTTTTATTCATGGGAACAACAATAAATTAAAATATCTGATAAGTTTTTGGAGTATTGGTTGATCTGAAGTACATCCACCATTTAGAAAGTTTTCTCAATGAATGCACTGGAACTTTTTCAGTGCTCAAAAAGATTTGGAATATCTCTAATACCTTATAGGCACTTGGGAAACTTTTAATCATGGTGAACTACAATGGAAATCTTAAACATCACTCTCCATATCTTGTCTAAAGTTAATAATATTTTCTTACCTGTTCTGGATTTGCTATAAAGTTTATGGCAGTGTGATGGCGATCATCCTCTTGTAATAAGCTGAAAGTAAACTGGTAATCAATCAAAAGGCTGTCTGTGGGCAAAACAGAAAGTAAAAATGATAAAATAGATTAAAGTGTATACATATTAATAATATGTTATGCAAGTACCTAAAAATTTAACATTCATTTTTATTTTGAAAAGCATGGAGTGATCTTCAAGTCAGAATTAGTCAAATGCATTTTACCGTTTAAGTATTTGCACTGTAACATCTTGAAGCAATAAAAAAAATAAATAAAATTAATAAAATTAAGAAATTAAGAAACAGATTCTAACATTGAGTCAGTGCAGCTATTACACATTACTTGAAATAGTCATTCTTCGTAATTATTCCAAAACACAGTATCAAGAATTGTTAGTGTTATCAATTCCTATCTTTACTCTGAAATCATTATTCAGAAATTCTGTTCAAAATGCATTTAAATATTTTAGGTTTACAATCATACGCTTTACTGTGTTATATAAATGGTTTACATAGCTACATTACCATAACACATTTTAGAATTTCTAGGTTCAAAAATTGTGGAAAAAAGTTGCATCTACAGTAAAATTATGTAGTATGAAGGCATGATACTATAGTAAATAGGATTGCTAATAATAAAATGGCATAGTGGAATTTTGAATAGAAATTATGTAACCACCAAGCACATCCTTTGTAAGTTGCCAGAATTCTAAGAGATTTTAAGTGGCAGGCGATACAAACTTTTCGTACAGAAGTGAGTGGCTGTTTAGTATTAACTCAAAAGGATTACATTTCACTTCCAAATGGCATTTGTTCTGCCCATATTTCTTTCCACCTATAAAAGGAACGGAGTCTGCCAGGCAGTTCCTATTCATGCCGTTTCTGTCACTGCACGCTAACAGCACTCCCTGATGGCCAGCTAAAGTTGGCATAAGTGCAGAAAGGAGAAAGGGCCATCCTCAGATGTCCCAAATCATGTTTAACCCTTCCTGGAAGGAGCATTAACTGATTGGGGCAAGTCAGAAGGCAAGTTCTGAGCTATCCCGTTGTGCTCCTGAAGTTGGAGGAATGAGATTAACCCCTAGTTAAGTCAGATCCATGTCTTGATGGGATCAACACCACACCAGCAGTGTGTTACAAATAAAAAAATATGTGATCATAAAACCAAAATCAGTAAATACAGAGAGTGAAAGATTAAGCCAAAGCTGGAAAAAGCTGTGTCAGCCTTTTGTTGGACTCAATAGTTTGCTTACTGCTGACAATCACCTTTTCTGCAGCAACACATCTGAAAAAATAAATTCTATTGTATCCCATGGGAAGCCTGACATAGGAGAGAAAAAAAGCTTAATGGTTCAACGAAGCATGAATACAGCCCACTGTACTGTCTTAATAGTGAAAAAAAAAAAAATGGCTTGGATTTGTTATTTTGTTTTGGTTGGGTTGGTGGGGGGGTTTGGTGGTTGGGGTTTTTTTTTGGGGGGGTGGTGGGGTTTTTAATTATTATTTTATTTTATGGTTTTTTACAGTGTGGAAAGAAAACTAAAAAAAAAATAAAGGAGTTACAATAGAGGAATTACCATGACCTTTGAAGGCAAAATTTTGACTTTATTATGACATGAAACAGAACAAGGTCTTAAAATAAAAAGATCAGTCAGGATGAGTTTGGTACAATACTCTGGGCGATGCTCTGCTTGTGTTGAGAAAGGAATATACTCTAAATAATTATAAAAGATAAGGTGGGCACCTGAAGGAGATAAGGAGACCATCAAGTCAGGAAATCGTTGAACAAAGAAAATTGAAAGGTCTACTCCTCCTAGATCCCACCTATTGTGAATGGAATGATTAGGTGTCAAAATCAAATGAGTATGTATGTAAAGATGTTGTGTAACCTCTCAGGAAAGCTGTATAAAACACCTAACTTTTCACTGAAAACTTGGGAGCTAGTCTGTCCAGTGCGAATCGGCTAGCTCCCCAACGTTGCATGAAATAAATACCTTTTCTGCTTAAAGACAAAATTTGTCTCTGAGCAGTTACTTTGTGCTGTTTTGGCATCAGAGCCACCACAGTTCCATTATTCAAATAAGAATAAGCTTACCTAGATGTCTTAGATAACAAGTTCTGATCAGGTTTTTGCAAGCTTACGAAGGCAAAAGATGAATAAATACTAAATTGAAACACCCCATTTATCTATTAATACTACTCTACACTTCTATAACTATGCAAATCTAATTAATAAAGTCTCATTGACTCCGGTCAGTGTGCCATATCTACATATTTAACAGTAAGATTATCACTGCAGCAGAACATATTAAAGGTAGCAGGACAGCAAAAGTTGGCAAGTGGAGATTGACCCCAATTAAAGGGATTAATAAAAGCTTTAATAATCATGCAAGACCAAAAGGCTAGCAATAATGTATAGATATGCTAAATCTACTGATCTGGTCAAATAGGGGTCCAATGAAATAGGAATGACTGCTTTAGCATGAATTTTTGTAAACGTATGGTGGGCAAGCACCACAGCTTCCACATCTACAGAAATTCTGGCTAATGGAAAGGCTACAAGATGCAAGAAGCAGTGTAGACAGGCCTTCTAGCCAAGAGTGTGTTGATTTGCTCACAATGTCTGGAAAATTACCATTTTAAAATGCCGTAGTCGTCTTCTAAGCCCTGATTGTGCCAGTAATGTATAGCTCAGATCTCATCATAATGCAAAACTGTGAACAGACACAGGGTGCCTGTCTCCTAGTCATATGAATGGACAGCTTTTCTGCACACAAGTTTAATAAAAATTCAAAGTCATTTACTTCTAAAACAATATGACTACTTTGTTTCCAGGGGGTTGCTGTTCTTGTTGTTGTTTCTTTTTTTTTTTTTTTTTTAAATATATATATATTTATGTTTTACTGGCTAAAACCCAAGAAAAAAATAACTTGTTTTTCAAGGAATGCAAGAAAAGTTCTTACATTAATAAAATATGTTAATCTATACCAGGGGTCCTCAAACTTTTTAACCAGGGGGCCAGCACGTGGATGAAGTGGCAGGCAGTCATCTGCAGCTGCTTGGTTCCCCCCCCAACCCATGGCTGCGGGGGGGGGGGGCGGGGGGGGGAGGGGGGGGAAGCGAGTGGGGTCTGTAAATACCAGGGGCCGGATTGAGGACCCTGGGGGGTTGTATCCAGCCCGCGGGCCATAGTTTGAGGACCCCTGATCTATACAGCTCCACATAACTGTAACAAATCATAAAAATACTTTCATTTCATTTTTTGTACGATATTTTTACCCACAATGCAGTTTAGACAGTAAATGATGAAAACAGTAAAAGTTCATTACGCATAGCACCTTTTATACTAAAGATATCCCAAAATATTTCATGGTGTTATTAATTACTCCGTTAATCGATGGTTAATTAATTAATCAGATACTTAATTATTATTAGATATGAGAGCTTGACACATTCCAGTTGCTCCCTCACATAAAGAGCAACTCCACCACCTCTCCCTGCTGGCCTGTCTTTCCTAAAAAGTACAGAGCCAGCCAGGACAGCATCCCAGTCATAGGAGCTCTCCCACGATGTCTCTGCAATTGCAGTGAGCTCACGGCCCTGTGACCCCACACAGATCTCTAATTCTTCCCATTCACTCCCCGTGCTGCATGCACTGGTGTAGGGGTGTTTCAGAGAGCTAACTGAGCATGCAGGTTTCCCAGGAGGGGTGCAAGAGGGTTCACCATAGCCACACACACCCTTGAGGTGGTTGGCCTCCTGGTACTCATCTTGGGAGGCAGCTACCAATCTCTTCATACACAATTATAATTCACAGAAGATACCTAAAGGATGTACAACTTCAGTGAAGCAGAGAGCTCTGCCTAATGCAGTCCTGTGATTCAACAGTGCAAATGAAGTCAGGTGCAAATGAAAGAGCTGGCACTGAGCAAACATTCCTTCCCCTCTTTCCAAAGACTGCAGAAGTATGCTGAAGAAGTTTCACAGCTTCGAGAAAAATTTACTTTCATACTCAGGATACATTTTGGTTGGACAAAACTTTGAGAAAGATTTACCTGGGCCTATTCTTAAATTGCACATCCCAAACCTCTGGAAGGCTCTAAAGCTAGATTTTATTAGAATATAAATTAGTAGAACTAATTTAAGAGGAAATTCAAAGTGAGAGTAGAAATTAAAAGGGATTATAAAGATGACTATCTAATACATCCTGCTGCCGTCTTTCTTACTTGCCTTCCTCCTCACCTTTTCAATCTATACTTCAGGAGACTCTTCCCCCACACATACTGAGCAGCTCTCAGGGAAAATATCATACCCCTCTCCTCCAGAAAGCTTCACTTTTTACAGACTGCAGCAGGCAGAACAGCTGTCCTTCCCACTTCCAAGCCCCGTGCTGAACATAACCCTAAACCATAATCTATGCCAATACATCGTAAGTGCACATAAGCAAGCTCAACAGTTACACAGTACATCACACCGTATTTCTGAATTCATATGCCATTCAGCCTAGATGGTTTAGCCTGGGAATAAATACAACATTTAAAGTAAAATTTAGTTGTAAGAGTACGACCTGTTCTGAATAGTTAAATGTATAAAGAATAAAATGTGTAATAGCTAAATGTAGCTATTATTGTAAGCTATTTAAAGTACACTCAGTATATCCTGTTGATACATATTGCTGTGTACATTTACAATCAGGAATTTAGGGAAGACTGAGATTTTACTCCATGTATTTGTTTCTACTGCAAACCTTTAAAAAGCCACCATAAGTATTTTTACCCTTTACATAAATATGAGACTTTTCATAAGTGCTTCTGTTTATAAAGGCACACACAGAACAGATTAATTAGGAAATAAATTTGGATCACATATAAAGAGAACCTAAAAAAATTCTCACTGCATTTATATCGTAGCATAAGACAATGAAGAAAGCACAAAGATAACAAATTCTAAACATAATCCAACTGCCACATGTGTGACACCTGATAAAACAATCTTTCAATTTTCATCCGGTTGACCTATAGAAACAAGACTAAAACTGTTTTCAAAATCTGGTGAACACTGAAAACGTATTTGTTTATTTTCGAACAACAACACTTCCACAAGAGGTAGCAATCAAAATATTATAAATGGCCATTAGCATCCAAAAATTAAGTATACAAACTTACAGAATTGTTTCAGTAAATTATAGAACAAAATGTATAATTCTTTAGAAGTATCACTGATGCACTCTATGGTTCATTAAAGTGACTCTCATTTTTCTTTAATAATTTAAAAAATCTAGAATATGAATCCCACCTTTTTCTCAAAACGTATTTCCTCTATTTAAACTTAACTCTCAACACATTTTAAATTCACAAAGTGTCGATTAGCTATTACAATTTTCGCAAAGAGACTAGGTAGTTAACTATCTTGAACACTGCATAGATTAGTCTCTTAACTATGGAAAACATGTTAATGACCTTACAGAATGAGCACTGCCTTCTTCTCTTTTTCAAAATGTTAACTGAAAAAGAATTTACCTGAAACACACCATTTTTTTTTTGACAATTTCTTGCTTTTCTACATATCCCTTTGGGAAATATGCAGAAGACAGCTTCACCTTAGTTTTGGATTGTTTCAGGAAAATCCTAACATCCAACATTTCATTTTTTTATGCCATCAATATCTTCCATGTTTACATTTTCCCACTTAACATGTTTGAAATATATATTATTTAAAAAAAAAAACCTTGATGTTCAGAGTTTCCCTACACCAATGGGCAAGGGAAGGAGATGAAACCACCATCACACTACAACAGCAATAATCCCTTCCTACTTTGTGCTGGTACAAATGACTATAAAATGCTTAGTGTGTTGTTGGCTCAGCTCTACAGCCCTGAACTTCATCTCAAATCTGATATAAGATACAGGTAACTCAAGTGGCAGACAGACAGAATTTAAACAGCCACACACTAGAGTATAATCTACAACCTCCCTGAACTTTTACGTCTGAAGTTTCACAGGAAGATTTCTTGAGGAAATAGAAATCCCCTACCCAAACTCAGAGCCCACAGCTCAGAGCTTAAATCCACCCTCACCACCACCACCACCACCACCACCACACCTCCTAATATTTGGGAGCCACAGCTGGATATTTTTGAGCCAAAGGTTCTCCAAGAGTCAGCCCAGTGCATCGCAAGCACAACTACTACAAACATCAGCCACCAAGTCACGGCAGCATAGCCTCCTCTTCAGAGCTTTCACCAGGAAAACATGGTGGGGGGTGCCTTCTTTTTGATAGTATTGAACCCAGCTCCTCCTGTTTTTGCCTAGCAGGGTGTGTGCCCCATCATCTTAGTGTAGGCAAGAGAGAAGCAGCAGAAGGATTCACACCAGCAAGGGAAAAAAAGATTAAATTTGCACATGGAAAGAAAGAGAGCAGAGGAAGTGAAATGACACAGGCACTCAGCAGGGGGAGGAGAGTCCTACAGTCTGATTTCTGTTTCCAGGAATGTTGCTTCATTTTGTATTAAAAAATCATTGAATAAAATAGAAAAAGAACGTCGGGAGACCACAATACCATCCTGACATCATCAACGGTCAAATATAACAAGGAGATCTGGTTATTCTTTTCACATCTCTACTTTGATTTTTTCAAAACCCTTGACTGCCTTCACAAGGAGTCATTAAAATCGATTCAAAATGTCAGTAATGAGCACATATGAGAACACAACAATAATTAGGCAAAGAAAGCCATTTAATTAAATGAAGAAAATAAATTTCAAAGCAATCGTTTAATCCTAGTATTGCTGTTAATTTTCAAGAAACTGTTCTCTTTTTTTAATGAAGGCCCATGACTTTTAATATGGTTAATATAGCTTAATATGAGAGTTTTATATTAATATCCAACGAGGAACAGACCTATTCCCATACGCAAGCTTTTGTATTAAAATAAAATTTTGCTATTTCTAAAATGTCAGAATGTTCCCAAAAGAACAAAGGCCAGACAGAAGTCTTGATTTGAAATTCTACTTCAGTATTTCTGAGTGTTACCACAACTCTCTAAGAACATATAATTACATTGGTAATTATTTTTAAAATATGTTTTTTAAAAATTTAGTGTGATTAGTATGAATCAGTGACAGAGTTATATACAAAATGCTGTGTTAAAGAGGAATATTATGACTGTAAAATGAACCACTACAATCAAGGGTGCCTGTGAATTATTTTTGGGTGAGTGCTCACTTAACAGGCAGCTATTCAACACTTTGTTCTATGTTCAGTACTCAGTGTTGGGCCCATGCCTCATTTACTACATACTACAAAAACCCTTTTCTAAAGACAGAATTAATTTCTAATGTGGCTTTCTATAGTATTCATCACTATCATTTTCTAAGTTCTTCAAAAAAGTTAATGAATTTGTTACAACATTACTGTCAGTTGAGCAGGCATTATTAGTCCCATTTTATAGGGCAGGAAATGAAACGAAGAGACCAAGGACAAAAACACCCATTAATCATGACTAGCCAATCTGAAATACCTAGAGTTAGATTTTTTTTATATTTTGAATTATATAACACTACATATGATCGTTCTTATTTTGCAGTTCCTTCCATCATTCATTGTAATTCTTTCCCCTTTTACAACAAAACAGGACAGGAACATATATTAATCTTTCCATTACATTATCACTGATTCGTCCCCTACAAATTCATTCAGTGCACTGTAGAGGGAAAGTTCATGGGGAAATAGTATGTAGCCATGTTATTAAAAGTTGTACAATCATGCCCTAATAAAACTCAAATGAAAAATGCTTGTTCCAGCAACCTTAATTCTTCTACTTGCTTGGCACTCACTGCCTAAATACTATATTTCAATAAAGGGGTTTTATTAAGTAATTTTAAAAATCAGGCTGGAGTAAATTCTAGAGAAGCACTTTTCAGCTGGCTTCTCCCTTTCCCCAAATCTTTCCAGTAGAGCATCCCAGTTTACTACATCTTTCAGCAGAGAAGGAAGAATGAACCTGAGTTCCCAGAAAGGGAGCAAGAGCACAAACAACTGGACACATTCATGGGTTTCCTAACTTTGGCCACTGGCCATTCTCCCACATCCTGTCACATGGCTTCTTAAAACACATTTCTGAAAAAGAACAACATGGCAAAAGATTATCACACACATACAGAATTACTGAGAAATATGCCTAGCATTTTGGTTTCAAAAGTTAAAATTTAGCGAAAGTTCTAAGTCAAAAGTACTGTAATACATGTCAGACAGCCATACAAACAGAGCATGCAACCAAACGCATTCACAACACAGTCTCATTCCCAACTACAACCTAGTTATCACATTTTATAAGTGTTAGGTAAGGGTCACAGTCTTTACCTGATCAACGACTAAAGTGTTTTTCACTTTTTTTCCAGATAACAATAATAATTTCTATTTTGTGAATAGAAACCTCATAAAATAGTGCTGTTCTATATTTATTTCTTGAAATCAAGGTTGTAAGAACCTCCCTCGTGGTTGCAATAACAGACCCATCACAATCAGTCTTCCCACATTTTTCTATTTAAGAAACTCTCTATTCATGCTGATTCTAAAATTCCTGCTCTTACCACTTCATTGCACAGGCAGTTTGTCTTTCTGCTGCTCTTTCTAGAGATTGTTCTTTATTTTCAGTAAGAGATAGCTGAGAATCCTATTCATATTCCTCTATACTAGCAAAAATCACGTTGCTTTTGAAACCGAATTCCATTATCAAATGCTATACATCATATTCATTTGTGACCAAAATAAATTCTCCTTGTATTACATCAAATTTAGGGGCTTACCACCAGACCTATTTTCAGTCAAGATAATTATTTTGAACTTTCAGTGTAGCTGCCTGATTCATTCCTCTGTTGTCTGTATCTAGCAGTCATCCACTGCCTCATTTGCATTGTTATATTGAAATACGTTGGCATCTGACATTACTTGTCCATTGTGACAACACAAAAAGTCATTTACTGCGAAGTCTTTATTATTAACTAGCCAAACTTGCATTTTTGCTTAAATGTAACGAGAGCGGAATGAGCTTCAAAATACTCCAGCATTTACTATTTATATGCTTTTTTCCACGTAAAGAAAGAGCATGTGAGAATCAATTTCACATAAGTTCAAAGTTTTTAGAAAACATATAGCAACAACATTTCGTTAGTTTTCTTTCTGTACGAAAAAAAAAAAAACAAACCCAACCATATTAGGCTAAAAAGCCCACAAAAAGACATAGTGATTAGTGTCATAATCAGCAAATTGGTTAACCAATTCTTTTTTTAAACCAAAATCTTTTATGGAATTTTCAGCTGCTTTTTTGAAAGGTCTAACAAGTGGTCAATTTTGATGCTAAGGGAGGTCCAGATACAGAAAAATCTGACCTGCGTTGAAGTTTTATTCATCCAAACATGATTAATAATCTAGGCTTGATCTATATTGACTAAACTTTCTGAAGACAGATGTGCTCACACGACGGATAAGTAACCCTTGATTCTCTCTACTGACTACAGAAAGACCTAGAAGGCTAATTTAAGGCTGGACACATAAGTTTTAAAAAGCTATTTAGGTGAGAGACATCTCATTGTAACTGTCAGAAGTAAATATCTAGATCTGCCAATGTTATGGTAAACAAAGAAAGACTTGTTGCTGAGGTCTAAAAAACGAGGAACATACATAATTACCTGGGTTCTTTTTAGCACACAGTCTGAAGATGATGCTACTGAAGCTGTTGAACATGGACCACAATCAGACCTCTTTTTTTTTTTTTTTCTTTTTATAGATATATCACCAAACTCTTAACCTAAACAACTGCAACCACAGATGGGGGTTCTGCGAACAGCTGCAGACCCTTTTCAAGTTCTGCCCAGGACCACGGTCTATACACAGAATTTGGAAATCAAGAAGAGAATTATGAACCAAATATTAGCACAAGAAGCAAGAATAAAGAAAAGTGAATGCATTGATTGGCAGTTATTTAAACATCAATGTTAGAAAAACAGTTTAGACATCTCTGATGATGGAGCATTTTAAAGCTTATGGCATTACAATAAGCTAAAAATATAAATCTTATTACTTGATAGTAAGGAATGCTCAGTAAATGAACTTTTGTTTTGTCACAATGGACAGTCTTTGTAATATCTTAATTCTTGCAGTGTTGGAAAAGTACAAACAAAACCAATTAAAAAAAATCTCATTAAAATATTATGGTAGAAATTCAAATTTATCTCTCCATGAAATTTTCTTCATAATGATCTAGATGCTTTACCAGCTTTACAACACTCAATATTACAACTTTAATATGCAGCATCATTTTGCAATATACTAGCACAAATACTCACTAACCTGATTCTAATTTTTTTCTTTAGTTATATAGCCTATACACACTGAAAAGATCTCTGATCTGCTTGTTCTGACAACTGAACTGGCACATCTAAGAAACATTATTGTTTGAGTTCATGTGTTATTGCCAAAGAGGGGTGTTTCTTGCCATATAAAGTAGTCAAGTTTTAATGTTATTTTAAATCTTGCTCTTATACTGTTCAGTTTATTGTACAAACCCTATGAAGTACTTTGTTTCCTTTTAGAAATTAATTTATTTTTATTTCTAAAATGGATTAATGCCCATAATATGGACATGGCAAAAGTATAAATACTAATTTTATTTTTTTTAATGTTTCTATGCATATATATGCTCAAGTTTTCGTATAAATTCAGAATACTCAGAAGTTACTCACACAATAACTTCTATGTAGAATATTAGCAGAGTTTTTATCCTGGTTCTTGAATAATTCAACACAGATATCAGCAATTAAAGAAACAACCTGTGGTTGATCAGGCCTTAGGAGGAGACAGAACATGTGCTTCATAAATTGACTACAGATAAGTAGGTACTCGTGTAATATCTCAACATTTTCAAAATTCTTTTCCTTCCTTTTTTCTCATTATTTAGTTGAACTTTGCTTAAGAAACCTTAAATCTACAGCCCAAATGTCAGAACTTACCCCATGTTGCTTGACTCTACATGATTTGTACAAAACACACAATGTAAATTGAAGTTGAGATGTTTCAACTTTGCTGAAATTCTTTGCTGCTTCTCAAACAATTTTAACATGTCAGTTCTGAGAACAAAAATCTCTCATAGCAAATAAATCCAGAACACTTTCAGCAAAATTGTACTTCATACTGGACAGAAACGATGCATATCGTACACCTCACTGTGCAGTCTCCTCTATTTTAAAGTCATGAATTGCAGCAGGTATTTTTATTGTAAAAAAATATAATATGCTAAATCACAGTACTTGCACATTGGAGAGCAGAAAACCTTTTGCATTACATCTTTGAAAGGAAGACATAACACGAGCACCTTTTCATTAGGTATATTTAAAGTAAAATCTGATTATTTAAATAATAACATTCTCACTGCTTTTTGCTCATGCTAAGAATTGAGTGCCCGTTCAGCAGAAAACACTGAGGGAATGTTAAAATTCCAAACATTCACAAATGAGATTACATATCTGTAATATTGCCTAATCCAGCCTACAGTCTTTAAAACAGATAGGAGGAAATACCTCAAACCTTAGTATAGAATAAAGTACAGACTGACAAACTTGAGAAAGAAAAAACCCCAGATTGTTTTCCCTGCTTCCTACAAATTTAGCTTGTAGGGCTGGCAGTTAAGTATATAAAATAATAAACCATTTGGTTTAACTAAGCAAATGGAAATAACAGAGGAAGGAAAGTGGAGCTCAAAAGGCTGTTTTTCTCAGCCCCAGCAGAGTCACCCACTCTTCAGAGATTTATTCTTTGCCTGAGAGAGGGAACGTTGGCCACCATGGCAGGGCTCACTGAGGCTTTTCTGAAAGTGACTTGGAAAACTCAATTTCCACCTCAAACAGCTGCCAGACATTAAAAGAAATATTCTATTTTCCTAGCACTATTTTTACTATAAGCCAGGAACTAGATACAGCTGTGCTTTCATTAATTCACGACATTTTTTGGCCATGGAAAGAAAAGTACTGTTAACTGAAATGCACAAATAGAATAAATCTCTTCCTTTGACTGGTGGGTTTATTGGGTTTTTTTTTCCCCAGATGATTAGCTTAATACAGAACAATTGATAGATACCTATACTGTTTGATAGATATCAGGCACAAACTATTTGGCAATGCTTTTCTAAGAACTGAATTATCATGTAACAAGGAACACTAAACTGTAGCAAACACTGACAGTCTGTTTGTTCTTGGTGTTTGAAAAACACTGATTGTTCATATCATCTATACCTGACCTTCACAGACCATATATTTTGGTAGGTGATCCTTGCCAATGAACATGAAGCGACATATTTGAATGACGTAGTTGTACATTGTTTTCCCTAGATTAATTTCATTTTTCTCTTTCCAACATCTACTGTTCATTCTTACAATGACCTCTCTTCAGCTTCTCTTTCATTAGTCATTCCTAATGCCATGGAAGGATCTAACAGTTTAAAATCTCTCTAGACATACTTTCACAAAAATGTATTTCTACTCAACACGAGTAGAATTCTAAAATTCTTATTTCATTGACACACACAAAAAAAAAAAAAGTGAGATTTTTGCCCTTTGAAGATTTTTCTTCCTACATTGTGCATTCCTTGTCAATTTTCCAAAATTATTCTGATGGCTGTGGCTTTTCCTTAAGGGTGTACCCCAGTAAAGCATGTTTATTTACCCATAACATAAAAAGACAAATCAAATACATATATACTACTTCTCTACCAGTGTATCTTCATACTCCTTGACAGATAAATTTTTCAACTTTCCCTTAATGTCTTGTTTGTTATTGTATCTATTTTGCTAATGTATACTGCCGCTTTTTGACCTCACCGAGTTTGCTCTTCCATTTCACGTCAGCACTACACTTTATGTCAAGTGACTAGCAAATTACACTTTACTGTCAATGGGTTATATTTCTGGAACATTTTAAAATAATATTCACAATTCAAGCTAGGAAAATATGACAATAAATTAATATCAAGGACTCATAGGCTACTTTACAATATGCTGAAATTGAGCTGGGTTAGCCAGTCAGAAAGTTGAACTTAACAATGTCCATATTTAACCTAATATAAGATTTCTTAAAGTTTATATAATCCAAGGTTTTGTCATCATCTTAGATAGAAATTACTCTCAATTTATTTAAATGATCCTCCAGAGCCTTCACTCAAACCCTCTGCAATGGCTTTGCAACACTAATTCTAAAGCTGGAGACATTACTGACTGCCCTTTTGACTGTTACAGATATGTGTGCTGAGATTAGGTGGTTCAGGACCCAAGACACCGAAATAGTGTACCTTGGAATAACGAGACAGGTGTATCAGGTGTTCAGCCTGTAATAATGGCAGAGGCTAAACTAGCCTTAAGTGCTTCATATTTGTCAGTGGAGAAAAGTAACCCAGCTGACACCGCATAATGTGCTAGTTTGTCCAAGAACTCCCAGTCAAAGGAACGAACACAAGGTCTCCCACAAACCATAAGCCATGTACTTATTGAAGTCAGAGGGATTTTTTTCCTATTTCAATGGGTTCAAGATTTCATTACAGATCTTTCCTTGAAGTTCTAGTGATCAAGACTTCTCTCTTTTCCCTGGGTAGTCAGCACGAGAATCAATGCAACTGTAAAACCATCACAAAGGTTTTCCGTCCACTGTCAGAAGGTAAAGGGATGCTGATGGATCCTTTCCTATTCTATTTGACTCTTCCAACTAACTCCAGACTTGGGGACCTCTAAGGCCTCCCAGGTGTCTGAGGAGTGACAGCTGCTGTGTTTGTGGACATGTTAGGGAAACAAACACATACACAGCATGTTGTATATACAGCACAAGGATTCAAAAAGTGTTAATCCCTGTGAACCCCAGCTCAATATACAGACAAAATAAAATATTGCACATATATATATATATATATATATTTGCATTGCTTGCTTTCTCATTTAAAAGACTGCTTGGGCTAGAGTCCCCTAAAAAGCAAAGTATTTCTCCAATCCATCAAGTCTGTCTCTTGCCTCATCAAGTTTTTCCAAATTCCTATTTCTATAAATAATCATAATTTAAACTGTTTAAAATTTTCTACTAATAGGTATTTTACTATAATACTACATATTTCTTTATAAAATAAATAATACAAAAAATATTTGGGACCTGTGGAACAGTCTGTCAGGCGATGAAGGGCCCTATTTCAGACTTTTATTTGCATATGTTATGATGTATGTTTACCTATTATTTTCTTTTCCTTAGCAGTTAGAAAGCTCGTTTGTCCAGGGCAGTGGACATCTTTTGACTTAGGATAGTATACCTAAATGAACAGTCACTAAAACGACTTAGTCTACTTTGTAAAAAGTTATTAAATAGTATCTGCAAAGGGATGCCAGCCAGTAAAATCACTGATACATCAGCAAAATCTATCAGAGAAAGCAAATAATCCTCATTTCAAAAATGAAGTGTTCTTTTTAAACAAAGAAAATCCATAATATATATTTAAAAAAAAAAAAAAGAAGTAACTACATACTTGGAAAGATTCTCCAATTCACAGTAAAGTCTGAAAATGATTGGCAGCACAACTGTTTCTTTAGCCTGCCCAAAAAAGCTGCAAGCCAACCTAGCATTTGGCAAATGAGTATGCAGAGCCTGGGGTGAGATCATAATGCCTTATTAGGAGCTTCAGATTCTTGGTGTGGTAATTGTTTTAATTCTCTGGGAGGCGACAGTTGGTTTGTGTGGGTATTTTAGCTCAGGGCAAAGACTCTGTTTGTCTGTTGCTCTTTATACGTTCTGAGTTAGTAGGTTTGTTGAGCCTAATCTTTTCTCAGACCATGCTAGAATTGTCTAATTTAAACTGTAATCTGTTCCACTAGACTCTCTAAACACTAAGAAGATTTCTTTTTAAATAGAATTTATTTGTATAAGCCCATATATTCAAAAGGCAATATGAGTCATTATTGTTACTGTATTTATAAAAAAAAAAAATTTAGTCTGTATCAAAGTCAATCAGTGTTAGACTTAATCAGTGGAACTCATTATATTAAGTTAAGCATGACAGTTTTACAGTTATAATGTGTATTTAGTTTAAATTAATGCTGTCCAAAAAGGAAACATGAATTTTACAAATCAGTAGTGAAGCATCTAACTGCTGATATACAACTCACAATTCGGCTAAAACAAACACCTTTTCAATAGCTACAATTTATTGTTTATACCCTTTAACTTTCAACATAATTTTTAAATATCTGGAAAATCTCTGCTAACAGTTTTATTAAAAGTGCTACTTGCTGTTTATCTTCTAAAAGACTCTCCTTGGAATGTTCTTGAGTGTAATTTTTCTCTAAGTATAGCAAGTCTGCCACCTAGTGCTTTATGGCTTCCTCTAGTACACATTTTATTTGATAATTATTTTTTTATATTTCTAAATAAAAGATGCCATGCTTTTCAGTCCCTGGATGTGTATACATGCATATTTGCCTACACACACTCAGAGTGCTTAAAAATTGTGTTATCTTCTTGCTAACAGGTTATGTTACATGTTTCAACAGCCATTAAACCATATTTGTGTTTCTTGACTAACGTGCAACCATCTTATAACTGTGCTCTTCTGCTGCGAGATCTGAAAATCTCACAGTGATTATAAAATTTATGTAATTTTTTTATGAAGTAAAAAAAAAAAGATACCATGTCAGTACAGTATAAGGAATATTGGGGAAACCAAGGTGTCTTTGGTCCAGTGCAGCTCTATACACAGTCACTTATCTGGTGGGGAATGTGGTCACAGTGTGGTACCCCCAGCATCGAAGACATGCACACCTTGGAATGGACTCTGAGCTAAATGCTGCTGAGGTGACCTGCTTGGAATACAGGGGTGATAACTCTTCAGCAGTGGCACCCTACATGGAGACAAAAGCTGGGGAATGATAAGGAAAAAGAAACATAAACAGATTCCATTCACAAAAAAAAAAAAAAAACCAAAAAAAAAACCATGCAGCTGAGCTGGAGCAGACCAAGAGATTTATGGTAGATCCCAGCGTGAACTCACAAACTGAGAGCAACCAGAGGTAAGTTTCATTCCAGATCCAGCATCCATCTGCCCTGAGAACAATTCCTTTTACAGAGGTTGCTTATGTCCACTCTTCTGTGAAGATGACAACCTGGGTTTCTGCCCCTTCATTTTGCCGGACTATTGCAAGGCAGCTAAACCACAAGAGAAAATTTGGTGGAGTATTTAGAGAGATTTGCTGTAACAGTTTTATTTCCCCTTGTTATAGAATCATAGAATGGTTTGGGTTGGAAGGGACCTTAAAGGTCATCTAGTTACAACCCCTTGCCACGGGCAAGGACCCCTGCGCCACCAGACCAGGTTGCTCCAAGCCCCGTCCAACCTGGCCTTGAACACTGCCAGGGATGGGGCACCCACACCTGGTCTGGGAAGCCTGTTCCAGTACCTCACCACCCGCACAGTTTATGAAATTATAATCCTTGTAACATAGTAACTATTACTGAAAACCGGTTTGTATCAGAACTTTGACTATGAATAACCCCCCCGGGGTGGGGGAAGTATGTTCAAATAACAAGGAAACACTGGGTAGAATGGACTATCAGACCACGTCAATACGTCAGATTAAGCCCAAACTGTATTTCGACAACATTAAATAAGGATGTATTATCTGAGCCTTTTGCTCTGAGACGTTATTGAGCCAATTTTTCTAAAAAGTCATTAGAGCTAACATGTTGTCATAAATTATCTGCTTTTAATAACCTGTCCTCTATCAAACCATCTTTCCAATTACATCTATTAAAAAAAAAAAAGTCAGAAAAAAAAATATAAAATAACACCTATAAAGGAGTAACAGGCCTTTAGTCCAGAGCCTGGATAACAAAAAGTAATTAAGACTTCTTTTCTTAATTTTTATGAAGTGAGATGAATTTTAAATAAACGGGATATAAGAAACAAGTGTTGGCTTTTGTTTCAGGTACCACATATCATGCATAACAAAATAATTTAAAAGTTCTAGATTAAAATAAAAATTTATTGTAAGAAGCGGTAAGAATTACAGGTAAGTACTAGCACTTTCCTTTCCTTTGCCCTTTTTGTAGTCCTGCTGTACCAGCAGTAATGGGGCTAATGCAACTCCAGGACTGGACTAGAACACTTACGAGGCTCTACAGCCAGAACCAAAATTTCCTTCTTCCTTCGCACCTCCCTGCACAGATACCAAACGTTATCTCGAGAGTTTTTACTGGATATACACTTCATGCTTTCTCACCAGTTTTGGGCATGAAAGAATCATTCTTCATCTTCCCGAGTTGCTAACATACTGAGAGAATTGCTTATTGCTATCCTTTCTGCATGTATACCAAGGAAACAAGCAATTGTGTTATGAGCTGTAATTATTTTATGGCTCAGGGTTTAAAATGGCATGGTAAAGCCGTAAACCATTTATTCAGGTCAATCCCCAAAAAGTTGTTGCAAAATATTTAATAGCTCACATACAATCACATATTTTTCCTGTGGTGTGTTTTAACTAGAAAAAAAAAAGGCTAATAAAATTTATCCAATGATAATTTTTTAAAAAAATCTATGAATATTTTTTTCCTACTAGTCATTTATGTTGTGGGGGTTTTAGTGAAAAACATCTAAGCAATGTTTTCTTTGGATTTTTCCTCCCTGCAAGTCCAACAGATTAACTAGGAAAGCTGAGTGGTGCCAGTGCTCTGTAGTATACTTGACCCTTAAGGTTTCTGCAGATGGGTCTACCATCTTCCTTTGTCACATGCTTCAGCCCAGAAGAACATTTGAAATAGTGGCTGCTGAGTCACTGTGTGAAGCCATCCACAAATGACATTCCATAAAACAGTGAGGTAAGAGAAAGATTAGAAAGAGCTGTGAAAGGAAACACAATGAACCTCAGAAAACAGATAACATAAAATTTGTTCGTTCTTTTAGCCTCTTTTATGGATGTGTCTCCTCTTTTTTAAAAGCTGTAAATCCAACAAATATCTTCACCAGAGGCACATATTCTTGTGAATACGTGGAATAAATTATCAGTAAATAGGTTTTAATTCTATAAGAAGCTATAAATCATTCATCCCCTCCCTGTTTTAATTCTCTTGATAAATGACCCATCTCTTCTGACCTCCATTCACTCCTGGATCCTCTAATCCTTCTCAAAGGTCATGTTCTAATCTCTAAAAGTGGGCCTGCTCTACAGCACAGTAAACTCTGTTATGTTACCCTGGATATATAACGCACTCCTGAATGCAAAATGCAAGCTTTCCTTGATTTTTCTTTGAGTTCACAGATAGTCATGGACTGTCTGTCCAGACCAATGATAAGCACCAGATTAATCAAAATTGTTAATTTATTGAAATCTTATTGCATTGTGACTACGTTCTTGCTGTGCATTGCTGAAAAAATCTTCTGGAATGCCGAAAGCTTCATACTCTGAAGTGTGCTGCCCTGTAACCCACCAGTGTCTACTTTAAAAGAGCAACCAATCTGCAGCAACCAAGGGAGAAGCTAGTGGTTCTCTCGCTGCATTGTTGATGGTTAGTATCCAGAAATAATAAAATACTCTTATAAACATTTTTTTAAAGGGTAAAAGAAACTAAGGTATGTAAACCCATGTGGATTTTTTCAACTACATTTTCTTAGCTGACTACTCGATTGGTCTTAGCTAGGAATTTTCTTAGTGTAATAGGCAGCTCTTCAGTGCTCAGTACATCTGGAAATTTTAACAACTATGCAGAAAAACAATATGATTTATACTTACAGTACTGATTTGTTTAAAGTTTTTATGTATCTGTATGTAGTAGTATTAGAATCTATCAGTTGTACTTCTTGTTTAAAATGTAGCATTGGAACCATGGCACTCAAAGTAATGTACTTAAAACAGATGTTTTGGAAAGCTTTTGACCTTAGAAAGATGGATAACGAGAAGAGGTTTATGAAGGAAAGTATCATATCCTTTCAGAACAAGTGATTGTTAGCAAGCCTATAATACACCCTCTGTGTAGTACAAAAATCAGGAATTGTAAATTTAAACTCATTTTCTCTAGAACACTGGTTTAACTATTTCTCCATTTATGATGTAAAGCTGTGCGTCTGTATATAACCCTGGTCAATATCACAGAAATGGCATTTGTCCCAGTGATTCTTCCCAATCAGTCTAAAACCATCTGGTTTTGCTGCACGTTTCTTTGCACCCAGGAGCAGTGATTCCAACAGCAATGGATTTCTAATGCTGACGTGTGAAGAACTAATCCAGCAATCTGGATGCACACTTTGCTATCTAGGTGTCACTGCTATACATCATGCTGGCTGGGATACCGAAGAACAAGAACAAATACAAATGCATTGTGATGAAATGTTATATTTATGGTTTGTGTACATGCATAAGTCAGCTGCACAATCATCTCTGGCTTCCATTCAGAATTCATTTGTATGGATAGAATCAGCTTCTTATCACTCACAGAAAGGTTGGCTTCTACAGAAAGGGATAGAGATACAAAGCCTCCCTACCAGAAACACAGAGACCCAGTCCAGAAGCAGACTTGTACCCAGCCTGCAAGAATATTTATACGGAAAGACAAAACAGTGGCTTTTAATTTCATGAAGCTTTCTTTTGTATACATATTCTTTATATTATGTATAAGAAATCTTCCATAAGATTTCCTCTGATATTCCTAAACAATTGAACACTTTTGGCTCAAGAAATTCTTCCTCTTACAAAGTTCCTGGACTGCAAATTGTTGGATGTAAAGAGAGAGATATCACTGTATGTTTGTCCCCTTGCGATACTGGTCTCCTGGCATTCATATTCATCCACTACTGACGACAGGGTACTAGAACACAGAGAGAATCATACAGCTCCTTGTGCATCCTTACACATTCAACATTTTTCTGCTTCTTGTATGTGAGTTTTGTTCTTATTCTCTCACTCTCGGAGATGTTTGTTCTCTCTGTTGTGCTTTTTCAATACAGTGAAGCCATGAAGAATGAAATTAAAATAATTTTAATAGAAGCAATGGACAACCATTTTCACACAGTCTGCATAATACACTGTTGCATGCCCTGTCTATTATGCATTTCCTACTCTATATTTATTAAGTTTTGGTATTTTAAAGTAGGAAAACTAGTCATGTCCAGTGCTGCCATGTTTGGAGATGCCATATTAGAATTGAATCTGACGTTTAACAAACTGCCTCTGTTATCGCTAGGATTTGATGGATTTGCTGCTATCTGTGTTTATCCTTTTGGCATAGTATCTGCATTTAGAATAAATCCCTGCAAAGTTTCAGCATATTACTTCTTATATAAATCTCATTCTTCCTGACCGTGCTAGACCTATCTGTAGTTATCCTGTGTTTTCATTTGTGCTCAGATCACTTCAATCACAACAAGTTCCATGTACAGTATTAATATTCTGCTTACTTTCCTACATCATGATGAAAGGAAACAGATAAGGAAGAAACAAAAACAATCTGTGCTATCCCACTGGCTAACTATGAATTCTAGCATTTACTTGCTGTCTTAGCCTATTGATGTTCATACTAGTGCCTACATCACCACCAGTCCGTTTGCCCTTCCTAGGCTTGAGGATGGCAATGACAGGCAAGAGGGAGGAGAGGACTAGGCAAGACTAGGTAAGCTGGGCAGAGAGCTGACAGAGGTGAAAACAGCTGAACTTTCATAGGGCTGTGGGCATTCACAATATCACAAGCTGCAGAAAGTTCTTCTAAGGCAACAAGCATTCTCAGCCCACATTCTGCTGTTAAAGAGAAACTGAGGTCATCCACTATCATACAAAATCCACACAGGATTGAATTCTAAGGTTTTGGCTTAGAAGAGCATCCCAATTTAGGGCAATACTTAAACAAGTGAAAAAAAAAAGATAAAATTTGAACACTTAAACCTAGTCATTTTGAAGATGACTAAGCTCAAGCATGTGACTAAAAGTTTTTCTGAAGAAGATCCCAACCATACAGCAAACTACTAGTTGTATTCCTGTTTTCCTACCATTCACTGGCTTTGGATTCTAAGTAGTAGAAACAAATATGCCTAGATTTTTTTTTCTCATAAACTTATGCTCCTCATAAGTATACAAAATTTGTTTTTCTTCAGTATTTTCCTCCCTCCTGAGCAATAACTACTCCTGTGCTGCAAAAAATAAGAATATTCTTCACTTCAGGGAGAAGTAAAGCAGCAATATAAGCGTCTAAAGAGAAAGTTTCTTACAGAGTAGTGAAATAATTGCTGGAAAATACCATCCAAATGCCTACCTTGTACAAAAGCAAAACATGTTCTTATAACAAATTATAGTCCATGCTGAGGCCATATTTTAGAATACTGATCTATATAAGAAATTAGACTATCTTTTTATGACAAATGTATCTTAATACATTATTTAGCAGGTAATGGATGGTGTTGATAAGCAATTGTCATTGAAATCTTAGGTCAGTCAGTTACCCACAAATAAACAAATTATTTCCCATCATGATGCATCAGCCACTAGATGTAAGAAATACAGAAGTCTATTATTTTCAATTAGCACAGACTCCTTATTACCTTCAGAAAACTCTGAAAACCATTTCTAGATGATATTGTAAGTGACTGAAATTATTAAAAGTAGATTTATCATTCCAGAACAAGATCCTTAAAATATTTTGAAATCTGACAGAAGACAAATTGTAGTGAGTTAAAGGTGAAAGGGCATCTTGAATATAGTACAATTTGTGGCCAACATGATTTATAGACCCAACCTGCAACATGATAGCAAAAAAATAATGTTTTTCATGGCGACGACTAAGGTCTACGGATCTAACTACTGTCATCTCTTTTCTGTCTCTTAAATTGAATAATATTTAAGGACAAAAGAAATGTTAATAAACAAAATATCCATATCCATATAGCCTATATAGCACTCTCTTCATAGTATGAACTTCTCATATACTCATTATCTATAAATCTACAAAAATTATACAATTCATAGATTAAAAAAAATTCTTCTAAATACTGAAATTTGTTTTGAAATAAAGAACATTTATGCAACAAACAACAAATGGAATGGAATTTATTCATCAACAACATCTATATAACACAGTTTTAAGGAGTATTTTCAACTTGTTCTATTTTATGTAAACTGTCGATGTCAACAGTATCTTCAAAATACAATATTTTAAAACCATCTTCCAGATTGAAGTATTACATTTGAATTTAAGTTGTCTGAGAGAAAAAAAAAATATCAGAAAAACCCACACAAATTTCTTTAATACCTGGCAAGAGGAATAGATGTTTTAGGCCTAGGGATATGTCAGCATCTGTAATATAGTATGTGTTTATTTTGTTGTGTAAAAAATATCTTGCAGATGCAAACCATTCAAGGTAGAAAATAAACATCAGTAAAGCAGAGAAATATTCATTTATTAGGTAAATGATGCCTTAAAGATACTCTAAAACAAAGCTTTTGTGTACGTTCTAAAATGAAATGCTAAAAAAAAGTCCAAAGATCAGAATGGATGCTATAAATATATTCAGAGATATGTCTTTATGTAAATTTAAGTTTGAGGTAGGGATGATGTTAGAAACAATAGACAAATGGATCCAATTGTCTGACATTGAGCAGTTATGTGCAAAAGTCACAAAAGGTAAAACAGTGTTCTCCAACATCCCATACATTTTAATGATGATTAAAATTACTACTTAACATTGATATTGTAACAGCAAAATTGGCATAGCTCACTGAGGGATTTCTGCACATGGGTAATAAGCATTCTCATCCCTTCAGGTCTTTCAGTATGACTATCAAAAATTTAATGCTTTAAAGGAAATTTGCCAGAGGCACCTTTTGTACAACAATAAGAACATGGAGACAACACACAGTATCATTTTATGATACTCTGGAGAGCAGCTGTGTATCATGTCCCTGGGAGGCAGACTGGCTAAACCATTCAGAATGTTCCCAGAAAATCACACTGTTTAGCCCATTTGCATTTCCCCACCACAGATTCTTTTAAACAATGGCACAATTACTTATTCCTTTCATTCACATACGTTCAGATACAGAGAACAACCCAATGGCTTGGTCAGTTCCTCTAACCTAGGCGTAAAGAATCAACTTTTAGTAGACTTCAATTTGCATTCTTGCGGACAAAGTAACAGAGAAGCCCAGCAGGGCATTTTATTCTTCACTCAAAATGTCAGCGTGCCCAACTTCATAAAATCTTAAGAAAAATATATTGGTTTTCCAAGGAAATGAAATTATCACATAATACGTAAACAGCATTTAAGTACTGAACATTAAAAATATAAGTACTCACAGTAGCATGTTCCCCTAAGTGGATTTCCAAGATACCTATTTTCAGAGTCACAGCTGCAGGGCAAAAAAAAAAGACAAAACCAAATATTCCCATTAAACACAATATAGTTTTAATAAAAATGCAGCTAGAATATTTATTCAAAATAGCATGAGTTTCATTACTAGTAGCAGAGATAGATGAAAATTATAAGTATTTGATATAGTTCTTAATTAGGGCATGCTACTTTCTGTAGGTACCTCTTTCCTTATAAAAGGAACCTAGAGTGACTAGGCTCTCGAATAAGGCACTTCAGTCATGTGCTTAATGTCAGTGCCTGTTGTAGGACTTACAGCAGGTAGTATGCCCCCACTGAAGAGCAAAAGAGAGCCAGGCAGGGAAGCCAAGCACCAGGACCGTAATTGCCCACGCTACTTCAGTGACAGCTTACTGCCTCAGCTGGGTTTGACCTGGCCCTTTCCCAGTCAACAGCTGAGCATCCATCAGGGGGATCCACTGACTGCAGAAAGTGTTCTCAAACATGTCTTCCTCTAACATACAAAGTCCTGAAACATTGCAAGACCAGGTTTTACACCTTCAAAACACCTTCCACTCTTCACACTGTCCCTTCAGCAAGGGAACGTATGCTCTCCATCTCCAGCCTCACAAACACCACTCTGGTAGGCTGCAATACAACTTTTGTATTATTTCCAACTCTTTAAATGAAAAAAAAACCCCACCAACAGAACAACAACAAAAAAAGAAAACCCCAAAATATCCCTAAGCATAAAGTAACAGTTATATTTTCACAGCGCCACAGAGGACCTAGAGGTGATCCAAAGCTATGCCGTCTGCTCTGGAGAGCCTAGTCCTAAGTGACGTAGTTACAGCTGGACCACGGCAGCCGGCTCTGAGGCCAGCGATTGCAGCCATGCGTGCAGCACTATAAGCACAGCAGCATCTCAGCTACATCGCTCCTCTGAACTTCAGAGGCAATTGCTCCTCCTTACTGACCACCCAGGGCACTAGGTGAAATTTAGCCTGAATACAAAACACTGATGCTGCTGACAAGATATGTAAATGGTAAAAGCTGGAGAAATATCTTTCTTATTGAGACGATATACAGTTATTTGCAGAGACATGAAATATCCTACAGAATCTCACAGTGATCATATTGAGTTATATAACATTGCTCTAAAAAGGCCAAGTACTGTAACAGAAAATTATAATCCTGCTTTTGGTGTTCTTGGCTATTCCACAGAAGTCTCCAACAAGATTATAATTTTCTATTAAATACACAGAATGATTCATAAACCAAAGAAAAATATTATCACTGCCTATTAAATTCCATAAAAATATTTTCCCAGAGGAAATCTGACTCATTTAATATCTTGGACTACATTTTCACTACTTTGTTCTAAGAAACTTTAATCACAAGGAGATCTTTTGTGTGTGTGTGTTATTTTATTTGTGAGTAATATTAACTCTAACTTAGATGTCATATCATTTAATAAGTTGCATACTGTAGACTAATATTTGCATTTCTGCTGGTCCCTTCCATTGTTTCCAACCGGTGGCTCTTAACATGCTTATTTTTATTAAAAAACAGGTCTACAAGAAGCTTAGCTTGCTCCTGACACAAAACATGAGTTTTTTTTCTTTTAAACTTGAAAATCTTTATGAAAAAATAAAGCTGTTTCCATTCAGCTTCCCTTCTCCATTCAGCTACCCTTCTAATCAGATGAAACCATCTCCTGCAGATCAATAATAAGCAGAACCCAGGGATTTCCAACATCACATATACCTTTCTGGTATTTATAGTACAGAAAAAACACATGAATACATAAAAGTATCTACAAAATCCATCTAAAACATCACAGGTTTCACTACTTAAAAGAATACACAAAAGAATGGTTAATATCAAAATTACTAGGTACAGAATATTTTGCAATATGAAAGTATTCATAAGTATTCATTCAAATCCAAATAATTATTAATTCCCTGACAATTATAGAAGTGACCTTCACGAATCTTGAAGAGAAAATGGCAATGCAATTTTACAGCCAGCCATTTCAATTGTTTCAGCATAATGCATGATGAAATGATAAAATATGCATAATAATAAAAGAACAGTGAATTACACCACAGCAAAGTATTTTGATATATTATCATATATATTATACTTTCTGTATTGGGAGCCTCACAGAAGTCATTGTGCTCAAGGAGCTAGTGATCCTGGGCACGTCTGGTCTAACTGGTCCTTGTTCTCAGGCTCGAGAAGCCTGCCTGTGAGCATTAGTAGCTGCTGGAAGGGAGGGTGCTGGAAAGCTCCATGCCAGCCTGTGCTGAGCACCAGCGGGTGTTATCAAAGAGAACCTTCCAGCTTGTCAGGAGAAGATGCATGGGTTTGTTTTGCAGCAGATAAAAGGCACCACAGTATGGAAAGGAGGAAGCACCCCTCCACGGACAGAATCTGCTCAGCACACGGGGAAAATCCACGCTGGGTCCCCCACAGTGCTGCACGCATACAGGGCTCCCAGCAACTGAAGGGGCATAAGATTAACCTGCTGTCTTCCTCTTTTTATTCCATCTTAAAACAGTTAGTTTACTATGCCATTTGGTGCTAGGCCTTATCGAGATACAAAAAGGACCCTGCACTGCCTCTCTTACACTTTCTCCTCTATCCCCCAGTGCAGAATCATTTCATGTTGTACATTAGGAATAGCACGAGGTGGAGTTCTTACTAGTTAGGTAAGCCTGCTTTAATTCAAATGAAAGATGCTATTTAAACAGTTTTCAGTGGAGTGAAGAAAGGAAACTAATAGGATTAGGAATACATCTAAAATTATTCACGTGAGTATGTATGCTAGGTTTTGAATAAATTTAGTTTTGTCTTTTAATCCTATCTCATTTCATTAAGCATATGTATTGCTCTGCATTAGTCACTAATTACAATTCCAATTACAAAATTTCATATTCACTGAATTGTTTCCTTATGAGCTTTACTCATTGTAGTAACTTTTGAACCTTTTCCAAAAGCCAGCACACATTTGACCATATGTGAAGCATAATATATGCCTTGTATCTGTGAAACTGGAGCTATACACATTATTTTATGTGCCATAGGGCTATGATGATTTGCTTTAAGTGGTAATAATGAATGAGCAGTTCCACTCTGGCATTACTCCAAGAAACAGTTCTCATTTACAAGGACAAATGGAGGAAGGCTCTACCAGGTTACGTACAAGTTCTACGGTTTGTTCCAATACAGAAGTATTCAATTCATCAAGCTCACTGACCTTCTGATGGCCTGCTATTAGCAGTTATTCTCCATCCTCTCCCTCAATTATCCTTTCAAAACTGAACCATTTTCTTTCTCTTTTTCTCCCCAGATTTCCTGGGAGTTCAAAATAAAAGCTATGGACAAATGCATTAAAAAGTAACATTCTCATATTTATGACCAAGTTAATGAAAATTTCTGGATTTCTCTTTATAGACCATATATGTCTTCAAGAGTACATGTTTACATTAAGATTCACAGATCTGGGGTTCTTTTAATGAAGGAAAGGCTTTTTTGTAAAACAGAGTTTGCAAATAACCCTCTGTTGAAGCTTAGCAAAGTGTATGATCTTGTGCACTATATCTGCATCTTCCAAACTTAAGAAAGCTAAGGAATTGGCAGTAGAGGAATATAGACAGGTCAAATTTTGTCACGCTTACTGGTATCTCCATTAAGGAAGGGTATTCCAGCTTCTCACCTAAAGAAAATTGTCAGAACACCAACCTAGATAGACAGATATTCAGCTTTCTAGACTAGCGATTTGATCATGTGGAAACCTTCTAACAAACAGTTCATCTAACCTTTGATCATGAAGGCAGGATTTTTTACAGTTCTGCTGCCACCTCTAATCAGTAAATCTTTCCTTTCAATTAAGAGTGAAGCAAAAAAAGAGGAACAGGGGAAGAGTAACCTAAGTAGGCCTCGTCTTTCCTCCAGTTGAGTTTCTTCTAGCCCAGGTGCAGGCTTATCAACTATACTGAGTAGATATCCACAACTCTTATATTTTGTCCTTGCAAATTAATACAGACCACTTCCACAGAGTCTGGGGAAGAGCTGTCATCTTTCTGACCTACGGCTGGTCACAAGCAGGCCTGGGATTTTGCCTAGGTTCTCAGCATTACATTTACAAGAGGTTCCTGATAAATACAGACTAATGGACTTAGCAGACTTCCTGGGCTCTGATTCGTGGCTTGCCCCAGCTTTTAGATGAATAACAATATCTTCTAGGACACTGCTCAACTTCAGCTCAGCTCTGTTCTAGCCTTTCATTCTGTCCCCTACATACAAGTGGTCTTGTTCCTGCTGTCCTCCATCACTGATTCCTGCTTCTGATCAACTTGCAGCATTTCCTGATCTGGCACAACCAGGCTCCTGCTTCCATTCCACTTTCCTGGAACCACAGCGGTATGATGGCATGGGGTTTTTTTGAATAGTGGAATACTATTTAACATAACCATGGGACCCATAATATTACTTGGGACACCTCGTAACATTTGTAAACCTAAACTTAAGACTTCTTTAGTCACATGGTTAGGCATGGGCACCATAAGCCAACAATGAAGCATTACTACATACTACTATATATTACTACATCCTCAGCATTAAAAATGTGCCCATGGTGTTGTGACTGCAGATTTGCAGATACTTAAGAGATAGCTGATGAATCTTTTGTAATAAGTAGTAACTAATTAGTAACAACCCTGAGCTCAGCACAGATCCACACACAGGTATTTACCCTGCTTGTTGGTTATCCCTTCTTGAAAGTCATGCAAGACTTCTTATTCTTAAACTCCCTATCCAGCAATGAGGAAATTAGCTGACATATAAGCTTAACTACAGCCAATAACTGTACTTGTCTGTAATTCATAACGTTTTGGAAGTGATGCCATAGAAACTGCAGATTTTCAGCTCATGAGTGGTGATTTGTGGATGAAAGCACCAGCCTCACCTGTTCTTGGGTTATAAACTGATCCAGAACAGTGAGTGACTTGTACTTGGAATCCCAATTCACGTTTGTATCTGGAAGCAAGAGAACAAAAATCCCTAGGTCTTGACTTAGGTCTGCTTGGTTTCAATACCGTTTACACAGAACTGCCAAAGAACTGCCGCATCTTCTAATGATCAACAAGAATTAAAGAGATACGGTCAATAGCAATGAAAGGGAGCGACCTCATGACCAGCAGGGTTATGCCACACCAGCCTGCCTCACCTATTTGGAGTTCAAGCCTGTTTAGAAGATTCAGAGGCAGCATCATTCTCCCACAGAAGTACTAAGATTCAGGTGCAATAATTCAGCTCAGATAAAATATTTAACAAAAAACAGGTATTGTCAGCCAAGTTAGAGTGCTTTGTGACTTTCAGAGAATAGGTTTGTTTAATTGCTAACTATTACTGTATGTTTGCCCTGTTCCTATAATTTTTATTTTGCTGCAGTGAAATACAGAACCTAATAATCTATAAATGCAAATATATCTCTTTTATAGTTAAGGGTCTGCTTCTTGCCTGTTCTCCAAATTTTTTTTAAGCTACAATAAAGCAGCTTTGGTTTTAATGTAGAAATTGGACACTTTCACTTCTCTCAGTGCCAAGATCCTTCCAGTCACGAGCAACCTTTCTGCTTTAGAGATGAAGAATTATCAGCCTACCACTCAAGATAATGATAACCTAAAAGGGTAAAAGGTACTAGGATTTATATTTCCAGTTAGGACTTTTTAATAATGTGTGGAAATGAATTATTTGTTTCTTCTTGTAAGTGCATGTAATGATGTCTTGAGACAATGTTTTTTCTGCAGATAAATTTGTCTCTTCTTCACATAATTCATTAAAAAGGCCTGGCCTAGGCCAGCAATACTTTTTTCTTTTCTCTCTTTTTTTTTTTTTTTTATTCTAGGCTGATCTCAAGAAAAAAAAAATCTAGCTTCATAAGCAAATTTTCCATTTCCAGATTTCCCTCATGCTATTCAAATCCTTCTTCCCTGCAAGATCAAAAATAATTAATATTGTAGGGGGTTTATATACCCTGTGAAGTAATGGTATTTCAAATCACTAAATAAATTGTTCTACAGGAGAAAATAAACTTTCAAACAGGTGACAAACTTATCACATAATTACATAATTAAGAGAAATTTGTTGAGAGATAAAATAAGATTTTCTAATAAACTCTAGGTTACATTTTCATCTCCATCTGTACAAGACTGAGTAACCTATAGCCATCATTTGGAACTATCTGGACACAAAAAATCTTTGTTAATCGTCATGAATCACAGACCAAGTGGATTTCACATGCCAATGACTTGGTGCTGCTTACTCTCAACCACAGAAATCTCACGTCCATGGCTTTACCTGTTACTTCTGGCAAGCTCCTTTCTCTGTGAATGGCCATGGTTTTGGCAGTGATGCACATAGACTTTTATACATGTAAAAGAGTGAACTTGGAAAAGCAGAATTGCCTCCTATCAGAAACTGTTCTTTTATAGTGCACATTTCTAATATTCATGTTTCTTCTCTTACATTTTGACCTGTTTCAGACATTTTCTGAGTCCCTAAAAAGCAAATGTTAGAAATATCCAAGACAACCCAAGATAAGATGCTACTGAACTGAACCACATCTCCAAGATCCATTAGCATAGTTCTCTCAACTTTTTCCTTTTAACTAGAACAATTAGATAGAAGCAGTGGTAATCATACACAGTTTATGCATATTTATGCATATTACTGCTTAGACTGAAATGCAGCTCCTCCTAAATTCTCACTGCAAAAATCAGTGAATAGTTGACAAAATTTACACAGCTTTCATTCTTTTAAAAGATAAATATTGATGAAATGTGTTAAATGTTAACTTAAAATCAACAACAGACTATTCATGAACCTGCATCCCTAAGCATAAGCAGCTTGTAAACAGCTTCTTATGGAAGCATTTTTAGTATAAAGTTCTCAGCAGAACACTGATTTTATTTTCACTGAGGTTTCACGGAAAAAATATTCATATAATCATGAAAACAAGTATAGGTCTTCAGTTAAAATGGCTAAATTTCTTAATATTTCAACATCTCGCTGTTCAAATAGCACTGTTCACTGCATTTAAAAATTCATGTTCAGGAGTGTGAACTCTTCTGCCAGTAATTTCAAAATTGAAGATGTATACTAAAAACAAACACAATGAACATTAAAAAAAAAATTCCTTCATATGATCTTCTCTCATACTATTCACTGCTAGTTATGTTCTGGGAGTTTCCAAGAGAGTTTGTATATTTTTGTTATTTGGAAACCAGCTCCAAAAACAGGAGCGGTAGCACTTCAGCAGCATTAAATATCCTGACAGGCCCTGACAATCAGAGTGAATGTATTGTAAATGTCTACAGCAATCAGGTCAGATCAAAAAAAAAAAAATATTATGTATATGTATGTGTGTGTGTTTGATGTGTATATATATGTGTACCTATTATATATGTGTATATATATATACACACATGCATTTAATCCCAAGTGGTTTACTGCATTCTTAATCAGCACTGAACTGTAAAAACATATTGTTAGTAAGTGCATTTGTAGAAAGTATATTTAACTATTAAACAGCTTTTGTCTGTTTTCTAAAAAATATATATTAATATGACTATTAGTGTCAAATTGAATTTGTAGACAGTCACTGAGGGAAATGACTGCAAAAAAATACACAGGCACAATCTTAATGCAGAAAGGTCAATGCCGTAGTATTATAGGGTGCTATAGAGTTCTTATGTGTTTACATTTGGTCTTCCTTGCATTCATTTTACTTTGCCTTCAAGATTTTGGGGTCGCTTTTGTTCTCTTGTTTTTCTTGTTTAAAAAAAAAAAAAAAAAACACTGTTTATATAAGACCTCCAAGGTTTCTTTAAGATTGAGGCAATTTAAGGAAAAGGTAATTTAAAGAAATATGTATTTGAGGATGCCATACATACACTATAATTTCCAGAAAATGGTATGAAGACAGGCAAGTTACTTTTTCTTTTTCTACTTCAAATTATGTAAGGTAACATTGATCATTTTCTTGTCATTTAAGTCTACAGTTTATCACAATATGGCAATTAATACTTTCAAAAAGATGATAAATTCTAAGCCAAAGCAAAAATGATGATTTGGAAGCAAATCACATCACCCATTTGGCAGTAGAGATTGTGGTTTAGCAATGCCCAAATGCTGCTTATATATTTAATGTTCAAGAATATTAAATGCAAAACAAAGACAAAAGTGTGAATAAATCAGAATGTCATCTTTATACTATTAAAGAATTTTAGAAAATAATGACATTATCTAAATTAATCCTCTACCTCTAACAACAGCTTCTACAGTGTTAATGATGTGTTATAATATGAACATGAAGCATATATATTACAGATGTTTAAGTATAATTTAAAGTGACCTATATATTTAATATATAGTAAACATATAATATATAGTTACTTTTAGGAAGCCAAAAATAACTATTACATGATATTTTCAAATCAATTTCAATATTCCTGAATGACTAAGGAGTTTCTGACTAGAAATTCAGAAAGTATATCTACAATATTTACTTATCATATTTGTTTCCTGTGTCGTTGACAGACATTGTCACAGAATTCTACCTCCTCCTTGAACAAGTGAATGCTGAGCCTTCAAAAAAATAAGCGATGCATGGGAGAGCAATCATTAGAAACCAAACACAGAGGCATGGCAATTTCCAGACTCCTAGCTTCTTTCTTGTCCTGCTGGTCTTTAAAACCACATTTTTGCCCATCTGACCATTTCAATATCTCAATCTACCCAATATGCTGTTCTGATAAGTTCTTTTCCTGCCTAAAAGAACCTTTCTTTATCACATCCCTGCATGGCAAAGTCTATCAGATTCGTGCCTTATTGCCCAGCATTGTTCCATCATAACCATATCTGGCCTCTTTCTATGTCCTTTTTAATATCTAGGATATCAACCCCATCTAACCTGCACCATCTTTTATTCAACTTTATTAAAAAAGATACCAAGCCAAGAGATACAGAAATATCTACTAAGAACAGAATACATAAGAGTACAGGTCATTGGAAACAATACGAAGATCAATACACACATTCGCTTTTCTCTGGTCCCTTTCCTATGAAGATCTCCAATCTCCATCAGTCCATTATAGCACATAATCTCATGAATTTCTTGGAGGAGAGATGGCACTTCTTTATGAAATGTTAAATAAGTGGAAATACACTTTAGTGTCTGTCACAACAATACTGTATCTGCCGACATTTCCAGTCTTGGCTGACTCACCTCGAATCTGCCATTTAAAAAGAAAACTTAAGAGGAATGGCTGTAAAAAAAAGGAAAGAAAAGTTGACTAAAAGGACATTATAGCCTCACAGCAGCGTGCTGTGAAGTATTTTATAGCAGGCGTCCTGGTCTGTCAGTCTGATCCATTCAGACTGTTTCTGCTGGGTTTCATAGGCAAGCTACAGAGTACTACCGTGAAAAGCAGTGCCTGGTCCTGTGTGAGTACGGTGCAGAACAGAAACTTTAGCTCCATGTGTAATCCCAGTGACTTCCCAAAGGGTAATTCACAGGGTAAAGCATTTCTCAAATGCACAAAAACTCAACTTAAACAATGACAGAATGAGAGGCGGAGGGAAGTTTTTGCTACTACAAGAGTTCTGGTGATATAACTTGCAATGGATAAGAAAATTCTTGCATCCCAGCTGGGATTGACTGGGAAAGATAAAGACTACACTCCTCCAAATGCTACTTTATCATATCCCAGGCTACGTACCTCAACAACTCAATCCGTCTATAAAGAGGCTATAAAACAGCAGCTTTAGTTGGACTTCTGATTAGTAATTGATCTCCTATATTTTGTAAGCATCACTGTAGATGGTTGAACTAGTTATTGCTAGAATTACCAGAGATATATGCATTACACTAGGGATAAATTATTTTATGGGAAAGGTGGCGCTTTCTTTGTTTGATATGCCAAGGGTGACAAACCTCTCTAAATATTTTTTTTTAATTAATATGTTTCAAAGTATTACAAAACTTAGCACCTTTTCTGTAGGTATTCTGAGGAGACTAAGACATGTCTTTTTGATTTTTAAAAGCTTTCAGTGAAAAATTTGGTATGTATTCAGAAAAAAACAAACAAAAAAAAAAAAAGAAAAAAAAAACAAACAACAAAATAACCCTAAACACACAGAAACAAATACTGGCTACTGAAAAATGAAATGGAGTAATAAAAAAAAGGTAAACTGTCACAGTGAAGTCCTAAAAAAAAAAAAAAAACACAAACCCACAAACCACAAAAACCTGATCACCTGAAATGTGCTACTTCCAATGCACCATGCTAAACAAAATAGCCACTGAAAAACCTGGGATCTGATTATTATTTACTATTTTTAAATAAATACTCAAGTAAAAATAATATTTTCTTGCTAGCAGTGAGCCCCACAGACATGCTTATGATCAAAGACTTTAACTATTTATGTGACCAACCACTTGCCCATGTGATAGCAAATAATAATAAAAAAGAATAATAAAAAAAGAATAAAGTGCTGTAACAGAATGCTTTACTGCATCCCTAGGACTTATAAAACTGGTAGATTAAGAGCAAAAAAATCAGGATTACAGAGTACTGAAATTTACTAAACGAGGACCTTTTTTGACATCAGAGAGAAATAAAGAAAACCCAGGAGGCATACAAAATTCCTGTTTAGTAATCCGAACATACGGTAGAGGTGGGATATTACTGATGCAGAGATTGTGTGGGAACAGTTATGCATAATCCCCTCACAAGTCTCTATTTCACCAGCCTTGAGCATTTCTATTTTCTATCCATCATTTTCTGACTGTCTGTTGGTTTCCTTCTTAACTCAAGCCTGCACAGGATAATAGGCTACAATTACATTAACCGCCTTTCATCTCAGTTTGAATTAAATTTCATGCATGCCAGCATGAAAATCTGTCCCAAGTCATTTTGCTTAAGTCAAAGAATAATAAACTTCCTCAGTCCAATAATTTAGCCAGAGGTTTTAATATTGTGAAATATTCAGATTTTTCTTTTTTAACTGAGAAATAATATGAAAATCGGTACATAAGAAGAAAAAATCAGTTCCAATATTTGTCAGTAATACTGATATATAAAAATTCTGCATTCTAAGAGTGATTTTAAAATTATTTCAAACACAATCCTATCTTCAATTGTTCTCATGTTCCTAAGGTCTTTTTTCTCATTTGTTTTCAGATCGAGGTTTTAATTTATGAAAAAATAATGCTATAATTTGTAACATTACCCACAAATCAGATACACAAAATATTTTAATGTCACTTGAAACACAATTCTGGTGACTGAAATGCTCCAAGAGTCAGAAAAACAAAGTATTTTCAGATTTTCCATAAATGAGAGAGAAATTAACTGAGAGCACAGTGGAGAAATGCATTCTGAGGTGAATGCTCTTTTGGGAAGATCAGATCGGAAAAACTCTGAAGAATTCACTTTATGATTATTTTAAGTTTGCAGAGCATCCTAATGCCTTATAGCAAACATTTCACTCCTGGATCAAATCTAAAGGTTTAATTTTAAAATTCTCCAGTGACCATCACGAGACAGGCTTAAAAAAATGGCATCTTCTGTACTACACTTTTCAGTTTTCCATCTTCTTTCTCTCACCTTTTTTTCTGTTGTTGTTCTCTTTTGGACTTTTATTTTTTAAGAAAATATAACTTAAAAGACCCTGTGACTTCAAAGCTCTACTTCCAAAGCGGCTTTGGAGAAGTGTCTTAAGCACCACATATTTTTTTAAGTGGCAGAATATTTTATAAGCAATCTTGGATTCATTTAATTGTTTACTGTCAAGAAGAATGAGCACACATGCAAAAGACAAAATGTCAAATTCACATAAACTATCCATAAGAAATACACAAGAATTATAGTGAAATACTGCGTTTAAAGAACAAAAAGTGCAGGTGTTCCTGACTTTTATTCCTACACCACCCCCGCCCCCCCAAGAAAGATATCATTTCCATATCATCGGGGAGTGGGGGTGGGATCAAGAGTTCCAAAACCAGGAAAATTCTTAGTTTTCGTCAACTCCAGTTGGTAAGTACAACCTATGAAATGGGGTTGGGGGCAATTACCATATGACCTATCAGCCACAATAGAAGGAAATGTTGTTAATTGGCCTTGGATTCTTGAAGAAAGCATTATAGTTTTCTGCAGGAATATTAAGGAACATTCTTGACTTCTAGCTATGACTGGAATTTGTAGAAGAAAATACAAAAATGTTACATGGTAGTTTTCATTACAGTGTGTTAATAGAATGTATTACAATCTACTATCTTGTGAACAGGCAGAAAATTGGACACAAGATACTATTTAAAAACACATAAAGCTGGATCTATCTGGTGTCTAGCTCAATATATCCAGTATAGAGGAAGAAGATGTATCTGACTAATATTATAGGTTGTAGTATTCAATGTTTCTTTTCTGTTCCTAGGCCTGCATTTAACTGGAATAATTAAATTTTAATTTTGTATTATGTTTATAACAAACCTACGTTAGTCACCATTTCTTTCATTCTTTTTTCCCCAGTTAAAGAACTGCCATTTGCTGAACATTCACTGTAATTTATTTTAAGGTCAGTACTTAAATGACACCTGTGTTGCCGAAAATTTCATATGATGCAAACATAATAAAGACAGAGTCAAGAGATTTCTAGGTTGCAGAAATTAAGTGTCAAAGGTAAAAGCTGAGGACAGGTATAGAGTATACATGCGTTCAAATATTTCAGTTAAAAGAATCAACATCCTGTGGCATAACAACGAAGTCTCAAAACAACTTGCAATGTTACCATAACTAACTGTGCAAATACATTCAAGAACACCGAGTAGATGAAGAAAAACAGACAGATACAATTCTGCAAAATCAAGCACGGGGAAAGCTCTAATCAAAGCTTACAAAGGGTGAATGTCAAAATATTTATTAAATCATGTAGTTAACTATTTTTTCCAAAAAAGCAACTTTTTTTCAAAAAAGCAAGAACAAAACTAACAAACTAATCGTATAGGAAAGGTTACATTAAAGTCAATGACAAAAAGGCAGGAGCATTAGGAAAAAAAACATAATGAAGTTTTATCCTTTTTCTACCCTAAAAGAAGAGTTGGAAAATGCATTCGATTACATGTGGTTTAAATACAACAGAAAAAAGGTGAAAAAATCCTCAAGTACCATTCAACAATAAATGCATTTTCTCTGGAAAAAAAAATTTAATATCTCCACCAAAGAATGGATTTACAGAATTCTGACTTCTGAATCTTAGACGTATTTTACTTTTATGTATGTGGATGGCACTGAGCAGCAGTAAAGTTGTTCATCTGTTTAGATGTGCTGTTACCTCTTGTTTTATTCATAAATATAGAGGCGGCAATCTTTCTGTTCAACATGAAGGATTGATTTAGAGAGAAAAAGAGAGAGAGAGATTTCTTACAATCATCATTTGTCACCTTCAATGTTACCTTACCCCAAAAAAACCTTACCTTTACCAAGTCCATAAACCAACAAATAATAATAAAGGGAAGGGAAATGGATGAATGAAACAAAGGACCACTAGTGGATGGGAAGAACTTTTGAGGACTAGTTTTGTGAAACTCTTGCTGCTATTCTGTACGTGACAGTTTACAATTAGATTCCCAAGAACAAGAGAACATAAAAGTAAATCATATGTTCCCCAATTCGCACCAAATCGGGGAAACATCCCCCTCTTAACCTAAAATAACAAGGTGTTACCAGGTATTTAAATATTTATCTGAATCAGGGCCCAAATCTGTGATTGTCAAGACTATACGTAAGAAAGGATAAAATAACCTAAAGGAGAACAGGATTAGTAAGTAATTTTGAAGCATCTGTTAAAAGTAATTGCTGCCCTCATCTCCTTTTGGATCTTGTAAGAACTCATTTCCTGGTGGTGGTGTTGTTTTTTTTTTTAAAGTTAAACCTTCTTTATGAAATCTGATTTATTAAATCTCTTTTAGTATATCTGACTGTTCCTCTACCCTTTAATTCTAATCACTTCTTTGTGAGCAGCCCAACAACTTTTCTTCCAGGACAGTGTGCCACTTTGGACACGCTTCTTATGTTACTTTGGCAATCTCCCTGCTCTCCCTTTGGCCTCCTGCTGTAATTTAGTAGCCCTAAATTTATCATCGCTCTGTGTAACAGTGAATGAAAGAAAAGCATTGTAGCAGGTCACATTTTCAGATCTGATTATAAGTGTGCTTTGATTCCAAGTCAGACTGCTGTCACTATTTAAAACAGGATTTCTAGCTAAGTATTTACTTTGACTTCTAGTGCTTTGTTCTTTTTTTAAATTGCTGAAAAATTCCTTTTCTTAAAATATAAAAATAATACATGGAGATGGAGAACTAAAGCTGTAAATCAATCCTTCTGAAGTGATAATCTAATAAACCACTCAGGCTTCAGTGTTGAAGTTTAGGATATCATCAGGGCTCTTGGATTGATTTATGCCTTTGTAATCAAACTTCCCAGCCCCATTATCTAGTAAGCTAGATAAAGAATACCATTTACTTTCCAATACATCCGCCACCAAAAAAAAAATAAGGAAAAAAAAAATAGAGCTCAAAGCATGCAAAGGTTATGCAGCTTAATTTATATTTTATACTTTCTAAAGGTGATTCTTCAGTACAAAAGAAGAAATGAATAAAGGAACATTTCTAATATTGAGACATTATTATTTTTCAGCTGGTGAGTACAGACAGGAAAGGTCCTATGCTGTTTGGTTTTGCCCTATCAGTTATCATTCCCTGAAAATACCTTGCATATGATGAGCTTGCTTTTGGTGTCAAATGTTGTGAGTCTATATTATAAACAATAAAATATTACAGATATTTTTCAGTAATACTGTTTATTTTAACTTACTGTCTCTTCATATTTTGTTTATTTTATGTCATTCGCATGATAATCCAGGCTAAGAATGAAAGGGCAAACAAAAAGGATGTTTATGTAAGCACAGAGTCAGCCTGCACAACTCAAGTAGTCTAGCTCCAGATTCTTAAACAGGAGTGAAGCAAATGTTCCTCTTAAATAGACAAATCTGCTGCAAGGAAGAACAACAATATGGGTAATCACAATTAAATACAGAATAGGTCTTTAACCCCATTTCTGAAACAACATAGTTTTTATAGCCCCCTATTTTTCTTCATGTTAATTGTTAAACTGCAATTCAAACTGTAGACATGGGACACAGTTTAGTGATGGACTTGCCAGTCCTGGGTTAACGGTTGGACTCAATGATCTCAAATGTCTTTTCCAACCTAAATGATTCTATGATTCTATGGAACATCTACTGTTTTCTAAGCAGCTCTTTAAAACATTGCATGCAGTACCCTTATCTTCAGAACAGAATAAAAACAACCTAATTTTAGTGAGTCCATCATTAATACAGGAGTTTGTGATATAGAAAGCTTTTCTGGCACTGCCTGTGCTTGGGACATGGGGAAGCAGAAGAAGATGTGCTCTTCTGGAGCAGTTGCAGAGATAGAGATGGAAAGAAGATACAATATATAACCTGCATAACTTCCAGATGTCTGCACATACAACGCCAGAAGAATGCAAGTTTGTCATAACTGGAAGGCTCCCCAAATTGAGGGCTCTTTAAGCACGATTTAGCACTCTGTAGTTGATGTGCTTAGTCTATATAATTATCAGAAGCGTCATGAAAAAACAAATGAGAAGTAATGCATTTCTCACTCCCATTTCTTAATACCAAAATATATTTCTTAGTTCTATCTATGCATAATTTTAAACCTCTATGGGCAAACTTCTTTTAACACTTTGAGCAACTACTGAAGAAATTTCAAACTAATAACTGGCAACAAAGTGAAACAAAATGTTTTAACTTCAAAAGCAGAAATATAACTATTGCAGCTAAATTTTCATCTATATGTAAAGGTACACAATTGACTGAAACAGAAAACAGAAAATGAAAACATTATTACTTCTACCAGAGACCATAAAAGTAAAGCAATCTTTCCATCACCAGGAGATTTCTAACAAATAGTGTCACCAATACCCATCTGACGTAGCATTTCCTTATTGCTGTATAAAAACTGTTTTTTCTTCCCCTTTCTTGGTGAATAAAATGAGTAAATATCGCAAGCCAAAGGTGGTAGATATATCTATCAACAGGGTTTTCATCACAACGTAGCTTCATTTCTTTTACTTATTTGTAAGATTTCAAAAACAGATTTAAAAATAAAAACAGGACACAGTATTTTGTGCAAGTTGAGCACTGAACAATCAAGCAACATAAAGGGGCACTATTTTAATTTCAAACTTAGCTATGTGGTGATAGCTTATAGAAAGCTATGAGCTACTGTATTTCCTCTTCCCATCGCTACCTATATACTTCTACTACCTTAATGGCAAATTGATTAAACCAGATGTTTATTTCAACTCTAACAACTCTTGTGCCAATTACTAATTACCATACTAACATCCTATCAGATGTAAATTAGAAGCCCAGATCTACATTGCACAATGGATAATATATTATCAGAGGGTTAAGATGTGAGAATACCAAAACAATTTTCAAGGGCTTTGAAAAGTCACAAACACCTACTTCATTAAATTTGTAATTCATTTCATTAAGACGACTCAAATGTTTGGATTACTATACACATTAGCATTGTACACCGAAAATAAGGAAAATGTGAATGGTCCAGACAGGTCTAACTCAGAAAAGTGTTTTCCCTTGAAATAGAAATTCTCATGCAGAGCCCGTCTCATTTCTGAAGAGAACAACAGGCCTGAGCAAACACTTATCAACAATATATTCTTCCTGCTTTAAATATTTCTACATTCAATACAAATTAATCCACACAAATCACGACTGAACAAGGTATAGAAGTATATCCACTGCAGTGTACTGACTTGGATATCATGAGCTAATATTTAAGTTACCTGTCAATTAATAAAATCCTTATCACCTTAAAATCAGTCAATCTCATGTTTCTTTTAAAATGGCAAACAATACAGATTCTATTGAAATATATTATTTTCATTGTAAATTCTCCTTGAACACATTCTCTGCCCAGCTAAAAAAGGAAAACTTGGAGCAAAAGAGGTGTGTGTTACATCAGTTACACTTAGTAAAGAAATACACATTGTGACGGTTAAGTTCCAAGTCGCCTCCTATTAGGTATATATTTTGAATTTTCCACATACTGAAATAGTAATTGAAATAACTATTTTGACAGGCAATATCCTAATGTTTTTATTTTATTTTTAAAAAGGCCTGGGTAGTTCAAGAGACAACTACACTGAAGTAATTCCTATATATACCTCCTACTGGATTAAATTACAGATTTATTTTATAGCTAAAACTGAATTCATTTTATTAAAGTTCAGACTACATTTAACCAAGTATCTCGGATAGAACATGATGAATATTAACAATATACAGACATACTAAGTATAGAACAGGTCCAATAATTGCTTGGTCATTTCTAATTAAAAGGCTTTTTTAGAAAAGTTAAAGGAAAAAAATGCCTATTTTCAGTCATTTAGAAAGAATAAATGGTGTTCAGCATTTACTTAGAATGGGTGCTTTGTGCCTCAGTGAATGTTGCCATTTCAGGGAGAAACAGCCTTATGAAAACAAACAAACAAACAAACAAAACACAACACAAAAGGTGTTTTGTGGGACATCAAATAGTATTTAATAAGCTCATCAAAGAATCTTCCCAGTCACAAATCTCCAAAAAAAAGCCAGATTTTACATGAATATGCAAAATTAACTATGTGCAGAAACAGCTGGTGTTCCTTTGAAAACATCTTTCTTTTTTTTTTAAAGATCAGTTTCAAATGAGAAGAAACCACATCATCTATATCAAAATTCAATATACCTGTGGCCCACAACAATTTTTACTTGTTTTGCTCACAACAGGAATTTCTATTACAGAGTATTTAGAGTCTAACAGTACATAATGAAATGCCAGTTCTGCCTATTGAAATCAATGTCTGTGTTTATACCATAATGCTTTTACAATATAACTCTGCTCTCTTTAAACTTCAGCCATCCAGACCTCATTTCTGTTGATAATCATTTAATGAAAATAGATCAATTCTCCTTTCTGTGTAATAACATACCAAAAGAAAATAAAATCTTGCTGGCTCCCCAGTACAGTACCACCCTGAATGACTCGGGGGGGAAAAAAATTCATAAAGGTTTTTTACTAGATTATTTTTAAGTACTTCTACCAGAAAACATTATGTATCTGTTTTATCCTTGGTAGAAACCACAGGAGAAAAGTGAAGCTTTACAAAGCTGATCATAAGCAATTAATGTATCTCCAGATGTAGTAATCAAAATAGTTTGTCAGCATCTGCTACTTAACATCTCCTGTTGGTGCCCGTTTGTAAGTAACGATCAGTTGTTCTGCACGGGGGCAAGAAGCAGCTGGTTAATCCAAAGTGCTGGCGGGGAGCAGCAAGCCAACAAGACCCAGAACAGCAGGATGTCTTGGGATGGAGCTGCACCCCAGCACAGCATCTCACCTTGCAATGGAGAAGTTGGATTCCTGGGAAGTCAAGGGAGGGTGAGGGTTTCTTGGTTATATTCACAAAGCTTTCACTCCCCATCAAGTGAAGAGCACGTGCTTACGACTCTGCCACATGAATACTTGGGTGCATGGCTCCTAGAATCTGGCAGACATTCTGCCATGTCTCCTGACTGGCTTCTTGTTGTTGCTGTCATCAGTCTCACCATCCAATCATTCTAAGTATTTTTTCCACGCAGTTTTGAAAAGTTTGATTGATTCATCTTATCCTAAATTGAAAACTAATAAAAAGAACCTGCTTATTTATGAAACGCCTGAAAACTGATAGCTTTACACAGCCAAAACGGTATCTGTTTTCTAAAACATACAGTTTTGATTAAGGTGACAACAATACTGCTGTAAGCCTTTCTTTTGCCCTTTTTCCCTTCTTCCCTCTCCCTACAACTGACAAACTGCCTTTGTCTAAGATGCTTATCTGTACTATGAGCAACAGCACAGAGAGGCATGTCAGGAAAATCTTTGGCTCTCCTCCTCAGCTCTTTTCCAGCACAAAGGACCAATAATGATATGTAAATTTTTGATAAGCTATTTTTAAGGCTGATATGTATCTTATATACTAGCCAAGATCTCCTCAGAAAAACAAAAATATTAAAATCACTCGAATAGCACTGATTTCTCAAATGTGTATATATACTGAAGCAGACCAGTGTTTGTGTTTCATGAAGGCAAAAATAATTGTATGTGTAAAATTCTTTGTTCTACATAAAGGGTTCATGAAAAAATCTACTAGCAACACTTGTTTTCTGGAAGATGCTCCCCTTGAAAATATTTTGTCCTCCATAAAGTTTTGTAGGAGTGTTTACTCTTAAATCTTTGAAAAAAATTCTCCTTAAATATTCCCCATCCACAAAGGAAATATCACATTCCACCCTTCCGCTCCATAGTTAACTGTCCAAAGCTGACCCCAGTAGCAGCAGTCAACAATAATAATAGTGATGCAGAGGGTTGTTACTATCACATCGCATACATTGAATTTAATCGGTTACAATACGGCAGTATACACCAAAATTTTTAAAAGAGCTCCCTCAAAAATCTGGTTTTGTCAGTCACAACTGTGCTGAATATTTTTTTTTTTTATGACAGCAGGATAAGTAGCCAGAAAAGCCATCATTTACCTTCTTTTCCTTCTATAAAGACAACCCCTTATCTTTAACCAAAGCAGCAGAAAAGCCCAAACAACTTCATGCTCCACTGGCAATCTGTATTATTTTTTATCCACTGCCTACAGCAAATACTCTAACTTTTAAAAAAATCAAGTGGGTGGTTGGGTTAGGAAGAGGTGGAGGATTAAGTATTGTTGTCGTTGAGATTTAGAAACTTTTTAACTCTTAAAAAAAATCTTCAGGAGTTAATTTTATGGCATCAAGTCTGTAAAGAAAGATTTAACAGACTTCAAAGAGGGACAACTACCTGGGAAGACTTCAGCTTCACTGTCTCCTTAAGAAGGATGCAATGGAACAAGAAAAGCATCAAAACAGAACAGATCAAAGCCCGTGTTATCTCACCAACAAAATGTTAAATGCCCAGTTGCTCAAGTAGAATTCCCAAATCCAGAATGACTACCACAACTGCCCCTACAGCAATCAGGTGGCAATTAGGTGTCTAGGGACACCACAGTTGGAGACCTTCTTAGTTTCCTGTACACTCGCTTAGATGTGTTTTGTATGACTGGGAGTTACAGATCAAAACCATTTACCAGACTGAGATGTGTATACAATTTCTCTGGACAGAAATGGCTGGATCAGAATACTCACCAGGCAGGTGAGACATACAGAACGTCAGGTGGGCAAGCTCTCGTTATCCAAAAAAGAGCTGGAATCTGACAGCAAGTATAATGAAGAGTGAATATTGAACATATAAAATGGTTGGGTCAGGCACACAATGCCTGGCTATATCGAGGCACAGAAGTTCATTAATAAGGAGTAGCAAAAAGTACTCTGCTAGAATAATTCACAGATGTTATCCTATACGTAACAATTTATGATCTGTGAGATAATTATGGCTCCCATGAACAATGACGGTTTGTAATCCAACCACAGCAACATAAAAAGAACAGAATAATTGTATCAACGGTTAACAGAGTTAGCGACCATTATACTCAAGCTGGATGTATTCATGATTTGTGGGGCCCTCAGCATCTTATCTGGACAGAAAGAACAGATTATGGGGGTATTTGGTTCATGCAGATTAGGAGACACAAGTGGCTGGTAGAATTGCATATTGCAAAAAAGCTAGTCTCTGCTGTTGGCAACGTTCTACAAGTTTTTTTCTGGAATCTGAACACTTTATGTTGACTGTCTTAAAAGAAATGCTCCGGTTTCCTTTTAAGTCTGCAAAGGAGTGGTGCCAACAGATGCTGTAACTGTGTGCAACTCTCCCACTGGGCTGGTTGCTTTATAAGAGGAGTTATCCATACAGATTATTGGCTTATGTTACTTTTCATAAGCCTCAGCCTCACTAGCTCCTAACGCCAGTTCTAGTCCTGGCCACAGAGGATTCCCAGACACCTTCGCTACACACTCTAAAGGATGCAACACAGTACAGCTCCAATATCATTTCCAACAGCTTGAACTGGCAAAAAAAACCCTCAGTCTGTAAGTCTTTGCAACCTATTGTGACCCTGTCAGAGACTATGGCAAAGCATTGTGCTATGCAGATATATGCAATTCTGCTTTAAAATTAGCCCTAGATGAGGTGTAAAACCAGCCCAAGCCACAAGACCCTTTACTCCCTTCCTTAGTCACACAGGAAGAGCCTCAAAACCTCCCAAACAGTTTCTAAAAATAAGCACAAAATCTAGGGTTATAACCTGGAAAACAAAAAAAGCAGACTCAATAATACAGCAGTTTTATGGTAGTCATAACCTCCCTTCTCCTCCTGTTCCCAACAACTCTCTCATGTGGCACAGGCTCTCCCTATTTCTCTTTTTCCTGTATAAGAGTAAACATTACAGCACTCCCACTCCTAAATGCATCCCACTTCAGACTCAATACATAATTAAAGGCAGAATAACTGTCTTCATCTTATATTTAGCTTTAAATCTTTATGGGTCTATTTCAGACCTAAGAACTTGCAAAGCCGTCTATTCTTGTAAGCTGTGGTACTCTATTATAATAAAAAAATACATAGGAGCTTTACCTGACCTTTAAAGAAACTTTACATCCCTAGACAATTGGGACTATAGCAACTTTCAGCACCAAAAATTACTAGTGCTTTTTATAAAAGAGGCTTACTTTATAACAACTGCATCCTGAGCACTGGAATTCAAAATGGGTCTCACTGCCATGTCACCTGTGAAAGACTTCGGCACAGCCTGCCCTGTTCCACTGCTTCACTGGTACATCTTGCACTAAGCAAAACAGATTATTCAAATGCCAGTCACTGGATGGCATGGCACAGGAGGAACAATTTTTGAAAAAGGGTATTTTGATTAACTTATTTTGAAAGAAAACCCATCATCATATATTCTTCAAATAGGAAACAAAAAATTTATTACTGAATTATATCTATATTTAGCACGCATACTAACTCAAACCACTTGGGCACAAGAGACAGGTAACACTGCTTACATTCCCATTTTACAGCCAGAAGTGTCTGGAAAGTTGTAAAAGAAAGTCTGGTTTGCTCTGCATTTTGTATTTTTGGAGGTGGCCTGGAACAGAAATCATGAATATAAAAAACCTTAGAGAACAGCCGAAGCCCAGCGGTGAGCAGATTCTGCTCTGTTGAGCTTGCCAAACCAAAAGGCATATATGTGCATACAGTCTGTTATGGAAATGCCCCATAGAAGCGAAAAGCAAAACTACTTTATTCTCATGAAAGAGAAACCTTCATGCCCAAACTGTCCCCCATTTTCCAGACAGTTAGTACCGAACTCAGAAAGATAAAAGGTATATTTCATCGGAACAGAACACCTAAGAAAATTACTTGTACTATTTTTAATGCAGCTCTTGGCAAAAGATTGCTTGCTGACATAGTTTTACATTGCGATATCAATATTGCAGTGTTCTCCAGATTTAACACATTCACAACTGACCCACGATAAAGTACCAATGTCCAAAGCTCTTGGCTAAGTGCTCACAGCTGCTCCCCCCTTAGCCACCAACTCATTTCTTCAGTGAGAACACTGCCTTCTAGGAACAGGACAGGACATTCAAACTCCACTTCTCTATTGTTACGAAGTCAGGCAATTTCCTGAATAGAATGTAATGTTTGCAAGTAACAATGCTTACAAAAAGTGTTGTTCACATTTATAGAGAGCCCGCAACTCTGAAAGATCCCAGAGAGCCTCATGAACTTTACATATCCGACACTGTGTATACCAAAGAAGAGAAAGCAAGCCTACTGCAGTGTGAAAAAAGTCAAAAAAAAGGCTGATAGCGACATACAGTACTGCCAAAACCTATATAAAAAAATACTGTGTGAGGTACATTCCGAATCACAAATGGTAGTTTTTAATTAAAATATGAAGAAAAGTGTCCCAAATGTTTCAAGTGCCTTCTGAGTATTTAAGTCATTAGACTGCATTTTGGTCATGTTCTGAAGCTTTGCTAGTAGCCATATTGTTTAAAGGAAAGCTGCAATTTCAGCAAAATGATAGATGCCAGAAACATGAATTAAAGGTGGGAGGAAGTATCTCAAGTCCTTGGTAGATCTGGCAATAATTATTACATCTAGAACAGTAAATTAGTACATTTAAAACATATTTAATATTGAAACGGGGGGTTCATTTTATTGTTCTTAGAACCTAACAATCTACCTCTTCAAGAGCTAGCTGAGGGCTTGAACCGGTCCTTACAGAAGCAAGCTAAAATTTTCAGGTGGTTAAATAAGAACAGAGGTAGTCTCTAAATCCACCTAGATCTACATGCCAGATTTTGCTGGAATTCTCCTTCAAACTTCATATCTAATGGAGTAACATGCACGGGCATGTCAAAGTTCTCTGTTAAATGGAAAAATCAAGGACTGGACTCAGCCTGAACAAGGAGAAAATACTTCATGTCAAGTACAACCACATATGTAAAACTGACAGTGGAATATGACCAAATGACAGAAAACTGGGGGAAAAAAATCTTGAAAAAAGAAAAAAAAATTAAAGTTTCCTCTAGTATTTTAAAACATTAAATATTATAGTTTTTAACTTCACCTTAGAAATGCACAGATCACCATAGTAACTAGTATTAAATTGATTCTACCCTTTATCAGGATAAAGTTATTCAATAGAAGTTTTTTTATTAAACTTCCAGCAACTAGACTCTCCCTGGGCTGTTTGTCTGTGTGTGTGTGTCTGTGTCTGTGTGTTTGTGTCTCTGATAAAGGAAGTTTTAATACAGTGAATTTGTTACATGATTGCTGTCAATGTTTCCCCTACCAGAAAGCAGTGCTCCGAGAGGAAACAATGAGGAACAGAGTTATTCTGCTATCAGCGAATAAAGCTGCAGTGATATCAACAGAATGGTGGAATTGACTCATAAACCAGCATATCTTTACCTGCCTTTCCATCTCGTAAGAGGAATTATACCATTATGTGGAGGGAAATTATGCAGAAGAGGACAGCTGAATATTCTAAAATCTTATTCTTATGTAAATCAGACTGTCAATGAGTGCTTATTATTTACGCACAGATCCTTATAGTATTATATTAAATAGGTTTTTTTAAGTTTGCATACAGTGAAGATTTTATCAAATATATAGGGTATATTTTTAATAAATAAAATAGTATTTTGTTCACCTTTTCAGAAGAAATAACAGTACAACTAAGAAATTAATAGTCTGAATACTTATAAGAATTAAAACGAGCAAATTATTACTTTTTCATTGCAGAATAACCTGTATTTACACATTTTGTACCCTTCTATTTATCCTTCTTACAATCACATAAAAAGTACTATGAAATGCAATTTTAAAAATACGGATTTTTTTGCCCCCCAGTATTTTATTTCCACCTAGCAGTTTTCTCCATTACAGAAGCCCAGTTTTTGCCCAGCTCTTACATGGTTTACTGGTAGTTCTTTTTGTACACACCACAGCAGGTGTTCTCAACATTTCAATGTTTCCCAGCTAGGGAAAATAATTATTCTGCTTTATGCCTGGGAACTTAGGTACATTAACATGGTATCTAACCTGCCCATGGTGCAAAGGTACAGTTTCAATACCAACAGGACAGGTTCAATAGCCTAAGATCTGACCAGTGGAAACTACAGGAGAGAATAATCTTTTTCCCCCAAAACACAGCAATGCCTCTAACTGGGAAGTACAGTGCAATAGATGTTACAGTACATCCAGTAGAACCTAACAATTGGAAAATATCACTACGAAACATTATTCCCATCATGCATTTGTAACCCTGTAATCTTTCAAAATGCTGATAATATCTCCAGATTTACACAGCTTTGCAAGGGATGACAAAAGCTACAGACACACCTCCAGGTGATGGCTGGCTCTTGGAAGAGGCCAGACATACTGAGACTTCTCAAAGAATGATTTAACTACTCAGTTAATTCTATAATTTGCATATTTTTCTTTCTCGAATCCAATAAAATATCTCTCATTTAATATCAAAATTCAAACTTTGAAACTTCCCCTTAGCAAATTCTTTACATTTCCCTAGGCCTATTCCTGAAAAGTTATCTGTTTATATAATCCTACAGATGGTTACTCTGAAACCTACAGGTATTTTAAAAGCTCTGCAGACAAAATTCCACGACAGAATAAAATGAGCAGCTAGCAAATTAAATATTACAGAAAATTAAATAAAATTAACTTAAAGTAATAGTTTTCACCTAAAAATATGGTTTAAGGCAAAATGATTTTCTTGTTACTATTAATGGTGCATTTCATTATTAACATTAAGGGGGGGGGAATCTAAGTATTATTATTTGTAACTATTTTTATTGTTTTACAGACTAGTTACTCTGAATAATCAAACCATTCTACTCACTTGCTCCTGATCAGGAGAGTATTACAGGTTTTTACCAACTGAAACTACCAACTTAAAGGTAATAAAATATTTCTTTTTGGAAAAAAATGTTAACGTGGCATTAAAAAAACGTTTTAAAATAGAATGCAAATGCATGCTCAAAGCTGCCTTAGAACAGTGATTTTGATGTAAGATGTCACCGTGCTTCGTGATATCTAAGAGCACACTTCAGAAATTAATATAATTGATGGCAATACAAAAAAAATATAATAGAAAATAAGAAAAAAAAAAATAAGACCATCCATAAACCCACAAATAACTAGCTGTTCTTAAGCTGGGGAGGGAAAAAGAAGAAAAAAAAAAAAGTTGTAAAGTTTCCTTGGTTTCCTAAAAACTCTGTGTCCGAAGTATGGGGTGTACCTCACATGACGAACAGATTTAAAAGGATCAGAAGGAAGGAGGAATAGATGGAGGGAGGGGGAGAGAAAGGCAACACACCACCCTGCAGCTGGGACTTTCTAAACAATAGGATTACTGACAGGAATATAAATCTAACTTTCACACTGAACAGCTAGAGTTTGAAATTTCACAGAAATCCTTATTTTAGAAATCACAGGGTTGTACGTTTGCTGCTGAGATTGCACAACAGCCCAGCGAGTGGCAAAAAAATGAAAATAAAATATCCAGAGCTGTGGAGAACAATATTTCCATTTTGAATCGAGTTCCAGATGATTTATACAGACATAATAAAGTAGTAAATACAAGTAAAGCATTTAGCTGATTTATAGTAATCCTTATCTTCTAGATAATGACTGTATATGTATTTTGACAGTACAACACAATACTTTCAAAACATGTTTTGAGTGTAAGGATCATTTTTACTGAGAAATACTTCTCCGCTTTTGTTAAAAGTAATACAGATTTGATCAAGTTAACATTCTTTGTGTGAAGTTTACAAATTAGATGGCAGATCCAGTCATTCAAGTGTGGCCTACTTTTTGTTTTATATATCTCCTGGTGTTCTAAGGGAAATAATTAAAAAACAACACTGAACTAGAACTTCCATACATGAATGGATCACGCTCCCAAGCCCAACACCAGAGTAAAATGACAAATCCTGATGCCATGTCCTAAAACTCTAAATCTGTGGTCACCAGCTTTCCTGAGGATATCCAGTGATCTTAACTATGAGTTTCTAGTGCTGAAATTTTATTCTGGATACTATTTTAATATATTTGAAGTGTCTGTAACTGGAACTGGTCTCTTTCTCCATGTGCTGTCATGAACAGGATAGTTTACATAGGGGGTTTTTTAAATTATTTTTTGAAAGACCAGAGTTGGGAAAGGTCTTAGAGCAGAAATTCATTTTTTAATGCTAATATTTGTGTCTGTGAACATAACAGATGTGATGTTTGTAATGTGAAACGTGATCACAGCCAAAAATAATTTGAAAATGGCTGCTCTGCAGAGTTTATTTCATGTAAAAGAAACCGTTAGAAATGCCAAATGCTTTAACACCACAGCTTGCCCTGGATAAGCATTCGGTCTATGTAAGAATCTAGGAAGGGGAATGTATTACATATGACAAACCTAGGGATTTTCAGCCTGAAACTGCAATTTTAAGTTTATTCTTGAAAAATCAAAATTCAAATCTCTGTTTCCTCCCCTTTGTCCAGTTGTTGTAACTCTTGACCAGGACTGGAAAACCCACCACCAGAGAAACCTTTTCTCTTCTAGTTCAGTAAATGGGATAAAAGAAGCTTTTATGGCAGACACTCAGGACAGCAGGCTGAGAGGGCTGAACAGCACAACTGACCGTATGAGACAAAAGTTCTAAATCAGAGCAGAGAAAACAAAGAAACAATGCAAGACAAAGGGAAAGCAATAGTAAAATAGTTGTGTGAAATACAGACAGGGGAAAAGGTCTAGAAGGGTGCCTTAGGCTGACTAGTAGTTGGTAAAGGATTGGAGTTATGGGCGAAGAAACTGTTTCATGTAGTTCAAGTGTTATGATGTACAGGGGAGTAGATTCCTCTCCCTCCCCCCCTTCTTTGTAAATAGGCAGAATGGCATCAACATATGTCCATAGCACACTGGTAATCAAACCACTCATTAACATCTAGAACTGATTAAGTGTTTGGACACAAGAAAAGGCAAAAACTTCTCAGTGAAGACTTAATTCAGAGTTAAAGGCATTAGCACTCTTCAGCTTTTGTTGTGATAAAAATCCATCATTTGGTCCTAAATCTTGGTTTCCCATCTCATCCTGACCATCTCCAATTAGCTAGCCAAATAGTCCCAGAGGTACCGCTGAACCAGTACACTGACCAGCACAGCCCTTTCTCACCAATATACACATATCCTCTGCATCAGATATTTCTCTACCTTGATTATTTAACAAGAAAAGCATTAAGGGCAGGATTCAGCCCAGTTCATTAAACACATCAAAGGTGAATCTACAAATCCAGTGAAGGAATATGCCCTGTGGCAGTCAGAACATCACCTTCTGGCACCTCTCCCTGCTGGAAAGGAACAAGCTGGTTTTATACCTTTTCCCAGCTCCAACCAACATTGCTAAGACAATTTTGGAGCCAGATACTATTTAACGTAGCTACAATCATGAAAGGAATAAGGTTCCTATTGGGTAATGCAGTGTACAGGATAGAAAGAACTGAAAGAAACATCTTGAAATATAAGACTATAGTTAACTTCAATATGTTATTTCTACTACTTGACAAGTTACACCACTTCATTAGTTCTTTGTTCTTAGTCCTCCTGTTTGTTATCCTCTATCTTAAGTTGTAAGCTCTTCCTCTAAAAGAAAAACACAGTAAGGTATTCCAGTAAAATACTTGCACTTTCCATAACAGGTTTACACATTCTTCTGTTCTATACAGGAAAATGTGTAAGCCACTGCCCAGCTTAACATGTTTCCAAAACTCTAAAAATCTAACCACTGTAGATTCTGATCAAGATATGTGACAAATGCACTGAATATAATTACCAATTACAAATTTTGCAATTTTTTTTACTTACAATAATTTAAATAAATCCTAAAAAAAGGAAGACAACTACAGGTAATTCTCCAGTTACTTTTTAAAAAAAAAAAAAAATTAAGTCTGTACAGTCTGAAAAATATTACTAGTGTTTGTGAAATAATTCTTTTACAAAATACCATGTACTGTTGACATTTCCCAGGAAGTGTAGGGAACATTAGACACATAACTACAACATTATCAGGGTCAATCACAAAAACCAACAACAAAAGCAAAACACAAACAGGAAAAAAGTGAGTATACGCTAGGCATGAATTGCAATAACTTTGGGCTACCTTTGGGCTACATTTTCTTTATACTCACAGTTGACACTGGTCTCCTTTGATTCCTTTAGTTGTGCAGAAACATTTTCCTGTTTGCATATGACAAATATTTGCATGTCCACTGCACGTGCAAGCTGTAAAATCAAATAGGAAAAGTGAGATTTCTTCACCCATATTTTACTTTATAACCACAGGAATTTTCATAGATTTTAATACTTCATCCTAATAACAATTCCTTCAAGGTGTATAAATAAAAAAATGCTATTCAGTTATAAGTTTCTTTGAAGAACATTTCTCCAATGCATCATTTAGTTTATTTTCTGTAGAGTTAAAAACTAGGCATCTGTCTGTTAAGAACTATGGTTGTTCTCTATTAAGAGCTATGCATGTGAGGCAGCTCTCCTCCACACATTAAACAATAGCAGTCTGAGAACAGCCATTAAGGTCTACCATTCCAATACGTGATACAGAAAATTATTAACAATGCAATTATTAACAATACAATGGCAAAATTACACTAGTTTCAAATGTCTACTTAAAGAATATATTATTGCAGATGTTTGGTAAAATGTCTGATATAATTGGAACGCTTGCTTTTAAGAAAAGTGAACAAAAAGAAAGCTTTGAAATCACTTGAACAAAGGCAGAGTTAATACTGTAATTATAGTCAACAAGAATATTTTAGAAGCAAACATAGGCACCTTTAAAGCTCTTGAAATCTGAACTGGAGAAGAGTCACAGAGACATCATGACCACTCCACTCCTTTCTAAACTCAGTGGCTGAAGTAAATCTCTTCACAGTGGCCTGCTCACTGCCACACCTGCTCCCTTATTGATTCTCACCTCAAAACAAACATTAATGTTCCCAATTCTTGAACTTTTTGCTTTTTCTTCCCATGCTTATATGAATTACCATCTTGCTTAGGCAGTCCTCCCCTTTTTCCAACCAAGCACACAAAACTTAATAACCTTGGTCTGGTACACATGTCACTAAGTTCCCACATCATTCTGGAATAACTACCTGATAATATTCACGCTACACTTAAAGTCTTTCTTTGATACAAAGTAATTCTGAACCTACCTTGACAATCATTATATTTTCACTGAAGTTTTAATTAGGACTAAAAGATTTAATATGTGGGCTCCTGCTTGGGAACAGATCTGGTACTAAGTGGCAAGCTGTCTATAATAAAAGTTTATTTCCCACTTGATAATCCTAATATTGAATTCTTGTCAGAGGGATTGAGTTTTAATGTTCATATTCTACTGATAAGGGATAACACACAATGAATGCTTCTGTAACCGTGTCCCATACAACACATACCCTGAACTCTCTGGCCTAGCCTAATATAACAGCCAGACTAGAAACACAATTAAACATAAGATATTATTGACAGAATGTTGCAATGTCAGGAACTCAATGGTTTGTTCAGCCTTGAGAACTTGTTAAATAGCCAGCTGAAGCTGAAGGAGGGATTCTTAATAGGGAGGTACTAGAGGTTCAGACTGCCCGCAAGAAACAGAAGTTTCTATGCAGCATCTGACCTTTTTCTCTCTTTCAAAATACAGTTTATAACAACATTTCCGAAAAACAGTTACCAGAGAGTGCTAAATTTTGTTATTTTGTTATTTGATCTTGACACGCTACAATAAATGTTCATTGAAGTGCTGCTACTATATAATCAGTTATGTTTTCCTAAATTCAGTCATTTTTTCCCTTCTACATTTATGGAATTATTATTTAGACACTTCAAGCTGGAAAAGCCCCTTCTCAAATGTTAACTTTGTGTAACTCTGTGAAAAACAAAGGAATATATTTTTTACAGCTTATTCTGCTTCTGTTTAATTGCTCTTAAAAGTCACGTGCCATTACCAGACAGCACAAAAGTTATAAAGGAGCTAAAAGGCTGAATTCTAAATCACCTTCTAAAAGCTGTGAATACATTGACAATACAGAAGTTATTGCCAACCAACCTTAATTAATTACTCCCATAGTTATTGCTCATTTAATAGCAAGTAGATCACAAATGTGAATGTGGAACTTCCTCTACATGAGTAGCTTTTATTTAGTAAAAGTATTTAAACACCAAGTTGTACAAACCTCATATGATACTTTGTGGAAGGACAAAACCATTTCCTTTGGCAGGACAGACATGACTTGTATTCCCAGATCATGGAATTACCAATAAATCAAACTTTTCAGCACCATTTGTCCACAGGAACATCTAAATCAAAGCAGCACCTATATAGCACACTTCAGTGTAGTATGTGCTCCCTCATGCAGCCATCCACAGACAAATTCCTCTACAATCAGCCATGGATCTCCTTACATCGAAACTGCATCATGTTTTAGTCACTGCACTCTGTCTTTGGAGTTTCCTGAATTTATACTGAAGAACCATTAAATAAAGTAAACATAAGATGGAATTTATTTTCCCATGGATTCATCTCCAGATTTTGACATGTGTGTATCCATCACACACACAAATAAAGGATACATTCCTAGTTTGGTCTCTCTCACCAAAACCACCACCACGGCTGCTCTACCTCACCTGCATTTTCAGGACACATATGAAACTTCTATAGATCAGTATGGTTGGAAAAGGAGAAGAAAGGAGGAGTCCAGAGGACTCGGAACCTTGTATTCTGGATTCCTCATGAATGAAAAAGCTAGGTCTGACAAGCCCAGCAGCTAGTTTTTTTCTGTTAAAAAATGAAGATAAATTACTCTCATTGATCAAGTAATTTAACTGTTCCCTGGATAATACCTTGAAATAGGACATCAGGAGCTAATAACTTTTACATTATTTTAAAAATCACATATGGACAAATTTTATTTAATGGCAGTGAAAGCATGTTATAATCTCAGGTTTGCAAATTTCCTACCACTCTGTGGACCTCTACGGGAAGGGAGTAACTCAAAAAGCAAAATACATATAAGCCATCCCTGCTGTTACTGAAGCAAATGTGAATCCATGTTATCAAACAAATGCAACAGGAAAAGCAGGACGATATTATAGTACATTCAGTGGAAAAAGATTTGGATGCCATTATCTTTGTGCCTCGCTGAAGGTTTTTTCCATTGGCCTACTTCCAAATAATACAAAAACAAGTATGAGCTTTGAGTATGAAGTATATTTACAAATTAATGAACTGAAACCTAAAGTTGCATTTGATTTCAAAGGAACAGAAGATTTACATTCTCCTGTTACCTCAGTATTTCCATACTCCTCTTTGCATATTTTCTTTCATAGTTTCTACTTGTTTTTCTGTGGTTAACCCTTCTCAGTGAATGTTTTCTCTTCTGATACCATTAAAACTGTAGCTACAGTAGCATCTTTTGCAGTCTAATGCTAGGAGCAATATGCCAAATCTCAGGATCAGTTTTAAAAGCATATTTTGTACCAATCATTCTCAGCTGGTAGAAGTCAATATAAGAGATGCCACTTATATATTCCCATTTTTTTTTATTTTTTTTTTTTTTACATCCCACCCCTTTCCACTCCCATGCATTTTTTGTCAAGAAACAAGGCTTAAGTTCCAGCAGAAGCAGCTGCAGCTAAAGCCTGCATTAAATAACTCTTTTTATTTTCCTTCCAAAAAAGGACAGTTATCATCTTTAATGTTGATCTAAAGAAATGCTTAACATGATTTTTCTTTGTAAGAACTCCCTAAAGCTGAATGAAAAGGAAATAAGAGTTAAAATGAAAGCTATACTTAATACCTCACATTTCAAATGCTTTTCCTTTTTTTCTTTATCTTTTTTCTTTCTCCACCCCACCCCCCCCTTATGTATTTAATAAAAGGTTTAAGTTTAAGTAGAACTGCATGGTGGTAAGCAGAGATTTCTAACTGAAAATCCCAAGCTTAGACTACTTAATGCTAGGTGGTGAGAGGATCACGTTATTGCTTTTGATTTTTTGGCACTGTCTACCCCATCTTAATTAACATATCTGAGACACTCTCAAGGAAAATTTCTGAGATCCCATTTTTGTGCCTTACTGTTATGGCACAATATCGTGTTTTCTGTGGCTGTGTACGAAGTTAGCCAAGTCATCCCACTGAGATTCTCAGCCAGTAAGGACAGTTTCAGTTTCTGCCACACTCGAGCATTATACCAAGTTTCAGAATCTTTTAACTGATTCCCTTTCCCCCATTTAGTTCCAATGTCCTTCAGTGTGGCTTTTTGATAGCTACTGCTCTTTCATGTGTACAGTTAGGCACAGTATGAATCTTTTGCAATGTCATGTCTCTCGAGGGATGTTAGGTTAACAGTAAACATTCTCTATAGGACAATGCTTTAAATGATGTCCAGTTTTTAACATGAATAATTTTATTTGGGACACTGACAGTCGGCTTAAAATTAGAAGATGAAGCAAGCATATACAGATTTGCTGGGTTAAAAGAAATCCAATATAAGCAGAAACAATCTTTATGCTTTTCAATAGGGGTATTGCATCCCTAACAGAAAGATAGAAACAAATAGAAAGATAACACTTACAAGGCCAGTAGGGAAAGGTTCTTTAAACCTGATAGATATATCTATTTATTTTAAACAAAGGACAAAGGATATTTATTTTTTTTTCCCCCAAAGAAATCTAGAGTCAGCTTTTGGCCCTACCCTCAAAAAAACCCACACCACCAACACAGAAAATCAATCTCACCAATGCCATTGTATCTTATGTGAAGTACCACTGTAAGAACAGTAGTACAAGATTGTTACAGAAGAGACATGATTATCTACAGGGTCCATCAGATTCAGATTCTACTGATGTACGACACATTCCAGCACTCATAGCAGCACCACACTCAAACACTTTCAGGTTATGATGACACTAATCCTCTCTCAAATCTTCCTGACAGTCACCAATGCAGAGAGTACCTTGAAATCCTGCTTTAACTTTACAGCAAGTTTTAGATACAATAACATTGCAACAGTCTCAATAAATTCTGTAAATTCAATAAATTCTCTATTTCCTCCTAATTTAAGTACTCATATTCACTATTCAAAACTCAGAATTAAACCTCTGCAAACCAACTGGTTAAAATGAAATATACAGAATTTTCTTCTTAAAAAAAAAAAAAAAAAAAAAAAAAGGTAAAAATCTGCATCCCAAAACACTACTGACTTTAAATAACAGTAAGTTAATTTCAGGCAACCTATTTTTAATGAGATAATCACACCTCTGGGATATAACAGGGATTGACAGTATAACATGGCTCCTTTTCAGTCATGGGAAAGAAGTACACCTGTCACTCTCTATTTCATAATTCACACAGTGCTAACTGTTTTTAATTATGACAAGACTCAAAATAAATTCCAGCTTCTGCTGGATTTCAGAACCTTCTATTAGGCAAGAATTACCATTAGCCTTACACCTTCCAAAATAAACTGCTGTACATGAAACACAGAAAAACTTGTACCAATGCTCATATTTCACTTAAAAATACAAGCAAAGATGGGAATTAGAACTGTCACAATTTTGTCTGTCGAACACTCAGGCACAGAATATAGATATATAGAAAAAATATATTAAAAATATAGACATATAGAAATATTTTTTAATCAAAATGTATTGTACAACTCTGATGGAGACTTTATTTCACGTTGCAGATTCCTGCCCAAACATGTATACATTCTTTAAATCAACTTCCAAAATTTGTGTAAATTATATGGTATGTATATTTTTTTAAAAAATCATATCAGTTACAAAAATTATTCTTGCAAGTAAGACTGGAAACTTTAGCTGCAGCTTTTTGGAACCATTTGTTCACCTCCATCATGACTGAGAAACATGAGTTAAGCACACAAGATCATATAAATGCCTCCAGGTTGAGCTTTAATAATGGATTCTGATCCCTTTTATGTTCTAGGTATAGACACACCTTAGAAATCCAGTCCTCTGTAGATGCTGGAAATGATCCCCCAGACTGTCTGGCAAGACTTAAAATCTCATTAATATCAAGTATCTTAGTGCAAATAATAAGCAAACTTTTGTAACAAATTTCCCTGTCATCCTCCTCCTACCATGCTTTGGTTTGTATCACACTCCATGTCCATGAACGCAATTTCACAGGAATGAAACCAAAACCATCTTCTGATGGACAGAATACCACAAAGGTGATTAAGGAACTGGATCATCTTTCATATTAGTGTATGAACTTATCTCAAACCTGCGTTTATATTCTGCACACACACTTTTGTTAAACAGTTATTTTTAATACTTAACTGCCATGCAAACATTTTATTGATCATTAAATATTTCAAATAAATCAATGATCTATGCCTCACAATAAAAAACATGCTTAAAATGTGGAATTTTAAACATATTTTGTTATGTTATTTTTACATATTAACTGAAATTATGACATTAGAGCTTTAAAAACAACAAAAAAAACATCCTGGCAATATCCACTCTATTTATGGGGAAACAGTGGTTCACAGTACTTTTTTGTACAACATGAAGACTCTAAGTAGAACAGAAAGATTCTATGAAAACAATATAATCCAGCAGAGTAAATCCATGCTGCAAAACCGCAACCCTATAGAATTTATTAAATAATAATTTCACAGCATGATTGATTCAGGGTTGCTAGCTCAGCATATAGATGTTCTTGCCGATGCTGACAACAAAAGAATATCCAGCACTATTTCCATGAAGTATGCATTTTACACAATTGAATTTAAAAACATATATTGCTTAGCTCCCACGCCCAACATACAGCTGCAAGACCAATTTTTCTCTCAAACCAAGCTCACTTCAAACGGTACTTTAAGTTAATACGTTTGCTTACGTCAAAGGTTACTAAATCAGTAGCTGCACGAGGATAATTCCTTTAAGACACCTTGCTGATTGTTTTTTAAAAGGAAAGCTACGCAATGTTATTAAATATTGAGGTGTACTACTGTGTTAATTTTGGTAACATGCAAGGCAGAAAAATTGCTTTAAAAAACATACACGTTGCATCAAAAAAGATACAGTCTTTCTCGTGCAACTAGACTAAGTAAGAAACAATGAGTATAAACATATTTTAGACATTAAAATGTAATGTTCAGTTTCACTGTAAATGTTCACCTGTGTAATCCATTAGTCTACTTGCATGAGAACTGCACTTCTGAGACAATTTTCTACATTAGTAATACTGTAAAACTGTACAGTCACTTATTTTTCTAGAAACGTCTATCTAGCTGGAAGCTCATGATACCTTTTTAGTGTTCAATAATTACTTTTATAGGAAATACATCCATTTTGAGATGGGTAATGTAAAAGCCAACAGATGTGCCCAGCAACATTTATTCAGTATCACTAATTGAGTAGCATTAAAATTAAGGTAAAGAACTTCTTTGAAGCAATAAGCAGTAAAAATAAGAGTATATAAAAAAAAGATGGTATTAGAAAGGACCGCTGTACATGCAGGTCAAATGAACTGTCATTTTCTAGTGATGTGATTAACCTTCATAATAAACCAGTCTTACTTAGACTAATTAGCACATATATAACTCATTTCATTTTCATCCTTCTCAGTTTCTCTTGTGATTTATCTTTTTTGGTCTCAAACGTATTTATTTTTCATAGTACAATAACAGCACAAAAAAGACAAAAACGATATCTAAATGTATTGACAAAGTACCAAAGGCTGTGAGACAGAGAGAAAAATAGATGGAATAGATAGAATTTTTAGGATTTATATAATTAAGCTATGGAATCTGCAGGAATTCTCCAACCACCCAAATTATACACGCACACACATATATAAAATAACATATGTGTCATTTAAAACAAGGTCAGTTATTCCCTATATTCATAAAAAATAGATAATCATTTTACCAGATTAATACTGGATATAAATTTATTCAGGAAAAGGCAAGTATGGCCAATCACCCTGGAAGCCATTTTTGTAAAATTAGACACTCCTCACATTGCAATTTCAATTTTCAATGGTTGCCTCAGATTGCAGTGCATTTTAGAGGCTAACCTGGTGGTTACAGAAATGCTCTTGTCCTTAGCCACTTCCCATTGCAAAAGAACAATTCATACATGACTGGATGTGATTTTAACTCTTTTCTGAAATGTATAGCCACAGCTAACACAGGCAATTTCACTTGACTGTGACTGAGATCATTTAACTACTAGTAAGGCAATATGGTTTTCCTGAAAAACATTACTGTGCCACACAGTCAAACAATCTGGAAGTCACAAGTGAAGGTTCCTGGGGTTTTTGAACTGATACATACATTCCAGAAGTAGCATATTTCTTCTAAAAATCCCAAAACAAATCTGGGACCAGCAAACAGGCTGATTTTGTGTTACAGAAAAAATCCAATTTGGTTACACCAACACAGTCCTATAGCAACCTTTTCCATTTAACAGCCCGTATTTTTTTTTAAGCCATTTTTATACTGGTAAAATAGCTCTGCAGTGCTTGTATTTCATTATTTCTTCTGTTTACAGCATTCCTGCTGAAAAGTGACTGATTTTTTTGTTTGTTTATAATAAATACCTCTCAAGCAATCATACCAAATCTGTCTTTAATCATCAACAACTAACATTATAAAGACAGCTTGGAAAACCATAATTTTGTTTTATACTAGTAGATAATGAAAATGGAACACAAAAGATTAAGGCTGAAAGACAGGATATTTTTTGTTGTTATGAACTGAACAGAATCTTAAACAATTAACAAGATTCTTGCTGTGCCTGAATCTTTCATGCCAATACTGAGCTGTAGAACAGAATTTTTATAGCTTGCTCTTGGGATCATTCAGGAATAACACATACAGAAGACAGTATTTTCTACCAAAAAAAACTCTGCCAAACCAAAACATTTCCATGACAACTCATGAACTATACCAATTTTATTTCCTCCATGTAAATCTGTGTGAAAACCTGAAATTTTTACACTGAATTTGAACATGTAACACTGAAAAATTCCATGTGAAAGCATTAAAAGCACTTTAATTTCAAGATAAGTTTAACATGTCTTACTTATCAGCTTCCTTTTCATTCTTTCTACTTCTCCTTTTCATTTTTAAACATAAGTTATTAACAAATAAATAGCCTGCAAATATTACAGTGGGTTAAGTTGCAGGTTTTTTAAGTTCAAGTCAAAAACTAAAACTCCGTAGCTGATTTATAGTACAGTTCTTTGAGTATGCAAGCATTTATAGAGACGTTTCCTTCACATATGCCCATGCGACTACAAAATATTATTCCTGAAATTACTTTTAGTTTTCTTGTTTGTAAAGAGGCTTCCTATATGAAAACATAGATAAGATTTGAATTACTTAAAAAAGAAGTAATTTCAGATCTGGCAGACTAAAACTTTTATTAGGTTTAGTAAAATCTAAAACAGTGGGGTTTGTTGGTTTTGGCTTTTCTTTTTAAAGGAAAAACATAAACTGATAGTTTTCTATGCCTTCACCTTTGCATGTCCAATCTGAGAAGTGTATAAGAAGGCATTTTTCATACACCAAAGGCTTAGTACATATATCCTTAAACTGTGAATTTTTAAATTTTCTTGGAAAAGACAGCAGCTTGTCTACTGCCTATTTTGAAAATTTTGGCCAAAAACCTCCCTTCATCAAAAGGCTGATATTTTTTCCCCTCTCACTAAAGAGAGAACGTATAACTTCTTAAATTGTAACAGGAAAAAAATAAATCAAAGATTATTATAAGGCACCATGAAAAGCAGAACATTTTAAAACCACTTAGTAGCTATTCATAGAGGCTTTAAATGTTAAAAAAAAAATTACAATCTAAGGTGAAAAACAACTGAAATCAACAACTGGTGATTGCAACTATTTGTGTGTATTTGGTCATTCAGAGTAAAAGCCTAAAGAAGAGAAATTACTTATGCAATTTATCAGACAAAAACGCCACAAAATGTAAAGAAGTCAGCAAATCATTTTGTGTTAGCCATTAGGAGGTACAAAATACAACTGATTTTTAATGCATCCAACTGTGAGAGAAGGTTTTTTTCCTTAAATAACTAATGCGGTCTGCCATTGTAAGGTATTGCATTTACTACTCAGAAAATGAAGGCAGAATCAAACGCAATCAAACAGAAATGCTGTTACAAGAGGTTTTTGAGAATCTTCTTTCTACCGGTTGGAAAATGAGTTGCATGATGCCTCAGAAGCTATTTTCTCAACAGTCTGTAGGGGATTTCCAAGACCCCCTGGGGAGAAGAATGACCATTTCAATGCAAAATACACCTAGAAGGTAGATTCAAAAATTACAAACAAACAAAATGTTTTTTTTAAAAAAAAAAACCAACCTATTGTATTTGAGACAACAACACTTACTGTAGTCAAATGTTTATTTAAAGATCGCGTAACAGTTACTTAAGAAAATGTCACCTTCAGCTTACAACTGCCAACCTTCAGCTGAAGACTAGCATCTTCTCAGCCTAGAGACAACAGCTCTGTGAGCCCTTTAACTCTTTCAGCACAAGGTAAAAATACGTTTTCTTATAAGAGGCAGACAAAACCACTATATTTCCAGACAGCTGAACGTTTCTAAATCATTCCCTGCCTATCTCCTCTGGGAACATCTTTTACAAACCAATGACTTTACAAATTTCATTAGGAAGGTGAACATACTGACACACAGCTCAAACAGCACATCAGAAACACATTTTATAAATATTCCTTATTCCATAAAATAAATTTATAGCATGTAAACCTGAAAAACACAAAAATAAGAATGCAGAGCAACTCATTCATCATTGCCAAAAACTATGTTACACAACAACATGCAGGACTTGATCACCAGCATCAGTGAAAGCAATAGAATTGTCATTAATCCTTGTGAAAAGATAAAATAGGCACAGAGATAAAGGAATATAATATAAATCAAACTGCTGTATCTCTTCAATATCTATAAAAATAGTAGGTGGTGATCAATTAAAGGATGCCTGAATTCTTAGTTTTCAGGCTAAGATGCTTAATAAACACAAAATAGCTGCTACTTAAACAGACTAAGATAGTACAAGTTGTTGCTATTCTTTTTACTATTTCAAATATTTTTCTTGCAATACAGACCTAAAAAAAATTTAGATTGTTTATTAAATATGCAGTATTGTTTGCATATTTATAAATTTTCAGAAATAAATTTGCCTTCTTTTATTTTTCTTTTTTTAAAAAAGCTACTTTGTTCTCACTCCACTTGCATAAATTAGAATGAACTCCACGGAATGGTGAAGTTACATTAATGCAAAGCAACATACTGTAGCAGTCAGCCTTAACAAAGAAAACTATTATTGATAAAATTGGTTACTAGATATATAGCTACACAATTTGATAAAATTGGTTACTAGATATATAGCTACACAATTGTGTTTGTGCAGGGTGGAAAAAATTTTGTTATGCAAGAAAAAAAATATCTTCAAAGGAGTCAAAAAGACACTTTGACTACCTTATTTTAATCACCTTTAAGAATAAATAAAAGTTTTAATGGTCAGGAGCTGTGAGAGTGGGTTGAACTTAACTTATTACCTTCCGAGTATGGTAATAAAATAACACTATATAATTTGGATGGGAGAGTATACCATCTTGAACAGCTCAATTTGACCAAAATTGGACTCAAATGAACCAAAAAAATATTCCATGCCATAAAATGTCATGCTTAGCAATAAAAATTTGAGCAGGGGTAGGCAGGGTAGTGATGTGGGAGACAGCCATTGCTTGGAGATTAGCCGGGCATCAGGCCACTTGTGTAAAGCTGATGAGTGGCTTGGTTTGGTCCCATCTCCCACCCCCCTTTTTCCTTCCCCGTTACACTGTCCTTATCTCAGCCCATGGGTTTTCTTGCTTTTGCTCTTACTGTTCTCTTCCCATCCCGCTGTGGGGGAGCAGGGAGCGAGCAAGTGGCTGAGTGGTGTTTAGCTGCTGGCCGGGGTCAACCCACCACACTGTCAGCAGTTTTGCACAAACACCAGTTTTTTCAATAGCAATCCTAAACTGATGCTGGAACCAGTACTTTCCCATGCTGCTGCTCCTAAAATCAGACCACTCTGCAATGAGCACACATATCCTGATGTAGTAAGTAAGATCAAATTTAGAGAATCAAGTATTAACTGGAAAAAGTTGTGCTTGACAGGAGATTTATAAAAGTTTTCTGCATGCAATCAAGGAAAATCATCAAAAAGATTTAAAGATGTGGAACATAAATCCTGTCAAAACCTTACAAAATCCGACAGCCACCCAAATAATCTCCCTCTGGAGATTAAATGTGAGGAATGTTACATTCAGCAGTTGCTTTTTCTTTTTTCTCCCATAAAATTATAGACATCTGAACACAGCTTGACAATGACACTTTCCTTGAAGTATAACTCCAGGTCCTTCACCTAGGATTATTCTAAAATGGGTTATGGAATACAAATGTATCTATAAAAAGGTTCCTAGTTTTAGCTGAGGTTTTGCTTTTAATTTCCAATTAATTATGCTACAAATCATACTTTGTAATAAAGGTCTAATCCACAACAAAGCAAAAAGAAAATTATATGTATACACAACACTTAATAGCATACTGAAAAGTTTGTTTGGCAGTCAAAAAGTAACTGCAACAGTAATTTGTTGAAGATGTCTTTTTCTGAGTTCGTCAACTAATTTTTCTTATGGCAATCTGCTTTTCTTCTGCTTTAGTAGCACTGGATTTATTTCAAATACATTCTGATTGGAGTGAATTAAATTTAAGTTCATAACTAAACACAACTACAGGCATTTTATTCAGTCCGTGTTCAGATTATCTGGAATACTGTTCAATAAACAGCATTCACTAAAGGAGGGAAAATAAATTTTAAAATCACCTTTGGGGAAAGGTCTTAAAAAAAATGCTAACTATTCTAATGATCTCCCTTTAAAAAGCAGTATGAAGCTTCTCTTTAATATCTTATCATGCTATGATCTCTTTTCTTTATATTTTACATGTACTAAGAAGCCCTCTACCTATTTAAAACCAATTTCAGCATTTTAGTTAAAATTAAGTAGTTTTATTCCTAATAAGGTACACTATAAAATGAGAAATTGGTGTCATCATCTCTATTCAACCTTGTAAAGAAAGAAAAGAAAAAAACAAACCACACACACACAAAAACCCACAAAACAACACTAAGTAAAAAAACCACCGCTACCGCAAAATGGGATTTCTTGACAGCCCCCTCATCTGCTGAAACCTTTGGTTATATTGTTTGTATAGGATACACAAAATCGTGTTTTCTATTGGAATTTAGCACCTCATGATTGGAATTTAGCACCTCATGTGAGCTTTTCTTTTTCTGCATAATCCTAAATTAGTTTCTTTTCACAGAGTTTTATTATGAACTTGTGACCCGCTGTTTTCTAGAAACCAAGGTACAAGACTAACAGTGTAAGTGAATACTTTTTTTAAATTAGTTCTGTACCTAGTACCTGAGGACACTATAAAGCATACCGAACTCTTTCCCCCCCCCCCCCCCGATCTCCAACATTTATCCATTTTTATTTAAAATGTTTTTTTTCACACAGACTCCAGTATCATAAGGTTCCAATCCGCTGAATACCTGTTATTTATGTGAACAACCACAAAGTACCTGGAATAAAAGATTTTTTTTTATTTTGAACACAGACTTAGTCACTGTGAAAAGAAGGCTTCTAAAACATAATATTTAACCCAATATAAAACTTCCTTTAAAACCTTAGACTTCTAACGATGGAATGCCCAATCCCATGATCTTAAATGCATTAGTGAATTCCATAAATGCAATTCTCTACATGCTAGATATTAAAACAGCTAAACAGAAAAACTATAAAACACTGTACCCCAAATTGCCATTCTGTAAGACAGCCACAACTCCCATCAATTCATGTTCATTCCTAATTCTATTTTAGGAAGATACAGAAGAAAATGGTTTCGTTGCTGTTTATACTACTAGTCAAGGATACTGTGTTCCTTTACACCTTCTACGTTTCTGTTAGTTTTTCCTGTAGAAGACAGTTAAAAGCTCTCTGTCCTCATTCTTAGTCCTACCTTACATAAAACTTAAGGTCCCCAAATATAAGATTTTGGATCAGAAACCTTTTCAAAACAGAATTCTCCTGTGAAGAGAAAAGACCAAATTTACAGCTGTCTACAACAGTAGTCTAATTCACCCACTTGGCTAATTTCTGATATAAAGTTAAACACTGAGTATCACTCTAATATTTCTAGTAAAAAATAATCAATCTAACTCTACATAGTGATAAAGCTTATTTTTTGCCATTCTCATTAGTTTCACAACAGCACAGGTGCTGACATCTATGGACAACACTGGACAAAAAAGCATCCAAACCCCAGGCATTGCGGTGCAGTCAGAGTCACGATGAAATGTACAGGAATTAATATTTTGAAGAGTAAAGTATCATTGCAAACAGGGTGGGGAATTGCCTTCCAGGTACTTCAGTTGATCTCCACTAGCTCTCAATATCCCGCTCGTGTTAAATGCTGCACCAAGCCTGTATCCACATGACACCAGAGGAGGTTATCAGCTTTGGCTAAGTGTTAAAAATACTAGGTGTAAGAAAGCTACAGGGTCCTGTTTTCCAACTACCAGCAACTAAGTATTCTTGGTTTGTTGGTGTTATCTTGACAACTAATATCTTTTACTACTTCTGTATATTATTTTCCTCTTGGTCCTGTGCTGCGTTCCAGGGATGTATGCGCGCACACCCGTCTGCTACAAAGATTGCTGCTGTTGTCACCACCAGCTGAAAAGCGTGAGACATCAATGATTACAAGACAGCTTAAACATGACCAAAAACTGTAAGATTCCTTACAGTCCTAACTGGACTTTTGTGGCTGGACACATCGCATTTCCCATTTTGAAAATTTAAATACAAGAAAAGAATCATTTTTTAAAATACAAGAAATTGTGGGTTTTTTAAAGTCTCTTAGAAATAATCTATACACTATTTATTACAAAACTAAATGTTGTACCCAGTTTGTTTTTAATTTACCTGACTTCAATAAGCAATTTTATGACTACCAGACTCAATCGGAGGAAAGATTGATGATTGCTTGAGAACCAAAATTTAGATGTTCTATTTTAAATTTCTACCTTCTTCATATAATCATTTTATATAGAAATGCATTATGTGATATAATTTGGACTGTGAACATCTGTCCTTTGTTTCTAAATAATTAACGATATAAGCAAAACATCAGGTCATTGCTCACTGAAGATTAATAGCTAGCAACAGCAGCTTTTGTGCTATTAAAACTATTACTACAGGCTAATACAAACATGCTTCTGGACACGTGTCACCACTTTGTGGTCATAGCAGCGGAAAAAGTTAATTGAAATAAAAACTAATACACTAGTTAAACTATCTCTGTTTTTTAAATGTTGTTCCAACTGCTAGCATATAATTTTCTAGAAGTTATAAAAAATAAAAAATGATCAATTAATTCTCTTTAACATCTAACTTTATTGAGCTCACATATTTTTTGTTTCCTTGGTTATCACAGATTATTATAATTCCTACATATTCTCATCAAAATGACAGTCTGTATGACTGTTCCCCACAGAGAACTGGTATTAACAGATGTTGTAAGTGATACCAGTGATGGATATGAGAGGCCGGGAAAGCTTCAAGGGCAGGTTACCAAAATAAATTTCAGTACTAAGGCATTAGGCTTCCAGGTTTGGAAGTTTAACACTTTGGAAGTTTGGGAGTTTGACACCTAAATCCCTCAAAAAGCAAATGATTCCATCTGCTCCAACTACTAAAGGTTTTGCCTACCCTGACTAAAGATGTGCAGTTTTGAATCAACTGATTCTCAGGATGGAAATGGCCCTGGGTGCACTAACTATAAATTTTTTATGCAAAAGGCAGATGCTCCTTTCAGTACCTTGATTTTAAAACAAATTAACTGTAGTTCGCATGCTCCTAGCTGATCTCAATGCTAGCTATATATATGGATATAGTCTGATCATACTATGCAGAGAATTCAGGCAATGTGCACAGAATATCCCATTTCAGAGTACAAAATCAATTTAGGCAATACATGCTTTGACCGTTAGTTCATCAAGAACAGTAGCTAGTTGTGTGCAGGTAAAAACTATTAGACACAGGATCATAGAATCCTTTAGATTGGAAAACACCTTTAACATCATCGAGTCTAAACTGTTAACCCAGGAATACCAAGTCCATCACTAAACCATGTCCCTAAGCACCAAACCCATACATTTTCTTACATACTTCCAGGGATGGTGATTCCACCACCTCCCTGGCCAGCCTGTTCCAATGCTTGACTACCCTTTCAGTGAAGAAATTTTTCCTCATACCCAATCTAAACCTCCCGTGGCACAACCTGAGGCCATTTCCTCTTGCTCTATCACTTGTTATCTTGGGGAAGAGACAGACCCCCACCTGCCTGCAACCTCCTTTCAGGTGGCCATAGAGAGCAATAAGGTCCCCCTGAGTCTCCTTTTCTCCAGGCTGAACACTTCCAGTTCCCTCAGCCGCTCCTCACCAGCCTTGTGCTCCAGCCCCTTCCCCAGCCCCGCTGCCCGGCTCTGGACACGCTGCAGCCCCTCCATGTCCCTCTTGTCGTGCGGGGCCCAGAACTGAGCCCAGGGTTCGAGGGGCGGCCCCACCAGTGCCGAGTACAGGGGGACGGTCACTGTCCTGGTCCTGCTGGCCACACTATTTCAGATACAAGCCAGGGTGCTGTTGGCCCCCTTGCCCCCCTGGGCACCCTGCTGGCTCCTGCCCAGCCGGCCGTCAGCCAGCCCCCCCAGGCCCTTTCCCCCCAGGCAGCTCCCAGCCCCCTGCCCCAGCCCGCAGCGCTGCCTGGGGCTGGTGTGACCCACGGGCAGGGCCCGGCACTGAGCCTGGTTGAACCTCATGCAGGTGGCCCCGGCACATCGGCCCGGCCTGCCCAGACCCCCTGCAGAGCCCCCTGCCCCCCGGCAGGTCAGCACTGACCCCCAACGGGGTGTCGTCTGCAGACTGAGGGTGCACTCAGGCCCCCATCCAGATTGTCAATGAAGATATTCAACAGAATTGGCCCAGCACTGAGCCCACTTATGACCTGCTGCCAGCCAGAGGTGACTCCATTTACTACCACTCTGAGCTCAACTGTCCAGCAAACCTTTTACGCAGCATAGAGCACACCCGTCCAAGCCATGAGCAGCCAGTTTCTCCAGGAGATGCTGTGGGAGATGGTGTCAAAGGCTTTACTAAGGTCCAGGTCAACAACATCCACAGCCTTTCCCTCATCCACTAAGCGGGTCACCTTGTTGTAGAGGGAGATCGGGTTTGTCAAGCCGGACCCATCTTTATCTTTCACAAGCCCAGGTGGCTGGGCCTGATCCCCCAGTTGTCCTGCACGTGCCGCATGATGGCCCTCATGGTGAGCTGCTCCACAACCTCCCCCAGCACCGAGGTCAGGCTGACAGACTCATAGTGCCCCAGATCCTCCTTCCTGCCCTTCTTGTAGATTGGGGTCACATTGGCTGACTGCCAGTCTTCTGGGACCTCCCTGGTCAGCCAGGACTGTTGATAAGCGATGGACAGTGGCTTGGTGAGCTCCTCCACCAGCTCCCTCAGTGCTCCCAGGTGTATCCCATCTGACTCCATATACCTGTGTATTTCTGAGCGGAGCAGCAGGTCACTGCTTCCTCCTGCACAGTGGGGACTTCATTCCGCTCCTCCTTATCCCTGTCTTCCAGGTCAGAGGATGCCTCAGTTTTCTGGAAAAAGCTTATTTGCTTATTTACTCATTGACTTAAAAGTGAGCATTTGGCTCGCTTAGGTCAGGTGTAAAAGCATGTGCAAAAAAAAAAAAAAAACCCAGGGGTACAACCATAAAACTTTACAATAAAGGCACAAAATAAAGATTACAGGGCTGTAAAAACTAGCACAAGCATTTATGCTAAGAATTGTAATGAGCAATCAGGCAAGGAGTTTTTGTTGGGAGTTGGGGTTTCGGGAGACTTTTTGTTCTTTGGGAGTTTGGTTGGGGTTTTTGGGGGCTTTTCTTGTTCTCTTTGATTTGGCCACATAATATTTGACAGAGCTATACATCAGTCATCAAATGCACTTTCAGATCTCACAGTATGAAGTTAATACTGTAATACTCTAACAGTTATTAGTTGACAGTTCATTGAGCATTTACAACTTTTCAGTCCACTGAATGTGTTTTGGGGATAAAAACTTTACTACATGTCCAGCTGTTTAACAAATCGAGAACCTAGTAAACAAAAACAAACAAAACAAAATAATAAAAAAGAAACACACCAAAAAACAAAGCACCAAAAACCCAAGAAAAGGCCGCTTGAACTCTACACACAAATACACTCATTGCCAGACCTCAAAATAATGGTCTAACTTCCTTTACAAGCATATCACATAAATGAGACAGTGCAGTTGCATTAGATTTGGGTTTTGAAAAGCCTTAGTGCAAAAGTGCTTCATGCTACAACCCAGAGAAAGTATGGATAACTGTATTGTAACAAGAAAGGTATAAGTCAGGGCAAAACTGATGGAGTTGCAAAGCTATTCAACAGATAGCAGCGTGTCTCCTCTCTCCTTGTTCAGCTGTGTTAATTCCACTTTACAAAGATAGAATTAAACAGAAGTAGGTGAAACAATATAAAAAGCATCTTACTGAAGCAGAGAAGTCATTACTGTATAAAGTTAACCAAGCTATTTGTACAACGCGTGCAGGTTTTGCATGCATTTTTAAGGAAACATAGAATCATAAAACATGATAGCAAACAGAGGCACAGAAAAATTAAAGCTGGGAAAAAATAGCATGAATACTTATACCAGCTGAGGTCAATTTGTAATCAACTTTGATTATGGTATTATTAAGCAGTATTCAAACTTTGCACACTGAAAATCTTCAACCAGCCAATGAATATGAAGGCAGTGGAGATCTGTTGTAAATCACTGTTTAAACACTTGACAAGAGCTTAGTGGTAACGTAAATATAAATTTGAAGAATTCTTGCTAGGTTTTCAAAGATGGATATTATGCTCCCTTAGGAATGGTATATGGAACCAAAGTAACAGGACATGAAAAATAGAAGTTTTGAAATGTCTGGCCTTTAATGCCTCAGTATATGGCACTGTTTTCAAATCACAGAACAGCTGAGGTTGGAAGGGACCCCTGGAGATCATCTGGTCCAACCCACCTGCCCAGCTAGGGCCACATAAAGCCAGTTGCCCAGGACCCTATCCAGAGGGGTTTTGAGTATCTCCAAGGAGGAAGTATCCACAGCTTCTCTGGGCAATCTGCTCCAGTGCTCAGTCAACACTCACAGTAATAAAAAAAAAAAAAAGAAAATAATAATTTAAAAAAAAAAAAAAAGATTTAGCACACTAAAATTGCCTTTTCAAAAGCAGACCATAAACTTAATCTAAAACAAAATCATTATCACTTTCCTACTGCTCAGACTGCTGGCATGAATTACCTACAACAACTAGAAATTACTAGAATATTTAACTGTGTTGTTAAAGAGAAGAAATCCCCCAATTGTACAGCTATTTTACGATAGTCCTGAAAAGTTACCAACATATGCATCAGACACCGGACAGTGGTAGGACCTTCCCGACAGACAGAATCTTCAATTCCTATTTTACCTTAAAATATTTACAAAGGCCAGGATTGCTGCAGAAACTGTTTCTAAAGTTCTGAATCACAACAAAACAAAATGAGTTCAGATACTGAAAAAAATCCCTTGATGAAGTTTTAAACATAAGATTTCATTTCTCCCTCCAAAAACTATTTCCCAGGCCAGTGGCATCTACCTAGTTTTGCCTGTTTAAAGTAGCATCATACAGTTCCTAATGCTAAGATACATTAGTCTCCAGGTGTTCTGAGACTTAAACTCAAGCATAATGTCATTGTGATATGATATTTACTAAATAAAATAAATCTTAGGGAAATATATTCTTCCACTTTTGAGTTTACTGCTGTAAATACAGTCATAAAGTGTTTATATTCAGAATATTTAGGTTGATGCTTCTCTACACCTGCCCTATGCAATCGCAAACTACAGGTAATTTAAAAGCTATGTAGTGATAGTGTTGAAGTGAAAAATTAAGACTGCTGCTTTCTGTTCCCTCACTGCCTGTATAACTTTTTTGAGATCTAGAAAAATAAGTCTAAAGGGAAATTACCAGGTACCTTTCTATCAACTAAGTAGACAACAGCATATTTTAATTCAAAAAAGAAATTGAACACTAAATTGTTTTCCTTATCATGCGATCAAATTTTTCCTTTATGAAAGACAGGATGCTTTCTGTAATGTGTGAAATTATGTAATTTGCTGCATTACAATTTAATATACAATGCTGTGCACTGTGTATGCATACACACATATATATGTGTATGTATATATATTTTAAGAATATGGCTGTGGAGCAAACAGAAAGACCCCATTTACATTGTCCTGGACACTATGGGATACTTTGTACTCTCTAAATGGGAGAGGAAACTGCTTCTTCCTTGGATGCAAATAAAAATTACAAGTTTTACAAAAACTATTGGGAGCAGCAGGCAGAATTGAGAGAGAAGGTCATGAGAAGCAGAAAACCTGGAGCAGGAATAGAAACTAGGAGATATTTCAGAAAAGAAGAGGCCTACCTATAACAAAAGAGCAGCATCAAAACATACTGGACGATAGGAAAAAAGGGACTTTCCTAAGATCTAGTGTGGATTGTATGGAGTATGATTCAGCTTGAACACAGCAAGAAGTTGTTGGATTGGAAAGAAAACTGGCAGAGAACTTTGTTAGAAAAAGGTAGATCTGTTTCCAGTTGGTTTTCTTTAGTACACCTCCCCTAGCTGTTCACGTTGATGTTTGTGTTCTAATAAATCAGACTACAGACTACTCCAAAGTAATTGGGGAGTTTCTTAGATGTGCTGCCTACCAAAAAAACCCACCCTACTCTAATGCACATGTGCTCCTTGTGAATGAAACTGATCCCACCCATCCCACCACCAATATCTAACACACTGATTGCCCTTTGTACTCCATAGGAACAGGGCTCTGTTCCTGATGGTGCCTATGGTAGCTTCTAACAGCATTACATTTGGAGAGACAGGGAAGGAAGGAAATCTGTACCATTTCTTCCTTGGACTGTCATGACGAAAACATGTTACAAAGGTTCCTACTGCTGAGTAAGTAAAAATGTCATAAACAGTGCCAGAGAAAAACAATGTGTAAATCTACCAAACAGACACCTTTCGAACCTAAATAAATGTAATAGATAGAACCTAAAAACCAAGGAGAACATTTTCAATTAGCTGCCATGATCAGTTTAACATCTTTCTCATACCCCTCTTTCATAGACACTGGAAATAATGACTTCTGCCATCTTCAGCCTCTTCTCATAAAACCTGTCAGTTACTCAGTAGAATAATCACATTCTTTGAGCAGCAAGATTTCGCACCATGCATTTTCCTCCTGTTACTGAAGATGTATCTTAGTCATCAACAAGTCACAAGTTTTTATTTTTAATTCTTGTAACCAATAGAAATAATCACAAATATATATCTACACAACTTTTTTTTGCTAGGCAAATATATTGCTGGGATCAATTTCACCTAAGTCAAGATACCTTAAAGCTAGTCTAATAACTTGATCTTTAATTGGTGCCTATCTGTTTTTTTTTAATCTCTTTGAGGTACTTACTGTAGATATATGTAAGTTAGGTAGCAAATGTACAGCTGCCAAAGTTCATGTGGAACGAAATCAGGGAGTAGCATGTGTAGATGTACACACAAAAGCACATGTATATAAATGTGAGTGCCAAGTACTGAGTTACACATTGTGCATAAGAAGCAGACACTGCAAAAGGCATGCTCTTGCAAAGACATGCTTTAAAAGAGTAGTAGAAAAGCTCAGATTTGTTCTGTCCACACACGGTGTACTAGAAGAACAAAAAAAAAAAAAAAGACACCCAGACTTCTCAGGTGGCTGCAATGGATGCTATGGACTTGATGCACACTTGGTGTACACTCTCTAGAAACATGCTTGCTTTTGCTAACGGCTTAAAGATCCGATAAAAAAAAATGAATGTTTCCAATGAACAATTAACTTCACATTTTCAAACACAATAATTCTAAATCAAATGTAGGGGGGAAGCCGTTGCCTTTAGTAATGAAAACATTCAACTGTGTGATAGCAGAGAAGGGGACAGATCAATAAAAGCTGTAGAAATGCTACAGACTTGCTTAGAAAACTTCACCCATACAGCCTGTCTGGTAGGAGACTTCTACAGAATGGCCATCAGTGTCTTAAACACCACACTTATTAAGGCTGCTTAGAGAGTGAGTGGTTCCAGTTGAAATACAATGTTCCTGCTGTGCTGATATTGACAGTTTTACTCCTACTGCAGAAGCAACAGCAATGGTAAAACAGTTATGGGAATCTAAACGCTGCTTGGGATGTTATTTCTTTATGGGGAAAATGGCAATACAGAAAAGTGCTTATGTTATCTTATTATTAAAGGTATTATACATTCACAGTGTGTGTCATAAGTTACAGTAAAGAGTTTTCTCCTGGCATCTCATGCATTTTAAGAATAATTTTTAAAAATACCATGCGTAAAGAAAATGACAAGATGATAAGCAACGAGAGTAGTTTTTTAACATTGACAACTAAGTAAATGATTAATAAGTTTGAAAATAATGCTAAAAAATGTTGCCAAGATGACACAAAATTGTTCCAAGCAATCTCCTATACTGTTTTCTCCTGTTACCTTTTGCTGGTCTGCAGTACACTTAAAACTCTATCTTTTATAGAATTTCTATTAAAACATTGCATATTTCCCAGACATGCAGTACATGACAGAGCAAGACCTTCAAGAAAATGTAACACTAAGAGAAACCACCAAGACAGCAAGCCAATATCTGTTCCCATCTACAGCCAGAGCTGGTTTATTTCCAAAATCCACCAACATTTAGGGATGATTTTTCTTTTACTGAATTCTGATAGTCATGCCTTCAAAATTGTACCTCAAACAGGACTTGAGCAGAATTAGAAAAACATAATAATAATAAAAGTAATTTCTATTTTGAATATTCGTTCTCCAACTCTTCTCCATCTCAGACTACAAGGCTTCCTAGGTTTCCTACATCTGAATAGCTTTACCTGCTCAGAAGCAAACAAGGCTGAGCTGTGCATCTCTCATCCAAGCTTCCGCACAACGCGATGTGTGTGCCATATTCTGTTAGATCACTAGGGGGGTTGATTCCTCAGATATTTCTGGCACAGACTGACAGCAGTGCATTTAGCACTCCAAGGGTTACTCATGCATTTGCACTCAAGATCCGTCAGGTAAAAGGGGTAAACAGAATTGGAGCTTGGTGTGGAACCCCAGATTTGTCCATTGCTCAAGCACTCTGTTCCTTCATGCTCAGAATTCACCCCTGGCTTCCCTCATGTTCTTGAACATGGAGTGAACTCTTAAAAAAGATGCTGTAACTTTACATGGTAACTTTGATGGTACTATCTCTTTACACTTTTCTTTGACATACAGGGGCTTTAGCTTACAAATCTTAAGCATGCACACATTACTAATTTGTGCACTGTGTATGATTATTTCCAACAAAGAATGTAGAATTTTTGTGTTTTTTTAACTAAAAATATATCATAGCGTAAGATAAAAAATTAATTTCATTTTAGATTTTAGCTACCTGTTTCACATCACAGACATAGTAACTCTCTGGAACCATTTTAAATTAGTGTAAGAACAGATTACTATAGTAAGTTACAGTCACAAAACCTTAACTACTAGTTAACTAGTAAACTAGTTGACTACTAGTTTACTACTAGTTCTTGGGGTTTTTTTGTAGAATGCAGCAATAAATCAAATATAAAAATAATTCAAACTACATAATTGTGCAGTGAAATGTCATAAAGGAGGAGTATATACATCTTAACTGCAGGCCACTTTTCAGGAATACTGAATATAAAGATCACATCTACATCAAGAATACAAACTTTAACTTTCATTCTCTGTATAGAAGAAAGACTTCAAGTGACAGAGTTAAAATGAATAATTGCTACTGCATATCTTTTTTTAAAAAAAAAGTACAACAATTATTAAAAATATGATCATCATCAAATTATTGTCCATCAGCAACCAATACACTACACTTCTGACGTAAATAGAGTGAGAATTAATCACAGAGTAAACCTGCATTAGACAAAAGCTTTTTAATGCTTTTTAATAACAAAAATGCTACAGGTTCCAAAACAAGTAATATGTAAGACTCAGGAACATGTGTATTAAACACTCATAGCATGTCAAATATCCATAGTCATTTTACTATACATAAACTATTCCAATTTAATAAGAAAATGATCTATCTTTACTCAATACCTCCCAGCATTCTAGATCTGTAGACTCCAAGAATCTTTTGAAAATTAGGACTGGAGAAGAACATGTGGAATCAGCTAATTCACTGCCCTTTTCCAACACTAGTTTGAAAATTTTAAAAATATAGTGTAGGTGATAATGCAGATTTCATGTCTTTAAGCAACCTATTTTACAGTTTAACCAGTAGAAAGTTTTCCTTGTATACCACTTTAACCTTTCTTCCTGCAACCTAATCCCATTACTTTCTTCTCAGCCAAAATGGGGGTGTGGGGGAAGGCACTTTATCATCATTCTCTCTTTTCAGCTTCCTTTTGCATATTTGAAGCCTGTTACTATGCCTCCATATTTGCTTTGTCCTTTTCAGCTTTCTCACATCTAGTAAGCCTGCATCATATCAGGATGCAAAGCGAGTCCTTAGATTTGTTTTAAAGCTATTGAAAAGTCAGCAATTCTAGTGAGCAAAAATCCAGAAAAGTCAATTTCTTTTTACCCATTCTTTAATCACAAATATTCAAAATCTTCTGAAACACAAATTATATCTTTTTCCTGTAACAACTGTTACTCATCCCATAGTAATTTGATAGCATAACACTATGCAATTCCACTGTGAATGTATTACTTCTTTGATGACAGGTTTAAAAGCATCACTATTCCCAAAGTAGAATAAGGAAAATAGCTATATTTGTACAGAGTTTTCCATCCCTGGACAAAGGTCAGAACAGAATTGATGATTCAGCTGTGGACAGTCAGCTTCTTTCAGAGCTTACTGAATGACCTCCCAGAAGTATAAATGGAAAGGATTTAGGAAAGGATTAGCATTGTTAAGGAAAAAAAAATTCCGAAGACTTGCTACGCATCTACTTCTCCTTCCTTTCAAGATCATCAGGGATCCAAGGAACAGCAAAGGCTAACCCAGCATATAAAAGAAAAGGAAGTTTTTCTTGCAAATCTTTTTTTAACTATATCCCCAATAGTCAAACTAAGTTGGGAGGTGAGATATTACCTATAGTGCATATATCACAACAATAGAATACATAATATATGTACCCAACACAAGTACTTCTGTCAGGACAGTGGGAAAAATTATTTTATACTGTATGTCACTAGTACCTTAAGAGAATAATTCTTAGTTTTTTCTCCCAGTATACACCACTTTGCCTCTCAACTGCAGAGATGGAGTACAATTTCTTTTCCCACCTACAACTGTTCTCCAATTCATAACTGCGCTGATTTTGGCTGAGATAGAGTTATTTTTCTTCACAGTAGCTAGTATGGGGCTATGTTTTGGATTTGTGCTGAAAACAGTGTTTATAACACAGAGATGTTTTTGTTATCGCTGAGCAGGGCTTGCATTGAGCCAAGGGCTTCTCTGCCCCTCACATCACCCCGCCGGTGAGTAGCCTGGGGGGCACAAAAAGCTGGGAGGGCACACAGCCAGGACAGCTGACCCCAACTGACCAAAGGGATATTCCATACCACATGACTTCATGCTCAGCATATAAAGCTGGGGGAAGAAGGAGGGGACATTCGGAGTGATGGCATTTGTCTTCCCAAATAACTGCTCAAGCATGATGGAGCCCTGCCTTCCTGGTGAGGGCTGAGCACCTGCCTGTCCATGGGAAGTGGGGAAGGAATTCCTTGTTTTGCTTTGCTTGCACGCATGGCTTTTGCTTTACCTATTAAACCATCTTTATCTCAACCCTTGAGTTTTACCTTTTTCCAGTTCTCTACCCCATCCCTATGCAGGGGGAGTGAGCGAGCAGCTGTGTGGGGCTTAGTTACCAGCTGGGTTTAAACCACAACAATAACCAAGTTACACCCCTGTAACTATAGCAACTTGTTATATGAAGAATATTATAGTATTACAGATGTACTTCAAGAGTTATAGTCATTATCTTGTCATTCCTTTAAAACATTTTCAATCTGGATCCTCAAAGAAATAACCCAGGAGCTCCAAAGAAAAAATGCACTGCATTCTCAGGCAGTTTCAACGCTCATAGAGAAAAATAATTCATAGCAGAAAAGAAGTATCAGTAGGGTCCAGCCAGAAACTCAGCTGGCAACAGCAAAGTGACACAAGACAGGACTGTGAGGATGACTGTTTTTTTCAGTTGTGTTTTTCTTTTTTTTTTTTTCTTTGATTGGCTATTCCATACAATTTCCTGCTTCATTTTTGAATTATTTCAGTCACACTTTGGTTCAGCTTCTGAACAGGTTGCCCTTTCTTCCACTAACATTTTTTTCCTTATGCTTTTACTTTAATTATGGTTTTAATTTTGAGCTATTTTCAAGTGTTTTCTCTGTTAGCAAAAGCGATACCATAACGAAGGAAGAAAACAAACAAACAAACATGCTTTACTTTCTTTATATTTGCACACTGCCTGATCTCACCTATGGTTCCACAATCCTCTTAAATCCAAGTAAAATTGATTTGGCTTATCTATAAATCACTTGTATTTTTTCCTGCAGAAATCTCTGGCCCACAGTTTGGGCACCTCTATCACAGAAACAAAAATCATGATACTGAAGAACAACTAACAGTTCATGATGACTAGATTCATCAAAATGTCTTAAAAGACTTAAACAGATTTATGGGCTCTAACCTACAAAATACAATGCAGATAAAGCCTCAAAACAGTTATTTTTTTTAAAGCATTTTTAGTCTAAATAGCTCCTGTTACAATCATGTCTACCAGTAAAAATATGTACCCTTACAGGCTAGGGTTGAAAAAACAAGTAATAAAATTTATAATTTTACTGGTCTTATAAATTGATTTTAGCCTTTATTTCACTACACATAATTCACTAAAGGTGATGGAATACTTATTTGGTTGATAGCTAATGTATCCCTGAAGAATAAAAGCTGTATTAATACATCATTTTGCCATAAATGTGATATAGACAGCAAAAGAACATTTTGTCAACTTCAGGAAATAAGAGAACTATTAAGAATTATTTAAAGCATCATAAAGCACCAGCAATGTGCAATTGTCAATAGGGGTAGACATTAATCTTTCCATCCCCTTGAACACTTTCTACATATTGTGCTTGAGTTTACTAGACATGCAGCTTTATGCATTGAGTACTGCATGTTAAAGTGCCGAAGAGCAAGTGAACCCATTAAATGAATAAATATGCCTTGAGAAGTAAAGGTCCAGTTAAAGAAACATCAATAACAAAGAAGAAAAAGTCATGTGACAAAATTTTCTAGCACCTTCCTAGATTAAATCTCCACTACCTTAATGACTTTTCATATTGAACATATCCCTCCTTCTCTCATTTAGTTACAAAGGAAAAACTTACTGTCAACTTCAAAATCACCCATGTAAGTAAAAAAGCAGCCCTACAGCAACATATAAAAAATAATAAAAAATGTAGTGTATAGTGTATTTGACTTCATTCTCTCACTTCAAGTAGAATCCTGTAATGCAATGCAGCAATTACAAAACTGGACAGAATAGGTCAGGGTGCCTTGCAGTCCTCAGCATACCAGGCATACATGAATAAGACTTGTTGGTCTGTTAAATGCATAATCCCTCCAGTACCATCATGCATTCATACAAATTAGTGCTATCAGACATACTGAACTTCATTTATAAGTACCTTCTTGCTGCTTTTAAGAGGGTTGTTTACATGCAAGGAAAAGATGCCTTTGAAATAACAGGACTTAAACTGTTTACTCCCACAAGACAATTTCTTTCTCCTTCCCCTACCTGGGAGAGCATCTTTAAATTACCATCTTGTTCTTAGAGCACCCAGACCAAACAATAACTGCAAAAAGATGATTATGAATCCCAAGTTTCTCTTAAAAATATTAATTTGATTTTGAATCATTAATTTAGCTGATCAACTCATCTGTATTGTCAAAGAAACATTGAAAGAAAGGTTAATTTCACATCACATAAAATCTCATTTCAATGTTTTTTTTCCTCTCAGCAGCATGACTTACCTGTACACTGTCCTCCATTTGTGGGATCCCCATAATAGCCTGGCATGCATGTTTCACATTGCTTTCCTGTTGTTAAGTTTTTACATTGATCACAGACATTATTGTTGATGCAGGTGCTGTGACCATTACACTGGCAAGCTAGAACATAACATTTAAAAAGCCATTAGTAAATTGCTCTTGGGAACAAAATCATTCCTATGCGATTACAAAATTGCAATACAATGCAATTCTGAGGACTTCAATGCTGACGAATGACCAGCATATATATTTGTACTTTGACAGAGAACCTCTTTAAGACAGCATTTTGACAAGACACGAATTTGCACAAAAGACCACAGAAGTTGACTACGTAGTGACACTGAGTTTAAGGTGTGTGAGGAAGTCTTTTTTTGCCATTGTGATGGGCTGAATCTGGCCCTTATAGCTTTAAAATACTTCCCAGTCACTTAAGAAACCTGTTCAGAGGCAGCAAGTCACCGAGACCAAATGCAAACCCCCATACCTACAGGCAATCTGCTGTGAACCATTCAAAAGGCTGCTGCAACAGCGAACACGAACAGCTCACACCCAAGCTCATATCTACTAGGGAGAGGAAACATAAAAAAAAATAGAAACACTAAAGATACACATCTTTTTAACAGTTGTGGTCCTTGCATTAGCTTTGGCACCCCAAGGGGTTTTAAGGGCATCAAGACCACAGACAGCTCCAGCCCCTTCTCCCTGCAGCTGACTTCAGTGAGAGCAAAAAAATAACTGGCCTCAATGTAAATTTTTTATGCCTGACCTTCAAACCATAAAGTTGCTTTTTTGTCAAATAACACCACCATAAATCACTGATCTTGCACCACACCTCGACTCCAGTGCTCCACGTTTTGGAGAAATTCAGAAAGTACCCATCGCTCTTGCAGCAAAATCACACCGTGAATTCTGCCAGAATCGTTAATCCTACTGCCAGGGCTTGGCTGGACAACCAGGAGGATTTGAAGGATGACCTCTCTATAGAGTGGGACCTCAGAGCTCGTAGTGCTCAGCAGATGAGCAATCTGTATATTACAGCAGCTTGTCAAATGTCAGACTATGACAAACATCAGACTATGTCAAAGCTGACCATCCCTTACTGGAGACAGGTGTGTAAGACTCAGCAGAGGACAGTTATCTCAGTAAGACCTTTTTTAAAAAATTTGGATTTTTAACCTAAATGTCACAGTGACTGGTGTCTTGTCCACGGTGTGGGGGGGAAGACAGAGATTCTCACTCATTGATTTAAATTTTTTTAGAGCTGTTTTTTAATTTAGTAACCTAATATATCTACAGCCATTGCCAGGCTTGGCTCATAAACCATTTAAATCTCCCAAGTTTATAATCTCTTCCTTCTTCTACAGTTATGCCTATAGAATCGTGTAAAGAAGTAACAAACATTTTTGTACTGCTGGAGAAGATGTTTTCTCACTTGACTAAATCTCTTTAGAAATGACAAGTTTTACTCTTGCTAAGTATACTTGATTTTTAGAGAGCTTTGTGGTGCCTTCCTCCAGACAGTTTGCCATTCTTCAGTTTGTTGCCTTTCTCAGAAAAAACTATGTGAAAATGCCATGAATTGCAGTTCCATTTTGGAGTTTGCTTGCATGTCTTACACATTAAATGACATAAAGCAAATAATAGGGGGAAAAATGCAACCCAATAAACAAAAAGTAAAAACAGGGAATGTATTAAATAGGTGTCTTTTAAAGTAAATTAAGATTGCCTAATGATGGCTGTGTCATTATGTAGGAAAAATGTTTCATCCTGATATTCTCCAATTAGTGGATTATTGATTTGTAAATTTTCTTTTCTTTTTAATGCTTAGTTATGTTTTTCTTAATTTTTGTATTATTTAAAGGAAAATGAAGGCAATCTTCGATAATGTTTTTTTGTTTATTGTGAATTTTAGTTTGCTGTAAATTATAATATCATGTGGTCATACATGGTAGTTCTTAGTTCTTACATTTTGTTAAGGCAATGAAAATGGAAGAGATTTAAACCAAATTTTAAAAATCCATTTATATACAATAAGAACCAATACAATCTACAGTTGACATGACACATCATTTGAAAATAATATATTTGCTGATTTTCCTAAAATTATGTATCTCATTGCGAAAAGAGAAAAATCAGAACTGCACAATTCAATAACTTTCTGGTATAGAGATGAGTGCAATCAAACTGGGGATAACAATATTAAATAATTAAAATAATTAAAATAATGAAACACTTTAATGGCCATTTAAACAAGAACTAGGAGTTTAATTTTGAAAGTAATTTTTTCAGTAAGTGATTTTAATATACATGACTGGCAGCAACAGAGTAATTTTCCTCACACATACAAAGGTGGTTTAGTTGAATCTTCAGTGAGGCTGCCCTGGAGATAAGCAATTTCATGTCTAATTTCCTTTTCAGCTCTGTATTGAAATGTTTGGTGATGGTGGCATTTGTTGATAATTATGGTTTAAAGAAAATACTTAATACTAGGAAAATATAAAAAGAAGCTATGCAATATATATAAAATGTATATATAATAAGATTACAATCTGGATCTAGTCTAAATATACTTCAGCTAGTTTTAAACAAACTACTTTGAATCAATACATACTGCTTTTCAGAGGAGAAATTTAGAGACAACCTTGGCCTTGCGTTCCACCTAAACTGTTCTGAAAGGAAATGCCAGCACTATTTATTTTTCCTTTTTTTTTATAGATGATATTTGCCATTTTATTTATAATAATAGTTCAGTTAAAATACAAATCTGTCGAAAAAAGTAAAGATGTATTCATATCAAAAGAAATATTATGACAGCTGACAGCTGCTTTGAGGACTATTGATTTTAAAGTGACCAGTCACAAAAATCAACATTGTGTTATGCTACCTGCTGAGTTTTAGAGATTTGAACAGACAGAAGATAAGAATTAATTGAAAATACTTCTCATCAACACAATTGCCCGGAGGTACTATAAAGAGGATGGATATGAACTACAAGGAAAACTAAGTGCATACATGAATGAACATGAATGGTTTAGCCAACTATTTATCGATGTGGCAGACTAATCTTCAAACTACATGTTATAACTTATTTATTTTTATTTTCATTGAAACTACAAACTGTTCAGTAGGCTTATACCGACTTAGTATCAATTCTATCTTATTTCAAAGACATCAAACAATTGCTGTTCTAAGAATAATAAACTGTATTAGTATAATCCATTACAGATAATATTTTAAGAAAATGAAAATAAAAGCTTAGGAACAAAGCCTACAGCCTATAATAATCAAAATGAAATTTCACATCAATTGAAATTTGAATTCTATGACTTCAGTAGGGTCTGCCTCAAACTCATAAAACTAGTGGGTTTTTAAACTAAACTGGAACTCCAGCGAATTCTTGGTCAGAACATAGAATGAATACAGAACATTTTTCCATGAAGAATAAATACAAAACAAATAAGGTGATAAAATCTTCTAACTCAAACATTTTAGGCAAGATATATATATATTGAGATATATATATATATATATATATATTTAGTTTACAATTTTGCTGGTGGTAGATATTATGTCTTGCAATGAAAGTCTAACAATACATTTATCAACATGCCTCTATTTTAACATACAAAGTACTGAAGTTTCCATACAATGTAACGTCATTCTACTGTTTCCAGAAATTTACTGGAGGCTTCTTTGTTCAGGAAATGATATTAGATATTTGGAGGGTTTTGGTTTTAAGTCGGAACATTTGACAGTGTCCACTTGGTTTTACATTTCACTTCATTATTAAATTATTTTTTAAAAATAATCTGTTCTCTACCTATGTATTTAAAGAAAAATTACCAAAAGAAAACTTTCTAAAACTTTCTTCAGAGATTCTGCTTTCTAAATAACATAGTGAGATACAGACTTACATATAAATATATATAAACATACATATATATACATATATGCACACACAGAGAATACACTGATGAAAAAAGTACCCAGGACAACAAAAAAATGTAGCTGTGTGGATCCATAAAAGCTTTCATGTAGAGAAGCTCCAGCTTCCAAATTTATCAGCAGTATGAACACTTGCTGGAAAAACAGCTTTAGCACAATTACATCATTTATTATTAAAAAAAAAAAATATTTCAAGTTGTCTTTTAAACTGTATTATTTATTGTAAATTACCGCTGGAGGTGTGTCAAACTCTCCAATGTGCCTTTCATTTGCCTGCACTACTACACTGCTGCTTACTTTTCCAATAAACTTAACAATAAAAAACAGTATAATGAGATTGGTACGGCTTAAATTTAGACTTCTGAGATTCTCTTTAAGATTACAAAAGCATACATTTTATTTACTCCAAATGTCGAAAAGTTAGGCTGGGTGAACAGCTTGGATGTTTGGCGGTCCCCCATTCCCACAGCCAGCTGGGCTCCTGCGCGAGCAGCAGGGATGCAGGAAGGTCCTGCTTCTGGCCATCACCAGTTGCATATAAATAATTTCTCCCCACCTGCATTCTTCTTCAATGGATAGGAAAGCCAGAAGAAAGCAAGAGCTGAAGGAAATTCATATGTTTGCATTTGAAAAAGTAGAAGGACGGGATGGGTGGAAACTCATTTATAAATAAATGGCAATTTTGGTTAAACTATTTGCATTAAATTTCACATGTGAACCGGCATGACAGGAAGCAAATTTAATGTTCAGTAGACAGAGTAATAAACTACATATTTAGGAAATATTTTGGAAAAACAAGTCTCATTTTTTTGTTGTTTGTATTATTCAAAACAATTATGTTAATTTGGCATGCTTAAACAGAGAAACACCTCTTATTTCATATATAAGAAAGAATGGAAGCAGACCTTACCTGGACACTGGATAAAAGACCACTCATAATTTTTCTCTTTTGGACAAAGACTAGCATCAAGCACCATTTCATTAGAGTGCGTGCTAACAGGCTTCATTGGGCCTCTTGACGATCCTTCCAAACATTGCCCTTTTCCAGTGTTACTGGGATCGTTACACCATCCGCACCCAGGCTGTTCCAAACACTGTCCACAGGTCCTCAGTCCAGAGCAGTTTTGAGCTTTATTACATGGAATACAATATTAATTCAAGGTTGGGGTTCTTTTTTGTTTGGGTTTTATTTTGCAGTGTTTGGCGTTTGTTTGTTGTTTTGTTGGGTTTTTTTTTTAATAAGATGCTAGGATCTTAGAACAGATGAAAAAACAATTTTGCTTTTCTATTTCCTCATGTAAATTAAAAAAATTTGGTAACACTAGTAAGAATATCTCTGTTCTCTTCAAAAGCTATACATCCTCAAAGATTACAGAATACACAGCAGCTGTTTGTTACACCACAACACAACAAAAAAAAAATCCAAATAAACAAAGATAATAAAGCAGAACAATAATATTACACATTTTCCTTAAATCCCACAATAAAATATATATTCCGTGCTTATTATTAATATATGTTATGGGATGCATGTATTACTTCTTTTACTGATGTAAACAGTCCTTCCAACAGGAAAACTTTAGAATTCAAGATAAGGTTAATGATCAAAGTAAGAAACATAATCCAAAAATTGTGATAATTAAAATTCAAACCAAAAATTTATACAGGTACAAAGTATCCCAGGATCATATCTGAATATTCATTAACAAATCTCACTCTATTTTCTTATACAGACCTTTCAAAACAAGCTAGCATACTGCACATCTTCCAAAAAGAAAAGGATTCTTAAGCTACAAGTCATAATTCAACCCCATTTAACAATATCTTAAGAGTCGCATCTGTTAAGAGTAAATAAAGTTTTGATTGTTAGTATGCAAATTGAAAATCTAATCTCCCTCTAGATCTTTTATACTCTACATTTTTTAAATAATTTGATTTCTCATGAAATGGTCTTCCTCATATTTTAAATCTGTTTAGAACCAAATAAAATTCATATTCTGAATTCACTGCCACTTCTTATTAACAAGAAGTTAACAATTTAGTATCTTCAGGAACACCATTGGAGTTCACAAGTATATTTGAGCTTCTTTTGCTACATCTTCTTTTTTTCTTAATGCTGTAGCACTGAATCAAATTAACATCAGAATCATTTGAACATTGATCACTATGGATACCTGTCTCTTCTCACATTAACTTTGTAGACACTTAAAAAATAAATTTTAAAAGCATACATGAACTTCAGGAAGATTCTGCCAGGAAGACAGAAATAATCTGTTTGTTTTTAAAATGAAAGCAGTTTAAAGGTTTGTGGGGGTTTTGTTTGGGGGTTTTTGTTTTTTGTTTTGTTTTGGGGGTTTTTTGGAGGACACTCAAATGGCTTCTACATGAGTGTAACCTCACAATTTGTCTCAGGACACTATCCAACTAATGTTCACAGCCACCTGGACCACTCTACTCCACAAAGGCAATACTTGAATCTGTTCTGTGAAGGGTATACTAAGCAGAACAGCTTCATTTCTGATTAAATACTGACAGCAGAATAATGCTAGCTACTCTGACTTCAACAAATATTAAAATTGCTTAAAAGTAATAGAAGCTTTCAGAGAAAAACTACTCCAGTAGACTAAAGATACATGCAGATATCAAGAAACCAGGTAGTTAAGAAGCTGAATGAGATCTCAGGACTTTAACAGTGCAGAAAGCTGCAGCATGAGCTCTTGTATCATTAGAATTGGAAGAATCCAAAGAGGAGGAAATGTTTCAAGTTTCCAAAATATGGGAAAAGGCCGAGGGGGGGGAGCAGGGGAGAGCTCAATCGTTCTTGGAAATCGACATCAATCATGATGTGATAAATCAGTTTTAAACCAGACCTCATCAGATATGAAGCAATGATACAAATTTTGGTTTTTGACTATAGTAGAAAATAAGCAAGTAAAGACCACCACTCTGTACTGGCCAGCTTGCCCTTTCAGAGGTGCACTGTTAGTGATCCAAACAATTTATATTCTGTTGTTACTAAAGCTAGGAGTAAACAGCTCTTGGAGTAAGAGCTGCACTATCTTCATAGAAGATAAAACAGAACCAAAAGTGAAAATTCTCAGATATTTTCTGTAGTAGTGCTCAGCTGAAAAACTGGAGAGTTAACTGAGGAGTTATTGTTTATGGAAAAGGGGGATATTCAAGCAGAATTTTTTTTTTCTTTGAAATTCTAAAGGAGATCAAAGATTGTTCAACTGTCACTTATTCAATCAAAAGTCATAATGGATGCAAGATGTGGAGAAGAGTGGAATGCAACTTTTTGGCAAGCAGGCATTAAAATGATAAAATGTCACCAATAAAAGTGTGTTCTTCATTTTAATTTCAAGTTGTAAAAATAAATGTGAAGTTACATTTTTTCTTTTAAATCATACGTGCTTGTGTGAATATTTTTTTTCACTAAGAGTTAAACATCCAAAAACTCAGAAATCAGTCATTCAGAATAAAAATAAAACAGGACACACACACATACACACATCCCTAAAACCAGGATTTTGATTTTTTTTTTTCTTAAGGTATAGTTACATTCTGTTCTTCAGCTAAGTAGAAACACTACCCCTTGGTAAGGGAATACACTTAATACTTCATTACCTCAGCAACAATAAAGATATATCTACCTAATCAAATTTTCATGTCATTTAGTTTGAAACAATGTCTGAACCATGTTTCATTTGGACAATCATTTTCTGGTTTAAATGTTAAATATCTAATGCTTCAAAACTCTCAGGAAAAAAAAAAAAACCAACACACACAACCTGCTTACAGACACTAAATCTTACTTTTCTTTAATTTCTTGAATAGAAAATGCATTTTAATATAAAACTGCCTTTACATAATGATGAACTGGTATATAGTAAACCCTGTTTCCCTTATTTGATATAAACTTTGTAGAGATCTTTGTAGAGTGTCCCCCCAACAAATTGAATCTGCATGATGTGCAAACACTACACAAACACAAAAATATAGTTAAAAGTTCAGGCTGACATAACATATACTATTTTAAAAAGCTAAACATCATTCATGTGGTAGTCTGTCAATTTTATCTCCAAATTTTCAATCTACTTATCTTCTGATAAAACTCACTATCAGTAAATTGCAAAATTGATTCCTTATGGGAGTGAAAAAAATTTTAGCAAACTGTTATGAGAGAAAAACACTTACAGTGTCATTATTCCAAAAATACAGAACAAGAGATTTAAGTGTTCCTATTATTTCTTTATTCTTGGACCAAAAATGGGCTGATGGCTGGGTTTAGAGGACATGAGGACCCAAGGAATGTGCAAACCCTACTTCTAGTCCACACTGAACTTGGACTCTAGAACCTGGATTAATATCTGAATTTACTAACTGAGCATAAAAGTTTACCAGAACAGGTCAACATTTCCCCGGTTGATTGTATTCTAAGATTACTACAGACGATGAAGGAACCTCAATTAAGAAGAATACAGGCTTGGACAGTTTTACCTCAAAGAAAAATTTTCTTATACTTTATTTTCCTTTAACCCAGATATATGTAGTGGCCTGGTCATTGTAGCCATTCTTCTTGGCTAAAATTAGAATGTATCAGTGATTCCTATTACAGATACGGCAGGACCTTACTTGATATTTTCCTGAGGCTTAGATGAAAACAAGTAACTACCTTTTGTATTTTTTGTATTTGTATCCATAATCTATTAAATGGAATCACAATCTAACTATGACCCTGAAAGCAAGTTGTATTTTGCTGTCACCATGAATTCTGCCACAACATATCCAGAAATAAAATGTTCCAGAGGTGCTGATTTCAAAAGAGTCTTATGGAGAGAAAAAGGTGGTCAAAAGAAATAGCAAAACACTCTCACAAAGAAAAGCAGTAATGAGAGTTCAACCGTACACCTCACAAGTCCTGTATATTGAGTTTGGGTCCCACTGGATTGGAAACCTTTACAGGGAGAAAGTATTTTAACCAAATCTTGAAGGACAGTGAAATACTAAGAACCAGTCTTCTGTAGGATGGTGATGGAGGAATCATTCTAAAGAAACCACAACTGAGACAAGAATTGAAGGCACAGGCAGCTTGCTCCAGCATCTGCGTGAATTATGGCCCCGATACAGGTTGGAACTGCAGGGTGCTGAGCTGAACCAGGTCCAGCCACTAAAGACTGGGGAAGCAGCTGCTTCAGCTGAATGCTGTACTGAAAGGCACATTGAGTAGGGTCTTTATTCTGCTAGAGACACTGTAGCAATTTCTGCTGAAATGTGCTTCCATAGGGCATATCTGGGGAGTATCTTTACTGCTTGACAAAAGCAGAGATCACTTCCCTTTAATCTCAAACAGATGAAATGAGCAGTCTTGAACATTAACACAGCCAGTATTGACCTCATTTGATCACAGGACAAAAATTTTCTGCACCTCATTTACCTGCCTGATGGCCTAACAGAATTCCCTCTGTTTCAATGGAGAGGATAAACAATCTTTAAGCGTTAATAATCTGTATTTTCAAGTGAGAAGAATCTAAGGAAGACCAAGACCATTGGTTTTGCATCTGCATTACAATATTCTCAACTTACTATCGTTGTTATACCATTGGTTTTATCTTTGCATGCTAGAAAAAGGGACCACTTTGACAAAATAAATCAGAACCTTAAAAACTCTGAATTCAGCTCATATTTTTTTAATAACTTGATGTTCTATAAGTCTGAGTTCTACATATTATTTATCTAATAAAATAGTTATAGTATTCTGTTCCAACTCACAGCCATTGTTTGACGTACTAACACTGGTTGTAAAATACCATGAGTCAAGGTGCCTTTACCTGAAAGCAATAAACACTTTTTTTACTGCTTCAAAAGACTAAATATGTTTCAACATAAAAGAATTGTCAGTATTTCATCTGTATCTAGAAAATACACACACAGTATCGACTGCTTACATTAGCAGCTATATAAAGTCATTCATGTGCAATTGTTTTTATCTTCAGTGAATGCGCTGAATTCTACTCATATGATGCTCTTTTGAGTGGAAAAAATTACAACAGGATGAACATTCATTAAGATACTCACGGGAGCATGTGGCAGTTTGCCATTCTAGACACTGTCCATAGGGGAAGGAGATTATATAGGCGTTGGAGTCAACACATCGTTTTGTACTGCTACACCACATACATTCCATACCATTACTCGTGCAGTTAGAACATGTTGTTCGCAGGGAGCATGGCTTTTTGCAAGGTCTGGCATTCTGGTTGGGACTGACTGGAAAAGAACCACAAACATTTATCATTTTTAACACAACTTCAATCCCCTTGTTCTTTAATCATATGTTCCATTAGAAAATTCCTTGTTACATGGAAAGTGGTTGCTTCCTTAATTATCTAGAAATAATTTCATCCAAACTTATGTTGCGGTACATACATAATAATTTTTATAAAATACTATTGTAAGTAGTACTCAGCATGAGTCATACTGTATCTCTGAAAGTACATGTAAAACTTTTCACAGCAATTTTATCTATATACTGAAGTAAGAATTTTAACATTCATTGGCTAGTAATGTCAGCTTGGTTACCTGTACATACACCACGTAAGTCTCAAACTTCTATAACAAGTACAATAGAGTTCAAGGTCTAATGTTCTCATTAATTCAACAGTGTATAAGCAACAAATATTCTACTTATGGCTTAGTTATCCCCTATAATTTTGCCTAAAATATATGAAAGTCACTAGAAACCAAAGAGAAAGTAACTAAAGGAACATTATTCAATGCAAAACAGATTTGGATTGGGTTTTCTTCTTTGTTTGGTTGGGGGTTTGGGGATTTGGTTTTTTTCCTTGTTCTTCTCTACTAAAGACCACATTCTGACTAGTTTAATGGTGTATTATCTTAAAAAGTCACAACACACAAAAAGAACTTGTATATCCCAACTTGTGATTTTTGCTTTGATTTCAAATAAAACTGCAAAGTGTACAAAACCAAGAGTATAGCAATTCTTAGGTAAGAACACAAAACAGCACTACATTTTCCATACAGAAGCACCTTGTGAAATACTGGGATTATGCCCTCCTACATACTGCCTTTTTTCATATATTATTGATTCATATTCAATACCAGCCAAGTTCTCAAGCCATTCTTCAACTGCTAATATAGTACACCAAATCACTTAACCAAGGGTGTTTCTGGATTTGACCTACTATGCACATATTTAAAATGCGGTTTGCAATTAATAAAAAATACAAAATAAAAACTAAAAAAAAAAAAAACCAAACAGCTGTACTATAAAAGTATTCTCATACAGCTGAAGTACTTTGACTTCTACAGTCTTTGAAGCACCACAGGATTAAAAAAAAAAAAAAAAAAAATCTAAAAGAAGACACTAGTAGCAGATGCATATAATGTTGATCTAATTGTACAATACTGCATCTTAATAATGTTTGTTACACCTAGTGTATCCTTTATGTTTTGGGATGTCTCTTCCATTGTGACTATATCTTCCACTGTTCTGAGAAAGACCTGGTAAACAATTAACAGTTAACACAAAATTAAGAACACAGTGAAAGATGAAATTTTTGGAAAATACAGATGGCAGTAGCAACAACTTTACAATGTATATCTTGCGTTTACATCATTATTTGGAATTCCTTATAAGAGAATAAAGGATTGGTAAGATCACGCTTTGGTTATGCAAGTTAACTCCTCTGACAATTTCACAGCAAAACCATCAGATAGATAAGCAGTGTTCTCAATACACAAACAATGCAGCTATTTTCCAGTTTTTCACAGGCAATGCACAAAATAAATCTGAAGGGGAAATTTAAAGAACTTCATGTACTCAACCTCACAGCTGTGAAGGGAAACAGGACAATTGGAGCATGAAAATGTTAATTTGAACTGTTATGTCACCATTTGCCCCAGTAATCTTTATACACAAACCAAAAAAATTTTGGGCTTTGTCAGTCTTTTAGACCATTAAGACGTTCATTGACGTTCACGGAGACTCAGAAAGAACACATCAGCCTTGCTGAACACACTCACACTACAATCATTGTTGTCACTACCACTGATTTAGAAGAAACTTACAAGACTTCTGGTGTAATGCAAATTAAAACATGTAAAGTCATTCACAAGCAAATATTTGATGATTAAGAAATATTGTTTTTTAGATTGAAGCTCCATATTTTTCAAGAAATACAAAAGCTGGGGATTTTTTATTTCATCCAAATTGTCCAAAAAATCTCTCTTAGCCAAATGAAAACCTAAACAGCTTTCTAATCATGAGAGTAACAGTAACTGAGCATAAAAGATTGCTTACCAACAGGTTTTTCACACACAAGACCATCTGCCATTGCAGTGCATGGATTTGCTTTTAGACCTGCCACCTCTGCTCTTTCTAGATACGCACAGAAGCCAGAGTCGTTTGGCTCTCCAGGCAGCCACTGCAGAGTTGTGTTTGTAAAAGGAGACATGTCATCCCATCCCCAGTAGGAGATGTTGATCTTGCGTAAACCTACCCAAGGTGAAATTTTCTATGAATCAGAAGGAAACAAATGAGAGATAATTAGTTGAAATATTTTTTCTTTGTTTTTGGAACATTTCAAAGAATAGCTCAGCAGCAACTTCACATTTTGAGAGAATTCACCATGTTCTTTTGTCACTTTATCATCACTGTCCATACAGTTTTTATCTTAATTGTTCTATCTTGCTGAACCTCCCCTCCAAAACAAACCCCCACAAAAAACCCACCCACTATATGCTTCTGTTCTACTAAAAATCTGTGTTTGTTCTAATCAAAGTCAATTCTGATTACTATTATTCGATAGAGTCAGAAACCAGGCCAAATGGTTGTAATGAAATTGTTGGGTTGTTTTTTTTTTTCCAGTGGCTACTATAATGATCACTAATTGTTACACCAATGTGGATAACAAAATACACATAAGTTAACAGCAATTCATAGAAATCAATATTCAGGATAAACAATAAAAACAGGATAAATATTCCATCCTTTGAAACCTGTGTTGCTGATACTAATCAACATCTTTAGACAATTCAGAAACAAAGTTGAAAGTGGTACATCTGCAACTTCAAAGCAATTAAACACACATTGAATACACTTTTATAAGCTCTGAAAATAATCCAGAAAACATTAAAAGCACGAATTCTTAAAAGATATTTAGGACGTATCAGTAAAATTGCATCACAACTTCTACTAATTTTTGTCATTTTGTCTTTATGAAATTAGCAACAGAAAAAGCATATTTTGAGGAATAAAGGTCTTTGCTTGTTCCAGGATAAATCTACCTACGTTTCTTGCTCCCATCAATGCAAAAATCTCAAGATACCCAAACCAAACACTTTTCCTTACATGATCTCTGTGATGGCAGTTTTCATTAACCCCAGTTTGAACATAAGGAACAGAGAAACAGAGAGACTACAGACTACAACAGGTATGTGGTGGTAGGTGAATACCAGAACGCAAAACACGACAACTGTCTGCACCAGACAAAGGACCGATGTTGCCATCTCCAAAGCAGAGATGTTGATCCGATTGTGAATTAGGTTTTCAACTAATTTAATTTACAGGCCAAGGTAAAGAAGCTGCCACAGTTCAGGATCTATGTGCTATTTCACAAGTAAACCAAGAGTCACTGCCATCATCTCTCAGAGAGATCTTTCATCTTTGATCTCACATCCCTCTTTGGCCACTCAGGTTTAATCCATGTCTGAAAAATCTTTCACAGCTCTTAAATCTATACCTGATCAGGTCATTCCTCTTTTTCCCTTGCTTTGTTAGACCAAACTGAAATATGAAGGATCATAAATTTTGTGTATTTTTTTTTAAAATCAGTAGGTAGATAATCAGTATTCTTGACCTCCCTAAAATGTACTCCCTATGTTCTCTTATGTCCTCTCAGTTAGGAGCATGATCAAACAAAAATTGCTACAGCAACTAACAGACTTACAGATGCAAGAACAAGCTTAAATAAACCAGAAAATGAAGAAAAAATGTTCCATTCCATAAGCTGTAATGCACTCTGAGAGACTCTTGAACAGTAACGAGAATATCCAGCAAAAATGCCACTGCCCACTCTTGCTTCTTACTTCTGTGTTTACTCCATAACTTCATTGCTACCCCAGGTGACCAACTTTCCAGGTGTCTGGGAGAGCTCTCATGTTCTGGATACTAGAAAGTCCATGGGGCAAGCAGTAAAAGTGGAACTTTGGCATCTGGAAAGTGGTAGATAATACAGCTGTTATCTTATTTGTTATTTAGTTGGCTAGATTGCTGCATGTGTTCAACATGCATCAGAAAACCACAGATATTTATGCATGTCTCTAGACATCTCTGTAGAACACTAAGTGTGCACACCAGACATTTAAAAAGTGTCAGAAGCTTAGGTGGGATAAATTGCTGACAAACAAGGACCTAAACCAACCTAAACGCCTACTTACAGGTTGAGGTATTCTAGCCATAAGAACCTTCGACATATTACTGACTATTTTGATTGGACTGCCAAATAATCAGTGTAAATCAGACTGCCTCAGCATCAGTGTAAAGAAAAGAGATCCTATCCCAGCTATGATGAAAAGCATGTCAGGCCAATAATGGAAACTGACAGTGCAGCAACGACGTTTGGAGAGAAATTCTTCTATTTGAGTACGTGAGTGTCTCAGAACTCCTTTAATGATGACAGGGTCCCAGGGAGGATCATGGAAGCCAGAGCAGCCTTAGGATATAATAGCAGCACCCCTGAAATGAAAGGCTTCTAGTAAAAACAACACATATCATAGTCATCATCATTCTTAATAGCTGTAATATCTGGACAACTTGTGCTCGTCGTGTCAGATATCTCAAATTCCATATGTACCATCTTTGGCTCTTTGCTAATGTAACACGTCAAAATACAGACCTGAACATCGATTAGTGTGTGAGCAAATAACACACACTGAAAATACCGCCTTGCAGGCTCACTTATGCTGCTCTGAGCATGTTGTTAGGATGTCAAAAAATGGATTATCCAAAATATTTTTTCTAATGTCTGATTAAAATATGATAAAGAGCTGAGAAGTAGGCCACCAAAATGCTCCAAGGACATGCTTGAAGTACATAGTCAATTGTGTGGCATGAATTCCGTGACACGGTGGAGTACAGTCGAAGACTGCTGGTGACAGCAGAGACGGCGTGTTGATATCACCGAAGATTAACAGGAAAAATGACTGCTGCTACACTGCATGAAAGCCAAAAGGGAAAAACCGATAGTGAATAGAGAATTCCGGAAGTTCCACCTGTGACACCTGCAGCCACCAGTATGCTGTGACTATCAAACCAATTTCTTCACAAAAAAAAAGCATAAATCTAGTCCTTATCTTTCAAACTGATGAAAGAATCTGTCATAATAGTTGGGAGACTCAGAAGCACTTGAAGCAGCTGAGGGACTTCAAAGGTGCCAAATGAGAGTGTCAATCCAGTTTCTTCTTCAGGCTTAAATTCACTCGAACTCTATGGGTGTTTCATTTAATGCAAAATGAATGTAGGAAAGTGACTACTTTGAATATCTTGTCCAAGATGCTTCTGAACAGGATCAGACAGGAACGAAACCAGATCGCCTGCTCTCTGCACCCAGAACTCACTGAAGCAAGATTCTAGTTTCCAGACCTCTTGAAAAACATTGTTATCAAACCAGTGGGGTGAAAAACAGTACAAATAAACTTTTCACTTCAGAAAACACACACTTGCTGACATGAAATCAGCCCCAAATATGTTTAATTTTTTTCTTCTCAAGAGTACAGACTTCTTTATTGGAAGGTCAGATGAGCTTTGATCAGCATGTAAGTGGGAAGAAAGTTACTCCTCAGGGAGTTCTGAAGAGATATTCTTTCTTTCTTATGAATGTTTGCTTTCAAGTTATCCAAAAACCACAACCAAGAAATCTACCCTGTCTTTGCTGTATTTCACACTTAGTAAATTGTTCAGATTATGAGTTGAAAAGGAACCTGCAACTCTATCAGAATCAGCTCCTTTTCTATTTGAGGATGGAAGAAAAGCTCCAACACACATGTGAACATGTACACACACCAGAACTTCTCAGTAAACAATGATATGACCTAGTTCAAGAAATCATTATTATTCAAGACACCTTTCTGTTGCCCCAGCAGGGCTGTCGTGCTGCTTAGTTTATTACTAAAGAGCCAGATGACAGGTGAGTAGAAAAAGTTTCAGTACATTTCCAAGCACTTTGACTGCGCCTATCTCAGTTCTGCAAGCTTAATATTATAGTATCTAATGTATGTCATAATTTTTCTGAGTGCTTTAAAGTAGTCCACGCTTGCTGGGGTTGTCAGTCCACTGAGGACAGAAGTGAAAGTCAACTCCAAAACCATGTAGTTCCTACCATTATGAGAAGTTTCCTTTAACACAAAATGCGTGATCATCCTGTGTTGCACCAGTAAGGACGCAACAAGGTCATGTGGAGATCTTCATTGTCTAAGCTCAGCAGGACTCATTCCAGCTCTTGCCTTCTAGCAGAATCTGTTTGATTTCTGCAAGACTGATATCTTTTTCTAGAAGCTAAAGATTTTATCAGAGCTACCTCCACTTTGCCTGCTCCAAAACAGAAAAGGAAGGGAGCGTTTGCTACATCTACAGAAGGTAGGATAATTCCTTAATGCAAAGTATGCTCTGCAATGCTCTATCTTTCAAGAAAAGAATGGATAATCTAGTCCAATTTGGGACTATATCTACCTTCCCTCACTTAGAAGCCAAACAAATGGTACAGCTCAATTTTACAGGTGCTAGTATCTAGAAACCTGGTAAAATTGTCATCATTCCACCCTCTAGTTTCTTGATTAAGAAAGCACTAGCGGGCACACAGGGTGGAAGCAGCCACTATTCATACAGATTTCAGCCTCACAGAGAGGTGGTGTAAAAGATATGTCCCTTCAGATGCTGCTTACACAGATGCTCAAACATACAAAGACAGTTAATTTTCAGTGACACGGTGCACACAAAAAGGCTACGAGGAAAATGCATTATCCATGTTCTATTAATATGCAGTTCTACCACTCTTCCATGAATACAGAAATATGACAGGCAGTATCTCCTATTTCATTGTTGACATTATAAAACCTAAAATTATTGCAATTGAAATTATTTTCTATCTAGCAGAAGTTAATCATCATGGGGTTTTTTTACTAAAGTATTTTTTTTTTAACCAAGCAAAAGAAAATAACTTAAACTTTGGGAAAATTTAGTGATTAAAGTAATAGCACTTCATATTTTTATACATTACTTATCAATTGATATCTTTGGTTCCCTGATACTTGCTACCTGCTCCTGCTGCTATTAATAATAATGGATAACCTTCTCTTTTGCATAGACATGAGACTAATCATTTGCTTTGAATCATAATCTTAACTTTGATTCTCTTAACCAAGATTCTCAACAGTATCTAGGGAATGATCTTCTATTTATACCTCTTTTAAACTTTTAAATATCATTATCTTTTTAACTAATGATTTATAATTACTTTGGACACCAACGTTGAACATTTTTGTTCCCATTTAGAATTGTTAAGAGCTAAATATTACATTTCATCCACATTATTGCAGAGCCACAAAAAGTCACCAAAACAAATTATAGGTTTTTCAGTAAATAATACAGATAATTATTCTTTATAGGATTTAGAACTTACTTCAATTATATTATAGATTACTATGAGAAATGGCAAAGTTCATAAAATTTTGCCTTAATAATTTTTCCTTCATATAGGAAGAGAAAGGGTAGGATGGAAACAGCGACTCATCTGTTATCTTACTTACTACCAGTCTTACTCAACAGCATTCTAGGTAAGTTATAGGAGGGGGTTGAAGAAAAAAAGACCAAAAAAAAAACCATCAAAAGAGGAAAGTATCCAGAAATCATCAGTCAAATGTTACAGTGAAACAAAGTAATACAACAAAAACTGGAGAATGCAATCAAACGTATGTTGAAAACTATTCCATAGTTTTATCCCACTGCACCACTTAAAAACTAGAACCATTCTCTAGAATATATTTCTCCTCTTTATTTCATTCTAGGCCAGTTTTCAGAACCCACAGCCCATCTTAGAAGCCATATACTTGGCTTGAAATGCAGCTAGTCACGGTTCAAACAATCTTCTAAAACACTGATAAAGTATCACCAAAAATCCTTTTAAGTGAGAAATCAACCTTTATTTTTAAGTTAAAGAGATCTAGGAATTATTAAAATGAGAGAAATTGCTGGACAGGGCTTTATTTTCATCTGACAGCAGAGCCAAATTGCAGTCATACAGTGTATACCAATAGAACATCATTCTGTATTCATTTACCATCCTATTTAATTGAACATAAGGAAAGTTTTTAGCCATTATGGGAAATTTACTAAACCCTGATCACTAATAACTTCAAAAATGTGCTCTTCCCTTATTCTAAACCACTTAATTTTAATTTTCTTTTAAGTAGTAATCATGGAACTACGTTCGAAAGGAAAATTGTGTAACCGTAATGAGAGAGCTGATACTTCATTCTAAATCCAGTGTTTACTCAGAAAATTTAAGTCAGACTAAGTTGCCTTGAGATCTACAGCAAATGTGATCATTTATACTCACGATAATTTTTAGGCATTACTGCTGCCTCAGCACTAATTTAATGAGGGCTGAATAATTTGCAGATGAGTGAAGTGAGCAAGTCCACCTTTACCGAATAGCCAATTACTACTGAGCCTCAAAATTGTCCTGTTTCTTAATTATGCAAGTTGCTAAGGAACTATCTATCTCTTTCAGAAATTTACCCCTGCCTTTACTTCAGCTTCTTTCATTTTGGATCTTAAATTGTCCTGGAAGTGTGCAATACATTTCTGACTCAGTTTCTGATGTTCATAATAATATATTACCAAACTTCAAAATTTTCAAGAATTGTTTGAACTTCTTGATTTCTAGGAAAATAGTTGTCCTAGGAAGAAACATACAATTAAACTTTGAAAATACAGTATCCCCTTAGTGCTTGAATTTCCACAGTATTCAGTTTTGAGAAGGGCTTGTGGTTAGTTTGCCTTTTTTCTGCATCATTACGAACAAAAAAACTGCTTACTGAAGATAAAAGCTATATGATGAGAAACCATCCCATTCTATTTACTACCTCATTGCTTGGTTTCTATTCTTTAACTATGCATTGATTGTAACTATGCTAGATACCTGCACATTTCATATTTTGTAGCTATTTACCCAGTGAATGACACATTATAAGCAGTGGAAGCAAGCTTCACGCTTTTTAAGTGTCTCAGTATCTTATTAGACACAAATGATGAAATCTATATGTAACTAGTACTAGGAGTCATACATTAAGTCATAAAAACACTTATGTCTCCTACTCTTTTCAAATTTTGCTGTTGTGGCATTGGTTAAAATAACATGTAATATCTGGCAAAATGAAAAGACTACAAAATCCCCAGTTTCCATCTATGAGAATTATAGCTAGTATTCCAGTGGGACCTTTGGTTTAGATACTCTGGAGTTTTCTTCTTTACGGGGGACAATTATTTTGGAAATTGGGTGCTCTTCTCAGGCATCCAAAATGAGTTGAGCTCCCCACTTCCTAAAAGCAGGAAGACAGTTAAAATAGAGGGGAACTAACGGACAGTGAATGTAAAAACTCCAATATGGAGAAAAAGTGCTAAAATAACTAAAATAAAAGACTTCTAAAATCACAATAGTAAAGTGGGACTGCTAAAAACTGTAGTAAAGAGACTAATTCAGAAAAAAAGTAAATGTCAGCTCCACTACAGCCTCACATATGATAAAAACAAAAAAAAAAACACAGAGCCCTCTGAGAATACCTTGAGCTACCAAGGAATAATATTGCCATGCAAAGCTCGCTAATTAACTGCAAGCTACACTCAAGTGTAATTTATAAAGGAAGCTTAGCCCCAAGAACAGTGAGTTAAAGAAAAAGTTGCAAACAGTTATATAACGCAAGGCATTTTTTAAAGCTGTTCTCATCTTTGTTTATGCTTACTACACCAAAACTAAATCTTCTCAGAATTTATTGCATGTTAACAAGAAAATTACAATTTTTAGTTAAACCCCACAGTTGGGAGCAAACTCCCAAGAGAACTAATTGCTCTTTTAAATGAGTATACATTTGAATATTAGCAAGAACAATGAGTTAACCTCATATTGCTGTTTAAATCTACTTTGCTGAAAAACTCAAATATTCCCCTTTCAGAATTTTTTGCTTACTAGGTCATTAAAACAGCACATAAGAAAAAACACTGTGTCATTTTGCTTTAGTACAGGAATCCACAGTCTATTCACTGTGTTTACTTTGGCATTCTCTTAAAGAATTTAATTTATTTTCAATGAAAAATACAAATTAGTCTAAATTACTGGTGATAGTTTTAGAATACGCCTGCAAATTCAACTGTGTTCTGACTTCATACTGCAAAGGCCTTTGTTACGTCTCTTTCTTTAGCACCAAATGAACCTTCTCCTTACCCTTTAAAAGGAGGCACTGTATTGATTTCCAATTTAGTATTGGAATTAAGAGAAATTATTTATATACAATAAGGTCTGGGCAAGGTGTGGAGACAATGGCATGCTCCTCCCTCTCAATCTTTCCGAAACAGTGTTTTGTAGGATTCTAAACATGATGGGGAATTCGTCCTAAATTTGTCCCAGAACAAAGACTTTGTGTATTAGAAAATAACCTACAAAGTCCCATGTTTTCCTATGAACAATAAAGAATTCTTAAGTTCTTCCAGGCTGTAGTATTTACTGACACTATTTTAAGTTCGTAAAATACACAACAGTTACCAAATTTGTTTTTCTTTTCTCAGTATAAAAATATCAAATAAAGCAGATAAAAACAGGTCCATATTCTTATTTCCAAATGTAGCTCTGACAACATTCAGTAATCCCCACAGCTTTTGTTTCACACAGGTGAAAGATTTTAAAGCCTTGGAAATTAACCACACAGGTCAAACTCCACCATAGATAACGCAGACTAAAGGCATAGCATTCACTTTACAGCTGCTCTGACTACATTTGCGAACTCCATACCACCACCTGTTACAAAAATGAGCCATCTGAAATGAAATCTCACTCCTTAAATCGTTATGATTGCAGTTTGAGAGGAAAAGGCAGACAGAAGAAAATCAAAAAGTTTCAGAGAGCCTCTGTCACACCTGATAAGACGCTTAGGCTGTCTCACACAGAACAAATGTAACTGGACAGACAGATACAAATGAATAAAATAATTTATTTTTTTCTAAATGCCACTGAAAACACCAGGATAAGTCATGGTAGCATTTCATTACAGATTCCGATAACTAAATGATTGTTTAACCCATGATATACTTTTAAAGTGCATACATTTGTCTACAATTGCATAAACTGTATGTGAGGTATCTCAAATTTACATCACTACATTGGCTCAGGACATATTTCATTTAAATAAAGATAGGCTCAGCAGGATGTCACCTTGTAGAAGTTCTAAGCTCCGTAGGAAAAATCTTGCTTCCAAAAACTAAAAAAACCCCTATTTTTCATCTACACCTCAAGCAAGTCAGGTAATATCTGTCATATCAATAATCTATCACACACTATGAGATTTGAAGGCCCCCTGTGCAGTATTTTAACAGGAATAAGGGGTGGGGGTGGGGTAGAAAGAAGGTGGCAAAATAAATACCTAATCACTGCCATTTGTGATTTTGTTATTTTGGTTTCAATTACATTTTCAATGTTACCTTATATCAGAGTGGACAGACAGAATGTGTTTCAAGACTGCAATAAGTACAATATCAAGGGAGATCTTCTGACATAAAAGAATTACTTTTCTCTCTCCTTTATTGGCAAATAAAATAGATGTCTTTCTAGTAAAAAAATTTTGCTCTGTCCAGCATTTATTGGCAAAAAACTGAAAAAACTTAAGTACATAACCTATGTTTGCATCTCTTTTTTGAAAGGGAATGCTGAAAAGAATAACATAGAATATTTAGATTCACAGTATCTGTCCCTACACTCTTGCATTCAGGTTTAGTATAACAGAAAGGCAATCCTTAACTGCCGTTTCCTTTGTATACATCTCATTTCATCTACAACACAACTTTGCAAATCACATACTAGCTTGATATAAGCTTTAATTATAGTTCATACTTACCTTTCATTTTCCTGAACTGTAAAATCCTAAGCCACTGAAAAATTAGGGGTTTTATACAAAAAATTGATGCGTGTTCTACAAAGCAAAATGCACACTTTTAAACATGTCCTTTGCCAAGATGAACCAATTTGCTTGTAACAGAATCTTCTGCTAAGACGTTCCATGTGAACATACTCTGTTGCACATACATGTTCCAATGATGCAGGTAAGCTTTCCAACAGGTTAAACAGAGCAATAAGTATTAAAATATTTAACTGCAAAAAACCTGAACCTGACCACACATGGACAGGTAATTAATTAATCTTCAATTTCTGTTCTTTTTTCCCACAGTTAAATTAATATGGATCACTTTCCTGAGGAATACTCCGATGGCAGCTTCCTGTATTTGCCAGAGGCATGTGAGAGTTTTCAGCTCTCTCCTTCCCCCACCATGATCACAGAAAGCTAATTAGCTCCTGGTTCATCCCGGCACTGCTTTGCAGGGAGTTTCCACACACTTCACATACCTGTACAGCTTCTCTGTGACTTTCACATACCATTTATATAAGGAGCAAGGGTTTTCTGAAGAAAAGTATACATCCTCAGTAGTTCACTGTCCTCAACTGCTTGAAGCCTGGCTATTCACCACCAAAAACCAATCCTGAGAGCACTTTTATAGATACTGATATGAAATTTGGGATTTTTTTTCTTTATTACAACAAAAAATATTTTGTCTTGTTTTGATTGATGCTGTCACAGTGTATTTAAAAGGGCTGGGATCTCCCGGATCAGTGTTCCAGCCGTTCTCTTGAGCCACATCTTGAAAGCAAAAAATAACCTTCAACAGTTAGATCTGTTGGGGAGAAACACTTGGGAACTGCTGTGTCATTAGCTTTAAAAATGAGATTTTCTTAATATCCTATAAACCGTGTATCAGCCTTTAGCACCACGCTACATTTCTTTGAAGGTATAAACTTCCCTTTCTTTGGACAAATCCTTAAAATAGATTTCCCGAAGCAAATCTAATTCACATAAGCATCAGTTACTCAATTTACCTGAAGTGTATACTTCTGTATCTCATCCAGAACAAATTCCACTTCTTTTGAGGTTGTTAACGAGGCAAGATTCCCACTTAAATTGTAGCAATACAGTTTGGCATTGTCATAGCTTTCACGACTTGAATTTATGCGAAGGCAGGCATCTCCAATATGACTCCATCCTTCCCCACACAGATGAGCTGGTGTAAAAAGCATATGATAAAAGCAGACTTGAAAAAAAACTTTTAAAAAAACCTAAGGGAGTCTGAATTTTATCTTCCTGAGATCATAATTCAAAATATATCCCACACTCAATTTCCCTTTTCACATCACATAAATTCTAAAATACCCAGTAGTATCATATCAAATACTGTATTTTTATGAAAAGAAACTTTTAACAAATTGTGAAATATCTTTAAGATACATGTTAGGTTTCAGTGTAACAATATTGTTACGATACACTGTATTCAGATTTGAGCACAACTAAATATTAAAGATTAAAGTATGTACGTAATTAATAGCACTTTAACCAATCAATTTAGCTGAATGTCATGGAAATTTCAAAATCTGAAAACAACTGTCCTAGAATTCAGAGATCACAACTTTACCCTATCTTGCCTTTCTAGTCCTACCTTTGCATTTATATTTGCCTAAATACAAATGCAATCAGAATAATAGGAAATTCAGGTAACATCTTAGAAAAATATTTCCTCTTCGACATTTTTCTGCTTTACCCAGATTCAGATATCTATTAAAAAATGAGTCAGTAATTCAAAGCGACTGTTATAGTTCATCTTTAAAAAGATTGCACAAATGTGCACAGAATAAATTGATTAAAGTTATTTAATGAATGATCTCTGTGAAAAAAACCTGTGTTAACTTCATCCAGACATAAAGATCAAATGGAAAAGGTTCCGATATCTAACTGCATATGCTTAGTTATGAATATTAATTACAGAATAAATATTATTTCAGAACATTAACCATCACCTTCTCAGAATATTTTATATTAGCCTTTTAATATTCACTGCTTTCACAGTATTACCAAAATTATGTTAGGACCTATCTGCACAGGAAAATTGAAGTATAACTGAAGTATAAGATAAAACCCCAGTGAGCAAAAGTAACTGTCGGTGAATATGTACACGTAAGGACTCAGTATAGCAATGCCGCTCTGTCGTCGGTGATCCCCACAGGCTGGACCTCATCACTGGCTTGTGCAGAGGTAGACACCATTATGCCTTCATTAATATTACGTCTCCTAACAAAATTAACAGTAGCATGAAGATACCAACCAGTGATGTAGCTACATCTATGTTCCCCTGTACAGGCACAGCATAGCAGGGAGAGTTAGCACCAGTATGACAAATCCAGGTCTACTCATTGAACGCATATTTTTCGGCAAGAATGGAAGAGATTTACTCTGTTTTGAATTCAGGTCTAAAAAGCAGCATTGCCACCCCACAGCCCTTACCAGGTAGCGCCTGGCACTCCTGCTGTCGCTGGTCCCACTGGCAGTTCAGGTGTAGCGAGCAGCTTTTGCAGCTGGTCAGTTTATTGCAGATTTGTTCATTCCTCACATGACATTTGGTGTAGTTTTTAACTGACTAAAAATAAAACAGACAAAAAGGCAGCTTAAACTTGTACCAAACCATCAACAAAGCAGAAGTCAAAACTGAAAGACACACAGGTGAACCTCTCCCAGAAAACCACAGCCACCTAAATGCTAGGCTGAATTTAAGCTTTTGCCTAGATTCCCTTATCACTTGCAGAGAGTATAAAACACATCTCTAGAGCACAAATCACCCCACCTGTCCCACATAGCTAACTTTGAGGGAGTCAAACAAGACTTTGAAGATGTCTCTTCCCAGCACAGAGCCCAGGAAGACCTTAAATAACTAAACTAAATTGCTATTTCTTAGATAGTTAAGGTGTATGCTCTCACTAAATTATTTCATCCCATGCAGAGTAAAGCAAGAAAAAATAATCAAAGGGAATATAAAAAATGGCACAAGATGCAGATATAAAATTACACATCGTTGACCAAAGGTGCAAGAATATAACTTGCTTTGTTTTATCTGGATTAAACGGAAAAAAAATAGGATCTACAGACCAATAGTCACAAACCACAAGGAGCTGTCAAAAATTGCAGTCACACTTTTTTTACAGATTTAACTGCAAACCTGTATGCAACATAGCTAGCATAAAATTTACAGAATCTACAGGAAACCATTTTGTCATACAGTGACATAAACCCAGGAATAATATTTTTCCTTTGGTACCTTAGTGTACAAGAACAGGAATAAACACTGAAGGAATTTTTACTTGGGTTTTTTGTTGGGTTTGTTGGGGTGGGGTTTTTTTCCTGAAAATAGGTCTTCCTTTCCAAGTGAGGCATTCTGAACACAAATCTTTTTTCCCTTTGCATAATACTTTCAATTATGACATAGTATTGATATCTTATTTAATAAAATGCCCCAAATCCTCAGTCAGTTCATCAGGTTATCCATAAGGCTGTCTCTATTAACTTCATTTCAAGAGAATAATTACAAATAAGTCATAATTCAAGGCAGCTTTATACTCACAGAACCACAGAATGGTTGAGGTTGGAAGGGACCTTCTGGAGGTCATCTTGTCCAACCCTAACAACTCTTGTCTCCCTCTAACAACAACAGATTCATTCATGCATAGCAGCAAAAAAGAATTGTACTTATATAGCAAATGTATGATTTACATGACAATTTTGGTTGCTTTCCTTTCTAATAGTCTTTTGGAGAATGACAAAACACATCTAAAGGGGCAATACGATAGTAAGTTACACAGTTGTTAGTACTGGAATGATGATGATGACAGGGCATCAACCTACTGCAGTCAGGAGGGAAGACAACCAGCCTCCATTTTTTTTTTCCCGCTGAAGTCCTGAAATAATGTAATTGTTAAAATAAATTTTCAGTCTCACACAGGACCAGCTTCATTCCTGCTGAAGAGCATTGCTGTTTAAGGCTTTGTTGCCTTTATTGGATCAGTCGCCCAGCAGTGAGCTTATTATAAAAGGTACTCACTATTTTTCTGGTGTGTAAGAAAGGCTACTGTGAAGCAAAAAGAACCAGAGAAGCAGTTCTAGGAGAAGGCATCTACACCATGGTATGAAGCAGAGCCAAAGACAATGCCATAAAGTAATAGAACGCCTGCCTAGGCCAATAAATGCATAGGAACAGTAAAGCACAAAAAGCCTTTGGTACAAATCCACATTTAGTTTCACTCTGTCATGATGCATATTCACAAAGCTGCCTGAGAGACACTTTAAAGTGAATTTTGGAGCACGAGTACCCACCGTCTGCTCATTTACAATACCTCAACTAATACTTACTTTCAACACTTCATGATGGCATAGCTCAAAATCCTTAAGCTTTCAGATTCTTTTTGAAAATTATATACTCTTTAGTGATATTACATACAGATCACAATTTTCAACTAAACCAAGATATTTGTTCTAATACTTTCTAATCATGAAGCTTGTTGTGCATTAGTTATTTAACGTTTAAAATAAAATTCAAAGTACTAGTGACTATTCTATAATAATGTTCTCTGTTGTATTCCCTTATTCCCAGCACTTATTTCCCTTAAATCCAATTTAAACATTGCTTGCCTGAAAATCTCATTAGTTCAATGTAGATGTGAATCCAATAGGTAATTCATATTAACACAATATTAAGGTTATAACTTAAGCTACCAAACCAAATGAAATTCAGAAATATGACAGCCCATCTGTTACTGAAGTTCTATATTGCTGTAGGTTATTTATAATGTTTACACACCAAAGTATGAGTAAATCATGTTATGTATAAAGTTTCCCATTTATGTCTGATTTACTTAGTTTTTTTTCAGTACTGATCTTGATATGGTGGTGTATAGAAAGACTTATGAACTGTAGTGATTTTCTGAATATCCACTGTAGAATAAAAATATTACAGTAGTTTCTCTTAGAATTTCAGAAATTTCTATTAAATAACATCACCCTCTCCTCCTCCTGGATTTTTCAGGTTAACAGTATAATCTTATCTAGTTTTCCTAGTCTAACTATAAATTATTAATCTAATAGATTTCCTATTTTTCTGAAGCTATTCCCAAATCTTACTGTTGGGTACTCCTTAGTCTTAAGTTTTCCTTTTTTCCTCCAAAATGAATTTGATTCTATTCATAATTCCCTTTACTACTTTATACATTTCCCCTTGACCATTCTTTGCATTCCTCAAATTAGGCAGGTTGCTATGATTATATTTATTATTATTGGTATTAGTGTAGCATCCAAGGAATCCCCATCATGAAAGAGGATGTTAACTTTGTGCAAGCTGTGCAAGCATTACAAAAAGGCCATGATTCTTGTCTTTAAGGCACTGTGTAAAAATATCTAACAATGTAGGACTATAGCTCTTTTTGAAATACCCTTTGGTATCCTATATCCTCAGCAAAACACTTTCTCATAGCCTTCATGGGTTCTACAACGCTTAGTTTATGAAGCCCTACTCATATAAAATACTTTTAAGTCACGTACCAGTTTGGGCTGTATTTGTGTATATATATATAAAAATATATTATATATATAATATATATTTTATATATAATATATATAATATATTTTATATCTATATATAAAACCAACTGGGGCTTTATGGTGTTGCATGTGTGGAGATGGACAGACAAGAAACCCAGAGACTCACACTGGAGGTAAGGGTGTGGGTGGTCATGGTTATGGCAGGAACACATCCCACTCGTGGCTTTTGAAAGCGATGAGGCTTTCAAAAATGCAATCCAGACTGGATGCACGAATGCTTCAGCTGTGCCTTTTCCCACTGCACTCTCTCCAAACAAGAAAACACACGCACTCCACTTGAAGACACATCAGAGACAATACTCTGACCAAAAAAGTGTTACATTCATGTGCCTGGTGCTCTTGATCCCAACTGATGAAGTATTCCCAATTTATTCTGCCTTCCCATACGTCTGCTTTTTGTTACAGTGAAAGAGTAGGTATTTTAACAACCTTAATGTGGAGATTCATAATAAAAGCTGAAATTTTATAAGGAAAGTGGGGGGGTTCCAGTTTTTTTCCAAGTACTTGTAGGATTTTGAAGAGAAAACATTTTCTCTCAATCAAAATTTTTCAAGTCAAGTTTAGTATCATATTACTGCTGCATTCCAAGCCTTCAAAATACATTGCTTAAGTAATATGGGAATAATAAGTTACTTTATTTGCAGACTTGTAGGGTGGGCAGTAAACAGTTCTATAAACTGAAGGATTATAGGACAACATTTTAGACAGCCGGTGAAGCATGTTATTATGGCTACCCTAGCTGCAGTGGCTACTTCCATTTTTACTGCAGAGTAGTAAGACAATGGAAGGGGAGAAGGCAGCCATTTCTTGTTAATTCCGAAGTGTGCCTTTCAGGGCTGCTGGTTGGATCTGGAGTTTGGGGTGGAGACAAAGGAGGAAACGGGAAGAGTTATTCTGAAGATATAAAAAATCAAAAACAATTTGTTTTGATACCCAGTGCAAGAATTTCCCGTTGTTTCCCAAAGAACAGGGTGAGGGAGGAGACAAAGAAGCGGGTTGAAAGAAAAAATACTTTAAAAAGACAGAAAGAAAAAAAAAAAAACCCTTCAAAGGTCTTTCACATTATAAATATCAAAAAGAAGCCAACATATTATCCACTATCAACCTACACGTGCACGTAAATATTTTTACATTTTTCACCTATAAGTCTATCACCACTTGATCCATTAACATATATAGTGGCATGGTACGTGTCCAAAGACAGCCCCCCCTCTTTCCCAAGCACACTGCTTAAAGGCGGCTGGCAGGCAGGAGACGTTCCAGCACTTTCAGAGCTTCGATGCAATCACACTTTTTTTGAATGTGCCTACATGTGTCTGCAAAAATAAAACAGCTTTATGGCCATAATGTGGACTTGATGTATTTTTATCTTTAAAAATTATTACTCTCACAATATCTTAAGGCTCTCCATCACTGTATCAACCAATATTTTGCTCCATTTTTGAAAAACAAAAAACACAATTGATAAAGTAAATGTTCTTACTCTAAAATGCAGGCTCTTTCTGGTCGTCTTCAGTAAAGGAAATTTTGCTTTTTGTTGCAACTGGTCGGTCATTTTTTTTTCAGTCATTTACCATTTTATTTGTCACAAGGTACAAAAAGATTTTGCTTTCATGGGATGGCTCCTCCCTGAGGAGCAAACCAATTGTATGCTTACTCTTCCATGCTACAATCTCAAGAAAAATTGTATCTTTTAAAGGTGCAGCAATTTAAAATTAAATTCATCTCTCCCTCAAAGCCTTTTTTTTTTTTTTTAATAAAAGCTGGAAGGTAAAATGGTAAAATTAATAGCTTTTCCTGAGACTATTTCCATTACAAAATATAAATATAGGTAATATTCTGAACAACACAATCAGCAAGGGAGTATCATTCTCACGAGATGCAAGATAAAGCTTTTTATGTGCAGGTGTACAAAGTAAATACAGTTTCATAAACATATTAAGTGGACCCACATCTAGTGGTTTTCCTCTATCAAGAAATAGGCAAAATGCAGCAGAATCAGTGAGGACCAGGATGATGCTTAGGATATTATAGAGTACAAATTAAAGTGTCAAAGTGAAAGATCAATGTAATAGACTTAAGGGCAGTAAACTGCTAGTAAAAGTCAATACAATCAACTCCACAAAGCCCAGAAATATACCACAGACAAGACATAAAACTTTTTTTTGAAAAAGCAAAAGGAAGGAAGATGTGAGACAGGGAAGTTAAGTAAAACAGCAGATATAAGCATGACAGAAAGCTGTTTCTCCCAGTTTTAGAAAAAGAAAGAGTAATATTTAGCGCTTAGAGGGACACACATGCAACACTATTAGATTTTACAAGTCAATCAAAATATTCTTGTCTAAATTTCCATCTTTGATGCAGACATCCAACGAATGGGAGAAAAAGAAGTACGTCAATGATGATGTTTCCTTCTTTGTTTGTGACAATGTCTTAAAAAATAGTCTGTGTCTCAAAGTTGAAAACAGCCCTGCCTAGATGCAAGAGGCTCCATGAAACAGTTTGAAAGAGCAACTTATATAGATATTAGTATGACATATTTCATCAAGTCTGTACATGTCATAAGGCAGTATTAATGACAGTATTATAGTTGCTTTTGTCCCTATGGCATACTAGTATCTGTATTTACCCATTTTTGAAAAAAGGTCAAGTAGGTCATCTTACAATTTTAGCATTTATCAATCTCCAAGATAAAAATTAATTTTTTTTTCTTATTTTATATAAAATCACTTCATTGTATTATGGAATAATTTCAGTGTATTATGTAATACCACTGTAAGCAGTCTAGGGAATTTCAGTAGTGTAATTTCTCAAGGCAACATTTAAAATGCTTACTATTAACAGACAAAATCTCTAAAAGATATATTTAATGCTAGAAAACAAACAAGGCACTACTGCTAGCATGTTGTTCACTCTACTCATGAGCCAAATTTCAGTACCATCTTGAATCACTCCACATGTTTTAAGTAAACTCTTTCCCAGTTGGGCAAGACAGAATAAGCATCCACCCCTCAACATTTGCATTAGACATGATAGGGTCAACTAAAACTATAGTGTGCAGAAGTGCCCCACTTACGTGAGTTTTTCTGGGAGAAAAACAAACCAGCTCACTAGTGCTGAAATGAGCCAGACCTCCAGAATGACATGCCCTTGCAAGCCTCTGCTTGCAATTACATCAGATATTGATATATACCTTGATGATCCATCAGTCTGCACAGCAGTGGAATATAGTGTCCTGTTAAACATCAGATGGTGAGCACAGGCAGGTATATGTGTATCATCAATGCATTAGTACTACTTATGCAGTCCATCTGTCCAAACAGAGTTATTTCAGGGAAATTTCCATATTTTACATCCCTTCCAATCAGCAAAACAGTCACTGCTTTACCAATATCCATGACCATGAAGCCAATGCCAAACTGATTGCCAACATATCTTTAGTATGCTGGCCAGTCTCGATGAAGCGAAAGCAACAGATTCTAAAACATTATTGTCTGTCTCATCTGGGTGTTCCGTGATCTCATTCATAAATGAACGCCTTTGTACAGCTGCAAAAATAGGACTTTCTCCTTGTGATATTTCTGAGTCTACAGTTTATTATCCCACATTACCATCACAGTACTGTCACAACATTTTCATTCTGTGGGCCTAGTCCAGAAGTAGCAGTCTATGAAAATGGTTTATTGTCCTAATCCATTCCATTTCTCCACATGTTGCCATTCTGTTGATGCTATTTTGATGGGTTTATATCAAGAGCTGCAAAATTCTGTCTCCATTGCCTCCCAGCCAATACACTAATTTTACAGTAGCCACCTTCAACTTAGGATAGTAACTCTTCTCAGAAATAATTTTGATGAATTTTCACAACCTCATTCTTTATTCCACTAACAGCCTTTGCTATCCACTTCAAACCCTGCATAAAAGACAGGAAATGAAACAGAGAAGACTGGTGCATGAGCTGCTAATTAAGCTGACAATCTTGGTCATGAAAGGTTGTCAAAGAAGGATACTGTACTGAGAAGCTTGTGCGAAAATACCCAGTGCTCTACATTTATTAGTGATGAAGATGGTCTGCTCCTTAGCAACTGTTCCGTGCTTAAAGGTTGAAAACCACAGTTAGAAAATTGGCACCTAATATAGCACAAAGTGTTAGGAAAATAAGAGCCCTTAGAGATCACAAAGGAAACTAACCATTAGTGCCTGGAATACGAAATCCCTCTGACAGACTCATAACATGGCTGCTGATGAATTTGTGCCTGCATTGCCTTTGTTAGCAGTGACTAGCTACGAACGCCAGCGATTAGAGCCGGCTGTGCTCGCTCCGAATGGGCAAGATCTGAGGCAGAGTCAATCCCACTCACACCTGAATATGTCTGTCTAGAGAGCAAGATTGATTTGCATCGGGTTCATATCAGACAGCAAACTACCTTTACTAATGGAAGCGCGTAAAGAAAGGACTTGGAACTCAAGTACAGCCAGGTGTTGGGAGCTAGCTGAAAAATACAAGGAGGTAAAAATTATAAAGCTAAAATAGTATTATAAGCTTGCAAAAATCAAATGAACAAACAAGAGATGCAGCAGCTGGTGGACAATAACATAAACTCTAAAACATGGAACTAATCAATATTAAAAATAGATAAATATAAACCTGTATATGTGGTGGTGTGCTCCCCCACCATCCCGACCTAACGCAGACAGCTCTATGGGGCTCCGAGTGGATTTGGGTGTTTGACTTGAGCAGCATGCACAGCTCACAAAGCTGAGAACGGGTGCAGTCTAACAAGCAAACTAGCTGGATGGTGCCCGGGGTGAGGCAGGGGCCTCACACCCCAGCACTACTTCAGCGCATAGCAGGAAGACCCCCGCACATCTGTAACCATCAACCCATACCGTGTACTTGTCTACACCAAACCCTTCCTGCTCCACACGGAACCATCAGGCTCAGCTGAGCTTCCAGAAGGGATACCTTGATAAGGGCCAAACAGCACGCAATAGCTGACTCCATCCCACCTTGCCACGAGCAGAAAGTCTGGTATTTTAGTATGAGTGGTGTTTGGGGTTTTGGTGTGGGTTTTTTGGGGGTTGTTTTGGTTTGGGTTGGGTTTTTTGAAGACGAGAACTCTTAACTAACAGACGTGTTGACAGGCTTGCACCTCTCTCCTCCCCAGTCAGGGATGCCTCACCTCTGGTAGGATTTGCACTTCCAACTATGTTGGATGTTACCCAGAACAATATTGTTAAGAAAAGCATTGAACTCTTCACTCGAGCTCGATTTTTGCAGTAAGTGCATTTACCAACAGCAATTCAGAATTGTTATATGTGTCACCTTAACAAATGATCTATTTTTTTTCAGCTTTGCAAAACTGTGTTAGTGAAAGTCCTTAAACTGGGCTCTAACTGGCAACGATGGCACTGATGAGCGGCTGTATATATAATCCTTTACACCTAAAGCTGCTGACTGAGTCTGAGACTAGGATTGGATTTAGCGGCACCTGGGCTCTTCTCTGAGAAAGAGTTTAGAAAGCAAGGAGATCCTTTCCGAATCTCATGATTCAGTGGAAGGGCTTTCCCCCACCCTCTCCCAGCCACTCCTCAGACTTTTAATGCAACAGTATGAATCTGTATGTTCTGACTGCTTGTATTTACAAAGATCAGAACAACCTTACCAAATAATCGCAAACCAGTTAATCTCATGGTGACAGAGGCTCATATTCCCCTAATGAGATGGCAAGTAACTCCATGGGTTAAGAACATTTCTATGATGATTACTGATTAGAATACCAATGAAATGAGACTGACCTGGTCCTGCTTAAAAGGGAACAAAACAGAATAGCCACCCTTCATGGGATTCCACGGTTTCTACCTGCATACTGTACACAGCATATGCACAAAATCCAACTTAATAATGACTCTAGGACATTCCAAAATATCATTAATTAGGAGAAAATAGTATTTGTCCTCAGAGATATACAGCGGCTAATACAATCCTAAAGAAGACTTTTTTTTTTTCCCTAGAATAGATCCCTTTGCTGCAGTCCAGCTCTGCCTCTGCCACGTTTTTACTGCAAAAGCTAGGCAAGCACGCTTCTGTTTGTGGTCAAAACAACCTTTTATTAGTCTACTATAACCCTTTAATTTACTACATCAGGCCTCTGCATTAGCTAGAAAAGAAACAGTATTAATAATATTAACACAGATTTGCAAAGACTCACCATGCTACAGTTACTGTTTGCTGAAATGCACTTCTTGTCATCGCACCACTGGCACCCGTTTGTGTTGGCAGTACAGCTCGCACAGTCTGCGTATCGGTAACATCTGTCATCTGCGGCAGCTGTAATACAAATGAAAGTTAAGAAGAAACATTGCACAGAAGGAGAATGCCACCACATTTTAAACACTTGTTTAGAGCATTTTCTGTTACACCCTTCATATGAACTCTAGCCGTTCATAAAGGTTTAAGTAACTGTAGGAAATTAATTTACTCATTTAATGAGATTTGCTCCTTTAAAAATTCCTTTAGTAACAGCTATATTTGAAGTTTCATAAGTGCCATATCAACCAAAGGAATAGTCACTGATTTGCAGCATACAAACTCTCTTAGCACAGTGCATAAATTAAGAGTATCAGAAAGTCTCTTAAACTATTGATTCCTCACTCCTTTAACAAAAAATATTTTCTTCAGATGCAGGTTTCTGATAAAAATATTAGATTGCTATGCAAGAAGGCAAAAGTAGTAAATATAAAAAAAACTAAGACAGATATTAGCAACATACAGACATTTTTGAAGTCTATAAATTAATTTCTAAACCTAATAATGATTGGCAAGTTATAGTTCTACACTTTCTCTACAATAAATATTTGAGGAAGAGTTCACATTAAATCCTTAATACAAGCCTTCAGGACCTGGACTAACATTTATGTTTGGGACACAAATGATTGCTTCTGTTTAAAGGAGGCAAAAATTGGAAAAATGACCATGACCCAAAAATAGGAGAATTACTACCATTTCCTACACTGATCACTATGTTTAACTCCTGTGTGGTTCAGCTTCTTTAGTCTCAGGATCATACATGTCCAAGAGATTCTCTTGCCAGAGAACCTTGCTATCCAAGAACTGATCTTTCGAAAACCTGCTAAAATTTTGCTTGTCCTTTAATATTGACTATCAGCAGTTTCTCAGATGATATTCTCAACCAGATAACAACTGAGCAAAGTGGTGTAAAAGAATATATGAAAAATTAGCTTATGACAGAATATGACTACCTGAGACAGGATTTAACAGCAGTGGAGCAGTGCTGTCCACACAACTTTGGAGCTGGGATTCTAAACACCTCAACTCTTGCAAGTTTAGCTGTAGTTTATTCTCACTGCAGCCGCTTTACTTTAGAAACTGCTCTAACTTTTTTATTTTCCTTTAGCCTGTCTGTGCTTTGGTTTGTTTGACTTTTTTTTTAAATTCCTGTTAACATGACCAGCTTCTCATAAGATCCCCTTCTGTCTGTATTACTTTTACATTTAGTGTCTCAACATTTCTCTTTTTATAAAGAGCTGAAACATTCTAGGCTGTAGATGTCTAAACATTATGAAACTGTACAAAAGCATTTCTTCAGAAAGCTTTACCTGGATAACCTTTTTGTTATATAATGCACGGGTTTTTTTCTGAGCTTGCAACTTTATATCCAGGTCAGAAACAAATAAAAGCTAACAGAAAAATAAACTGCCTTGAAGCATTGATTAACAGCAGAGCTAATAATTTTTTAACAAACATTAAAAGCAGACTGGCAGTTTAATTGTGTGGTAGTTTGGACATGTAGCACACAGCCAAAGTTCGGTTACCAATTGTAGACTTTGCTGAAGGAAAGATGCACAGAAAAAATAGCAGGTGTATGTAGCAGGGATGCATATTCTGTTCATGTGAAGTACAAGAACACTTCCACAAGCAATTTACTTGTGACAAGCCAAAATACTTAAGAATAGGGTGCTCAGTTTATGAATAACACTAAACTGCTGTTTCAAACAATATAGCTACCATGATGCTGCATAGAAATTCACATGACAAACTTGAACCCATTTTGACATACTGCAGCAAAGGGCTTGTTTTCCTCAAGTTTGTTTCCAGCTGTGACCGTACGACATTCTTCCATACACATGCTCCTGCTTGACAGGTAATCTAATTGAAGCAGTGGTGCTTTCCCTCTCCCTTACTGGTACAGACAGACATGAGAGTGCCACACGCCTATAGTGCCAGATACCACTTGCAGCGCCCATCTGTGCTCTGACTCCTGTTACGCGTTCTTGGAATCAGAAAAATACAAAGGCTTTTATATATGTGTGTGTATATATATACACCAAAGCAGGAGAAAGGGGGGAAAGAGGAAAATTAAGTCAGTTACAGTGTTTCAAAGTTCACTCTTTTATAAATGTTTCAAACACACTGAACTAAATCCCACCTAAAGTCATTTTGTTTTAGCTCCCCAATAAACTAAATCCTTCCCTTTGAACTCTATTATGTTTTGTATCCCTTAGCACCTTATACTTCTGCTCTTTTGCATCTACTTCCCTGTAATACTTTTATTTAAAATCCAGAATTGAATTATTTTCAAAAATAATCCATAAATCTCTTGCACTGGGTATTCTCAGAGAGGAACAGCTTTAACAGTCCAGTCGCTAGTTCCACTTGGTTGGTTTCTGGGGGGCATTTGGGTTTTTTTGCCGCTAGCCCCCACACACACACCTCCCAGTCTCTTACATCACATTGCAAATATGACACTAAGACTAGAATTCATTTACCTGTTTTCTTAGGACATTTTGCTCTTAGGATGTTATTAGCATGTCCAGATTCCCAGGATTCACAATGTTTCTTGTTCCACAGACACCTTATCCCTGGACGAGCATTTTTACACAGCTCTTCATCTCTGAACGCTTCACAGTTTGGAGGCTTGTACACAAGGATGTCATTCAAAAGAACACTTGAAAAACCCCCAAATATATACATGGACCTATTAGGTAAAAGCAAGTAAATATAATTGTTATTGTAGCTATAGATACATTTTCTTGATTTATCTGTCTTGTTATATAATAAAAAATGTTATAATAAACTTCTTCTCTTTCTAATAAAGACTCTGTCAGCATTTCCATTATTGATTATTTTTTCAAGATGTTTATCCATGGAAGGTTAGACTAACTACAAAAAAAAACTGCTCAAAGTGCGCTGTGCTATACGTATTAGTGAGTGACATCTACCAAATGCCTGGAAAGAAGAGCAGCTATGGAAGAAACTACTCATTTTTTGAATTAGATAATGAGAACAGAGTGTGAAATAATGGCCTGCAGGAAATGAGAACATTTTTCTTCAAGGTTTCAAAGACAGCCAGCAATAATTGGCAGATGGATATTTCTTCTTGGTAACATTTCCTGTGCAGCAGCTGCTGACATCAGAACCAGGAGACTGGAGTTGAGACCCTGCCGTTTCTCATTTGAAATTAAGAACAGCCTCAGGTAAAAGATCACAATAAAGAACCTGGATATCCGTTGTATTATATACTCTTCAAACAGAATTAATCATACAGTTACCAATAGCAGAAATCTTTGGAAAGTATCTCATATTACACTATTTTGTACATAAAACCCTACTAAAAGTACCATTAAGTTTGGGGGTGGGGAGGTGAGGGGGTGTATAAAAGCATTTTCACCTTGAATCTAATTCATGGAAAGTGACAGTTCTCAAAGTATCAGACATAGCTTAGATGTCTTAAAACAACACAAATCATCAGAAAAAACTACCAGTTGCTGAATTCATGAATTCCAAGCAATTTTCTCTTAATGAAGCAATCTTTTCATTGATTAATTTCAAGTGCTCTGTGTACAGAGTTACAACATACTGCTATTTTTACTAAAATCAAACCCTTATGTGTAGTATTACTTACCTACTCCATTATTTCTGACCTTTTCAATATCCATATGTAGAGGATCTGCAAGTTGCCCACATATGCTTAAATACTGAGTTCATTAGCGTGATGAATAATGTAGAAGAGGAATGGTCAGTAGTACAATGATCTATAATACCACAACTGTCAGATACTAGACCAGCTGTAAACCAGCAACAGTAAAACTGACACAAGCAAACAGTAGAAATTTCATTAAACCTGACTACAGTTTTCTACTTTTTCACTAAAAAAAAAAATAATAATTAAAAAAATAAAAAGACATTTGTCCTACAATTTTATTTTTGGGGTGGGGGGTAGAGGGAGCAGAGAGTTCAGCCACCAAATCTAGAAAACTCCAGGTTCATTCCATCTCCTGTTTCTAGATGATTAAGCTTTACTGAGCTCCTCTACTCAACAAATGACATGAAAGTATGTTGAGAATAAGCAATATACTTAATATAGTCTAAATGCTGGCATGTATTTTTCCTGCAAATAGTTAATGATGATAACTGTATCAGTATCATCAAAATCTTGCTTTTTCCAAGCAAATTTTAGTTACGTGGTTTTGATTTTATGATTGTAGAAGAATTATAGCATGCTGCAAAGAGAAAAAAAATTTTGCCTGTCACATCTAAGTGAGGATTATAGTTGGTACAGAATTTCAAATTCCTTGTAGTTCACAATACTGAGGAAGTACCTCAGTACGCTAGAAGGTTCATATAAAATGTCATTGAACAGATTCCACAGCATGTCAGATTGTTGATTAGCCATACTGATTACCTAAAACAAGTAAAGCCCCTGATGAGCACTACTTTTCATGTTAATAAATTCCATCGGTTGTATGCCATTGAACCATAACTTCATGTAGGTATAATTTCTGCCACAGTTTTTTCATCCAGAAAAATGGCAAAGAAAATTTAAAAGATGTTTCATTTACCCATTACTGACAACAGCAGTGTGACCAAATCTGTTGACATCTCGATGCAGATTAGGTTTTGGTAAAATCTTCCATTCATCACAAGCTGAAAGACACACACACGAAAAAAGTATATGAAAACATATATAAAATAATTCAAAAAGTTTTCAGCAAAATACATGCAAAATGGATTTTGTCAGACACTTTTTTGTATTTTAAGTATCAACTAACTTTATTGCCTGTTTACCCTCCTTTCCCAGAGGGACCCGTGCAGTTAACCCCTGCTCTCTCCACTATACCTCATGACCTTCAAATGTTCTTAACATGCTTGCATCATCTATTGGTCTCATGAACTCTGAAACAAAATTTGACTGACATTTAAAACCATTCTTAATAGTAGTTTCTAGGAGTTTTTTAATTGTTCTGCAAAAATCATAGGATTTGACAGACTTTTTTTCATTTTTCACTAGATGAAAGCTAAGCTGGATTTTCCTACTCCTGATAATCTGCTTTATTCTGCTGTTTAAATATGTTATTTTTTCAGACTTCATACCGTTCTTCTAGAGTCTTCATTTGCAATGATATGCATCTATCAACATCTATTACAGATCAGTGATATACACATTATTAGTCTTTAGTTCTTAAGCACACTCCATTAATGCCAGTTTGTAAAATTTTGTCCTTCTTTTTGTTTTATGTAGGCTTTGGATAGGAAGATCTCCTTTTTAAATGCATCACTGATGTATTTTCTGGAGAAAGGATTACTAGAAATTGCAGGATTTGAGCACATTGCCATCACTAGTTCTGAGACGCTGTATTTGCATTGCTCAAGAATAAATCAACAGGTACTCCTTTTAGATGCATTTTTTGAGTAGGTGCTCCAAGAACCTGTCAGCAACACATGTCTATCATGACATTTATTAAGGACAGAGGACACTCGTAGAAGTGTCCCTTTATTATACAGTTTTCCGCCTTCACAGCCCATTTCAACACCCACGATGACAAGTAACATCATCATTGCCATCAAGTTAGCGGTAATATCACCCTAATATTACATGTTTTCAAATTATTCAAAGGATTTTTATTCATGTGTAATCCATGGAACATCTACGACCATGAACTTATTTCTTCTCACAAGTGCTTTAAGACAAACTACCACTCCTCCAACTGTACAACACATCCCATTATTATTTTACTTTTGGTATCTTGACTTAAGTATGGTACTAATTACTTTCATCTAGTATTTGAGATGAATGTTGTACCATCTTCACATCAAATTAACCGTTCAAGCATATTTCTTTTTGTACAGCTGTAGGAGCATTTACGAATGTGGCTTTGGTGTGGTTTCACTTTTCTGTCTTGACCAGGATTTTAGTTCTTCAGAAGAGTTAGTCCTTTCTTCATTATTTCCTGCTTGAACTTTACTGACTTCCAATAATCAAACCCCACAGTTACAGAAATAGGGAGCACCTAGAAGATGAAACTTGAAGGAAACCCCTTTAAAATGGAACAAAGAAAGTATTTTTCTACAGAGCAGACAAAGCATTTCTAGAATTTGTCATCATAACAGGTTTTGGAGATGGGTAGGGTAGATTTCAGGAAAACTTTCATATCAGACAAAGGGTTACAGTTTTCTCATCTAAAAAATCTGATATAAAGATAAGGATTAAATCCAAAGTTGAGAAGGAGTTAAAGGGACAGAGACCCCTCTGATTTAATCCAAATAAAAGGGTGGCTTTATTTTTTATATATATCTGTATACACCCACACACAAATATATTTAGGTATTTGATAACTATCATCCTTCTAATTTCTCAGTGAAAACTTACTTGCATTTCGCCTCAACAAGGCTTGAAACTAGAATAAAATATAACATGACACTTCTTTTAAACCAGTGGCAAAGCTATCAATTTGGACACTTAAGAAAAATAAAAAAAATAAAAAAAAAAAGAAAGAAAGAAAAAAAAGAGACCCATTTGCTCAGTATACTCCCCATAATATACAGAAGTGGACAGAGTACATGCCTGCAGAAGCTGCAGAGTCAGAGTTAGTACCACAAAAAAGCAGAAGCATCCTATAAAGATCAACAGTCAGAAAAGGTTGTTGGCATCCAGCAGGACTGTGGGGAACACACCTTAAGCCTGTTTAAACTGTCTTAATGCAATTATTAGGCAGGTTGACTTTTAGCTAATATTGCTGAATTTATTTACCAGAAAGATTCCAATGACAGTCACATCTAAATAAGGCAGACTTAATTTTAAAATTAGGACTAATTTACGGAAGTTAGAAATATGATTAAAAAGTAAAGGAATATCACCATCAGACTACATATTTCAAGGGTGTCTGCTTAAGGTTAAAAAGTAAGATAAGAAAAAAAAGAAACGCCCCTCCTCCCTCCCTCTCCAGCTTAAAGCAACAAAACCAGATATTAGGAAATCCAAGAGGAACAAATTGTCCTCCAGGGTGGTGTCATACAGAGCCTAAGACACTACCTGCTGGCCACACTCATGCTGCTCTTGCTCCCACTGTCAGAACAGTTCACCTCTGCTAGCGCTGCTTTCCTCACACCCCTAATGCAGAAAATTATTCACAGCAGCACTTTGTACAGTTACGTCCCGTTCACATCCCGTGCGAAACCAGCTCAGCGCAAGGGCACACAAGGGTGGGCTTGGCACACGAGCGGGGCAGGACAGCACGGCTGCGTGCTGTAACATGCTGCGAGGGGGGCTCGGGCTTCCACAGAATCCCAGCCCAAGCCTGCGGAGTCAGGGTGAGGCTGTGGCTGTGATAAATCAATTATGTCCTTTTATAAATTGGAAACAGAAATGAAAAACGCATTATTGCCAGAGTAACATTGATGACCCAAGCAGCAATAATTTCAGCATCAGACAGTGGACTCAGAATGGATTTAGTAGTTTGAAGGAAGAAAAACTATAGTAAGTTTAATTCACTGTCTCATAGGACCAACGTATCCCCAAAATCTTGCCTCTTTCTCAATTTCTACCTTCATTACCTGTTAATACACTTCATCTTTCACAATTGTTCTTGTTCTTCCTTTATTTTCTCTACTTAAATAGAACGGTGCAAGCACATACTTGCCAGAGAGGTGTTGTTCCTGAAACAGTTTCAACAGAAGACATCGCAGTACTAGGGCACTAATTAATTATTTATGATCACAAGTTTCAGATGAAGGTAGGAGCAGTAATAAATATAGAAGTTCTGTATTCCCCATATCCCAGCATAACACTGACATTCGATTACTCCATAGGTTTTGAAATACGTAAGAAATTCAGAGCTAAGAGCAATATTATTTGTCAGAAATCAGTCATTAATTTCTATTTCAAGAATATATTTCTATTTTAAAAGCTATACAAAACAAGCATTTTAATGCTACAACTGACCATCAAAAACTTGCTGTTATACTTTAAAATCAAGTTCTTGCTGCTGTAAGTCATTGCACACTAGCAGAAACAGCATGTTTGAGGTCATATGCCTTTGGTGGTAAAGGAAATTATTTTTTAAAACCAACACTAAATTTTCATCTGATCTTGGAAACTGTTGCATGTTATTTTTTGGATTTTTTACAAATATATGTATGAAATAAATTTCTAAGTATGGGAAACACTATGTATTTAAGAAAAAGTGGGATTTAATACCAAAGGGAAACCATAATAAAGGCTGTTTTGGAGATAAGAAACCCTTGAGGTATGATATAATAATTCCTTTCTTGCTGATGGTATTTGTCAAACTGGCAGTTGTTTTCAATAGAGTACATGAAAAAAGAGGGTGGGAAGCACATTACAAATAGCCTTTCCTCTTATCTCCTCGCCTTCTCTATGACTACTGAACACTGGACGGAACATTGTGCAAGAATAATACTTTTGCTCAGCTTTAAATTCCTGATATGAGTTTCTCAGTACAGGTTGGTTAAATCAAAATAGAGATAGTTAACCAACTGATTTTTGGTTGGTTTTGGTAAAGAATCAAATAAAATTCATCCCTGCCTGCCATCTTCAAACTTCTTTCAAACATTTCAAAGTATCCATGTTTCCAGGCTTACTGTACAGTTCCAAGAAGAAAGTGGTGAACAGCAAACACAGTATGATTTTCAACATTGTTTATCAATATTACAGCTTTCTGTGTATTGTATTTATTATATGAAGTCTAATAAGGATGGTAAGTTTTATGCAGCAAAGAATAAAACACTTTGTAAAATGTCATGGACTCTTGAAGTATTATACAGATAGTAAGTGGGAGATATAGTATTGGTCGTATTTAGCATTGTCTCTGTATGTATGGGGTATAATATATACCACATGAAAGCATATACTGCTTTTAATAGAAACAGTTACTAAGCGGATGAAGGAGCGATACTGCTCATCCCAAACTGATCAGCAGAATTTTTAGTCACTGAAAAGTATAAGGAGGAATACAGGGACTTTTCGTCCTGAAGTAAGGCTTCTATTTCACGAACATGTTGTACCACATTATATGATTATAAGAAAAAGTTCCGTCGTACTCCTTGGTGTAGATTAAATGGTTCCCAGGTGATACAGAAGTGGCTCTGAGAGTGAATTCACCAGCCACACAAAATACATGATGAAATACACTACAGAAATGCACCAGATCTGAGGTGATCCAGCTGATGCCGGCAGAGAAAACCCCAGCTGAACTTCACACAGGGTAGTGCACTGCGGGGTCCATAGTCTGGCAGGACACACCTCGCCACCCTGTCCTTTGTCCTGTCACCTGTAGCCTTCTCGCCTGCGTCCTACTGGCAATACTAAATTACTGGTACCAGGGACAATAACCAAGACATTTTATAGAAAAGTTCTCAATGTTGCAACAGTAAGATAAATTTGACAGAGCTAGAACTCAGGTGGGAATCTAGGCTGGCTACCAGGGACATAGAGACTGAGAATTCCCTAGGGACCATTACGGCTCCATTGCTCAGATCACTAAAAATACAACCAGTGACATCAATACAAAGATACTATAATAGCATATACAGTAGGGCAAGAGGAATATGCTATAGTAGAAATTATACCAGTAAATATATACTACCAGAATATATTCATAGATTACTAGAATGTTTCCCAGTACAATTTTATAGGAAAGTAACAACTGCATTTCTAAGCAACGTTGTCACATCAGTAAAAAACTCTGAATAGATTTGCTTTAAAATATTTAACTAAAATCAGATTTATCAAAGTGTGACTGAGGGAAAAATAGGGGAAATACAGCATCCAATCCCATCCAGTTAGTCCTCCACGTCTTTTTATGATTGACTTTTGCTCTTCAGACTACAGTTGTACATACCATTAAAAACCTGTTTGGGAGTGGAGGGCGCTATGAAGTTTGCACTTACTATTCACATCTGATTTTGAACAACGAATTACTCAAACATTTGGGCAGAACTAGAGCAGAAGCAAGTTAACCCAGGTTCATTAAGTTAATGTCTGAATTAAGTTAACAAAGCAGTTTTGAAAATCATAACAGTTGAGCATCCAATTATATCCAGTTCAGATTTTGATTTATTAAAATCTAAGAGAACCACATATCTACAAGCCATTTAAAAGTTGATTACTCTTCCCCCTTTCTTCACCTGATTTATTAAACGTATTATGGACATCTCTATTTTCAACACTAAAAAAGACTATGAGAATGAGCCTAAAATCTTGACTACTCACTCCCAAATCTACAAAATTCTGTGAAGAATATAAAAGAACATCAAGGAACTGAAATATTCCCTTTCAAAAAAAAAAAATAGAAATTCAGATGAAAAACTGTAAGCATTAATAGAAAAGAAGCTTCTTAACAACTCATCTCCATTTTCCTCCCTGACCCTGCAACGGCCAATACCGCACTCAAAGCTGAACAGAAGCAACACACTCACTCAGAACTCGCAGGTGGATCTCTCTCAAAGTGATACTCTCCCTGTTCCCTTTAAAGAATAGAAATATGATCAAAGGAAAAAGACTTATATGGTTTAGTAGTAGTTAATGATCATTTCCTGCCTGGCGGGACTTAAATCTACAGCTTTCATCCCTGAGGAAAGTGCCCTAACTGTTCAAGCTAGGTAACTTCACTGCTCCAAGTTAATGCCATCCCACTGAATAGGTAAAAAAAAAATTATATATATTTATCAGGAAGAGAAGTTTTTAGGACAGTCTCTGAGAAAAGTGGCAATCAGTGTTCCATACTTTACTTCCAGGATCACATTTGTATTTCAGCACTGGCAGGCCAGTTTACTGACAATTTGTCACTACATTTGGAGCTATGCTTTCACAAAGGTATGTGAAACTACCTACTTTATATTTACATTCTCCAATCATTTCTCAGTTTTTAAATATTTAAATAAGTTTGTATTGATTCTGCTCAATACCCTCTGTATTGTAACACCTGCAGTGCAGCCTTATGTGCTACATAGGATACAATGTCAGATTATGCTTGTACGCTCTCTTTACGTATTTCCAGTAGTTACTCAGTTTTACTCTGGTAAAGAAAAATTGTTCGTTCACAAAGTACAGCCACACATTATACTGCTGTCTGGTTCCCCCTTTTTTTTTTGTGACCCTGGACAACTAAACACCATGAAAGTTAGGTGCAAATGAAAAACTTACTTTCCAATTCATTCCACACTGCAAAAATATTTTTCCTTATTCAGATAATAAAAACCTCCTTACTCTCAGAAAGACATTAAGGCAAATATGTTTGCAACAGCATGAAATTAATTTAAACTGTAGATCTAACATCTTCAGCAGAGTCTATATACATAACAGTGACTCCCTAAGCAATAGTAAAAAAAACCAAACAAACAAACAAACAAAAACCTAGAGCTTTCCTAATATAGAGAGCAATTAGCGCATTATATTATGGTTTTGCTTTTCTAATAGTGCAGTGATACAGAGGTAATTGCTACTACAAACTGCACCAGAACTACGTTATGACTTAAGTGCTCAGGAACACATAAAACAACCTATCACAGCCACCGCTTTACATTTTCTTTGTGATATCACATTGATAATCCATTTGTAACTCCCAAAGGAGGCAGAAATGTAAAATCAGATGGTTTTACAGTGGGGCTGGGGGGTGATTTTTACACACATTTAAACTAATTCATTTTGTTCATGACAAAGACTAGACATGAAACAACTTATTTTACAAGCACACAATTTATGACTAAAAAAATTCATTTTATTACAAAATATAAGCAATATCTTTGATTACAAGTGAAAGTAATCGCATGAGATAATCTCAAAAAAAATTTTCCAAACAGCAAAATTTTCTTAAACTTTGTTTGAATACCCCAGAAGAAACTTAATATATCCATACAGTACTGTCTTTCACAAACAGTTGAATTTTCTTATTATTTAATCCATAATAATAAACTGAAATCCAGATAATAACAAGACTTACAAAAGGAACATTGCAGAATATATTATCTTAAATGTATGGGTTATTGAACTTCTCCCATAGATACAGACAGTGCTGAAATATAACTACCACTGGGAGACAGCACGGCAGCAGCTGCCATGTTCCAATTATTTCCATTTCTAGCTTTTATAGAGGTTCCCTGTCAGCCATTCTCTGTACATTTCTGGGGTATGCAGATACCTTAGCAGTTGGCATATGTGAAACAAAAGGACAGAGACTGAATACTTTGTAAACTGAAAGCGCAGGCACTGCCATAGGCATACAGAAACATATTTACTGACATTATAATTTGGCCAGGAGCTAAAACAAATATCTTTACTCTTAGAAAAAGCGCCTTTTTTTTTTCCTTCTTCTTTATACTAGTCTCAGTAGTTAAAATATCCATTTTAAATTCTGATTCTGTATGAGCAATTAATTTATTTTCATATGCAAATTTTGCATCCAAATACTTGTAAAATATAATCTACATTACTTTCCTAAGCTCTGATTGGAATAGAAACACAAGAATTTTAAGCATGGGGTGTTTTCTGTACCACAGTTTTACAATTAAAAAAAGAAAAAAAGCAGTCTTACTAATCCCAAACTAATACTTCAAAAATCTATCCTAAAGTTTTAGAGTACAGCTTTGAAATTTTTTATCTTCCGTTGGGCTGAAAACAAGTTCTTCAACAGGCACATGCGGATGTTTTTGTATATTTATACACACATATAAATATGTATTTAATACATACATGTATAAAAATACATAATGTGATATTGGGGGGTTGGGTTTGGGTTTGGTTTTTTTTTAAGTAGTAGTTCAACAGGTTCCCTAGGGTGAAAAATGAGCTGTCCTTCAGAAAATTAAAACCCACATGGACACAGTCTTCTAACTACCCACCTATACATTTAGAGAGACAGAAGCTTTCCACCTAAAGTCATAGAAATTATAAATCAGATTTATACAATACATTTATCAGTACTGTAACATTAATTATAGGGCAGCATAAGGAAGAAATACACATGATATTTTTCTTTAAACCTTCATACTGGGTACAAAGATTGAGGAGAAAAGTGAAGAAACCAAGCAGTAATGGTGCATGCACTTGTCTTTTCTTCCCAAGCCTACAGGAGAGAACAGAGCAAGGTAACATCTTTGCTCCAAGTCTGGTTACCAGACATAATGTTGTTCAAAATAGCTCTTTATTGGTACAGCCTAGAAGATTGATTGTGGCTAAATATTCACAGTGTAACTTCCGGTATTTGGGGGAACAATACCGCAGAGCTCTGCTTTCTATGGGAGGGCTTTCCATGATTGCTGAAATACAAGAAGGCAAATAGCAGCAAGAAGAATCCTATAACAGTTTTTAGCTCATATTGATTAAATTAGCTATCAAATAGGCTCCAGTGTAAGTATGTTATTTTTGCTCAAATTCACGTACATGTGCATATAAAACATGTCTGCAAGTTTTCTTAACTTGCACTAAATAATCCTTAGTCATGGCCAAAGAATGAGAGATCTTCATGAAATGGTTTCTTTTTTTTATGTTTAAAAAATTAAGAAATTCTTTGCATAGGATGTTATTTATTTCACTACTCTTATCCTTTCATAGAATTCAGCCCAGTTTTTGAGACGTGTACCCATCAGACTAACTTCTGCAAAACAACAATACTTTGTTTGGAGCAGGAGTTGGACTAGAACTTTGTATGGTAGACAGATCACCATGGTTTCTCTCTGAATTGTATTCCATTCCTTACACAATGTATATAATTCATTTGGTCAAGTATTTAGAAGAAACACCTCAGCACACTAGCCTGGTTGAAACGCTCTACCACTAAGGAGGCAGAAAACACAGTGGTGAACTTGGGGCCAACAGTAACTGCCTCGTGTGATTTTGCTCCTGAAGAAAAAAAAAGTAGACTGAACCGATGTCAAACTTTGTACCAAGAAGAAAATATAAGCAAAACATCAATACTGACATGTCACATTTCCTCTCTGATTCTATTCCATGTTTATTTAAATGAATCTCTGCAGGACCTAAGCCCTTTGTAGAATTTAAAGTCAGTGGTGATTATCTAATTTCTTTCTGCCATATCTTGGTTTCCCAAAAGTATGCAATTTTTATATATTACAACATAGTGCTAAGGAATTGGGAGAACTCAGGGTAGAGGTCCTAATATATAGTTTCTCAATTACATGGCAAAGACTGAAGAACAAGATAATATCCTTTTTTGAAAGACAAATCACTATTAATTAAATACAAGTATGCAGCCAGATTTTGAGACAGGCACATGCCAGTTTGTATTGACTATTATTATTATGTATGATGACTATACATATGCAAAGGATACTTTGTGTAACTCCCCAGTTTCAAAAGAATTGTCACGAAGCACAGATTTTCACAAGCAGTACATATACAATTTTACTATATACACCTATTCAAATTCCTCGTCTGAATGAGAAAAGCTACAAGTATCTTTCAAAATGTTGTAATGGAAGAATTGAATAAACATCCTAGGTTCAACACTAATATTACACCCATCCTATGCAGAATCTCACCAGCTGAGGCCCTTCGGCTTCTTTGTACATACTGAACAAGTAACTACGGCACTCCAATGAACAGCAGACCAAGAAAACCCATAACTAACATCAGTTAGAAAAACCACAGGTCAACCACAGCATCCAAGACTGAGCCTGATGCCAGCCTTGTCCTCATCGACAAGGTTCCTCCTTCAGTATAACATTAGCAATAACAGCACAGTCAGAAAATACCTCACCTCTACGAGGATCAACATTTGTTGATCTTTAAGGAGCTGCCAGAGCATCTTGGGGGAAAGTTTGGTGGTAAAATATCAGAGGAGGACAAAAACATACCAAAGGCCAGGTTTCTCAAGCTCACTGTATGCAGCAGACTTCTCATCACACAAGTATGTTTACTACTGTGTAAGTAAATATACCAAACAATATTAAAACTATGAAAATTATGCATCATAATAGTTTTTACATCTTCTCCAGTTCTCTTGAATCTTCAGCTTTAAGAAATTATTCAGATGCAGTAAGTATTTAAAATGACTGAATTGAGCTCTTGGCACATGACAGTGACATTTAATTGTCTAAAACTTACGCATGTAGACTAACTTCAGTAGCTGGAGAACAATAACTGATTCCAGAAAAGAAGAAGGGGGGGAAAAAAAAAAAAAAAAAAAAAGAGCAACTCTGTCCTAAGCTTGGCTAAATTAATTGCTCTCTGGAGATACTTATCTCCCTCCATTGGCTAGAGGAGCAGTCTGGACTACCAGATTGTATTAGAAACCAACCTTTTAGACAGCTAAACTTAACTGAGATGAATGCCCGCAAATAGTTATTTCACATTAATATGAAAAACAGTAAGAATTTTCATGGATAATAAAAAGCTGAAGCAATTTATCCATAAGACTATGTCACATATAATAAGAGATATAATCAAAAGTACTCTGTAGCCCAACTTGAACATAAATAGTATAGGCTCTATCTCCAGGGTCCAGCTGGTTTCCAGACAGCACCCATTTTTTACAAGACAGAACATAACACTCCATCACTTGCAGGGTATCTAGGAAACACGATACTGATAGCATCATATATTTTTGCTTCCAAGCATTGTTCAAAAGCTCATGAAACAAAGTAAAATTCTGAAATATACCCATTCCATAATTATTTAATTCTTAGTAAAATAAGTATTTACTGTTTCCTGGAAAACTGTCTTTATATAATGTGTGCTGTGAGAATGTGTTTTTAATTTGGTGAAATGAATAATACAGAAGATTAAATCTGAATCAAATCAATCTTCATAATTTTTTTTAAGACTAATTACTACATCCGTTTCTTCTGTTCTTCAGCAGTTTCATGATATGAAGAATGTGACTTGTAAGAAAATACAAATGCCACATTAAATATTGTGGAAAGCCAAAATATTTTTCCACTTTAAAAGACAAAAAAAAGAAAAAGTCAACACATCAGCATACATTTTCATGAAGCTAGATTAAAAAAAAAAAAAAAGAACCACTCTGGTGTGTGGAAGTCAAAGTTTTATGCAGATCCTCGGACTCATACTATTGATTCTCTTGATTCTCAAGTGCACGTTCTACAAATATTAGGAAGAAAATTAATTAAATTAGGAAAATCTAAAATTAGGAAGAAGCTCTGTTTCATTAAAAATTAAAACCAGATGTGAACTGAAGTGAGAACAAAATCAATAGTTCACACCATCAGGTGCCTGCCTATAAGAAGCCACAGAATATGTGATACAAGGATACAGTCAAAAACATTCAGCTCTTCTGAAAAGGCATTATTTGCACACTGTGTGAACTGGCAGGAAACAACACATATATATGTTCCATGTACTAAATTTACTGATTATTTTTGTATGAAAGCAAGCACGTTGCATTAATGTCTATACAGAAAGCCATAAAGAGCCATCAACTAGTCCTATAAAAAGGATCACATCTCACCCTCTTCTACCACTGTATTTGGCTGATAAACACTTGCCAAAAATAGGTCCAGGCACTATCCACAGGCTATCCTCAACAGGATCATGCAGTCTATTTCCCAGACTACTCTGACATATTTCCCAATTTTTAGCTCCAAGGACAAGAGGTCGTGCTTTTTCACCTGAATATGACCTGTGTATTTATACTTGCAGCCTACACTTAAAATACAGGCATGAACATTAGGGAAGGGGAAAAACTGTTTATGGCAAGAACAACAATGGCAATAAACAAGACAGGAAACATATTAGTGACTCATTAAATTCTGTTAGATTTACAACCTCCACAATCCTATAGAGAGGCTTTTCCATAACTGCACAGCTCTAATGGTTGGAAACATTCTACACACTGAAAGCTTACACCCATCTAGTCTTGTCTCAAGAATTTTACCTTAAACAGTTTTCTTCCAAAGTGTATTCTTATCATATATTTATAAAACAATCTTTTCTGCTCTCAGCCACTCTTGCAAAATTAGATATACCACCTCCTTTTGTTATCTCCTAAAGGCTCTTCATGCTCAGTCAGCCTTAACACCGCTTGCCACGTAGAGCCTTGTTTGAGTTTGTCTTTCATATATGTGTTCTGCCAAATTTCTACAAAAATATCCAGGGCCTTGAGAATGGCATCAGTGCTTCTTTCTTCTTTTCATTAGGACTGCACAGGCCACTTCCACAGTCACATGCCACTCCTGACTTGGACACACAAGCCACTTGTCATTTCCTTCAGTTTGTAGGAGAAAATTCCTGTCATCTCCTAAGAGCATGACTTGCACCTTGTTACATTAAATATTATCTCATGTCAACTGTCTTTTCCAGTCATCTCATCCCTCCTGAATGACAGTCCAGCCTCTTCCCAAACAGCTGTCAGCAAAGTTTCACGGGGTTCTTTTGTTACTACTCACTTCTACTTTAGAACTCAGGTAACTGGGAATGGATTCTGTATTTTGACATTTGTGCTGCACACTAGCAAGCTTTGGTGCTTCAAAAGTAAACTTTTTTTTAGCTCCATTCTCCTAAGTCTATCATCTGTCCCATGAAACTAAGCATGAATAGTTTACCCATTTTCATGCGCTGTGGAAACACAGTTTATCCTTAACATAGTGATGCCAATGTATTCCATAGTCTGTTATTGCCCCAATTCATTTAATGTAGTTATCCCATTAGCCTATACAAGGGAGTATCCCCCAGAGATTTCCTCCCGCTTAGCAAGACTGCTCATGCTAGACCATTGATGGGGTATTGCTCCATGTGAAAACAGACATATACCGAAGCAGTTAAGCTGATCCAGTAATGTATTTCAGTCTCAAAGGCAGGAATATTTTAATTAATACTCCAATCTGAAATGCATAGGAAGAGGTAGGAAGGGGGAGGGCAACTTGTCAGAGGAAGATATCCAGCAAAATCCATGCATCTTAGCTATCAGCCCCAAGCTGTGTCTATTCAGCTACAACCAGCCATCTACCACAAACAGCCTCCCAAAAGGCTGGTTCTCTACACTCTGCTTCTTCTAGTGCAGGCATCCTGGTTCCAAACTGCTCTTCAGCTTGGGGGAGCTCCATCTTCCCCAGTTTCCTGAGCACCACCACCTGACTACCCCTACCTCACCTTTCAGATTGATGCCTACACCTTGGCTTCTCCACTCCCCAGTTTTCAATTCAGGCCCGTTGCAATGATAAGCACTGAGCAATGCATCTTCCAAACTGCCACCAGTTCCACACGTTTTAAGGAATCTCTCAAGCATTACTTGGCAAATGTTCTGGTTTGGGGCAGGGGGGGTTGTGAGGTTTTGTCTGGGTTTTGGTGTTTTTGGTTTTTTGGTTTTTTGTTGGTTTGTTGTGGGTTTTTTTGAGTCCATCAATATATTTTATTAGTACTATGTAGATATTCAGGATGTAAAAAAATAAATCAACACTTGGTGGTAATAACCACTAGGCTCTGTTCAACACACTCCCATAACACCAAAATGCACCAACCCTTGCAATTAATTTAGCAACATATCCACTATTCATACTATAAGACAGTATTAGGCATATTTTTTAAAATTGATCATTCTAGCTACTATGCTTTGTCCCACAAACCAAAAATTGGGGACTATTATGGAACAAGAGTCTGGTTTTAATTTTACAATGTAATTTCTAAATAACTTCAAGATGTTTGGGATCAAGACTTTAAAGAATCACAGCAGCTGGACTTGAGAAAGAAACACTGGGGTATTTCAAACTCAAATGAGAAAAATAGAATGAAATACATACCTATATCATATGCAAGAAAGTCAGCAGAAAAACACTTTGCACCATTACTCAGGGAAGTATCATTATGAGTGTTTCCACCAAAAATGAGCATAGCTCCATTGATTAAGACAGCTGAATGAAGATATCTTGCAAAACCACTCTCTTTCAAAATAGTCCTACGAAATACAAGAACAAATGAATACATACTAACATGTTAAAAACTGTTTACATACATCAAGAAAATGTATAGATGAAAACAATATAAAATACAAGGAAAACAGTAAACTAAAGCTATTACCCAGTAAATATGATTAAATGTGTTTAAATTGTTTTAAGATTATGGATTTTTTCTTGTTACAACAAATATATTTAGCATTCATTTAAAAAGTTGTGGTTTTTAAATTAAAAAACTGTTAAATAATGTATCTGAAATAAATGGTATCATGTTTGCATTCTTCAGAAGTGATTAATATATGATAAATTTTACTCAAAAGTGAATTAAAACCCATTCATATTATTACTTCCTATTCTTATGTATCCATAACCATGCCGGGTTTTTGCTCAAGAAATGCAGTAATGAACTCTTCAGAAAGAAAACCAAATCTTTAGACCATCCTAACTAATTGAAAAGGAGAGGGTTTTCTTTAATTAATCAAACACTCAAGCCTGGAAAAGAAATAGTAGAAGTCATTCTCAGTACTGCTTCATAAATATATTCAGGCTGGCAAACAAACATACAGAGTTTCAGTACAAAAAAAAAAAAAAAAAAAAAATTAGTCCATGCACTTTGAGTCTTTGACCCCTTTTCGCGTCTGTGCAGTCTGCTTTGTGCCAGAGCAATAATATGGGCCCAACAGTAGCCAAGAGCTATCAATACTATGGGTTTAAAGTAGCAGGTGTGGGGTTAGCAGAAAGAACACCACGCAAACTTGATTCAGTCATACCTTCATTCAGTCTTTCATACCAAATGAGAAAGTAACAATTTGTGGGGTTTGCCAGCTTGAATTAGTTAAGTAGATGAGCTGTAGACGTGTTCCCTTAATAACCTTTTACTTGTCTCAGTAATCTAACATTTCAGGTTTAGATTCCCAGTTTCACTTGTGCTACTGCACACTGCTCACATCTACAATTAAACTGTTTTGTCATTCGTTTCCTTTAACAAACATACTGACTTGACAATCTTTTCTTCTAGTAGAATAATACTGTCTCTTTCTTGAATCTCACTGTTAACATTTGTTCAATATTTTTACACCATCATAGGGTTTCGGGGAGAAGGTTTAAAGTATGTCTCATCACTTTGACATAACGATGTAGATCAATCAATAAACTTGAGATATTTTTGAAGTGGTAAGAGATGGTATGTTTCAACAAGCTGAGAGGAAGGCGTTACACATAAGTTCTCATATTGTCATTTAAATAGATTCCCCCCTACACCTAGAAGGTAACATCAAAGGAAATACCAAAGACTAAATGCAAGTGAATGAGGCAAGTTTTTTATTGCTCAAAACTGCGGTAATTCCTTCAAGCCACCAGCATACCCACCAATGTCCTTCTGTTTTCAATCCTTTTTCTTTTGTTGTTACGTGACTTGCATTTTTGTTGTGTATTTCTGGTTAACATACTTTGAAAATAAAGCACTACATGGGTGTGTTTTTCTAACCAGGAATTAGCTTGCTACAGATTACTCATGGTACTTACCAAGAAAAGCATGGTATTTGGTTTCAAACCATTTTCTACACTTCCTACCCCCTAATTTGCGTTAGTTGCTATACGCTAGGCTCTGTCCTGATTATTCTGCCTTCCAACTGTCTACAAATTGTTGTCTTGATCACTAAAGGCCTAAAGAGCCATACACTGTTCCAGGGAAAACTAAGGACTCTCCTCTCCACAGTGGATATAACAGATATCCCAGAAATTTTTCTTTGGGCTGCACTCTTTTCTACTTGTCACCCAACTGCATTGCCTCAGTCCTACATTGCACAGGGTGGGGGCTTTTTTGCCCCCAATTTTGGCATATTCTTTGCTGAGTTTCATCCCTTCTGGTAACAGTTACTTTCCCCCATGATTCAGCAAAAGTGGAAGTGTAACACAGACCAAGTTTGTTAATTTGGCCATGATTTTCACTATTCATTAGCATCACTGATGAGAGCAACCTTCAGAACTCTCCAACACATATCAACCCCATGCAAATTGTGTAAGTCTCAACACACTTAATACCAAATTCATTCTTTATGCACGTATATGTGTATCTGCAAACACAAGTCCATGTTGACTATACCGATGCCAAAGCAGCAGCATGGTTACAGTGGCAATAGAAATACCCAGGAGCCCGCGTGTGCTTCCACTTCTTCAGGCTGTTATCTAAGCCCAGCACCACATTGTCCCCCAGCTGCCAACCACAGCAGTATGCAAGTAACGCAAAGCAATGCAGGTATTACAAACGCTGTACTTCTCCGTCATGTATTAGAAATAATGTTCACACTGGGAATTAAAATATCACCCCCTCATATTCCAAGAAACATAAAGCTTATATGCCTTATTGATATGAAGATATGAAAACCCACACGCCACTGAATAAAACAAGTAATCAGCTTTGTGTACCAAGACTTAGTGAAGTGTATGAACCCCAGCCAGATCAGAGAGCAAGTACCAGAGAAAAACAGAGACAGTGAGGACAAGCAAATGTGAGTGTGCAAAAAAGCCATGTACATGGGCATGAGAAAGCAGTCATGGTTCCACCTCCTCTTCATACCCTACCTAGGCAGTGGCGTACTCAGTTGCCTCAGAGTGCATTGAATATAGTTATAAAATGTCACAAAGATTTTATTACTGTGTGTCAATACCCCATCCTCTCAGCCAGTTTTCAGTCCCATAGTACAATTGACTTCCAGTATAGTACTCATGAAATAAGAGTTAAGTGCTCTACAGGCTGCAGAGAATGCCACATTAGTATACACAGAAGCATTCATTATTAGTTTTTACATGAATACTGAATAAAAATATTCCAATGATTATTATTGTATTGTTGAACAGACCAAAGGATACAGTATCACTTGTTCCAAGAATAGACTATAATAAGAGAGCATTAAAATTCCAGCAATTTAAAATACATTAAAAGGGACAAAAAGGTCTTTTAATAATGTTTCCAAATGCCACAAGTTAGTGGCATTCAAAATCAAGAGCCCCAGCAAAATCAAACCCACGTTTCCAACATCTGAGAGCAAGTCTTGTGTGCTTAAAGTTAAGCCATCAGTGCTCAACACAAATGTTAAATTGCAAGAATAAAATGTTCCGAGAAACAGTTCTTGATCTCAAATCATCTCTAGGGTAAGAAAAAAATATTACTTTCTATACAAGTAGCATTCACAAGTTATAATAAACTTGAAGGACAAGGAACTGACAAAAAAAACAGAAACACCAAGAACTTTAATAACTAAGGTTCCCTATACAATACCAGGAATTTTCTCTCTTATTTCTGATAGTTTTGTGAAAAGTAACCTTCCACAGTTTTTAAATGCATCTACTTTTCTATATAACAGGTACTTCAATGTGCATCAGCAGTATATTCACAGCATGTGGAAACAGTACACATGTACTCTTTCGGCATAGTGGTTATGTCCGTACAGGAGAACCTTTTCTGAATTTGTAGAACATGTGCAAAGCTTCCTTCCTGCCATTCCTTTGATGTGTAGCTCCATTAATCCACTGGCTAAAGTCTAATCCCTCACCACAAGTCTTCCATTTTGTTGCAGAGAGTGCACTGTTCTGCAACATGTAAAGGATATGTAGGAGCCTACATGACTTTACTAGAACCTTACTCTATACTTATGTTTTCTTCTTCAGTAACAAATAACTTAATTTCCTACATTATAAATCCCACTTACCATGTCCGAGTATTAACTTCATATCTGTAAAGATCATCTACCAATCCATATTTATTGCCAGGCAATGCTTTGTAACCACCATGGACATAAACAGATTTTGTCAGTTCATCATAGACACTAGTATGGCCGTATCCACCTTGGACAATTGCTCCTTTTGTTTCTGGTACAAGCCAAGAATTGGACCCTGGAAAAGATGTACAAAAGACATAGTTTTAAGGCTGACTATTGCTAACACACAATATTAGGAGTTTTAAGCAGATTAAATCATTTTTATTATGATTCTACATGCAGCAATAACTGGGGAGTTTTTTAAGAAGTAATTTTATACTAGTGTATCAAAACACCTACAATTGGTTAATGGTTTTAGACTATCAACTGCTAGTCTTGATTAATCACAAACACATCATTGTCACAGGTTCCAGGCAGTATCTCATACTCTTACATACGTGAGATCAGCACATGCTAAAACAATTTTAAAAAAATCCCCAAACCTTTCAGAAAATATGAAAATGAGAGTTACGATTAATTCTCTCTCAGCCTTAACTTTGTCCTGCCAGAGATGGCTGATGAGAATTCAGTGCTCCTGCTACTCCAGCTGCATTAGCACCACCTGTACTCAATCAGAAGGAAACTGTCTGGAGAAGCCTAGCAGAAACTGAAGTGCTGAGATTTTCGAGAAGCATGTAACGTAAGGTAGCTCAAGGTACACAGGGATACAGACAAATGCTTTGCTACTGAACTGTAAAATTATTGAGCTAAAATCAGTTTCCAACTACTGTTTCTTACTTATTTAACTGCAAATATACCTACTCAGTTGCTGAAAACTCACAGAAGGATCATTTGATAGCAGCTCATTAAACTAGCATTTAAATCCACATTTTACATCACATCAATAATTGCAGAGAGACACCAAATAAAACCATTCACAATAGCTGAAGAATAAAACGCAACTGGAAAATACTTTACCATAGCAATAAAAAAAGGCAGAGAGGTTAAAGGACTTCTTGTTCCCTGTGGCCCTGAACATCTATTTTTTCCCCCCCTCCATCTTCCCAGCTGATGACATAAGTCACAAAAAGAACCATCCAGAGGTATTTCCTGTAGAAACCAGCCTATTCAAAAGAGCCTGGGATGATTATGCAGCCAGTTCTGCGGGTGTGAAATGGAAGAAATAATTCACTTACAGCCTCTTGAAGATTATGTCAGATGAATAGAAAGGGTGGACATGGACTTCCAAAGTGCAGCAGTCTCCTGATTCTCAACCTAAAGAGGCTGCCATTATTGAGTTACTTATCCAAGGCCAGCACACAACACCATATACCTTGCTTCATCTGAAAGTTAGTTTAAATTCTATTTCAATTTTTAGCTGACATTATGTAGGTAGTTTGAGATTACCTCTTTTTCCTCCAGATTCTTCTGTTCATTGAAGAGACTCTTGACTTTCAGTTATTACTGCTGCTATTCGACTTTCATTAAATGCTTTCCAGGCACTACCTCTATAAGCAACTTACATTTTTTTCAGTAACAAGTGCTTATAGCAAGTTATAAAGTATAGATTAAACTGGAAGACCTGTGCTGATTGTATATGTGTACAAATGCTGATGTTTGTGTAATACACTATTTATATCTGACACAGTATATTTACGTTATTTATATGAAGTGTAATGTAACTAATATTTTATTCCAATCTCTCTGTTGGATATTATCAAGCTATTAAGAACTACGAATCTGTACATAAAGATCAGATTTCTACCAATAATACTGTATTTTACATACATATTACCTTGCCAACAAATAGATTTACCTGATACAATTTATGTAATAGGGTTGGTGAGGAGTCAACCTGCAGATACACCTTTCTATCATCGACACCATCTTCATTTTTTCATTTAAATATTGATCAGTCCTAAAGACTGGCATATATGCTTTTCAGGGAAAAAATACTATTTCTGCACATAAATTTACACAATGGTGTTGTTCATATGCATAATAAAATGTTTTGCATTTATATCTGGTTTATGCAGCATTTAGAACACTGTCATGGTAAAATGGCATACTGCATAGCTTTACATGACTTGCACAGAGCTATGAATAGCTGATCCTTCCTGCATAATAAAAACCATGTGCTACGAATAATGACCTAAATTTGAGCAATGATGTCCAGCAACATCTTTACAAAATAAAAGTCAAAAGCAGTATTACAGTTTCTCTACTTCCCATCCTAAAATTCAGTTGAGCTGCCTGAATTTTGAATACCGAAACGTGTATATGCAGTTTTGATGTTTCACACTTTTTCAGCATCTTGAATATTGCATCAATCACACAAAAATACACTTGTCTGAATTTAAAGACATTACTATGCATATGATTTGCCTTTTTTTTTTTTTTTTTAACAACTCACTGATACGGATCTTCATTTATCTTTTTAAACAGAAATCTAATTTTTATTGAAGGCATTTACATAACTCTTCTCATACTCCAAGATCCCACTCTTTCCATCATTAGATCAGATGAAGGACTCGATTGACCAAACCAGTCACGTGAAACTCTGCATCCTGAACAGCTTAAAAAGCCAAATACAGGAAAAGCTCTATGAATAAACAAACAGACATAAGAAAATAGTTGGGTTTTTTTTTTTTTGTTTCCAGATTTCAACTTGAAAGTTTAATAGTGTTAAAAAAAAAAAAAAAAAAAAAAAAGCTCAAATGGATTTTGAGAAAAAAAATCACCAAAAAAAAGAAAATCATGCCAGTAATAGGGGCTTCTTTTCATTTGTAGTTTGACATTTTTCATCAATGTCTAGGCAATTTCCCAGAGAATCTACCATGAAGTTTCTCTTGAAATGCTTAGGCAAGTCAGTAAGATAACTTCAGATAATTAAATCTGCCAGCTACTAAACCAATGGACACAGTTACAGGTTACAATATTCTGGTCACTTTGTCAAACAGAATCACCCACTTCATGTCCAGCCTTACCACAACCATTTCCAGGAGACTGATGAAGGAAGAGAGAAAACAAAAACAAAAAAAACCCAAAAAAAAAAGGGCATCTACAAAAACATGTAAACAGAAAAAGAAATTACAGCTGAGATAGAAGCTAAAGACATTAATTGAATGTACTGAAGGTGGAGGTATGAATCCATTCCAAAATTCTGACAGACACAGCAAGTGAAACTGCAGGTCCAGCAGCAAGCATTTTAAACAAAGCTGGTTAGATTACCAAGAACAGCAGCCATAACGCTGACATTAAAGACCAGAGGGAGGAGAGACAAGATCCTCAGTAATATGCAAAGGTATAGAACAAAAGGGCTTTTTAAAAAAAAAAAAAAGCACAAATAAAAAATGTTGAAGTAATGGGAAACTGTTTCACTGGGCATTATAAATGTACCAAACCATTTACATCACATTTACCTAAAAAATGGATCAAAATTCAACAAAAACTTAAACAGATTGTGCAATGGGATGAGCAACATGAACTTCTATCAAAATGGAAGCTCATCAGTTCATGATGACTGAGGAGAACGGGTAGGAGCACTGCTTCATCAGAGAAAGTCTGTGAGCTATCAATGACATTCTCATGGATGTAGTACAAGTGTCATTTTACTACATATCAAGTGAGGTATTCCAGATAAAGTAGGATTAAGGTTATTCAGCCAGGCACTAGTGAAATCTCACCTAGAATATGTCAAGGCTTTTCTAATCATCCATGTTCAAGAGATATGAACTCTGGGTGGAAAAGGTATAGAGATGAACTATTAGAATGAAAGCAGAATAGGTGAGGTTGCCCTAATTAGTCTTGCAAAAGAGAGGATTGGTATCTATGAATATAACTCAAAGAGAATTCCAGGAAAGGAGACAAGCTGCTTTCATTACACAATGTATCACCCAGAAAACAAGCAAACAGAAACAGGTCATTGCTAAAGGTAGGCTACGAATTAGAGGATACCTAGCCACTAAAATTATAACCAATTTTCCAATCCAATGACACTGAAGAAAACTCAAACTGTTTAAGATTAATCCTCATATATTTTTGAAAGGAATTACAAAATATGGTATTTACATTTTAAAAGCACTTAATTTGTCGACCAGGGTGATAAATTCCAGCCTTTTGCTCACAGAAGCAAAAGATGTAACCGCATTCCAGTATCAAAGAATGCAAAGCAAATGAAATAAGAAACAAAACCTTTTCTTTTTTTTTTTCCAATTTTTTTCTTTGCAAAAAACTGATTAGGATAGTCAAATCAAGAAAAATTGCAAATTTCAGCAATAATCACTTTATGATTCAAAGTAGAATAATTAAAATAGGATTTTGAGACAAAGTTGTTTCTAAGATGACGTTTAAAAAAAAATATGCAATAATAAAGCCACTAAAAAAAAATCCAAGGAAAGATAGATGCATTGGCCTAATCTACCCTTACCATAACACAACCTTTAAAAGATTAGGCAAAAAGAACAAAATGTCGAAGCAGCACCTCAGTGTGCCACCTTCTTTTCATTGCAGTGACAAACTTGAAAATTTTTTAAGCAACCATGAAGCTTACAGTAATATGGCGGGGGGGGGGGGGGGGGGGGGGAACACCATGAAATGCATGTTACATCACAGGGCCATTTCTTTTAACACTATTTAAAAAAAAAATTAAATAAATCAAAAGCAACCTATAACCTATTTCTGAAGTCACAAAAAAATCAGTCTAAAAACCAAAGTGATATGATGCTAATCCAAACAAATCTTATCATCTAAAAAAATAAAATAAAATCACAGAAGACTTATTCAGAAGTTTATAAAAGCTCCTTATATATTAAGAAACTCCAGTTAAACCACCATTATTATATTTCACCTTGAGACTCACACTGAGATTCTTAGAAGGTTTATGAGGTATTGCTAACCTAAAGGGATATAAATTTCTCTGGGGAGTAACCCAGAAAACTTTATGGTTCAAGTTAGTAAAATAATTCACATTATTCCCATACCAGAATTTATTGGTTCCTCAAAAGTCGTAAGTCTAGGTATAGCAAGAAAGGACAACAGGAATCTCTTTTGTTCCTGCAACAACCACCATTCTTTTGGACTAGAAATGAGTTCCTATGCTTCTCCATGGCGAAAACCTGTCTGCAAATCATGTCAACTTTTTCCATAATTTATTGGACTTTCATAGAAATTTTTCTTTTCAATAATCAGACAACGTCTTAGAAATTTTCAGACCATGCATACATTTGATTCACATTGTGTTAATAAGAACTACCTATCTATGTGAAAAGCTAGGGGATGCACAAATAATTAAAACTTCTTCAGATGTTTCTTGACCCAGATCCCATGGAAATCAGGGTCAGAGTAACTAAAGAAGGCTTTAGCACCAGAATTGCATGTAACAGGTTCAAAGTTCACTAACAGGACTGAATCACTAGGGGCTTCAGTTCACTTAACCAAAGGGTAAGTTGCCTTTTTCTATGCTTCTTTCTTTCAGTAGGCATCTGGTAAATGCTTGAAAAATAGCCTTCATTAGGACTACAAGCCACGGCCAATAACATTTAGAAATACTAAAGCAGTACAATTTGAAATGTTAAGGTAATGTATATTTTGAAATCAAGCAGAGAGAGAGAGAAAATTGGACACTAATTTTTCTTTCCATAATGTCAGAAGCCCTTTTTTATAACAATTTTTCTTTCCGATTCAAGCAGGTTCACAGCAATACTTCTATCACTTCCTATGTCTTTTAAGTATGGATTCCGAGCTGCTAAAGTTCCCCAAAAACTAGTCATTCTTATTTTAAACCACCACCTGGAATTTTCTGGTTAAAAATGATCCTACAACTGCAAAACTGCAGATAAATGCCACAGCTGAAACAGAATTCAGGAAAATTTGCCACAAAATTCACTTAACTTAGAGGGAAGGGGAAGGAAGGAGATGCAATGAGGTAAAATGAAAGATGAGAATTATCCGTGGTAGAAATGGTTCCGTTACAGCATATAGACCATGCTCTGCAAAGTATTGCATGTGCCAATAATCCTGCATCGCAGCAGCAGACCGACTGAAATCAACGCGTTTCCACAGTAATACCCTATACTGTTCCAAGTTTATGTTTGATGCAAATGAAGGATAATTTCTCTAACAAACTAAATTTCTCATTAGTATATGATAAAATTCTTGTCTTAGAAAAGACTCAACAATAAAAACTCAACAATAATTCAGACCCATAATAACTGCCAGAGAAATAAGTGCTTTCTCCTACTCAAAGCTTATCACCATGGTATGAAAGGTTTGGGGTTTTCTCTTGGTTTGCTTGTTTTGTATAAGCTTAGTCTGTTTTATTAATCCTCCACAAACCTAGCTTTAAAATTAAAAAAATAAAATAGAAGTTATACATTTCAACCATAAGGCCAGCAATAAAATCTGCCAGACAGATAATTTTACACCACAAAGTGAATCATGTACCCCTCTTCATAATTACACTACCCACAATAACAGGTGAGAATAATATTGGTACTCCAGACTAAGTAAGCAGCCTGAACAGAAGCAAATAATTCAAAGTTCCAACAGACATTACAGTGAACCAGAATGCAGAAAACTAGAACAACACTTTTTCGTCTTCAAGAAAAAAATATTTCTCTGGTAGATTAAAAAAACCCAACTTTTTTTCAAAAAACTGGCCTTTAATTCTCAACAATTTTTAAAATATTATTTAGAAATATCATTCCAAGACCAGAGTTTATAATAGTTTTATGCAGTTCAATCAAATTTTTCAGTGTGGATAATGCACATCATGATGCTACTCTTCCTGTTCCCATTCTCTTTTATCCTTTTTCAACACTGTTATAAAATTTCAACACTACCATCACAGATAATGTCAGGAAGCATAAGAACCCTCTGAGTTTTGAAGGGATTTCCCTAGCCCATAAATCTGCTTAAACAGTGCTTATATACAAACACAGACATGCAAAAAAGTTAAATGGAACAATTAAAAAAAAAAAATGTATTACACCTTAATGTATAAATATTACTTTGAAATTTTGGATTACACACTCTTTGATTGCTTAAATAACTGAGGAACTAAGATCAAAATTATAGAAAACAAGAAATCAGGAAAAGATTATAATTTGAATTAATGGGCATATAAAAATTCCTAAAAATATACTAGAAGGTGTAGATTTTCATGTTTATTCTATTAAAATAATATCTTAGATGTACCATGTATAAGATCAAAAAGTTCCTCTTGGTTTACTTAATTTTAGTTTTTAAATTTAAATTTTAGAAAAAATCTAGCGTTTAAAATCAAATCACCCTTAGGAAAAGCTTGCAGTTCACAAAGGGAATCTCAGGCAGACATGGCAGGTTGTTTACAAAAATTAGCATTCATTTTCTCCTATTTCTTCTAGTAATACATATACATTTTAGAAAGAATCTTACATATAATGATGAACTAAGTTATTACATTTTGAAAATCAGAATGAAAGTATTACAGCAACATTAAAGAGCCTTCAAAATAACTAAATTATTGTAGTAAGCACTGTTCATTGTGTTCTGTTTTGCCCTTTCTATTTTTGCTTTGCTTATTCTTTTTTACTTTTGTCTCTTCTGTGATAAAAACAGTAGTCTGTGATAAAAAAGCAAGTTTATTGACAATAACTGCTGCATGGACTTTCTGGTTTCAACTTTCATCCCCCTTAGAGTATCACAGTCATGTACAAAATAGCACATGGCCAAAGCCATTATACTCCAAACATGTATGAAGTGCTACTGCTTAACAAGAAATCTGATCTATTTGAATAATTTGAAGTAAAAAAAGATGAGGTTTTATTTGTTTTGAAAAATACATCTTTTCTTTCTGAAAACAGGAGTGATTTTCACTTTTTAAAAAAGGAATTTTTTTATCACTACATGATAAAAATTACTTGAAAGCAACTTACTGATGTAGTATTCTTGCACAATGCTCGTGTAACCGTATATGGCAGAATATCCAAAAATTATAATCATAACCACATCTCTGCTGTCCAGCTCTACTATGTGTGCTGAATGACCTTCCACAGCGTACTGCTGGCCATGTACAAGTACTGCTGGAGTTCTGGTGCTCCACGTTTGGCTGTGAATGTTGAAAATCCACAGCTCATCAGTAACATTGCCATTATTGGTTTCAATTTTGCCTCCATACATGTAAATGTCTTCCTGTAAAAATTGGAAGGGAGAGAAGAGAAAGCAAATAATGGATTACAGCAGGATAACATCTGAACTGCGTAATTCTATGCTGTGTAATATTTCATAACTGTAAATCTGATTTAAATCTTCACATTTAATCTTACATTACCAGCTCAGTATCAGACACTAATCCCAGACAATGACATTTAAACTAAACCAACAATGATAAGGAGACTGTTTCTCTGAAAAATAAACCCAGCTATGAAAATGACACCCAAATGAATCTCAACCAGATTACTTCAAGCAGAAAAACTTTAATTATATAGCTCTTCTAATTCATATTGCAGCATTCTATTAAAAAAAAACAACCTACAACCACAAAAAAGCCCTGCACTAAACAGAAAGGATATTATATTGTTTTCTTAAGGAAAAAAATCACAGACCTAAAACGTGATTTTCCACACACTCTGTTGACAGGGATTTCATTCAGCATGTCACAAAAGCGCATATTCTAGCAAAGTAACTTAAGCCCCGAGAACATTCACAGTCATCAGAGCCCAAAGTAAAGGGACAATGAGTGTATAGCATCCTCTTGGGCCCATCTGCCAAAGCCCAATGCCATAGGGAGTACTTTGAATTGTTTTAAAGGGATGCAAAACAGATTTTCCAGTCTTCACGAACCACATACCTCAAACAGAAACGTCATCTGTTTTGATAAGTAATGAATTATTTACTTCAGTATTGAGTGAAAGTAAATCCTACTGAATTTCCGACTTCATCTGGAGTTGCAAACCAAGGCATACAAAGTCACAGAACAAATTGCAGTTTGTGGGCTTCACAGAGCGGCTCAAGGACAGTTTATCCTGGGTAGAACAAACTGCCTCTGGTTCTGAGGATGATACTCAGTCTTTGATAAGGGCATACCAGAACCACATAACATCTGCATCCCATCTGCACCTTGTTTGTACAGCTGGCAGTTGTCTTCTGAATGTTGCAATATAACGTTCTAGGGTTTACCTTAAATATAATCTTACCTTGTTCAAAAAAACAAAACAAAACAAAAACCACCATGGGGAGAAGCTGCAGGCTTAGCACATTTGGCAATTTTGCTTGGCATGGAATACAAAGCCTCAGAAAGAGAGACTAGAAGATAAGGAAACTACGTAATGTAGGAAGTTTAGATCACCAAGCAGAAATTTCAGACTTTTTGTACAAGAAGCTGATGGGATCTAAATAGAAATGTAAAATACATGCTACTATCATCATACATGTCAAGAAAGATTAACTCAAACTGGCCGGCATGTAAAATGCACATGATTAGTAGAATGACAGTCTATTTAGCTCAGCGAAACAAAGGCTTGAGAGCGTTGGAATGCTGTCTATATACCTACAGTTGATGGTAAACAACAGAGTCCAGGGATACTTAAATATTTTCTTATTATTCAGAGAGATCAGTCAGTAAATGACTGACCAAACTCTCTGACCTGTGTTTAAGAGTACACCTGAAATTTTTAGAAGACTTTCAATTATTTTTTCATTTGAGGCAGGTAAACGTTTCTTGATTTGAAATTTAAATCATTCCTATGCAGGGATACTTTGTGTTATCAGTTAGATCGGACTGCTGATGTTTGAACAAAAGAAAAACATTCATTGGTAGGATTTTGTAGCGGTATTAGATATATACATCTGAAGCCATTCATTTCCTATGAGATGAAGTAACATTTCAAAGAGCTTGGTGAAGACCCACAAAAGCTGTAAGGAGGCTGTGCACTGATCCAAGGGAATGGCTTGAACAAATACTCTTCTTAAAAATATCCTATATGACTCATACATTACACTGCCACAAAGATCTTAAAAGGCAAATCAGCATTGCTATAACATAGTAGACTAATTATTTCTTTATTTGTTCTTAAATGCTGATAAGAAACTACAGCAGAAAAAGAGCTAATTAGGGAGTTGCAGGCGATGTATAACTGTTTGAAAAAAAGATTTCTGACACTGAGGAAAGACACTACACAAAAAAAGGTCACCTAAAGAGCTGCGTGAACTTTGAAACGATTCCTCAGACAGCTGACAGTAAGAAAGTCCTCCTCACAGTTCTGCTTAAATGATTCAAAGTTCAGATAAAAGAACACTTCTGCAATCTTTATAAACGACACAGCAGATCCTGTACACAAGACTAGTCACAGAGAAAAAGACAAGAAGGTCATGACAACTGCTTTATCAATGCCAAAAGCAGATCTAACTAAGCTTCACCCAGGGCTATTTCTGAGATTAAGAAGCTCATAGCGCTGCTGGAAAACACTTTAAAACTAACTATAGTTACTACACTGTATATTGAACTTGTAATTCAGAGTTCCTGCTCAGTAGGAAATTCGAGCAAAAATGAGAAACATCTTGCTGTAAACCAAGCAGGTAGGCAGCTCGCTCATTTGTGACATTCCCACCTACGGATCACATCATTTCTTCGCATGTGTTCAGGAGCAAGGCAACAAAACAGCCAGTATGGCTCCTGTTAGTTTCAATGGAACCAAAGCTTCCCAAGAGATGTTTCAATTTTCTCAAATCAGCTTTTTTCCTTGAGAAAACTATTTCAGTAGAAATTCTTGATGAACCATAACGAGAAGGAAAAATGACAAAAGGTATATGGGTCTCTGAATAGTTGGCTGTGCATATTGAGCAGAGAGGTTGACAGAAGGTGGCAGTAATCACAAGACCAAAGCCAGGATTTGAACAAAACAATTAAATCACTTTTCTCAAGAGAAAAAGAAAGCATTAGTTTGATCTGTTTCTCTTACAGAGTAATGATACACGCACCTGTTGCAGCTAGGCAAAATAGTAACAAGAGAATAACTCAAATACAGGAGAAAAAGTAAATTCCACAATTTGGAAAGCCTGTTGGAGAAATTAAGACAATTTAAGGCAAAAAAATTCCCCTTAATTTCTTCACCTTATTGATATCATCATCAACTTTGGAGTACGTGTATCTTAAATAACTGAATAAATCAAATAAAACTAAATGCCTGGTGGGACAGAGTAAAAAGGAGGGAGCCAGACTTTACAGTGTTATCCAGGGAACAGAACCAGAGGGGATGGGCAAAAGTTGGATTACAAGAAATCCAACCCCAATGTAAGAAGAAAACTTTTATTTTTTACAGTGAGGATGGTCAAAGACTGGAACAGATTGCTCAGAGACATGGAATTGAATATCCTTGGAGATATGCAAAACCCAACTGGATGACGTCTGGAGGAGCCTGCTGTAGTTGACCCTGCTTTGAGCAGAGAGGCTGGTCAAGATGACCTCCAGAGGTCCTTTCCAAACTCAACTATTCTTTGTGAGTCTGTGAAAACAGATTTTTAATACAGGCATACCTCTGGAGAGCCTATTCCTTATTTAATTTTCGATTACAAACAATAACAAAAAAAAATCCATTGGATGATCATGAACAATATCCAGATTGTAAAATTAAAAATGCTTTTCTTTAAAAAAATAAAACTTTTTTTTTTAAGAAAAAAAGAAAAAAAAACAACCAACCAACCAAAAAAAAAAAAACCCCAAAACCAGAAACTTTGGAAAGTTACTTACTTTGCATGACTAAATAGATGACAGAAGAAAATAAGAAAACTTGAGAGTTCTGGTGAACAAATGTCAATCAGCTTAGCAGTCTGAACTTTATAATTTGAGCACAAAATTCTTTTAGAAGCCCGAAAGAGAATAAAATCATTCAATGTGCATTTATCCTTAGTTACAATAACAAAGAAAGTCAGGATCTACATGAAAGCACTAATTCCTGTAATTTAATAAAGGCTCCAAATCCAAAAATAAATCCTCCTTCAAGTGAGTAATCATAACTTTGTGATTTGTGCATTCAAAGTTTCATAAAAACAGACAAACCAACCCACAGAATTTCCACAAAATAGTAAGTGAATACTTATTTTAATACAGGTAAAAGATAATAAATTGTGAAACTGACTGGTAATCCAGTACGCTTTACTTCAGCTGTCTCATGTTCCTGACTTCCAAGGCTGTGTACTTGGTAATTCCTGGAAAATCATGCCCCAACAGTATCACCTGGCTTTTGCATAATTTTAACAAGACTTCAAATCCCTTCACAGAAGAGCATTTTACAGTGAGAAAAAAAAACCTGAAACAGACCCAGGAAGTTACTCAAGAAGATCACCAAAAGAGCAGGTAAGAGCCCCCACTCATCTGAAAAGTCCCAATCAAAAGACTACACAGCAGACCAGAGTAACTTCTTCACCCTGAATCCTGAACAGAGGGCCAAAATCATTAGTTCCCTTGACAGGCTCTCTTCCCTACACCATATCTCAGTGTTAATATTGATTCTGTATTTCATATGAATGCAGTAAGACAAGATTTTTCCAAAACAAATGTTTTTATTCTTTAGATTTTGCAATTTTTCCTTTTTTCTAAAAGAACAATACTCATCAACTGCTCTGACTGTACCTGGGAATGCTACATTTATGCAAATCCTGCCTGCGTTCCAAAAGACTTTCCTGGTAGTTACACACACACACAAAAAAAAAAAAAAAAGTGTAAAGAAAATGCAATAAGGGGGTGATTTATAATCCATTTCTAATTAATTTGAAGTAAATTAATCATGTTAAAATAATGTCCTGGTTTCGACTGGGATGGACTTAATTATCTTCTTAGGAGCTAGTGCAGTGCTGTGGTTGCGCTTTGATGTGAGACTTTTCAGTTCCTCGGGCCTTACTAGCAAGACGGCTGGAGGGGCACCAGGAACAGGGAGGGGGCGCAGCCAGGCCAGCCGACCTGGCCTAGCCAGAGGCAATCCATACCATGGGGATCATGCCTGGCATATACACCCGGGGGCTGGCCAGGGCAGGCGGATCATTGCTCAGGCTGGCTGGGCATCAGCCGGCAGGCGGTGAGCAGCTGCACCGTGCACCGCATGCTCCTTTCTTCCTTTTCCTCTGGATTTTATTCTTCCCCTTCCCTTTGTCATTGTAACTGTTATTGTTATCATTGTTCTTATTGTTCTTTCATTTTTATTCTATTTCATTATTAAATAATAATGAATAATAACGTAATGAATAAATAACAATTATCAAATTGTTCTTCTCTCAACCCTCAAGTTTTACACTCCTTTGCAGCTCTCCTCCCCGTCCCACTGGGTGAGAGGGACTGAGCAAGTGGCTGCGTGGTGCTTAAAGACCAGCTGGGGTTAAACGACGACAAATAACCACATAACTTTCATTTTCTATTTCTTAACTGTATCATGGCTACACAGAGACGTTTATCACTCAGAAAGGAGGATTTTGCCTTAGTTCTTATATAAATCTAGACTGTTACCAAAAATTTGGCCAAAGAAATGCCATTCACAAACCACATTAAGAACAGTCATTCTCCATTTTCTTGACACAAGACTATCAATCTGTTTTCCTCCCATAAACTGTACCCATTCATTAGTATAAAAATTAACTTGATATAAACTAACAGGACTCAAACTTTGAACAGAATTTTGTTCTCTATAGTTACTTGAAATTTCTAAAAGTTTAGTCAAATCTGTACATCATTAAGAAATTTCTGGATTATTTTTTTTCAAGCAAAATGTAAGACTCAAAGTAATCTGGCAATACCTTACCCATCACAAGCTTGTTTTCTGCATTCAATACATCCACCTGGTTTAGAATGGTCAAATCCCTCATCTGCATTTCCCCCCAGCTCATTACCTTCTTTAATACGGTAACAACATCAAAAATGTTCTTGTATGTGTTATATCAAAAGGACAAAAAGAAAAAAAAAAAAAAGAATAATCAACATCTTTACTTGATCCAATAATCCTCCCATTAGATCAGGACTGACAGACTGGAAAGCAGTCTTCCCCCTAACTCTTCCTCCTGCAGCCTGCTTTATTATTCTTATTGAGGAGCTATATTATCATTGAATAAGTACCTGAATGAGAACCTGCTAAGTTATATGAGGAGTATATTACAACCTAAGCCTCCCAGCAGGACCAAATTTTGAGTTTAAAACAGTACATACTGCAGCAATTTGTATGTCAGGATTTTAACCTAATCAAGAGTGCTGTCACTTTATTTCTTCATCCAGTTTTCCACACTGTTGCTGGCTATGAAAGTATTAATCCATGGAAGGTTTCAATTAAGTCAGTTATTATATATCTTAAAAGCCATTTTTTTTTTCCCCTGGACTACAGAGGCATTCAAAACATAGGACAGGAAAATAAGATAGTGAGCGTGGTTTTAGCCAAAAAAAAAAAAAAAAAAAGGAAATTACTTGTTTGCATGAACGTTCTTAGATTTAACAGAAAACTAGGCTGAAGAAAACCATGCAAATAAAACTGCATGGACAGAGCTTTAAAAGTGCTGAAGGTGTAAGCTGGAGTTTTAGCAGAGATGTCACTCTGATCTTGTGTAACTTTAATATTTGGACTCAACATATTGAAAGGAAGGAATAAGTAACGGAGACTAGACAGAAAAGTATTAACATCTGCTTTGATATCTGCTAGACATAAAAGCTGATCATGCTTAGACTTCAACTTTCAAACCAGTTGGAACATAATGTCATAACAATGAATGAAAAATATCACACTTTTTACATAAAGGAACCAATCTCTTCATCAGTAAGGTCCACTCAATTGCAAAGGAACTCTGAAGATACTTTAATCTAAACTATGTGCATAAAGTGTATGACAGCTCATCTTACCTACTTCTCTTATACTTCTGAGGTCTGCAAGTCATATTTATAAGGCAAGTTGTGCATAATACATAATTGAAAGTCACAAATAAAAAAACTATGCAAATTGGTGGTACAACCTGCTAATTATTAATAGAACAGTTAGAAAATACTTTTGCATTCCTAGTGCTGTTCCAAATTACACTAAAATAGCCAACAAAAATAGGCATTAGAAGCACAACAATAAACCAATTGCTGAAAGATTGTCTCACTTGTACTAAAGCAGAAAAAGTTTTTTACTCTTTTGCTTTGTTCACGCTAGGTTTTGATTAGACTAATAAAAAATACCAGAAGAGATACACAGACTCAACATCAATACCAATTAAATTGGAAAAGGAATCAAAACAATTGCCCTTTTTTAATAAAGCTTTAAATTTAAAGTAACTTTCATGAAACTCAAATGAGTCAAATTAAATTTGACTACATATAAAATGGTCCATATACTGGAACACATCTTTATGATTACTCCTACATCAGACTGCCTGTTTGCCTTGTTCCTATTGCCACTCTCAAAGGAAACAAATCTCAGTGCCCAGTCATTCTTCCATTGTCTGGGGACCACTAGCAGCAGTTTAATTACAAGGTCAAACTCTGCGATACAAGCACAAGCTCAGCACCGAGTAAACTCCCAGCAGTGACCATATGCACACCTTGTATGCAGCTCCCTTTCTACTTTATTCCAGGGATCAGTATTTTTCAAGTTACCATCTAACTCCCTGTCTAGTCACTGTTTAGCAAAGCTGTATGTACTTACTTTAAAAACCTCACAAGCCATTTCCTCCAGTCTCTTTATAATCCTATTTCTTAGAGGAATTATTTCAAAATATGTTGACATTTTGCAGTATCACGATGCCAGGCACCATACACAGTCTCTGAGATACAGGAGGACCAATTGCTAGCAGAGATAGGTAGCACCTTTCCAATAACCAGTCTGAAGAGGCACTGGAGGTAGTACTATCTAATGGTTTAGTTGGTCTAAAAGGAAGAACAATTTTATAGACTCTCCCCTATAAATGCATAAAAAGTCTTAGTCACTTGTTATAACTATACATCAGTGGGAGTCTTCTGATCTTTTTTCCTTCAGAATAAAGTACAGTACTTCAATTTTAACTAAAGAAGCTTTCAGAGGGAAATGGGCACAGTAACTTACTGCATTCTCCACAGAGTCAACTATATAGCTTCAATTTACCTTGCACCACAATCAGGCAATCCTAGCTCTGTGCTCTCACTCCAGTCTAGCACTAGGCTTTGAAATCTCAGGAGCTCAAGCCAAAAACTTAATCTAATTTCTTCTCTGTGGATATTTTTTTCTCTCAACTATAAAGGAAACTACACAATGACTAGTATGCTGCTCAAAACACAGCTCAAAGCTGCCATCTCCAGGTATTATGTTCTACTACATTTCTCACTAAATTATTTTTCTGTTTTTTCAAGAGACTGAACATCTGAAAGGCAAAAATATCAAAGGTTTACCCAAACAAGTTAATTTAAGAACATATTGCAAAAGGACATACTTTTTCCTCTTGAAAATTCTTCAACTTACATCATCAGCTTCTTTGGGCCTATGTAAATATTGATATTTGACATAATAAGAAAAAATATGACAAGTAACATATTAGTTAATTATTTGATGAGTGGTGCTTTACTCATTATTAGTGAATTCTATTTACTAATCAACTTGTGCCTCTGACAGCAGCAACAGCTTCCTCACTACACACTCTCTTGTAGTTTTCATTAATATTAACAACAGTTGCATTTCCTCTCTGAGATCCAAAAAGATCTCTGAATTAACATAGGTCTATTATATTTAATACTTCCTGGTAAAACTATCTCTGAAGGGGTTATCCTTCAGTCTGAAAAATCTCAGGAAAATATTAGCACTGTCAAATAAAAAGGTTAAATGATATTTTAAGCCTTTATGCTGAACTGCTAAATGATACATTACTTGAATGTTTCCTAACTAAAGGGTCCACACACTCTACAAGAACTGTAATAACCAAAGATACCAGTCAGAAAGATTTGACCTTTCAAAGAACAGATAATGCATTAGTAATGACTCAGGGAACTGAGAAGAAGAAAAGCAATTTTTGAGTTGATGTTGGAGTATGCACAGAATCTAGTTCATATTGCTACTGAAAAACACCTCTACAATATTAACCGTGCCATGCACAGATTCAACATCTCTGGAAGAGCAACAGAAGCTAGGAAAAAAAAATAAAAGAAAACAAACATCATAAAAAATCCACCCACACCTACAATTCTGGTTAACTTCAAAAGGAGCACCATATAATAGGAAGCCTGATCATAAAGAAACTAAAAGGTACAACTAAAAGGATAAAATCTTTAATGACAGTATGAATACATTTTAAGGACATCTGCTCAGATCACATGAATGCTTCCTATTTAAAAAAAAAAAATCTCCATTACAAATAACGAAATAAATAAAGCTTAACTTAACAGGAGGATAATAGAGACTGTTAGAAGAAAAAGTATACTTCAAAATAAAGGTTCAAAAACCCCAGCAGATTAACCCACAGCACATACAAAAGGCAAGCCATGAAACAATTTAATGAACTGTCTGCAAAATTTCATATATAAAGTACTAATACATCATTTTTCAAATGTGCCAGAAATACATCCAACTAGATACTTTGTGGTGCAAGCAGACAGTCTGAAGGAGTGTTCTGAGTAAAGCCATAGCGATAAAATGAAGTTAACTTTCTCATGCGAGTTCTTTGTGGCAGACTTTACTGGTATTTCCATAGCAGAAATTAATAACAGATGGTTATAATAAATAAATAAATTTTTTAAAAAAACACCAACCAAAAACTGACAAAACAGTCAGCAACAAGTCACCAGGATCAGTTCTGAAGGAATGTAAGAACAAAACGGCTGACCCCTGTCTGTAGTGTGCAAATCCCTCCTTCAAAATTTGTGTAGTACAAAAAGTCTGAGAAGCAACAGGCAGAAAAGACAGAAATAAGTGAACACATGGTTAAGACAGACAAAAAGTGTAACAACTTTTGAAAAGGGAAGTTATATCTTGCAAATCATCGAATTTTACTGAATGAATCAAAGGTTGACTCAGTTACCTGGAATTTCCAAAAGATCCTTGATAACTTTCCTCATGCCTTAAATAAATTAAGATGCTTTGGGACAAGCAAGACAGATAACACAAGGCTAGATAATTAAATAAAGAAATGTTTTTGGGGGAAAAAAAAGGTCAGTTCTTAAATTAATAGAGGTCATCAGTGGTGTTCCACAGAGACCTACTGTTGGGATTTGTTCAACATACTGAAAAAACTATCTGGCACAGGGATGAATGGAAAAATGACAATGTTTTTTGACAACACCGTGCTACTCAAAATAGCTGAGATAACGGTCAAAAGCAAAGAATTGTAGAAGATTCTCATAGTACTGAATGTGCAATACAAGGATGAATAAAAGGGTAAATAACTGTTCCATACGTAATCATGAAGTGATACATACACATAAAAATCAATTTTAGGTCTGTACATACAGTGGTGGGTTTTGAATTGACTAGAATGAGATCTTGAGGTTATAACTGATAGTTCTGTGAAAATACCAGGTCAAAGCCAACAGCAGATTTTCAAAAAGCCAAAATGCCATTAGGAATTAGTAGGAAAAAATTAGACTGTTAATTCTATGACATCGATCTCTGAGGCACCAATACCCTAAAGACTGTGGTTCCCCCTGTCTCAGAAGGGCCATAACAGAACTAGAAGAAGTAGAGGCAATGGCACAATGTTATCAAAGATATGAAATAGCTTCCTTCTAGAGAATTATTAAAAATGCAAGGAATGTTCAGCATGAAAAAGAAAAGATAGAAAGAGGATTTGACGGACTTAAAGAAAATCATCAGTGGTACAGAGAAAATAAATGGAAAAGAAGAAGTAGGAATCATCAAAATTAAACCAACTAGTACCAGTTTCCCAACAGCTATATTTCTTAAAAAAATACACTTTAATTCTCTAGGCACAGGATGGTATCAATGTTAACATAAACATATGGTCAAAAAATTTGGAAAAAAATAAAAAACATGGATTCATAATCTTTCCACAAAAACACTATTCTGTATTAGGAAATCTCAGCTGCAGACTAGGACAGTATTCTGAGGAAGTTTCTGTATGTTCTTGTCATTTTTTGTTATATTCTTCCCTAAGCATTCACTGTTACCGTTATTCAAGACACGTTACCAGGCTAGACGAACACTCTGGTCTGACTTGATACAATCTCTTTTGTTCTTCACCACTGGAGAAGTCTTGTGCAAACAACTGAAAACTTGTGATACAAATTTCATATTTCTTTGTCACGGGTAACAAGTTTGCCAGTGTCTGTACAAGGCTAAATTATGCACTGCAGTCACTTTTGGTCCTTTATATTTTGGAGACGAGGCTTACACTAGCCCAAAAGTAACAAAAGTCTGCTTTTTTATGAAGATTATTTCTTTTTTTTTCTTTCTTTTGTGTGTGTGTGTGAAATAAGCTTTTGAAAGTGCTTTCAATAAAGCAGCATGCAGACTATGTGATACCAGTAGAAGCAAAACTGCCAGTAGTTCATATTTACTTGAACTTACAGTAAACCTACAGATATTATAGAAAAATAGTTTTTATTTTAATACTACTCTGGTTCCATAGTAAGTAATAACACATAAATAAAAATTTATTTCTTACTGTCATAAACTTTAGGGCATTAACAGTCCTTAATAACCCTGACTAGCCTGTGCCAGAGCTCAGGCATGGACCCTTTAGTTCCCGACTGCCTGTGATCTGCCTCCTGGATGGACCTGGACCTGTGCCGTAGGTACCTTGTCTTCTGGATGGACCCTTCAGGCATACATTGTAGCCTTCTCTCCAGCCCTGTCTCTGGCCCTGTTTTCTTGTGCTCCGAATTAGATTCCCTGAACAGTCCCTGGACCTGGGTCATCACTTTGCATGCCTGGGGCTGTCAAAAGACCCTGCTACCCAGCACCTGTGGTCCTGTGGATGGTGCCTGGTCAGCGAGGGCACTGCCCAAGCTGAAGTCACCCTTGGCTCCCAGCTCCCCTGCCCTCAGCACAATTCCAATTATATTAGCCCCCTTTTATTGGTGGGGTTTGCTCTGAGGGTTTCTGGTCAGCTAGTAAGTGACTCCTGCACAATCTTTTTTCCAAAAATTGTGCAATACATCTAAGTACTGAAAGACAATACTAATACAAAATGTTTAGGAACTAGAAATTAAATTCTCTTCAAAAACTATGTTCATGATGAATCATTTTAGGATCACTAACAGCACGCACAAATAAATTAATTAAATAGGATGCTTAAGAGTCCAAACCTGATATAAAGCGAGAGTGTGTCCATATCTCTGGAGTGGCCCTTTGGATACAGGTACTACATTCCATATACTGCTTTCCAAATTGTAGCTAGAAGAGAAATAGAAAAGTAAACATTTCCTACCTGCAGCGAAATAGAGGGTTTTGTATGTTCAAACTAACTACGGTGGCAGACTCTATCAGTCACTGTTTATCTGATGCGGTAATTTGTTAGCAGCAGTAACAAGATCACTTTTAACTGCTACGGCAGTGTACTAACTTGTGAAAGTGTGCTGAATGTTCATCAAGCAAACCAGGAACAGCTCTTCCACGGACGGATCAACAATCTCAGAAAACGGGACTGTAGTAAACATCAGCAGACTTTTAAATTATGAAACTAGGTTTCTAAGCTCACTATTATTAGACACATTAAAAACCCCACTCCACTAAACTGCTCACTTCACAATCTTTTGCACTACTCTGAAGACATTGTTGAGCACCCTGCTCAGACATATGGTTGATTTCCATCAAATTTTCATTAACAATAAGTCCATTAATGCATTAACACACAACAAGATGGAAGAGAGGTAAAAAAATAAACAACAAATCCCCCAAAGATGACAGGATTTCTTTTGCATGTGGAAGAAAACAAGTAGACCAAAATAGGAGAAATAAACATACTAACAAACATAACCTAACACCTTCATTTGCCACATTTAGGGCCTCTATGAATATACAAGTGACCATCCAAATCAGCTAGGTAATATTTTCAGCTGCTTCCTTTTTATTTTCAATAGGTGGTCAAATACATACATGTACACACTGTCATAAATACAAAGAAGTGAAATACGGATGACCTGCCTAACCCTACTGGCATGGCACCAACAGGCTAACTGCGTGCATTAATAGAAGTCTCCTATAACTATAAATTAACCTAATCACGCAGATAGCATTCTAGATGCACTGTCTGAAAATACGAGCACGTGGATTTCTTCCACTGTTTTGTTTTATCACCACAATCATTTTTATGTTTTGCAGCAAAGTATAGCAAGAAAACTCGCTATATGAAGAAATTACATATTAGTTGCACACAGTTTGACGTTACCCATATTTTCACTTTTTTTTAATCGTGAGAAAATTACAAGCAGAAAATAAGACCACTAATAAAGAATCTAAAAACATATAAACCTTTCCCTTAAATTGCAAGGTAGAGGCTACCTCCCTGGTAAGATCCGTTTCCCTAAGCCACATCAGAAAGGATATGAAAAAGGAGAAAATCACTTACTTCAACACCATTTGGAACGAACTGTAGTTAAAAGTGTATCCGCCGATCACCCACATAAATTTCCCATGGAGGACTGCCTTGTGGGAAGCCCGGCCCACAGAAGGGCTAAAGGGCTTTACGTTTGGTAGAATCCAGTAAGACTCGGTAGAAGGGACGTTCAGAGAACAATCTGGACCTGTTTTGTAAACAAATGTGCAATTGTTAAAGCCAATAAAGAAGAAAGAGGGGAGGCTTAATTACAGATGTCAGGATTGCTCATTCCGATAAAATACAGTATAGTACTTTTATGTTTAACAGATGCCCAGTGAAAAAAAATTGACAACAAAGGATGTCATTCAAATTGCGGAGTTAGATGAGCTCAAATAATAATGATCCATTTCAGCATTCTTCTCAGAAAACATACTATATGAGTCATAAATTGAAAGAAAGGTGTAATGCATCATATTTGTAGACGCTGTATAGGTCTAAAATGTGTAGCACAATATACACTTCATGTTACCTCTGGAGAAAAACTACACCGTATTTGACCTAACCAGAGTAAGCTTATATCAAAGTAAAGAATATTACAGTAAATTATGTTACAATGAAGATTATATTATAGTCAATCTCGGGAATAAAAATTTACCCTTTGCCAATGCCATTCTACATCATCTTTTAAAAGTAAAATACACTGTAGAGTGCTTTACAAAAAGAATGAAGTACTACTTAAATTTTATAAAATTTTATAGATCATTCTACAAAGCTACCAAAACCCACAACTACATATTGGTTTTGAAGGTATTTTAGCAAACAATCTTTGCTAAATAAGGAAAAGTGAGCAAAATGCACCATCTTTAAGTTATAGGACTATTAAAATCATGACCAGCAAAATTATTTACGTTTCATTTGTTCTGTAATAACCAAAATGTTACTACATTTTTATGATATGTAATATTTATTACATATTACAAAAACGAAAAGATGCACTATTTGCCTCTTGTCAGTGACTGCACATCATTACTGACTGGCTTTATTTCCAGATGTAGAACACTGAATTTTAGGACACCACTGCGTTCCAGTTTAAGTATTATCAATCATGGGACTGAACTTTATACCATCAGTGATGGCATACAGAAGTTGTATAACAACTAAATTATTTCTGTAATTTGATGCTAATACTATAAGCAACGTTATGTCCCTCTCAGCCTGCCAAACTGTGATAAATCCTTCCCTCAAGCTACTGGACATTACTAAAAACCAGAGCTGTTGAAGTCAGATGGGGCATAACCTTCTTTGGAAGCTCAGTGATAACATGCTAAAAAAAAAAAAAAAAAAAAAAAAACCAAACCACAACCAACCAAAGAAAACCAAACCCACACACACTACCAAAAAGCACACACACACACACCAAACATTAAAAAAATAAATAAAAATTTAAAAAAAAAAAAAACACACCAAGAAAAAAAACACACCAAGAAAATTAGTCTGCATCCCAGATGTCACACATGACATCAACTTTTTAAAAAGGTTCCATGAGAGTTCTGAAAACTACTGGCCTGCTATACTTCTGTTTCCACCAGACAAAGCAGCAGAAACTATAAGAATGGACAGAATTAGTCAACAGACAGATAATTGCCATCTACTCTTAAAAATCACTACAGCTTTCATAAAGAGAAGACCTGTCTTTCAAACCTATTAAACTGCTTTGAGGAAATCAAGATAGGGTGATCCAATTGAAACACTGACACGGATTTTCACAAGGCTTTTAACAAAATTCCTCATCAAAGACTTTTTAAGGAAACAACTTTTGTAGCAAGAGAATGAAGCCTTTGCACGGCTAAATGATTGACTGTAAGATATGGTAAAGAAAGAGTAGACAGGAGCAAATGGCCACTTCTTAAAGGGAGGGAGGTCACCTGTGGAGTCCCATAAGGATTTCTGCTGGTACCCAAGGTATTCAACATACACACTAATGATCCTGAATGAGGATGAGTAGCGAAGCAAGTTTGCTGATAAAGGCAGCTACTGGAGGGCAGAAAGAAGATGATAAGCCTTTGCAGAACCACTGAACATGTTCTTGTCTGACCATATGACTGAGCAATTAAATTACACATTAATTTCAACATAGATAAATTAAAAACCTAAGCAAGCATCATGGTTTAACCCTCGATGGTAAGTAAGTACCACGCAGCCACTCACTCACTCCCCTGGCACCCAGAGGGATCGGAAGGAGAATCAGGAATGTAAAACTCCAGGGTTGAGATAAGAACAATTTAGTAATTGAAATAAAATAAAAAGAATAACAACAATAACAGTTATAATGAAAAGGAGGGAGAAGGGGAGAGTAAATAAATCCAAAGGAAGGAAGGAAAGAAAACAAGCGATGCACAACACAGTTGCTCACACCCACTGACCAATGCCCAGCCAGTGCCTGAACAGTGATCAGCTGGCCCCGGCCAACACCCCGCCCCCCCCCCCCCCCCCCCCCCCCCCCCCCCCCCCAGTTTATATACTGAGCACAAGGTCCCATGGTACGGAATACCTCTTTGGCTAGTTGGGGTCAGCTGTCCTTGCTGTGTCCCCTCCCAGTTTCTTGTGCCCCTCCAGCCTCCCACTGGCAGGGCCTGAGAAACTGAAAAGTCCTTGACTTAGTATAAATATTACCTACCAAAAACTAAAAAAAAAAAAAAAAAAAAAAAAAAAATCTGTGTGTTATCAACATTGTTCTCAGACCAAATCCAAAACATAACGCCACACTAGCTACCAAGAAGAAAATTAACTCTATCCCAGCTGAAACCAGGACAGTTAGCTGTTTTAGATAGACTACAAAGCAGGTGGTCTCTTAACTAACCAACACCAGTCAGTAGCAAAGTCTCATCTTGGATAACTCATTAAAATATCACATCAACACCCAAAAATGGTCAAAAACCAAATCATATTAGGAACAGAGAATATTTACTCCACTGTATAAATCAGTCATTTACCTACACTCAGAAAATTGTGAGCCCTACCCAAAGAGGCAATAGATTAGGGCTGGAAACTGTTTATAAGAGAGTAACAAAGATGTTCAAAGGAATTCAGTGGCTTCTGTAACTGGAACAACTGAGATGGCTAAGAATGTTTTCCTTGGAAATAAAGAAAATTTGGAAGTGAGTGATAAATGACTATAAAGTGAGTGACATAGGATGGGTATGAAGAATCTACCAGGCTTTCTGATAATAAAACCAAGATTTATCAAATGTAGCTTGAAGAAGCCACGTTCAAAAGAAACAAGAGGAGGTAGCTCCTCACGTAAAAACTATCAGGTCTCTCTGCTAAGGATGCTCTCCTGACAAAGGATGCTCTGGATGCAAAGTTTTACACTGAGTCAAGGAGACACTAGATAAGCATTTAGAAGAGAGAGCTGCTGAAATTTACTAAATGAACTAAATAAGTAATTTACATCAGTTTCATAATTGTAAAGCGCATTATCTTTTGGGGGTGGGGACAAGATTACATTTTTCCAATGTGTATTATCATTTTGGGGATAACATGTTACAATTAAACAGCCAGGCATCTAATCTGTACCTAACTAGGTGTCAACTTTTCCTAGTACTTTATAGAAGAACGATATCCACTTGTATCCGAATTACCTTCCATTCATTAAATGATGGAGGCACTCAGTTCCCATTGTTCATTATACCTTCTACCCAGAAAAGATTAACGGTATTTGAATGAGGTCTAATGAGAGTATGAACAATTGAGTGTATTATTTCTTGAGCATTAATAATAGATACAGTAGTAGAATTGTAACCTCAGCAAGATTCTGATTTGGTAAATCACTGGAGGAAACAATTTGAATCTAAGATTGCTTAAAAAGAAACAATTGATTCAGCATTCTTTGATCAGAGAAGAGCTTAGAATTATGAAAGCTGTGCCTCCAGTGATAAAATGAGAACATATTTATGTCTGTTATTACAGCTACCGTTCCTGCACAGACATGTCGTGGTCAACAGTGCCGCCTAGTGGCAAATAACAAAACACACAAACTATTCACATGCCAATTGACTTCAGGTTCTCATTGCCGGAGACAGGGAACCACAAGAATTCATATAGCAAACCCAAAATATATTTAGATTACATTGACTGTATTAAAATGAGGATAAGCAATTTTTTTTTTCTATAAGTTAACAATGCAAAAATCTTAACGATATTGTTAATCGGATCAGTGATTGAAAGAATGTCAGACAAGTTTCTTACAGCTTCAGTGCTTCATTTCTGGTCTGCACTGAGTGACAGGAAAGGTGAGACAGAAAGGAGAAACACCCTGTACTCAGGTCTTGTTCTGGCATAGAGGAAGGACACATTCTGAGAAGACACACCTGAACTCAGGAGCTTGAAAGCAGCAGGTTCTCTTAAAGAATACATCAATACCCTGTGCATGATGCACAAACACACTGAAGCGACATCAGCTGACACTGTGACCAGAAGAGGCACAGCTGTCCTCCCCTCACTGCTTACTCTTCAGCTATCATTGCTACTGGCACCGGTTTTCACATGGCTACTCCATGAACCAGACAAGGGAATGCATACAAGTTAAAAATTGCTTTTATTTTTAGCCAGGCTAACTTTTAATCTGGATGCTTTCCCTTACATGTTTCACCTTGCCCAAGTACACATGGTTGTACCAACACAAGTAAGACTGCATCACCAGGACAGCCTCTGCAATTAAAGTGTAAAACATTCATAGATTTATCTCAATATGTATCAATCAATACAAAAATGGAGCATATAGTTGAAAAAAACCAAAGCAACAGAATACTGACTCCTACTGAAACATCATTTAAAGAGCAAGTGGTTTGTTATTGCCTTACAAAGGCAATGGTAAATGTAGGACATACAAATCCAATTTACTGATTTCCTACTGAAATACATATAGCATGAAATATCACCTTTATATCAGCATAAATACATTTTCTCTTGAGAAAAATCACTATTACTAAATACACACCTTTCATGCAATGGAGAGCTGCAGAACAAAGATAATGAAAAATGTGTTTTATTATTTCTATGCAAAAATTATTTTTCTTCATTTATTTAAAATTGAATTTGTTTCTTATCTTCCTAATGTGTCACTCAATCCACTGATGGGGGGCAGGGGGCTGAAGCTTTAAAAACAGCAAACAACTTCATAAACCTGAGCTGGAAGTCAATAACATTATCCTCAAAGGTGGGAAAAAATTCTATAGGTTTAAAAAAAGCAATTTACACAGACAACACAAGAGAGAGGATCTAATTTCTATTTATTGAAGAGTGTAATGAACTGCCAAAGCAAAAATCTGTTCCAGTAGTTCAAGTCATAAGATCAATTCCCACCTAATGAGAAAACATCATCTACTGTCTTCAACCTTAATCCCTTCTCCTTCGGGATCACAGGAAAAAAAACAAAAGTATTCATGTGTTGAATATGAGTGTCACAGTCCTGTTTTTCATACAACCTAATCAAAGCATTTAAATAATTTGTTATTTACTCTGTATCTAATACCTGATCGTTTGAGTTGAGAATTATTGCTTTAACACAATTTTTCAGCCACCACAAATACAAACCAAATCTTATTATTCTCAAGTACCCAACAAAATCTTCATATGATAATGAATTTGATATTATGAGAAATATTTTGAGAAAAGATAATATATCTGAATATACTTTCAATAAAAATTCCATTGGAAGTTTTACTAAGCAGTAAATCGCCTTTTTTACAGGAAAGAGATGAGATAGTAACTACATAATATAAAGTTGCTCTGTAAATGAAAAGATAGATGTTGTTCAAGAATGGCTCACCAGCATTCTAATAGTAGGTGTGCTGTTACACTCTCACTGCACAGCTCCGCAACCTCCGTACAGGATGTAATTATTTGCTCCCTCCTGCAAATAATCTTGCTCCAAATGAGACTTAAGGATAGACAGAGAGGTCCTGGACAGGTCTCCATCTAAAGCAGCACAGTAGCAAGCTGTGCCAGGACTCAGCCTCCTCCATGAATGAAGCAGTGAGAAATCCTAACGCACACAGGCTGATGCAGTTCTTGAATGCCATCTGGTTGCTATTATTCAGTGCCATTTCTTTCCTCAGCCAGGAAGAGTGGATCATCCAAGGACAATCCGGCCTTGGGGAATCTGCAGGGTCAGTCTGAGCAGGCAAGCCCGAAGGGCTGCACTGCCTGTCATCTGCAGCCTGTCAACAGTGCACAGGACTCAACAGCACCCTTTAACTGTTTGATTTCAGGTCTCAAACCTCAGACCAGCTAGGCTGGTACAGAAGAATAAGGGCTGATGCCACAGCAGCCTTTACTGGAAGCACGTTGCATGCAAAGCTTTCCTAGTCTTTCATGACTGAGCACAAGTACACTGTTTGGTAGGTGCTGCGTGAAATTTATTATAGTATTGAACAAAAACATGTTTTGCTTCATACTTAGTAAAAGAAACAGGGACCTTTCAGATTAGCAGTAGCTGACAGTACCCACTGGATTACAGATTTTGAGACTCCTTGTTAATGGATATCAAGCTCTAATATTTCTGCTAACAAGTTTCAGAGAACTTCATTGCTCTGTCAAAAGTCCACTTCCAACCTTCAAGCCAGATGTACTGATAACCAGTTTAGCCCAATTATCACCAGACCTCAAGAGCTGGTCTGTCTATACACCCCACAAATGTTTACAAACAGCAATGCTATGGCCTCCCAGCCTTCATTTCATTAGTTTTAACAAACCACGCTCTGTTAGTATCTTCCATAGCCCTCAGCATCTTAATGGCTCGCCCTCTGAGCCTGTTTCAATTTGCATTCATAGAAGTATAGTAACAAAAATGAAGTATAGTACTAATGTTTTCATGTAGATTCTGTGACTGATCATCCTACTAGCGCACTTGACACTTTACAGTCTATAGTTTGTACAGCATACAAAAATCAGAATATGAATTAGTTCATATTTTAATTAAGATAGGCAAGGAAGTGTTATCCCATGTCACCTTCCATACTTCAATCCAAGATTAAAAAACAAATTCTTAATACTCAGTCCCTAAATGTATGAATTTACAATTTATACTGGAGTAATTGCAACCTACACATTACTCAAACCCTTTTTTGCAGGATGTTCTGATCCTCCTTCATATTTAATGAAACTCCCATCATTATATTATCAGATTTCATTAACAGTCTTATGAGTAGATTATAAAAATTATGTAACAAGATCAGTCCCAAGATCAGTCTTTAAGTAGTACTGGTATCTTTCCATCCTGTTACTTGTTCAGCACACCCACTCACATTTCACAATTAAGAAGCTGCATTCCCCTTACTGTTCCCTTATGTATTCCCTGACTTTTAATGATTTCCTACCATCAAATGCTGAGTTTCAGAGAAAATATTTCACATTTTCTTGTCACTTTCCTTACAATTTATTTTAGTATTAACTACACATGAAAATCCACATTTCAGCTGTTTCACTATTCAATCACACCATATGTTTTTTTCTTTCTTCAAGTTACGGTCTAGAACCGTATGCACTGCTGAAATCAGGCTAACGAGATCTGAGCAGCCTGAGTCACTTACTATTCTTAAATAAAGGTGCTATAGCTAATGAACTAAATTTAATATCTTCCCTTATCAGGGAGATCAGCACTATCTAGCTCCTTCTTGTGTTCAGGACCTAGTCCTGCTTTTGTTCATTAGTTTATTCAGGTGTTCGCATGTTCTACTTTGCTACATTTACAAGCATGCATTCTAAATAAATATTTAGAAGGACATAAATACATTTTTCATTAAAACTCACAAACAGTAAGGGATTCCCTTTCTAGATCTCAGCCTAATTGCATGTACAAAGTATTTTCAAACACTTTTAATGCAGCGAATCATTTATTGAAATTAATTGAATAAATTTTACTAAATCTGCTTTCACTAAACACCAGATGACACTACAAAGGTATTTAAAAACTGAAGTTGGCTTCTCATCTACCTGTCATGTTCTTTCTTTTGCAGTAAGGCTACTTACATTTTCCCACACAATTTTCAGACACTAAATTTCCTATTATGATAGCTATATTTTGCTAACAAATTGCACAAAGTCCTCCAAGGATGCTTGAAAAATTATTAAATTCAATCTGAGCATAAAACTGAAGAACATGTTTCCAGTATATATGAAATAACAATTCACGTTAAGCTAATTCCTTCCTATGAATTCGGTATATGCAAAATTTCCTTAGACAACTCTCATTTCTGTGATACGCATAATGAAATTCTCAAATATGGAGTGGAGAAATTGGATTTTAACTTAAAATTGGGGGAGGAAAGGACTCCTTGGGCTTCTGTTTTTATGTGCATATATAATATTGATATACATATTTTTAACAAGACACCTCCCAGTCTGTAAATCTGCAGTTTCTTCTGACTGAATTCATGCTTGGTCAGGAGAAGATGTGAAAAGTAAAATCTAGACCAAGAGGGCATTATCACAGGGCAGAACAGTTATAAGACACCTGTGTCGAAATTTTTTTTTCTTTCCAAAAACAGGCTTGTCCAAATTGAATGTTACATCATAGGTCCTCTTCTCTGAATGCACATACTTGTATGCTTTCTGTTCAATTACATCCAGGCACAACGGGCCAAAACCTTAAATTTCGGACTTCTCAGCATTTGGCACAAGCTCTTTCCAGTGCTGCATTTCACCTGTCACTGCCTCAGCTCACATCTCAAACCTCTGCCACTGGTTTCAATAAACCACCACGACACAAGCACAGCTTTGCCAGATCTCAGCATCGAGGAATAAGGTGAGCCAAACAAGAAAGTATGACTTCAAAGCCTTCCACTGAAGCAGTGGGAACGAACTCAACTCTAGCTAGTCCTTTAAGGACAATCTAAGTCAAGTATAGACACACATTGACATCGTAGCTCTGGCCACACTCAAGACTGTGTTTATTCTAACACCATAATAATGAGCAAGACAAAATACTGAATTTTACACTGCAGCAGTCATAGCACTCCTTTTATACTTTCATCATTTACTTTTCTCCTTACATAAAGGCTCATTTTTCCCTAGAGAGCTATTATAAAATTGAAGCTGCCTTAATTGCCAACAGACATATTTCAAAGTTAATTAGTTTGATTTCAGAATCTGGTCTTCCACTACATCTCTATTTGCTAGAAGTAGATTTGTGGGGAGAAACAACTAACTATACACTTTTCAGAATTTTTACTGGTGTTTTATCTTTGGACTAGATCTGATCCCTAGGACTGAACACCTGTTTGTGGCTGCCGTGCATTACGTGCAGCTCTGGAGCTCATCTTCTGATGTAGTTCCATTTACAAGGAATGCAGTTCCTGTGTTTTCAAACCACCTCACAACATAATCCAAAACAAAGTACATGTGGAGAACCAGATTTGCTTTGAAGGAACCCTACTGATCCTCTTAAAGATTAAAGTAAATGCACCTTGTAATTCCTCCCTAGCAGATCCCCGTCTTGCTTGCAGTACTGATATTCAGTGACCAAAGTACCGATAAAGTTTCTCTTAAATTCAATAGTCTTCAACTCTTCTTTTTCATGCCTGCACCCCGTACGAAAGGTACCAGCACCAAGAGCATCCCCACATCCCACTGGACAAGGGAGAGGAAGTAGATGGTACCTGTGCAGGAGCTCTCGGTGAGGACTCCCACCAAGCATTACTCACCACTAACTCCTTAATCTCCCCATCACAAGATCGCTTCCTAGTGAGCACGTCAATTTAGTGGCATGGCTTGAGTCATACTCCCTCCCTAACAGGCTCACCCCCAACGTGGGCGCTATAATCCAATATTGTCTCTCAGACGCCTATCATACAGAAAGGGTCACTTCCTCTCTACTCCAAATTCCTCATGAAAATTCTCACCTACAGTGATTTGCAAGTCTTCTAACAATTGCTGCTTCCTAAGACAGCCTTTCTTTCGCTGACACAGCATGCAGTCTTTACTACCAGATCACTTTACATTAAGTCGTATTAAAAAAAGATTTTCTAAATTACTACTTCGAACTGGATGATTTATAGCTCATTAAAATGAGACTATCTTCCTTTATTTACCACACAGTGAATCATATTAACCTAACAGAAAACTTCACCAGAAAAAGTTGTATGTAGTAATCAAGATCTGTTATTAAGGAAAAAATGTTGTTTAACATCAGACAAAAATTGGTCACTGGAATAATCTCCAATTAAGCACTTGGCTACTGCATATTTTACAGGTAGCTATATTTTGAATTGCTTCTGTAAAACAGTTTCTAACCTATTTGATATGTTGCAGGCTAGTTATATCCTTTACATAGTATTATGTCAAGCTTCCTGAAGAAATTTGAGAACACCTCTATCAACAAGACCTATAACATTACTTTTTAAAAGCATTCCACACATTCATAGTAGTTAGCAACATTTTCAGTATGCCCAAAGATAGTCCACTTTTTAAAAAACGTGGAACTTTTTACAATCTTTCCAGTTATCCTGAATTGTCAAGCCCATGACAAAAGTTGACTGTTCGGAAATCTCCGGTTCTTATTTACAGCCCAACAATCCCAGACAGCGTCCCTGGCATCACTTGCTGGCTGTAAAACACCTGTTCCCCAGCAGGCCGGGCCGATGTGCCGGGGCCACCTGCATGAGGTTCAACCAGGCTCAGTGCCGGGCCCTGCCCGTGGGTCACACCAGCCCCAGGCAGCGCTGCGGGCTGGGGCAGGGGGCTGGGAGCTGCCTGGGGGGAAAGGGCCTGGGGGGGCTGGCTGACGGCCGGCTGGGCAGGAGCCGGCAGGGTGCCCAGGGGGGCAAGGGGGCCAACAGCACCCTGGCTTGTATCTGAAATAGTGTGGCCAGCAGGACCAGGACAGTGACCGTCCCCCTGTACTCGGCACTGGTGGGGCCGCCCCTCGAACCCTGGGCTCAGTTCTGGGCCCCGCACGACAAGAGGGACATGGAGGGGCTGCAGCGTGTCCAGAGCCGGGCAGCGGGGCTGGGGAAGGGGCTGGAGCACAAGGCTGGTGAGGAGCGGCTGAGGGAACTGGGGGCATTTAACCTGGAGAAAAGGAGACTCAGGGGGACCTTATTGCTCTCTACAGCCACCTGAAAGGAGGTTGCAGGCAGGTGGGGGTCTGTCTCTTCTCCAAGATAACAAGTGATAGAGCAAGAGGAAATGGCCTCAGGGAGGTTTAGATTGGGTATGAGGAAAAATTTCTTCACTGAAAGGGTAGTCAAGCATTGGAACAGGCTGGCCAGGGAGGTGGTGGAATCACCATCCCTGGAAGTATGTAAGAAAATGTATAGGCGTAGTGCTTAGGGATATGGTTTAGCGATGGACTTGGGATTTCTGGATGAAGGATGGACTTGAGAATCTTTAAGGTCTTCTCCAACCTCAATGATTCTACAATTCAACAGTCAGCAAAAGGTAACATCTTTCGATAAAATGTCTTTTTCAACTTCTTAGTTCAAATAGCACAAAAGCCACCATGTTTCACAGCCATGTGCCCGTGATTTTTTCACCTGTGCCTAGCAAAGAAAAAGAGATCAAGTTGGTAGTGTTAAGGCATCTTTTTTTCCTCCCTGAGTTACATTCACTGCCTGCATCAGCAGGCATCAACGTATTCTGCTTTAGAAGATCAAGACAGATTAACCAGTAATGGGACAGCATAATATGATGTAGTACCCATAACAACAATCACTCTTCTGGAAAAACTTCAGCCACTTATGTTGCCTGAATATTTTTAGTTTACCAGATTTCAAGTAAACACTAGATTTTTTTTCCTGTATATACTTACAAGACCAACCATCTCAGAAACATTTAATATTATTAACATTATTGGCATTATTAAAAAATAACAAGAAGTACATTTAACAGGTATATTTTTGTTAAAATGTATGTTTTGATAAAAATAAAATGGTTATTATTTGCTTTCCAAGTCTAAAAGTTTTTATTCCATGACTTCATTTTATATTTGTACAGCTAGCGGCTAGCTGGAAATAAGTGCAATATCCTTCTTCCACAAAATTTATCTAATAACGAGAGGACCCTACTTTTCACTCAAAACCGTTATTCTCTCCCAAAGAGCACAGTGTTCTCTTTCCTCAGAATACCTCTTAAATCTTCTTCAGATTCTTAGATTTTCTTCAAAGATGCTCCTTTCGCAGCATCCACAAGATGGCAGCATTGTAAAAGAAAGAAACCCTATGCAGGGTAAAATGTGAAAGGCTTTTTTTTTTTTTTTAATGTCCTGAACCATGGATTTTATTTACTGTACATTCTCAATCAATGCAGTTCAATCAGGTTTTTTAATATATGGAATTAACATAATCAAAATCCCAAAATGTAAAAAAAAGTTAAAAAAAACATAAAACTATCTTCAAAAAACCATAGAAACCAAGACCCTACTTTAGACACTTTATTTGAATTACCAAACAGAAGAAAAACTTGGTAGACAGCAAGAGTAGTAAGATAAGTAAAAACATTTTTGATTCCAGCATTGCAAATAACCCACATATGTCTGTTTTGAAAATATAGAGTATATGGATGCAAATAAATAAATAGAACAGAGAAGCAGGTAGTCACCCGGAAAACTCAAGGAAAGGTTTGGTATTGTTTTGTAATTAATAAAGAAAAACAATTATGTATCCAAGCCAGCTCATCTGTCACAGAATGAAAACATAACTGAATTGAATTCTATGTAGGATCAGTGAAAAACCAAGGAACAATGAAGTTATCTCTATATAATCTTACTCACTGTAGGAAACAACAGGAAGCTAGCATGCATAGAAATGCTAGATGAAAAGAAGATACTAACAATCAAAGTTAGACTTCTAATTTTATTTCACGCTCAAAACCTCTGCTGAAGATTGTAGCATTGTAAATGAAGGTATAGCCTAAAAAGCTTTTCCAAAGATTTGTGACTTTTCCCCATTTCTTACACAGCTATCTGAAATGGCAAAGACGTAATGCACAAATGAAAGGGTGTAACTCTTGCTGCAAGTTCTATTCACAACTGCCTTACAAAGATTAAGCTTTCTGGATCTTTTTTTATACACCACAATCATGGAAGGCTGTAAAGGACTTAGTAGCAAGACTGCACCATTTCCATTCAATGACCATATTGCTAACCCGCTTCCTTTCTGTGGGTGCACTGACTGCCTTTTAATGAACAACTTCATTAATTATTAAGAAATGTATTAAATTTCATAGTGTCTTTGTTCTAATAGGTGTGACAGCTAATACCAGTAAAAGAAGTCATCTCCTTGGACATGCAAAAAGAAACAGCAATAAAACAAATGCAGACACAGGAAGTAATGGGAAGAGGGCATGTAACTAAATAATGTGGGGCTATTTTAGTATTGATTTTAAGAGAAGAATGGCAATTTCAACGCATAGCTAGCTAATCCAATTGAGACATTTAATAGCAGTGGTAAAGGATAAAAAGTAAACATTCACAAACATCTAGCATCGTTACAGTAAGTGAATTAAACATTTAGGATCTTAAATAATTGATCTTTAATAAGAAACAATTATTTACGATACTAGAAGAAAAACTACAGCACATGCTTACAGTACATCCATTACTCCAAAGTATATGTCCACATAGACATTCTTGTACCATCATAACAAAACAGCTTACCTTCATTTTTCATTGAGAAGCTATACAACTAATACAGAACGGAAGACCAGACAGTGAACACCTACTTCAGGAAGCACTAAAAACATGATGGGATCATGTGACATTAAGAGAGGGGGGAGGAAAATCAAATCTGTCTAGACATTAAAGAAATGACTACACTGAGATACAGGTCATTTATGCGTGAATCCAAACTCAACCAAAAAGAGCAGCAGATATAGTGTTCAGTTTTACTGGGTAGTACCTTACTATATATTTGGTTCCACTGAAATAAATGGTATTTCTTGCATAACAGGATAAAGCACATGGAAGAGGAAGTTAGGCTATGGAGGAACTTAGTCTTCAGAAGTGCTCGGAACCCTTCATTTTTTTATTTTTTCAATTTTTTTTTTTTATTTTCTCCGATCATTAATTTCAAAAAAAAAATTAATGTCCACCACAAGAAAGTTCAGGCCAAATATTTCTACAGCATCTTCAGACAGAAAATATCAGAGCTGTAAGCCTCTTCTGACATTATACATGTGTAGTACGTCCAGATGAAAATTTACTCCAGAAATTATTTTTTCATTTACATTTATTCTTTAAAGATCCTAATAGGTATACTAGATGGAATGCACTAAAAGCAGTTCTTTTTTAAAGATTAATTTGATTCCAAATAACAAAACCTTACCTTGCCAGCTATCATTGCAAACACACAGCTTCTCGCCTGTCAAATCACAGTACCCATGATCTGGACTGCCACAGTTGGCTTTACAATAGGGAATATCACAGGCTTCTCCTTTCCAATACTTGTCACACTCACAGTATACCCGGCTTGGTATGGACACACTGGTTGTACACTTTCCATGTTCTGAGCAGTTATTAGGACAAGAATTAATTCTGGAAAAAATATGTAAAATAAGGGAAATGACAAGCCAAGTGATGATGACAGTGGTTTTATCTGACTATTTTTCTCTGGGGAAAAAACCCTCTATATACTGAGAAAACACAAGTTTAATGATGAATTTACAGGCAAGTGAGCGAAAAGGTGTTCAACCACGCAGTCATGATCACAAACATCTTTTATTTTAACAGGAAGTATTGACATTAAGCAGGACAGACCCTGTCTAGACAGATCACTATCTTTTTTTTTCTCCTATGTTCTAGTATTAGCGCTCTAGTCAGTCCCTCCAAAAGCTCCATCTCTAGGAACATCCACACTGGAAGTGACCGTGAACAGTAACCCTTAAACTTTCTACCACAGACATACAGTTAAAGGGTTTTCCTGCATGGCTTTGGTCCATGCTACAAAAGAGTATGTCTAACATCCAAGGGCAATAAAATTGGAAAAACTGAGTAAGGAAAAATGAAAGTACCTGAAACTACTTACAAGTAACACTTCATGCTTTTAATCTTTAATAATAAAACCACCTTAACGCCACAGTCAGAGATGCAAGAAGAGGAAAGATTAGGCTGAAAGAAGTCTGTGACTGTTATGGGAGTTAGCATTTCTGTGATACACCCTACCAAACACTGAGATCACAGGCAAGCAGACTGCAAAATCATGCAAACGAGTTCCAGAAACGCAGGCAATTCCTTGGAGATGAGGAGGGATTGAGAACATTGAAGTATGTGGGTCCAAGAGTTTCCATGAACAGAATCTCAGGCAGTATGCACCTGATGAAGTCCTAAAAGGTTTTGAAAGCTTTTCTGATGACTTACAGGAAAGGGTTGGGTTGAAACTCAGCATAAACTGTTATTTCAAACCCCTGATCATAACACAGACTGCTCCCTGTAGATGTGAGAGCTGGATACCATTTCATAGCCTTCCTTGCTCTTTCTAAGCGAAGAAAGAACTGAAGAAGTTAGACAGGCATTGCTCATTCCTGGCCTTCGGCCAAACACAGTTGTGGTAGGACAGCCTAAAAACATTTTTTTCATTTTCTAAAGACTCACACCTCAGACGACTGATTCTGTTACACTACTGAAAAAGAAAATTCCATGTTTGAACTGCAAATGTCCCAGGTGTTTTGCCTAGTAACACACATCACATGAAAATCATTGATGACTGCATTAACTGCTGTATACCACAGCTGTGAGGAACCTCTCCCCCTGACATGACAGGAACAGTGTTCTGAAAGAACATGAACAGTAAGTCTTTACAGTCATAAACACACCAGTTTAAAAGTAGACATATTCCTACTCCAAAAGTTTCATTAAGGATTCAAACAGAATGAGAAAAACTGAATAGGCAGAGTTGGAAGCAGGTTGCCCGATTCCAAGGAACATAAAATATACTCAAGAGAGTTCTGCAGTAACTATTGTTTGCAACTGGCACGGCATCTCGGTCCCAGATGCTGTGCTTCTGTCTTCCCCAAAATAAAGGAATATGAGTGGTCCGTCAAGGTGAAGTCAAAGATCAAGTTAACCCCAGAGAAGTTTTTATCAAACCAAGGAAGAAAAAGGGTGACAGAAGCAGAGTGCAACATATCAGTGACAGACAGAACATTAATGCAGCCGCATAAAGCAATCATAGGTACTTCAGCATAAAACCAGTTACTGTTGACTCATTTTAAAAAAATTTAAAATTATTTGTTGCAATAGAAGAAACAGAAGAAAAGAGTACATAAAATTGTGTGAGTTACATGTAATGGAATTAAAAACTGGCAGGTTTTTCTTCATTTATTTTAAATCTTCCAGAAAAAAACAGGTAATGATATGTAGCATGCACATTACCAAGTCATAAAAGAATGCAGAACACATACATTCACTTCTTAAGAATGCCATGTTATGTTGCCATTTGCTCCCAAGACAAATAAAAAAAGTTCAATAAAAGCTTCAAGGATAACTGAAAAATGTATCTAATTATGGTAGAGAAGTCTGCCAAGCGACTGGATTTCACTGACGTCAACTGACAAAAATTAGAAATACTCAGCCTTCTAGGTTGCCATTTCCCAAACAACAAGTTAGTGAGGTTTCCCAAACTCTGAATAGTTATTTATTACCTGGTAAAAAGTAGGCAAAACCGCTGTGAATTACTGAAACAATCTTTCCATAGACAATTTAACAGAGATCTCTGCCAAGAGCAAAGCTATGGTCAGAAGCACAAATAGGACTTTTAAATTCATAAAGAATATGACAAAAATACTACATACACTTCCACATTTGAAGTGCAGGGCTGGCCACCACATCTCAAAAATTGGTATTTCAGAATCTGAAGGAATTAAAAGAAAGGAACAAGAATATCTTCAATCATGGGAAAACCATCACATGGAGGAACAGGTCCATCAGGACCAAGTAATCCCCTCGAACCAAAGTACCCAGTATGAACAGACATTGAATTATGTGCCACAAGCACATCCCAAATAAGACAGAAGTTGCAATTAACCCTTGGTGCATGTAAGGAGGAAAAGGCTCCGGTCCATCAGATCCAGCTTCAGAGCTGCTGACACAGAAAAGCAGACTGGAGGAAAGCAAGCATAGTTGTATCCAAATAGACTTTGCCATTAGAGAAACTAAAAGACAGTGCAGGTAAGAATTATGAAGGCAGAATGGAGATCAAGATGGAAAATAGGAGGTGAAAGTACCTGAGAAGCAGAGAAAAAAATGGAATAAAAACCTTGTGGCTGGCACAAAAATAAAAGCAGGACTTCAGCAAAGATTTCAAAAGCCATAGAAATATATTCAGCAAGAAGAATCAGGCAACAGATGATCCTAGTTCAAGAGAAGTGACAGCAGATACAATCTCCCTTCAATTCCATATGACAACTACATGTGTTGGATAAATACTGGAAGGGATACATTCTAGTTCCTTATGGCATAAGGAAAACATACTGTTGGAATGGCCATGTGGTTTCACTCAGAATAATGTATTTTATCTCATTTTCTTTTTTTTCCCCCACTAGTACCTTAATGACAACTCATTACAACCCCAGCTCCCTGGGTTTAGAAACATACCACAAAGTATAACTCTTACACTGTTAATAAAATTCATAGATAAACATTTTCCCTGGGTTTGCCATTCTCCTGAAAGAAATGATAGGCCAAATAACAAAGTAATTACTTTTCAAAAAATACTTACGAGTAAAAAATGTTAAATCCAGTTAGGTTATAAGCAGCATCGCTAAAAAAGTGTAGCAATGCATAGCCAGATGTAGTAACTACTTCAGGAACAGTTTCATTTCCACGCACTTCAGGGACTATTAGACCACTGGAAGAGAAAATGAGAATAATGTTTTTAATCAGTCTTTAGGAGAAGAAAAAAATTTTAACAAAACATTAAAGCAGGAGTTAGCTATTCTGGTTGTTAATTATAAAGACAAGGTAAGTCATAAAACATAAAACTCATTTTCAAACTTATTTTTAAAAACCAAATAACAAAATGTGTATAAAACTTGTCCATACCTCTGCAAGGTAAGGTAGGGTTTTCCAGAAAAAAAACCCAAAACAAACACCTCCTCCCTCACACAGTAATGAAAAATTTCATATCAGATTATTCTGAGGGTGCATGCATTATCAGTCTATTTGTTAAAACCTATTTTAACTTTGGAAAAATATATAAATGTTTCAGACAGGTGGTCAACAATCACTGTCATTCAGCACAAATTCTATTTCTACATAATATTTGCACCTTTAGAAGTTTATGTTATTAAAGAATTTCAGACCTGGAAAGTATGATAACTAAGTAACTTCCATGGAAAGTTAATTTTCAATGGAAAATAAAATACTCTTTAAAACTTCAGAATTATGTAAAAACATTAGTCTCAATTAAAGATTGAAGTAGGAAAAACAAGCAATATATTAAAATAGTGAGAAAAAGGATCACCTGCATAAACCAGTGCCACATCACAAATATAAATTAAAAGTTATATGAATCCTAGGGAAAACGTTAACAATCAATAAACTGAAAGACTTTTGAAGTTAAAAACACAGGAAGAGGAACCTCCTCTTTCCTTCCATTCATGCTACACCCCAGGTTCCTGAATAACAGCTCAACAAATTTAACAAATCTGGGGAAAACAAAAACCAGCCAAGCAATTTTGTAACTATTCAGGAGAATCATGAAAAAAGGTGTATATTGCTGTAGTTGGGCAGGAAAGAGGGATGACCTGAGCTTTGTTCCCATAGGAGAAAGCACTGTCATTTATGCAATTAGTGTTTCTAGAACTCCAGCAGCGTGATCAGTATTTCATAACACAAAATTACATACCGTTTCTGCCCCACAGAGCACGTGTGTATATACGTACAGTTTCTGTTTGGTTCATGTATTTCTTTTTTTAAAAGATAGCTTTGCATTCAATAGATATCCCAAGATAAAACTTCTACTGACTTCAGAGGATTAGGTTCCTCTGCCTTCTCTCTAATAAACTACAGCCCACTTGTACAGAATATTCTTTCTGGAATGCTTCCTAAAGTTTTAACAGCAGGGTAGGAATAAACAAACCAAAATATTTTGGCAAAGTCCAGGAATGGAGGAAAAAAATGATAAAAATCACATGACCTGTTTTTTCTCTCTTGGACGCATAAGAAATGCAGTGTATGGACCTAATTCGTAACCTCAATGGTTTATTGCCATTCGAAATGCAAATAAGTAGTCTTTATTCAGTATTTGTTGCTATGCTTGCTGTTTATTGTTGTTCATTTTATGTTTATTTCTAAACCTTGCTACAAAGTAATACTTTGATTCTAGACAACAAATATTAGAGAAAAGATTTAGTTGCGTAGCAATTCTTACAAGCAATGATAACATAAAAAAGGAAAAATTCCATCATTTCAGTTGATAGCAAAATTTGAGCTCTCCTCCAGGACTTTGAAGAACTTGATAATTTTACCCTCTATGACTTAGTCACAACGATATCCAGTTTAGTAATCTAAGGAAATATGTTACAAGATCAGTGCTTAAGATAGCCTTTGCATCAAATGTCCTGAACAAGTCTCTTCATTCTTCATACAGAAACTTAGAAGGCATTTAGTGACTTTTTTTTTTTTATACTTTACACACAGTGCAGCTTTGCCCGAGTCACAGACTGCAACTCTCCCTTAAGCAGGATCACTATTGGCCAGTGCCACATTTAATACGCATTAAAACTCAGGAGTCAGTATTGGAAGGGACTGGTAAATACATTTCTGATTGCCTGCCTATGAGCATTAACACTCCATGCACTCTCAGCAGTAAGTACAAGCCACATAAAGGATTTATGCTATGACCACCTAATAAAAAAATAAAAAAAAAAAAAATGAGGAGTGTCTTGCAATTTATTCTAATATAACTTTACATACAAGCTCCCACAATATTAACAAAAGCAAGCTACTAAACAAATTAAAGCCTCCAATGTTATTTTTTCCCCTGCAAACTAAAACTGTTCATACATGACTTCTTGGACTAAAAGGCCAATAAATAAACTCACCTAAATACAGCTATTAAAGGTGCATATATTGAATCTCCATCATAAACATACATATGATCCCAACTACATTCTGTGGCAAAGTGATTAAATCTCAATCTTAGTATTGCATTTGGGCTGAAAAAAAAAAAAAAAAAAAAAGAACATTGATGTAACATTATTTACAGAAGTACTGAGCTCATAAGAACTTGCAACAAAATTGATAATGCCAGTATAATTCTATTAAAACATTTTGAGCACTAACTAAACATTCCAAAGAGTTAAATAACAAAATTTAGGGCAAGCAAATATTTCACTATCTTAGAAAACTTTAAAAACAACATCTTTGTCCAAGTCTAATAATACCTAAATTTAACAAGAGATTTAAGTTCACTAGGTTTTATCAGTATCCAGAACCACAGATTTAGAGCAATTAAAATACCCCATTTTAATATACTAGTTTTACTTTGCAATGTCAGTACTATAAGGTTCAAAGTGTCTTTCAAGACAAAATCACCTAGACATCCTCATTCCAGTATTATACTAGTTACTGAAAATAAAAATCTTTTAAAAAAATTAAAAATAGCAAGCAATATTAGTGCAAGGTATTTTTTTTTCCTTCCCTCTCCCCAACACCTGGGAGTCACATTTCACCAGGTTTTCATAGAGATGCAGATAGGGATAGTAAGGTTTTTGAAAAGGGAATTTTCTCATATAACAAAACTAGCAGACTCCTAAATACATTCCATGCAACATACTGATTATTTTCTTTTATTTCATTTTATTCCCACCGCGCTCCCCCAACAGGCTTGAGTGCGGTTTGTCAGTTTGGAAAACATGGTTGGGGTTTTTGGGTGGTGGTTTGTTTTTGGGTTTTTTTGTGAAAGATCATTTGGAGAAAGCTCTTTGTTCATTTTTTGAGAGTATTTTATACATATGTGGCTTCCTTGTGTGTTGACATTTTGCGTTATGTTACTCTTCCACATACTGTGCAGCATATTGTTTCCTCCAACTACCCACTCTACCATCTCCTGCAAAGAGGAGGAACAGAGCGAAGACCAGCTTCAAAGGAGAGTTTGCATACAGTCCTGAGGCATGTTTCCACTTTAGCATAGTGTAGTGCAGTGCAAATATTCCTGAGCTAGCTTGGGGAAAAAAGTTGCTTACCTATACCATAAACATATTCAGCTATAGCTTAGTCATCTAGATACTGAAGCTGCTACTTAAAAGATTTTGCAAACTACCCGTAACTACTTTGCTGTTGTGCTTAAAATATTATTTGTGTATTAGCATACCAAAAATAGGTCAGATAGATCATTACCGAACTATGGTGACAGAGCAGACATGGAAGGTAACAGATTATGACAATACGGAAACACAGAAGCAGGCAATTTTATTCTAGAACACTAGTAGAACGCAGACCTAACTAAATTCTTCAGCAGAATCACAACCCATAGGCTGGTGGAAAACGTCCCGATGAAATTTAACAAATTTGAGCCTTTAACAGTTAGCTGTATTAGTGCATATATCACATTATTTCTTTGTGCATGTCTGTGTGTTTCTGTGCTGCATAAACTGAAAAATTAGCAACAGACACAAGACATCTAAACTGCACAAACTGTGGGCACAATATGATTTTAAAATTAAGTACACAAGGAAAACTAGAATAGAAAATAAAATACTTTACAGAAGCACTAACTTTTGAGTAACATGTAAATGAATAATTGTCATTAGACTGAAGAATTCTGTACTCAAAGCTATTTCTGATTTATCACTTATGAGATGAAGATAAATGTGTAAGATAATGAGGTAAATAATAGGATTCCATAACCACATTTGGAACTTATGTAGAGTTACTCAAATGGGCAACAAATTTACCACAGGGTTTTGAGAGCTTGCAGCACTGGCCAAATTCCAACGTCAGCCTAACTTTTGCCAGCAGTTTGAATGGGAATGGAATTTGGCCAACATTGAGCAATCCTGAAAAATCCTACTTCAATAGTATTTTTTTTTAATCTTTATAACATTTAAACAAAACCAAAACAAACAAAAAAAAAAAAAAAACAAAAACTGTTTATATTGTGTCCAGATGCAGTTTCAACTTGAGGAGTCCTTTAGATCTCAAATACACAGTACCAACCTGTCAGAAAATTTAAGCTATGAAAATAAATACTTACTATCCTTCAATTAACCAGGTACATTTAGTTTTATATTTATAATTTATTGGTCCATCTGTTAAATATCCAGACGGTTCTGTTAACCTACAAGAGAAAAAACAGTGCTGTAATAAACCAGAAACAACACAATAGAACACACATCATCAACATGCCAATAGATTCTTTCTGGATGGAAAGAAAATTGGCAGTGAGGGAAAGGGTCAAGTCCTTCTTTATATTTCTCGTCACACTATTTTTGCTCATAAAAACTAGAATGCTGATTATTCTGTGTCATTGGTTTGCTTTCTTCCCCTAGACAATCACAAGTCATCTAATTTTTCTAGTTCAGTAGCAACTAAATACTACATATAATGTAAATCATCCTTCACACAAAGTGGATCAGAGCCAGCATAAAGGGTTTCTTGTTTGAGAGTATTTTGCTTTGTTTGTTTCTTTTGCCATTGCCTTACATCTTACTTCTGAAATAAGACCGCAACAGCAGTGGGAAAACTGTTCTAGATCAAGAGAAATTAAGGCATAAATTATAAATTTAAATAAGCATACCTGCCAGCCTGTCCCTCTTGTTCAGTAATGAGGCACTGAAAAGCAAAACCTCTGAACTATGCAAAAACTAAATAAAATGTATATGAACAGCTATAAAAGGTCAGATCAAAATGCTAATGCAGCCCAGCACCCTGCCTCTGACAGCAGCCTACAGTGCATACCCAGGAAAGAATCTGAATACTGAATACAGCCACTTCCCACAGCGTTACACCGCTCCCAATGACTTCCAGCTCAGGGACACTCTCAGCCAGTGTCTTTGTGCCTTTGTGTTGGGTTTTGAGTTAATGCTTCTTCTTGGAGCTTGCCCACGTAAACTCACGTAAATTTTCAGTATCTAGAGCATCCTCCAGGAATGATTTCCACACATATATGAAGAGACATCTCAACTGTTTTTGTCCTGATCTACCTCTTGGCCATCATCTGACATCCTTAGGTCTGGTATCAGATGCAACGAACCACCACAGTACCTTATTCACGTGCTTTATCCCACTCAACATATAATGATCTGTGGTGTTTCCCTCCCTTCTCTCCACTGCTCCTTTTCCCACCTGAGAAATCCTTGCTCACTGCCTTTCATATATCTTTTATATTCTCCTATACCCTTTCTGAGATGCAACACAGAGATCTGCATATTGTATTCAAGATGCAAGTGAACCATGAATCCGTACGGTAGCAAAATAATGATTTCCACACCGTACTCTATTCCCATTTTAAAATTTTATTTGCTCTTTCAACAGCTACTATACTGACATTTTAAACACCACTAGCTGCTATAACTTTTTTCTGAGTGATAATAGATAGTTCAAGATTCATTACATATAGAAATTCATTTAATGGAGAAATAGAACCTTTTCCCTCCATCCATCTATATTACTTCACATTAATCTATACAGAGTGATAAAATAGCAGATGAAATTCAATAATCTATTAACATAAAAGCTTTCTGAAAGAGCTTAGTATCTTCAGCATGCTAGCTTCACTAATTTATCCCATTTTTTGCATCTTTTATGATTACGTTCTACAGTTCAGGCCTTAACACACATCTCTGGTGGCCTTACTCCACTGGGAAAACTAACCATCTTACTCTTCAAAATGTTACAACAATGATAACTATAAATACATACTCAGAAACACTCAACTTTTTCACTATAGCATGGAAAGATAAAGTATCACAAAAGGAAAAAAAGCAGCAGTGGGGGTTTTCTGTTTTGTGCCAGGCTTTTTCATAAATCAATAGACTAGATCTAAGTCCAGAGGCAATGCTGAAAAAGCTGACCAAGTCACAGCTAAATTTTCTCTCCAGAAGTCTAGCTGAACAAGAATTTAGTATCTGCTATCCTACTGTCTTTGAAGCTGTATACACCAATTATAAAAATATTCACTACCACGTTCCACTGCAAACTGTTTATGTTTGAATTCCTATCAAACACTAATTGCATACTTATTAACAGAGGTCTGTAATCCCAAACATAAAACTATAAACACGTGGAAAGGAAATAACAACAGAGCAAGAAAGAAAAATTTATGAGACAAGGTCTACACAAACTCTTTGGTTTTACATCTGTCCTGCAAGAACCAGCATCAGTTTGTTAGGCACACTGTAAGCCACCCTGTCCCAATCCCTGGTGGCTTAAATGAAGATTGTCGCAGCACTCTCCAAACTAGTCGACTGCAACAAGGCCTTACCATCTCATACCAACAAACTCTTCATGCCAGTCCCTCTGCTGCCTTCTCCTCGTCTCATCCAGTGCATGTACTCTCTCTCCTCTTGTTTCTTCCTCTCTCTCTTCCTTGGCTGCCCAACCTCTTAACAGAGCCAGCCACAGCTGCACCTCGTCTACACCAGCCAACCCACCGCCCCTGAAGCCAGCCCACAGCTGTGTATTATCAATGCTAATTAACCCAACTTCATTCCTCTTCATGAAAACTACAGGTGAAGATCTTCTGTAAAGGGACAAAGAAAGTTCTCTAATATGGGGAGCTGTCCAAATAATTGTACTTCAAAACATTTTCAAGGCATAAAATCAGTATGAATAACGTATTTTGTGTTTCTGAATCGAAATAAGAAAAGCAGTTAAACAGCTGGTAACACACGCAACAGACTGGAGGGAAAAAAAATAAGAACAACCAACCCCCACGTACTCAGTCAGCTGACAGCTGAGAAAAAATAAACCCCAATACATTGAGCTGGTCTGAATGCTGCAGTATACTGCTCCCCAAAAGAAATGTTTCCTGGTAAGCGCTATACAAATGCTGGTGCAGCTCACAAGCAAAGCCATGAGTGACGAGAAGCAAGGCTGGTAACTCCCACTCCTCCCTTGCTGCAGACCGGAGAAGCTGCAGAGATGGCGATGGGAAAAGGTTAAATATGCTCCTGCCAGGGGCTGTCGTGTGAACCAGTGCTTGGCCACAGAAAACTTTCGCTTGAAGAAAGCAAAAGGCATATGCAGTTAAAGTTCATAATATTTCTTTTTGTTGATAAATATCATCTTTATGAAAAAGATATACTTTCATATTTACATGCACGAGAGAGAGGTTTTTCAGTGTTGTCTTCTTTATGTATTAATTACATTGTTCAGACAATACTGAACACAGTATCAACCTATAACTTAGTGGTCTAAGTTGCACATTAATGATTTTGAAATCAAGCTAATATTGGTGCTGGGCCCCTAGCAGAACCTTAGTAAAGCTGATTACAGGAGCTTATATTCTTATATTAGAGAGTTTGTACTAGATTGAAGTCTCTTTTTTTTTTTTTTTTAAAGGCAGTAATACATACAATGCCAATGAAAATAATTTTAGTGCTGTCATATGGTTTATATACAGATGTAAAGCCTTATATAGCAGCCCATAGAACATTTCTTTTGCTTCAAGAAGTGTGAAATATTGCAAGTATTCATTTGCAGTCATGACCATTGCCTTCTCAGTGTCTGTATAATGCAATGGAGGTGACTTACAAGGGTTGTTTTTATTAGATCAGCCCTTTGGCACTAATAAAGTGCAAACAATTTCCCTTGCCACCCAGGCTGATAATCTTTTGATAAATAGTTTCTTTTGGAAGAGTAGATAGCCTTTGAAGCATTGCACTTCGCTGAAAAAAGTAAAGAATAAATAAGAGCATCACATTGATTTGTAATAATGGTTGTGGAAAACAGTAAAATAAAGGGGCTGTTTATTTAAAATAAATACATAGCAAGACAGAGTAGTATTACTTTAAAGTTGCTTGACTCATACCGAGAACTTTTAAGTATCTTTTTTCCTTCCAAATGTTATCAAATACCAAATCCCATAAATAACACATAACTAAGCAGTACTTCTTTCACATAATCTCTTACCAAATCAAAGGCAATATTCTCCATCATATAAAGCCAGGTATTCGTGGCCAAAGCTTTCCTCTGTGATCAACAGTGATCTTATCAAATAACCTAAATGTAGATGAGCCAACATGACTACACATTCTTTAGTCACAAAAGTGGAATAGCCAGAACGATGCCTACATGCTGCACCCCACTCCTAGCTCATTGCTGAGAAATCTTCAGGGATGACAGGAAAAACATAACAATTTATGTGGTCTGTTTAAGCACCACAGGTTTATCACACCTAGACTCCAGCTTTCTGAACAAAATGCACAGGGGAGCAGACGATGTTCTATATTGTTATTCTAAATTGCACCCTAGCTTTCATAAACACAACCGTATTTTTTTAGTTGGCAGGGTTATAATCAAAACCTATAAAGAATTAGAGGCGCACACCAAGAGAACATTTCCTTTCTCTATATACCGTAAAACAGATCTACCAAATTACAGAAAGAAGTCAGGATGCTGCACAGCAGTTAAAAGACGTTCAGAAGCATCAGTGACAGATTAGTCACTCATCAAGCTCATCAGTCATTAATAGCTTATGTGAAAGATACATGGCACTACAGGTTGTTTCATCTAGAAGACAGACATAACAGAAAGTTAAGGGCTAAAGGCTGAAGTCAACACAGGGCGACTGAAACATGCAACAGAGAGATATCTATATTCCCTAGACTATACTACTGTTATAAAACAACGGCAAATATAATTGAGTTAGAATTTACAATGGTGACATTTATATTTACCACTTCAGAGACTAAATTTACACTGTTGCATTTCAAGAAAAGAAAAAAGTATGCTCTAGTTCAGTCAGAAATTATTGGTCCAAAATGAAGGAATAGTCAGATGAAATCTATGGCCTGCAACATGTAAGACATCAGAGCAAGTTATTAAAATGGCCCTTCCTGGTTGTAATATTTATAGATCTGTGGAAAATGCAGTCATGTCATCTCCTGTATCTTCTTGTAAAAGACTAGTATTGTCAAATCATTCAGAAAGGGGAAATAATTTAAACCAGAAGTCACTGGGTGTTTTCTGTCATCAGCAGAACATGAAGATCCACAAAACTGCTGGCAGATGGACAGGTGGAGGTCTGATTTGTAATACAGGTACATTAGGAAAAACAAAGCATAAGGCACATTCACAATATTACAAATATTCACTGTTAAATAAAAGAAGGAGTTGTGAAGAGGTTCATTTATCCCTATATCATTTAGTGCCATTTTTCTATTCAGAATTTTATGGAATGTTGGATTATTTTGCAATTTCTGCTTCAGATATACCTGAATATAATATACAGAGCATATTTTGCCATATGGATTCATCTCTTTATCAGTATTTCTGTGTCAGTCAAGGACTGTTCTCTCCATTGTTGCAAAATTTTGCTCCATCACCTTTTCATCTTTTATGAAAATTTATTTAAAAAAAAAAAGAGTATCCATAACTGTGCTTCAAACTTGTAAGATCAAATCCTTCATAAATACAAGTAGAAGCAATTATTCTAGCTCAAGAGCTTGTGCCTAACCTTTACAGCAGGGAAAGGCTCTTCAGATATCCCAGATAAGATCAGCTGAACACATTAAGAAAGAAGGAAAAATAATTTGGACAACCTTACAGAAACCTGAATCAGCGAGCAATATGATATCAAAAAGAAATACAGAAGAGATCAAGAGGCCATTTCTCATACCAAAATTTTAAGTGATAGACTAAGAAGGTTTCTTATTAGTTTTTTCAAAGGAAGATCTGAAAAACCCACAAAGCCAGATTTTTATTTTCCAGGCATAAAGTATTGACTGGCACCTGACAAAAATTCTAAGAATCTGCATTTGATTTTCCTGCATTTTTACATTAATTGCAGAATCTTGCTGTGGTTTTTTTTTCCCCCACAACATATAATAAAACAGAATTACTAAACATACTGTAGTTCTAATTATTTTTCAATGACTAATCAAGAGGAATATTTAATAAATTAAGAAACCATTTGCATATGCCAATCACACTCTTATACTTGTAGTGCTTTGCATTTACAGAAGGCAGCATATTTAGAAACAGCAAGCATGTTCATGACAACTTTTCACATGCCAACTAATCAAAGGCATGCTCTTAAATAAGCCTCACTCTATCCATTAACAAAGTAATAGTTTATTTTGTAAAATGTCCCTCTTCATTCAAGTATTCAGTTCCTCCCTCTAACTTATTTTAAAGAAAACCAGGCTCCAAAATAATCCAAAAATCCTAGAAAAGTAAAATGAAGACTACAATGCAACAACATTTTTTCCACTCAAGAATAAAGTGGACAATCTCGCACAATCTATTTTGGTATTGACTTATCCTTATTATTAAAAAGTTTTTCTAAATGTTTAACAATTTTTTTTCTTAAGTTTAACTTAAACATTTGCTTCCTGTCCTATAGAAAACAGGCAATTCCCTTCCTCTTTCCACTTAGCTTTTACAAACATCTGCCTTCTGGCTTTTCTTCTCTGAATTAAGCACTTTAGCATTCCCCACATGTCATTTTCTAGAATTCGCTCCTCTAGAACTTCTCCAATTCATCTGCATCTCAAAATCATACCTACCACTCCAGCTGTAGGTTGAACAGCATAGCAACCAGAGAAAAATTACTATTTCATGTCCTTAATGTATCCAGTTCCCCTGTATGTAAGTAGCAGAATAACTGCCTTTATGCATGCTGATTTGTATACAACCTGTAATTCCCTGTGACTGCTAACCTCCTCCACAGAAGGAACAAACTGGTTGCTCTAGTTCATCATACTGGGGTTAATTATGCCTACTGAAGTGTAGAAATCCAAATCCAATGCCATCAGTATGACGTTTTTCAGGCAGTATTATATGGGATCAATACAGTTTGCATGATCTGGAACTTGCTGCATGGCAAGTTTCATTTATAATCACTTTCTCAGTAGGAAAATCTATTTTTGCTTCTGTGACAAGCATTCGCTTAAAAGATGGTAATACTTGGCCACCTGCATAGTGAGAAATCCTACATAAAATCAATGGACTCCACGAGGAATGGTGAAATTCCATTTGTGTATATTTATCACAAAGATCTTTAAAAAACTCCTACATTTTCCATAACAGCCATTTTTCCATTACACTATGTCAATTATGTTTTTTTAATTATTACCCATACTCATTACTCATTCACTTTACAAAGCACTAACAAAAATTAAAACTCAAGTGCAGATATGTAGAAGGTCCCCATCATGACAGTTGCATTAACTTTAGTCATTCAACCAATTACTACACAGTGCCTTTTTTTGCATTGGTTAAAACCAGTCAGTTGCCAGACATCAGCATTGATAATTAGAGGTACAAACACACAAGGTCTTCCTTTTCCTCCCGGTTCTAATATTAAAATCCAAGGAAAAATAATGACATGCATATAGAAAAGGGCTTTCTACTTTTTCTACACATAGAGAGAATTTCCCATTATTTTCCAGCAACAGCATATCAAAACGTTTTATTTTAAGGTGGGGGGTGGGGTGGGGGTGTGACAAAACAAATAACAGATTTTTGGATGAACAGAGGCCAAGAGACAAGGTGAAGAACAAGCACATTAATGATTCTCATTGCACAAATGACCGGACTGTTTTCATTTAACAGCTTGATACTTAAGAGTAGCAACAGCACTGAAAGTGTAGCTTCATAGCACAGGTCTTGAAAAAGTCAGGATGGCTTCTATCTTCAGATCGTTCTTCTGAGTATATACATATATTCTTAAAAATATGCAAGTATAAACCATAACTATCTAAAAAAACAATCCAAATGCTGATTGCCTTAAATCCAAGCAAAGAAACACACCATTTTCTCTACTGGTATGGAGTATTTGTTTATTTTTATAACTCTGTAAATTAACCCAGATTTTGGAATAACAGAACTTCTCCATAAAGTGAAGCAAATATTTGAAAGGGCTCAAATCTCAAAAAGAAAAAAAAAAAAAAAAAAAAAAGACAGACAGCAAAGCCTAACAAAATCTGGCTTATCTGGTCTGCCAAGACACTAACACAGTATGAGGGAGAATAACAGCCAGCACAATAAATGCGAGGAAGCTGACTGAAGAGAGATGTAGCAAGGAAAAATAAATCAGTGCTCTGAAATCTGTCGTTAAATGCATTATTACTCTTCAGTGCACTCTTAGCCATTTTGAATAGTATCGTTCACATAATGTTGAGAAGAAAAACACACACAAAGATTTTTAACAAATTACTTGGGTTATCTTCAGAAAAAATGTTCCTTACCTATAGCTCTCATTGTGCCACTACTCCTCCTCTAATAAATATAGTAGATTTCCATCAGGAAACAACTTTTTAATACAACTTTGAAAGCACCTGATTCTGTATCTGTGAGATGAACAAAACTGAGATTATTAGAGATTACAGTTTAGCCGTTTAACATATGTACTCAGATACACATATTTTAATGAAAAGTCATTGACCTGTTTTTCCAAGGTTTAACCTGAAGTCAGAAAATACTTTCTAAATGCAAACCTTACCATTTGGGAGAAAGGGAGGAGAGCTGTCATGTTACATTTTAAGAAACCAAAACTACTAAATATTATATCACCCCCCAGTCATTTAGACGTTATCAACAACTAAAAAAGTTTTTATGCTATGTAGTTTTACACAGATGGATTTAAGTGTAATATTTATGGAAAGTGTCTACAGAATAGAGTGGAGTTGAGTCAATGTTACAGAGTTCAACAGTGAACTGCGCACTTTCTACAGAATTGCCACACCAATTAACAGTTCAAATCCTGCCAATATTTTCCAGGTGGCAGTGATCCTCTTTGCCTCAACTTGGAAATCAGTGCCTTTTAAAAGATACTGCAAATAGCACAATATCCTCTACTGACCTGGAAAAAACTTCAAGAAATATAGCTTCAACTCTCTTCTCTGGAGTAATACACACATTTGGTATTTGCTATTTTAGTATTGTGGTTGGACAAAATCATGAGACAGACATCTGCCCTATTAGAAATGCCCAGGCTAGTTCATAGTGTCATCCAAAATTCTGCCTATGTATCACCCTGCCACTATGCTTAAAATTTAGAATTGTTAGAAAATCAAGTTGGCATTTGATACAAACACAAGACATCATATATTTCCCTGTTTCTCTATCTCATTTAATTATGGCTGAAGATGCTACTTCAGATATAAAATCCAAAAGGTTAAAAAGCTACATAAAAACAAGTCCTTTTCCGAGTAAGATGCAAACCATCTACCCAATTCATCAACTGAGCTTCTTGCTCTCACCGTTTTGTATCATGGTCACTCATTTTCTCAGAAAAAGAGTAAGGTTTGAAATATTTCTGACTATTCAGTCTTGTTTAAGAAGAATATCAAAATCAGTTCCAAAGGTTTCTCATATATCCATCCAGGCAGCTATTATTAGAAGCAAACAGGAATTACAAAAGAATCTGCCAGGAATTAAGGAGACACAGCTTTTATAATGTTCATTTCAGCCAGGAGTTCTTTTCATGGCCAAACGTTGCCATGATAATGAAGACATAAATAACAGAAGCAAAAACCACCACACACTGCCAGACTGAAGTTGTCCTATTACTTACTTTTTCCTACCACATTAATAGCTATTATTTCATTCAGAAAAGTTTTGTACTTGAATAGATTATGGTACTTTAAGATTATCCAGAAGTAGCACATTATCCTTGTAATCCCTAGTGTTGAAAAAAAGTTATCATTTAAGTTTCTTTGATTGCTAAAGCTCTTTTCTCTAGGCTTTGTTTTCTACAAGGCAGCCCTACATTTCCACAGGTGTCATAGTTAAGTATATTTTCTACCATATTATTTATATAGTTTTGTTAATGTCTTTCACTCCATGTTTGCTGCCTAAAATTGATTTCAATCCAAGTAGTTTCTACATTAAAGTAAGATTGTCTACAGGTTTGATTTATTCACAATATTGACAATAGTGAAGGATAAAGTTACTTAGGAATTTTTATGTATTTGTATATACTTTAAACATACGTATGTATACATTATATACTGAGCCACGTATACATATTTTGTAAGACTACTACAGTTAACCAAACATGCTGAAGTATCTTAAGATGTGGGACCCAAAGTATATAGACAACACAGACTGAGGTACTTGGCAAAAAGGTAATGCACTGCTATTTTTCCACTGTACATCACTATAAATCCCATTTTCATTTGTGACCTAGTTCAGGGTTTTAACTTAAGCTTCCTGAGGTAACAGCCAAATGCTTTAAATCCAGTGTGTTACCTACTCCTTAATTTCTCATTGTCTATTGTCAAGTTTCTAATAAACATCTGTGCTCAACAAGAAGCAGCGATTTCTACCTTTCAGTCATTGAGATTGATTAATACCTAACCAGCAACCTGCATGTTTCTTAAGGACAGAGTTCTCCTGGCAGGACACTACCTCCTGCCATAAGGCTGCAAGCACCAGCTCCCCACTAGCTGTAATCTGAAATTATTAAAATACAGTAAAAACTTTGACACACACACACTCCAAAGCAAAACAAAACCAAAGACATCAAGCACCTCTTAGCATCCCCAAGACTACACTAACAGAAGTTTGTTTCATTTTATATTGTTTATGATTTGTTTGGTTTTCAACACTTTAATTCAGCATCCTCACTCTATTTCTTTGTTTTTATTTTTTTTGTATATATATATATATATATATATATATACACACACACACATGCACACATACACAGAGCAGCTCCTTCTTCCCCTCTTCCACCTCCCATCAGCACACATGCTACTTCTCAGGAGGTTCCCAGTCCCTGAACACAACCTCAGACAGTACAAACATTGAGATAAGAGATAATAGTTCTTTTAAAAACTTAATTGATTAATAAATTCAAAGGGCTGGTTGTTGACTAGGTTTCAAGTACTTTCTTTAGATAATTATATAGATAATTCACTTACTATAGCCACAAAAGTCAGAAAGTAATTATCAGGACATTACACTTGCTTTAAATACAGAGCACATCCCTCCCTCTGCTGTAAAGAAATGGAATAATGGCATTCAAGTCTCTGGGGTATTTCAAGGCACTCCTGTTTGGGGATTTTGTTACTTACCAGTAAAAAAAAAAGCATCATTTTAGAACACATCATTTGTGGCAGATGTCATTTCACTCCTATTTTCTGTTTGACTTTTTAGTTCAGGGGTAAGTCATAATACTGTTAGCAACTTCCAATACTCCCTCTAGAAGTGGATGAAGGGATATCAGGAAGGACAGACTACAATATTTTGAGTCCGAACTATTCCAGCTGCCAGTTTCACAGAATCAAACATTTCACACATTGGTTGATGGTGTTGCAGGGAGGTTTGTTTGTTGAGTGGTTTTTTTGGTTTTGAGATTTCTTGGGGGGATAGGAGGAAGATCCATTTAACCTGTAATTTGTTCTTTATTTAAATGTAAAAATCACCAGAATTAATGAAATATTGAAGTTTAAGATTACAAACAAAACTTGTTATCTATTTTAGGTTTCAGCTCATAGGCTCTCAACTGAAGTGAAACACCAAGAACAATTGCAGGTAGCAATGAGAAATGTTAAAAGACAGGGGCTCACACAGAACTGTATGTTATATCCACCAGTTACTGAGCTAAATGCAACTTCTATTTACTGAACTGTTAATAGAAGACCTGCATCTCCAAAGCTGCTGTTGTGAAATATCCTGACATCAAAACCATACAAGTCTTAGACCCTTCTGCTACATGCAGAGCAATTTTGTTTGGGTTTTGGGAGAAGGTATTGCTGTTATTTTTGCTATCCACACAAAAGAATACAAGAAAAAAATTGAATCATGGTAATGGATTTATTTTCCCAATATTTTCTTTCTTACTTCAGTTTTGGTTTTTTTCAGTGAAGTACAATAGTGAAAAAACTACCAATATTCAACACAAAACTAATGGGAGTCTCTGAAAGGTGCCATATAGATTTTTAAAGCTTTACACCAAAAAAAGACACCAAGGAAAATAAACAGGTTGCATCCTGCAAACTAAGCCATGTGCATTCCTGTAGCTCTAATGAGAAAACTCAAGTGAGACTGCACATGTTACTCCATTCACAGCCTTATACAAGCTTAGGATTTAATGAGGTACCATATTAGTGTAATTATGAAAGATACAACTCTGAAGTTTTTCAGTGTAACACTCCATGGGTTTATTTACCACACAGGCATTGAATCATAAAAACTTTGTTTTAGAATTTCTAAATAGACTAAGCAGAAAATGTTCTTAGCAGAAACAGAAAACTTGGTCCCTTCGAATTCTGTCTTGGTAAGGACACTGCCAACTCAATGAACAAGAACATAAGAGTTTCTCCTGAGATTTCCAAAACCCTTCTGCTTTAGCTTACCAAGGCACTGATCAGTATCAGCCAGTTGCTCTAAAGACATAGCTGGAGCTAAGAATGGAGAAAAAGGACATACAGGATTTCGTCACAGGGGCTGTTGCCCCCAGTCTCCCATGAAAGGAGAATACAGGTCAGAGGAACGTTGCTCGGAATGTCCCACTTTACCTTTAACAGAGTACAACAGCAAGACCCGCACCTACAAGACCAGAGCTCTCACAAGTCCATTCATGCTATCCTTACAGGAATATGGCATGGCATGTGAGATAAGACAGGCTTGGCTGTGTATCAATGAAAGTATATAGGCAGCATAGAACCATCTTTCATGAGCAGAAATTGTTGGGATTGCTCCCAGGATAACATGCTGCACCCACTTCTCAGAGACTGACCATCTAACTCTGCTATGAAAAGCTCTCAGAGCTGCTGTTGATCTTTTATCGCTGAGTTCAAATGCAAAGTAGAATAGATTAGAAACAAGGAGCCACCCTTCATCAAGACAGTATAGACTGAAACTATACCTGTCCACTGAGAGGAGCTTCAGCATAATGCCCAAAAGCCAGCAGGAATCAATGAAGCCATACACTGAAATCCAACGCCAGCAAAAATTAGGCTGCTGGAAACAAGTAGAGGAAAAGAAATGAGAAGGCAAGCAATCACTCTGAAATGGGGTCAGAAAAAAGCAGTGACCCTAAGGCTTAGAGAAGTGATGATTCAGGTAGCAAAATCCACTAGAGCAGAGAATTGTTTCAATGCAGCCGAATGGTCAGAGAGAACCAGAAGGATGGGTTGATGCTGCCAGTCTTGGATTTCATCAATCGAATTGTATGCCAAAGAAGAAGTACTAGCAGCACACCCTCCACAGGTCATGCTGTAGGAGAAGCTTCCCCAACTCTCAGTAACTGTAGACTGAAACAGAATCATTCAAAAGAGACACTTTCATTATTTAATATATCAGTTTACAAAGATGCCATCCGGTATGCCTGTCAGCATTTAACTGCTTCAACTGTCGTTTAATTGTTCCTTGCAATGTATCTAAACAGAAATCTAAGTTGCCCTGGTAACCTCACTCAACAAGTCATCCAACAATCCAGCACAAACTACCTTTCCTGGCATTGATGGAGTATCTACAAAAGGACCTTTGAAAGATACATCAAAATGAGATTAACTATTGTTGTATTTGATTGGCTTAAACCAAACTGGACTACATAGCAAATTCACATAGAAGTGGGCTGGTTTCCATACAGAAGAGAGACATCTGAAAGGAATGTATTTAGCTGAAGGAAGATTATAACTGCAGCAAGGATGACAACTGAAACCAATCCTGTTTAAATTAAATATAATTGACTTTCCTTGCCTACATGGCCTTACCTGCTTCACTAGATAGTTTCTCGACTACCTTTCCTGTCTGTTACTCCAAACAGGCATGCACTGACATAGGAGGTACTGCTTATCATTAATAATTTCATTATAATAAACATTTTGTTCAGTTGGTTGGTTTTAATTAAGAGTAAAGAATTTATTTTTAAATGCTTTGGAAGCTTGGCTTTGCTTTTCAGAAAGCTTTGCTACAGGTAAAAATAAGTGAGCAGACATGACAAACTAAGAAAACCAATTCTCCTTCTAAACCCTAGAAAACCACACAAACTGCAATAAGTGTTCTTAATTTTTATTGGATAAAGGAAAACTCATCAAAATTTCCTTGCAAGGTTCTGTGTTACCAACGTGATCTGAAAGCAGTATTCATCCAGAATTCCAAAACTGGTTTAGAATCCAGATAAAAAGAAATCCCTCACAACAACGTCATCAAGTCTTAATATTACTTTTATTCAGTTCTCAGTCTGTGGACTACAATTTGTTTGGCATTTGTGCTACTATCTCAGGTAACTTATGACTCTTAAAGTTCTTATTGATCAGCTAACATTGATGCAAAACTGATTTTTGTATTGATAAACACTGAATCAGTTCTCTTTTAAAGAAAATAATTCCACAGATTAATTCACACAAGCTTAATAGCTTAACATCAGCAACAAATCAAAGGAAAAGACTTATCTTAAACTTCCAGTTGACCTTAAACCTTCTATAATAATTTTGAAATACATATTAGAACTGAGTGGTCTTTCCATATGTGACTGCTTCCAAACAAGGTCTTTCCAGAACCAAAATGTTACAAATTGAAACAGGTCCAAGTGGAGTTACTGACAAAAGAACATTCAATTCTGTTTCATGAAAAGAGCTACATCACCTAAGACCACAGCTGAACCTCGATTTCTGGCAGTTTGCTACTCTTTTGTTAGATTTTATCTAGCATGAGCATCTGCAATGCTTAGAAACAACAGAAGAGATTAACAAGTAGAAGATGAGGGGAATGGGGGGAAGAGGTTCTAGAGCAGAAAGGCTAAAAAGAAAACTGCGTTCTAGTATATTCTTCTGTACAAAACATATAGACCCTGTTTTCAGGGTATACTTCTGGATACCATTGCTAGACATGCACCCCACAGTCAAAGCAGGCATTTTTTTTGGCCTTGGATTAGTTACCAGAAGGTGCTCTTAAATCATTAATCTGGGTGTCAGTCACTCCTGACCTCAATGCTCTGAGGACAGCATTGTACACAGGACTGTTAGTAGGTCCTTAAACTCGACCTTACTACAGTTAAAGCAAAAATTCAAACCAATTCTAGCATGGCTTGTTTTTCAGTAAGGAAGCTGAAGGGTTATCATCAGCCTAAGAAGAGACAGAGGACTTGTTGAATCATTCCCGAAATAAGCTTTTATTCAAACCTGCAAAAAACTAGAACACACTTTTATGGATACATGAAAAAGAAAATGAAAAAGAAAAAATAGCCACAGAAAACTCCAAATACAGGAAAATTAGTCCCAAGACTAGACATATTTTACAGCATCTCAAAATACACAGTTGGGAAGCTGATACTTCATTCATTGTTTTATGAGACAAAAGACTTAAAAAAATGGGATTTAAAAATATAGCTACTTTGATAAAGAACTTAAGGGAAGAAATTAAAGAAGTGATTATAGTGAAAAAAACCCTAAAACTCTGCTTAGAAACTGCATAGATAACAGAAACATTAAGACCCGAGAAAGAAGGAAGGGCGGGAGCTCAGCACTTAGCACTTTGAGAAGGGACAGTTAGTACCAATGTAGTTGAGCTCAAAAAGAATGTAAATAAGGAGCCTTCCGACCAGGACGCGCTCTAGGGTATAATAATTGTGATAGAAATAGATCAGCGACTTCCTTCTCAAATGGCCCCGACCCCAAAGAAGGTGGATCCCCCGCCGGGGGGATCATGCTGATACAGATTAAAGCCAGCCCAGTGGGCATGTGTTAGCTTGGCATGCTCAGAGCGGACAATAAGGAAGAACTAATCTCTAGCTAGCAGATGTTTTAAGATAACAGAAATTAAATTACCAAGACTACTCATGTATGCAAAGATAAACAAGAACTTCAGCTAACTGCCCAAGAAGATGAAACGTACATCTTGAAGAGGCACCAGAGGGAGGAGATTCTGAATGTTCGGAAACCTTATGTATATGCATGACTTTGTATAATAAATATAGGACTGCTTGTTGAAACGGTGTGCAAGTTAGGAGAGGCAATGCCCCTTGCACCCGGTGCCGCAATAAACATACCTGCTTTGTAATTCTTCTCGAGTTGTAGAGTTCGATTCTGCAAGTCAGGGGGGAAAAGTTCTAGTGACTATATAAATTAAGGCCAATAAAGTACATTAAGTAAATAAATTATACACTTGCACAAAGAGTTTTATTCTGATCTGTGAATTTGCTCACTTGTGTCCACGTTCATAAAACCACACCTGCATTTGTACTTTAACATGTGTATTCCCAAAAAAAAGGTACCAGATATGGACCAGGCTGTACAAAACACTACCAGCCACCAGAGGCAGATCAAGGCATAACTGTCTACAAGAGGTCGTTTTGCTCCACCTCTGCATCCCATCTAGCCAAAAATGAAGCAGAGCCCCTTTTCCCTTGATTTCTCCGACCAGGAGCCGCAAGCAGCCAGCACAGCGCAGGCTGTACCCTCCCATCAAATAGCACTCAACTACCTTAGGGAGTTTGGAGTCAAATCCAGAGTGAAAATACGCTAGTTCACCCCCTGACCAAGGGAGACACACTAGTTCAGTTTGACATTTCAGTTTTGACATTTTCCCCCCCTCCAATAACTAGCTTAATAAAATAGCTACTTTTTAAACACCAAATCTAAAAGTTATCTATATATAGAAGATTGAAGCTTCTTCAGCCTGGATTTTGGAAATTGCCAGCCTAATGTCAGCTTTTGCATTTAGTTAGAAAATAAGCTAAACCTTTGATTACAAAGTCACTGGAATACAAGTTCTTAATCCTTTTACATTTTAAAATGCTTTTTCTTGAATCAGCCTAAGGATCCAAGTATTCGGATTCATAGAAGTTCTTAGGCTGCAAATCCATTTACTAAGGATAGGATTATACAGCACATGTATACCATTTTACCTACAATACTTTTAGGGAATTTAAACTGACAGGTCTGCTTTAAAAAGCTTTCAGTTGATATGTGAGCTTTATGGAAGTATTTACTTATATTTCTTGAATTCCAATATATACCCTCTACTACCCCAAGAACTTGAAGATATCCAAAATTTTTAACAAGCATAAAAATGGATATAGTCTTTGTTTCAGTTACTTCTTTATACTTTGGTATAAATCTGCAAGAGTGAACCTGTTGTTATAAAGAAGATGCGAATACTGTATCACTGTTGCAATTATACACTAACATTCAAAAAAACATTAACAGCTGAATGTACCCACTATTCATATAACAAAAATCTCATTTTAGAATCATATTTAGGCTAAGATCACTGTGTGGAAGAGGACCAGATCTGACAGGTACTTACAGAAGTGAGCTTTTCCTGTCCAGACAATCTACAGCACACCACCCTCTATATATATTCTCTGTACATTTACCATGCACACACAGAGTCACTCTTCCTTCTTTTCATCCCCAGCAATGCCCTGGTGTGTTACCTCTGGCGTGTGTTTGTAGGCAGACAGAATTGGGTCTTATAGGCAAGAAAGGGCAAAGTCCAGCTTCAGAAACCTGTTGGAAAGCTCTCAACACTTCTAAGCTGCAGTTCTGAACATTCTTGTCATTAGGGTTTCTTCCACTTAAGAGAACAGTGGTATTAACACATAAGAAACTTTACACATGCCAAAAGAGGAAAGAGGGATCCTTTAGGCAGCAAATGAGAAAACTGGAGAAAGTTAGGCTGAATGACTTGTCTTTTAAGTGAGTAACTAAACTGCAAATAAAGATATTTAAATTTAAACATAAAGGATCAACCTTCAGAAGTAGATTTAAGCTACTAAGCATACAATATATAACCAGGAACAGGGGGAAACGTTTTTAGTAAGCTTTCAGAGAAATTAGATATTTGTATAATCAGTAGGGGGGTTTTTTTGGGGTTTTTTTTTGCATACTCTGCATAGCCACTCAGATCTGTGCTACTCACATGTAATGTCTGGATTTCCTCAGCACCGCACTGCAGCTTAGTCTGCACAAAAGATGGATACATTTGCTGTATATGCTAGTAAAGGTAACAGCCCAAATGAGGTCACTAACATCTGCCTGCTTCAAAATAGGAAAGAACCTTCTTTAGTAATGCATTTAGTACATTGACACAGGTGAATACTGGGACATACGAGTAAATCGTAAGGAAGTGCTGAGTAGCCACCTGCTATTCTATCAGAACATGGAGTGATTACATATTGTTAGGTCACAGGTTACTGTGCATAAATGTCTGCTTAAAAAGAATTTAAATAGTTTTAAGAAGCCCCTGATGATAGACAAGACCAGAAAGCAGAGCCATGTCTCTTATGAATAAGGTTAAATAGAGCCCTCTTCCACACACAGAGCTCAAAATAAAAGTTATACATTAATTCCAAGTCTGCTGCATTCATAGTTTAGAGTTTTGGAAAGATCTTTAAATGCTCAGCACTGATGTGAGGATTCTAGAACATTGCCACAGCTCAGCTGTCCAACACATTGTGTTAGAGAAAGAAAAGAAAGAAAAATACATCAGTGTTGAATTCAGAAATAATTTTACTTGATCATTCAGGAGTATATGATAATATAAAGAAAAATAAAACATGGCAAGAGATGTGGACTAAAAACACTCAAAAACCTGAAAACAGGTACAGCTAACAGACAAATCTTCCATACTAAGTATAGCCCATCTATAAAAAAGTTCAAATAATCCTGAATGCCGTGACATGTACTGAAAGTACTTTTTCACTGATACACTGATCAATGATTATGTTAAATATGTAACATGATCCAGCTGTGATATGAAATTTAAACTATGAGAAAAAAGTAATTTTAGAATCAGTTACAAAAAAAAACAAGGAAACTCTCTAACATACAAGAGTTAAAATATGTTCAGCAAAAATTGTGCTGTACCACAATGTTAGGTACTCAACAGAATCTATTATGTCACGTTCTTGTAGTCAGCAAATATGCTTTTGAGAATATGTTTATTAATCAATAGGATGTATAGTATCACAGTTTTTCATGCATATGAGCTTTTGGAAATTCATTAAAAATCAGACAGTCAAAAATACAGTAACAGCAAGTCCACAGCAGCACTGTGCTACTGTATCAGCATGTTCTACTGTTTGAGGCAGCCAAAATACACAAGACATTTGCCGTAGTACTTTTTAATGTAATAATAATACTAACACAAACTGTTTGGAATAGTTTGGATTACATGGCATACAATTTCTATGAAAAATATCATGATATTAGTTAACACAGTTCTTGAATGCTTTCTTTACAAAAAAAGTATGTGAAAGACTAATTTTTCCTATGTCTGCTTGCACATTTTTGACTCCTGACCTGTGGATTCATTCATAAGAGCTTAATAAAACAATAAAAAACTAATTCCTTTAATGTGCAATGGTGTGAGAGATTAATTAATTTACCATTAAAACAATATACTAAGGCTCTATCTTAATGCCATCTGAGAGATTTCCAAAAAATGCCAAGTACATTAATGAAATGTTGGACATTTAGAGTTCCACACACTTTTAAAACTGTTTAATTACCTCAGTAGATGAATGGACATGATTATTTAAACAAATAAACCAGGCTGAGTTGGAAGAACATGTTTTAAAATCAGCAGCAAGAGACAGACTTCACAAATAAGAAATCAACTGGAGAATGACTGCTAAAAAAGGATGAAGATTAGTTGTTTCAATGATTTTTGTAAGCATTGGTAAGCAAAATATTCAACAAGACACTGAAAGTAGCCATAACAATAGCTGAGAGTCTCAAATCAAGAGAAACCTCCATCATGACAGTCAAGAGAAAAGCAGATTTCAAGGAAACTGCACAATCAACAGTGAAGGCACAAGATTAAAGAAATAGCCTGAAAGAGACTCCTTTTTAAAAAGCAACAATGTGAAAGACAAATTAAATGAAAAGCCAGTAAACAGAGGATGGATGGCATAATTTAGGTCGACACTGAAAAGTCCCAGATGCACCCCTGTCACATAGACAAAGAGGCCAAAAAGTTCCCATCTCCAAGATGTGCAGGGGTCAATGTGGAAAGGAGTGCCAAATACAGCATATAGTACATGTTGATTCATCTAACCCTACATCTGCATAGCCTTTCCTTTTCTCGTTTCACACTAGAGCACTCCTAAAAAAATTATCATGTTAAAATAATTATTACAGTAACTGTAAAATAAGGTTACAGAGATCTTACCTGTTTGGGGTTATTTTTACACGTGGATTATGTTACCGACCACTTACAGGCTGCAAGCTTCACTAAAGCTGTTGATTCCAGCTTAATATGGCAATATTTAACAAGGATAGTATGCATTCTCTACACACCACTGGCATTGCAAACAGGGATTGCTACATGGGAAGTGTGTTGCAAAGCAGAAAAAAAAATATAAGTAGTCAGACAAAGGGCCCCCTAAGGATCCAGAAGGGGAAGTCCCTGCTTAATTAAATCAAAAAGGCATAGTCAGCCTAGTCCTCTTGTCTTGGGACAAAGATGGACATTCCTGCTAGTCCATTAAATCCATCATGAAAGGTTACTTTATCAAATGAGATTTGATGAGAATAAATCCAGATGTTTTCAAATAACCTTCTATTCAAAAAGACATCAAGGCTCAAAAATTTAAGTTCCCAGTAGATGTTCAGCTGCCATATTTATTTCACAGTTATTGGGAACAGCTATTCCCTGGCTCACGCATCCAGTAGAAGTAGTCAACTTTCACAAAAAGAAGAACATCATAATATCCTGATTTTCTCTGTATTGGTTGAGTTTTCCCCCTTTAAAAATGAGGTAAAAATCTTAAGATGACAGACATCACAGCAATGCTAGTGTCATCATCCAGAAAGCTGCCTGCTACACACTGCTCTAAATGACACACAATCTCACAAATGAGTAAACAAAAATAAAAAAACCACAAAACCCAGAAGATTTACAGTGTTATCTGGGTTTATCTCTGTGTCTGCCAACTTTTTCCATTTAGATGTTTCCATTCCTTTAATCCACTGGCCCTAGTGTCACAGTTAATGAGCATGTAAAATACATCAACAGCAAATTTTAAAAACTCTCCAAAGATGATTTATTTTCTTCTTGCAACTGTGGGTAGAGAGTTCATTCTGCAGTAATAAAACTGTATCTCTTTGCTTTTGACAAGGAATAAAGACTGAAATATAAACCAAGAGAAATACACAAAACAAGTGGTATATTAGTTTATAATTCAGTTGTACACTGACATAAACTTCCATTTCCTTTGGATTACAGAGGAGATTTGTTTACTCACAAATCATTACAAAACCCCAACAAACCAAAGAACCTTTCTTGAAAAACTGTACTAAAAACCATTTAAAACTGAGGTGTGGACAGATCATGCAAGGTTGGTTGGGGTTTTTTTCATCTATACATTTTCAGGAGAGTGATGTTGATGAAAATCAGGTAGTTGTGAACAGTACTGTTGGATGCATACACACTTTAATACCTTCTCTTGTATAAACACTATTGCTGCTCAGGGAGGGATTTTGTAAAACTCATATAATTGATTATAAATCTCTCCTCCGTCACACAACTCCAACACAAATACTTATTTTCACACCACAGCAACCAGAGATACACACCTGTTACATCTGATTTAGTAAGTACTTAACAATAGGACCATTACTGCAGAACACATCGGCACCACAGCTTTTCATATTGGCAAATTGCATAATTACTTTTTAAGTACCAAGTGTAACTAATTAGCACTTTTTAAGCCAGTATGTATGATCCTTAATTCTTAGATACTTTCATTTAAATTTTCCATCAGCTTTCTAGTGCAGGAGAAAAAAAAAAAAAAAGAACAGTGTTATATACATGATGGTATAACAGCCAGAGCAGCTGTACATACTCCATAGCACTCCAGCTGTAACCTGAGATGAAGATTAGTCAGGCACACTGATTAAATGGTTACCTTTAATAACTAGACAAGCATCTTCACAAACTACTTAGCAAAATACATGCCATGGGATCATAAACCCAAGTAGATACTATTTCTTTGTTATTACCAGTTAGAACTTGCTCTCCAAGTGACAGCTAGTGTTTCTTCACTTCATAAGACACTATGAAGTATTTCATAGTTTCATTTATGCAATTAATAATTAAGGTAATTAATAGAAAGGAAATAGGGAAACAATACGGAATTTGTGTATTTCTAGTAATATTCAGCACAACTAATGTTCTGTTCTAAATAAATAAAATTTGTGGAGCAATGGAGATGAACCTTGTCTTTTTACCTTACAGACAACATGAAATCGCTTTTTAAGGTGGAAATTCAAGTCAGAATTAAAATACTGCCCAAATTCCAAGTGAGGCTAAAACATCATATCTAATGAAGAACTGTAAAACAAGCCTTGAATTATCTAATATCTAGTTACATCTTAAAAGATAAACTGGGATGCTGTGATTATAATCTGTAACTTTTTCAGCATTACCTTCTGTTCTAATTTCCTTTTTTTTTTTTTCTTTTTTCTTTTTAGGAATGTATACATGAGAAGGCAAGGCAATCAACTATACAATCAGAACACTTGAGCTTTAGTGTATAACACTAATAATCCTAAAAGGACCAATTCTTGTCCAAGTTTCAAAAAGTAATGTTCTCAGCTAAGGATAGTTTGTTACATCATGTGTTTGTATGAGTGTGTGTATATACAGACACATGATTGCAAACTTGTCAAACAATTGACAAAAAACATCAGGAAGCATGAGGCAACAGAAATAAAAGGTAACACAAAACAATGAAATGTTCAAAAGTTCTCACTCAGGATGATGATGTAAAGTATTATCTTGCGAAAGCAAGACAGCTCATGGAAATAAGTGTATAGAATTGGATAATATCACAGTTAAAATTAACAGAGTTCAAAGAACTTATTGTCCTACCAGAACAGAGACAAGAATCTCTACACAAGAACACTGGGTAACAGAAGACCCAAGACATCCTTGCAACTTAAGTAGTAGGCACTTTATTAAATAAATTCAACTGTACCATTTGTCATATTCTAGCTAATATTGTACCTAAATTTAATGCAAAAAGGGAAGGAATTGCTCAGAATTAATATAATCTATTAGTCTAGCTTCTTATTCTATAATTTATAGTTTAATCTAAAAATATAGATGAGGGGAAAGTAGAATGAAATGCATTATAAATTTATTAACATCACACTCTTTATCTTTGATAAAACAACTATAAAGAAAATCACTGTTATGTGGAGACTCAATAATAAGCTGTGTAATTAGTTAAACCTGGAGATCAAGTATGAGAACCATAATGCAAGTAACAGGCTGCATAGAAATGGGACCAGCAGATTGCCCATAAGAAAAAAAACAACTCAGCTTATGTGGGGATTAATATTGGATAGCGGAGCTAGTCAAAAGCTGACATTAAAAGATACTTAATAATGACAACACAAGTGTGCTAGTGTAATATATTGATGGCATGAAGTTGTTGATACTGTTAGAGATGAATATACTCCATGCAAAGAATTAGGTGATGTTGATGCTTGACTTACAGAAAAGAGATTAAATTTAATAATTTAGTCTGTAAAATCATGCACTTAGAAGTGAAGGGAATAATTTTAACTGAAGGAAGAAGAAAATTAAAACAGCAGAATGACTATAGGCCACCAATGAGATACAGCCAAGAGGGGGGGAAGAAAAAGGGGGGGGAAAAAAAAAAGAAAAAAGAGAAAAAAAAAGATAAATGATCCTACAGTATGGGATTTCCAGCGATCAGGCAGTGATCCAGATGTGAGATCTCCAGAAGCAGTCAGGCAGAAATAGTACCGTAGCACAGGAGACAGGCAAAGCCATATCCAGGAAACAGAATAGCCAAGATTAAACTGGAACATGTACAGAGAATGCTATTCGAGTGACTGGAAGAAACAGAAGCCTAGGAAGAAGGCACTTATCCTGGCGCAATGAAGTTCAAGGTAAAAATATGACATGCTCTGTATGTACAAAGAGGATAAAAAGAAAAGTAAACCGAGAGAGAATAGCTCTTTTGGATAAGGGACTATATACAAAAATAGTCATGTATCAAGGTGATAAAATCATGTATACAAAGTCATTATAGGGATAGTTTTAAAAAATATCTGATCAAGTTTCAGATTTTTCTGCTAGAGTTGTTCACAGGGGTTTGGGATGGTTTTCTTTTGTTCTTTTATTTAAGTACATAACACCCCCTCCATATAAAATGTCTCTGAGCATAATAAAGGGGAACTGTGTGTTTGCCACATATAGGTAGCCAAAGCTTGATTTTACTTTCGTAATTAAAAAAACCAGAAGCATTAAACTATGTTTTCACACAGCTTTTATGTCCCTGCAAACAAGTGATGCCTTTGCCCCTAAAATAACGTACATGGACTAGAGCAGTAAATCCTGCAAGGGTAGGGGAACGGTGGGGGAAGAGAGAGATTAATCCTTTGCAGAGATGTCAACAACCAGCAATTTCAAACACTCTGGCTGGTAACACCAGACAGAAATCCTGAGGGAAAGGAAGAAGAGAGTAGCTTGTAGACTGAAGTAGGGTAAGAGCAGTATTCAAGCCTAAATTGTAATTCAAAATGCTTAGCTTTGCTGTCCGGTCCTGAAGACAGCTGTTCTTAACAGCCACATTATTTTTTTTCCATCTTGCAGCCTGTGAACTTCAACAGCCGTGCTTCCAGGAATTCCTAAAAGGACATAATCGGTTCAAGTTGGATGTCATGTCTACCCTGACACGTGAATCTGGCTACCTCACTCCTTAGAGATATTGATAAGCAATCTCGGAACACAGCTCACAGAAGTGTATTGATTTTATTTTATAATATGAGCATGTAAGGAAAAGGTGAAAGTCTTCATCCTTCTCCTTCCCGCTCATTCAGCAGCACAACGACTAGAGGCACTAACCCCAGATAAGGGAAGGTTTGCAGTACACAGGGTAGCTGCTTCAAGTCAACTATCAGCATGGCATCTGGACTTCCATGTAGACTCCAGAAAATTCTGTTTTCAAGTTTATTTGTATATACATACATAAATTACAAGCAGATCTATACTCACACACATATACAGATTTATCTGTTTTAGAAATAGTTTGCTTTTATATGCAAGACTTCACCTTTAAACTCATACAAATCCCTGCTGCTTTACAGACAAGCCATTTTAATTAATCCCAACTTGCCCGCCTTCTTAATTAATCCCAACTTGCCAGAACGTTGAGAAGGCAGGCAAGTCATTAGGAAAAAAAATCAAAGCACTCGAAAAGGTTTAAAAATACTTTGGGAGCCAGGCATCATCAAGAAGCTTCACGTTAAAATAAAAATTCACATGCTGAGGCAAAAGCACCTAGCAATTTTAAAAACTTACATTTAAATAACAGAAAATTGCAATACTCTACAACTGACCACTCTCTACAACTGACAACTAGAAATTAACATACCACAAGGATCAAATAATTTTCCTTTATCCCAGAACAAATGCAACAATAATTGTTATTTGCAATTTCTAATGCAAGGCCAAATAATGTCCTATGAAGGCTGAACCATAATAGAAATACTAAACTTCAGCATTTATGTTTGTTCAATCTTGACAGCTCTAATATTTTTATTCTCAGTGTTGGTCACATTTTTATTTTTTGGTAAATGAAAACTTCCTGCTGCCCTGTTCCTTCTTCGGTAAGGCTCAGAGTTAACATTTTTACCCCATTGCTTCGGCCTGTAACTTTTTAGCAGTTTCAGACAACTGCAACACTCACCTAGAGAAGTTAAAAAAAAAAAAAAAAAAGAAAGTAACACAGCTTTGATAACTGGAGAATTATAAATTAAAATCATCGTTTACAAGTCCTACTTATTGTTCTCCAATTAATAATCTAAGTCACTAATTTTATGTTAAACATAGTTCAGTCATTACTTAAACATAACATTTTCATGAAATAACTGCACTGGCGGTGAAAGACCATCATCAGTGAGCTGATGGTCCGTACTTGTAAACTTGTATCCAAAGTGAACATGCTCCAGTATTTCTCCCTTAAAAAAAAAAAAAAATACCCAAGACCTATAGATTGTTTCTGACCTCTGGTTCTGGAGCTAATGATTATTGTCAGTCTCCCAAACTGTGAGGAACTACAATTAAAATAGAGCTCTGGCAGGGCTGAATAGTGTCTTTTCCTCCCATTTAGCAGAGCTGAGGTGAGCAGGAGTCCTTATGAGAGATGCACAAGAGGCTGATAGAATCTAAGTCATAAACAAAGCAAAGTATTTTATTGCAGGGCTTATACACACCGGAGCAGAGCCAGCTCAGAAGAAATCAGAACTGCAGTAGTTGAGGCAAGAAAAGACTAACATAGCTAAAACATTGCCTATGCCGTGAGCAGTGCTACAAAGCCTTCTGTCATTTAGAATTTTTTTTTCTTTATATGTAAACTGTCATTTACAAGTATTATTTAAGTTAAAGGAAAAACAAACTAGGTGTTTGGTTCTGCATTTCCCAAGTACTGCATTGCTTGTAGAGCTTAGTAACAAAACTTTCTCTTTTTTTATCTGTTAATTTCTAATTCTGTTCATGTTTCCTCCCTCTCTTCAGGCCACCTCTCCCCCCCCCCCCCCTCCCCATTAGATTATGCAATTAAATCTGTTTATGACTTAAGTAGTTTCACCACAACAGAGCAACATGAAACAAATTCACAACTTCTCTGTAGATTTAAACATCAGTAAAAGATATGGAAAAGAAAGCATAAATAAGAAAACCTCTAAAGCATTTTTCATAGAAATTAAATTCTCAAACTCACTATCACACAGCAGTTTTCAGATAGGGACAATGCCTAAGTACTCATTTCAGAGCTTTCAAAAAAAATCGATTTGATTATCATTTTGCAAGGGAGAGTTTTTATGATTGTTTTACATTTTTTCCCCTCAAAATTCCATTATGATCTCAAATTTATTGATTGTTGGGCATTTATTTACTTTCAGATTGCTTTTCCCAAAGATTTGATACTCAAGAAGAAATAAAACCAGACTCTGGCATCAAATACTGAGCTTTAATTCATCCTGATCACTCCACTCTCTCAGGCTCCAGTTTGAAAAATTCCATTACAATACAATCTGACTACTAACAGTTCATAGTATTTGATACACTTGCTTGCGTATCCATCCAAATGAACAGGAAAAAATATATGAAAAACTACTGGAAAATAAGCAAGCTTCTCAGTTTTTCCTGAGAAAGTTAGCATTTGTCCACAGGAATGTTAGATAAGCAAATAAAGCTCTACATGTAAATTACCTGAGCGTTACATAGACTAAAAGTTATTCTTCTAAGAATAATAACTGACACCAAGCAATTGATGTAGAGTCACAACTGAGTGATAGCCATTGCTAACTTGTCTACATGATTCTTAGAGAACACTACAGTTGTGTATGGGAATGATACACAAGTAGCATATAAGAGGTCCTGCCTAAGGTTTCCATCTGGAATGAGGCAAGAAACTACAGTTTTTTCCAAGGCACAGACAGGAAAAATCTATGACTCTGGAAGGCTGACTGAAGTGGCATTAAAGTACTTGCAGGACTCTCTGCAAAAAGACCTTCCTCGGTCTTCGAACTGAACAGAGCAACCCCCTCAATGGAATTTTTCCAAACACAATGAGACCCCTTGGAGCAGAGGTTGCATTTGCGAAAAATAACAGTTCCCGAATACAGATAGCAGGATCTGCACTATCCAAAGTATAGATCTATAGAGGAAAAAGGTAAGCTGATCAGATCTACTGGTCTTCATAAACTTTACTTCTTTTCTACCTGGGGCTTTTTTCCCCCCAATGCGGAAAAACTTGAAACCTTTGGAAGATGTTCAGTTACCACACATTTCAATCAGAAATGGCCCTCTACATATAACTAAAACCTTTCTGGTTTAATGCTTTAACTGCTAATAACTCGACAAACGCATCTGACCAACAAGTATTAACACAAAAGGCCTTTCTGTTCATACAGTCCTGTAGATTCAGTCCATCAGACACATAAAGAGATGAATTTTGCTTCAGATTTGCTTCAGGTGGTGGTATCACTAAATCAGACAACTGAATGTACTTTGATAACATTTTTGGACACCTACAAAAGATTGTTGCTTGATTCCTAGAATATCACATTATTTCTAGTACCAACAACAGAAAAAATTGGTTGAGAAAAAGTGTCTCCCATGCTGCCAACAGCTCCAGACATTCCTGACAAATACATATACTACTAAGTAATGCATATACTGCTATTTTATTGCAACCAGGAGGAGAATTAATAAAATGAGATGTTACGTTACTTTGATGAAGCAACAGAAACAGGACTAAACACATATAGAATCAAGTATTCTTACTTCATACCAGTTATACAAAAAAACCCACATATATTAAGATTTTTTTTCTCCTACCCTTCAGCACATCAACCCCAATTCAAACATCCTGAATGCTTTTCCTTCTGTGCTCTTTAACATAAATTCAAAACCCAGCTACTCCCAAAGAACAGTCACACCCCATAGTCCAGTTACTGTTTTGTTTTCCAAGTGCCCATTCTGTTCCATGGTAGGATTCTAATTTCTCTTCTGCATCCAAACACAGTAAAGCTCCCAGAGATTTCATGATATATTTTTCTAAAGAAGCTTCAGACAAGGACAAATTAAAAATATTTTAAGAGAGGATAGAAAATTTGCTTAAGCAAAAGCTAGCATTACTCTTTCTTTACATGCATAAAACATGCTTAAGGAGAGCATTCCCTTGGACATCTCTAACTCAAAGAAAATATTTGGAACCACAATTCTAACTAAAAGCAGACAGTTCATAATTATTTTTCCTTCTGAATGCAACGGGAATGTAATTCAATCACACCTATGAGAACTGTTCATATAATAAAGACATTCACAGCATTGGAAGAAAACTTAACACCTTGATTCTAAAAGTACGAGGAAGATAAATGCAGTCCCATAAAGTTAATTAGGTGAAAAGATTATTTCACCAACTTATTTGTATCATTTAAAAATCCATCTAAAAAGGACTCATTGTATCCAGCCATACAAACTTCAAAAGCATATGGCATGAAGTATCACAAACACTGATTGTCAGTGTCGTTCTTTTCTATAATTATCCTTACATTCTTTTATTGGGAAATTTTGTTTTCCTTCATTTTGCTCTAGTTTTTAAAAATTAAGACAAATACAATAGGCAAAGTAACTCAAGATGTTACAAGATTACAAGGTGATGCATAAGTACATACATACACATATTTTTTTAAAAAATGCAGGATAGCAAACATTTTACCACCTATACATGAAAGATGCACTATTCTCATATACACGTAATTTTAACAGTCTGATTCTCCATTCCATTATACGAGTTTCCTGAACTTTACCTTCAAATTAAAGAGACTAATTACATCTTAAGACTGTAACAACTGAGTCAGGCCTGCAGTCCAATTGCAAGTGCAAAGTTATGAACAGTCTTACTCCTTGTTATAAAATAAACACTAATTGAACAGAAATCAAATACATTAATATAATTTTATTTCTTAATATTTTTATTAAATAGCAATTGACATGATTTATTAAATTAATATTTATATTAAATTTTTATCCTACAACTGCCACTAAGTCCATGAATGCTTTCTGATGGCATATACCATCATAAAAGTTTACCTGTCTCAAAAAAATATAAAAAAGTTCCTATCCTGAATCAATTACAAGCCCTAAATCCTCTTTTGTGAACATGCTCAGGTTTCACCTGTTTCTACAACACACCTTACTTTGCATGGAGTGGCCTCCTTAGAGAGTTTCTTTCAAGTCCCACGTCAAGGAAATACTTCTGCAAGTACATGGAACCTATGAACTGCATTCATTATCCACATAGCTTCTGAAAGTTACTTCTGAAGAAGTCTATTTCCCCCTCCTGAAACTTCAACATGATTAATTAGATGAGCAGACATACAGTATTTCTGATATGCAGACATCACACGTATCCACATGGCTATGCAATTTTTCCTTTGCTGTCTGAGCTAATAACTTAGGAGTCACAAAGCATACAGGCACACAAAACCCTCAAGAACTGCAGAAGTGAATCTGTACTAAGGAAGAGTCAGTATTGGGCAGGAGAAACAAACTAAAAATCCTTCTGATACTACTAAGCACAGATAATATCCTCCAAAACTCTCATACCTGTTATAAAAAAAATCCACCCTTAAGATTCACAGCAACAAGCAGGCCAGATTTGTGCAGCCTGTAACCGAGGTTACCACTGAACTCTAGTACAGAGATGCCTTGAACAATATTACTAGCCTATGGTGATGAGCACATGCACAAATAGAAACATGTAATGCTAGTATGTATTGACTAGGATATGCAACTTCTTCTGCACAGCAATATTCTTACACACAAGCCTAACCTCAGTTCCATAATTTCCTTCAAAGCCGTGGTTTGCAGGTTCCCAGACATTTCCATCCAGATTTTTTAAGAGCATTTTCCACTTTTCTTTGGAAGCAATGACAAGATCTTTTAGACTACAACATCATCTTAACTATAAGGCAAGTATATGCTACCAAGAAGAATGTAATAAGCGAAGAACAGATAATTCAACAAGGATGATCAGCTGTCCTTAAAAACAAACAACCACAAAATAAAGTCATCCTATCGTTTAAACTATATAATCAGAACACATATACTTCATCAATACATGATATACTGAAGATGAGCTTGCAGAACTTGTTAGATTATAGGTTGACATCATCTCAGAAAGCCTCCTAAATACTTCTGGTCTGTTAAAAGCAAAACAAAGCAACCTAAACAGAAAAAAATAAAAACTGAGAAATTGAAAGAGAGAAAGACTCAAAAACATGACAAAGGAAGGAAGAACACAAAAGTTGCTGCTTCTTGAAGATTTGTAAATTTTTAAACATAAGATACCTGAGAATTTCCTTTATCAAATAGTGTTGCTTTATTCAAAAAAAGTATGCTTTCAAGTAGCACCAGAATAAGCGATATGGTACGCTGAAGTCTAAGCCTCCAATTGCATAACCATGAGGACAACAAAGAATATTTCTTCTACTAAAGATCTGGTGCGGTCAACTAAAATTAGCATGTTAGCTTCGTCATTCTTCCAGACTTGCAGCATAATAATTACCTCCATACCCAGAGAATTACATAAAGCCAACAAGGAAGCTTGGAGATTAGAAAGTTACAACATAAACAACGTAAGTTACAATATCCCCCCTGGCTGCTTTTAAAAAAAAAAAAAAAAGATAGACCAACTACAGACTCAGTCCAACTTTGACTCCCTGCCTTATTTGAATGCAGGACAGCTTCCAAGATCAATTCTCTAAGTATTCATCAACCTCTAACCTATATCAACATTTATACCTGCATTAACAGGTATGCCCCCCATATACTCACTGAATGACACACAGTATGTGTTTGGAACAGTCAGTCTAAAGCATCATCACAACACTCCTACTTCGTGCTTAACTAAGCCAGATAAAAAGTATGATACAGATGTGTAGAGGTAAGTACTTCCTTGAATATAGAACCCAGTATAGGGATTTTGGAAATTAAAAGCTCTAAAAAAATTGTGTCAATTTGATTTTTAAAATAGATGCTTACAGATTATTCCCACAAAGTTACATGCTATTAAAAAACACCCAGGAAAAAAAAAAAAAACCCAAAGATTTAAATACAAATGTTCTGGAGTTAATATTTATATCACCATTAGGTTTTAGAAAACATCTGCAAAAATCTTTTCTAACAGTTGTCTTAACATATTACAGCTGTGCACACAAGTGCAAGTTGTATTTTTCCCAAAGCAGCTATTGATCAAGTATTTGTCATTTCTCAAGACCACCTTCTAGCTCCTGTTCAATGCTTTAAGTCAACTGAGGCTTTTCTAAAAAGTAACTTAAGAAGCAAACAAAACAGATCTGCTGATACAAAAGGACTACAGAAGTACACAGCTTAATTACAGCAGCTCTATGATATTTCCTATGAAACACACAGGTTATTTCCCCCTTCCCCATAACTGCTTTGGAGCATCCTGCATATATCCCATATACATTTGATTATCAAGTAACCTCCAAAGTACATTCATCAACTGAGCTTGCACACACAAACATGAATGTGAGCAATTCTGTGTTTGTTTTGGTTTATCATTCTGCATTTTCTTTATGAGGAATACATATTTTTACATACACACCCTACTAATCTATAGATTAAAAAAAGAGAACAATTAAAGGTGCAAATTATACTACAGTTGGATTAATCAGTACTTCAGTTCTACTAATAAGCTGGAACTGTCAAGTGTTCCTTTATACAAGTCAGATTACACCAAAGATTTCTTGAATTTTGAAAGCTGAGATGCATTATCAAGAAAATTAAGCTTACCATATTTTATTCATCACTACTATCCATTATGAAAAGGAAAGTAATTTAAAATGCAGCATGACTAGCAAGATATTTTTCTGGTTAATTTATCTCTGTCCTTGGACTGGGGGCTGCAATCAACGAAGCCCATTTGTCTTCTTGATTCACAGTGCCTCATGGTTTACTTACACCTTGAATAGAAAGTTTCTACAAAGCTCACCAGAGTATTTAAGGACATTGTTAACCCCAGCTCTCCTCCCAGGATTTTGACCAAAACCATTGCTGCTCACACTTTACTGCTGCAAGTGGTAATGTACATAGTTGAAATCTGACCCTTTTGTGATACTTCTGATTGTTCTTCAGTCCCAGCTCCTACATCCCAATAGTTACCTAACATACTCAACATGATCCTCTTTTTTCATTGAAGGCAAGTTATTAGCCTCCAAGACAACAAAGAACAAGCTGAAAATTAAAAAACCATGGGAACAAACATACAACTAATACATAAAATAAAAATGCATGTCCATAATAAAAATCTACATTTAAAGACTGTAATCAGACCCACAATTCTGTAATAACATAACGCAATCATTCTGAAAATTAGGAATGCATGGTTCTTCAAGATGGCTATAGGAATGCAGTAACTAATACAAAACATTGTACTCATACAAGTAGAGCAGTAACTCTTCAAAGTATCTGTTTAGTACTATGGCATATGACAATATTTTGTTTGTAACATTTAATTCAAGGTTGGGGGTTGGGTCTTTGGGGGTCTTTACCTTCTGAAATAAAAATCTTATGTGACAGTCAAAGTACAATTTTTTTTCCAAGGATTCCCTTGAATAAAAGAACAAGTTATTCTGCAAATATTCTGCAATAATACAGACTGCTTGCAAGTTTTAGGTCCATCTGACCTAACAAGGAAGCAATTTTACTTATTTGAGATATACAGCACAGTTTGAACAACATTACTTCATGCCATAGTATTTATCATATTCTAGCAAGAAATGCGTTCTCTAAAATGGTAACTAGTTTACTAGCTGTTCCTCGTCATTACATTGATGGGTCACCTCAAGTCTTAAACCTTACAGGAGGCGTTATTTTCTTCTTACAGATGAGACACTGGAGCACATAAATTATGGAAGGAATTCACAAGTAAACATAGACACTGTCATTTTATGTGCACTTGGTCTTTAAGTACTTCAGTAGTTGTTCCATTGCCAGGTAGTCTTAGATCCTGGCTTCAAAATTTCCTCCCTAAATCACAGTTCTCAGACACGTGCTGCTTAAAACTTGGAAATATTCTGTGGCTAGCTTCTTTCTAAACATCATTAGCATGAACAAACTAGATATTTTGCCATCATATGATGGTAGTAGCATATTTCCATCCTTAAGAAAGAAATATAAAATACCGATTCAAACAGATCCTGGAATCGATTTCTTTTAAATTTGGGGAGAGATTTTACAGTGAATTTGGTTTTTTGCAAAAAACTGTTGCATTAACAGGCACTTTATGAATTACTTTACCCTATAAAATATATATATTTATATATATATATATATATAGGTATATAGAATAGTCAATAGACCTGGTGGCTGCATTATTTCTCAGAGGTCTAAAAGCTTAAGGTTTTTCTGTGTGCAGGAGACATCAAACCCAAATGCAGTTTTTGCACCTTGTGAATAAACATGAAATAACAGACAGCGTTGAGCTCAGATCCATCATTTCTCATTAGGGTTTTACTCCACACGGAGCTCTGAAATCATTGCGACTCTTAGGTCCACTCATTACACGCCTTTAAAAACGCATAGGGTAACCTGTAATACTAGTTTGAAAATTCCCACTGCTCATCCACCTCACAAGAAAACATACACTTTGCTTATAGGCTACTTAGTTTTGCCTATAGCTCCTTTATTACTTTTAAGTGTTGCAGTTCATTGAAGTACTCATGTTTTCAGGTGTCATCATAATTTATTCCTCCTTACATGATCTTTGTAGCATATTTTCCAAGACTGGACTATACAGCTAGTAATAAATTCCATGGACAGTGACAGATATTCTTCAGTACTGCATGCATTTTCCAATGTATTTTTTTGTTGTCTATGAAGTAGTGTTTTAAAGTAAGTTTGTTTTGTGGGCTTTTTTTTTTTCCCACCAGCACTTCAGTTAGTATGTGTAAGAATATCCCAATGACATTCCTGCAGCATCTCACATTACCTCCTACCTTTTCTCCCTACATTTTGGTACAATTAAATCAATTTCTAGTGCCGTGTGACAGACTGATCTCTTAAAAACTACTCTTACTCATTTTTAAAAGGTGACAAGAGCTACAGTAATGCCTTCCAAAATATGATCACCATGCCTCCTTTTTCATTAAAGGAAGTAAGAGGTGCACAGTGTAAGACTACTTATGTGCCAAAATAAATTTAAAACATAATAAATACTAAATGCTTTAACCAGTATAGACATTTATGTATCCTTTTTAGACACACTGAAATTTTTAGACACCAATAGCAATGGCAACCAGCTTTTGGTGCTGTCTTAAGACCTGACAGGGTCATCAGCCATCTGTTCCCATACTTATTTGCTTAAGTAACTAACTGCTTACTCCACAAACAAACTAGACTCCAGAATTTTGCCTAAGTTGCATTTGGATTCAGTCCTATAGATGGTCTCAGAGTTCCACACAGAAAGGCACTCTGTACATTGTTAATTATCTATTGCTTGGGGGCGAGGAAGAGTGGTCTTTTTAAGAGATCGTAGTTCCATCCCAAACACATACATGCCTGTAGCCCCACAATGAAATGCCATCCACATAGGGGAGGCTGTGTTCAGTACACAGACTAGTTCGAGAAAAGCAGGGCCACATAATCAATCACTCGATACTGAGGATGCAACAACTCTGAGAAGACTTGTGAGGCAGAAAATAATGAACGGAGTTGCCAGCACAGTGCTAAGCTTAGAAGCGTTCTCTGCAGCTGCACACAGCAGGACACCGAGCAGCAGAGGAGTGGTTACTCTGCTTCTACATTTCACCAGTACCACCATTACCAAAAGAACAAGCATCTAGTTCTGACATTCATAGTTCAGGAATGAGGAAAAATAAGGAAGGCTAAAATCCAAGTCAGCAATCAAGTATGGAAAAAATTGTTTTGTGCTTAGAGATATGGTTTAGTGGTGACTTGGTAGTGCTTAGGTTAGTGGCTGGACTTGACGATCTTAAAGGTCTTTTACAACCTCAATGATTCTATATTGAGACAAGGAACACTCTTACTCCATTCTAAGTGAAGCAAACGTGACCCTTTTTTCACCTACACAGGGAACACAGACCTGACGTACTGAAGGCTCTGCAGTGAAGGCCAATCTCAAACCATGAGAAAACAGGGAATTTTAAAGAGACAAAAAATGAGGTAAGGTAGATTTTTCTGGATGGGGGATTATGCATTTGATTTTGCTGGTTATAGCAAATGGTGCTGATAATTAAGCAATGCAAGAACTCTGAAAGTCTGTAATGAGCTTTCAGTCAGTGGAAGTGTCTTCAGATATGTGCAGATGCTTTTCTAAAACACATGTTCAACTCAGAAATTAATTCCATTACCTTACAGCCTGCATAAGGCAAGCTCTAAGAACATTCGGTCTTGTCTATATACTAAAAAAAAAAATATGGAAAAAACATTCAAATGTTTTAGTGGTGGACCTGGTAGTATTAGGTTAACAGCTGGACTCTGATCTTATGGGTCTTTTCCAACTTAAATCATTCTGTATAGGATGTATTAAAAAACAACAAAAATACACTCTAATAAAAATAATTTTTTTAAGTTTTAAAAAGATAGCTTTACTTTCACAAAAACCACTTCTCACTGCAGATTGTTTAGCTTGTAGGATGAGATTGGTATGGTCACATGGCTCAGGCTTCTACATTTCAAAACAAGATTTTGATAAAAAATTAAAGTCCTTACAAATTCAAAACCTCTTTATCATATCAGCTATCACTGTATTTTAAAATGTTAGCACAGAGAGAATAAGTCACATTGGAAGAAATATTTTTCAAAGAATCACCACTAAAATAAATTTAAATAAAGATCCCATTTTATAAGGATAAAATCATAATCACTGATGTTTCTACTAGTTTAATTATATTAACATTCACATGTTGAGTTATAAAAAGGCAATTTGCAGGGTAAAATCTCACACACAATTCCACTGATGTCAATAAGAATACTTAGGCACATGTCTTCAATCAGATACAGGCTATGCTGATGACAAAGGCAATTTTGTAACTGAACGACTGACTTGGGATTTCACCCTGTATAAGTTGCACCAGTTTAATGGTGATTTGTTTCACATTAAAATTAAGACAAATCAAGTCTATACCACTTCTAAAAGGGACTTTTTTCCCATCCACACCTGCTCATTCCTGCTACCTCCTTTGGGTCAGCAAGAAACTTAAAGTGAGTGAAGTAACATGAGGAAACTGAGCTGGCTTAAAAAAAGAAGTTGGCTGGAAGGTGGGGAGACACATTCCTGTTGATACTTTTGAACTCTCTGAAGGAATATTAATGCTTACATAAGAAGCAGAAAGATGTAATCAGAGGAGCATGAAGGATAAAGTCACAGCTTTTCACAGCAGCATGAATTTCAAGTGGCTGCAGCTAGAACTTCTTTCTAAAGATCACTTTTTATACAATATTATTGTTCATTTACAATCTGCAATTTCAGGACACTTTTGTGAGTCAGCACAAGTGAGAGTTTTAGACAGAAATAAGGATGCTGTCTGAAATAATAAAATTTGATACCCTTTTAACATTTCATTTGTGAAGGCTCTCGTGCTCAGAAATTGTTTTGTCCTTGAAGAATGCAGAACCTTTTATAGCAGCTCTAGAAATTAAGGAGAACATGCAGGAGGTAATTTAGCAGTGCAATAAGAACATCTGGAGATAAGGTTTAATAATAAAACAGATCCATTTGCTCTTAATCTCTCCATAACAACCAGATATCTAGGACTAGGCAAAGCAGATTAACTGAAGCGGAGGTACTCCGAGGTGCTCACCTGTCCTGTACAGCCTCCTTTGTTACATATGCCAGTTGGGACTCACAAGTTACCACATAAACAACAATAACCATCTGGAGACACAATCTACTTCAAAGACAGCATTTTAGAAGATGATATTTCCAGTGATTTAGGTACTCAAAAACTTGAGAGGAAGAGCAGTTTCATCCTAATTTTTTCTCTAATGTTCTTCTACACACCAGCGTACAAACCAGCGCTAGAGAAAGGGGCAACTTTTTGTGCCGCCTAGAGGAAAACTCTTTTTTTTTCTTCCAAGAAGTCTTTCTGGGAGTAGGAAAACTAATGAAAACCCTTTTCCCATAGTGCTGCATCTCAAGATTGATTGACTTTCACATCTAAATATGTAGAAGCTGTGACTGCAGCTTTTCATGCAGTTGGGCCATTCATAACGTTTGTCTCTCTGAATTCCCTGGAGCATCATAACACAACTCATCGGGGCAGGATTTCCCTCTCCCTTCTGCCCAAACCTGTATCATGAAAACTGTAACTGACCAACAAATTCAAAGGTGTAGGACAGGGGAAGAAAGTGTGACAGATGTAGCATTAAAAGTTTCATTTTGTTAATAAATCAATTTATCATAATAAAAGCAGACACTGTGCTTTTATGCTTGTGGTTTTGTTTACATCTTGGGCACCATGTTGTTTGAAGCTCCCCGTTATAAAAGTAGAACCTGCTCACCCTTTGGCTTTCTTATCTTTCCCCTGTCTTCCATAGGCAGGCAGACAGGATTCCTTTCCTCTCTCTTTTTATAACTAAATTTTCCTTTTTTATTATTTATGGCAAAAAACTATTTTTTTTGCCTTCTGTCAGAGCAGGAGGGAAGAAAAAAATAAAAATATTTGAGAGAAGGAAATAAGTCAGAATTGTATTCAGATATCCATCCTAAAAAAAAAAAAAAAGTAAAATAATTCACTGAGGCCTAGATCATTCTGAAAAGTGACTGACACAGATGTGAATGTAATGCAGTAAGAACAGCAACACTTCCATTTATATAATGAATTACCACATGCTTCACAATACAAGGAGTAAACACAAAAGTTGATAATTAAGAGTAATAAAATAGTTCTAGAGAATCTTTTTGCCCATTTTTCCCCCACCCACCCACCCTTTCATCCAGTCCAGAGCAGCATTTGCATCTACTCAGTCAGTACTTCTACAGGGAAAAGGCAAGGTTACCATAGTACTGTCAATTACTTTTGATACCTGCTTACTAAGATTGATCAATTATTCTTGACTTATCCCTTCTATGTTGTTATTTCTCAGTCTAGAAAAGAAACAAAGCCAGAATTACTACACATCTCTCACCAAAGACTTAATGGTCCCAAGTTACCCCTAGGCAGAGTATTTCTCTTATGATAATGTTTCTGATGCTTGCTAATGTGAGTCACTCATTCCCAGAACAGCAAAAATAACCATACTTCACTTGTATGAAGAAAAATAAAGACCTTTTTATTTTCAAGCATTTTAAGCCTACCCTTAACAACACAAAAAAAAAAAAAAACCAAAACCAAAAAGCCACAAACACACACACACACACCACACAAACCCCAAACTATTTCCCTCAACTAATCAAATAATCTACTGACAGAAAACGGGTTTCACTGGTGTCCACTTTAGGTCATTAAAAGTTCAGTGTTGATCTTGCCTAAACAGACCCACCCAGGCACTTCAAACTGCTGAAACTTTGAAACACTGTAAACATTTAGAATAATAAACAAGGCTCTATTAGCTTTTGTATAGATCGTGTCTACAACCCATAAATTACTTGTTAACGCAGTTTTAATAGCCAAACACACTTCTCAATTGTCCTCATTCTGAAACATTCTTCATAAACATTTCTTAATGATAGAGCCAACTGCTGCAGAAGTGATACACACCCAACATGACTTGTCAAAGGAAAGCACCACTGCTGCAAAAGTCCAGCCATGGCTACTTACGTATAAAGCAGACACTCACACTTCACAGACACAGAAACAAAGTGCAAATGGTCCACAATAATAAGTCAAACTGTTAATTGCCACAGAAGTCAGAAAGTTCCTCAATCACTTGGCCATAAGGCAGGCTAGCATCCTTTTTCCAACTCTTCAGCTGGAAATACTCGATTCACCACCCCCTTCAGCCCCCATCTGAATTTTCAGGATGCAAAATACAACCACTCCGAATTGCTGCTTGTGTTGTAAGACACGTTAACATATTTCATGCCATCCCCAGCTCACAGGACTTGAAAAAGCTTTAAATTGCAGAATGCTTGTTTTCATTGCAGAGCACATTTTACTTCTAAGAATAAAGATTCCACATGAGCTATCAAAGATATCACTGTGAAAGCATCCTCAGTAAAAAACAGGCCTCCAATATAACAGAAACAACTTACTTCCATAACGAAAATCACAACGTGTCACTGTCATTTCTAAAGCTAAGTATGAAAGAATATAAAGGAGTTAATGAGAAATCTATTCCGATTTCACCAAAGCTCCTAATAGCACATCAATTAACCACTGTGTCAGCTTAGCTCAGAAGAGGAGCCCTTCCAACATTCAGGCAGAACTTCCTCTAGGTGGGGATGGATTATTAACTTTCTACCAGAAGTGAGAACCTAACCCACTGTGCCTTCTCACTCGACAAATACAACCAGTGAAAAGACCTAAATGCTTTAACAAATGATCAAGCAAACACCTGTAAGGACTGGATAAAGGCTTCAGTAACCATTCAGAGAATATACTGGTTCACCACAAGCTTTGAAATTTAAGAAATTAAAATGTGCTTCCATCCTTGCACTGTTAGGGTCTGTTGTGAGTGGCATCGAGACAAAGAAGGATACAAGTAATCCCTTTAAAGGAAGGAAATAGCAGCTCTGCAAGCCTGTCTCCTGCAGATCCGCACACACAGATTCACCTGGGCCTCCTCTCCTCACTCTCCATCCCTACGCAATTAGCCCATTGTTCCACAGAGCAGGACAAACCCCGAGTGCTCAATACATACAGGCAACAAATGACCAACTTAAAATTGTATTAACAAGTTCACATGCAGGAAAGATGTATAATATTTGCCTGATATTACCTTTATAACTCAAGTTATAATCAAACTGATAGAATCCACCAAATATGATCAATTCATTCTTTCTTTTTCTACAGCATATACACTACTTCAGCCAACATGTCTGACCCCACTACTCCTTAATGTCCCAAGCTAACAAGTTACTGGATTTCCTTTTTGTTTATTTAGGAATGAGTGACCTTGAATTAAATGTTTAAAAAAAAAGGCATAAATTATATGGCTTAAATTTTATTGCTCCAAAGAGAAAACAAAACTTAAACACAATTTAAGGTAAGACAGTAATTGATACTTTTAACCTGTTAAAAGTACTTTTCCAAAGACAGAATTTGAATTCCCTGAGACACAGCCTCACCAGTGCATTGCTATTAGCTAGGTACTAGAACATTTTCCAGCTATATATGTCAATATACGTAATAGAGTTTCTGCTTTTAAGGGGTGTTTTACAAGGGAATGAAATGAGATGTCCTGTCCAAGGTTATATAGCAAAATAACAGCAAATAGAACTCTTCACAGTCAGACTTTATACTGATACCAAAGGGGGCGGGGGGAAAGTGACAGCCCTATAAATTAAGTCTTCTTTTCCAGTACATATAGAAAAGCAATTGTCAGGGTGCGCTTCCTTCATACTGATCAATGACTCGGCATCACATCCACTTTTAAAAATGAGAAGGTAGTTCTAGTTTTGCTGACCACTCACTCCTTTGCAAAAATATGTTACAGTTTGACACTTCGCAGTGTCTCCTCTCCTGCAAACCTGTACACCGAGTGATGTCTATTTCACTGAGTTACACTTTACCTTATCCTGAATGTGCCTGACTAATACCCACTTAGCTAAAGCACTTTGAAAAAGAGGAAGACTAGAACGAGCAAAAGGCTTTCACTCTCCAGAAGAAAAAAGTCATTCAAATCCACTGGTCATTTTTGCTCCCTGGGCAGCCCCATCAAGTGCACATGTCATTTCCATGACAATTCCGGAAGGGACAGCAGCTACACAGCTTCAGGCCGGTTTATCCTCGTCTCTCTGTCCCCAGCAAATGGAACAGCCTATTTTCAAGCGGGTACAATTTTCCTTCGGAGGACTGCATCCTGTGTTCTTAAAGGAAAGGAACCTATTGCATCCTTAACTCTGCCACATACTTCTACCGCACATGAACAAAATCACAGCAAACACAAGCCAAAAAAAACACAACGACCAACCCAAAAATACAAACAAACACAAGACCCCAAAAGCAAACAAACAAAAAAAAACCAACCAAAAAAAACCAAGCAAGTGAAAACGACAAGGAAAGGGTGTAGGAAGGAGGAAAAGGGAATTGCAATAAAGCAGAGACTTACTTGAATCTGCCCTGGCAGTGTTGGCACTGGTCTCCCACCCAGCCCTGGTCGCAGACACAGGTAGAGTTGACACAATGACCCGAGAAGCAGGAGATTTTGTCGCAGGACTTGGACTGGGACACCTGGGCGTAGAGGGCCAGGTACAAGAAGCCGTAGAAAAGCAGCCAGCTGTTCACATCCAGGAGGGAGGCGAAGCAGCAGCAGCAGGAGGAGGGGAAGGGTCTCCCGGCGCCCAGAGGCGCGGGGGCAGCTCCGGCGCTGCCCAGGTCCATCTTGCCCGCGGGGGCCATGGCCGAGGCGCGGCCGGCGGCGGGCAGCGATGGCAGCGCCTCCCGCGCACCCCGGGCAGGGGCAGCTTCCCCCGGGGAGAGAGAATCCAGCCAGGGAGATTCAAACCCCCCGCTTCCTCCTCGCCTTCCCTTTCCTCCCTCCCTCCCTCCCGACCCCAGCGCTGCCTCCTGCGGCCCCTTCAGCCCTCCGCACCCCGTCACTCCCGAGGGGAAGCCCGGCAGCCCTCAGCCATCCGCCCCTTCTCTTCGTCGTCCTCCTCAGGGCTCATCGCTCCGATCTTCTTCCATGGAGGAGGAGAACTGCCTCTTGACCTTGTGTTTTCTCCTCGCCAGATATGCCCCCCACCGGCGTGCACACACACACACACACCCGCCCACCACCCTCGCTCACGCAGCCCCCCGGCTCCCCCTTCTCCTTTGTAGTCCCGCGGCCCGCGGCGCAGCAGGCGGCCGCCAGAGGCGCGGGGAGGCGGGGGCCGCGCCGTCCTCTCGCCACTCGGTCCGATGGGAGGTGAGGGCGGCCGGGCTCCGGAGCCGTTACGGCACCCCGCACCGGCGGGGGGGGGGGGAGGAGAGGGGGGACTCGGCGGCCAGGAAAGGGCTGAGGAGCTCTTATCGTCTCTCCGCGATTAGCCCTGCAGGAAAGAGAGGCGAGAGGAGGGTTAACAGTCCCTCCGGGTCCCAGCTGACAGCTTGCAAGCAGCCATTTTTAAAGACTAATTGTCATCGCCTCTCGGAGCCGCCCGCTCGCTCTGACGCCCCCCGCCCCTCGGCCCGTTTGGATCCGTCCCTCCGTCCGTCCCTCCGCGGCGGGGGGGACCGGCGCGCCGGCAGCTCCCGCGCCCCGCCAGCCTCTCCCGCGCCTTCCCCCGCGCCCAGCGACGGCCGCCCGCGCCCGGTGCTTCAGCGGGCACCGCCGCCCCCGCGCTGCACGTAAAGACAAGGCGGAGGGCGCTGAAGCGGCGCCGGCCCGGCGCCCCCCGCCGCGGGCACGCAGGCCGCCCGCCGCACAAAGCCGGCCAGGCTGCCGCCGCCCAGACCTCGGAGGCCCTACGGCCCCGCGGGGGGGGAGACGGGGGTCGGCGGGCGGGGGCAGACCGGGACGGCCCCGGGGCGCCGTTAGCGGGGGAGGGGGAAGGGGGGCGGGCTCCGGCGCCGTTCGGCTGCCCCCCGGCCCCGCTGAGCGGGCAGATGCCGCTCCGGTGCCTCCCCGCCCGCCGCTGTCTGCCCCGGGTCTGTCTTCGGACTCGTCCCGGCTGCCGCTGGAACAGACGTCGCAGCCGCCGCGGAACCCTTCACGTCCCCGGCGCTCGTGTCACGGGTCACATCCAGGCGCTGCCTTCCACTTAGGGCCCGCGTGGCAACAGAAGTTCCAGGATTTGTAAATACAGCGGCACCGAAGTAATTGTGGTAATAAAGTTGCCTAAAATGTCCTTTTTCTTCTCTGCAAAGCGTGCCGTACGCTGCCTTTGTCAACTTTGCTACAACCCGTTTTCATCTTACATTTTTTCTACAAGGAAAAAACAATGAGCCTTGCTGTCAAGCAACGAAGAAAATAACAGCAATCAAACCCTCTGAAACCTTCTCATAACAGTGGCATTGACAATTTATGACATGATGACTCTGTTCCAAGATAAAGAAAAGGTATTTAATGTCATCTCCTGGCACCATCTCAAAACGGACAGGTCCAAAGCGACCCATGTTAGAGTCTGAAATCGGTTCCCAATGAACCCTTCTCCAGGTTCTGCAGTTCTTGGACTGCATGGGAGTTGTTTGGGGTTGGTTTAACCTGTTTTCCCTGGCAGACTATTAAACCCTCACCTGAACTTCCAAAAAACTCGAAGTGCATCAATGCTATAGCAAGGAGCACGGTAACATCCAGCAGTATCTATTTGTACTTTGTGTGAAATAAGAGTCCAACTGCATCCAGCGTTCAGAACTAAGTACAGTGCAAACAGCATAGCAAACCGGTCTGTGCCTTAAGGAATTTACCTTCTTGACAGAGGGAATACCTGAAAGTGTGTGGGGAAAACAGAGGTGATTTGTCCAGTTTCATTGCAGAGGGTGTCAGGAGGCCCGCAAGCTGCTCTCAGTCCAGGAGCCTGTACATTGTCTTCCTAACAGAGCTGAGATAGATCATCTCATTGTTCTGGATCAGACATACTTCTTAGCTATTAGGTATCTCTTTGTATGTGTTTTGTAACGAGTTGGTGAGTTCATGCAAAGAGAGGAAATGGAAATTGTGTTGCTGCTTTATATTTCATGAAAAAAAGCTGAGGCTGAAGCCTTTGTTGAACAGTCTGCTAATTGTACAATATTACATGTGATTAAGGCTGCTGAACAACTGTCCTCTGTTAAATAACATTATGACACCAGAAATGCAGTTAATAGGAGATTATAGTCCAAGACACAAAGTCAGTTCACGATTGCTCTTTAATCTAGAAATGCTTTAAGCAATATTTTTGCTTACCATGGCACAGAGATACATTCCTCCTCCGCTTTCTCAATTCCTTTATATCCACCAAAAAAGTTCCAAAGCCAGCACTGCCTTTTTCTCAGACTGAAAAAAGATTTTACTTCAGGTCTACACAAATCAGACAAATTTTTGAAATTAGCATTTGCAGCAAAGCTAAGATCTCAACAAAATCAGACAAGATATCTACCCCCAAAAGCACAATGACCAATGTGCATTTGTGGATTAAATGTCAACTTTATTCTTCAGTAGTGAACACCCTCCTGCCCCCCACTCCCACTCCCACTCCCCCCACCCCACCCCCCAAAAAAAAAAAAAAAAGATAAATACAAATAAATACAAATATACATTGGGCAAGACTAATCAGCATTTTAGGTGATTCTGTGAAGCTGGAGAAAAACCACAAATAAGCCATCAGAAAAGGACTAGGGTGGTTATAAAAGGTGCAGAAAATAGTATGACAGTACTTTTACTGCATAAACAATCATTACTAAAAACCTAAAGACAACTATAAAGGTTTCTGGATTCAGAGGAACAAGGAATAAGCATTGGACAGCTATTGCCTGGCTAAAAAGTAACATGCCATGAAAATGAAGGAATGCAAACCTTTTGGCTGCTGTATGTCACATCAATGCAGAAGATATTTCCTAACCCTAGGAAATGAATGATGTACAAACGCCAATTTTGCTTCTCTTCTGTGCTGATTTGATGAGATTTTTTTGTGTGTGTCAGATGAAGTTAACAGATCTGGCTGAGAGAAGTCAGATCTGTCAATCCTTTCATCGTTACATGCATATCTGCAAGTTCCACTTTTCCTGCAAGTGTAACATTTTACACCTTTCATCCTTCCGGTTCTTGACACAGAAATCATTTACACTTTTAAAGGACTAGTGTACCAAAATGTCTTGGGTAGAATTTACAACTTAACAGCATTTGAGTAACTTACCAAAAGTTTGAAGTTACTGAATAAAAACAGATGAGATTACAGACTAGAGTAGTGATGTAGAAGGTTATATGAACAAAAACTTCCAAGAATGTATCTGTCTTAGCAGGAAAGAAAAATAAAAAGGAAAAAGTATAAAGGCTTCTTAGCTGTTACTCTCAAAACCTAAGCACTAGTATACAAGGAGAAAAATACTGATGCATTTGTGTCCACTCAGCAAAACAGCTTAAAGTATATTTAAAGGTCTATATGGTTGCTGTTGTGAGGTAGGATGGAGTGGATAAAGGGAAATAGCCCTCAAACTCAGACTTCATCAGTTGTTCAGAATTTCTGCAAGACCTTGAGGACAGGAATATTGTGGAATCCATCGTCCTCTCCACCACCTGCCCCACACACACATACACATACCCACCCCTCCCTGCTCTGCTGGCCCTCTCCTACAGACTGGTATTAATCAAGCCTTGCTGCAGGCAACATCTTTGCATAAGGATACTTAGTCCTATTTATGGTACCTAGTGCAGGCATATTTTTGCAGTGATGTTGAGACGAACAATATAACCAGCTGAACAGAAGCGGGAGAGAAAAAATTACCTTTGTGGTTGACCTCTTTGCAACGATATTAAGAGAAACAAATGTTTTATTTGCCCTTTCCCTTCTCCTTGGGACAGATATTATCAGACTCATTAAGTAAAAGGGGCCAAGCTCTGCACTGCTTCTGGGCAGCGATATATAGATCTGAGTTGGCCTGATGACATATTGGTAAAACTAGCATGTGGATTGCTGTGGTGGAGGTAAAGGCTGCCAAGTGATTTCATACAGTTCCAAGAGCTGTTCTAGCTTAACACGTCAGAGTAGTGTACAGGCTTTATGGTGTGCAGTGTGCAGGCTTCTTAATGCCCCTTGCAAGTATAACTATAGCATAGGCTTCCCCTTTTCTTTCCAAACATGCACACAACACTTTGGGTGGAAGACAGCATAAGGCTTTTTTTCCTAAATCCCATGCTACTTTTTCACTGAGTCACCTAAGCAATTCCATATAACCCTTTCTGATATTATGAAAACCATCAGTCTCTTCCATAAGGTAAACCAACTTTATCCTTACTCAGCAGATTCTAGCGCTAACAGAATAATGCGTGTTATAATTTTCTGTTTGTACTTGTCTTATCCGGTAAGTCAATTCTTGGGAGACATCAATTTTATAAGATTAAAAATATAAACCTTCCCTTTCCTACTCTTTTTTTTTTTTTAATTTAGTAAGAAATAAACTGTCACCCTTCTAAAATGAAATCTTGATAGAAAATCTTACCTTTCTTGACACCCATCATGTGTTTTGCTAGAAGAGTAAGTCAAGCTTGTTACTGTCATCTCCAGTAAGTACTGGTGAGCAAACTGCTGTACAACAAAGACTGTAAGTGCCATAGGAAGCTTACCGAACTCAGAAAGAACTATGAAACAAAGGAGGGGGAAATTTATGTTTATGTTGTTTTATCAAAAGCCAATATCTGGAGAAAAAGCATTAGGGTCGGTTCAATATTTTTTATGCATGTGCATATGCCAAGGTATAAAATCTATTCTACAAAGATGGAGTCAGACTTCTACTGAAATGTTTGTTCCTTTGCGGATACTTTTCATCAAAAAAAAAGGTAACTACATTTTTACACACTTCTTTTAAAATTGTGGACTTTGGATCAAGAATAACAGGATGAATTCCAGGTTGGCTTCAGGTCCATTTAAAGTTGAAAGAGACCAGAAAAAACGACACACCAGGCAAAACCAAATTCTATCAGCACTGACAATGACATTGTCATTATTTGAAACACCTGTGTGCTTTCAAATAACAGTTTACTGAACCAGGAAATAAAATCATATTTTTTTTCATATACTTTCTCTACACATGCTAAAAATTAAATAGCCAAGCTCAACCTGATAGTGTTTCCATCCATGACTGAATGAATCTGTTGACACTGATCTTAACTTAGTGTGATCCTTTGAAATTTTTTTAAACAGAAAGTTTTTAGGTGTCTTTCTACTGAATAGATGTGTAGTTGTGTGCCATGCTGAAACCTTGATGCATCCTGCAATATATTACAAATTGCCTAGAAAACACCACATACTCTACTGCAAATGTCCCTTCTGCTGAGTATTTTTCTGCATCCATTCTGCTGCACTTAATTTTCACTGCTATTCCTTCTGGAGTTTTTCACAATCCTGTTTAATCATGACTAAGCTAGGGCATTTTTTCCTTGTCAGCAAACCTCCATCTCACAACTCAACCTTTCTTACACATCGTTAGTAGGTATACTGAATTTATCCAATACCTTTAATGATCCCAAAGGGACTCCGCTATCAAGACTTTTTCTAGCTGAGAAAGCATTTACTTGAGTTATTTTCTCTGATTCTTTTCTAAATCAGGAAATTGTCTTTGGGATTCATATCACTGCTGCCTTTATTTCTATATTTGTTCTTTGTATATATAAGTTTCAGCAAAATGCTGAAAAATTTATTTGATGGTAATAACTTACTGGGATTTACACCTGTCCTTCAGAGTTTAGCAGGGGTTTCTGTATTTTTCTGGATAAGGCTAGTTTGCTGAATTACGTGAAAAAAAGCCTTACTAAAATATTCTGAAAATCGAAATAAATCATATGTTCCAGTTTTCCCTTAGCCACTGTTTTATCTTTGCAAGTCTTAGGAAGACTGCTTTAATTATTAGTAGCTTGCTGTTTTTTCCTCATCACATTATAATTTACCCCAGAGCTTTGTAAGTCCTACACCAATTTCTTCAAAGGCTACTAATGCATAATTTCTCAGTCCATATTTTCAGGCTGACGAATTTAATCTCTGGGAAAAAAAAAAAAAAAAGGAAAATGTTGGGTAACTGTTAAATCAATAGTACAATCAGTATTCCAATTAATACAATTTCCGTCTTTACACTTACATCATGGTTCAGCTCCTCTGGAGTGATATTGCCTAGTCTTAGTGATTCTATTTCAATATAATCTCATGTTGATTTCTTCCTCATATTTTAAAAAACTTCTAATAATAGCTACAGTAGTAACCTCTCTAATACTTAATTTCTCAATATTTTGTTTGAACATTGTAATAAAATGATTTGCTTTTCCTAAAATTGTATTTTCTTTTCCAGTTACTACTTTTGAAGCCTATTGAATTTTCCTGTTCATTCCCTTTTATGTATTTAAAAAAATTACTTCCTTCTTTTCTCAGTTAATACTTGAGTGGTTGTAATACTAAACTTTGGAAAGCGATACTTGCAAAAAATGGAAAACCAAGTACATCAAATACCTTGCAATAAGGATAATGTAACAATAATTGTACTAGGCATAATGGAATAATGGAATGAAATTATGCTCTTTTTTGCCCTTTGATTTGCATAAAATTGGCAAAAATGAGAGGCTACGCATGCATTGATCCTTGTCTTATCTGATATACGGATGTCAAAAAACTGAATAGATTAAATTTTCCCTCAGTATTAATGTCAAGACAGACATTATATGCCAGAACTCTAACTGGCATATTGTATTAATTCAATGAAATTATTTTCAGTAGCTTGAAGAAATAATTCTCATGTATAAATATAATTTTTTTCAAGCATGCAAGCAGTTGTTTAATTAGCTTAAGCCATGAATTTCCGTATCTGCAGACTGAAATAATGGTAGCAGTAATCATTATTAAGAATTAATAAGAATTACCTCATTTCCATGAAGTAATAAGTTTTACATATACCTAGACATATGGATATTGCCATAAAAGAGCAAAACATCTTCACGTGTGGCATCTCTTTGTGTGCTTGTGCTTGGGCACTGGTGTTCCTGCAGGTGTGATAGGAGTGAGGCTGAAGAAGCTCTGACCAGAGATGCTGACCTTATCTGTGCCCCCAGCTGGGGATAAAGGGCCAGACCGTGCCCGGGGGATGTCTGCCTGCACAGGCAGTGTGAAGGGGGGCATGCAGGATGGATGTCTGGAAGGTTAACTGCTGAGGAAAACCTTCTTAGCAGCCCATCAGGTTGCTCTTCAGCAGCAAGGCTTTGAACCGGTTTTAAAAGGTTTCAGTGAAAAAAAATCTGCAGGCTTTACCTTTCCCCCCTTTTCAGGTTATAAGTTCAGAATACACCAAGGCAGGGAAGAGAGAGAGGTGGCAAAGGGAAAGATTGCAAGGAGAAAGGGAGAACGCCAAGTGAGCCAGCAGACATCTGAAGTGCCGTCTGATACTGAAGTTCTAGATCTTTTACCCTTAATACCCTAGTGCGATGTAACTGGCATTGCAGAGGTGTGGCTGGGTAAACAGCAACACTGGAATGTAGTTACGGAAGGGTATAGCATATTCTAGAAGAACAGCTGTAGCGAAAGTCAGGTGGTGTGGCTTGTAAAGGGCATGTTTGCTTCTCCAGAGGTCAAGGAAAAAAGTGACAGGAAGGTTTGCTGAATACCAGTTGAAATATGGGAGAGAAAAAGAGCAAAATGCACGTAATGACAGGTTTAACCCAAAGATATTCTGATCAGAAGGATTTTCGATATAGCAGCTATTGGAAGTATCCAAGGAACAGAAACGGGAAAGACCTATATGACGGGACCTAGTGGTTAGATGGGAATACAACTATCTGAGGCTGTTTGAAAAAGCATTAAGGCAGGACACAGATTTTCTATTCAACTCTTTGACTGTGCTAGGGTCCTCTCTTTTCTTTCATGAAGTGGAGGAAATTACACAGAAAGTAGCTATTTTAGATTTAATTCAAATTCTTTAGGAGGAAGTCGTTGAGAATCTTAAAGTGGAAGTTAATTCAAGTGAAAAAGATCATAAAAATGATAAGTCTTCCATTCTTCCTTTAAACTGCGAATAACAAAATAAGGGTAATGGACTTCAAATAGCTCAGGGAAATGCTAGTATCTGAGAAGTGATAAGGAAAAAAAGGAATGCAAGAGATAAAGGCACAACAGCAAATTATCCTAACAGAGGAAAGAGAAGAAGTACATCAAAAATTAACATGATTGCATCAAAAACTCTTTAACAATCTGAGAATCTAAAAGAAAATTATAAAATATAGAACACACACATATAACACACATGTAGAACACATACATAATGATAAGCATGAAGAAATAGCACAAACAAGCCAGAATAAAATAAAAAATGCTGAAGCACAGAATGTGTCAAGAGGGGCAGGGCAATATTCATACTCGGTTCAAACGGGACAGACTTCTGCTTGAGACTGCAATATCTGCTTTGTGTGAGAAGACTGCTGTTTTCCACAAAGATTATACTACATTACAATGGCTTGTCAATTGTTTTTGACCAGTTTTCCTCTCCAAATTGTCCATCTCATACTGATGCTGTACTTCTTTAAGTCCTCTAAAAGCAATTTCACAAGCCTGAAGCCAAGGGAGATGGTGGAGTTTCATTTTCTCAGGTGCCTTTCCCAGCCGTGTTGACTTTAACTGTCCTCTGCCATGACAAGACGAGGCATACATCTGGCCCACTGAGATTAATTCCATGTATCACAGTTTACTTCTGCCAGTTATACATAGTCATACTAAATATTAAAACTACCTTCAAAACAAGATTGAAAATATTATTTTTGGCTATATCTCATGGAACAGATAGTGGCTTCATCATTGCCGAGAAAAGTTCTGACCTTTACATCAGTATCAAGATTGAGAACCACATCATGAAAGGTATGTGTTGCACCACTAACTACAAATAGTTTTGTTGTGCCATGGAGACAAATAGCTTCAGGCTATAAGAAAGTCTGAGAATAATAAGTTTTAATAAAATCTCATTGAAAAAATCTTGATGCAAAGTGTTTTTACCTCACAACACTGTTTTACACAGCAGTATAATTTACTGTATTTTGTGCTTCCGTGTTTTCTCCCTTTCCCTCATTTCTCTAGACTATGGAAGCTTGTTTTGTCATTTACCAAAAAATAAAGTGAGAAAAATCATAGTTTGGACTGAGCCACTTTCCACCCATTTAAATAATTCAAATGTCCAATTACACTGACAAAAATAATTAGTAATAAACTTTGTCTACATAATTTACTGACTGAAGAGCTATCATAATGTAAGGCAAGTTGTAAAGTTTTAACTTGATGTTAACTTAAAGCTTTAACTTAATGAAACAAAATTTCTGTTTGCCTTTTTTGTTGTTTATATCATCCCAAATACTCTTTTCACATGATTTCCAAATATGCCCTTTTATTTATTTTCCACATTGACCCTAGAAAAAAGCAGAGTTGGTTTTTTTTTCACTAATCTGAGAGCAGTTGGAAGTAATTCTGCACTAAAATAAATAACAACAAAATACTCCTCACTTTTACATGAGGAGAATTTAAGAGTGCACCCTCTTAAACCAAATTGTAGCATAGTGAAACAGAGCCTATGGACCAAATTGTAACATAGTGAAACAGAGCCTATGGAAGTCCTTTGGCAACAGTTAAAGACCAAAATACTATGTTTATCATATTTGAAAGAAGAATTTCTCCTATGTTTATGAGGTTTTATTTAAGACCCCAGTCTACCTGTATTTTTAAATTTAATTTAAAAATAGGTATTCTTTAACGTGTTTCACCTATCCACATATTGCACTCTCGTTTTGCATTATCTGAATTATTTAAAAAAAAAAAAACCAACCAACAAACCAAACCAAAACAACCACTCAGAAAATAACCCTTTTTTTTTTTTTTTTTTTTTTTTAATTCTGTTAGGATTCATGGTTCTATCGAAGCAGTATAGTACTTACATCTCATATAAAGAATCAGGCTAGTGTTTATGCCTCACAAAAGGACACTGTATCATTACCTACATCACCCATCAGTCTGCACTTTGAAAAATTTGTAATTGTTCCAGGCTTTTTTTTTTTTCCTTTTTTTAGTTCACATACCCTCACCTACATACACACCTTACTCTAGAAGCTGCCTATATGAAGAAGATCCTGGTGTTACTTCCCCAGCTGAAAGGGACTGTCTTCATTAAGGCACCAAAAATGTCACGAATACAAAGGCAGTTTGATGCCAGGGTTGTGTACAAACACCTGCCAAATATGAAATGAACATCAGTTTTATAAATAGCAAGCAGCGTGGGTGTTTCCTGTGAGTATTGTGGGCAGAAATAAATGCCCGCACCTCTCTGAAGAATTTCGGAAAATTACACCAGCGGAACAACAGCAGATCATGTGAAAGGGTAGGTTTAGACCCTGAGCTTTCAAAAGTTTGTATGGTCTACAACGAAGGAGCAGAAACTCAGGAAATACAGTCTGGGTCTTGAGGGAAAAATGTTGTCTGTGCCTTTGATGTCTGTTTGCCTCTTAAGTAGAAGAAATGGCTGGTGGTCCAGTTAGCTGCCTATAGGAAAGAAGGCAAAAACATCTCTGTGAGGTGATGGTAGCTCACACCTGAGGACCTCTAAAACCAGCAAAGCACCATGCATGCAGCTCAGCACAAGTTAACTCTTGAGCAATTGTTGCTGTCTTGACCTTCAGGGGCAGCATAAAAACAGAGGTGATGAAATGAATGTTGGAGAAAAAAATTACCTTCATGTTTAGTGACCTCAAAAGGAAGATCAACATTACAAAGACAGAATTCAGCTGGGCATGGAAATGTTGTGACATTGGGTTTAGTATGCATTCACCCAAAGCTGTGAAATGCTTGAGCTTGGCTGTGATGCCTCCAAGAGAAGACCTTTCACACACAAAATTGATTTGTAAAGTCTAACAGTAGCAACATTAAGAAATTACTACCTCGTATTTGTGTCTTTTTTGATCCCCCATTTGGGATCAAGTATCAGACCAGAGAGTCCTCCTCCATGTTCTAGTGTTTGGGTCAAAAGTTAAGATCTGATTATGTGCTGGATAGCAAGGGGATACCTCTGGGGAAAAAATAAAAGAAGCCTTTGTAAAAAACAATTATGGAAGGGAGCAAGTATGTAAACAGATGAGTACATTATTTGAACTCTGGGCGAAACTAGAGCCCACACTCCCCAAATCTCCAAAATATGCTGGTTTAGCATATCTGATCCTTTTCTTACCTAAGGACTGCCCTCTGGCCTTACTTCCCAACCTTTTGGCGTTGCACCTGTGCAAAAGCACCACGTTACATTTTCTACAAGGGCTGTCTTTCATGTGCCAGTGTTGGAGGACATCTGCATCATGGAGCAAGACCAGAATGGTCCCTAAATTAAGGGAGAAAGGGGGAGGGAAGGCAAAAGTGTCTGCAACACTCTATTATGGTAGCTGGTTTTCACATCTGCAAAGAAATAAGCGTAGTTCAGATGACTTGTCAAGGGAAATATGATTGAATTATCTCTATAGCCCAGCTGAAAGGTGAAATGATGAGCAACCTGGAATTAAATTAAAAACCTAAACTCATTAAAGTATTCAGATTTCCCAGTCTAAGATAAAAGTGAAAAGCTTTGAAATTAAGCAGTCTTCCTACCCTTATCTCTGAAGCTGAAGACACTGCTGCTTTGGATAACACAAAGGGAGCCAGACTGGATTATTGCTCATTTGAACACTGGTTTTCAAATGCACCATATTTTCCTCAAGAAATGAACATTATTCATTTCAGCTTATACTGGATATCAAAGTAGCTGTAGAAAAGGACACAAAATAAATTACCAGCCGTCCTTTGATCCCAACACACTCCCACTGCTCCGCTTCCCCACTCCAGAGAACAATGTGAAGGAATCAAATCTCTTCCTTATTCTCAGCACTGTGCTGCACATCCTGAGTCTTTCAAAGCTCATTCCTTTTCTGAAGAATGTCTTTATTCTTAATAAATTTGAAACTGTGTAAGATTTCCTCAAATGTCGGTTTTTTCACATGATCTCTCCCTTGCCTTCAAAGTGGTGCCTCTTAAATGTAATTCACGAGTCCCACCTTGTCTGACTTGAAGAGACAAACAAATAGTTGTCGAGGAATCAGTCTATTCATCCATCCCACCACAAGGAAGTACATTTTTGTACAGAAGTATTTCATTCTTATGTGCAATATAATCAAGAAAACAAATATATTTCTCTGTTTAAACTGATTTTCATGTTGGGGCAGTTACACTTTTGCAGCATGTGAAATGAATCCTTGCCTACTTTTATGATAAAAGCATTTCTATAATAATAATGAGAAAACAACAACATCTAACCTTTATTCTTGAGAGTGCAGTTAAAGTATGAAACACAGCCTGACAAATTACTGTAAAACCATATAGTAAACTATATAATCTCACAAAGCTATAGTTCAGATAGAGCCAGGAGGGATCAAAATCAGACTTACTTCATGTATAGTAAAGTGAGACCGTGAGACCTGTTCTTCTGCATATTTATTTGTTCAAGTGATGCACCCACATCCCCTTCCTTATGTCTGTTGACAAAGATTTCAGGCCAAGCTTTTTTTTTTTTTTTTTTTTTTTTTTTAAACTTGCATGGCATCAGAATAATGAAGCCCCAATCCCAATAAGGGTCAATGGAAACAAAATAAAGAAATATTTACTACTAGTACTACTGTTACTGTTATTGACAAAACAGCACTTTTCAGATGCATTTTGAATACAAGGAAAATTGAAGGCAGGGCTGTTTCATAGCTCCTGCCCCCTTCTACCTCTGCAATGGAACCAACTCCATCCTTCAGCAGCTGAGGAGCAATAGCAAACTTCCCCCTGATAGGAGCTGGGCAAAGGGCACAAAATCATCAAAGGGAAGCTAAGGGAAGAAATAATTATTATGATCAGACTTCTGCAATCAGAATTTTCCGGTAATATTTCTACAGCCTTTAAAAACTCTTCACTGGAGGAAAGTTATTCCTCTGCTTTAGTATTATTCCTCAAACATTTGCCTGTATGACAGATAACAATGTAGATAACAATGGAGATTCCCTCAACAAACATTTTTTGAAATTAAACATTAAACATAACCCCTTTAAAATGGTATTAGTTCTTCCATCATCAAAATATTATGCTGGTGTAGTTAAATTTCCCTTTAGCCTTGGGTTTGGATTCTGCAGAATTAAATATTCCATTTCAAACCCACATATGGTATTTCAATGATTTACACCTCATCTAATTTTGCTAGATGTCAGAAGCCCTTTTAATGAGTGCTTGGAGGGTTTCATTCCATTATAGTTTCAGAGAAGCTGATGCTGCATTTTCTTTCAAATTCAAAACTTTAGTTGGCTGACATCCAACTTGCAATCAAATAATAATGAATTTTTAAAACATCTCCTTCCCAAGCAGAATCTCAGGAATAAAATTAAAAAAATACAAGAACAAATGTGCCAGATTTATACAAGTCTCTGCAGCAATTGTCGGAAAGGTGAAGCACGTCTCTATAGTTTCTCAGAAATAGAACCAGTAACCTTTGGGATGTTTCTTCATCTAATCAACTGAAAATATTAACAATTTCACATGTTCAGTGTCCCTGTTATATTTTTTTAAAAATAAGCTAAATACAAACACAATCTGAAAAAGCATCTATTTAAAACCTTCTACACTGATAACTCTCTGTTGCATTGGACAAGTTGAAAGTGCAGAGGCAGAGTAGCAACCTACATATATAAGCACAGTCAAGGATCATTTTGAGAAACCATGGCAGAGAGTAAACACTAGACAAGGCTTCAAGAGACCTGAGACCTAGGTTTGAGTCTACCACTGATTTTTTTATATGGGCAGGTCACAGCATTTCATTGATCTCCCTTGAATTTCGAAACCTGGAACAGCCTTTGTAATGGACCCTGTCTCTCATCCATCTTCTCCCTCTTCTGCCTACCTGGTCTCACATCATGTATTCAATACCTGCCACCATTCCAAAATTAAAGGTACCTCTCTGCACTCTTGTAAGCACAGCAAAAAAAGGACCTGTGAATGTTAACACAGACTATTTGGAAAGCAATGAACAGAGGATTTCCCAGTTAGTTTATATCAGTTTTGAATGGGTTCACTTTCCTCCACCTTTTATCTGATTGTTTGCAAGAGTCATTTCCACTTTATAAAGATTTTCATAAACTGAAATGCTATTTATTATTCCAACGAAAAGTATATGGCCATATGGCATATACTTCATGTATATTATTGACTAGGAGTCTTGCTAGAAAGTTACGTTGTCAAGACCTGCTGAGGTGGCCAGGTGCTCCTTGTGAAGATATTTGTAAACATATTTATCACCCACAGTTAAAAACCAGTTATTTATTTACTGGTTTAATACCACATAATTCCAAGCATCATATGATCTATTACCTAAATATTTAGATTATAAATATTAATAAAATAATAAAACAATAGACAAAAAGCCCTCTAGCAAGAGCAAGATTTTAATCAACACCCTACTGTCCATATAAACAAAATCTTGCCATCCCATGCAAGATGCTTTCCTGCCTATTGTGGGAGAAGAAGGATACTGATGTCGCCTTAATTCTTTGATTAAGTCTGTAGGATAGGTGACAGTTCAACTTTTATACAGAAATAATTTTCATTTCCTGAAAGGTAGGATTATGTTATATTCTCTGTTCTTATGAGACCCCACCTGGATAGAATACTGCGTTCAGCTCTGGGGTCCCAACGTAAGAAGGACATGGACCTGTTGAAGCGAGTCCAGAGGAGGGCCATGAAGATGATCAGAGGGCTGGAGCTTCTCTCCTATGGAGACAGGCTGGGAGAGTTGGTGTTGTTCAGCCTGGAGAGGAGAAGGCTCCAGGGAAACCTTATAGCAGCCACCTCCCAGTACCTACAGGGGGCTACAGGAAAGCTGGAGAGGGACTTTTTACAAGGGGATGAAGTGATAGGACAATGGCTTTAAACTAAGAGAGGGAAGATTTAGGTTAGATATTAGGAAGAAACTCTTCACTGTGCAGGTGGTGAGGCGCTGGAACAGACTGCCCAGGGCAGCTGTGGATGCCCCATCCCTGGCAGTGTTCAAGTCCAGGTTGGATGGAGCTTGAAGCAAGCTGGTCCGGTCGCAGGTGACCTTGCCTGTGGCAAGGGGTTGGATCTTTAAGGTTCCTTCCAACCCAAAGCATTCTCTGATTCTATGCATCTGTGCCTTTGGATGCAGTGATCCACTTTGGTTCCTTTTATTACCATAGAAATATAATGCTGGAAAGGGAGGCCACCTAGCCCTAGCTTTCTCTTTTTTAGTCTAGAAGAGTTCCAGTTCACACAGTCTTTCTTCAGAGATCATGTTTTCTAGACCTCTGACTGGTCTTTACCATCTCTCACATCTCTATTCCAAAAGCCACTTTCACAATTATTCCACTGTATTGAAAGGGAATTGATTCTAAGGCAAAATTAAATTTATTATTTAATTTCCCTTTTCCCTTTATCTTTTTCTTTTTTTATTTCATCAATGGTGAATGAAACCTTGGTAAACGTTCTTTTCCAGTTATAATATGTTCTAAGTGTCATAACAACTTCTTCCTCAGTGTTAAAGTATGTTCCCTTTTTATGTGTCTGCATAATTCACTAGCACATAGCTGAGTAACAGACTTAGAGTTTAACATCCATAAATACACTAATTATTTCTTTTGCGAATAGCCCCAAATGATGTTTTTCATTATTTCAAAGTGTACTCCTTTACCATGGCCTGGAATTCCCTTGACATAAAGCACTTTGCAAAGTGATTTTTCTGTGTTACCATACGCACTAAAAGATTAAGAAATAGAGTAATATAATTTTTATCATTGGATAACTGAGATAAATCTTTTCTCATGACTGGTTTAGGAGAGTAATGCACTGAATCAGTACATTTCTATTATTTTCATGAAATCAATATAGTAATCATCCTTGGAATCTTCATAAACATCCTAAAAGGCAAAATAAGGACATCATGAATGACTGATCATTTCTATGCAAATGTTTTTCAAATCTTTCTGATATTGCATTTTTTTAGAATGTCATCTTGAAATGTTTTTGAAAATACTCCTTTTATGAAGATATTCAGGATGTAGTGGCTCTATAAACTTTTTGTTGTAGTGAACATTCAAATATATAGTCCTGCAAAGTAAGGATTGGTCTTAGTAGATATGAAATCGATAAATTTTACTAAAGATCTCCACAGAAGTCACAAATTTCTTACTATTCTCAACATCACTCCTTAGCTCAATTGCACTGTTTCTTTATTGTAGGTCTTAACAGCAAGTTCTGAAATACAAACTATGCAACTACGCATCCTGCTGCTCATTGGGAACGAAAACAGGTGGCAAGATGACATCACAAATTACTCCGCAAAGCTTATTGCAAGTCTAGGTAGAGGTCAGTAACAGTCTTGCCTTTTCTAGCTCTGCTGCCTTATCAGAAACTCAGTCTTTCTCAGGTGTAAATGTTCTCTTCAAGAGAGAGATATATCAGAGAACGCAGCAAAGTACAAGCATGGACACGGAGAATCCCTCCCACTGCATCACAGTGGGAAAGGAAGGACTTGCCTTGTACATTTTCAAAACCCGATGAAATTCAGGAAGCACAAGTGATGAAAGCTGGGGTCTGCCTTCTGAAAAGACAGCACAACATCTCATTCTTCTGGGTTTTATCCTCAATTCATCAGCCTGGTACCTGCACATGGAGTTAGCCATGGTTACACGCTACTGTTTCAACACATATTTTACCAGTTACTAGCCAAATGGCCACTGAATTTAGCATTAAGTTTAAATTGTGCTGGTCATCAGTTTGTAAGAAAAGAAAGCCAAAGATAACAGATAAGTACCTGGGTTTAAGGAGTGCTTGCAGACAAATGCCTTTACATGTCTAGGCATGGTTCTTCCAGAGCAGCACATTTTTAAGACCAGGTAGAAGTTCACGGTGCTACCTGATGATCTTTCATTCTCTGGCTCACTGAAGGAATTTTGTCTCTAAGGCTCTCAAACTAGAGTCAGATTTTCCACTTTTAGTTTTAATCAAATGGCACTGCTGCATTTTGCAAATAACAGAACAACTTTTCCCAACATCACTGCAGAAAGTTCCTCTTTCCCCTCTTCTTCAAAGTCATTATTTAGCCTGGCAAAAAGTATTTATTGAAACATTTCACGCCCCAAAATTAATGACGATGAAAAATGGGTAGCAATACCAATGGTAGTGATTATTTCACACAAAATATAAAAAAATGCTAAAGGTTTCATCAGGTGGAAAACATCATTCTTTTAAATGAAAAAAGCATCTCAGAAGAACCCCTGCAACGAAATTACTCTGGAAGTCTGAAGAGTTCAGCTGTTGATATAGCAAGTTTTCAACGTGAGGTTTGACAGTTTTTCTTAGATTAAAAGGTATGAGCTTATGTATTTGTTTCTGATGGCAAAGGAAAAAAATACCAATATAGGATATTAAAAATGCAACCTACTGGTTTAAAAATGAAAACTGGTTCTTCTGGGGACTTCTTTTTCCCTTCCAAACTGCTTTTCTTTTCTGTTTCCAAGGACACTGAAGCCAGTGACTTTCCATCCACTGGAATCAAGGCTCCTGTTTCTAATGTGACAGTCTGTTAGGTACAGGTACTGAAAATGGGTGCCTGCTTTCTTTGGGTTTGAAACCAAAATTATAATGCTCTGAGTTTTAAGTAATAATATAAAATATCCACTATGAGTGCAGTTTAGAAGAAATCCTTTTTAACAAAGTACCTGTATAGTTGGGCTTCTCCTTTCTTATTACTGAAGAATTAATGCTTAGTCCAAGGAACTCTGCAAGCAGAAGCACTGAGTAAATTGGCTCATTTACCCATTCATGATTCTCTGAACCTGTATCCCTGTATCTGCTGCATCAACCGTTTCAGAACCAGTAGTGTGGAACACAACCCGGCTCAATCACTCAGCTCAGATCTATGCTACTAGGAAAAAAAACTAAAGAAATGAACAAAAAGATAAAACTCACCCCAGAAAAACCCAAAACCAAATCCAAAACCCTCCATGTAATTCAGAAGATGGTTGAACTATCTTCAGTAACAGCATTGCTAGAACCATTCAGTTAATCAGAATCCTAAAGATTGCCAGTCATCCTAGGGAGCCTTGTTTTGTAAATATCCCGCATTCTCACTTTGGCACTCGACAAACTCGTTTCAGATAAACAGTCACACGTTTTCTAGGTTGTTGGGAAATAGCCCAAGTGAGATTATAAACAACGTAATCTGAGAAGCTGGCTTGGTGCCTTCAAAAAGGCTTTGATACGGACTGGTGGCTGACAACATTTTGAAAATAGTTAAACTTATTTTGCTGGTAGCAATGTTTTTCCATTGTTCTGCTATCCCAGCATGGAATCATAACAGAAAGTGTCTCTTTCTAGGCCTAAACTAAAGACTGACCAATCAGAAACTGGGTGCAAGAGTGACAGTAGTCTGCAATATACAGAAGAGGGGGAAAGGGCAAGTGTCAACGTCTGAGCATGATCACAGGTAGAGACCATGCACAGAGAAGCTTTAGTATATTCTCCAACACTGGATTCATCTTGAACTGGTAGAGTAAGAAATCACTATTTTAAATAGCTCTAAAATTATCTGCTTTAATTAGTACATGCCTTTGGAGTGAGAAATAAATTGTAAATTAAAGAGAGCCGAAGGCTGGAGCTCTGGAAAGGAGAGTGGATGCATACTGTCGGTATCTTTAAAAAGAATATTGCTTTGTGTCTGGGTGAAAAGTAGAATTTTTCTGGATTATAGACCCCAAAAATACCATAGCATACCAGAGGATTAAGGCTCCAGTTCAGAGAAATGGAAACTTCAATGAAATCTGAACCTGGGCTATAAGCAGATACTTAAATTGCTCCTTATTAAGCAAAGGACTTAGCAATTTTTTAAATTTATATCCTGTTAAAATGAAAGAAAGTTCATCCTATGCTTAAATGGCTTTCTAAATTGGAACTTCATAACCTTTTTCTGGAAACTGATAAGGAATATCTACAACACTGGAGACTTGCTGTACCATTTTTCCATATTTCGGTATATCCGCAGTTATAGAGCTACTAAATGCAGTCTTTGTCTACTTTCAAAAATTAATGCTCCCTGTGGGAGCTTTGTTAATAGTCAGAACTTAATTGCTTTACAATGCCTTTTCATTCCAATCAGGACCATTTCTAGCAACTTCCTGGATTGTAGTAGTAACAAATCATTTACGCCAGCAGTGAGAGTAATTATCCAAAACTGTTATACAGAACTGGGGAAGGTTTCCTTCCAGCAGAGTCTATATTGTGGATTTTGTTCCTCTGTTTGTTTCTACTGCACATCACCTTTATGTATGAGAAAAACTGAAGTAAATCAATATTTTCGCTGGTTTGGATTTCTGAATTTAACCACTGCTTGACCTTTATTGTCCTCGTCAAATCCATTCTGCTCAGTAAGAAGGAAGTTCACTTAATTCTTGCCCATGTGAAGGTAAAATTTTTAACTAAATGAATAAACAAAATACACTTGGCGCTTTTTTTATTTTGCCTTTTTTTTTTTTTTTTTTTTTGTTCCCTCTAGATAGCCAGTTCTTTTGAAAACAGTCTGTCCTGGATTTTATGTAGTGAAATACTTGAAAAATCTGATCTACTGCTCACTGCAGGAACTAAGAAACTGTTACTGACTTCGGTGGCCTTTGGATCAGGATCTACACGAAACTGTGGCTTTGTGTTTTAAGATAAATAAGAAAACAGTATTTAAAGGGACTCATTGTTTCAAACAGACTCATTGAATTCCTTAGAAACAATTTAAGAAGCCACAAGGGAAATGAGTTTTTATGGTCTCATCATTTCTTTGATGTAAAAGTGCACACTCCATCTTTTTGGCATTTTGTTCAACAGTGGAGCACATGAAAAAAGAGCCCCACTGTGCATAAAGAGAATAAAATATGTTCGAGAAGAAACAGGAAAAGAGATTCAGGTTAATATGAAGGTCAACCTCTTTCCATGTTTCAAATCTGCACTTTGCTGAGATCTTAAAGAGAAGTAAAAAAAGCTTTAATCTTCAGTGCTGTCACCCCTTAGCTGGAGAAGAATTAAAATCCAAACAGAGATGTTTTGGCTGATGTTACAGCGGTGAATTGCTGTTAGATTTTAAATTATCTGCCCCTGAAAATACTGGACCTTATATGACACACATTGCACTTTATGTTAAATAAAGCTAAAGCCTCGTTAAGGGTCTTAACAAGCTCCCAGACCATTTTTATGTTCCCCTCACCTCTTTCTGCACAGGAGGGCAACGCACTACTCCAGCCCAGGGAGCCTCAACCTGCAGCACAGCCACAGACCCGGACCAGTCTGGACAAACCAGCCCATCTCCCTGGCTGCTTCCACACTGTATCTGAAGCTAACCCCAAGAACCAGCTGCAGTTTGATGTGGTTCCACAACTCAGAGATCTTGGTGCCCTTCCCCTCCCCAGTGTGCACTGGCCAGAGGTGACCATGCACCCTCAAGTAGGCAGCAGGTACAACATCGGGTCGGGACTCCAGACCTCTCTACAAGCGTGGTGTGCAGGCAGCCAAGCCTTCTACCTGCGGAAGGGGAGCACAGCACACCTCTGCTCACCGCCTTGTTGTAGAACAAGCAGGATGCACTGCGACGTGTTCAGGTACCATGAAATTGCAGATGGACACCAAAGAGCAAAACAACTCAACAGAATCTGTGTGAAAAGTCTCCATCTCAGGTTAACTAGAAGACGTCTCTCTGGGGGCAGACAAGGGATAATGGTTTTAAATTAAAGGAAGGTGGATTCAGACTAGATGCAAGGAAGACATTTTTTACAATGAAGATGCTGAAACACTGGGACAGGTTGCCCAGAGATATGGCAGATATCCCAACCTTGGAAACCTTCAAGATGAGGTTGGACAGGGCTGTGAGCGACCTGATCTAGTTGAAGATGTCCCTGCTCATTGCAGGGGGCGTTGGATTAGATGACTCTTCAAGGTCCCTTCCAACCCAAACTGTTCTATGATTCTATGATTCTACATGTGGAACACTCTCTGCCAAACCCACTCTGGGGCTGTTTTTTTAACTTATTAAAAGAAAAAGAGAAAAAACCAAGCAAAAGAGGTTACAGCTTAAAGCATGAGCTGACAGGACTGCTATAGAAATATTTCATCAGCCACTTAGAAATGTAACTTAAAATGGTTTTTTAACGACAATATTTTATGCATCTACTCGGTTACCTCTCCTTTGCTAGACATGCTAGACAATGACAATGCATTCTATTTATAACTTATCAAAGCTGAAAGTCAGTTTTTTCAGTCACGTAACACAAGTATGTTTTACCAGTAGTGGTGGAAAAGGTAAAAATTTTCCCTTCTGCCTAGCTGGATTCTTTTCCTTCATAAAAGTGAAACATAAATATAACAAAGGGATTGACCAATTAAAAAAAACCTCCCAAACCTGTCTTCCAAGTATTGTCCTATCTGGGGTATGTTATATTAGACAAAAAGAAGCAGGCAAGAATCTGTATTTGGACTAACACAGGGATGAGGCAAATTATTTGCACATAGACAGAAGAATTTCCCTATTATTTAAAACTATGAACATGTAACGAACATGGTAATTGGAAGTATGGGAAATAAAAGAATAAATGTTACCTGTGATACAGTTTAACAGCTAAATGTTAATAAATCTAAGAAATCAGAAGAAGCTGTTTATATGGCAGTTGCTTAGAGAGTTGACAATAAAAATAGTATATTTTGCTATTGTCTTTGCATATTTACTTTAAGTAGTGTTCCCTAGGAATACACTGCTGAACTGGGAAGCTGGGTTTCCATGTTTTCTTCCTGCTCTGTGTCTACAGCTGTTATTTTTCTTTTCCTTTTTCATATATTTAACTTGAAGAGAGTTCTTATTTCAAAATTTAAGAGCTTCCAATTTCGGTCTTGTATCTTTCTTTCCTGCACTACAGTCTTCCATTATAGTCCACCAGAGGCAAAAATGGTCTTTTTTTTTTTTTTTTTTTTCTAGAGGATTTCCATAATTAACAAAATTCTTGACATTTAACTACTAGTGAAAGCACAGCTTAGGGTATCCCCAGGAAAAAAAATAAATATAGAAGACAGAGTTCATAGATGTTTCTGTTTTCCAGCTCATAGAAATAGCTGCTTCAGCTCCTAGGCATGGAGTAGGAACCACTCTAAATGGATCTGGAAAGGTGGCAGGAACAATTGTGTCTGCTTCTACCCCATAACTGGCTACTATTGTGCCCCAAGCGGCTCATCAGTAAACTGAAATCAGTTAACTGGAAATAATAGTGACTATCACTAGCCGAATGCTGAACACCAAGTGAATAGGAGTGAGAAGACACAGCTGTTCTGTTCTATGAAATCCATACTATAGCTATAGAAGCTGCTGTAGTCTTTGCCATTTGTTCAGGAAAAAAACCAACAACCGAGAAATGATAGCGGTATTAAGATTTTTCTAACCGATCCAGATGTAAACCACATTTCATTTAGCATGCCTAAAGCCAACAGCTCCTTGTGTAAGTACAGAGCTCAGCACTGCGTTACGTTAGCCTTTAATATCTTTGAAATTTAGTTCTGTTCCCTTGATTTTTAAATTGTGTTAATCTTTATTGTTCAAAATGGTGGTGTTTAACTGGGGTAATACACCAGTTCTAGTGTTTGATGGAAAGATGCTCATCATGGCAACATCTAGGAAAGAGGCTGATTAAATGCACCACTAGCTGCAATGATTTTTAGAAGAGGGAATAAAGTCACAGGTTGAGATAAACAGCAGCATGAGATTACAGCATCGGAAAAAAATTATTTGGAGAACAAAACAAAGAATAAGTATTTTTCTCTCCACTGTGAACAAACTTTACATTTCAGTCCTCTGGCTTAGTGCCTTTAGCTCTCATTTTAACCTTCTTGTTCTACTGAAACTTTTTTGCATCAGAATTCTGCAATCTAATGTCTTTCAGTATCAATTTAAATTTTTTTCTTCACCCTTTCATCCTTTAGTAACAACCTAGACACAAACATACCTATTCTACATTTTGTTCCTCAGTACAAAGTGCAATTTATACTTTTGCTTGTTCCATCTTCAGTCCCCCAAGCATATTTAAATGATGTAGCTGACTGGATTCCTTAGGAAGAATTCTGAAACCACTTCTGAGCAGAATATTTACTCATTGACTGGAGAAAATGTTTCCAATTTTTGTATACAAAATACTTGAATGTGAAGATGGCATGTTTAAACTAAGAAGAGATCATATCCCTTTAGTTAAAAAAATCATGGGTGTTCTGCAAAAATATCAATTAGTATTTCTCTGTAGCTGTATTACTTCTTTAATTAAATGCATCTTGTGAGGGGGTGTAGGGGGCATGAAGACTGTGCCCTTTACAACACAGGCAGTACCCTGCAAACCATGGACACTGGAACCAATGTGAATAATGGACTTATAAGTGGCTGCAGAAACTGCTGCCTCATCCCGGGAATTGCACCGTTATTGATTTCCTGCCCATGAACCCGTCTCCCTTGCCCTTCAACCTGCCTCCACAGTGGCTGCACTCATGAAATATATCAAATTGAGAGCACCTAAAGATCAGACTAAAACTGCAGAGCACTACTAATATGCAAATAACTGCCTTTTTTTTTTTCTCAAGGAATTTTTTTTTTTTTTTTTAGGATATCTGTTTTCCATACTCTCGCTTTCCTCTTCATTTGGATGTTGCAGGGAAGGTACAGGCTCATTAGGCATCCTGGCAGGTTGTTCTTTTACTGCAGAGGGAATGTTTCATGGACCTTTTTGGCATTGATTCCTGGCCAGGTTTTGGAGAAGGTCACTGCGAACTCCCCCTTTGCTCTTACATCACTACAAACTATGCTGGTTTTGGCTTTGAGACCCACTAGTGGAAGGAAGTAGTGTGCCAAGTGCTGGAGAAAGTGTATTTATTTAGAGATGACACTTATCAACAACATAGTGAGTAACAAAATTCCTTCCTTAGAAAAATAAATACTATATCCTACAAGTGACTGGCTATAGTCAACAATGCACAAGCCACAACCACTGAAGAGAATTCCCCAAAATCCCAATTATAGTACGTGCACATTGGTTTCACAAAGCAGATAATAGCTTTTCTGATACTTGTTAAGAAGAAAAATTGTCAGGAACCTACGTAACAGTTCCTAATACATAAACTGTAATTCTACAATGCTCTAATAATGTTGATGAAAAGCAGAGACAGAATTGGCAGAGGAGAAAGAAGGAAAACCATCATCTTAAAAGTTAAATTGGTACAAAGCCAAAGAACAATATTTTTTAATAATAACGCTGAGGAATATTACCCTTTTCAAATTCCATAAAAATTGTCTACTAGACTATTTAGGAATAGATGTCTTGTCTTAGCTAGAAATAAACATTCAGGGGAAAAAAAACCTAACCAGCTGCCAATCCTCTGACTTACTGTCAATCAAACTGTATGATAAACCAGAAAGAGATGATTGTCAGGCCAGTTACAATGAGGAGTTAAAATCGCAGTGCCCTGACTTATTGTCAGTCAAATTGTATTACAAACAAGAAAAATATGACTGTCCAACCAGTTACAATAGGATGGCCCTTAAGATATAGTACAACACAAAGGAAAAAATTATACCTAAGCTATTATATGAGAAACAGAAGACCACGTGAAGTGAAGAAAATATTAACTACCATTAACCACTCAAGTTCTCCTGTCTTTTTGCTTTTAATGTGTCTCTTCTATCCACCATTTAATAGGTGAAGAAAAATGGGAACTACCATTCTTACCACTCACACCTGTAGCAGGTATCTTGTCTGCATTAAGCTCTGTGGCCAGGAGTTAATTGCCTCTATTGCAACAGTAAATAGCATCACTAATCTGTCTGCACCCTGGGAATCCTTGACAGGTGGCTCTTAACCATTTGCGTTACTCTTCTCCCTTTTAAATTCTTCCCCGTGTGGGACAGTGCTGGTCAAATTCTTTTTTTGCATGTGTTTGTAGGCTGTCTGGAGAGAAAGAAAGCACTGATGGGAAGGTCAGGAGAGGGAAATGGGTGAGAAACTCTTGCTCCAGTAATTAGCTCTGATCCTGCAATGCTGAGCAGAAATTTGGCAAGCAGGGGAGGGGAATGAGTGTGGACCCAGACTGATCAAGTCTAATTTGGGACCAAAAGAGAAAGAAGCAGCAAAATCAGGATCACAACCAATATATTCATTCACAATCCAGGCCACTGATCTTCCCACTGTGGTCTTTTTTTCTGATGCTCATATAGGATCTAGATTCTTCTGTGTCACTATTTCCCCTTCCCTCAACCCTTGTTGGTTTTCTTTTCCCTAAGATGTTATTTAGCTTGAATTATATGACAGTAATGCTGTCTTTAAAACATTAGTGTAATTGAACCGAAATGCTACAGCCTTTCCTTCTTAGTTAACCTTTGAAAGACACATTTATTTAAGAAATACTCAGCAGCGCCCTTCTTTTGACTCTCTGGCTGAATTCACCTGTAGGATTCTCCAAATTTATCATGAGCATAATAATGCAGGAATGAAAAAGATAATAATGAATTTTAATTTTATTTTTAGCTGAAAATGCAATGTTCATTTGTGGAAAATGTCAGGATACTTTTCAGGGTTTCTATGTTCAATGTCACAGCTTCCTATACACTACTTATACAAAAGAAGATGCAGTTGAACCTGGTTTTCACCCAGGGAAAAAAATGTTAAGGACTCGAGACTGGCCTGTGAAACCAGAGGAGTCTTTGACTTGTTGGGCAAGAAGATTGGGACTAAATTCTGCATGGGGAAAGCAGGAACCGTGTGGCTCTGGGAAGGGACATTTTTGAATAAAAAAAACCCCAAACACCTGAGTCATGGAAAGAAATTAATGTTGAGGCTGACCAGGCAAAAGGACTGGAATTTTAAGCTTGTGTTTATGGTGATGCCATGGCTGCAGAGGCTTCAGTGTTGCATTATCAGTGTAATTCATGAGGTTTTGAAGCAAAAGGAGATTGCTGGGACTAAGGGAAAGCCTCCCTTTCTGTAGCTATCTCAGTCCTAAATATTCTCTCTCCCAGTGCCAAACACTATACCACACACAGGTCTGAATGACCACCCAGCCAGAGGGACCCGGTGCTTTTTTCTCCCTGCTACAGGCAGGCTGACTAACGTTTGTAAACTCTTTGCAATCTGCTGGTGTCATTGCTACGTATCACCAGCTTAAACATTCAATATTTTAAGTAAATAGAGGACTGTGGTGCTGCCAGCCTGATAAATATCAGAGGATTAAATTTGCTTAGAAAACCTGAAGTACTTGCAAATTAATTTAGTATATTTAATCTGTGTTTAGGAGAAGGAAAACCCCTTCATTTTAATATTGAAGCTCCATGTAATTTTTATGTGCATACTGTTCCACTCTGTTCCTAAGTACATGAGAGGCAAATAACGCTGTTTCTTTGGGCAGATGGATACATTACCAAAAATGACAAGCCCATTAGATCAACAAGGACTATATAATTATCACAGGGAAATAAAGCCAATAAATCTATCTGGTATAAATTATAGCCTTATGAAGTCATACATAATGAAATAAATATTTAATTTTTCTAAAATCCAAATTCTTGCTTTAGAAACAGGAATATTAAAAATTAATTTCCATTTCTTATGATGGGTACAGTGTGGTTGAGTGGTTTCTGCATGGGCATGTACTCCCAAGCACTTCTTGATCCTATTCCTGGTTCTGACATCGATTCAGACTGTGATCTGAGACAAATCATTCAACCTCTCTGTACTCCTTTGCCTATCTGTAAAGTCGAGATAATGCTCACCCACTTCACAGAACCATTAGGAGAATTAAGAAACATCTGTTCTGCATCTTGAAGACACAAAATGCTCTAAAAATGCAAAACAGCATTATTCACCAAATGGATAAAACCTTCTAGGGTTTGGAGATTTTTGCTTTGTCACCAAATTTCTTAGTACCCAGCAGGAGTGGTTTCTCCCTCAATAATTTGGTCAGCTCCCTCTTTCTATAGGATTTATTATTTCACTCTCCTAGCTAAGGCTGTCACCATTAAAAGAGAGATGTTTACTGTAAGTCGGCTCTTCGCTAAAAATAATTGGCAGTGTGTTCTTTGCAGAAACAGAGCAGAGAGCTTGTTCTCTGCAAAAGACTCAACCCCTGACAATGCAGATCCTGCTCCACGAACAAAGATTCAAACAGTGCCCGGTTCTTAATTAACGAGGGAAGGTGAAGGCAAAGGGCTATCGAAGGTTATAAAACTCTGCAATGGGAGCACCAACCAAGAGAAGAAAGGTTTAATAATTAGAACTTTTGTGGTTTATCTGAAGAGAAACAGCTTCTCTACAATGAATGAAGAAAATATCAAGAACTGTGCAACCCGCATGGAATAGTGGGTAGCAACTCTATGAATATGATGGCAAGATTTGTATTTCAAAACAGAAGTACAATTGGTTTCCTTCTTTAAACAAACATATTTCATGCTACACTATATATTATATCTACCCATTCAGTGTGCAGCATACTTCCAAAATTATTTGAGTTCTTTGTCTGTCTGCCTGCCTACTCAGGCAGTATTTATTTGCCTCCCTTCAGTATTTGTCTACTTTTCTGAAGTAAAAGGCAAATGATCGTAGTGATACCATATCTTTTTCATTGTTATAATGTCAAGTAAATTCTATTTGTACACCTGAAATTCCAGTAAAATGTTTTAGATATGTAGGAGTGGGCCTTGTATTCTAAAGTAGTCGTTCTTTTTAAAAAAAAAAAACTGTACAGCTCACAAAAACAAACAAAAAACCCAAACCCACCAAAATCAAAACACCCCAGACTTCGTAACTGATTAGGGAGAAAGATAAGATTTACAACCTATTTTTGTCAGAGGTGGTTTAAAGGTGGTTTTACATGTTCTGCTCTGCTTGAGTGGCATTAGCAATGACCTTTGCATGATTAACTCAAAAGCCTAACCTGGAAAGATAGCCTTTAATTTAAGCTAGGCTTTAATTGCCATTATTATGGAATTCACTTTGGCCTTGGAAGTATTTAGTAGGCTGTAAAAGAGTGTCTATTCCAATAAGCTCTGTTACCTACCACCTGTCTATCTCCCTTACATACAGTCACAGATTACAAGGGCAGAAAGAACTGTTACCATCATACCTCCTCCTCCTCCAGACCCATCTGTTGGATATCCTTAGTGGTCCATGTCCTCTAGCCCTGGTCAAGCTGCAGTTGACACGAGTTCCTCCTTCTAGCAACTCAGTTGTCTTGATTTAAAGATTTCAAGCATCCATTCTGCTTTTGGACAGTTGTTTCTTGGTTTTAGGCACTGAGTAGTTTGGCTGGATCTTGTTATGCTTTTGTGTGGAAGAGAATGGAGCTGTCACTAGGAATGACAAAATAAGTATTTGTAGGCTGATCATATCACTACTTAATTTTCTTTTAAAGAAGAGTGAGCTAATTAAGCTTCTAAATACATGGTAGGTTTTCCAAACCTTGAATAATTTTTGTAGCCCTGTAGTGAATCCTCTCCATTTTGTCAGCTTACTTTCTAAAAAACCCTATTTTAAAATGAACTTCATTATTTGACTGCAGTCTCAGCTAGAAGGTGAAGATTTCTAGAAATCATAATTTTTTCACTGCTCTTCCTGTAGATATGTAAATCCAAGCTCACAGAAGAAAGATAAAATGACAATACCTGGAATAATCAGTTTGCTGTACAGCCACCAAACCAATTCCCTTCCACGTACGTCACGCACAGTGCTATTTCCAGCGACCAAGGGAAATCATGGAGAAAACCACGCGGGCTAAGCTTTGATGTCCCATAACCACAACAATTGTCCTGAAGCTGCATCAGCTAGAAAAAGACCTCAAAAGTGGTTATGTCCGTTGCATTCGTACCCTCTCTTTCTGAGGCAATTCACAGCATTTCACAAACGCCACCCTAGGATTCACACATACCTGGGGCACTTCAATTGGCATGCAGGCATTGTGCTTTAGATTTGGATGGAGGATTGTGCTGACATGGCCCAGGGAGCTCAGTCTGAGCTCTGTGCTCAGCAGTGTCTGCAGAACAGCTGGAACCCAGCAGCATCTGTAAGGGACGGGGGCAACCCACCAGAGCACAAGTGTGGGCTGTCAAAATTACAGGCAAGCATACATGGTACTACTACAGCAGTGGTTTACTTCTATACATGGAACATTTTGTACGCTTATATCCATTCCTCTATAGCTGTTTATCCATATATGTTGCTCTTGCACAATGCCAATATAATGCCCAAATATGTCATCATTTCTAAAATATGTAAGTGCTCTGGCTGAACTCGTGAACAGCTATAAAATGTAATGTAGGAGTTTGAAAACATACATGAAATAACAATTTCTGAGAAGTCCTCCTTTTGTTGTTTGTTTCCATTTAGATTTAAACAAACAAAAAAAGTAAAATTTGTTTTCTGTCTAGAAAAGAAAAAAAAAGACAAAAATTTTCAAAGCCCAGAGAAAATGGAGTTCATATGGTAGCCATTCTCAAATGCACTGTGAATACCACCTACAAAATATGCTTTAGATAAATTTTGCAATTTCCTCTTGCTACATTCTCTGGAAGTATTTTACATTCTGCCTTGGGCATAGATCTCAACACAAAGGACAGGATAATGCAGCCCCAATTCGTGTCAAAGTGTACCTATGCCATGAAAAATCTCCCTGCCTTTAATGAGATATTGGTCTATCTAAGGCATACTAATATGAGCAAGAGTTGATGACTAACATGAGCATCTGCTTCAAAAATACCACAGCTAGAGCTGAGATATTATTATAGACAGTCTATTGTACTTGCAAAAGACAAGTAAAGAGTTCTTGGTTGAGAATACATGTCAGAAAAATGACATGTTTTCATCACTTCCAGCCATAGTTAAAAGACTCTGAATACATTAACCAGCTGAAGGAAAAATACTTGCAGCTTTTGTATCACAGAGGGAATCTGTAAATGCAAGTTATAATGTAACAGACAATTAGTGTGAATTCAACCGTTCATCATTTCTCAAAAGTTCATAATTTATTTTTTTAATGCACACAGAGAAATGTAATATTTTTCACCAGGTTTACAGTGATCCAGTTTGGGGGCTCCAAGATCGCAAAAGCAGTTTTGGGTGGGCAGGACTGACTCAGTAACTGTAGCTGAGGAGTTATTTAATACAAAGCTTTAGATCTTTAGTTATTTCAGCCCAAGTATATGTTCCTGCATCCCACTTCAGAATGATCCAAATCCTTCTGATGAAAACCTGGTTGATAATTCAGCATGCCAACTGGCACAGCATCCTGGGCTTTGCTTTCAAGAACTTCTTACCGGTAGTAGCTGTTTCTTCTGATTTCTTTCCTAAATCAGACTTGTTATTTCCTTTATACAGAAGACTTCAGCCATACTCCAGGGACTGAATTCCAAGAATGAATACGGATGGCTGTGTTGCCTCTAGGAATGCATGGCATTGTTTCTGAAAGGGATTGCTTGTGCTGGCACTGGCAAGCATCTGAGGAGAGCTGTTTGGAGAAAAGTTTTCCTCTTGTCATCACCTACTGACTCAGAATCACCCTTTTATGAAATGAGTGTGCCCGGGTGGATGGACAGTACTGGCCCTTCTCACTTCTCATCTCAGTGTTTCTCAAGCTGGCTCAGACATCCCCGAATCCAGACTGATGGAATGAGCCTGTTACAGCTTTGACAGGAGTACGCTGCCATTTCACGATGAGGGAATGGAAGTATAGGGTCTGGCCCTTAATCAAATCAGACTTTCAAAGAAAATCTCGATAGACTTAAGAACTGAATGCAAAAATAATATGCTAGTTGTAAATAACACTTTTTTTTTAAAAAAAAACATATCTTTTTGATTACTTGTAGGAAGCAAAGCAGGCAAAACAGAAAAAAGTTACTAGGAAAGGTGTGGCCACGCAGGCAAAAGGTGTGTGGACCCCGCAGGCTTTTGTCAAAATATCTACAGCCGTGAGCATTACTGAAATAGCTAAAAGGAAGCACAATGGGATTTGTACTACAAAAAGTCTGGAAACAAGAGTATGTATCATTACCCAGAAAGAAAACCAGCAATTTTCAAATGTATATATAAAGAAAAAGAAAGTAAATTGAAACCTTTACACAGCTGAGGTTTTCAGTTCCATTTAAAATATGACGCTAAAAACAGGGAACCAGATCCCTTAAAATGTTCCTGTACTTGTGCAGATTCTTATCCAGCCCATCCGTGTTGATACCATCCTCCACTAAGCTTTACCATCCCGTCACAAATCTCATTTTTTCTTATGCATTTAGAGCAGCACCAATTTTGCTATGACATACAAGAAGAAGAGTGTTAATATAAATATGAGACTGCGAGGCAAGAGACCTAGTTATTATTCCCTGCTCCTCTGGTGCTCCTGCAGAAGAGCACTTTCTGCCACAGGCTCCAGGAATGCCATACTCCTTGGTATCCATGAAATCTCCAGACAATGTCATGCTGAAAGAAGCTAAAGATAAGCAAAGAATGAATATTAATTGTCACCAACCATCTCTAGCGTATTTTATCACTGTATTTAGTGATATTTTCTTTTCCTTGCTTGAATTACTATAAGCAGACCCTTATTTCCTCCATAGGTCCAGCCTTTCCCCTTCTCTTCATTTATCCCCACAACTCCCCTAAAAAGGAGACAAAATTTATTATAAATTTTATAATGACCAAATTAACTGGCACTTCCAGGCTGCCTCAGCTGTCATTGTCTGTGATGGCAGGAGATGTTTTGCCAGCACGACTTTCACGAAAAGATATATGTACATATATATAGCCAAGAACAGTGTGGGAGCTGTTTCCAAAAAAATGCTCAAAGTCACTAGTGACATGAGAGTTATTAGTATATATCATTTCTACAGTGTCAAATTGAAATAATGACAAATAAAAGGTGCTTTCCTAGAAAGTAAATGCTATAAAGCTGTTTAATTAATATGATGGCTTAGTAGGTGCCATTAAGCATCTCTTTAGGTTAATTTTAGTCTCAGCAGGGGTATGGATAAATAGGAAGTAATTCTACACCTTCTTCCAGATAAAGCATCATTTGATTAGGTTAGAAGACACTGGGCTTTTCCAGTCCTTGTATTTATCTGGCTGTGCTACCAGGTGTCAAATTCTCTGTTTTAAGCCTTACAACAGAAATAAGCCCACTTATGAAAAAAAAAACCAAACAAACAACTAATAAATAATAGTTTAAGCCTACACTGCCCTCTTACTCACACACTAAGACATGTGAGAATTTGAGGCTAAACTTGCAGCTGAAGGGCACTGTCCATTTCTGGAGTAGAACTACATTTTTGACCACCCTTCCGCTCTTACCCAAAGCCAGATCAGCTCGTTTTTATTTAAGTCCATAGCATGCAAGAGAGGACACAAGGTAATACGGTGATTTATCTGAACAGTGCACTTCCAGTGAAAAGCTCTATCATAGCTGGTTGTCTCCAAAGACAACTGTCTATATAAGAAACACAAAGCCACATCTATGGTAGTACTTCTAGAGTTACACTCTCAGCATTTCCTAAGTCAGCACACTTGATGTATTCCTGCTATTTCACAGTTAAAACCCTATCTTAATAAATCCTACAGACTTCTCTTTCAAGCATTTCTTAAATATGTAGAAACTAAGAGCGCACTCGCTTTTCTTACAGGTTGCCTTTTTAGCGAGGAGACCTATTTTATATGAAATGGCATCAGTAACTGAGACAATTAAACAAACACGTTAAAAAGGCTCCAGCAATTGATTCTGACAGAAGCAAAATACTGCACTGGAAGTGCAGAGGAAATGCTATGGTGTAACTGTGTTACGTTACACACAGGCTGACAAACAGATTTCCAGGGCTTCAAATTTAAGCATTAAAGTTCAGATACTTAAAAGTTTAAATATTTAAATCTGGATTTACTTGTTATCCTAAGCAGCCTCCTGCAGGTTTACAGGCCTAAGTTCTTCAGATCTGTCTAATTCTAGGCTGCCTTTGCACGACACGTTAGAGCAGGTTTTAGCGAACACACTTGTTCCCGAGTTGTTGTAGCAACATCAGCCTGTTCTGAGATCAAGCGTGTAGCTTGGACATTGCTCATCCTGGGGAGTGCTAAGTAACCTGCAGGGTTCCAAACCTCAGTTGCCCTAAGGCTCTTTGATACACAAGATAAAAAATTAATTGAGAAATATGTCCTGTAGCACCTATACCTTGGCATCTGCCTGCTCTCATTCTCAGCACAATGAGGAAGTGAAACAGAAATGTTAAAAAAACCACAACCAAACAAACCACACACACGCACAAAAATAAAAAAGATAAATTCATTTTTTTATACTTACAGCATCTCAAAATTGGAATACAACAATAGGTCAAGGCAACTTAACACATGAGAGAGAATAAAGGGTGTATGAGAGCATTTTAATAAGACATTCACTATAAGACGCAAGTAAGTGATAGGATTTTTTTTATAACAATCAAAATAAAAAGAGGACAGAGATGAAAGCACTACCTAACACACATTATTAGCATTATCTACAGTCTAGGCCAGGCTTAGTTCCACTGAATGGTTCCTCTGCTCACTTATTATTAGCCATTTTTGTGGTCTTTAAGTGGTGAAACCACAGAGAACTTGTATTCCTTTCCCTACCACAGTGGAGAGTTTAATATAGAAGATGTATCGGTGTTTAAAGCCCTGATACCCTCTCTCTGAAGGTGTACCTGCGTGGTGGGATGTGGGTTTCCGATTCTGAAAGAAGACTCTTCATCAGACCCATTCCCAGAACTTCTTTACACATTCTCATTGTAAGTGTTGCACACTGATAAAGTAGCCCCTCCTTACATTCACATACTTTGTGACTGACCCTGAGCAAGAAAATCCTGCTTTGTTCTGCCTCTTTGGGCGATCCGCTGGTTTTCAGTTTGATGGTGTACTTGTTTATATTCATAAACTTCATTGTGTCTCATGGCATGACAACATTTTGGGGAAAAAGGGGAGAGGCTAATCCCACACCCCATCCTACAGAGCCTTATAAGTGACTCTTTCTAAGCAGACGAAAACCTTGATTTTTTTATCCTGAAACCAGGGTTGCCTGCAAGCCCGTGCAATCAACACACCGGGCAGAGATCTTACTGTCAAGCCACCCCTTCAGTGCAGCTTCATTCTTCAAACTCTTGAGCACCATTAAAAGAAACACTGAAATATCTCTCTTCTTAGACTTAAATCTATTTTCATCCCACACCAACATGGTGCTGGTTACCAGCAGGGTTACTGGGGTTACTGGGGATACCTTATTTCTGTCGGAGGAAAACGGTAGCTCAGGAAATGAAAATATGATGAAGAAAGACAGAAATTATTTTAGCATCATTTCAAACTCCTTGTGTTGGCACTTCTGGAAAAAAACAAGTCTTTTCCTTCTTCCCCCCTTTACTCTGTGAGGCAGAGAGCCTGTGACAGGACCTGAACTCTGTAAATACCACACTACCGAAATTCAGGATATGCCTCCTCCGGCATAAAGCTTTGCTTTTGACATTTGCATGAGATCCAAAGGCTGAAAGCTTTTGGAAACCTAGGATGGAACAGGGGCGTTGGGGGGGGTGGGTTGCTGAGCCTAGGCTGCCTGCAATTGCAAAAGAATATCCATAACATTATCAATGTAAATTCATCATTAGCTGGTCTAACATCTGCTGGGTAGGTTGCTCTTGCTACTGCCATTATAAAACCATTTGCAAAACCAAAGTCTTTTAATCATTAGAAAATGTCTAATTTCCAACCTAAATGTACTTGGGGCCAGTGGCTCTTTATCTGCACTCAAGCCAGTGCTACAATCTGTTCTACCTCAAATACTTTCTGTAATTCTCTGGCGGTTACTCCTCTCCCCCACGATATCTTCATGGCTATCAATATTAACTTTTCTCCAGCTTGACTTCACCAAGGTGGACAATCCAGGCTCTCAGGTTGTTTCTGTTCTGGATCCAGGCTTTATAAGTCAAAAGACAGATATCTATGTCATGCATTTTTGAGATGCAATCAGTTCCAGCTTTTTGACCTAAAACCTGGCAGGCCAGTTTGCTGAAGCGTAACACTATCTGGATGTCTCCTCGAGACGCGTTAAGTTCAATAGAATTGGAGAAAAGCAATGCTCTCCCCCTACTAAAAAATAAAAATATGTTAAGCAAATATTTCTCACAAAATTAGCTTTAACCCCAAGGGAACCCAAAACCTTAGGGAGTTACTTTAAAAATATTAATGGAGGAAAATAAGGAATTTTAATGAATATATGCTAAATATCTTATGACTTGAAACACTTCAGATGCAATCGATCTCACCACAGTGCTGACAAGTTAGGGAGCAGCGAGCACAGAGACTTATCACAGAAAAAGCTCAAAACAGAATTACATTATTTGCTTGTCACCAAAGCACTAATACTGAGAGGCTGTGGGAAGGCAATTTACATACAAAATTGGAGCCACATAACTAATGTACTCTGATTTTTCACTCAAACTACATTTCAATGACAGGAAGGTCTTTTTCTGTAGCCACATGCTTAGGAAGTGGTGATTGTGTTCCTCCTCCCCTACCCCTTTCTCTATGGCACTGGGGAATTATTTTGTGTTCTGCTGGAATGTGTAAGGTAGTCTAATGAAATCTGGCCAGCCCCTGTCTTCTCATCATTTCCAAATCCCTAAAAATACTATTTACAAAGTATGCAACTGGAAAGCTACACTGAATAATGTATAAAGAACACATTTCTTTGAATTTAATAACCTTTTGATGGCAAAAAAATTGACAGACTGAAGGGTGTTATTCTGCCACGTAGCAAGCTAGATGAAGAGCTCTGGACAGTTTCTTTCTTCAAGCACATCCGCCTCCTGGAAGGGGATACCTGGGAGTGCAATTATGTTGCTTGCTTTTTTTTTTTTTTTTTTTTTACACAAATTTGGTGGTGGTTTGGTGGGTTTTTTTCCCAGAAGTCTTCTCTTGGGTGTTAAACTGACTGCCTAGAACCAGCCCTTTCTCCTCTATCACATGCGATCGCTTCCTTGCTGACTCAGCTATTCCTACCTGGGTGGGCAAGACAGCGATCTAAATTCAAAAGGACCCTGCTGACCTCCTCTTGGTGATGGCAATGCCCCGTTGCAAGAACCCACCTGCACCTCGTGGGTCCTGGTCCTGGTAGCAAAGGGATCTCCCACTGCCAAGAGCAAGGCCATGCCCAGGAACACCATGGGGCTGGTGTGCTGGATTTACCCTGCCTCTGAGAAGAACGTGCAACCAACAGGCATGCAAAGGGCCAAGGCAGGGCTTGTCCCAGTGCAACACCTGCACTGGTTAGACAACTTCACTTTCTCATCCACTCAGTTGCCCTCCTCCCCTTCCGTCCCCTCCCAGCCACGAGGCAGGAGAAGCAGTTCACGCACAGTGTTACTGCACATTTCAATGTTTTACTACTGCACAAAATCAATGAGCATATATTACTGCACATTTCATTCCACAACTTCAGGAAATTCCTCAACAGTCCTCCCTGTTAATAGGCATATTATTACCTGTGTTTTATTCCCACTGTAAAAATTAGTCATAATATACCATCTGTTTTCCCCCTTAGTCAGCAGCTAGCATATAGTGTTATGTGCAAGAGCATCAGTGGATTCTTTCAGAGTGCAGATATATTTTTCGTGATCATTTTGAATTTTTCATTTGTAGAAAAGTAGATTTCTCCCTTTTCAGGGATGATTGTTACATTATGCTTTTTGTGAGAAAGCAGAATTTTTAATTTAACCCCTGCAGCAGTCTTGGTTACAAAATGCATATTGCATATGAGATACTTAATGTGCACAGCTGGTGTGACCATTTAAAAAAATTAGGGAGAAAATCGCTTCTTGGTTTTCAATTTTCTCCCCAAAAGAAAAAAAAAAAAAGGCACATTTTGTTCTGCTCTAATTAGTATGTGTGCCAGTGCATGACTTCCAAAGCAGGCAGATGCTTTGAATGAAGTGTAATGTAGATTTTCATTAATCTTCTTTGGCACAAGACTTTTCTTCTGCTATGTGTATGCAGGAAGTAATGACTAGAAAAGATGAGCAATCACAGGCAGTTCTAACCAACTTAAGCTGGCTTTTGTAAAGGGCAAGACAGGGTCATAAAAGAGTATGGTTACCTCAGTGTCTGACATCTCCTGGTTTCTGGTTTTTCATTATAATGAAGGGTTTGGGATAATTCCTCTTTAATGCAAAATATCAAATTCAGATATGGGAACTCTAAAGAAATTAAATATCAATATAGCGAAGAACGCACACATTTCAATCAGTTATGTGACTGACTGAAGGGAAACCATAGATACATTTTCCTTAGAGCAGGCAGAGAATTAAAAATTGAACTTCCTGAAACCACTTTCCTCTCTAAAAGGAATAAGGAGAGTTTTTCCGTCTTGCTGGAAATGAAAGCCTGTCAATGAACAGGTTTAGAGTAAAGTTGGAATTACTTTCATCTTTTCCCACCTTAATTTAGGGATATTCTAGATTGCTTTAGTTATGGCTAAGGAAGAAAAAAACCTTGGGGCAGAGACTGTGCATGTCTCCTCTTATTAAATAGCCTAGATGGGTTATCCTACCAAAGATGCAGATTCCATGTTGGTGAAGGTCCATGTGTCATGACAAGAACTGAAGATGCTGCAGGCTTATTTGCCAGCAGCAGAAAGCACTCTCTTGTCAGGAAAAGATTGACATAAAGAGTGAAAGTTGCATATAAACTACCCTTCAGACATAGTCTTTTAATTATGAGCACATACTGAGGATGCCTTTTCCACTGTTGCGTTCTTGCATTCAGCATAAATAATTTTTTTTAAAAAAAAATCTGCTCCATTTGGGGAACACTGCTGTTATTACCTTTTGCTTTTCTGTAGTCTCTTCCATGTCTTTTTCTCTCACAAGCCACTCGCTGATTCTCTCTGCACTCCTTCCCTTCATTTGTGAGCTTTGCATCTTGTCCTTTAACAGATTGCTGGTCTATACATTACATTTAGGGATTAACTCCTAAACAGAAGTAATGGGACTGGGAAGTTCACGCTCCCTCAGAGGCATTGACTTGGGCAAACACTGGCTCAGCTGTTTGATTTCCCCTTTCAGAAGAATCCTTCCCGCAAGTATGAGGTCAAAAAATATAGCTTCTTACCTGAAAGCCTCAGCTTTCAGCAGCAGACCCCTAAACATATTATGTGGGATATTTCTAGGCTAAAGACATCATGTTTGACATCTATGCATAAGAAAAATTAGAGGGAAAAAAAAGTTCCTATAATAACAAAATCATTAATTACACAAATGGATTTCTATTTACAGTGCAAGAGAAATGATGACTTAAGAAGATTACAGAGCAGCGTGCAGTACAGAACACTGCTTTCAGGAAGAGCACAAGCCAAAAAGAATGAAAATTGTATGCCATCATTTGAGCTAATACACAGGGGATACAAAAAAATAAGTTCAAAAAACCAAGCAAAAGGAAACGTACTTCTATCTGACCTCTTTAGAAACAGACAAAACCATTAAGGAATGGTACAGGAGCGTTAATGTTTCCTGATGAAGCATTAAAATAAAAAAGAGGAGGGAAAAGTGGATTTAATCTACCATATTACCTTTTCCAAAAGCCGAATATGCAGGATAAAACAATGCTTTTTCCCCGAAAACAACAAGCATATTAAATGGTGACTACTACCAGGGAAAAGAAATGAAAAATATTCTATTTGGGAAATGTACCTGCTTTGGGATATAGGATATGATGGTGCAACTAGGCAAAATATTAGTTTTCCTCAAAGTAGCAGAATCCAGAGATTTTATAATATAACTTTGATTTTCACTTTGCAGAGTAGAATCATGACAGCCTAGTTTACAGTTATTTGTTAATAAGCACAGCTACCTCTTACTGAAAGATGTAGGGTCCCGTCCTGCTCCCAGGTTTCCAGCCTTCTGCATAGGAACCAGCTACCTAAGGGTGGCAAAGCTGCCAGACCTGCCAGCGAACACTTGGGTGAATGCACATTTCTCAACCATAAGACACAGCAGCGCTGGCCAGTTTTTGCTTTTTCTTCAACATGACATTTCAGAGACTAGGGATAGGCAAGCTGATAAAGGGAACAAAACTGGCAAGCTCTTGGGCCTCAGATCTCACCACTTTCTCTATCTATTGGTCTAAAATCTTAAATAGGTGCTACCTCTCTCCACTGGCTTTTTTTTTTTTTTTGGAGTGCCCTTAAAAGAAGAAGCTACCACAGCAGTGCTGCTACAGGAGTTGAAACACTTACTGCCCATACTTTGTAAACACTCTATAACCTGCATTTTGTGTTTGCTCCACTGCCTTGAAAACAGTTTCTGTAATACACTGAGGCTGAGCGTGATACCTGTGTGCTTTATCAAATCAGGGATTCAAATTCTAAAAAAAAAAATAATGTATTCACAAGTTAAAGTCCATTGAAACTAGTGTTTCTCTTGTTCATTCAAACAGTAAAAATGATCCCATCGCACCTCATACTGATGGGCAGTGCTGTTGTATTAGCTGCTGCAAACCTGGCCTTGCCGGCACCAGGACACCATGGCACAGCGGGTGACATTTTTGATCTCTGCCCTTAAATGTTTTGTCAAGGGGCTCCCAGGGTTTTCTGGATAATTTTGCAGTATGCAAAATTATGTTAATCTATCAGTGGTTCATTTTCTTGTATGTATCTGTATCCATTCATCTATGTGTGTAAAGTAATGATAAATCTGTCAGTTCCATGGACACAAAGTTAACAATACGTTCAGATACATAAATCAGCATAAACTTACCCGATCCTACAAAAATCAACCAAGTCCTCAAACTCAGCAAATGTACTTAATATTTGAGGGGGGGGGGGGGGGGGGGGTGGGAAGAAAAGAAAAAAAAAGAAAAAAAAAAAAGAATCCTCTGCAGAAACAGCTCCAAACTTCCCTGGAGGCACCTTCGCTGGGATCAGTCATTCTACTCAAAAAATCATGGTAAGTGACACCCATTTCATAATTTGGGCATTAAAACCCACTGGCTAATGACAGTAGATCCATGAATGTGTACTTTAGCTTTAAAACTATTTATAGAAGTCATTGAGTCAGTAGATTATGCTGAAACAGAACGCACTGAGACTGCATTTCCTCTATGTGCATCTCACCCTACTGAAAATGGCCTATCAAACTAACCACAGCAACAACGCAAGGTTTGGTTTAGTTAGAGGTTTGAGCCTCCTATGCTGTAATATTCCATAAATAAATACAAAAGTGGAAGGACATACGCTGTGTATCTAAGAGGATGTAGTTATAAAGGAAAAATCTTGCTTTTAAGGCTAACACTATAATAGTGGAGTGCTTTATGAGACCAAATAAATAATTATTCTTCAGCTGCAGCAAAAAAACCACCACCCTACAAAGAACCTTTGTTTCGTTACAAAAATTATATAAAGCCTGCCTTACAGGCAGGAGAGAGATTCATATGAGTTAAAAGCTTTGAGGCAGATACATCAAGAAAGGAGCAGGGGGATGGGCAGGTTAAGGAGAAAGCGATACTGGAAAGCAGACCATCAGTCTGACAACTTACCTCTTGCAGGAATATTTTGAATTATTTCAGTTGTCATTACCTTAAGGAAGTTTTCACTTTGATAGCATAAATATTAAATATTTTAAAAGAAGAAAGTGCCAAAGGATCTATCTTGAATTATTTTTTATTTTCTTCCATACAAAAGCAGCAGTCATTAAACAGACTGCTCATGGGCTACAAAGAGATAAGCAAACCTGAGTGACCTGATCTTAGAAATGACTAACGATGGACTTCATTAATGTAACTTTAAACTGAGCTTTCAGCATGGCAGCTTTGACCCTTAATATTTTGGCTATGAAGCCTTCTTAGGGTGCTCCATGTATAAATATCATTAATGTGCCAAGAAAAGCCATAACTAAGCACACAATTAAGAACAACCAAACCACAACAACAACACAAAAAAAGAATTTGCATGTCCTAAGTTCATTTATCTGTATTTAAAATTCCATTAGGGAAAATCTTTTTAAAGATTACCTTAATTTACCTCAACATTACCTTAATTTTTAAAGTGGTATTTAGGTTATACAATAAAATTCAGAGCGGCAAATGGTGCACACTTAAGTGTGACATTATCAGAATAATGCACATATAAATGAATACTCTTCTCTGAAGAGTTCAGTATTTCAGTATGTCAGGGCTTTTTGCAAACAAGTGGGAGATTTAGCACCTGTATGCTATTTGAATATTATTTTCCAGCCAAAAGCTGAAGAAATGAAAGAGTTAAGGCATTTCATAGACTCCTAAAATGAAGCTGGGGCAGAACTTAAACAGTAGATAAAATAACTCTCCTGAGAAGGACAAATGTGTGATTCATCCACTGAGTCCAGATCCTCCTGGACAGGAGGATCTTTCTCTGTACACCTTATGCAAGCAGAGCTCTTACGGAGCAGAGAGCTCCTGAGGGCTGTCCCCGCCAAACCGGTGTGGAAAGCAGGGGACAGCAAAACAAATGAAGCTGCCAGAATTGTGACTGGGGGTAGGGGCAGGGCAGGCATAAGGAAGCAGCTTGGAAGGGAATCCTTGTCCTATGGGGGGGAAAAAGCCCAGACAGGACATAGGATGACCTTAAATAAAACCTTAGTAGGACCAGCCACTATTGCCTCCATCCACCCTCCCTAACAAATGCCGAGCACCACCGCAAAGGCTGATCCGCAAAGGCTGATCTCATTGCCCTTAGCGGTGGAGGGGACCGTGCCTGGGGCAGAATTCAATGCAGCACAGACAAGGTGTTCCCCAGAAATATCCCAGGGATGGATGAGATGGGACACAGAGATCTGTGCTGGTGTCAGACCCCTCAGGAACAGGAGGCAGAAAGGATCCACTGCCGGGGCTGCCAGTCACCACCTGAGATTTGCCCCCTGATGAGCAGCCAAGGCTGCTTCGTGCCGGCCAGAAGAATGGTCGTGGTTCGAGTACAGCAACAAGAGGTCTGAGCAAACACTCCCACCAGCAATTTGAGTGCAGAAATTAAAGAAATAGAGGAGCAATAAAAAGTCACACACAGCCCACAGATTTATAGTCTCGTTTCTGCAGCCAGATCAACTCCTAGACACCCACTGATTTCAACAAAATCATGATTTTGCAAACACTGAAAATGAACAGAAATTTGTGCTGTAAAAGTGAAAAAAAAAAAAGAAAGGCAAACTGACAATTTTTATTACTCAGAGGTAATGAAGTTACGTTTCAAGCATACAAAATGACAATTTATCAAAGTCCCAGCCCCATCTGGAGAATTCATGACTTCTGGAATACAAACAGTAAAATCCTTAATGAGACAAGTACCACACATAAAACTGCTGCTTCAGAAATACCCTAAGCATCCACGGTTACCCAATTAGTGATCTGGCAGGAATGTGAGCACATTTCCCTGTTCAGCTCTACAGAAGAAAAATAAATATTTAATGTATGTAAACTCGGTCAATGACTGATCATTAAACATTACCCTAAAGAAACAGGAATATCTTATAATGTGTTCACCCACATTTTCTCAGCCTTACTCCACATCTTTGTGAAGATTAAAGAACAAAAGTAGGATTTAAATTAAGAGCTCCATGTTTTCATAAAATAGCTTTGTGCATTTATTGTCTGCACTAGAGCACTGCAAATAACAGCACCTAAAATATATGAGACAAAAAATGCCTGTGATGCTGAATACCCTGTATCTCCTGCAGGGTTTCCTGGGGAGCTGGGAAAAACGTTCTTCACTTCTCTCTCTAAAGTACAGTTTTGCTTCTTAGAGGAAAAGAACCATTTGGCTTTCATTGCCTTTGCCTCACACCTAAGCGAGGAGACATCATGAGCAAGGGTGGGTCGAGAAGGTGTGGAGCCAGGTCACCGGTGCCAGGCAGCTCTGCCTGCTCCCACCCAGTGAGGCACCGCAGAGGCGGTGGGGCTGAGCACCCTGCCCTTCCCCGAGAGCTGTCAGTGCTGCCGTGGGTTCAACCAAGTGACTAGCTGCTCTATGTCTCATTAAATGTTCCCTCAGCTTCTCAGAACTGCTGATCTGTGTCAGCTCGGCTCCTCAGGCAGGGACCTGCTGTATCATTAGTAGATTTCTGCTACAGAACCAAAAAAAAAAAAAAAAAAAAAAAAAAAAAAAAAAAAAAAAAAAAAGACTGTAACATCCCTTTAGCACTTATGTGACTCAAAATACTGAAGTTTTCAGGACAGCAGCTTCTCATATCAAGAAAAAAAAATTATTCCTGGTGAAACAATAGGAAGCGCAAAGAACTGGTATCAGGAGGTCGCCCCACACTCCTGAAGTTGCTCCTACAACCACAACCTGCTTTCGCTGCATTCCTCACCATTCCCCTCTGGAGCCTTCCTCCTGCCAGTTCCGCAGGGCCAGACTTGCGTGAATGCTCTCTGCCAGCAGGTCCTGTCATACCGAAACCTAAAGAAACAGAATTTTGTGCAGGTGAAATTAAAATAGAGCTTCATCTTTTACTGATAATTCTGAGTTGATATTACCTTCAAAGATCACTCAGTTTTAAATGAAACGACATCCCCGTTAAGCAAAGCACCATCTACTCCTACAGCAGTATTGTGAGCCAGAGCCGCCATCCACCTCTTCTCATCAGCAGCACCACTCTTCTTTATGTTGCAGCAGCTAGAAAAACTTCTTTTAAACCCCAAAGGAATTTGCTACTTAAGGCACTTTTTGTTTCATGCATAACAGAGCACGATGAGCTTTTGATTAATCATACAGTGATTAATTACTTGCACTCTTTATGGTTGGAATTCAGCATAGCAATCAGCTTCTCACAGCAGCATATTCCCAAGTTCTGAAGTTGGCCAATTATCTGTCACTAGATGTATACATACCGTATTCCTGTGTATATTCCTCATATGTTTGGATTATGTTCTTAGAGCACTCGCGTGGAAGCAACAAAAGTTAGCCCATTAGTACATCAATGTGCTGCAGTCAGCACCATGCAAGAAGAGCCATTTTTAGCATGTATTACAACATAACTATTTTCCACAAATGTTATTAAATCAAGAGGCTAATCCAACATTTGTTATTGGATAATAAATACACATGGCTTACCTGGCCAGACAATATATTTTGAAAGCCAAGTTGCCTCACATACACAACCTCTATGTTTGTTAATAACGTGAAATATTTTAGAGCAGACTTGTATGAGTGAAGACAATAATAAAATATGTGCAACCCAGACATGTAATAAATGGGAAGTACTATTTGTACCTCAAATCCAGCCACGGACAAATTCCCATTAGGCCAGTAGGTACACCAGCACAGAGCAACAGACACGTCCTCTCAAGGAGCAGTGGACTGACAGCTCCAGGAAGGACAGACTGGCCATGTCAGGTCAGACCCAAGACCATCGAGTCTAATAAGCGATTTCTGACCATCCTCTGACAACAGTGAACTGCCAAAAAAAGAGAACCAGGATAGGGAAAATATGTAGTAATTAAAATATTATCCCAATCTCCAGTAGCTTGTGGCTCAGACCTACTTAGCCAGAGCAGGTATCACAGTATTTAGGTAAAAAGCCTGTTCAAGTGCAATTGAAACTCTCCCTTTTACAGGTTTCTGACATGTGCTTTCATCCCAGATGTTCTTTCTGGTTAGCATGCATTTAAAAATGCATGAATACATGTCTATACTCTTAACTTGTTTGGGGGCGTTGAGGGGTGGCAGAGCACAGGGTATCTTCTCCCATTAGTTTCTAGTAACAAGGTATAATTTTTGATAATTACCTGTTCAAAGTAACTTTTCTTTTCTTAATATTGAAAAATGAAACCCAAAAGGGAGGTTACAAAATATAATACCGTTAAAGCGATTGTCTGTATGAAATTTTAACAGAACCGATGCTTTTTAATTTATTCATGCTATTTTCCTGGTTTAGGATTGCAGAGCCTGAGGCCCTGTATCATCCTGAAGCTTTAAGGATTTTTATTTTACTTGTATGTGAAGCATCCCTCAGTCTTATGCAGTGCCACTTTACCAGTCTATGCCTGTTCACTTGGTGCCATTTCCCAAAGATCCTATAGAGTGTTTGAGTGGAGACATTGCCAGTGTAATTTTAGAAGTTTCCTTGGTAACCACTGCTGACATCTCTAACTCAAAATTTAAGACTACAGCTCTCTGTAACACCCTTACGTGGCAAACTGCCTTGCATCAGTTGAGCTAAGGCACCTCACAAACGATAATTCAACTACTTCTGCTTTTCAGCGAGCTAAGGGACATGCCCACAGATATTTCTTCCACTTAAGGAAAGCTGCCTGCACCTTTCCCAGTCTGCAAGTGGGGAAAAGGCACAGATAAAGCTCTTGGAAAGTGATTCAAAGAAGGAGAAGTGAGACTGGAAAGAAGTAGATGCTGGAGAGAGAGCAGGTAAGAGGCACAAGGAAAGGGAAGAGCTAGAAGCAGCAGCATTTAGAAGGCAACAGGAACCCCTGAAGGAAGTAGCGAGCTGGCAAGGAAGAGCTGAAAACAAACAAATTTAAATAAATTGAGAAAACAAGGAGAAAGGGGGAAATAGTATTCCTTTAACCTTTCATCGCTCCTTCAGTACATTTCTTGGAGGATGCTCATCTCTCCATCCAGGTCTGAAAAGGAGGTGAAGGAAACAGAGCTACTGTGACATGCTGTTGTTAGTCCCCCTTCATCCCTCAGTGCTTTATCTCTGGGCAATCTTCTCTGATAAAACCCACAAATTCTTCAGTCGTTTCTGTTGATGACTCAGGTCTAAACTAGAGAGGCAAATCTACCTCCCTTATTCAAGCGAAGTCACAGCCCAACCGTGCGTCACTGGTACCCAGCGATCCCTTCCAACTAACCAGAGTTCAGCATTTCCCACTCACACGCCTTTCCCATGAGTTCCTCTCCTCTTCCCAGTGCCCACCACCATCTCAGCATTAATAAAGAGCCAGGATAAAAAGCCCCAACACTCTTTGAATAGTGGATATTGCCTTGTCTTCCTTCTCCCATTTTCCCAGGTATGTGAGTACATAGTGGAAGACACCTCTAAGAATTTATTTTCCTCACCGACAGCTATTATGACATTTAACTCTTCAGGGTGTGGAGTGCTAGGTATCAGCACACAGTGTTAAAAGGCACCAGATTGGGTGTCAGGAAATTTCCCAAGTGTCACCCACCACTCTGGACCCCATCTTTCCCCCCATCCTTCATCAGCAAAGCTCCTGCTTCTTTGGCATAGAATGTACCTCTCTATTTGTGCGATGCTTATCACAACTGAAGCCTTGTTTTTTCTTTTTAAAGCCAACAATAAGGATAAAGAAAGAGCAGTAAATAATAACAACAATAGAGCTAAAAGCAGTATGATTTAAGAAGAAGGCTGGATAATTCTTGTCAGTTACCCTGCACTGTACAGGAAAACCTATGGAGTGTGGTGCTTATTAAGGTGGAAAGAAAAACAGGCACTAAGAGATAGAGGAAAGGGGAAATACAGCTGTTTGGGGCCTTATTACACCAACAGCTAAAACACAGAAGCAAACCACAGTGCCAAGCAAAGACAGAACAAAACAACAACAAAAAAAAGATAAAAAAGATTGTGTACAGAAATGGTAGAGCAGGGTGAAGCAGAGAACTATCGAGAGCTATAAACCATTATAAACAGAAAGTGCTGAGGCAGGGAAATAACACTGCCACTACAGAAGTCACGAGAAAATGTGCTTGGGGGGGACCCCTGGTGCAGAATTCACCCTAGGAAGGGTCAAAGATTTTTACTGCCAAAACATGTTAGCTATAATTAGTGTATGGGAACAGTTAGCAAAAAGATTGTGATGGTTAATGTTTGGGATTTTCAAAAGTATTCAGAAAGCTTTTGTCCTCAGCCACTTGAAGCCCTTCATTGTCTTTGCATCGCAGGTTATTGATGGTTTCAACTATAATTCCGAACAGAGAAGGAGCACAGAACTGATTACGTTTTGCTGCTGTAGCTGAGCTCACCAGCTCTTCTGACTGAGAAGCAGGCGATGCCTTTACCGACAAACATTCCCCCTTTAAAATTTCTGAGCCGCATACTACAGCAGCAAGCTTTCAGCACTCTTTCAGAATCTTTTAACAATTTTTTTTCTTAGATGACCAGAAGAGAAAATGTGCTTTCCACTATTATTATTACATTACTGCACCTTTATTCCATCCATTCCTTTATTTTCTAACTGCTTTAACATGTTTGAGAACAAGCAGTGCCTAGGAGTGCAACTTGCACTTTAACAAACATTCATAAATTTAGATTTGAATTACAGTGCTGGTGCCACGCTGTGCAGCTGCTGGGAGGAAACTAGGCCAGTGTATAGTAGCTACTAACAGAAAAAAAGAGATTTTTCTGTAATGGTACAGTAAGGTACAATTGACAGGTCAGCATCTCCACTTTCTGAGTATCTATGAGGAGACACAAGACTCCTCAGCCTAGCTGCATAATACATAACCTTTGTGTATGCCTAGCTTCATATTACATAAAATGAAAACCAAACAGTTTATCTCTTCCAGAAAATCTAGTCTCATCACCTGAACTTCATGTGATATAACTCCCATGGCTGCAAAATCAGAATCATATCCACAAACATGCAAAAAATGCAAGTTTTACATTCTGCGATTCATACACTATTGAATTTTCCTCTTTCCTCCTGCACTGGCTTAAAAATGTGTAACCTTGGAACAGCCTCCAGCCCCAGGCACCCGACAGCAGGGTAAGGGAGCTGCAGGTTAGGACCTGAACTAAAAGAGATCTAAGCTAGACTGACCTTTGAACTGTGCTTGCAGATGTCATCTGTGGAGTCTAAATTTAATCCTCCTAACAGAAGACGCAATCCTGCAACCTGGCAGTGAACCTAGGAGGAGTTCTGGCTTTTCCCCCAGACTAATGCATCAGCTAGTTACGGGCCTTAAATCTCTGTCTGTGGTGGAGAGAAGGTAGGAGAAGGTCCTCAAGGCATCCAGATCAGACCCCATCAGAAACCATCCATGAGGATGTAAAGGACCAAAGAACAAGTTTCCAGCCATGAAGTTTCTGCTCCATATTCTGCTGGGAGAAAGCTGCAGCTGCTGATGGAACAGCTCTGAAGTTTACTCTTCATCACCTGCACGTTTCCGGAGTTCTTCAACCTTTTCTTACTGAGCCTGATGCTCCGGGGCATCACAGCTCCCATGGCTCATAAGCATCTTTTTATCTTCCTCATTTTGTACAGTGGAGGTGAGTGCAGGGATGCAGACAAGCATCAGGCTGGTGGGGTGGCGAGGGCTGCACAAGCGAGGGGATGGCTCACAGAGCTCTTCCCAGCTTCCCCCTCGGAGCTGGGGACTGCTCAGTGTCCTCCCACCCCAGGAGCCCTGCACCACAGCAGCTTGCAGCTTGGAGTTTCTCCTGCCTTTGGCCCCTGCCAACGTAGCCCAGATGCCACCACCGAGCTGTTATCCGCGGGGACAAGAAACAACACGGCCCCTCGCTGCTCTTCAGCAAAACTCACTGCCTGCTAATCATGACCTGATTATAAGCTTTTCCTTCGACTACCAATAAACCCAGCAGCATAACCGGGCCATTTCTCAGTGCCTGTTCGGCAGGGTAAGAGCTGAGCACGGTGCCAGCACACAGCGCAGGGCCAGGACGGCAGGCACCCCGGGCTGGATGCTCTTCCCCAGCTCCAGCCCAGCTGCCCCCAGCACCGCTCCCCTGCATGGGCACGCAGGCACCCCAGAACCCAGCACAGCAAAGCTCCCCGCCGCAGAGAGGGGGTCAGGGCGCAGCACCTGCACGCCCCGCAGCCTGGCCTGCCTTCCCCTTTGCACCATAAACGTGACGTAAAGCTCAGCCTAAGCTCTGCTGGCCCAAGAGTTGCTCCTTCTCATACCAGTGGCTACACCGCAGGGAACCCAGGAGGAATAATCCGTTTGTTACAGCGTACCGAAACTGAAACAGGGGCTTTATTGTCCATGGTGGGAAGCTATTTTTGCATAAACCAGACTAAAAAGGCAGGTAAAGGGAGAGCAGAGACAGAACGGTAAGGTGACCAGGAAGACAGTACCCAGCCTTATTGCCAGGACCTGTACTGCTCATCTGCCAGCCACTTCCCAACTCCTTTCTTTTCCTAGGGAAAATCTGTTGATGTCTTATCACTTCACTGGGGTGCAATCCTTAATTAACATTTGCAATTTATTTTTATGTCCCCGAGTAAGAGGTGCAAGACAAATGCATGACATTATCAAATAGCTGTTATGTCTGAACACCTTTAGCAGCACAGGGGAAAAGGAACTGCTTATGGAATAATTCACTCCTTAGCAAGTCTCTTCTTTAAAGAAAATAATAAAAGACAGACTCTTAAATTTCATCTGCATTTTTGACCACAGAAGCATAAAAGTGTATTTGTCTGGAAAATTTTAAAGAATGTCTGAGCCTTTCTATTTTAGCTTTACCTCTACCAAAACCAGGATGGAGGTCAGCCTTCACGGCATCAGAAGACAACCGTTAAAAGTGCGAAATCCTTCTCAGAAATGGAGCTTCAGAAAAGCACTGCGATTGGAAATAATATCCTCAATTACATTTTAAAGTTGCAAGTTAAATGGAATTGCAGATAACGGGTACTTCCAGCCAGTAAAGCCTAAGGACAGGGTGATTTAAAATAACTCCGAACGGTAACCTGCGGAGATCAGACTGCTGCTAGAAAGAGATTCCTGGAGGCACTGGGCTTTCTTTTTGAACTAGTTTTCAGCAGCTAATGGGACAGCTTTCTTGCATTCCTCCTTTATAACCAGGTACAAGCAAATGGGAGACAATGACAGATGACATTCAACTGCAACATCTTTTTTTTTTAGTATTAAAAAAATGGGTTTAGTGAATGCCTTTGAGGTTCCATGTTCTCCAGGGCAGATTTCTGCTCTACATCACACCAATATAAATCTGGAATAACGTCAGTGAAGTCCATGGAAATATTTGGGCATTACACAGACAATTTTGAGCAGAACTGGTTAAAAATGATCTAACTGCAAGCAGAGACAAGCAGATATTTTACAATTAGTTAATGGATGAGGGGAGCACAGCAGTACACATGCTGTGGAAAGGGCAGTGTTTTGATCAAATCTGGCTTTATTGCATGCTGGAGGCTTTGAGGCATGTTAACACTGAACTATAAACTACTCCCAAAAATATTTTTAAAACAGTTTTATACAAACAAGTGCCTTTCCTGCCCCACAATACCAGCTTATATTTCCAATAGCCATGTGTACATGAATCCTAAATGATATTGCAAATAGAATTTCAATTTGGTTGCAAGAGCCATGATCCAGGTAACTGCTAGTCTTGGCTCAACTAAGTGATCTGTTGAGCTTAGCTGCTGTTAAAAATTCACATCCATAAACATGGATGTTTATTTCCTCTCCTCATGATATGCCTGGCTTTCCATTTAAACTGGGAAACATATGGAAAGGTAAAACTTACCGTCTGCTGTGACATGCACATTGCCTGGGAAAGAACACTAATGTTTCACATGAATGCTGTCTCACTTTCACATGCCAGATCCTATTCTAAGGGAACTAAATGCCTCAATCATTGCCTTAAAGCCCTGCTTGACACCCTTGTGACCGTGAGTTAACAGTCCTGACTCTATTATTATGCTTTAATTTTAGAAGCAGACGATAATAATATCTTCATTCCCAGGGCTCGCCCTTTGTGATACATACCTGGGCAGATGACGAACTTTCAGATGTGAAAGAAGATAAGCAGGTAAGTATTAAGGAATACTCAAAAGTGCCTTTACATCATGCACACTTACGACACTGACAGTTCTTCAATTAACCATCATAGTTTTGACCTGGAGAACTTCTGTGAATTTGCAGGTTCTTTCTACTTTCAGGCTGCAATGGACTGCACAGACTAGCGCAAGGTTGATCAACCAAAGCCAGATATAACAAAAATGATTTTTAAGGCAAAAAATACATTTTCCCTCATCCTCACACACTTTTTCCCCCCCACACCCTTATGCCTAGTCCATCTTGTGCTCTTTGATAAGATACATTTTCCTACAGAGTTAATTTTGATCACCTACAGTCAGCCAGCTGTGTGGCAGCTTTCAAGCTTTGATACGTCAGGCTGTAACCTTGACAGACCAGCCAACATACTGACCAACTCAGCATGACAGAAACACAAACTCGAATTATTAGTGACTTAACAGGACTCAGTTAGGAACAACCCCTTAACAGGCAGGCAGGCCTGCAGAGCAGTAGTTCATTGAACCAAATGACCAGAATATTCAATAGCTTGTCTAAGAATCCTCCTCTCTAAATACACGTTAACCCATGCTTTGGAAATGTTCCCTGCTAAACCTAGGAGATTACCGGCAGGTTTATTTTCCAAAGCAAATGTTTCAAAACACAAACATATTTTCCTCTTTCAAATAATTCTTTGATACTCACTTTCTTTTGAAGGCTTTTCATACTCACTAAAACAATAAAACCGTGCTTGGTTGAAGCTCTCCGTAGGCACCACTCAGTTCATCAGGGCAGACGTTCACGCTGGAGTCAGTAAAGGCAGCACACTTCAGAGGCAAGAACCAAGTCTCTCTCTGCAGTTATACTTGTGATGCACATAGCAATGGGGTTAATTATTGCAATGAAGCAATCCCCCGTCATGACAAAACATTCCGGGAAATGAAACAAGCTGACACATCAGAAAGTTTCTTACTCCTTTATGCCAGTGAATTCAGGTAAAGGTAATCACAGCCTAAAATGTCGTCCATTGTGGGCACATATCCAGTATTTTATCAGTTTGGTGGAAAACAGCATGTTTTCATCCCTTGACAACAGCTCCTCACTGGTTTCTCTGGGTCAAATAAAACTCCAGAAAGGAAGATGAAGCATGCAGCTCGGGTTATATATAACTAAAGAGTCACTGGATTGACCTTACTCAAAACCAACACTGGAAAACATTTTCCTCACTGAAGGATTACACACAATAACATAGAGTCTGAAGATTTCTTTTCCTTCACAGCCATCCCCTTCCTTAAATTGCCCACAGCTTCCTGAGCCATTATTCTGCACCCCCTAGAAAGGAGCTACATGGGAACCCACAGGGTCCTCACTCCTCTTGGAGCTGAGGTCCTTGGAAAGCGCACCGAAAAGGTGCATGTGTAAGTTTGAATTTCAAATTTACTGACTACCTATTGCATTTTATTGAAGGATTTATAAATACATAAGTTTGCCAGAAAATAAACAAATGCTGTATCAATTGAGCTTCCCAAAACCTGCAACTGGATTTGACTCAGTACCAGTAAAACCACTTTTCTGAGCGTGCTGTAACATGGTTAAGAAAGAACAAAGCAAAGTGCTATAAAACCACCTGAGAAAGATGAAGTACACTTTTCTCTAGCCTTGTACCACACCAGTGTTTTCAGACACCAGCCATTTTTCTTGATTTACCAAGAATTCCCAGCTGTTTCTGCCATTCAATATTACTTGCTCCTGGCCAATTGTTTTTTTGTGTCTCTTCTGGACCACTGTCAGCAACATCCCTAGACTGTAACTTTGCTTTGTAGCCTTGGGCCAGTTATGAAAACTCCGGATTGTTGCAGTGAGATAAATGATTCTTGGGTACTAAGGAGCAGAAGGGTTTGGGGAAGGCTGTCCAACTCTGAAAAAACACCCAAGAACACGTGTCTTCCAGAAGTGAGGGGAGGAAGGTTGTGATGTTCTTACGCAGGGAGATTAGAAAGGCAGTCCAGGAGAGATCCAGCTGTCAAATGCCCTCTCCCACTGCCAGGTTTTTCTGGCACAAAGAACAGGCACAAAGCAGAAAGCCTGTGCCTGTATCAAGAGATGCTGCTAGGCATTCCCTCTGTTCCACCACCACACACCCCCCCCCCCGCAACAAGCCATGAAAACCAAAAGGGAGTGTCAGAGATGCTCTCTGAACCACATCTGGTGCGTGTACCAGTCACAGAGAACTGTGAAAATGTCAGAACTGATTGAAGGGCTTGAAAAGCAGCCTTGCAATGCAAGAGTAAAACAGAATCAGCGAGCTCCTTCAGCAAAGCGGAGGTGGAAAGTTTACTTCAATTATTTTGATGCACAGAAAAATGGTGGGAGCTTTACTCCTGTTATCCAATGGCTGGACACTCTCCTAAATGATGCACTCCCTTCGAAAAGCTGTCTGGTTCGGTGCGTTAAGGATCAGGTTGCAGATGCATGGGGAAGGCTCTCCTGCTGGACTTCCCTTTGTCTGTCTTGGCAGCCAAAAACATGCTCTGCCTCCAGATAAATTTCATCTCCTCAAATCCTAATCATATACTGCCTTCTCTGTGGCACAATGGCTTATTTCTGGGTCATTTCTATACAATTCTGGAAGACCAACTTGGATTTGATAATGCAGGGGAGCAGAGGGGGGGCAAATATTCTGTATTTCCACTGATAGAAAGGAATGGCTGAATACCAGCTGGGATTGTATGACTACGCTCTTTCCAGTAATAAACATATAAAATACAGCAGAGGAGAACAGATAGAACTGGTGCAGGGAAATGGTACACAATTCAATAAAAGTTACGTGTCCCTAATGCTACAAACAGATCACTAACACACTCAAATAGGTTTATCCATTCTGCACTGCCTCTAATAGCACTCTCTAGAGAAAAGCATTTCCTAGACAAACACATTTTAAAAAAAATAACACTAATTCTATTCTGACAATTTTTGTGTGTTTCTTTTTAAGTAGAAAATAGAACTGTTACATATTCATTAGACAGGGAGCAGCTCTAAGTGTTGTGCCACACTATTAATATTTATTTTACTCTGGGTTTTTTTGTCTTGTAAAAAGAAATACAATTTTTTCAATCCATCAGTTTTCATTACTAAAATAAAAAGGAAAAAAAAGGGCAAAAAGCATGATAGGTGACAATGAAATAGTTAAGGCCTTAATTCAGTGAGTAATAATTTACATAATTTAGTAAAACAGGGCAGCAGTCCTCTCACTGAGGTCAAGAGAAAAAAAAAAATCACATGCTTTAAGTTAGCCATGTACCCATACACCTCGCTGACATTTTCCACCCACTCTTGCTTGGAGGAAGGATTACTAGAACATTACTATCCACTGTTGCCCATGTCTTTCGATGGAGGTTAACAGAGCAACACGATGAGACATATGGTCTTCTCCTGGCACAGTCCAGTTTTTTTGCACAAAATTTGCACAATCAACACTTCATATGCTGGTCTATGAATGGGACAGATGAGGTGGATACACGCTTCTTTCTGCTCGCGCTGATGGGGGTTAGTCTCTGGCAGAGGTACCGAGCACAGTGCTAGGAAATCATAACTAGTAAACACATAAGTTAAAGCCAGTAACCTCTCTGTGTAGAAGCAGCAGCTGGGTGAAATAAATCACCTGGACAAGACAGTCTGCCAGTGCCCTTTGTCAAATTAGAGTATAAAGTAAGAAGAAACTGTATACAAAGCAAAGCAGCAAAGCAGCAGCTAGGTTTAATGCAGCCTGGATGACATTTTACTGAAAGAGCAATCTGTATAGCAAAGATTACAGAAAATTAATCTTGTTTTCTAAATACATTTAGTGTTTGTACACAATGTTCCATTGACACCAGGAATGTGTACTATGTACCTGCAAAACTTTAAACAGTTTTGTTGACCCCTAGGAAAGCCAGCTGCAGGAAATGATTTAACACGAACATACCACTCACAAAAGAATAAATTATGCTAAGGATTTACGGCAATTCAGTACAAGCAAAACAAACCACTGCCTTTTGAAGGGCATCATAGAAGACTATCTTTTCAACTGCTGAAATGAAAATAAATGCACATCAGCATACAGTAACAACCTCTCATGCATTTCCACGTAAAAGCTTCTTAAGCTTTGAAATTGTGTATTTAAACTAATTGGTTTATGTGCTAAAAGAAACAGAAAAGGTAGTAAAAATTGTGTCCTCTCTCTTTACCTTTTCTCCATTAGAATACTTAATGTATTTCCTTACATGATTACCTGAGTTCATCTACTTCAATAATGTAACAACTGAAATATGCATTTACCTCTTGCCATTCCTTTTCTACCCCCCTCCTTTTAAGCTGTTAAACCATGTTCTGAAGCCCCTAAAAGTAGTGTGACATCTGTGAAAGGATGTATTTTGTTTTTAATGCATGCACTCAGCTGCAGATTTCACTTTGAAGTACTTAATTCTGAAATACCTAAATTAATCCTGTGTCCCAGTGAAATGGCACTAAAGCATTCAGAACGACCGATGAAAGGGTCGTGATAAGAAATGGACCTGACACACCTTATCCTTTTTTGTTCTGCTTTGTAGCAGCTTTCCTGTCCCCCTAGAAAGTACACAGCATTTTTGCTCCGTACTGTTCCAAGGCCCACATGTACCTGGAAAGGAATTCAGAAGAGAGGATGCGAGAGTTTTAGGATGAACTGTCTCAAACCAGTAGACAGGTTAATGGGATGCAAAGTGGAAAGGCCAGGCACAGAGTTGCAACCTAAGATGAATTCTTCTGGTAAGAGGAAGGCTATTTTCTGTCTATACTACAAAGTCCAATGCCTCATTTCCCGCTCTACTCATTCTGTTACTGTTAACTTCTGGGGCAAGCCACACAATCCTTTTACAGCCCAGTCTGAGCATAGGATCGTTTCAGCATCCACAACACACACAGTGATGTGACAGGGCAAGCCAGGGAGAGGCTGTGGCTGTGGTTTGACCCCACTGCTTTGAGGCAGAGGCGAGGAGGGAAGAGGATTGAAGTCCAAGACATTCACACCCAGAACAAAACCAGGCTTTTCCCAGGCAGCCACGCTAATACTTTCTCTGAGACACAAGCAGCATCTCTAACACTTCCCCAGAAACAGAACTGGAAAAAAATACAGTTTTCTTCTTGCAGTATAGTCCATTTTTCGTCCTGAGCACTGAAACCATCCACCCCTAATCACCAACTGCTTGTTTTGCCTGTTTAACACCTATATGATCTTAGCTGTTGATCTCAGAGACAGTAGGAAAAGATATGCCACCTCATCACCCAGTGGAGACATTAAGCATCCAGATGCTTGTTTGACATGCTCTTAAGTATTGGTGATTTACTTAATCAGGTCTCACAAAGAAGCAAATTAAACCCGTGGCTATTAGAAACAATGAGTGCTTTTTAATAGGGACAGTAATTTTGCCCAGGCTGAATGAATCCATTTGCTTTCTCCATGACTTCCCTCTGGTCGTGTATTGTAGTCACACTCTCACGTACATACACATGCACTCTTGCTTTGTCTCTATAAGGGCTTTTTAATAAAATTAATACTGTTGCCAACTAATTCCTTGACTCTGCCAAGCAAACTGAATGACCCTAACCATTAAAGTCTCAGAGCTGTCCCTGCCCAGAATAGCAACTTCACCATCTATCACACTAAAAAATAAAATCCTAAGGTATCCCAAAATTTGGGGAGCTATTCAAAGTTTGATTTTATATTCTTCTAATAAACATACCAATCAAAACCAGAACTGCAGAGTAAGATGCTAAATGTTTACTTATTGATGAAGGAACTCCTAGAATATTTTACTAATGGCTCAGACTTGATTAATATAAAAATAGATCTTATTGATTTTGGTTAAAAAACATTTTTTTTTAAAGTGCTCAACATGCTGCCAGCAGAAATATATTATGAAGTGCACAGAAAAACTACCATTTAAAAGGAAGAAAGAGCCAGCCAGGCAGAGACATTAGAAGGAGACAAATTATGAAGCCCTGGTCAATCTCATTGAAGCAGCACCAGCACTGGAGGCAGCCAGGGCCAGGCTCCAGTTAACATACTACTATGAACTAAAGATCACAAGTCCAAATTCAAGGCAGACAATATTTAGCTCAAAAAGCAGGACACGCTTTTCTACCAGTGCTTTCCCCATGAATAACATTTATTAAAATGAGACAAATCTTTCAGTCTGTATGACGGATACATTTTAAATGGTAAACCACAGAGACATGCATATTTTCTGGCCAGAGGACCATAAAATTCCTATTAACTACTGCTTGTCTCAGCCGGGTACTCTCAGAAACATTGTATACACAATTTTCCTCTCACTCTTAATATTGAGATATCATGACTGTCAGTAATCAAGATCCACGATCACAGGATATTTTGTTCTGGAAAAAGCTATGTTTTTCTGTGGATATAGCTTAATTCTGAAGTCTGGTATCTTAGGGACATGCATGTTAATAAGAATAAAGAAGTTAAAATGAGTATTTCCCTAGGTTCCCATGGGAACACAACACTTCTCTTCCAGATCTGAATAGTTTCAAGATACTGGGTTAAATAAACACTTATTAAGACACATCTAAAAAAGCTATTCCTACATTTTTCAGTGGCTTCCTGGTTACTATCCATCGGGACTAATGGCTTAAGGGGAAGACACCCATTAAAGCACAGGAGTAGATAGGAAAGAGCATGCAAGTGAGGCCAAACACCTAGGAAAGACACCGGGAAAATAGCCAGAGTCGTCCGAATGTTTGAAAAGATAGCTCAACTGTTCAGGGCTGCAACAGGGCGGACACTCATCGGTGGTCATAAAACATGCTGTTATTGTGTAATTTGTTCATGGCTTTACGCACTCTTTACACAGTGTCTTCTAAGAACACCTATCTGCTGTCTGCCAAAGCTCCGCGTGCTCTCTGGCCATTTACAACCACAACCAACACACTTGCTACCCAACTTGCAAGTGAAACAGCTTCTGCAGTTCAGTACAAGTTATGTGGGGAGAAGTCTGTCATTAATTTGAGATAAACAAGTTCTGCCTATATTTCTGAAGGTGACAGCACGTAGTGTTGGGGAAGACCACAGGAAACCCAGGGGGAAAAAACCAGTGTAGCTAGAACTGGTGAAAGTCTCTCTGCTTGCTACAGACAAATAAAATCATTGAGGCAAGTTGTGTTCGTAATTTGAAAGGTATCTCCAGTCTTCAGAAACACTATCTACATACCTTATGCAGACTCCTGTACCTGTACAACTGCATTTTCTCTCCCTATGCCTTCCATATGCATTAAGATTTGCAGCCTAAACCAGAACTTAGCTGATGTCTACAGGATGCTTTCTTCTGATTGCCATTACATTTCTCTCAAGTGACTGGACTATGGAACAGGCCCTGTCTACTCAGAGTCACAGATCTGTTAATAATTACAGCAGACCAGTTGCAAGCTAACCTAAAGGCTGATGAAAATATAATTCTCCTTTTGAATTTAAAAAAATCAGAGGGTCTTACATGGAATAGCAAGAAAGCCATGGTGAGCATTAAACAAACAGGTGAGATAAAAAATGTGCAAGACAGTTATAACACTGTATACAAATGTACCTGATAAATAGAAAGATTTCTCGGTTGCACTAATATTTAAAGAAATAAATCCCTGTAGATGAAACAAGTATACTAATAGAATTATATCTACTGGGGTAATTTCAAAAGACAGAAAGACAAATAAAATGAGAACTTAATCTAGAAAACCACTGGGATAACATAAATTAGGTTCTTGGAAAAACACAGATTTAGACAATCAGAGAAGCTGTGTTTCAATCAAAGTCTTTGATCATTCACGATAAGTACACTGGAAAATGAAATTTTCCGCTTTATTTCATTTCTTTAGGAAATAATCTTCTCTGTTTCTATCCACAGTATCAAAAAATCCACCCTGAGAAGAAACAACTAAAATCTCCCACTGTCATCTTACTGAACACAACTCTTTTCTCTCATCTCTGAAATCAAAATTTCTTACAATGGTTACTTCATCCACATAGTACATTAAATATGCTGTTGCTACAGTGCTCTGACTTGCTTGTGATGTTTTCAACATTGCCCTTAATTTCTTTATAAGAATATACAAAAGAAAACTGCCTGTTTACTGAACAATAAACCACAAATTCTATCCTCCCTCTACAGAAAAGCTTCATTAATCTTGCATAGACTTCAGTTTCTTACTGTACAGAAAACAAAAAAACCCTATAGATGTCTGGAAAGGTATCCTGCACTGAGAAACTTCAAGATATTTATTTTGTTTCTTAGATTGAAACCAAGGTTGGAACTTGATCATTTCACATAATACCTTTTGTGTAAGGTACAGAAACATAAAGTGCAGAATGTGGAGATTCAAGTCAAGTTGGGAATAAAACAACTTATTTTAAGCAACAGAGGTAATAAGCTATCAAAATAACTTACCGTAGAAAGTAGCAAGTCCACAGTAGAAAGATTCACCCAGTCATTAAATCAAATTTTCATGTCTCCCTCTAAAACATACAACCTAATAAAAGCACAAACTCTTAGCTTTACAGCATTCAGTCATTCAGAGTAAAAGTCAAGCCCCTGTACTCCAGAACTAAATCCCAAAGGTGTAGGAATCGTACAAAGCCATAGCAGGCCACTTGGCCAGCAGCAGCATAAAACTGCAACAGCAGCCAGTTCATTCCTCTTCGGTGACATTTCAGTGACAATTTCAAAAGCAGGACTCTCTCTCAGGTATCACGCACGTGTTTAAACTAGTCATGTTGCTCATCATAAGAGGAAAACAGACACACTACTAATTTGTATGGGGATACACAGGGAAGCCCTTTTAGGGTGGTCCATTACATGCATGGAAACAAACTAGGGCACTTTTTTAGCATTCTCAAACCACTGTCTTTTAGTCATTTTGAAAATCCCTAGGGAAGCACTCACAAGAAATAATCAGTGTAATCAAATTCTGTTGACTACGTGAACTGTGGAACAGGCCCTCACTGCCCCAGTGAATTAAAATGGCTTCAGCGAGGATCCTTGACAGTGGATCCCTCTTTTGTCCTTACAACTAGTCAGGGCCAAATCAGTCAAAGCCCAGAAGTACATCAGCCTTCTACCCAATCCACGGGACACAGCTCAAGCAATACACAGATGACAAAAGTAAACTCCATAAGCCCTGTGAAGGGCATAACAGTTTACTTTAAATGATGGATGGTCACCGACAGGGACACTACCAGAATAAGATAAGTAAACCTGCAATGATGCCTGCAGTCTTCAGAGTGCTTATTATCAAACAGTTATCTTCGTGGATCGTTTATACCTAAAACTATTCACTTCGACTGGAATTTCAGGCTGAATGTAAAATATTAGCATCTACATTTAATGCACTCTGGATAACATTTCACTGAAAGAACAACCTGCATAGGAAAAACTACAGTAAAATGGACATATGCTGAAATGGATTTCAAGAAAGCAAATTGCCACATTCTTGTATCCTTCAAGCTATGCCAGTCTTGTCACCATGGTGTTTCAGTATTTGATTATCAGCCATAAAGCACATTTATCAAACCTTAATGTTTGTAACTTTTTATTGAGGAATCAGCAACAGCAGCTATATTGCACCCTACAAGTTCTTTAAAAGTTTATGAAGATTTGACATCAGTGGCAGATCCATTCATGGTGTGCAGAAAGGAAAATACACAGATCGGGAAACAGCAAGTGCTGGACATTTTCAGTGCATGTTCTAACCCCGAAAACAAAACAACCATTTTTCTTGCACTGCCATTTGTCACTTTTCCCGTACAGACTTATAGATTTACACAGGAGGCAAGACAATCCCAATCCAATCTTAAAATGTCTCAATCATTCAGTCTTTTTCCTTGACCCAACTTATCACTTATCTTCACAGCTCACAGCAGTTTCACCAGGATGCTCTGTCTTCAATTTTTTATGAGATGGCTCTCCTGGGAGAAGAGACGTGCAGTGCTCTAAGGATCGTGCAATTTCATCAATTGTCCATTTGTCTTCATAAAGGGCATGCTCCTCTAGCGTAAATGGTCCATGTTTGGTTCGGGTCAGCTCTTGCATAGTGGCACAGGTAGAAAGTTCTACAGTAAAGAAGAAAACAGGATTTAGAAAAAAAATGCATGGTCAAGTTTAACTATTTGCAACTCACTTTAAACGTATTTTTGATGTAGCCTTCTAGGTTATTCTGCTTTGCTTGAGAAGGAAGCTCATGAAGATTAATCTCTCATTTACATTTTCTTAAATTTGAGCCAAGGAATTCCTTTGATTTCAACAGAACTCCAATTGTAGTAAAGAGTTCAAAATGTGACAGAAAGTTGTCAAAAGGTTTTCCAGATTTAATTTGGAATGAAAAGAGAGGATATAATGACACAGGATGTAAATAGAACACGCTGTGCTCACAAGTGACTTAGAAGACCGTGTACTATTTTTCCACAGAATTTGAGGCCACGGCACTTCTTGCCTTCAAGGAGGATTTTTGCCATTTTTATCCTGTGCTGCCTGTCAAGATAATATAAACTAAGATAAGGAAAAATAAAAAATGTAAATAAATGCTCTGTTACGTTAAATAAATACCAGTAGGAAGGACAGAATTACATAATGAGGGGCTGCAAAACATAACAGCAACCAGAGTTGACCTGTAAGCACACAGGTATACTAAAATATTCTCTCCCATCCTTTCTGATGCAGGAAGATTTTTATTGCATTTTAAATTTTTGAAAAGACACCAGCTGAGGACAGACTTTACCTTAGTTTGTCATTAAAGGACTAAACGTTAAGTTCGTATGCTCAGAAGGCAGTAACAGAAAGAGAATCTTTGACTTGCCTAAAGCACAAATAGCAACATTGAAATTCATAGTTATCCCACATCACCTGCTTTCTTGATCTGCAAACGTATAATTTAAAAAAAAAAATTTGAAATGGATTATCTGTTCTCCATCATGCAGTTTGATAGATACAGAGTGCAAGACAAATAACCCTGTGGGAAAGCAAAACCATTCACAGTTCAGGTAAAGGGGAAAGAAAACACTAGAAAAATCATCACAAATGTAGAAGTCTTTCCAGCAGATAGGGTCTATTATGTGCATGGTAATGTTTTGTGCAATCTGTTTTCAAAATGTGATGAATAATGTTTAAAAAGACAGTATCTTTCTTCTTCTTCTCATCCTTAATCTGAGTTAGTTTTAACATACGGAGGAGGGAATAAAAAATTCCCAACTTGTCTTCTATTACCTTGCTCGGTGCTATTACTTGCACCATTTTTATACCCCAGCCCCCAAGATTCTCTGGCAATTTCACTTTCATTACCCCATGTTCCCAAGGAAATACCTTAGTATATAAAACAAGCAATAGCACTACAATTGTGCAAAATAACACATAGGTCTAGCTACTAGAGATACAGAAAATGACAAAATTTTTCCATAAACACATTAATTCCTTAAACTGTAATGGGTTTTTTCATGCCTACCTTTGCCAATGTCACTGACCAGACTCCTGACATAAAAGCCACCACCACATTCGACATCTGGAATGTTAATAGTGACATGGTAAATTGCCAGTGCAATGTGAAATCTACTTTACACAGAAACCATGCCCCCACATAAATGTAAAAATGTGCTAAGCAAACAACCCAGTGATAAAATATTTATAGGATGCAACATCAATTATTCATCCTGTAACATATGTGCGGGTGAGATTGCTAAGCTAGACAGGAGGGAAAGCAAATACAATGGCAACTGAACTAACTCACTAGAAATTAAGTACTTGCTGTGGTATGTTAACAAACGCTTCACTCCTATTCATTTGAAAGGTTTCAGAAGGTTGTTTCTTATTTTTAACGATGAAAGCAAGTTATTCCAAGTATAGTCTAAACTGACTATCAATGCTTTTAAGATACTGCACACAGACAGCTCCAATAAAATTTTAAAATTCACCTTTAACTTTCCCTGCTCTCTCAGCTCTTCTCTTCTCCCTGTGCCAGTGATCAGCTGCTAGTCACCCAACCATCAAGGAAGGGCTGAGGCAACACAGCACTGAGCTTTGTCACTCATACCGGCTCATCATATAACATCTGGTCCACTCGAGGACTCTGGGTCAACTAGGCAGCTGATCAACGCAATTATCTTGACCTTATAGTAGCATCAAAGGTTTACAACAGTCTTTTTTTGGTTTATTTATCAATATGAATCTTAATGGACTACCCAAGTTCCTTCACGCGTGACGGAAGTAAGGATAAGATTCTGCCTCCTCAACTGAGAACGAGGCCTGACAGTAACTGATACTGGTCCTTGTTGCGCCCTGGGAGAGATGCCAGCAGGCCTGGGCATCGGCATAAAAGAATGGGCAAAGTGAAATAAGCAGACCTGAGAAAGGAGGAGTGAGCTGGAGGTTGCAAAATCATGGACAGATGCAAATAATCCCCTGACCAGCCTCTCAGAATTTTCCCTCACAGAAAGATTACATATAATCAGCTTAACTTAAACCCAAAATACAGTGCTTTTACTGTGAAGTGAAAGTCTCTACACGTGGACTCACACCAAAATAAGTAGCTGAGGGAAATGAAACCCATTTCACTATCTTAGTCCCACTCTGAGTGCAAATAAACACTAACAAGCTGGGAGCATCACTCTATGTAATAATCTTTGGCCTTTACCCAGTGTGAACAGCGGTGGCTGGAACTGTTGGAGAGAGAGGCTGTACACTCTCACTGGCCGAGCAGGCTTTGCTTCAACTGCTTCTCCTCTCTTCATTAGAGTTGATAGCCTTTCTCCATCCTTCTTCAGAGCAGAATAGCTGATCAGACCAAACACGAAAACATGTGTCATATGGTTGTAATAGAACAAGCTTCCCATTCTCCAGATCCTGTTAATATTGTACTACACTAGCATACATTTTACCCTTCTAATCCTCTCTAAGCGCTCACAAAAAAATAACAAACTAGCAAGTGCTTCTGAAATCTCTTCAACACAGAATCATCTAATTCACCAGTAGCTACATAAACCATAAACAAGAGATGGCCCTGTATTTATCTCTTGCTGTACACATTTAAAAGTGTTTCATACCTTAATTTTTAGTGTATGAAAACAAAGGATTCCTGCAATGGGTATAACACTTGCAGCTGCCTCTAACCTACTCTCTCAGAAGTCTGCCAGGCGTACTCTGTTTCAGTGTTATGCTGAGCTGAGCATTAGGAGCCGCCCAGGCAACTCCTGTAATTCTGCCTCACACCTTTGCTTGTCTCACACCAGGGTCTTCTCTGAACATCAACTGCTAAGTTATGGAGCCTTGTTCTAGGGTGTTTAGGGGATCACTACAGAACAAAAAAAAAAAATTAACTGATTACATGAAACTTTATCCAAAGATCCACCTTTGGTCTTGCAGAAAGATGACCATAGAAAAAAAAAGAAGATCTTGCTCAAATGAGCAGAGGGTAATCTGAAACAGGTCAGATGAAGCAGAACACCTACTGAATTACTGACCTTACAGCAACATTCTGGAACCACAGTAAGTGACCCATTGCAAATGCAAAGGAAAGCATGTTAGCTTAAATCACCATTAAAGCCATCTGTCACAAGCTAAGCACTTGCACATTGCCAGCTACTATGGCTCACCTGACAAGAAGAAATTTGCTAAGCTACAGAAGCTCTGTCACTAATCACTCATTCATATTCTAAGTTCTGAGAAAACTTACTCAAAGTCATTTAAGGCACTTCCACACAGATGTCAGTAAGCCTCCCCTTACCCTACAACTAAAATTAAAGACTCAGAGCTTTGCTTTCTAGTTGGAAGAGAGGACAGAAGCCATCAAGCCCTGCAAAGCTGTTTAAGACTGCTTCGCTATTTTACCAAAAACCCCCACAGACTCCGTGTCACCATTTGTGCTTGATGTTCAAATGAGCATGAGCTGCAGTTGCAAATGTTAGAACTCCTAAGACTGCCTTGCCTCTATCCTCTTGCCAAAATGTGTCCTCTTATTTCTGAGAGAACTGACTTCTGTTGGCAAATCCCGACAGCTGAACGCAACTGCCAGGAGTGTCGGAATATTGTGGAACTTACAGTGGAGGAACCTGCATTATGTCCCCTGTGAACTTTTGCAGCACATTTTCAAGATCTCCTTTTGTTATCTGGTCTGTAGAAAGAAAATAGTATGTTAGTGTTGGTTATTTACATGGCACTAATGGCATCAATCATGTTCTGCAAACAGATACAAAGCAGAGTTCCCTCTCATCTGAATTTAGATTGGGTGAAAAACACCAAAGAGAAGATATAAAAACCAGAATGTAGGTAGGAGTGTGAATTACCACAAAAAGAGTGGAACAAACTGTCCAAGGTGATTAAGACAGTCTGGACACTTTCAGAAGGGCAGAAATCCCCATATACACAGTTTTCTTTTCCAATCCCTCTGTCTTGGGACTGCAAATTCATTTATCTTGGGAATCATAAAAAAAAAAACCATAAAAATTCTCCTATTCTGATTTTTGTTAAAGGACCAAACCAATAAAATGCTTATTGAATCTTGGCAACTTCTCTTTAAAAGTATTTAACTGCGGGGAAAAATAAAACAGATTATTAGAGGAAAAAAAGCATTGTGGGGTTTTTTTCTAGTGAAGAAAAAGACTGCATCTGGAACAACAAATCAAATTTCCGTATCAAACAACTAACCTGCAAATGCACACCAGGGTATTGTTATATATTAAGTAAGGCAATTTTACTGAAGAAATCCTGTAAAAGAAAGATAGCTGCTTTAGGCAATCTACTCTTTTAAGAGTACACATACATACACATCTGTCCCACTTTTATTATAAGGCTATAACCTAAGTAGCTGATTGCATTGGTCCTTTGAAATACTATTCAATAGAGATGACATTCATCCCTAGTTTGTTTAGAGAATACAAACATAAGGTCTGTAATCACAATGCACTTCAGTGCATTTCTACTGTCTAGGACTTGACTAGTCCTGCTTCTCCTATGTTATATTCAATTAGCATCACCCTGCTAAGTCAACAGCATCTTGGAACATAAACCAAGCAAATTTATTTACTGAGACTTCATTAGGTTTTGGAACAGACCTTTACTTGCAAACCTTACAAAACAGATGTACTTCATGCTGTAAGTAAAAACCAGATTCCTTTCCCAGCACCTTTGGAAGATGGCAATGTGGTGCCTCACTTTTGCAAAGCACAAAGGCCTCAGCAGCTGTCTCAAGAAGTGTCATTAAAAGCAAGGTTGCAAGGCAAAAAAGTCAGTCAGGGATGCTGAGAGAGACCAACGTACATCCAAATACAGGGTAGGAACAACAAAATCAATTGTATACTAAGTCTGGATCTTCTTCTGAAGAGCTTCTTACATGGCTATTTCAATCTTCCGTTTGTATTATCCTAGTTTAGCAATGTATCACAACAAAACTACATGGCAGAAATTTAGCACGACCTAGCTCTATGCCAGTGATCTTGTCAGCCTTCTTGTGAACCCCAGGTTGCTTCAGGCTAGAATTCAGTATTTGAGATCTAAGCATAAGTGTCACTTGGGGTTCTCCTTCAATTTTCATCCAGTGAACTGCATTCATAGCTAGGGCATTTAATGAGACACCCAAGTTCAGTTCCCGCTCTGATCTCATATTCCCGATTGAGAGGTTACATCTAGCCTCTGAGGAAATCACTCATGCTACAGGCAATCTCTACCTCAGGGAAAAAAAAAAATAAATTCCCCATGTGAGGAATGACGTATTAAGCCATTAACAAACAAAGTTGTGTGGTATGTTATCAAAGTAAATATTTACAGATGAGTTTGCTAAGATCTAGAATAAATCATAATTGTCTTCTGCGATACACTGTGGCACAATCTCTGAAAACCTAAACCCACAGGCTTTTCTATTTATTTTTTTTCAGCATGCACTCCCTTGGTGTTAATGGACTCTATTGGATTCTCACCCTCTTCTAGAACAACACACAAGCTGGTGGAGCTTTCACCCAGCTCTCAGTCATAAAGAATGCTATATTAATCTCATTGCAAACAGTTTTACTATGTCTAAACTGTGTATTTGTCCCAGACATCAGTTTGGACCCATGTCTCTACAGGGCTCTGTGAATCAGCTCTTTCACCACCTTTCAGCTCCCACAGTCATTACATCCACAGCATAGGCAGGGGGGAATGCAGTCCTGCTGTCCAAGAGAACCGTTTCCCTTCAGGCCGTTGGCCCATGTGTCTCCCCCACTCAGCTAGGGACTTGGGGTTTAGCATGTCAACAGCTTGTCTGGTCAGCAAGTTTAGGCAGCATTTACACTCAACTCCCCATCAAGCATGAAATGCGAACACGCCCGTAGAGGCCAATTAGTGCAAACAGTCCCAAAACTTTCTCCATTTGACTTCTCCACTCCCTAAGAATAAGGGATTGAGACACTTTTCTGCAGGACACATCCATCACTGCCCTTGCTACCAAGAGTTTGCATCCTCACTGCATATACCAAATATCCTCATCTGCTGTATTGCAGACCATGAGTTGTTGCTAGAAGCTGGACTCAAACTGCAGCTCTGTGTCCTTCCACAGAGGGGTATGGAGGCTGCCACCCTGTTTAGCAATGATTTCAGCGAGGATTGTCGAGGTTTGGCCCACAGGGTAATTGCATCCAGTCCACAGGAATAATGGAAAGCCTTAGCTTAGAACAAAATTGTGCCTGCTCTGCAAATACACTACTTGGAATACATTCAACACTGTTTTCTAAATTCCCTCCCAAGCCATTGGACTGACAGTGTGGTTATATGACTTCTGCACAGGCTATGCATCTTCCAGTGGACCATTCCCTATGATTCCATCAGCATCCCAAAGTACCCAAAACTTCTGGTCTCCAGTGCTTCTAAAAACATTTAGTATAAGCCTACTGGCTTCTAAAATAAGAATTTTAAAGAACTTCTGTGCTTCTGATCACTGGTGACTGCTGATCGAGTTTCCTGCTATCATAATAAAGGAAGTTAAATGAAATTACCAAACCAAAAGGTGCCACTTGTGCCACAACCTCAAAAAGCCTCCACTGAAAGGTGATACTGCCCTGCGCTTGTTAACAAAGTACACCAAAACAGAACACAAGGATTATCCATGACAGTCCAACACAACTACTGCAGATGACCTTGACTCAAACTGGCCCAGCATAAATTACTTGCGAACAGACAAGCAGACTGCTGAAAGGACTACTTTTTTTCTAAATTATTCAAGTAGCTCTATTAAACATGTATTTCAGCATAATCAACACAGACCTTCAGAAAATCCCTGAGAATTTTGTTCTCCATGTCTGGACACAGTCTGTAGGCAGCTGGGAGGAAATGTGTTTCAGAATGCACATTCCTGTGCATAGTTACAAACGTTAAAAAAAAAATGCTACAAACATTAATGTGCTCAAAAGAGCGTCAAAGGAATGCTAAACACTACCGGCCCCTCAAGTCAGCATCTGACAGCCTGGGAGCAGTACGAGACCATAACCTAATTTCATGCGGAAATGCAAACTTGTTGTCTGGCAAGAAACCAAAAACTGTGAGAAGTTCAGGGGGGGTTAACCCCAACGAGCTCTCTTCAGCACATCCTTTCATTGTCACTAACTGTAATACACAACAGTTTGCTTTCCAAATTGCTGTCTAGGGACACTCTGAGGACTGAAACGTAACATTTTCTTATAGTTAATATAGCAGACAACTTTCTGCAGGAACTTCCCTCTTGTAGTCCAGTGGAATCACTCGAGAAGAGTTTTATATATCTTGTAAGCTGCTTCAGTACGCTTTCTCTGCACTAAGGCCCAGTCCTGGATGCTGCTGGCACTGCAGGACTGATATTCCCTAGCAGATGCTGTTTCTCCTAGGATGCTTGTAGGTGTTAAAGGATAGCTGAAATTCAGCTCAAATACCTGGTTTGTCTGTTCTTGGAGTACCAGTTAGGGTCAGGGATTAGGGATGGTGGGCCACACAGAGAATTCTGCAGACAACCAAGCTGCTTTGGGGAAGACACTGGAAAAGATGGGAAGTATCTGCTTTATTAGAAAGGGAGGAAGGAAGGAAATGCAAAACACATAGGTAGCACAGAGAAGAAAAAGGAGTATGCACATTTTCTCTTTCTTGTTTCTGAAGAATTCAAATTAACACCAACATGGAAACCAACTGAGACCAATTCCACAATCACTTCTTTCAGCCATAGCTTCAGCAAAAGGAAAGTTTGTCCAGCACCCAAAACCGCACTGCCCTACCAATGCCAATATCGCGCTTTATGAGACCACATGATGAACTGGATCATGCAACTGATCTCAGTTTAAAAAGACAAGCAACTCAAAAAAAGGGGAAATTTTTAATGCAAATGAGTTCCCCAAGCACACAGTCTAACAGAAAGCTCAACGACTGTAACAGAGGAGGTGGTGAAGAGGTGGGAACTACTGTAAGGAGAGCTGCCAGTGAAAGAAGCGCACATGAAAACAACACTATTCTGTCTGCAGTAAACAATACAAAATAAAAAAGCAAAACTAGTGTTTCAAGAAACAGATTTATTTTATTTTTACTTTAATTTTAATAATTGACCATGGGAGTTGCATCTACTTGTTTAGCCTGGAAAAAGGAGGCTCGGGGGGACCTTATTGCTCTCTACAACTACCTGAAAGGAGGCTGTAAACAGGTGGGGGTAGGTCTCTTCCCTCAGGTAACAAGCGATAGGACAAGAGGAAACTGCCTCAAGTTGCCCCAGGGGAGGTTTAGATTGAATATTAGTTAAAATTTCTTCACTGAAAGGGTGGTCCAGCATGGGAACAGGCTGCCCAGGTAAGTGGCAGAATCACCACCCCTGGAAGTGTTTAAAAAACGTATATGTGATGCTTAGGAACACGGTTTAGTGATGGACCTGCCAGTCCTGGGTTAACAGTTGGACCTGATGATCTTAAAGGTCTTTTCCAACCTAAGTGACTCCACGATTCTACTGAAAATGGTAATTCACAGTTTATATAGGAGCGAGTATCTACAATGAATACTACTCAGTCCAGCAGAGCTACAACCTTCCACTTTCTGAGAGGCATACACAAAAAACAAGTGTTGTCTCTAGCCACCATGAAGTGCTGGCCATATTAACACCATGTGGATGCTCAGTTCTTCAAATGCTTAGAGAGAGACTTAGAACTCAATCCTGAAGCAGAAGCAAATGATGCAACATCTCTGAGCAACATCACCTAGTAAATAATACTACTTAGAATGATCCGTCAAGTTAATGTGGACAAGAAACTCATGCTTGCCTGCCTCATGCAGAAAGAAAAACTCAAAAAGAAAGGAGATAGGGGGCGAAAGGTGGAATCCAGGGTGCCTTTTCCATCATGCTATATTAAAAAAATATAATTTACTTCATGTATTTATTACCAGGTACCACAAACAGTGTGGGAGCTGTAGAGTTGCTAAGCAACCAGTTACCTACTGGGTTTTTTGTTGGTTTTGTTTGGTGGTGGGTTTTTTTTCCCCCAGGTTGTGAAAGAACTAATGACAAATACATTTGGTGTGTCTTTGGTTAGTTCTACATTGTTTCTAAGACGCCCTGGGTATTGTGTAATGTCCACTCCAACAAAGCCACAACCAGGATTAGTTCTGAAGCCTTAAACTCTGTGTGTTGGAAAAGTTCATCTACTAAAGTTGCTAGGACACAGACTGCAAGCAAGAGCAAGATTTGATAGGTGAATGTATGTAGAAAGTAGCTTACGCCATCATTTTATGCTGAGCGATCTGTAGTTAAAGGGACATCCTAGAGGAAAGATCTAAATATTTTTTTTGTCCACTGGCCTTAACAGTGTTACTAAAAGAGCACTCATGGGAGTATACACTGAAAAATGAAAATTTTACTGGACACAGTATGTCATTTGTCAGCCTGTCAAAGATTTCAAATAACACAGTCCTCCTCAATTCTATTTTCTCCCTCCTAATCTAATGCCTGGTTTATTTTTTTCCAACAGAAATGAACACTGGACATAATTGCATGAAGCTGGTCTGAATTATATGAGCAAAGAAGCTGGAGATGAAACAATCCTAGTTTGATTTCACATTTAAACTTAGTTCTCAGACCCCCAAACATCTTTTCCACTTTTCTATGATAGAGACCATTTATGCCTGCAAATTACATCAAGTATATAGATACATTTATGCTTACCATAAGGTTTTTCTTCAGTTACTTTTCCTGTAGCATCTAACGTATCAGTAGCTTTGCCCAATAGTCCAATAGCAGTGTATTTCTGAGAAGGAAAAAGAAAGATTAGTGAGTCAGGTCTTCAAGGTTGTTTCTTTTTTCATTTTTTGTTTTTAAATAAAGACTGTGAGTACCAAGTACTTCAAATCAGGACAGGAAGAACACTATCTGTATAGTCAATCCATCAACTTTGGGTAAGCAGCACTGAAGATGAAAAGACATCGAACTAAACAGAAAGTAAATCCTGCATTACGTGTGCTTATGATTTCAGTTTTAGAAACCCCCGGAAAAAGCAAAATGGACTCTAACTAATCTTTACTATAAATACATCAATACCAAAGTGTCTGTGGGGTGTCATACATCACTGTCAAAGCAAGGCACATACAGTACCTTTCACACCCAATTTTTCAGTTCCTTCATAATTAAAAAAAAAAGACACAAAGTCCTTTACTTGTGAAAGTAAAACACTCACTTTCAAGGCAAAGCATTGCAACAGTTCTGCCACAAAATGGAGTGACACACAACGGCCTAAATCAGGGGTCCTCAAACTACGGGCCAGATACAGCCCCCCAGAGTCCTCAATCCAGCCCCCAGTATTTACAGAACCCCCCGCCCCCCACCCCCGGCGGGGGTTGGGGGGGGAACCAAGCAGCCGCAGATGACTGCCTGCCACTGCATCCGCACGCCGGCCCCCTGGTTAAAAAGTTTGAGGACCCCTGGCCTAAAGCTAGGGTTTTGAACATCTGGAATTCACTAAGGACCTTGTGACCAGCACAAGGAGTGCAAGGCCACTGAGCGACATCTCTGCTCATCATGGCTTCCCTGAGTATTTCTGTTTCAGGTTTTTTCTCTAAATTGTTCAGTGTATGTGTCTGTAGCTTGCAGGAAGGAATTAACCTGTTCCCAGGCCAGTAGCTCTTGTCCTTACTGCACTTCACCTGGTGTACTTCCATCCTAAATACTGCCAGGCTGCGGGTACAGGGCAGAACCTGCTGAAGCTGACAGGCTTCCCATGAACCAGCTGCCCCACATCTTTTCACAAGGCTGCCAACACATGAGGACTCATGCTGTAACATGTGTTTGGGTCAAGTTTGGAGATACCTTCAGGTATTAAAATCTGTTGTTTGACCCACTATCCTATTCCATTCCATTTCTCTCAGCCATATGCTAAATCCAGGGGCCTTCAAAGTAAAGCATTTACATAGCCTGGTAGACAAAAATCAAGGTGTTTCACAAGCCTAATTCCCAGTAAGGTTTCGATGAACTTACTCCCAGCTGAGCTAATATAAATTTGAACCAAGTTGTAAATGGATGTGTATTTTAGAAGCTGGTTGACCAAATTCTACTGGAACACATCCAAACAGGCACAAGCATTAACATTTTACTCTTTGATGCAATGCATCCTTTTTCATGTCCTTGCAAAGTACAAACAAGCTCAAGTAATAGTAGTGTAGGCATATAAATCACACCCACAAAATGGGACTACAAAGACATGCCTTGATTTTGTTCCACGTGACAACCTGCCACTTCAATGTTACTTCTTCAAGCAACTGCCATGAAATGGAAGCAGCAGGAATAGTCAGACAAAAGACAACGGAGTGCAGACTTCATAATAAAAATAACTGTATTCTTTGCTTACCGCATCTACTGGTTTTAGCTGGGACAGAGTTAAATTTTTTCATAAGAGCTAGTACGGGGCTATGCTTTCGATTTGTGCTGGAAAAAGTGCTGATAACACAATGGTGCTCTCCTTACTGCTGAGCCAACACCTTTTCTCTCTTCACCCCACCCCACAAGTGAGTAGCCTGGGGGGCACAAAAAGTTGAGAGGGGACAGAGCCAGGACAGCTGACCCCAACTGACCAAAGGGATATCCCATACCATATGCCTTCATGCTCAGCATATAAAGCTGGGGGAAGAAGGAGGGGACATTCGGAGTGATGGCATTTGTCTTCCCAAATAACTGCTCAAGCATGATGGAGCCCTGCCTTCCTGGTGAGGGCTGAGCACCTGCCTGTCCATGGGAAGTGGGGAAGGAATTCCTTGTTTTGCTTTGCTTGCACGCGTGGCTTTTGCTTTACCTATTAAACCATCTTTATTTCAACCCTTGAGTTTTACCTTTTTCCAATTCTCTACCCCATCCCACTGTGGGGGAATGAGCAAATGGCTGTGTCGTGTTTAGCTTCCTGCTGGGTAAAACCTCAACATTTCATTAAGGCTACTTTTTTCCTAAATACTGCAGATGTCTGAATCCCCTGATAACTCTGCAAAATTAGGCATTTGAAATTCAAATTCTTCAAGTTTACATACTTTAGGAATGCATGGAAAAAATGAAAGGAAGAATGGATGAAGGCTGCTCCACAACAAACATTTAAATAAACTTTAAAGTATGTTATCTGCTTTTAGGACCATAAAACTGCCTACTTTCTGAGACATTTAATGATCTAGTTCTTAACATTTAATAGCATAGCTAGGAAGAGACACTACTCAGCAGCTATTCTAGAGGTTAATAAAAACATGTGAACAGATCTTCATAATCCTAGCATGATGAATGATCTTAGCAGTTCAGTAAAACTCTGAATCTGAAAGTTGGAAACCTCACATACTGTCTTCAGATGCTTCCAAACCAACGTACTTACACTACTTGAGTCTGAATTACTCTCTTCCTCTTAATTCTGGTTTTGTCTAATTTGGCTATCTCGCTTCAGGCTGTCTGTTACAACAACATGTTATATTTGACCTACAAGCAACACAGAGATAATATCAACTGTTTATATGTAAACACAAACTGTATGACCAATACAATCCAAATCTCAACACTTGACTTCCCTTTAATTTCTGCAAAAAGGGCAAAAAACCCATCCCATTTGTAAAAAGATGTTGTGGTTTAATCCCGGCTGGCGACTAAGCCCCACACAGCTACTCACTCACTCCTCCCACAGTGGGATGGGGGAGAGGATCAGAAGAGTAAAAGTGAGAAAACTTGTCAGTTGAGATAAAGACAGTTTCATAGGTAAAGCAAAAGCTATGCATGCCAGCAAAGCAAAGCAAGGAATTCATTCACCATTTCCCGTCAGCAGGCAGGTGTTCAGCCATCTCCAGGAGAGCAGGGCTCCATCACATGTTAACAGTTACTCAGGAAGACAAATGCCATAATGACACATGTCCGTCCTCCTTCTTCTTCCTCCAGTTTATATATACTCAACATGACATCATATGGTACGGAATACCTCTTTGGCTAGTTGGGGTCAGCTGTCCTTGCTGTGTCCCCTCCCAATTTCTTGTTCCCCTCCAGCCTCTCACTGGCAGGGCCTGAGAAACTGAAAAGTCTTTGACTTACTTTATAAACACTATCTAGCAACAACCAAAAACATCAGTGCATTATCGACACTGTTCTCACACCAAACCCAAAACACCAACTACTAAGAAGAAAATTAACTCTATCCCAGCTGAAACCAGGACAAAACAGCATCCTTAAAAATTAGTCACAAATGGCCAGTCCTTACCGATGCCTTTAAAGGTGCACAAAGACTCAAGCCAGCAATGCAATAATCCTCAAAAAAGGCTATAACAGGTCAGAAAATTATGAATTACAGTTGGTTTATGATCAGTCTCTGGAGTGCCCTTGGGCATCTACAATTATATAGCACAATTCTTACTAGCCACTTAATAGGGTTTGCTTCCCCTTTGTTAGTGTGCAGGACCTGGAGCTTGTAGAAGATAACATGAGAATGCAGACTTAACTTATTGTTCCTCTTACTTCGCGTCAAAATTCAGCATTAGCTCTCTTTAGACTCTAACTCACACTGCCCTCGGAAGCACCCAATGGATTCTGAGTCATTTAGTAAGTCTTTGGTGACCTTTTCTCACCTGTGTTGGCAATCGTTTATTTCTTCCAGTTTTATGAAGTATATCTAGGGGCATTCTTCCTCAAATGACAAATCACTGCAGGAACACAGACAGCAACTGCTCACAACCACACTGCCTTCAACCCACTCAATGTGAAACAAAAAAAGCAAGGTAGTAGGTGTTACAGGCAGTGGAAAATCCTTCCAAGTGCAGACCATGACAGAAAACATCCTTGTATCAGCAGCTCGTCAGACAACACTCTGCCAATCAGTAGCCCCTATGTCCTTGCCCCCTACTCATCTCAAAAGACCAGAAGCCAAACCATTTAAAGATTAAAATCAGCATCTATCTCAGCTTTCCTATGGGATTCTACAACATGCAAGTGTAGTGCATTACAAGTTAAGATCAAGCATTCCCAGTCACAACTTGCAAGCACTGTAGCATGCAATAATTCCAACTTCTAATGGTGGTTTGCATGGTCCCAAAACAGAGCCTCACAATTGTACAACAGGGCAACAACCCTGAGGGCATACAGACCTTCCCAAAGCTATCCTGCATTAGGGAATGGCTACTATACCTCTCAGCTGTCTAGAAGACCATTTTCTGGATATTATGGCAACTGAAACAAAAGGCAGCAAAGTGATCAGAAGCCCTCAAGTATAAGCAACTCTTTCATTCATATTAGTGAAGAGACAGCCTTAAGAAGATACTTCACAGTGACAAGCCACTGTACTCTGTCAACGATAATATGAAAACTGTCACACAGACTGGGGGATGCAGTGGATGTGACCTCAACAAGACCAGACAGACAGTGAAGTGCTTTGGCAGTCATACATTTGCTACCATACCCATGACCAGAAAGAAACATGCCATAAAGGCCAGGGCTGGCGAAAGAACAGGATTACAGGAGCCCATAAAAAACAAATTCCAAACCCTCTAATAAATCTGACACATCTTGAGAAAAGGAATTTTGTTTTGGAGTCACAACCACAGGGAACAGCCAAAATTCTCACAGATAGTAAACCATATAATATTTACAATAAAGTTTTAGTAAGAGAATAGCTATCATTTGGCTTTTTTAATTCATACACAATTTCAGAGAAATCTTTCTACTAACGCAGAATGGAAAGTGTATCCATAAAAAGAGAAAGAAAAATGCAAGACTTTACCAGCATACATATTTAACAGTGAAAGGAGGAAGAGGAGGATAAGGAAGAAGAATCCCCTCCTGTCAGAGGGGCTGCACAGCCAGCATAGCTATTAGCTACACAACCCAGCCCGGGGGGGGGGGGGGGGGGGGCTCCTGCAGGCTGAAGCCCCTGGGCTGACTGCCAGGCATGTCTGTCCCACTTGTCAGTGCAAATGCCAGACAGACCATGGAACAGAGCTTCTCAGTTCTAACTGTTAATATATCAAAGTTTTATTTGGAAAGATGCCAGAGACTTGAAATCTTAAATTATAACATGTTTCAGAGAAGCAACACTTTGGAAGAGCTAGACAGAAACACAAGTAATTATGAAATAAGGTCACTAGTAGCTGTCAGGAAGATTTTAAGATGGCTTCCACTGCAAGAATATCCCAGGCAAGCAAGCTCTCTGGAAGAGGCAGTTCAGAAGAGTTCATCCAAGGATGACCTATTTTCTAATCACAGCAGCAACTGAACACAGAAGTGTAAAAGGAAAATAAATAAATAAAGGCTACAGTCCCCTGTGCAAGAGACTGAAAGCTGGGAAAGAGAAGCCCTATTCGACAGGAACAGAAAGTCAATTTATGTAAACTGGTGTCTGTGTGTGGCTGACAAGTTTGAGGGAAATAAAACAAAACAAACAAACAAAAAAACCCAAACAAAAAACAAGTGCTTTAGAGAACCTGAAGGAAATCAGAGCAAGCGCAAAGCAGGCAAGCACTGATCAGAATTAGTGTTCCTGTGCCAGACCCATCCAGTCTGCAAGCCTGGTGCGAGCACTTACATTTTTGCAGACTTAGGCCGCTAAGACAGTGAAGAGGCCTTATACTCTCAGTTCTACAGTGACATTCAGTTTGTGTCTAATGATTTCTAAAGCACAACTAAGGTGCTCTGGATTTAATATTTACATAACTTGTATTTGCTGTTTATATAACATTAGCAGCTACCAGTGGTTTCCAGTATGCTAATCATTCACCAAACCAGAGGAGTACATGGGGTAGACAAATAAGCTGGAAAAAAACCCGAGGGTTGCCATAGTTTCAATTATTTTCCAAAACAAAGCACTCTCACTAAGCAGATTCCAATATATTAAAAGCACAGAGCCCTAATCTCTTAAAAGCAGGTTGCACAGAGGCAAAATAAAGACTGCAGGATGAGGGAGGAGGTCCATATTTTACAACAGAGCAAATTCAAAATTATCAAACACCAAACATGTCTTCTTAATACACACAAACATTACAACTTCTCTACCATTCATTTTTTCCCCTAAAAGAAAAAGCTGACTTTGTGCTAAGCCTGCACATAATTTTATTTACTGCTAGATGCTGTAATTGTACTGTCATTGCTGAAAAACTATCTGATCTTTACTCTTGGGCTAAACAGGATTTTCTGACCTCTTATGTCAGCTTATTAAAAAAGTTCAAATATACGGGCTGACTAGCTTTTCAATGTGAGGGACTTGAAGCACCTGTGATAGGGTAATCCACAAAAGATACTTTACCTGGAGTTGCGAGAAGCTTTAAGGTAGTAGCTAAAAACTGTTACAAGTTTAAATTTTTGTGTTAAGAGAGAAAGAAAGGGGGTGGGAGGGGGAACAATCCCAACAGGAACACTGGTTCATCCGACATAGCACTGTGGCCACATATCACTTATAAATACAATTCAGGCTCACAATATCCAAGACAGGACGCAGGTTAATGTCCAGAAGTGGCTGCTTGTAGCCCAGTCTCTTCACGTAAACCTTCCTGGCACATGCTCTCTGTGGAAACCTATCCCGCTCACCAGTATGTTCCAGTTTAGCTCTTAAATTACATCTTCAACTTTAGTACCTGTTTCCTCATTCTGTCTTCTAGGACCTACACCACAGATTATACAAAATAAACAAAGATGACCTTCAGCTCCTATCTGAGAAACAGGTTTAAGGAAATTCATAATTCTCTGCCCAGAACTATAACACAGTCCTTCCAGAGGGGTAAGATTTTATCGGTACATGCAAATTCACAGATAAAACTGAATCCATGAAAGCCTTTAGGTGAATTCAAAGACATTGCTAAGGCCAAGATGCAGTAAAGTCTAAAAGGCGGTGCTAAGAGCACCTCCAAACCACCAGAAAGGAACACTACAGAAAACAATGGAGAATGGCTAGTTTAAATCTGTTAACATTTTTTTAATATGATCTTTATTAAAAAAAAGAAAAAAGCCTTGCCATGCTGCAGTCTTGATTTTATTTTAATGAATGCAAGCAAGAACTGTACGCACACACAACTTTAGAAAGGTCAAGTGGAAAGAAGGAGACACTGACCTCGTGAATGGAAGAACAGAAAAATGACACTAGAGCATGCTCTTAAAGTACTTGGCATTTTTGGAGGAAGGAGCTTCTGCAGCACAATAGGGGCAGTCTCCTCAAGATTTTCACCAGTTTAAAAAAAGTGTGAATATTAATAGAGCATGAAGCTGAGCTATTAATAGATTAGGCCTCTGGAGTGAGCATAAAAGAGACTCGAGCAACACACAGCACGTTAAGCCAGCTTACTAATGGTACCACTGCAGGAAAGTGTTATCTGTACTATTTAACAACTTCTTCCTCTACAACTTTGTTTTGGGGATAATGGGCAGGGCAGGAAGGAATAGATACTCAAATCAGCGTATGATTTGTTATCAAAAAAGCAGGTTAAAAAATGTATCATGTTTTGCAGTAACAGGTAATTAAAGACGTCCGTAGTGTGTAACACGTAAGGGCATGTTTTATCCAACTAACACTTTAACCCTTCCTGATTCCTGCATCCTCCACTGTGCAGGCTTAACATTCCCTCAGTGCATCTTGTTTCATACAGACACCAAGTTTTGATAACAACTTATACACATCCTCAAAACACAACAAAACCAGCATCATTCATGCATTTCCCAGACTTCATTTCATATATGCATTTTCCTTGTGACAAAGTAAGGAAGACAACTATCCTGTTATAAACTGACATTGATTTCTATCTAATATCTGGAGGCGTTCAAGGAACAAGATTTGTTGTCAGTAATGCAAAATAATACACACAGGATAGAAACCAATCCTAAGTTTGCATAAACAGCAATGGGTCTCTGAACCAACCTCCTCTGCTCTGGAGCGATGTCATGGAATTATAACAGAAAGCTCTGGTTCTGCAAAAACTTTCTCGAGTGTCAGTACTGGTTAAAAAAAAAAGCAAACTATTATAGCAGTACTTGGATATAGCTGTTAAAGACTACAGACATAAAGTAGGACAAGTTTTATTAATAGACGTCTTTGCACTGTATTATGCAAACATACAAGGAAGTATTCCTTGAATGTTTGCACAATAATGTAATAAATAGGATGTAAGAGAAATGTCAAGACCTCTCTGTCCTGTATCTGTATTTCAGGAACGTAATACACCTCACCTAAAGCACAAAATGGTAATTCAATGGGTGAAATTAAGCAAACACTACCTGTCAGGAAGAATTCACCTAGCCAGTCTACAAGGGCTGAAACACATTCATCTGCCCGTGGGTTAACATCTCTCATAAAACAATCACTCCATCTCCAATGTGCCAGTCCTGTTCCTCAAGGGAAACCTATAAAACACCTTTCAAAACAAGCCTGGGAACTAAAATTCATAACTCCGCTGGGTTCAGAAAAAAACCATGGGCTCAATAAAGATATTGGATTTATGGCATGCTATAACATTACCTCACACTAACCCCTTCACATGCCACAACATATAATCTACCAGGCTCTTTCTTTCCCCTAGGAGATAACCTTATCATCTCCTTTCCTCTCCTGCCTCCCTTGTAAGGAAACAATAATTTCTTTGGGCTTGAACAGAGGCAAAGTAATGACATTTTGTGTAGCTATAATCCACTTTGCTTAAATGTGCAGGTCCCACACTGCACTCTCTTTTTGCTACCTCTCCCATTTCTATAGAAAAAGAAACTCAGTCAGACCCTTGGTTATTGTGGATCTGATACTGTAAACAAAGAGGTGTGAGAATGCAAAAGGGCAGGAACCAGAGTGAAAAATTAGAAGGTGTTGCAGATGAAAAATGTCCTAGGGAAAGAGCTAAAGAGCAAACAAACCACTTCTACTTGGATTCCTCCAAGACAAATATAGACAGTTGGATACAATACTGTAATTTGGAAGCAAAAGCCCAACTAAAGCCACAGATGAACACAAGCAAAATGGGACCTGAAGAATCATCAGGCAAGCAGTAACAGTTTCCCTCGCCTTGTGACTGGGAGCTTGGCTGATCAGTTGTGAACAAAAGCTTTCTATCCCACACAGGAAATAAATTGTTTTCTTACTCTCTTTTATTAACGTGGGTGATAAAATGTAGCCCATCTGTGTGGAACAGTCTTGGGGTCTTAACTGCCTTCCCACACAGAATTGTTGGTGTACCACACACACAAACATTAACTACTTTTTCTTTCAGAAATGGTCTAACAGATACCTACCTCACTAAACTCTAAACAAATCTCAAATACACTTAAAAGTCCATGGCTTCTATTTTAGATCTGAGAAAGGGCTTGCACTTCCAAATGCCTCATTTTGATACTGTATCAATCAGTCTAATAAGAAATATTACCACTACCCACAAATCTTGCCCTTCCAAGACAATGTTAAAAATACCAAAATATGAAAAAGAAAATAGAACGCATCTCTATGATACAAAACCTACTGTAAAAGTAGTTTTGGTTTCACCAGCTCCAAAAGAAAGCAAGATGAAACAAAGAACTCAGCCAGCTGATACTATATAGAAAATTTTTTAAGATTAAAAGTGAGAATGCACACCACTAAGACAATCCTTCAAAAGGAAAGTCAGCTCAATTTTCTTGCAGTCATGACTCAAATATACGAACTGGAGCACAAATGGCTTTTGAAATGCTTAAAAAAAAACCAAACAAAAAAACCCACGAAAAAACACAGCAAGACTCTTTAGAAAGAAATTAGGATTTCCAAAGAAATAGCACTTGCACCATCATGGTGTGCATGTTAATGTGCAAACACACAACTGCTGGCAGAAGAATAGAGAACTCAGAGATGCCGAGTTCTTACAAGCCTCCTGAAAACAGGCAGATAGAGGAAATAAATATATTGCAGCTTCCACTATGAAAAAGGCTTCAGAGGGAGCCTCCAGTGTATTACTGGATACCAGAGAGTCCACGTGGGGCTCTGGTGTCTAACGAGCTGTTAACAAACGAAGTCACATGAAAAGGCTTCATTAGTTCTGCTCCTTATAGAACTACTAGATGTGCTTTTTAATGCATTAATTCATGGAACTCATCGCCAAAAGATGGAAGCCAAGGACTGACTTTAAAAAAAAACACGAATTAATGGAGAAAGCGAGCAAGCTTTATGTTTGAGAAGCTTTATGTTTGAGAAGAATACAAATTGAAGCCTAACTTTTAGGACAGCAAGATAATCACAGGAGGTAAACCTTTACGGACATTTTGTTCTGCAGCATCTGCTGCCAACCCTCCAGAGAAACAATTTTGCAACATACAAACTCTAATCCCAGAATCACACTGCAAGTCATTTACATATCTCTCAGAAATTCTCTTATGTAATTCGAATGAATTCCTGCTCAGGCAAGCCTTCTCTCATAGGATGCAAGTGTGACTGGCAAGTTTTGAGACCTGATCACTGAACTAGCACTCATTTTTCCATCCAGGATTCATAAGAACTCAAATGTTAACAATTATAATAGAACAGTTGTCACATATCAGGTCATTGACATATCTTCATTCTGCCCATCTCTTTTTAGTCTTTGTGATCATTTGGAGTTTGGGTTTTACTCTATTCAGTGATTTCTTCATTTTTTTTATAGTGTTTCACTTTGAGAAGCCACAACTTTAGACATTAAATCTTCTGTTTTAACTAGTCCCTGCCCAAGCTTGTGCAACCAGTGCAAAGTACTCAGGCAATTCCCCTCACATCACTGAGCACCTGGGGTTTCAGATTGTATGCGGACCATGACAAGAAGTTGCATCCTCAGATAAAACCAATAAGACCACACTTTCTGCTTACTGAAAGGCAGTGATTTCAAGCACATTTGATGGATGGCCAAGTTCTGGCTTTATTCACACTAGTATGGCTCAATTCTCTTAGGGTGAACTCAGACATTATTGCACTGAAAAATATGCTAATTAAGCATGGAACTGAAATCTGAAAATTTCAATTATCCTGTTTTATTCCACCTAAAACTAAAGGCTGTATGTGTTGGAAGACATGTCCTCCTGGTGGAAACTATTGGAATAATGAAGAATTTCATTGCTTACTGCTCTTCTTTTTTTTCTTCTCTGACATTTCCCTCATTTGCTTCTATGTAACAACACATTCTGGTAGATGAGAGGTTATAAAACTGGATTACTGCTTTGGAAACTGTGCTGCTAGCTAACATTTTCTAACCTATTTCCCCCCCCCCCAAAAAACCCACTTCTACACTGCATTTGAGACAGACTAGTCACCCATAAGACTGAGTTGTTCAGAAACAATTAACCACAATAAAAATTGGTCCAGCCCCATCGTATTCATTTTACTGGTGAAGCAGAAAATATTTTCTCATTCTTTATTTTGCAAACACAATAAAACAATTTCTCTCAAAATAATGCAGTACAAGAAGTCTAACTAAGACAAAGTCCAAGTCCCTGAACGCAGGAAGGAAAAGTGATTCTCCTATGAAAGATGTATTAAATGCTCAGTATTTAAATTCCAGATCCAAGAGGATTCAGCTTCTCCTCCTCATTTGGAGCATCTGAAACAAAATAAAGCAAACAAAACCTAAGATAGCCTGCTCACATTTTTATTTCTGGATAAATACTAAGAATTCAATGAGAAATCTGGAACACTAAGTAGGTATCGCCCTTGGCTGTACATTTCTATTTGTTTTGATTTAATTCATAAGGAGGTCAAACCAATGGAGAACTAGATCTACACTGAAAGAGTAACACTCCTTGTATAATGTGTATAAGATGCAAATCGAGTGATAATGTTCGGAGCTGCCACACAGAGTCAGGAAAGTTTCACACAACGTTTGGGAAAAAATCAGAAATAGTCCAATCTCTGGCAGAGCCACCATATGGAGTTTACTGCAGTAACATACGTTTTGGCCATTCAGCACAGCTCTGCTGCCAACAATGATAGACTGAACTATTTCTTTACAAGACACATTCCTATAGCCAAACAGTAAATCCTAACCAGGGAGGCTCAGACAGTTGATCTGAATCTTCATAGTAATAAAAGGAACAAAAGAAAAACATCACACTTCAACAAACACTTCAGCATCCACAATGGTAAAAAAGATAAATTAAGAGTATAAAATCCTAGCACATGGCATGGGATGCAAAAAGATACTCAAACCTAATCAGACAGTCATGGGTTTGTCTGTATCAGATCTCTCACTACATTACGAGATATTGCTGTCAGTGTGGTCAAAAAAAAAACAAGTAGGCAGATATCTGTGGAAAATTACTCAACTTCCTTAAGCCTCTCAAATTACTGCATGCCTAATTTATTGAAGTATAAATAGAAAACAGTAAAGCAGAAACAAAGCAAGCTCCCAATGAAGGCTCATGACCGCCATGCCACCTGGCACAGATGTTAGCTACCTCACACTGCCACATCAGAACACACAAACAGTTGCAGTGAAAGAGCTGATTTGCTCTAAGGAGTAATTTTGTTTGCCTCAATGAATCAAGTGCCCACAGCCTACACCAGTCTAAAGCCAGGTGAGAGCTGATGGATCTAGCTGGGGTCGCTTACCAGACTGGCCCCACTGCCCATTTCTCCTCTGTGTTTTTCTCTCTTGCCCCTCAGCAGCAGCTATAAGCCTCCTTGAGTTATCTGGGGAAAATGTTTGGTTAGGTAACACTCCCATTGTCTACAGAACTTTATGGTGAAGTTGCCAAGGACCCTGTGCATACTCTGTTTTGCCAAAAACGCAGAAACTACGTCATCTATCACAGTGTTTCCACTGTGAACATGAGAACATCAACTTAAGAGATACTTCAATTGCTTTACGTGGTTTTCAATCAACAATTTCCACACATTTAGCTACGATGACTTAATTTAGATGAAGTATCTCAATGCCTTTAACTTAAAAGTTCTTTGAAAGGAGATGTCAGGTGGTAACTGGTTACAATTCCACTGTAAATCCAGCTGCAGCTGCTTACTGCATGTTTCAAAACACAGATGCCTCTGATATCCGGTCCTATTAACCAAACGCAAACCCATTACAGTCAGTGCAGGGACTGACACTGTCCACAGTAAGTTTTGGATCAGACTTTATAGCTACATCCTTTTATCCTGGTTGTTTCTCTTCTGTCAAATTATTTGCCTTTGAGTTGAACTGAAGATTGTCAATCTCATTCTACCTCAGGCTATCAGTTCAGCACCTGTAAAGAGCTTAAGCCTTTACACCAGAAGAGAATGGGAAAAATAGAATAAAAAATGCATTAGAAAGGCTATCAATTTGCTGAGTCTGCTATTGACTTTCCCCAAGTTTAAAATGAAATTTGGAAGACTTAATTGATTTCTGCATCTGCCACTCTTTCCTAAACTTCTCATTTAAAAACAATGGGTAAAACCACAGGATTTTACTTGCGAAGAAGGAATCAACACTGGTAGATTATTCTTGGGAGTATATGCACTTGTTTGTGTAGGTAACACCTACAATCTGAAACACACTCACCAAAGACAAAGCACAACTAATCAAAAGCAGCCATGAACAAGATCACCATCTGTCAAGGCTCCAGTCTGGATTATCTCATGCAGCCACAAGGCTTTTGCTACCTTTGGCTTCTTACACGTGCCTATCCATGCACTTGTAGAGCATTTATCTACAGGAGCTACAATCTGGAATGACAGACACTATCACAACTACAAAACACTTAATTCCACAAGGTGCCTCTTAAGGCCTCAAGGTATTTAAAAAGAGAGAAAGGAAACAAAGATGGTCTGTTAATGCAAGCTAAACAGCAATTAAGTTATCTACACATAAGGAACATAACCAAAAACTGAGTAGTCATACACAATTATATCCTGAAAACATCACTTAAAATGCCACCTTCATTATAGTTTTTGTCCCTTTTTGTAAAAAACACACTAAGTAGTATAAAAATCCTCCAGTAAAATAGGAATTTGGTGTTTATTAACATTTTGTATAAAAACCAAGACAAATGAAATTTTTTAAATAACCATTCTGGACATACAATCTTAATATTGAATTTCTGACTAAATACAAAAAGGAACCAAAGAATATGTTTATACTAAATATGCAGGATGGCTGAGATGTTTGTATGTTGATGCAGTCTTCACTTGAAGAAAAGAAAACAAACAAAAACCCCTACTAATACAAGTCTTTTAGCATTCCTTACCTTGGAACCTGCCAACATAGTTTTCAGCATTTTAGTTCCTTTTCCAATACCAACCACTAAAAAAGACAGAAGAAGAAAAAAATTCCACTTCAAAACCAGCTCTGCAGTTCCCTTATTCAACACCAATCACTACTACATATTACACCGGTCAGAAATACAGCCTTTCATGCTCTGGTAGCATATGAAAAGCGTCAACACTTACGAGAAAGTATCTCTGATGTTCAAACAATATGAGACTAGTAAAAGGAAAAAAATGTCTAAAGCAGAAGATAAAAAGCTTCACCTATTGTTAAAATGCTTTAACTCAACCTCTAGATTTATTTGACTTTTAATCACCACAGAAACGGATAGTGCAATTAACTCCGTCTCTGGTTTGATGAAGGCTATGGCTCACTAATAATGAATCCAGCCTTCACTGTAACTAAATAGCCCTTTTAAAGGTTGATAGTGACCAAGAGTAATGCAGTTAAGATAGCATAATAAAATTTATTTTCTTGCTGTAAGCCTGATAAACAAATAATCAAAATGTCCAATTCCCTCTGTCAAAAATCTTTTATTATCAAACCTTCTTATTATTGCATACGTAAAGACTAGCGTCTTTCAATATTAAACCACTATTCTACAAAACAGCAATCAGTCAGCTTTTCATAAGAGACAGAAAGAGCTGTATTTTATTTTAAAGCTATTTAGACAGGTGCTTTCCTTGAATATGCTTTCCTATTGATTTTTTCCACATACAGCAATCCAAAGAAACAATGAAAATTTTATAAGGAAATTACTTTTGTGTACAACTTATGAAATACGTAAAATCTTATGTCCTTGATTCCCTGATTTTAATAAAACTACAGGAGTTAAGGGACTTACAGGAAATCTGCTTTGTGTTAACCAGGAGCCGCTACCAAAAGCATGAAACACAATGAACATGAAAAGAAAACCAAAAAAACCAAAACATGTGCCCTAATACTTCTCAATCTTTACACTCTGAGACTCATCAGATTACTTCTTATTCTCAATTACTTCTCTTGTTCCTGAGGATTTTTAGTCACACATGCCCCTGTGCTTGTGCCTTTGTGTACCTTCAGTTCAGCCTGTTCCTGTCATTTGCCAGATAGGAAAGAGCTGCAACAAAGCTGAGAAAAGGAGATAAGCACACAAATAAAATTTTATAACCAAGCACTTTTCTTGCAATGTGATGACATCACTGACACTTCAACATAACTGCTAAGCTGAAATTTGCTGAAGACTGTCAAGAGATTCAGTAGCATAATTTTAAAGAAACAGTGAATGCTTCTGTGAACAAGACACTAACAATTTCCCCTATTAATCATCAGCTTGTGTAGCACGTGTATTATTGAAAGGCAACATAAACTAAACTTGCCAGACTACACAGAGCACAACAAGGTTTAACTGCATTTTTAATTTTTTATACTTTTTCATCTTTTCTTCTACTATGGAAGCATAATTCATAACTGCAACATAGAAACAAGCCAAGTATTTAAAATTCCCATTTTACAGCAAGAAAGACTAAACTGGAACCACAGCCTTAGACTGATATTAAAAGAAGATATTCACTAAGACTTGACCTACAGTTCTTTGCTTCTTGTATCTAAAATAAGAGACCTAATGTTAAGAAGTTGAGTCCTAGCTCCCACCATCTTTCACATGCAATGGAAGCCACAAATGGGGACAGGACAAAAGACTTCCCTCTCAGACAGCAGTCGCTCCAGGCTCCTACCAGTGCAGGGCCATCACATGCCACCTGGTCTCTAAGCTGCCTTTCACTCACACGCCATGGATCACTGACCTCTGTCTCCAAGGTCCTTCCTCATCTACATTTGCTGTCAGTAGGAAAAGAAATATAAAAGTATATTTTCTGACGAAAAGCACCAGCCAGTTACTTGCAGGACACCTGGCACACTAAGCAAGACTCTGTACCAACATTTTACAAGAGCACGTAGTGATAGGACAAGGAGGGGTGGACTTAAACTGAAAGAGGCTAGATTAAGATTAGATATTAAGAAGAAATTCTTCACTATGAGGGTGATGAGGCACTAGAACATGTTGCCCAGGGAAGTTGTGGATGCCCCATCCCTGGAAGTGTTCCAAGGCTAGGTTGGATGGGGCTTGGAGCAACCTGGTCTAGTGGCAGGTGTCCCTGCCCATGGCAGTGGGGTGGGAACTAGATAATCTTTAAGGTCCCTTCCAACACAAACCATTCTATGATCCTAAAAACTAATTCCCATGAAGAAAGTTATAGATAAGCAGTACATAAAACCTGGGCAACAGCAGCACAGATCAAGAAAGGTTAGAGGTTTCAGAAAATAATTACTTCTATTATGCTGCTGTCCATGATGAAAGAAAGATTCCTGCCCCACCACGCTATCCCAAAAAGCAGCACATATTTTCTGCATAACTTGTTTCTGTTGTGTCCCCCCCTCTCTCCTCATTATCTTACCCAAACCCACAAGAAATCTGGGCACATTCCCCTTCCCACTCCTCTTCAACCTAGCTACCATTGATTTTTCTCTGTGTGTTCCGTATGGCAGTGAAACGAAAGATCCTGTGCCTTTTTTTAATCGATCCATAGCATATTAAGGTGATGCACTTATCTGTCTTTACCAAGCACATCAAGCCCAAGTACTTTTTGTCATGCCACAGGAGCAGGCTTTGGAGACTGCTGGATATCAGAGAACAGTAGGAGAAGCAATTAAGAAGCACGAGTGATTTTTCTTTCCTATGGATCAATGCTGTTGACTTTCCACAATGAGTAGTAGCACGCTCAAAGGGAACATATGCGTAAATGAAAAATGCCTGTTTCAGCAATACACACAGTATTCTCCAGTAAGTGGCCACACAGTACAGGAAATTGGAACAAAATGAGTTAGTGCTTACTTCTATCCCAAGAATGTTACATTTTGCAACGTTCACAGGTGACAGAGAAAGACAATGACTACCCTACAGGCCCCTACTAGCAAAAATCTCAGCAAGCAACACCCCCCTGAAAAGCACAGCTCGCCCTGAGAGAAGTCATTACAACAAAACTAAGTCGTTTCACTTTCAGTGTATACTCATAGCTGTACCTGTTGATTTTCAATACAAAAAAAGTACTGTTATTCCTTCTAGCCAAGCAGGGCTACAAGGCTACGATTTAAGCAAGATGTAGTTTGCATGTTACTTATCAACAAAACTACTGCTGACAATCTATGATACGGGAATAATCCAGCCTAACAGTCATATCCACAGCTGAGTTTTCAACACCAGCAATTAACACATCCTGTTCCTTAAAAAAAAAAAAGGAATTTGATACATGGATTGCCATGAAAATTAAAAGACAAAATCTCTTTGATGACTCTTCTTTAAGAAAACAGACGGTACAGGAAGCAAAAACTGTTTCTGTACTGAGCCTCAAAAAAAGCAGCAGCTGAACTGATCTTACATACCTTTCATTTGGTGAGTATTACAACCCAAAAGGCGCCCTCAAAACCCCAGGAAAGTATTAGTTTAGAACAAACACTTTAGAAAATTATGATGACTATAAATCCTCAGCTTAAGTAAAACAAGCCACCAATTTCTGAGGTAATTTAGAATTCAATACACAAGAGTCTGTATTTTCACATAATAAACCACAAGTTATTTCAGGAATTGGGGGTGTGGTGTGGGGTGTGTTAGCCTTCCGTTAAGAAACATATTATATGCATGTAAAAGTATATGCAGAGGAAATTTAATCCAGACCACTTTTCCACAGTAACCTGTCCTTCCCCAAAAACCACAAACCCTGCCATGTGCATCCCAAATTGTTCCTTCACTTCTGATTACATGTAGGCATGAAAACATTTCCTGAAATCATCTTTTGATGACTGTATTTATATTTTTCATTACCCAGAACTCCTGCTGCTGCACTGTCCAAAGTTCCACCATGTCCAATTTTCAAAACTTGATTTCTTTTGTTCCCATTTGTTTGCACACCAGCTTCTGCAAATAGAAATTGAAAGGAAGAATTATAGGATAACCACAAAACACAGGAAAAATAGCACATATTTCCAGACTGCTAAAGGAGATAAAAATCAATTATTTAAACTATGAATTAGTAGTGCAGAAACTGCTGTACTGAATAAGAGCAATGACTCATCTAGATCTACTCCCAACCTTAAACAATTTGCAAGCTATTTTCACTTAGATTCTAATCAAGTCTTATATACCATTATACCGTTATAAACAGACCTTCACAGAAAATTCTACTAGTAAACCAGGGGGTTGGTTCACCTGTGAAGTTTCAATAACAAAGCACACAAGAACTAGCAGCAGAGTTCCAAAAATCACCTATTACACACAAATTTTCTGTTACATAATCTGAGCAATCCTTGTATCTACTTCCATGTAACAGGTCATGCTATGCATGTATGCAGCCCTATGGAAACTCTGCCATGAACTGAACTTGCTCACTGCTGCTTTTAAGCTGTCAGAGCATCTCAACCCACCATACTTCCTATGCAGCTGGTGACTCCAGGAATACTGCAGTCCAATGCACCTTATTTATTAGTATTAAATATGACAAATGCTCTAAGCTTCCTTACCTACTTCTATTATCTCTCCATTATGCCTTTCACACCAGGGAATCAGACATGATCCAGCTAAATCTCTTCCATACAAAGCTGAACTGAAGTCCATGCCTACACTACAGTTCACTTCAGTGTAGATCTGCCTGAATAAGCACTCACCAGTCTGAAAGTATGTTCTCACTTCATCAGGAACCGCCCAAAAGCCCCGATTAGATGATCAAGTCCCCATATCCATTATAAAGAGAATCTAGGCCATAGTCCCTCACACTTTGCAATGATAACATATTTTTTTCCCTAATATCTGACACACAGGCTTCCCTGTATTCTGAAAAAGCAGTTTCTGCAGACTACACCCAGGACTTTCAAATGCCTCGAAACACTGTGCTTTTCCCTCATTTGGTGGTTGGTTTTGTTTTTTTTTTTAAATGGCAATAGGTAGCAGGACTGAAGCAGAACATTCTGCCAGTGCTGTCCTGCAGAAATGCTGCTGGCAACCATTCTGGCAGATAGGTGCATGCTGTCCCCGGGACCCGGTTCAACAGCTCGCCAGGCAAGCTGGGATCCCGTGCACCGTGCACTGCAGGGCTGTAGCTTTCTGCCGAGGCAAATCTCACCCCCACTCAAAACGAAGGCTCACATCATGCTGTACCTCTAGGCGATAAGATGCCTGCCCCAAAAACATCTGTGGTCAATATGGCCTTACTGCTCACTGTGCTGTGTGACCCACATGCTGAGTCTCACAGGGACCCAGCAGCTCCACACAGCGAGCCAGAAAGTAGCCAGAAGCGACTCCATTCCCCCAGTCTGGCCCATGCCACAGCTGCAAACTACTACAAAAGCAAAACAAAACAAACAAACAAAAACCCCACAACAACAACAACAAGACAATTCTCCTTAAGTGTTCTGAACGCTGAGGAAGAGGGTGCAATGGCTCCAGCACCCTAACGAACACACATGCCGACACCCCCCCAGCCATGCCGGGCAGGGCAGACTCGGCCACAACACTCGGGGGCTAAACTTAGCGTGTTCACACACAGCCGGCCCGCTCCTGCCCTGGCACCGCCGGCAGGGCCTACGCGCACCTCCCTGTCGCGATTTCCTGTCGCGATTTCCTCACTTTAGCACCAAAACTCAACCTCGGGCCTCCAGGCCGTACTCGAGGAGTCCGCGCCTCACCGTGCGTCCCGCGGCCCGGCCACCTACCTGCTAGCAGCTTCTCCTTGAGGATGTTGAGCACGCCGGCCGAGGTGGGCCCCTTGGGCTTGTACACCGCGAACAGCCCGCTCAGCGAGAAGAGCTTGTCGGCGGCCTTGCCCAGCACGACGCCGCCCGCCTCCCTGGCAGCCATGCTCCCGGCAGGCCCCGCCGAGCAGGGCCGCCAGCCCGCCGGGACCGCCCGCCCTCCGCCCCGCCCGGGGGCCGCCGGGAAGTGTAGTCCGGCGGCGGGGAGGCCGTGAGGGAGGCCGTGAGGGGCGGCCGCCGGGCCGGGATCCCCCCCCCCGCACAGCCCGGCGGCGGGAGCGGCTGCGGCACGGTGGCCAACGCGGGGGAGCTCCCGCTGGGAGGCCGGCAGTCCCGAGCGGGTGGCTTTAGGTAGCGCCGCCAGGCACAGGGGCGCTAACTGGTGTGTGGCCCCTCACCCATCGCCATGTTAGACGTCGTTCCTTTGTTACCCCACTGTATTCTACTCCACTGACTAGTTGCTCAGTCCATTAATCTTCCCGCCTTTGTATGAAAGGGCGCTGGGAGGGCAGGCGTCCCATAGACCTCTCTCCATGCAGAAGTACAGCATGTGATTTTTCCTCTTCAGGCCCGATGCATAGGGACTTGTTTCTCTGGCAACATTCCCAAAGCATTTCAGCAAGCCATGCCTGAGCAAGGCACCGAGAGCTTGGATGTTTCAGTCAGGCATTTCATGTATTCATTTGCAAGAGCCCACAGACAGAACCACAAAGAGACACTTAATAGGGAAACAAATACATGGTTAGCTGAGGGCTAAAGAGAAGCAAATCTTCCTGCTGAAGTCAATGGCTGCATCTGTACATGGCGGGATCAAGGTCCCTGTGTGGTTTTTCAGCCTGTACCTGAGTCAGCAGCTCACACCGTGCCTGCTGTCGCCTTCCACACCAGCACAGCCTGCGCCACCATGTCTGGGGCTCCCTGCGCCCCACAACGCCTGCCCATCTCCCCTGCACGCCACTTGTGCGTGTTATTAATCAGACAATTTATTTGCTTAGATCTCTTCTACATAGCTGTAATCTGGCTGTAGAAATGCTCCCCGTTGCCATAAGCTGCGAGCGTGGGTTCCCTGGGGAGTGGTACAGGTGGCCACCTTTGCAGGACAGGGCAGCAAGGTGTCAATACGGCTCCAGAAGATAAAATGGCAAAGCCACACTGGTACAAAAGGTCAGCGAGAAAATTGCTACTGATTGACATGGAGTTAAAATGTAAGCGGAGTTGTGGAAGGCATGTTGTAAACCACGATGGAGGTTTTTTTGTTGCAGATAATTGTTTAGTCAGGCTAACCATTTGAAAACTATTCTCGCTGATTCCCTGTTACAAAGAGCATAAACATAGATCTCTCTGTAAGTAGGCTCAAGCAAAACTATTTAAACATGACTGTTAAGAAATGGTGTAAGCTTCTGAGCAAGGAGATTGTGGCCCAAGGGCTGCAAAGCAAACTTGTCACGCCGTGATGGCCAGCAGTGTCATTGGGTCAGCGGACTGTTCTGAAAACATCACAAGGATCAGAGGGAGATTATGTAGAAACGAGAACTCCACTCTTGGCACAAAGACATCCTCAATGCAGAGCACCTCAGCTTTCCAAGAATGCAGTGGCAAAAAGGGCCCGTGAAAAAACTTCCTGTACTGCCTTACTACCTTCTCAGGACTGACCTAACCAGAGAATTGTCTAACATGATGCAATTAACCTGACGCAGTCATAGGACACAAGCTGAAGGTCAGTGTCTGACCCTCAGTATTGTTTACACAATTTGCAAAAAGGTGGGGTTTTTTTTATTTTTTTTATTATTTTTTTTTTATTATTATTTTTTTTTTCTCAGAATAGGGTTTCAGGTATCTAAAGAAACTACCCCCTACTCTCCTTTTTAGTATTGATCAGGAAGTTCTTGTAGGTCTCCCAGACTTCTGCATCAGCAATTAAAACACAACACTTTGTTATTGCAGCAGATGGAGTCTTTGAAGGCTTAGAAAGAAGAGGTTTGCTTTGACTTCAGTGAGCATTGGATAAGGGCCCAGATTAAAAATTGTGAAAAATCTATTAACGACTGTCAGTATTTTAGTTAGCTGGAAGTATATGTGTACATAAATCACACATAGCTCTCTTCGTGGGGCAAGGTTATTCAGCATTCAAAATGGTGGGAATGATGTACCAAACTGTTCATCTCAAGAGCCTTACTTCAGATTTGCCTCATGTTGCTTGTGATTAAAAGTCATTACCATCTGCTCAGTAGCTTATTTGAAATGAGATGTTTATCTCCAATGATTCCCAGACAAGCCAGGATCCACAACAACCAAAAGCATGATCACAGTTACTGACTTTATTTGCAACCTTAATAAAGGGGCTCAGTAAGTGGCTGAGAGGATGATCTTGCTTTATGCATGGAACATGACAGGTCTAGTAGAGGCAGGCCAAAACCTCTGCTCAGGTCACTGGAATTGCACAAAGTGATGCCTTGAGGATCTGGTACAATTATGCTTTATAGAGAAGAGATAATGGGTAGTAGCTGTTGTACGTGGAAACAGCAGATGAATACTATTGCAGAAGACAAATCTGTTACTTGCTTGTGCAGAACAGAGTTGCAACATTTCCTTCCACCTTCTCCAGAAAGATGCTCACTTTTTTGTGTGCTTTCAGACTGGCTTTGTTGAGGTAATGCTCACAGACCACAATGCAGAAGAAAATGATGCTGCATTACAGCTTTTAAAGTAGATTCAGTAGCAACAGGCTACTGTATTTGTGTCCATTTTGTGGCTTTATCGTCTGTATCCAAATCAGAGCAAATAATTGCAAAAAGGTCAACCACGGCTCATGATCTTCCTGTAAAACCAAAGAAATGCAGCCTTTTGAAAGTTTAGGTCATAGTCATGTAAACAGTTCCTTGTCAGCTAGTTGAATTTCATCTGTAATAGGAACTATCAAAGCCTGAAATACATAGATTTTTTTTCCTCTAACTGTTCCATCTCCATAGTAAGGCACAGATAAATAACTCTTCAACTTGTTAGTTCATTTGGTCCCATTCAGATGGGCATGAAGTGAATAATTCATCATGCATGAGTGGTTCTTCTGAACAAAAGTAGTTTCTTCAGTATCTTGTTGTACTGCAGCAATTTTGAAAATTTCATTTAGAAGAAAAGGCTCCTAAACTGCAAGTATTTCTTGAGCAGATTTTTGGGTTTCGTTCATAACAAGATCGATAGTTACTGTTTAAACCAATTTGGATTTGAACTCCAGGCTTTTGTTTACTTTTAGGAATATATTTCTTAGACTTTTATTTTGGCTTCTCTGGTATTAGAGATATTATTTTTAATTTGGAATAGTTTAGACAAGAAGAAATTTTGGTTAGCTGATTTAATGCTGATTTATAGTGTCAATTTGAACTTAACCAGACAGAATATAGTAGGATCCAAATGTTTTTAGCTGTTTCTTCTTTATGTGAAATCCAGTTCTGACAGTTAGCTGAACAAGAGAACTGCAATTTTTCCCGACCACTGGTAAGACACAAATGGTGTAGAGCTATTGAGAAATATCATACAGATATCATTTCAGTTGCTCCTTATGGACCCTCATAGAACTGGAAAGTTACTTTTAATCTCTGATACATGCCCAGGTCTGTCTGTAATGATAGAGGACTAAGCATCGTCTGGGATCAGAAGATTCAGTGATGCTGAGGGCAAGAAAAACAAAATACATTTTGCAGATCTTTGATTTTATTGCTAATAAATGTCTCTGTGGGATTCTCAGTTCTTGTTTAAATTTGCAGTTTCTTGTTACAGTTTCTGTCAAAGAACTAATTTTCCAAGAAGCTGCATCCTAATTAGGAACAATGCAGAACTCGCCAGATGTGCATATGGAAGAAGGCATCATATGAGGAATTGTTTATATGGACAATTCAAGCCCAACCTGCCTCTCTGTAAATTCAGAAAGTAAGGTTAAAAGGACCTGGACACTATTAAATCTGAGAAGCTGCTAAATGCCACAGCTAGAAAATGAATTCAGCAATACAAGTTGAACTGGACTATGTTTTCTTGAAAAACATTAAATCTTGGAGATACTGGGAGACAGAAAAAAAAATAGATCTGTAGCTTCACTAGTCATTCAGATCTGTACCTGTTTTCTCAACTGACTTGGTACAAGTTCAGCATTCAGATAAATGTGTTAATAATCAGCCCTTTGGCAACTCATTCTCATCTGGTAAGTGCACATATAGGCTGATTAACTATTTGTGATGGATATGCAAAAAAGAGAATACCTGAGCTTCTCAAATTACCTCCTTTCCTCAACTTTTCATTTGAGTGAAGGAAGAGATTGTACCTCCAGAAAAAAGCCACCTTCAACATCTAGCATTAAACTCATGCCAAAGTTGAATATTGTGCAGTTTTCTTGGCACAAGAAGGCTAAAGCCTGTGAAGCCCCCATGTGTTGTGAGTGAAGAGCTTCTCTTCCGAAATGCTCCTGCACTTCAAGATTCAATGTGTGTAACTGCAGCAGTGGCAGAGCCATCTCCTCTGCACAAACAACTGAGGCAGCTCAGATCCCCGGCCTGCTACTGGAAGCCTGTAGCAAATGCTTAAGGAAAACATAACAAGGAAGGGTGCAAGGAGTTTTTCCCCTTACATACCCTCCCAGCTTCTTGTTGTCAGCAGTCGGAGGTATTTTTAGCCAAAGCTTCAATGTGGACCTTTAGACTTAACCATTATCAGTGGATCCTCCTGCTGTTGTCTAATCTGCCTAATTGCTCTGGCAATGACCTTCTCAAGTTAGATGGAGGTTGTATGAAGGACTCCTGCTTATTTTATCATTTATTTTGAGCTACGTTGACTAGTACTAGGTATCTCCTGACTCTAGTACAATGAAAAATGGAAAATTCAGTCATTTATTTCCTCCATCTCTCTCAAGATTTGAAGGGCCTTAAATCATACCTTGCTCTCCCCCGTCTATCTCTTCTCAACGTGAAGAATCCTATTAAGTCTTTCTGCAGCTTTCTATTTAGTCACCCTTGGACAGAGGCTATTTGTTGGCTATAATCTTCATTATGATTGTAACCATCTTCTCCATCTATTTTTAGATTTTACAACATCCTTCCTGGTATGGGGTGACCAGTATTTTACTAAGAAATTAAAATAGGGCCATGCTATGGTTTTATAGCATGGCATGACAAGACCTTCTCTTGTGCTTTCTGTTCTTTCCCAAAATTCTTAGCACCTGATTTATTTTTTTGGTCTCTTTATGAGGTGCAACCCTTGACCTCCCGGGCACAGCTGTAGAGCCTCTTTCTGCACCAGTGAGATCAGATAGCATCATTAGCAGAGCTGAGTATAGATGGTAGCAGGTGCTTCAGGCCCTCACCATACTTTCCTGATGGCCTGACACTTCACGTATTGCAAGTGAAGCTGCCTGATAGCTGTTCTCTTTCTCCCTGTATCCTCCATGTTGTGGATGCTTTTGGGGGTCTACAGGACAAGCACACAAGTTATGTTATTAGGGAAATAATAATTCTCTGCAGAAGTAGGATAGCACACATCATTATTTGCTTATTAGTCTTTCCTCCCAGTCTGACAAGTCTTCATACTCTTCCCAAGAACAGCCCACACTGGGTGACTCACAGCAAGAAAGTAAACAGCCAGCTGAAAAGCATTTCTGCAAAAGGCAGAAGAAGCACAGAGATGAAAGTTCACATTACGATCTTGGAGTTACAGCCCAAAATGTAGCAATTCCTTACAAGCTCTTGTCTTATAAGAATATGCTCATAAGAAGAAAGAAATATCTCCCCTCACACTGAAGAAGGGCTGTCCAGAAACCCTAGAAAGGGCAATGGCTAAGCATCTCAGATTTTTCCTGCCACGAATAGTGGGAACATAGGTAGATGACCTCTCCCCAGACAAGACCTTGATCTACAAAATCTTTCCTCTTACTGGATGCATCCCCACAAAAGCCATCCTACACACTGGCTGAACCTGGCCTTTCTCAACCTAACTTTAACCTGACAGTTTTCTCTAAGCCACCTTCTTTTCTTCACTACAAAGATTTGATCCTTTTGGCTCTAACTCTTTCAAAGAAACACACACTCTATATATATTCATCTTTTACCTGAATATTCACACCTTGCAACTGCTCCTTGATGTCTGCCTAGCTTAACACCTTTGCTGTGAGATGCTTCTAGACATCACCATCCCAAACAATTACCTATGATAAGGTCAACGCTGTGGATTTGCTGTCCATTGTCCCAAGAATGAAACAGGAACCAAGGAGGTGTTGGCTGTGTTCCCTGGCCAAAGAAGTCAGTGGCCATTCTGGCTGGTTTTGCCTAGAAGATAACCTGCTGGCATGACAGCAACCATGGCACACCTTCTTCATCCTCTTCTATTGGCAGAATCTTGCCCTAAATAATAAGCACAAGTAACCACGGATTAATTCCAATTAATTCAGAAGTGCAGACAAACAAAAGTTGCCATTGCCCGTGGGTGGGGGCTGCCAATTGCATCACTAATGAGAACTCCAGAATCAATAATCAGGGAGCTCCAGGCAGTGAAGTATATTTCTAATGCACATTATAATACTGTTGACAGAAATTGTTCCATTTGCCATAAATTATTCAACTTTCAATTGTTTAGGCTTTGGAGTCTGTAAAGATGCTAATTGCCAACTGTAAGATTAAATTGATAATGTCTGCTTTTTATTTTTATAAAGTTGGACTTAAAATCACAAAGAGAAGACAGACGTTGATTTTACAGATGCCTTGTTGAAAATAAGGAGATCAAAAAGATGATGAGTGTTCTGCTTTTTTATTCAGGGTTGCGATCATTAAAACGACGTTCCATATTTACCACATCTGTGTGAACAAAGTAACAAACATTTTTACCAGCCTACATACGTAGATCAATATTTCACTCCATCTGGGTTATCCCATCCCATATCTTAATCACGGACAATGAGCAACCCTAAGATGAGACTACATTTTCACATGTCACATCTGAAGTGCTATACTTTTCTTTGAAATAAGAAATTAAAATGTAGTTGAGTATTTACCAGGGTTTTTTTACATTTCTTCCAGATTTTCATGTATTTGTTTAATTTTTTCATTGGCTGTTTTATCTTGCAGGATTTGTAAGGATATTGTTTAGACAGATGGACAAAAAGAAAGTTTGTTCTTTGTAGTAATCACCATGGGGAAATGATAATGACAAGTTCATTTATATAATATATACATATTATGCTTAGAAAAAAGGCTATATGCTAGAACTATAAATTCAATATCATTTAGAAAGTCAGTCTGTTTTTTTCCACTTTAAACTGATTTCATTTCATTTGAGCCCCTGTTTAAACTGTTTGATGGGGGAAAGAGCTATTCATGGTATCCTGGTTCACATTCCACTTCTGAAAGGAGCATCAGTGCATCCAATCTCAAACGTGAAAAATAAATAAACTAAAATAAAGGAGGTTTTCCTCTGTTAGATGTTAAAAACTCCTTCCTGGAAAGCTGAAAAAAGGCCAAAGTATTTTTTTCTTTCAGCTCAGTTCACTTTGAAGCAGTGTTCACTTACACATCTGAAGAGCTTGATCCCAGGAGTGCTATCTGATGAAGTCAGTGAGAGGTAAAGGATGCTCAAAATCATGCCCTAATTGGTAACTTGGCTTGAAGGTACGTTCTCTGTCCTACTAAGAAGCCAGTTTACAGCAATCGTCCTATGCTGTAATAAAATCGTGGTAGGCTTTGGTGGCTGAGACTATCAGTGCATAAATGCAGCATTGAAAAGAGGCACTAAATGGATGTACTGTGGCAATGATATTTTGGCAAATGATAATCAAGAGGTGACCAGAGATGTGCAAAAGAGATCTACTTGAGTTACTGCTTCGGTATGGATGCTCTGCTTGAGTATCCTTTTGGTTTAAGCCCTTTTGTTCACAGGAAGGGCATTAAGTTACTTTGTTTCTGGAGTATATTTGTTACTTTTAAATCCAGTGCAGTCTATTTAGTCTTTCTTGATGCTTCTTTGTGAAACATTAATGAGAAGCTCACGCACACAGTCATAGAATTTGTCTGATTACTCCATTCATATTTAATAAGCTTGCTGCTTACACTTCAGAGTAACAACAGAAATTAGATAACGCAATACTTAAGTCCTCGAGTGCCCCTAAATTTGGTTTTAAATTATTCATTGTACTGGCTAAGGGCAAGAGAGCTGTTGTAACCCGAAATTTATCTAAATCTTGCATTGTCTAATTCGTGCCTCTTTGTTGTTACTCCTACTATAAAATAACTAATTTTTATTGAAACTGAAAACATCCAGTTTTTATCTGTTGCAGATTTATCATAATTCTCTGCAGAATTACTGCAGTCAGCTAAAACCAAAAATCATTTAGTTGGACTTCAGCTGTATATACAAAATGCTAGCCCTGCAATCAAGTAAGACTGGGAAGATCTGTTCTGTTAAGGTAGTGATGATATTTTCTAGCTAAAACATTTTAAAGCTGTCAGTTAGACAAAACCACAGATATTAACCAGCTGCACTCCCACATTTTTAGATTTTTATGGTTTCATTCTATAAACTAAATGTCTCTTTCCTCTGGGTTATATCCAGAAACACACTACCAAGGTAATATTTTTAGGATCTTCAAAGTAAATAAACCTTGTAAGGTAAAAGGTCTAATCTAAGCCTTGGTGGGCCCCCAAGCAGTCTAAAATCGTATCCTAAATGTTGGTGGGCTCATAATCTATTTACCAAAGCAGATGGAATCTGTCATACCTTCAGATTCATTGCTGGGAACGTCCCATTCTTAGAAGTCATATCTGAAAACAGGACGAGAAAATATAGCTCAGTTCAGATGTATCCCAAGTTTCACAAAAGCAGGAATTTATAAGAACAGCTCACTTAAGGAGACTTGTGTCTTTTGATCCAGTCCCCTAGCAGAGATTTGCTTTCCTCATGAGAATGGTTCATAAACCACTTCTGAGTTTAAATCTTTAGTGGAATATGTACATATGCCCAGCATCAAAATGGATCAAGCACCTAGGGTGCTGGCTGTGAAGTTTATCTCTAAGTGTTGTTACAGACTAGCTGGCTGTCCAACAGCATGGGGCAACAACAGACTTAAGGGGAGGGGTACCAGAGCATCAGTGAAATACCACCTCCTTCCAAAACATCTCAGGGGAAAATAAATATGAAAAATAAAGTGGGGTGTAACTACGTTACACACAAGCTAGAGGAACCCAGAAGCAGTGCAGCTCCCCCACCTTTTCCTCCTTGCCTGCACCGCTGAGTGAAATGGCCCCACTGTGGAAAGCCCCAGTCCAGGTGAGCGGCAGCACAAAATTTGGTCAGTTCCCACTTCCCACACTTCAGCTTGATGAAACCACCTGGTCTGAAAGGCCAAAATGAAGAAATAGCATAGAAAATGTTGTTACTCTGTTCCTAAAATACAGTAAGTCCCCATTAAAAGTTTGGAACCTCTTTGTACTAATTGCCTTTCAGGTGACATGTGTGGTAATGTGTCATTATCATCACCTACCTGTTACTAAGAAATAAAGTAACACATGTAAGAGTCGGAGGCATTTTGTTGCATCTCGAGTGCTGTTTCACTGGAACGCTTATAGAGACAGATTGCATATCCTGACAGCAGTCCATGGGGGGAAAAAAACAATTTTGGGAAGGCAACACAATCTAAATTTCTTAGAGTTGAGCCAACAGACAGATGGCAGGAACTAAACGTCCTTAAAAAATTCCCATGGCCGTGGCTGTCCTGCCGTCAGTCTGATACCTGGCCAAACTGAGGGCCCCAGTGAATGAACTGCAAGGAGCTTATAGCTGCTTCAATCCAAAAAAGCTTAAGGGAAAAAGAGCTGGAAGAGATGAACTGCTGTAAATGACGGCGACTCAGAAAGTTAATACGGGGACCTACCCATTCAATCCTGGCAATAGGAGAGAGTGACTCTAAAAGAAATCTGTGATTTGATAGTCAATAAGTTTTTTTTTCACCAGTAGTGGAATAGTTATTGTAACTGCTCCATGGCCAGCAGATCCAGCTGCTGGAAGTTTACCTCTTGTGCAGAAAACAAGGGCAAGGCTTTTCTCCACTTAAATCCTCGAAAATACAGCTTAAATCAGATTTGTCTTGGATGTGGCAGAGGCAGATTTATGGAATAACAACCTCTCTGGTCTTCGCTCACTCCTGAGCAGGTACCAGCCACGCAGCTGCCCCAGCTACCCACTGTCCTTGTGCCATAGCAGAGTTTAAGGATTCCTCTTTCAGATAAATCCCATTAAATAATTCCTCTGATTTTGCCTGGGCTTTGGAGAGCAAGAAATACCAGCTGGGGGAGGAGTGAAACCTAGAATAGCACTTGTATTGAATAAGTCTTGTGAGACTTTTCCCTCATTCTTTTAAATACAGCTTAATGGTTCAGACAACTAAAAGAGGGCCTACTTTCCCCTTCAGAAGCATTCATCCAGATTTAGCTTCAAAGTCCAACTCTTTACACACTGAAAACTTCAGGTTTTGTGAGATACATCAACACACTACACTTGCTTTTCCCCAGAAAGCTTTGTGTTGCCCAACCAGCATAAAACAACCATGGAGTCAGACCAGATGCTCACAGGAAGGTGCCTATGTGTCAGAGAATCACCATTGTGTCTCCAAAATCAGCTGTGCTTTGTGCTCCGGGTCAGCAGCTGAAGGAACAGCTTTGTATGATGCTGGTAGACCAAGCTTCAGTTCATAGGCATATGCTCCTAAATGCTTCTGAAAATCTTCTGAGCTTGTTTCAGAGGTTTCATGGGGCAGGGCACAGACAGAAAGGATGACCTTCCCTTAGAAGCCCTTCCCTCGATGGGTAGAGTTGGCAGTGTCTCCCACTCCTGATTCATATTTCCATCTGTCCTCCCATTGAAGGATGAGGGTGAAAACATGCCTGGGGGAAGGAAGGCTGGCCACAGAGCTGTTACTGGTTTTCCCTGCACCATCACTGTCCAAAGTGAAGGAGACATCCTGGCCATTACAGGCAGGCAGGAGGGGTTGCAAACACTTACAAACCACTGAGCTGATTAAACTCGCTTTGATCATCACAGTAATTCTGCATCAAAGACACTGTGTGGCAGATCACTGCATTGCACAAATCACTGCACTGGAGCCATTTCTGGGTAAATGTTTTTGTTCCTAAAGCCTGCGGAGAGGTTCTTTATTCCACAGTAAAAAATGAGAGATTGAAGCAAACTATCAGAGGAGTAAGCAAGCTGTGGGGTCTTCTCGTTTCCACTGGGGCCAGCCTTGTACAGCCAGTCCAGGCCCAGGGAGCAAAGAAGATACTTAAAGCCACTTTTCTGCTTTCTGGTTTTGATTGCTGTGTGCTTCTTGCCCGCTGATCCAGGCCTTTGTTGTTCTATTTACCCTTCCCAGAAGTGCACTTAGCGATAAATGGAAGATTCAAATTCAGGCATTCACTCTGGGGAAAAAGTAGGTTACAATATATAATGGTCACAGTTTAAATCATCCAGGTATTGTATATGCTTTTAATGGATATCACAGAAAAAATATGCCATAATGCTTGCAAATAACTTTTTTTTTCCTCCCAACAATGTCTATTTTAAGTTATAAGTCATGAGAGATTTCAGCTATTTTCTTTGCTTTCAAACATAGCTTCCCTCTGTGTCTCTGACTCTGAAGTAGAGAGCTGAATTCAAACTGCAGAGAAATCTGTTAGAAGATGCCCGGAGGTACATGTGGCACAAAGACAGAGGAACTTTATCTGCTTTTCTGGCTGTTCTGAACTGATTGTGGGGATTAATGATTTATCTCTCTTTAAAGAACTCCTTGGAGCTACATAGTCTCAAATCAGATAAAGTATATACCATTCCCTGACCAGGCACCTGCCAATTTAGGTTTAGCCTTTAATCTGGGCACTTTCAGTTTTGCAAAGATTTGACTTAAAGAAAAGTTTCTTGAAAGATACCATCAGTGTTCATCAGTTTTCCAAAGCCTGTATGTTATTTCTTCTCAGAGCCCTGCTAGCCTGGAATTTTTTTTGAGAAGAAAGGAGAAATATTAGAAATTTATCTTTCTGCTGAGAACAATCCAATACCACACCTCTGTCCTGGATAAATCCCTTGAACAGTGCATAAAGCTTGAGCTGGCTTCTGACACAAGGACAAAGTTTGCCTTGGAGAGTATCACAGGCATCTTTCATCCTGCCCTCGGGACTAATGTAGGTTACCAGCCGGCACAGAGAAAGTAGGCAGCTCCCTTGTCAAACTAACATCTGTTCAAGTTTGCTGCAAACTTACGTATCTGCAAAAAGGGAGGAAGGGATTGCTTAGAAGCAGAAATACACAGTGCTCGTCCCTAGACAAGTTTTTAAGAGGACAATAAGGGATGTTTCTGGAAATGTACCAGAGAAGACGTGGCTCAGTGACATTAAGTCTGATTATTGATTCCCTTGTAACAAAGTCAATGGGAGTCATCTTGTTGAAAGCATGTTTGGACTAGATACTTGTCTGATTCGTGTCCTTATTTATATGAATCCAAAGTGGGGGTTGTTATTTGGGGTGAAAAAGAAACCAGGCAGTTCATTCACATATACAATAAAAAGGAATTCACATACAGTCCGAAGTCTGCCAAATGCAAGGCAGCTCCAGAGAAAAATGGCATTGTAAACCACTTCATAGCTTAAAAGAAAATAAGCTGGGCGTACAACAAGGTAGGAACCATCTGCTTGGCTTCAGTGGGAATTTCCCCCGAGTAATCATTTCAGGGGTGGATAGATCATGAAACAGGATTTTTTTTTTCCTCCTCTCGTAATTAAATTTACTGGGTTTCTGCGGAGCAGTTCCTGGCACAGAGTAAGACATGTATATCATTGTAAGACCACGTAATTGCAGTGATAAACAAGTCCATCTACTTTAGCAGTCTGACATGTTGTCTGATTGACAGACCTTCAGTTGCTACAGATCATAAGTCCATTTTTTGTAATCATGTCAGATTTTCCATTCAGCCACTGCTCCGTGCACCAAAATGCCTTTCCCTTCCTGCAGCATCGCAGATAGATATCTGTTTGATGTAGTACCAGATTTCTGTAGGAAGCTAAAATTTGAAGGGGTCACCATATTTGCTTCATTCTTCTTCATGACATTCAGACTAGGCAGTTGGCCTTTACAGAGGTCTTCTGTAAAGCTGGGAGTGGAGAACATGAATCAAGGAGGTAGAGGTCTGTATGACCTTGTAATAAATTAATATTGTCCTTTGACTCGTTGCTTTTGGACCTGCACTGTAAATTCTTGATCAGGATGTAAATTTAGACCTACTCCTAGTTTGCTTCTGCTGTGGTCTCTGGAATTAATATTGCAGGTAGTGATTCAGTTCTAATGCAATTGGAGTTAAATATTGCTGTCAATCTAAGTACATTTAATTAAGCAATATTTACAGAGAAATTGGATGTTCTGAGAAATACAATATAGTGACCTGGAATTCTTCAAGTCTTTTCTTTCTTTCTTTTTTGCTTGTTTTCTTTCTTTCTTTCTTATTTCGATACTTTCTCTTTCAGCTTCTTTTTGCACTGGTAATTTAACACTGTGTCACGTCCTCACAGCTGACCTTTAGAGTACAAAGAAGCTGGGGCCACTACGCTGGTTCTTAGCTTTTCCCCTTACAGTTTCAAATAATACATATTAGATTTCTTTTCTATGTGAAATGAAACCAACCTTGAGAGTTATACAGTGTCAGAAGGAACATTTTGTTGAGTCTTTTTTAATATGCTAAGCTTTATTTTTCCTTCCCATGCTAAGTGGAAAAGGCCAAAAGAAGAATCAATAATTGTCCAGTAATGTATTAAAAATTAATAAATTACATGTAAAAAACAAAGATTAATAATTTATCTCCAAGCAGTGGGCCTGACAAGGAAAATCTATATTTTGGCTATATTTTCTCAAAATGCATCAAGTAAAGAAACTAAAAAACTCCCACAAAGGAGTTTAAAATTATGTTGATCATATTTCTTGAATGTAAATATAGTCAAGCGAGTTTATAGAGACAGACTGACAGAATAAGAAATAGAAATAAGGAAAGAAAGATTTTTAGAATAGGGTTTTATTGTACCTTTGGCAATGTTTGACTGACTTTCTAATGTCCTCTTTAGCAGTATCATTCTGCATAGTCGGAACCAGAAGGAAAAATTATCAATGAGCAGGCAATCTAACCAGGGTTTTCCTCCATACAGTGGTTAAAGAAACCATTTAACCCAAGGCAGGGGTTAGTAGTGTTCAATATCAGACCCAGCTTGGAGACGCTGGTCAATCAGTGAAACCAAGCTCTTTGAGGGAAGGGCAGTAGCTTCTTTAGCTGATCGTGTATGAACTCAAATTTTGGTCATACCATCTGCATAACATCAAAGAGCCAGATGTTTCCTGATCCCTAAAGTCTAAATATACTACCTAGCTTTCCTAAGATGCCCCACGCCCCACCAGTAAAATCTCTGAACCTTGAGACTCTGAGAGCATTTTTCCTTCCAGGGACACAATGAAGATTTTTTGCCTCATGGCTGCAAGGCTGGCTGAGCTCTCAAGGTCACAAGAGGAACCTGTGAGCCCTCGAGTGAACCCAGAACTGGAGATTTTGGTCCATTTCCTTTTCTCTAGGCAACTGATTGCTGCACATTTAGAAAACATAGATGTTAGATTAAGTTAGGTTGGACTGTGAACAACCTTCTTGTTTACAGGGCAGTCCCACTGTTTGAATCCACCCGTAGAAAGAGTTCCCTAGCTGGCATGTACCCTGACTCGCACAGCTTGAGTGGTTTAAAGATACTTTAAAGATCTTTAAAGAACATAAAGATGTTTGGGCCCTGTGTGATTTTCATAGCCTCATGGTACAGCCCACAGTCTTCAGTAATTTCACAAGTTCTTTACCAATCTTTACAAACACAATATTTTGCACTAACAGGCTGCTTAAGAGGAGGACTCAGATTCCAGCTCCCATTAAAATCCAGCAGAGCAAAGACGTTCCCACCTCCTCGGCAAAGCTGAAAGCTCAAGATGTCCGTCCTGCAGTGCAGCGCGGTCGTGCTACAGTTCCACAAGAAATGCCAGATCTATTTAGGGCAGTAGCCGGCCTGGGAACTGGGGTAGGTGAGGAGCGAATGCATCATCTCCTGCTGCTGCCACTGCTCTGGGGACAGATAAGCTGGGGTGGGAGTGGAGGGGAGAGCAACCTCTTGAACCAGCACAGCAGAAATCCCCAGGGTACACTGAATCTGTGTTTTGGATCATTAGGGTAGAGCGTTACAGATTTTTTTCTATAATGCACATTTTGAGATAAATACCAGTTGCAGTGAAGCGTCTTCTATGAAATAGTCTGTTAGAAAAGGGTCAAACTGCTGATGCGCCAATTACCATTATAAACCACTGCTGGCGAGTATCCGTGCGGCCATGCAGAACGTGGCTCACACAAACCGGTTCAATTACAATAAAACAGTCAGATATACATCGGGCTGGCTTTAACGGCTGCAAAACTGCCTGGCAATGAACAGGGTCTGCAGGCTTTGACTGATGATGAACTGGCTGTGTAAGGTTTAATTAGCCAGTGACAAGGCAGAATTATAAGAACTGTTTTACTAGTGCAAAGTAAATACTTGCTCTCCTGCATCCCCCAGCCCTGAAATTTATTACGCTCTTGGATGTGTCCACACCTGAGAGCCAGGGAAGCAGGCGTGGGGGAGTGAGGAAGAGGTTTTTGCAGCCTGACCCCTCAGGAGGAATAGCTGCAGCTAAGCCTTTTACGCCGACGCATTTTTCTGAAATATTTATGCCCAATCGTCCATTGTTGTTTACCTCGTGGTCTCCTCGCTCACCTCAAGCTGCCCTATCAGACAGCCTCCACTATTTAGGAAGCACAGAAAAAAAGTTAGGAGTCTGAAATTAGAGAAATTTGGCATGCATTGAGTCTTCTACTAAGAGAGCTGTGGAGAATTAATTGGCCAGGCAGGAGGGGCTGGGAGTAGAGACTGGTGGTGCCACAGCGATGTCATGCAAGCACGTGAACAGCAGATCTCCCCTTGCCTTGGCAGGCCTGACCACTGTCAATTTTAGGTGGGACCAGTTATTAGGCTTCTCAGGACCAGTTATTAACTGCCAAGTGGTCTGGTCGAGTGTTACACCCAGTCCATGCTGGGTGCTTTCCCCTTGCCTGCTTGCAGGAAGGGCAGCCACGGCCTTGGCAGCAGCTACAGCAGGGACAGAGTGAGACACCTCGGAGCAGGCAGCAGTAAGTAGGTTAGCCTGAAAGCTGTGAGTGGAAACAGTGCTCTTACAGACATCTTACTGATAGACTTCTGTATATCCACTTTTTAGTGGCTCAAAGCAGATGACGTTCCTTTGCATCACTTTCAGTGAGGAGGGAGCTGAGCTCCCTCCCTCCATGCTCCCCCCTCTGACCTGTCTAATTACCGTGGGAGAAGGGGACCCCAAAGAAAGTCAATATGGAAAAAACCCTGTTGGATCCTTATACCAATCAAACTGCTGGTGGAAGGGTACAGCTTCTCTGAGGTCATAGATTGAGCTGAGAACAGAAGATCTATCCTTTTCAAAAATTGTGTGAGATGAGGTGCATTTGCTGTGAGATTTCTGGTTTGCTTGGGTCAGTTGTGGGGTTTTATACTGTGTCTAGATCTAGGCTGCTTAAGATAACCATGGTTTTGCCAGTGCTTCTAGAGTAATAGGAGTTTGATCTTGAAATATGCTGAGTTCACAGGCTATACAAACTATAATATTTGGTAGATGTGCTCTAAATCCGGATGGCCAATGGGCTGAAGGTACATTTGCCTGTTGCAAACAGATCTGCTGAAAAGCATGAAATAGAGCTTGATTTAAAGGAGAGCCACCATTGCTGATTACGTGTCGTATCTTAGGGAATGGAAGGAGAATCGTGATCAAACACACTTTACTGACTTTATTCCTTCCTCAGCTAACAGGCAAACTTCTGAAAACGTGCACAGTAGCCATTTTATGAAATATGAAAGCAAGCACTAAATTACAATCCTCAAATCACCAATTCAGAGCCCTCAGAAATGGTTTTTTTTTTTCATTTCTTCAACTATAATTTCCGGGCTGGAGCTCTAGCCATTAACAGCAGCTACATCATTACACTGCTGTGACACTTCAGCAGCACCCTCATCCATTTCAGTCATTGATCCACTAATGTGCACTGGATGAAAAAGGAAAAGGTCCAGCTCATTCATCCTCCCCCTCCTTTCTCCTCTCACCAGGTGGCAACCGCTCACCCTTTGCTTTAAATCCCTATCAGATTGTGGATGCTCAGTGTTAATTGTCTCAGTACAAGGACTGACCCCAGACAGCAAAATGAAAATCAAAGTAACAGGGCCATAGAAGTGGGTGAAACGCTACAGAAGTGAATGGATCTGCAGCTGCTTGCCTTGGCCCACTGACAGCACTGGAAATGACAAGTTAGAGCTGGAGACGTAAAGCATGCTTGTCGGCGTTGGATTCTTCCTGACATATGAAGCCAAACAAGGAAAAGAGTAGGAGAAAGACTAAAGAAATTAGGCAGTAAGATCAAAGGTACAGCAACATACTGCTGGAGAAATGGCAATTTAAGTAGCATCAATTGCACAAGCAATTCTGTAATTCCAGTTGCATATGGAACAAAAAAAATATCCTTCCTATGGACATACATGGGTAATCCATATTGCAACTCTGTGTTTAGGTGATTTTCTGAGTAAAAAAGACCCTGAGCTGAAAGATACATTGCTTATGCTTGTAGCTTGTTGGGATTTCTAATCCAACTAACCTATGGGAACATTCTTGCTTTCCCTTTTCACTCATTGCTTGGTACATCTGTTCTTTGTTCTGCTTTTCCTATATTGCTTATTTTAGGGATCAAAGGATAAAGGAAATAAAAATCCTGTTAGTTTTCAAAGTTCCACACAGCAGTAGATAATTGGTTTCCAATCAAGCCCAGACTGTCTTTGATCTCCAAAGCCCTTGCAAAGAACATTTTGCTCAGACATGAGCATATGTGTTTGGTAGCACTACCAGGAGACCTAATTTTTAAAGTCTGCAATTACCTGTGCAGTGGCATTTATAAAGATGAGAGGGACCAGTAAAAATGCTGTGTTTTTATACCATCTTCCATTAAACTTGCATTAATGAGACATAACTACACCGTTAGAAGACATTCTTTAAGTAGTATTTCTCTCATGCTATAGTAACAGAGGTGATGGGTCATGCAGCAGCATCAGGGACAGAAACTAGCTTCTTCCAGCTCCCCAGACCATGGGTCAGACAAGTGAGCATCCTTCCTTGCCAGAGATTGCTGCCCTTTCCCATTCTTCTTCATGAGGCCAAATAGAAATTCGCTGCCCATTCCCACCCTGGTTCATGTTTCCACCTCCATGCAGCAGTTTATAACCTTTGGCTGTTGAACTTTTTGGGCTGTGTTGCAATGATCAGTGAAATGTTCTTGCTTATATGTATATCTTTCAAGGACAAGACGTGGTGCCCTGCAGCTAAGGATATGAACTTTTTAAAGCCAGCTTTGCCACCAGAAGAACAATAATGTGAAACTATACCCTTGTCCATCTTTGCAAGCAGTTAATTTATTCTGCCACTTTGAGCTTTAATGCCCTTCACTTTACCCTTCCTTGTTCACTAGATTTCCTTCTCTCTCCACCCATGCTTAAAGCCACAGAAACAGATGGGTGGGGGTCGGTCTCTTCTCCCAAGTAACAAGCAACAGGACAAGAGGAGATGGCCTCAGGTTGCCCTGGGGAAGGTTTAGATTGGATATTAGGAAAAAATTCTTCACAGAAAGGGTTGTCAAGCACTGGCACAGGCTGCCTAGGGAAATGGTTGAGTCACCATCCCTGGAGGTATTTAAAAGACGCATAGATGTGGCACTTAGGGACGTGATTTAGTGGTGGGCCTGGCAGTGCTGGGTTAATGGTTGGACTTTATGATCTTAAAGGTCTTTCCCAGCCTAAATGGTTCTATGATTCTATTACTCTGCATGAAAAAGCAAAGTGTGTTCATGCTAGAAAAACATGAGATACTTGGGGTGAAATGGCTGATCTTGGGTTTGTAGGAATCTCTTTTGATTTCTTTTTCTTTTTTTTTTCTCCTTCTTTTCCTTTTTCTTTTTCTTTTTCTTTTTCTTTTTTTCTCCTTTTTCTTTTTCTTTTTCTTTTTCTTTTTTTTCTCCTTCTTTTTCTTTTTCTTTTTCTTTTTCTTTTTCTTTTTCTTTTTCTTTTTCTTTTTCTTTTTCTTTTTCTTTTTCTTTTTCTTTTTCTTTTTCTTTTTCTTTTCTTTTTCTTTTTCTTTTTCTTTTTCTTTTTCTTTTTCCTTTCATACTCTTCATGCCTGGGCTGGCAAGAAACAACAGATTTTTTTCATCAAGGCAGGCTTATTTGCTACAAACTGGAGAGGCAGAGCGCAGGACACACACAGGTATATACTTATGTATGCATACCAAAATCTGTAACTGATTCTGCTTCTTTAAATAAACAATATACATTCATTTAGCTTAAAATAGGACTCCTGTCAAGCTCCTACCCTAGAGCAACTACCAATTGCACTGTCAAAATCACTCTCTGTGGTTCTGAATAGGTTTCTTAATGAAAGAGCAACATTAGCTCTCTAGAACATTTTGTCCCTGAAGGATGCAGCAGCAACAGCCGCTGAATGATTTCTGGCTCAGACATGCTTATAAATGGTAGGAAACATAACGGTTTAAAACACAAGTATCAGCTCCCTGGAAATGCTTCATAACAGTGATTCAGGGAACTAAGAGACAAATGGATGCTAAGAATGGTACCCACTGATGAGTGCTTTATTTCCCACATGCACGCTGACCCCCTTAAGAATAATTGTGGTCTGGGTATGTTGTCCCTGAAACAATGTAATAACAAGGGAATGAAATTATTTGGGACCCAATCCAAAGAAAAATATGTTCCGGTAAAATGAAATTTTAATGTCTGCTGGTTGCTGGATTAAAAATGATGAACATCCGAATGAAATTCTGTGTTTCTATTTCTGCAGTCTGGTCATACTGACTGTCATAGTAGTCATTTTTTGTTCTGGTTAAACCTGGAGGCAGTGGCAGAGTAGAGTTTGACTTGAGATGTCTAGATTCAAACCAAAGAAAAAGAGCTTTTGTTATAAAATGCTTGGTTGGAGGCAGGACTCAGGTGTTGTCTTGTTTCTTTAATAGCGGTGATGTGGCTGCACTTGGCTAAACTCTCCAAACTGGAGCTTCAGCATCATTTAAATGTTGAAGAATTATATTTACCAACAGCCTCATGCATATCCTCAGTCTTGGTTCCAGACAGATTTCAGATCAAATGTTACTGTTCCTCTGCAGGAAAAACCCACAAGCAGGTTCTCCACAGCATGGAGGGTATGGTATCAAGATCAAAACCAGCAACAAAATAGGCGACATTTTTCATCAGAAGATATAAGTATCTGTCCCTGCTTTGTCAGAATCTTCTCCCTGGCAGTAGAAGAGTGAACTTTGCCTGGTGTGTTTGATCTTTTAACTTGTTTTTGTTTGGGTTTTTTTTTCCCCTGTAGCTCTAAAATGTATTTGTTACTGTTATGCCCCAAAATCTGTTTCTAGGCAGAGGAAACACACCTTATACACAAAGCAAAGAATTTTTTTAAGTACAGTTGAAATCCTTGCAGTCTGTTCCAAGAGCCACTGTCAGCCCAGATCTAATTATTACAGAAAGAAGCAGCTTTGTCTAGGCACAAATAATTTCAATGCTAATAATAAAACATTTAAAATTCCTCTTCCTGTGTTGTGCCCTATTTCCTGATGTTTCCCTTTCCCCGGCTCCTCGGGGTCTCTGCTCGGTGCTGTCACTCTGGGGGCAGTGGTGGGGCTACTGCAGCAGGTCGTCAGTATCTGGAGTCTTTTGCCAGGAGGACTTTGAAGGTCATGTTAATAGTTTTGTCTTCCCCACTCTTAAGATCCACTTGGGCTCGTTTTAACGTTTGCTAAGCTGCGTTACACTGCCCCTTCGCTGTTCTGCAGCTCCTCATCACATTCAAACTACCTAGCTATGGCACCGTTTAATTAAGCCAGATGCTCTTGCTTTGTTGTCTTTCTTATCCCTAAACCCAGTTTTGTCCAGCTCCAGCTCTGCGTTTCTTTAACTGACCGTGGGTGAGTTCATTGCTGTAGGGTCCCCCGTGTGAAGCCTGTGCCCCATCGCTTTTTGCCCCGTGCCACTATTCCTCTGCTCCAATGCTCTCGAGGGCTCAGCCGTCACACCAGCCCCGTATTTCTCTATACTGCATTATGTTGTTAGAGTAGAACTACAGCGGTACCCTGGCAATGATAAACAAAGTAAAAGAATTTAGCCGTAGCCACCTGGTCAGAAGAAAAACTGCTGTTGCAGCTAAAATGAAAAAACAAAGCAGGCAGGTCATTAAAAGTTCAGGCATAGCAAACCTGACTCACCTCAGCCCCGAGGCCTTGCACACTCAGCACAAAACCTGTGCCCTGTCACAGCTGCATTATTATGCTATTCTTAAGTTTCTCATTTGCTTCCCATCCAACTCAGACACTGCTAATGCCCAGCTTCCTTGCCCAAGGTAGGGAGCTGCAGGTACAGGGATCAGCCCAGCATCAGTTCATTGTTCACCTGCTTTAATGAAAAACAACTCATCAAATACTGCATGAGGCATAGGTGCCTCTTTGGCTGCGTTTATAAAATTTCATGGAGCCTTTGGAATAAACGGTGCTGAATTAATATAAAGCTATAAATAGGTTAGTCAGGTGGAATCTTCAGCTGCTAAAAAAGTTGAGTTACCCACTTATACTGAACTTGGCTCCTGATGGTGCAAATTTGCTTTACTGAATTTCAGCTTCAACCTGGAGAAGGTCTTTATCTGGCACCTGGGCCAGCTTGCTCTTGAAGTCCATACCTTTCCACTGAAGCAAGAAAAAGTGTGGCCAGTGTTGGAGCAACTTCTTAGGGGTTTCTGATAATTGTTCATATAGCTGCGAAGCATAGAAGGTTTCTGTAGAAAACTGAGCCAAGACCAAGAAGTCAAGCCCCTTCCCCTGAACAATATAATACCTGAAGAGCTGAAAAGATTCATTGCACCTATATAGTTTGTACTTTAAAATGTTAAGTTTATACATCTGTAATTCCTTTTGACAGCATCCTCTATCATTAGACTAAGACATCCAGCTGTCACAGAGAAAAAAATTGTCACTCAAAACCACAAACCAAATAACCTCAGATTACTCAGCATCACCTCAGTGTGTGGCTAGTAAGAAAATTGCTTAAAAACAAGACACAGTGCTCAGGGATAAAAAGCAATATGTTCCTTGAAATGGCACCAACTGCTGCATATGCTGGCTGGAACTATTAGCATCACCTTATTTACAGTTCCCACACCTTCGCTTCTTTCTGAAATAAAATGCAATGAACAAATATTAGTTCACAGGTTAAATACATGTACCGTAATCCCAAACTATCCATCATACTGTACTACCACTCTCTACCCCAGAAGTAAAAGGTAGAAACTTAGCATGTTGCAGCTTTCCCCTCTTAGAGAAAACCAGCCAGAACACTCCCTGTCAGCATCTCACTCCAGCGACATAAACTGCAGGGAGTGGTTCTGAAGCTGTGGTACTGTCCCACTGGTAAACAGATCACATTTAATTGTATCAAGGCATTTATTTTTTCATTATTCTGTTTGGTTGATATTTAGAAACAAAAAGGCAACCCTATTTTAGAAATTTGGCAATTGGAATCATATTAGATCAAATTGACATTTGGAATTAATTATAAAGGGGGAAAAAAGGATTTGTGCTCATGGTTGATCTTTTAGAAGGTAAAACCGAGGTCTGATAAATCTAGTTTCTTGCATATTTGCCATCTTGGCAACATCAGGGTTTACAGTGATTTGTTCGTTGCTATTAAACCAACTCCTTATTTAATGATCCAAGCTGAGATCATGGCTCCAGAGAAGCAGACATTTAATATATACAGCATGAAACTGCTTGCACAATTTTGACGCACGATTTACACAGTATGACTATCACTTTTCCTAAATTTCAGCAAAAAGTCAGGGAACAGCAGAATTCTAAGCTGCTAACGTAAGGTCTTATTTACCAGCAGCAAAGCTGTCTTCTGGCGTACGGCTGTGAGAGGGTAATACTGTAGTTACCGCTGGCTTAAATGTGCATCTTACTTGATCCTGACAAGTTTGTGCTTATGTAAGCAAGGCCAAGATTTGGGTGACTGAATTTTGATTCCAAATTCTTCAGGCTTCGGTTTGATTGTTTGATTATTTGAACAAAGCAACATCAAAACAATAAGGTTTTGAGCAATCAGAAATATGAAATATATGAAATCTATATTTCATATATATGACACGACAGAGCTATGAAATATATATTTCGTAACTATATGTGAGATGCGGTGTAAATATATATGAAATATGCTTCTGCTGTCCCTGGTTCAGGCTTTAATTCTGTGATAATGCTGTAAGATCCCTTCGGAGGGCTACAAACTATTGCATTTCCCTTGGCCCAAGACAAGAGTTGTCCCACTCCTGCCCGAGCAGCCCTGGCTCCTCTGGCCCAGTGCTCAGCTGCAATCAAATACGGCTGTTGGCAAGCTCAGAACGGTTCCAGGTCCCTCCTGGTGCAGACATGTTCTTTAAATCAACAGAAGTCTGCTTAAGCGTCTGTCTCTTAAACACAACCAGGCTATCCAGTTTTCTTCAGGCATCACAATAAAATCACAAACCTGATTTTGTCTTCTAATTTTCATTCCTGTTTTCCTTCTGAAAAAACTTCAAACGTTTCAAAAAGCATCGGAAATGCTAAAACGAGTTTGTGAAGCAGAGCGCGAAGGCATTGTGTCGTTCCTATTGGCAGCAATATTGCCATTGATGTCAGCGTGTTCACGTTCCCCTTCCAAACACCCCGCCACATCTGCGTGCCGGTGGGATGTCCCGTACAGCTCCTGCCGCTGTCCATCCCGCTGTGCGGGCAGAAGCAGCTCTGCCCTCATCTGTATTGCTTTTCCCACTCCCTGCGTGCTGAGCTGCACAAACTGCTGACTGCCGAATCCCCAAGGTGAAGGACAAGACGAAAAACCTTTTCATGGATTGGAAAGGATGGAATTAACGAAGCAGGAGAACGTGAGTCTCAAATGGCAGGAGCAAGGATGATTTCTTTCCCTTACAGGAAGTGGAAAGGAAAATTGTCTGGAAATACACAGCGTTGATGGATGTCCTGCTAACGGTAAAAATAGGAGTCTTCAAAAACCCTAGGAAATAAAAATTCATGACCCAAATTAAGAAATACGAACTTGACAGGTGCTTCCTGTGGATGCGGAGATGAGGGAAGCAGAAGTGGGTTTCTCAAGTAAAGGATAATGATGGTTCAGAGAACAGGTAATTTGTTTCTTCTCTCCACGGCAGCTCAGCGCGGAGGGGGGTGGCCCCCGGCCCCGCTAATCAAGCTGCACCCCCCGCTGCGGGTAATGGGTGCTGCTTCTGAAGAGGTGATTATGTGAGGCGCATTTTGGAAGGCCAAAAATTGCTTTTCTCAGATTGCAGCAACTTCCCTCATTTACAGGAGACGCTCAAGTGGATCAGTACATCTCAATGCTTTCTAGCAGAACTAATACAAGTTCTTCAGGCCCTGCTAATTAGCTGGGAGTCTGAGGGTATAAACACGCTTACTTCATCTTCTCATCGGCACAGGCTGGTTTCCTCTTGAAACATTCAATGTTTTGTCAAGTCTGGGTTTAAAAGTGTGAGGTTACAGGCTCCTTCCACTTCTGGTCCAGCAGCATTCACGGTCAGGAGGTTTTCATTGATGATGAATATCAGTTTTCCTCAGTGGAATTACTTCATTCTTAATTGCATTCTGATAAATTAGGCTCCGTAATTCCTTCAGTCTTAGTGCTTAAGTCTTTCAAATCTTTTTGTTGGGGAGTAATGTTCCTCTAACCCTAAGCCGTAATTTAACTACACTAAACTTAGTTATCTGTGTTGCCTCCTCTCTTAAATCAGTTTAGTATCTTTTGCCGTTTTCTGCAGAACTTCTTGCTATATACATTATTACTCAGCACGAGGACTTACATGTTCGGCTGCTTCATCTCTCCAAACTGGACATGGGATACTATACTATACACTTTGAAACGTAATGCAAATGTCTCATTTCTGCTGTCCTCGGTGCAAATTACTAAAGCAGTATTATCAAGGGCTGCCTGTGGAGGATACCCTCCCCCTTTTCAACAGTTATTTCAGAGGATCTTATTATTTGCTTTGGAATATCATGGGGTTCACAGTTTTTGAATATGAAGGTGATCAAGAAGAATATGTTTTTCTTCATGTTCCTACAGCCTAGCTCTGTAATGGGGTCCTTCCTTGCACGTGTTTCCATATTTTTCAGTATGTAAAATGTGTTACCTGAGGGAGGGGACACTACACAGCCCCCTACTGAATTAGGATGCTGTAGAGCAGAAAGGCAAAGCCAGCAAAATGTATCTGCTTCATCAAAGTTACAAGACACTGACAAAGTTGTCAGTTCCACAGCGCTATTCTAGGGGATTTTGTACCACCAGCAGCATTGATTGTAATAACCAGCAGGTATTTAACGAAACATAGTTCAGAATATATATACCATCCTAGCAAGGGCAGTTTAAATAGCCTGGCGAGACACTGCGTTCCAAGATGCACCATTTTATCCTCACAGATCTGACTCCAAAGGCAATGGCAGCACCTGGTCCAAACTTGTAAATTTAACTTTTCACACTTTCTTTTTTGGCATTCCCAAGAAGCTTACGACACCTGAAAACTTTAATCCACCATATGCTTCACTTGATTCCTAAATTGCTCTTCAGTTCTCTTTCTCATCCTTCAAAGGAAACCTCCGCTTATAAAGGATGCGCCAGGAACATATGGGTTTAGGCTGAAAGGGCTCATACAAGTTGTGACAGATTCACTTCTCTGAGCATTAATCCAATTTAATCCAATTGGATCGCATAGCAAAATCCTTGAAGCTTTGACAGCACCAGTTCTGTTAATATTTAAAGGTTAACAGATTCAGTAGATCCTGCGCTACTTGTACCTACATTGGGAACTTAACTGAGAATCTATAACGTGAGGGTTTTTTTTAAAGTGTTTACTTCTGCACAATGAAGTAGAGACCCACTGATAATACTCTGGGTTTTTTTCCAAATAGAATATAGAGCCCCAAAATTTTGCATCAGAATGCAAGTGCCATAAGACTATCATGCTTCAGTAATCCAGTCATTTCAAGGATATCAAAGAGAAAAATATAGGAAGATGTGCAATTTTGATACAACTTCCTCACTGCTTGAGGAAGCAAAGTGTCCCTAAATCTCTAAATGCCTCATGCAGGCACAGCAAATAAATGATGGGGGGTGGTGGGGGTGGGGGGGGTGGTGTGGGAGATGACAATCTCTGAGACTCAAGACAGTGGGGGAAAGATGCTGAGAGGTATAAAAAAAGCTGTCAAGTGTATCATCTTGCTGGAGCGCTCCTCTTGTTAAAGATGCAAGAGCACTTGCAGCTGTTAAATACTGAGAAAAGAGAAACAGCTTAACATCCAAGTGTAGCCCTCAGAGGGGATCCTACGGAGCATTGAGATTTTTAAAAGGCTGATGAAAACTTGAAGGACACCAAAACTAGATGAGACACTAAGAAAAAACAGCCAACAAACACAATTTAAAAATACATAAAAACCTATGTATAAAAGCCTTCCTCAAAGGCCCTGATGGACGAAATAAATGCTTAATCACGTATACAACATTTGTTCCCAATTCAATAAACTAATGTCGTGACTGACGCACGCTGCACTCAAATGCAATAGAAAACCAAGGTCTTGACCAGCTGCAGTCTTGAAAGACACTAGGGCTCTCGGGAAGAGCAGACATCAATCTGTATTCAGGATGACTCCATCTCGGCCACTTCCCTTCGCTTCCAATTTTCACGGGCAAGAGTATGCCGACTCACTCTAAGCCCCGCACAGTATAGCACAGTACAGCACAGGAAACAGGTTTATCCCAGAAGATGCTGCAGTGACAGGCTCAAAATAAATGAAAGGACTTCGGGATGTAATAAAAATAAATGAAAGGACTTCAGAATCAAAGCATGATGTAAAATGTTAAAACGTTTTCTGTCTCAAGGTCATCCATACAAAACCTATTATGGATTCTGTAATAACAGAAGCAGTCGCTTCATTGAAATTAATTTATTTTGAGAATATCCCTTTTAATCTTCCATGCATTTTTTAGCACAAAAAGTTGGATTTTATCACAACCTCCTTCATAAAACTCAATATTGTACGTCTGGTAATGTGGCTGTTTCAACAATTCCTCACTGGAAATCCCACACTTGTGAAACCTTGGCAACACTGTCAGTAAGTGACCTACACAAAGTTTAATAGAAAAATTTTACTGAATATCCTCTGTTTAATGTAAACAAGGCAGGAGGCAAAACAAGGAGTATATATTTTATATAGTTACACTATTTTACAGGGCACAGAAAGCACTGAGGGTCATGGCTTGAAAACCCTGTATGACACGCAACAGCAGATATGGATTTTCCACGTAGCCTGAAGTCTCCTATATAATCCTTCGATTTTACCTAGCGCTCCGGTTTAGGATTTCTTTTAGCAAGGCAAGTAGCACTAATAAAATACCATCTGTGAAATTACACAGAAGGTTATTGTAGAAATTGCCATACATTTACAAAGCCATTCCATGGTTGCTTGTGCCCTGTGAAATCAAGTGCAACAATCTTTACACTCATTGTAGTGTAAGCAAGCTTGGGATTCTGGTCCTGATATATATATATATGTATATATATACATAAGTGATGTACAACCAGACTCAAGCTGTGTATCGTCACAGCTTTTATATTGCACAGACAAATACAGAGTAAGAATATTACACAGACAGGTTCTGAATACCAGCAATATTACAGTCATATGAGAAACTAAGGACAAACTTGTTCTACCAGAGCTAGCACATGGCTTATTACAAAATTTTCTATACTGGAGTCTAAATCAAATACATACTATAAATGCAAAAAAAGTAAAAAATGTGTCTATTTACACACATGTGCATCAAGATTAAAATGTGGTTTGGATCTGCTTTTTGAAATAAAAAATTATTCTAGTATTACCTTTCAAGTATTTCAATCTAATACTAGTGGCCGTATTTTCTAAGGTGATAAGCACTTGCATTTCCCACTGACATCTGGAGGATCTGCATATGCTCTGAACTTCAGGCCATATATTTTCTCAGGTGTCCATCTCTGGGTAATAAATAACCACATACAAACACACGCACACAGAAACAAAATGGGCACCTCAATGACATGCATAGATCGGAAAGGTGAAAACATGGACCTGAACTAACTTCTAAGCTTTTTTTTCTCCTTTAAAAAAAGTGCATGAAAAATATCACCACAAAAAATAATTACATGAGTTCCATCTCTTAAGGAAGATTAAATCACTTTTACAAAAATAAAGGTCATTATCATGTATGGTAATTAAGGGTTTGTAGGTAGCACTCACAAGAGCAGTTTAAGCTAAAGCAACTTTAAGGACTGCTTCACTTCCATTAGGATGGATCTACGTCTTATAAATTTATCAACTAAATAACATTCGGTTTGTAAAAACATCATCAATGTTGCTGGAGACCGAACAATTATATCTTTAATTTAAGAGTGCTTATAGTTATATCTACTTATTTTTCTCATGGACAAGCTTGAAGGAACTGTGTTTGCAGCTCGGTATCTGTTTTGCATTAAAATGCCACAGAGGTTGCAGCAATCCTTCCAGAAACTGATTGATGCAATTCCCTACAGTGTAATGAGCTCAGGTATCGTGAAAACAACAACAACAAAGGTGATGTTAATGTTTTCATTTGAGATCAGGCATCTCTTGAATGGCTTTATAAATTGTTATATTACTTGGAATGCTCTTGCAAGTTTTTTTAACATTTCTCTCACTTTCCTATATAGTAGTAGTATGACTTCCAGTTTCCACTGAAATTGGGACATTAGAAGTATTCTGGAACATACATTTAAAAAAATAAATAATGAAAATAGAAAATTTGAGGAAAAAGTAATTAAGCTCAAGCAAAACCAACAAAGACTCAAATTCAGTAAAGCATCAGCGTTTGTGCTCAACAGCTTAACTTTGTTAATGTAAAAGACAGTGATTTTGGAATAAAATTCTTGAAATTAAACTTATGTTTAACTGCTTTGCTGAATTGAGACCTTATTTATAACAAATACATGTATTAAACATCATTCTGCATAGCCATTTTCATGTTCTAAACTATGTGTCAGGTATGTTACATTAACAAAACTTCTAATATGGACTGGCTGCAATATATATCAGAAAAAAATTACTTGCTACTTTCAAGGTATGTTTCTACAAACAAAAATGAAAGAAATGTCATTTTTTTTTTTAAACAGTTTATCGTACTATGCTACTTTGACCTGAAAACACTTTGGGGCTAAATTCGGGGCGGGGGGGGGGGGGGGGAGGGGCAAAAAGTGAGTAAGTAAGACATGCTTTTGTTTGCCAGATAAATGCAAGACTTTGTACAAAAGCCTCCCAGTACAGGGAGCTTCTGAATACAGGTTTTACCTGCCAAAATAGCTCCCCAGTTCCAGAACTGCTCTCTCCAGCTGAATCTGTACTGGAAGCTTTTATAGCAGGACCCTCTTCACTGTTGTGACAAGAATAAATTTAGCCCATTAACTGTGACACTGTTCTAATTAACGTGCTAACATAAAAGGCCTCTCGGCATCCAGGTTCCAGAAACTATTAAAAACCAGGACATCAAAGGCATGGATTTGGAGCAGAATCTGATTCTAGGTACAGTCAGGTAAATCCAGAAAAATTCTAGTGACTGAGTAAATTAGTCCGTATTTGCATATGAGCAATCAGATCTGAAATGGGCATTACCTGTGCAAATAGGAAAGACAAATGAAGAAACACAACATAAACACAAGGAGCTAAACTCTACCTTGCCTGCCTATGCTATTATGTTCATAGGAGGGGAAAGAGGTACTACACACCCAGCCGGACAGCGGGACAGGTCTCTCATCCAAGTCACTCAGTGTGACTTGGAGGTTCAAGCACGGCCACCCGAACCTGCCAGTGCGTATGTGGCAGTGAGCAGCAGGGACTGTCTGAAGTGTGGGCTGCCATCGCGCTAGAGAAGTAGAATCAGCATGCTGGAGTAGGGACGGCCCTCTGCTTGCAATGCAAATGCCTGCTCTGGCTGACAGCATTCATATTGAAAAAGATTCAATGAGAGACCTTTCTGCATCCCAGCACTATGGCAAGCAGGTGCAAATTTTGGTCCTATATATGGTATCAATGCTTTAACTGAATTGGCAATCTTTTGCTGGGCACGACTAGGATGGTTAGATAAGCAATAAAAGCATTTCTAAAAATGACAGAAAGTTTATGCTGCCAGTTTTCAAGGCACAAAAGATTCTTAAACCAATTCAGACTAAATACCAATTTAAAAGAAATTAAAAATACTGTTTCAGCAACAACTACTAATGACCTATAATTAACTTTCCTGTAAAGGTGACGACTCAAGCAACTAGAGTTCACATTCAAAAACCTAAAGCAAATCTAGTTACGCAGATGACCTAAAGCAAATCACTTGGAATGACAGAGACAAACATGCTTGAAACATGTATGCTTCAGATATATTTGTTACGGATGTGATGCTGAATGAGGATTAATTCCATTAGTATTGATTTTATACTGATATATCTCTTGGAGGAATCCACTGGGGAATCAAGCTCAGAGTTGTCATTAAGATTCACCAAAACAAAAATGATCCCTCGTTAATATATCTTGCTGTATATGGATTGGTGGATTTTTTTAACCCCTTCATTTTTAATAATATACATTGCAACTATAGTTGTGATTTCCTTTCATATATCCAACTGAAAAGAAAAAGAATTAAGACATTAAAATGTTATAAAATTAACTTGCTTTTAAAAAGTAATAGGGTCATAAAAACCAAAACGGTGCATGTGAGCCCCAGAACATACAAAAGACCCAACTCTCTGAACATTGTCATCATAACAGAATAACCAAGGTCTGACATCTGTGGTTCTTCATGCAGCTTTTGCAGCTCTTTACACAGGGGCTAGAAATGCTATGCATCGGTTTTTCCCCAAATGCCTTCAATCATATTCTAGGTCCATTTCAATCCCTCTCTCTTGCAATGTCAGCATCTGGTGAAAGTAACTTGTCTTCCAACTCTGCCAAATGTCAACTGACGCTTTGCCAGGAGGCACCACCTCTTCCTATCTGGGTGTTGTCAATAGTCTTTTCAACTGAAACGAGCTAGGTGGTTTTACAGCCTGGCTGCTCATCAAGGCTGCTTATGGTGTAGATGAGGCATGATACTTCACAAAAGCAATCGCTGCCAGCTCTTTGCAGAATTCTTCCAGCACAATCACGCCCTCTAGTAACGTCATGTGGTCAATGCTGAGAAAGAAAAAAAAGCAGAGAATCAGGACTGGCGCACACAAAAACCAGCCATGGCTCTCAGAGAATATGCAAAGTTTTTACTCACATGAGTCCTTCTGGCTCCAGGCCCAGCAGGCGTTTTCTGACTAGCAGAAGTTTGGGAGTGAAATCTGGGATGCGCTGGATTCTCACCATGAGGTCCCCGACAACCTGTAAAGCCCAATGCCATCAACGCACAAAGTTAACGCTTCTCCAGAGTGCCTGGCAGCAAGGTTCAATGGCAGCCTTCAGTGCCCGTGATACAGACCCACTTCAGCATCCTCACAGGCTCATAACACAATATGCAGAGTAGCTACTCTGTCCCAAAAAGGGGTGAGTGGGTGCAGAAAGTAGAGAGATGCAAAAGGACAGGAACTCTTGAGCTTTACTTGCGTTGCCACAAATGGCATTACTTATTTTCATTATGCCAATGATTAATTTGTCTCAGTAAATATTGATGCAGGCAAGTGACCAGTAAATTCCTGGGTTTAGGGAAAGCAAAAGGGAGAGAGTGAAGATTATATTTTGAAATGGGGAGAGCTGCTGGGAAGAAGGGAGCTAAGCCCTCTGTTAGTATTGGGCAAGCATCACTAATAGGCTCCTGACCAGCTTAATAACAGCTGGTGCGTGGGGTAGGCGAGGGATCTCTGACTGAGCAGACTGCAGTGTGACAGGCACCCGGCCAGCACTTCTAGGATGCAGGTCTGTCAGGAAGAGATGGAATCAGGAGAGGGAAAGGAGGACTTATGATAAATCCAGGATTTCATTGTCAAGAACAGCCTTCATCAGAAAAAAAACAAGAGGATAAGCGGAGATATTCGTCCAGACACAGGGTATTCAGGAGTGTCCTTTTTGCATCTACACAATGAAACCAAGCAAACAAACAATTTTGAAGACATGAGGACACAGAAATAAACTTTCCATTTTTTTTGGTAGAAAATGTAAAATCTTGATTCAAATCAAGAGTGTAAGTGTCTACTTTCAGTGAGAAGCCATTTGCCAACTTATATTAACCAGCAACCACTACCGCTAACTACAAAGTTACTAAATATATATCCCGGCTGTATAGCCATATGTAAATATTAACTGTGTGTTTACTCACCCTGACAATAACAGAGAAGAGAGATCTGCAGCCAGAAGCTAGGTTTACATAAGGATCCAAAAGGTATTCATGTATATGAGGATGGGGAAACAAGGACAGTTTGGACAACACTGATGTAACTTGTAAATTTACATCATAGGGCTGCAAAAAAAGGAAAACACAGTGCTTAGTTATTTTCATGCTGGCTTCCTTTCATCCAGTGCTACTAGGTTTAACTACTAGAACCTTATATACAGTGTTATGAATAAATAAAGATAAAAAATCAGATTAAAAAACAGGAACAAAACCTCTGCTTTCCACAACAGAAGCGATGTGAACATGACAGTGAGGTACTAGATGTTATTGTCTGTATAACTGGTACAACCACTTGAAACTTTTGCAGACTTGTTTATCGTAGGGTAAGCCCTCTTCCTGTAGAACATCTCTTCAGCTCAGTAGCTAAACAAATAGCAGAAAATCAGCCTAGATTAAACATCTGCTTGCTTCTGGAAAACTGTAAAGTGTATGTGTTCGGGAAACTGAGAGAGACAAATCCACGTTTACAGCTAAGATAGTATTTCCCATCTTCTACTTTCTTTTTTCTTGGAAAGAACCATTGCAGAAGGCCTGGTCATCCTGTGGCAGCACTCTACAGGAGATGAGACAGTCCTAGGCTGGGAAAGCAGCATGAAATTCTGAGTTGCTTCCTTACCTCTTTTCCCCAAATCAACCAAATGGGAGAGGCAACACTGGCCGATGCTAGAAGATGCTAATCAGGCATAAGGAAAAAATTGCACCTAACTTTCTAGGAAAAAAATCGTGCCTAGCTTAAAGGATTTTACCATACCAGTGAGAAACTCATTTCCATAAAAGCAAGTATTTTCACCATAGCTTCTTTATGTTCCAAGCGCTTTTCTTCCCATCTTTGATTTTCTCATCACAGTGAAAACAAGCTGACATTTTACTTCAGCCCAAAATTTGCAAACCTGTGGAACTTTCTTCCATCTACTCAGTGGTGGAACAGACTATGTTGACAAGAGATGGACAGACATTCCCTTGGTACACCCCTATGCCAGTCTGAAGATGTTACCAACACTCAGATGGTTTAAGTTAACCTTGTTGATTTTAACCTGAAGTGGATTACAGGGCCCTCATTCAGTCTCTTTGACTGCACATTGGCAGTAACATCCTCAGCGGCACAATCACAGCTAGAAGAGCATGATTTCATGGCCTCAAATTATCATCTTGATGCTCTCAAGTTAGCATCCCACTGAAGCATCAGAGAACAGATTCTTCCCTTTTCCAGACTGTAAGATTTAGAAGAATTCATCTTTAGATTAAGACAGATTATTTAGGTACATCTACATGTCTAAATTGCGTTAGCCTACTCAACAGAGATCTGACGCTTGATATACTTGTCTACACACAAATACCTCGTGGCATCTCAGATGCTCAAGAGTATCTGCTTGTCTCTTGATGGTTCCACAGAATGAACCCTGCAAGATCTGTGTTGTAACCGCAAGCTTGTGGGAATATCTTAGGCGTCACAAAAACGGCAACAGATACCCCAGTTCACGCACCTGAGTCAAGCTTTCAGTCAACACAGTCAGGGAAGCTGAGATGGTGATTCACTTCACACTAAAAGAGACACCTACTTGCTTTTCAGTCTAACAGCTTCAGAGACTACCAGGGCTGTTCTGACTAAATTTCCACTGACTAGATATGGACACCTAATTAATATTTAGGCACCTTATTCCTGAATTCATTACCACATACTGTTGTATTGCAAAGAGAGTTGTCATGGATCTTTTGAAGTGAAAGCACACACTTCTCCCAGTCAGTGGCAGTTATTTCTGTACTTGATATTCCAGTAATAGATTCATCCCAACCTTCTAACAAATGAAGGTTTCAGAGCCCGGACCAGAAATGTTATAGGTAAAAGAGACCACTACATTTTAAGTTATTGTGGAAAAGTTACTCTGCAGACAAAGACACAAACTCCTTCCGTAAATCCATTCCACTGCCTACCCAGCTGAACTGTAGGAGAAGGTCTTTAGAGCTGTCTGAGTCAGTCAGTTCATTAGGAAGCTTTGAAGCCATGAGCATTATCTGGTGTTCACAAGAAGAGAAGGAAACAAAGTAGTAACACGTGCTGAATTGTTCAGACAGATTGCTGTTGCAATTTGAACTAATTAAGAGCATTAAGGAAACCTGCTTCTTCACACAGAGCTTTTATTTCTGTCCATATGTCAGCAGACTCAGTAAGACAGCCATATATCAGATAGATTAAAACCAGCAAAATTTGTGGTTGAGGGAAGTCTTACAAAATCCTTAGGAGCCAGTTCCACAGAAATGTATCGTATTAACAGGAGGAAGAAGGTACTGTCCAGCAGATGAGGTATCGGATTTGAACTGCCTTGAAACAAGTTATTTCACCTGTGTGCCTCAGCCATCTTCTGTCAGAAACTAGGTTAATGATACCTACCACCTCTGCAAAGTGTTCTGATATCCACTGAGAAAAACACAAGAACTACCTATAGTATTGTGACAAAGCAAAAAAGACATTGATCACAATCTGTACATAGTACTGCGTACCCACTAAAGGCTTTTCAATATTTTTTACTTTGTTTGGACATTAGCACCCGTTATGTCAAAGCTGTCATTGATAGGACCCAGGTTTTGTTTTGGTTTTGTTCGTTTTTATTCTATGGGATTTATGTTTTTCACTGTGAATAACCCCTAGGAATTTCAGTTTGTTTTCTTAGGACAGGGTTTTAATATGATATAACAAGAATTCACCTGTTCTGTCTGATGCAGGCAGTTGATATCACAGATCATACCATTTTACTTGACTAACTCAAATGTGTGCCATGCTGACAGGTAGTATATCAAACTGGGCACCATGCTTCCATGCCAGATGCTACTTTTGTTGTAATTGTACATATCTGACACCCAGGTGTTTCTCGGGGGATGCAACCTGGGCTCTTTACTTTTTATAATTTAGGTGTCATGGCTGAGACAAGTTTTTGTTATCCATGAGGCTTGTTTTTCCTAAGAGATGATGAAGCCCAGTTTTCCTCATGATTCCAGTCTATAACCATATCAACTAGTGAAGTGTGTGGAGTATGTTGACTGGAAGCAAAACCCTGAGAATACACAATATAGCAATGGAAGTATTTGGCTTTCTTTTCTGACTTCTGAATGATATAAGTTGGTATTCTCAAACATCCTTCTCCCCTGAACGCTCACAGAGCTCACCTAGAGGTTACTGCTGGCTTCCTGACATGTTTCCTACACATTTATATGTTCAAATGGCTCTTGTCCTGCTTATGACCAAGAAATCTGGCACTACCACAGCTAACTTTATTCTGTAGATAGCTCCACATGCAAACCAGAAAAGAATTGTACAGACTTCCAAAACTATTACTACTACATTTGTAGCAAGTCCAGCTATTATTACAAGGCTAATCTAGACTTTCAGGGTTCTTTTTCAGAACAAGGAGCCAATCAGATCATATTCCATTTTTTTGCCCTTGGCAGCTATATTTTTATTATTTGAAAATAATAGAACAGGAAAAAAAAAAGTATTTTTGCATTTGGATCCATTTCCATCCATTGCAGATGGAAAACGATACCTTCTAGAAACTTTCCATGCACTGATAACAGCTTTTTCTAACTGTGAAAAAATGGGCGAAAGGTTGTATCACTTACAGTGATACAGTAAGTTCTTTTCATCTTACACAGTGACATAAACTGCTTTCTGAACAAGACTTCAGGTTGAATTTCACTGAAATGTGGCAGAAAGGAGCTGTACTGTATTTTATTTACTGAAAAATGTACGTGCTTTCTAAGCATAAATGCTAGAAAATGAAAACAGAACCAGTGCTGCTAGTTGCAAATGATTCCTAAGATATTATCTTATTCTCATCTTTTATCTTAAGGATATTCTGTCCTTACTCATCAATTTAAATGGTAATTCTGGTCAAAAGAATATTTGGTACACAAAAATGTGGCTAATGAAGATAAGAGAGATTTTGTTAAATTGATCACTCTGACACCCTGCAATCTACCTGCACCAAGGACATGGGACATTAAACAATAATATGATGCTACAACAGACATCTGAGTGATGGGAATCCACAGGACCTTAGGAAGATTAGCCCTCTAGTAGTGATGAAAGTATCAGAAATGGAATTAATAACTTGCTTTTCCTTACCTGATCAAGAATCCTGCCCATTCTTTCAAACAGGACTTTCAAGAAGTGTCCTTCAAAAAACGATGCTTCTAAATTGCACTTTTCCAAAGATCTGGGAGATCCAGGCCACTCCCACCGTAAACAGATGACACAGTAATCCCGGAACTAGAAAAAAATAATGAGGAAGACAGAATTAAACCTCTATGGAATCCATTTTATTTCATTTCAATAGTTCATACACCTTAAAACCACAATCTGTAGCTAAATGATATATCTAAGCTCCAAAAGAACAGTCATTCTAAAAACTACCAGTTTCTATGCAGGCACCTCATTTTCTTCTTGACATTCACACCATTAGGGTAGTTTCAGAAACAATGAGTGGAGAACAGAGCTCCCAAAAAGCAGCTGGAGCCAAAACACACAGCAAAGCACCTTGATTAGGGTTCTTCTGAAGCAGGAATCGCTTTTGTATACATTCTTGTTGACAGTAGTTACCACACTTTCACTGTATTATGTGTTTATCTTGCTACCCAACCTATATTGCTCCCTAATTCCCAGGACAGGAAAGGCACGTGTATATGCAGGAGATCCAAATGGAAAGTACTTCAGGGCTTCCTCTTCCCTCTCTGTTTCTTGTCACCCACACAGCCTTTCTCAACCTCTGCCTCTGATTTGCTGTGGGCTACCTGATGTCTCACTTTCAAGGAATTATACCTTGAAAGGAACACAGTTTATAGCAGTGAAAAGAAGGAACACAGGAATAAACAGTAGCAAAAGAGAGACAAAACAGATTCAGAAATTCTTCACTGCATGTAGCATACCTATTTGTGCAGGCTTCCAGGAATAGAAATATGGAAGCAGAACAGCTATTTGGATGTAATAACAGCAACAGGCAGGGCTATTCTTAGGGGGGAAATATTTTAAGAGTAGCCATATCATTGTCAGGAAGTGACAGAAAGCAATTCTGTTCTCTAATAACTCCCAGAATACTCTTTTTCCCAAGGCATGAAAGAAATACAAAGATGATATGTGTTTTCTGGCATCCAAGAATAGAACATAGGGGAATTTACCATCAACCCTTGTTTCCATATTCTCTATTTTCTATTCCCTTTCTTTTCAGGACAGACTACAGATAAAACAATATAATAAATACAGAAAACCAAGCTTCTCACCTTAAACTGCTGATATCACAATTCAGAGGTTATGGAATTTTTGAAGTACCTACTAATTATAGCACTCTCAGTTACTCTACTCCTTTGCGTAAGTTTTTCTATTCTAGAAGATTCATAGGGCTTCAATAAGAAAGTTGCAAATAAACAGCGATCGTCCTCTGACCAAGGAAACGTTGGATTATGCTTGTAAAAACAAAACCCTCATTTATTTCAAAACAGTAAATCATACAGCTTTCCCTATCTACTAAACCTCCCGACTTTAAACCTGAAAGCCTTAGGCTGTGCATTCCCTGTGACAAGCTTTTATTTTTAATGTCCCAGATTGCATAACTCCTATGCAGCATTTTAATTTCCCTTCAGTCCTTTCAAACAGCTTGGCAGGCAATTCTCCAAGAGAATGCAGATAAATGCAAAAAGCAAATTAAGAATCTATCTGCAGTTCAGATTTTCTCTCAGTGTATTTGCTATATGAATATTAATGCTTTAATGTCATCCATTATTCCCACTAGAGTAATACAAGGTGGATTCAACATCAAAAGATCTGCAAAGGTAAGTTTTCATCAGAAAATAAAAATGCAATTTCCCCATCTTCCTTTACCGAAAGATGCATTTAGTAGGACTATTTATACAACCATATGTATATTCTCATAAGCATTTAAATTCTCAAGACTAAGGAAGACTTCACTGACTTACTTGTCGATGGGCATCTCTGAGGTAAGTATCATAACCTGTACCCTCCACATGGTATGATGACTTAGCTTCATCAGGTACAAGACAGAGAAAACTAAAGAGAGGAAAAGTACATTAATGAGTACCTACAATCCACAGACCACCAGATCAATACTTTCTCATCATCTGTTACAGTGTACACGATACTGAATTGTCTGGCCAATTAATGCACAGATTCTACCATAACTTTTTGTGAAAAACAGAGAATACAAAATCTATTTAAGCACATCAGCTCAAACTACTGTCAGCAATAACAAGATTTATACTTCAGAACTTTTGTATCTAGCACTAGAGGTAAAAACCTCAGTTGAAGTATTTTCTGAGAATTAGCAGACAGAACAGAGATGAAAAGAAATATTCATAACCAGGTCAAGTATTTGCTAAAGGACAGACTCCATCTTGCTAGAACATAAATGAGCCAAAAGAGAAGGAGAGTTACAGTTAAAATTCTTCTTAACTTACTGCATAGAAAGTTTTCTTTACCATAGTTTGCTGTGGTAAAAAGTGAACATCTAAGAACACAGAGAAATATTTGCATATATGTTTCCGTTATAAATATCACTGCCTTTGCCAGGCATACAGTGCAAATACTGTATGTCCTTATTACTTCACCAATACCTGATCTAAAAAGCATCAGGAAATGCTGAAATTTATTAGAGGAGAATTGTCTTTAAAAAATAAAGAAAAGCCCTAAAATTTCTGGACAGCAAAATAAAAGTCAGTATTCGGACCCTGTTTTCAAATTTCAGCTTTCTTCATACCCCAAGAACTGCTGAAGGGTCCTGTAAAATTTAAATGCAGAAGTAGATAGTGGCTGACTTTTTGTATGGAATTCATCTTATCTGAAAAAATACATATTTGCCAAACACTGCAAATCCTGAAAAAACTTTAATCACTGATGGAGATTACATGAGGGGAATTTAGGAGAGTGTTCTTTGTGTCTTTACTCCAAACCAAGTCCACCATGAACTATATATAGCAGTACTGGGGGAAAGAGGGCAAGAAGTGACTATGCCATTCTATGCTGACTGTCCTTGGGCTGTTTGCTTCCTTTGGCTAACACCTTTGTTTATTTCTGGGTAAGCAGGTAGGTCAGCACTGAAATACCAGTGCTGCTTTGCTACTGTGCATTAACAGAGCAAACAGCACTTGTCCTAATATTAGTTGCTAAGAGAATTACCATCACTAAGTTGCTTAGGGTAGAGCCTGTCCTCTTTGTGATATCCAATTTGCAGTACATCTAACACGCACAAAGGTACGTTACAGGTGACAGAGCTGCCACTTGATTTTCAGGGAACGGAAGGTTATCTCTAACGTGACAATTATTCACTTTTATATATATTTTTAAGGAATTTAAGGAAGCTTGAGGATTTTTTTCCCCTAAAACATTTATGGCAAGACTCCCTAGACTTCTCCAGAAAGGTCAAGTCCTGTAACAGCAGTGTAAGTATAGCAAATATTTTTGAGAAAATAAAGTTTTATAACCAATGAGGCTGTCATCATGAAGTCTGAGTATTCAACTAGACTATTAGCTGTAAAGTTCTTCTATTTTTCTCATTTATGTTGAATTATTTTCACTTATTGTAAGCTCTAATCTTTCAGGAGTAGCTTTCTGATAAAATGCTGCATAATTTCCTTCTGTGGAGTCATTTTACCAGCTGGCACAGAATAACATCCATTACAGAGTACATTTAATTTGCACAGTGTGTGCAGACACCCACACATTCAGAGATTTCTTTAAGTGTTTGTTTCAACTTACCTATTTACAATTTTATGAACTTCAGTCTTCCCATCATTTTTTGGATGTTCTGGACTGACAGGTGGAGAAGCACTGAGCCACTCTTGAGTTGACAATGTGTTATCTGGAGACAGGTCAGTAAATAATGGATCTTCCTCTAGGTCTCTGTGAGATCATATTAGACAAAAACATAATCATGCACAGAACGTTATGGAAGGCAGGAGAATCTCTGGGTCAAAAGGCATGCTTTTCTATTTTTTCTTCTCTGAACAGCTAGGAAGTTTTCCGGAAGACTATCATATGCACATCTCTTTACCTAATTAATATGTAGAAATACCAAGAAACTTTGTTTTGAAGAAAAATCATTAACTTCTTGACTTGAACAACAGAACAAACATTTTTGACTCGTACAAAACCACTGCATTAAATGATCTACTTGAACTTTTTAGCCACATTTCTTTGCATGAGAGCTATACTCCATGAAATCATTAGATCATTTTAGATGACTGAAAAATATCTCAATTAAGATGCCTAAAATAGCTGGTGTGACTAGTCCTTACCTGTCCATCAGTAGAAAAAGGCATTACAAGAGTTATGTAGGGTATTTAAAAGGATTTTATGTAAAGTGTCCCAGAAAAGTTCTTCCATCAAAAAATAATTCAAGAACATAACTGTAAGCAAAGCACCAAAGTGACTGACTTCAAGAATAATCTCACTGAAAACAATACAAATATGCATAGACTTAAGCTAGGTAGATGTGTAAGTAAATTGATATATGAAGACCTTTGAGCGCCTACTGTTCTGGAAAGAGGCTTTCGATAATTTTAGCTTTTCTTATACTGTTCCAAAAATATCCATAAATTGCTGATAGAAAAATTTCTACATAATTTTACCAATATGGATTAATACACAGAGCACTGAAAGTGCTATCTACACTCACTTTTCTTTCAATTGCTGAAAAAAAACATGTTGTCCTAAAATTAGGATCCAAGTCAGATGTTGTGAAAACTTCCCTTAAAACAGAAACTTACACTGCTCCTGCAATCTGTCCATTCTCTACCACATCTTTGTCTTCTTGACAGAGAGGCTTGTATTCCATATAGTTTCTTTCTTCTAAATTTCTCAGAACCAAATTATAAAGAATGTGTTCATTGGGTTTTTGCAAAAGGTGCTCAAACATCCGTAAAGTCATTATGCTGATCTGCAACATAAAAAGTAAACATTCAATAAACTGACGCTCCACTGCCTTATGCTTTTTGCCTTATATCTGGTTTGTACATCCTAGAATACTGCAATTACTTATTTACATTATGGAAGGAAGCAAAAAACCTAAGAAAAATTAGGAAATTATTATGTTGAATGTGGTATAAACATGGATGAAGAGTTCACACACATACACATCAGTATGTGGATGTATTTTTTTCCTGTAGAGCAAAAACTGTTCTAAAATCTGCCAAAATAACAATACAAAGAGTATTCAGAGTGCTTAGCTTGCAAAGATGAACTAATTTATACGGATAACTCATTCTGACAGAGTGGGCAGGTAAGCATACTGAAAAAAATGGGTATGTGAAGGCATAGACCTGTATTTCAGGCAAGCTTGGGTTTTATTTGGAAAAGTAGAGGGTAGAGGTTGTTTCATGGAAAAAATGAAACAAGAAGCTCCTGTAGATGAATTTTACTGAAGTAAATTATTTTAACAAAGTTTAGTGTGTGTAAAGTGCTTGAAGTTATTATATCATCTTTTAATTGGTGATGTGTATAGTCTCTGACCACACTTCATATACAAAATAAGTTTTTAACTATACCTTATGTGGTAACATGACAGAATTGACACAACATGGAAAATCACAGCAATGCAACATGTAACAAAGCATGAATTAAAATACAATTACAGAAACTGATTTTGCCCTATCTTACAAATGAGCAAGCCTAACCAGATATGCACAGGGAGCAAACAAATTCAGCAAAGGATCTTTATTAATGGGAACAATGTGATAGCTGGAGAAAACAGCTTGACTTTAACTTTCTAAGGATTTTTTAGGGTTGGCAGTCAAAATTTTTTCCTTGGCAAAAAAACATTAGCTGACACAAATATGAAAAGGCCTCACAATGATGTTTTTACAGACTCTACCCAAGACAGAACTGGCCAGCAGACATTATGATATCATTATCACTTCTCACCTCATCAGAAATATGATCACAGTGTTCGATTAACCTGTGTCGCAATGGATGTCTGTTGATGTCTGTCAAAGTCTCTGGTTCTCTCTGTTCTCCAAGTATAAAATAAACTATTTCTTGCAGCAGGACATCTGAAGTCACTTGACGAACAATGCGATGCAATAGTGCAGTTGATGTGAGGATTCCGATCTCTGAACTGAACAAAAACTTTCATGTCAGATATGTAGTGGATTTCAGCTGAAAAAAACCCAGCTTGATTCAGATTCTGTTCTGATGTGTCTTGTAAGATGCTACTCACGTTTGCATCAGCTGGGGTTCCATAACATCAATGAAAAATCGTTCCCGCACAGCTTTTGCCATAGCAACAGCAGCAGTCTGAAACAAAAGTACAAAATGGTATGTCTCAAACTCAAAAGCTAAGAATCAACTAGAAGTACTTATTTGCTGAATATATTTGTATAATCTGTAAACATTTCAAACCTTTTGTGCTTCTTTGATGAGTTGATCACAGTAGTCAAACCATGAAAGAAATGAAATCAGCGCTCTTTTCCCTGGAAAAGCAGATGCATCTTCTTTGTGGCTATAGGAATCCAAACTAAAGCACACAGGGAAAAATACTTATTTAGTCTACAAGTAATTGAAGAATCTTGGATTTCATTCTTATTGAACTTAACAGAATAATTAATGATCTACTTGCAAGAAAGTGAACATTAAAATAGCTTTTCTGCTGGTCTCTACTGATCTGGCAGTGCCATCATCACACAGGTTTTCAGTGGCATGCTAAAAGATACATAGTATGTACAACAGAAGAACTCTGGTTAAGTATTTCTTGAGTCAGAAGGGAAAACTGATCACCTAGTCTGTTCTCCCAGGAAACACAGACCACAGAAACGGAATCAATAACTGCTTTAGTCAAAGAACCATAAAATGAAGGCAATTGTTCTTCACTACTCTTTAAGCAACCTCAATCAAGTACATGGGAACCACAGAGTGTATACCTGAACTAAATTATATCTTTCATAAAAAACCCCATGTATCTCAATTTAAAGACTCTAAGGAATAAGAAATTCACCATTTCCTCTGGTAAAGCAGTCCAATAATGATTTATTCCACTATTCAAAGTTGTGGGTTTTTCCCTTCTAATTTCAAAGTCCAACCATCAAAAATTTTGGTAAGTATTCTGCAAATACCTACTTTTTGTCCCAGTACTAATAGATCACAAGCAGTTCATAATAATGAAGACAGAGTTGGGAAAAAAAATGTTTTGAGAATCTAACATGCAAGCCGTTAGGACAACAGGCATGCATGTTTTGTTTCATGCCGATGAGTTATGCAGTAACTCTTTCCTTCTTCTTTTTTACTGCAAAAATTGTGCAACAACAGCCTGTAATCAAATACACCCTTTCTGCCCCCTGCAGCAGCTTACAGTACTCACTGTGTACTGTGAAAAGTTTATTGCCTAAATCCTTGACATCTGAACAAGAAAATAATCTGTACCTAATGCTACAGCTACACCACCACAAACCGCTAACATAACTCTGTGGAAAAACTTGCCCCCTGCGGAATCTCTGCAAGGGGGTGGCAGCCAAACCTGGCCCCATGTCAGAGATCACACGTACATTGGACGCTCACAGTTGTACCACCATGCTGCAGCTGACATCTCAGCTCAGCTCTTGAGACATTAGCATGGGGGCGTGAATATTTTATACATCTTATCTACCTATAGAAAATTAATTTCAAGGAGGGTTGTAAAGTCACCTTGGGTATTAAAAAAAAATATAGAATTCTTACCCCCAATTAATTGCCTCCACTGTTTCAATGTCTAAGGGATCCAGTGACTGAGGCAGGGCTTTGTAGAGGGTAGCCAGCCTGTCTGTCAACAATTCACATAAACAAGTGCTTTGAGTCAGGCACTTGGCAGCTGCTGGTTCTGGCAAACTCACCAAAAGCATGAGGCCTTCACAGGCCTTCACTGCTATCCGGCCGTCCTGGCAGAAGGGCATGGAAGAATTAATCAGAGGGTAAATGAAGCTCACTTGAAATCAAGAAGTAAACACTGCCCAGATAAAACCTCCCCATTCCCCCACAGCGAGTGAATGCATTTATTTTTGTTTTCAGTCATTAAAGCCTAACTGTAGTGAATTTGGATGGTACAAAATAAAGAATCTCACCTGAAATCATGTCAAATACTAAGAGTGCAACTGCAACTAGATAATGTAAACTATCACTTAACAAGAACGACATGAGGTACCTCAGTAGATTTGGTTGTCTACAGTGCTGCTGTAGCAATTACAGGCTTACCAACCCACCTCCAAGTTATCTGAAAGAATCCAAGTATGAATTCGAGGGTGCAGCCAGGCAAGATGTACAGCAGTTGCTTTTAAAAGAAATCAAACCTGTAGAGATAGCCCAGTGCCTTTACAAAATAAGTGGGCTTGGTTAAATCAGTACAATTGAAAGTAAGTTTCTCAAATATTCCCTTGTGGTATATTTAACCTAACGGTAATTCTATGCAGATTGTCTGTGAAACATGCAGCATCCTATACAAATTGCTCAAAACCCACATTACCATCAACAAACTTAATATTAATTCTTTGAAAAAATATTTTCACTTTAATCTGATCTGGCAAAGAAAATTGCCAATTTACAAAAGCTGCCAGCAAAACAAACCTCATTTTACTTTTTATAGTTAAAATACAGTGCCTCCCTCTGCCCACTTCACACAGCATCCAAACTATTTCATTTTATCACACTAAACGGAACAAAAAAACCAACTCACGGGGCTTTTAGTGAGGTTTAGTAGAGAATTCACTAAATTATAGTCTTGATTTGGACGAACAGTGGAGGACTCAGGTGATGTGACATTTAGTTCATCCAGACTGAAAGAGAGATCATTCGCCTGTTGCGGGAGGTCATCGTCCTTCTCCATTTGCTCCGCTTCGGCAGCACTAGCTAACTCTTCAGGCTGAATGGGCTGTCCTGTGTCTGTTGTCAAAGAGTCTTGGCCTTTTATCGTGTCTTCTGTGATTACACTTGCTGATCCTTTGGAAGCCATTGCTTTTAACTTACTCTGCAAAGCATTTTTTGGAATTACACAGTTGAAATTACTGTTCATCCTGAAGCAGAAATTCTGTAAAAGCTAATTTTTTACATTAGTATTTGAAGTAGTTCTCTACAAGGCTAGATACAGTAGCCATGTAGAATGTAATGGGTTGCAAGAGTGTGGGAGCTTTTAAACCTAGAACATTTTTTAATCTGCTTAAATTTCTTTTAAGCCCTGTACCATTTTGCTTCAAGGCTGAATATGCCATTTACAAAGAGATGGCATCTTTTTCTCTCCACCACTGAAGGCACATACTCACTTGATTTGCCCACTATTTCATAGAAATTTTTCATGTATCTTATGAATGCACTCTTAGACCTTAGCACATACCATAAAATATCCCTCTCTAGGTCAAGACCTCACATTCGTCTAATGTCTGAAATCACTACTTCCAGTTGGAGTCACACAATTAAACTCATTCTAAACTTCTTGAGATTTTATCTTCAACAGGAAAGGGAAAAAAATTTCTTTTATGACAGCACAGTACTCTCAAGCTGTGTTTCTCATGAGGAAAAAGTCGAGCAGACTGAATGGACAGAAGATACTAGAAGTTAGCATTGGGCACTGGATACTGTAACAGATCACAGAGAACCTTCTCAGAAGCTACAAAGCTCTACTTAGCCTGAAAGAAAGCAACCCATCTGCCTCCAAAACATAAAAAGACGTTTAAATCTGTGCTCTGTGATACCAAGAAGAAACTCACAGCAAGACAAAAATCCAGTGTTCTTCTGGCATAAGCACAGGTAAATAATACTTTATTAGAACCATAAATTAGACTTCAGCACAAGACATTTTTTCAAGTGAGTACAGCAGCGAGATTATAAATCCAAATGGTTCCCATTCTCCATGATAACACAAAAATTATTACAAATGTATCTCAAGCATTAATAATTTAAAAGGGTAACCACTTGGGGTTAATGGTGTTTAGTACATACAAACCAGTAGGGACTAACTCTCAGGCAGCAAACTAGAGAACTGCTCTGAACATTTGCTTGATTGATGTGCATTCGTTGTGGTGAATTTGTACTGAATGTTGTGATACACTCATGTAAACAACTCCCTGGAGAGGCAACCCAGTGGTGAAAGTAGCACACTGAATACTATAAAATAAGTATGGCTTCTGATTACAGAAGAAAAATTTCTCCTTCAACATATGTATTTTTTTTTCAGTGTGAAACGCATAAGGCTGCAAAGCAACCAAAATGTGTCTGTCTGAACCATGTCTGTCTATCCCTAAATCTTCTGAAGTCCTCCAGTATCCTCCCATATATTTTATCAATACACAGGAATATCTGAATTGCAACAATGAGCCTTGCACGTAAAGCAAAACTAAAGGCTGGGACTGCATTTCAGTCCTGGACTATACACTGTTGCTGGCACTCCTCAAGTAGCAAGTAGGCAGGGTTGCCAAAGAGAAAAGCTACTTTTTTCAAAAATCAGATCGTATTTTGTAAAATACTTGTTTTATCTTACACCAGCATATTACCTCATGTCTGGACTTTTCTGTCATTTGAAAGGCCATAATTTGTTTAGCTAAAGCATTGATGAGAAGACCTCACACCCATACATGTATAAATGCCCCTAGAAATTTGTCCATAGCTCATTACTCTTATGTTGGCAGGTGACACAAAGCAGTCTGTACATTGAACAACACATAAGCAGAGGTTTTGCGTGTATTTAAGCTTCCTATTCCATGCAATTCTGCAGCTTAGCTGCTCACCTGCCTCCTGTAAAGGTGCAAAACAGGATCCTGAATGACCTAATAGAAAAGGTTACATAAAACACACATTCAATGCTTTCTAGACAAAGTACTCCTCTAAGTGAATTCAGCATCAACAGAGAGCAGGCAATATGAAAATACATTTTTCTATTTTCATGATATGTTAACTATTACAGTTTCAAAATCCATGACAGATGATGCCACGTCTAAGTTCAGACAGTTTTAAAAAGAATTCTGTGAAAAAATCAAATGATATCACCGCTAATGAGAATCTCTATGTAATTCATAGTGAGAAATATAAAGCTGGCAATTTGTAGTAATGAAAGCAGAAATGAATAGAAAAACTATTGTTCATTTTATAAAATAAAGGTACAACTTTTTAACTGACACTATGTTAGAACAGAAACCGAAACACAGAGAATCAAGGGTCCCAGTTGTAAGGAGTATCTCCTGTAAGATGGAATGGGATGAGAGGAGATGGGGCAACTAAGGAATAAATGAACAAGGAAAAGCAAAAGGTAAGAAGTTTAGCATAAAATAATGAGTGAGACAGAAGTGATAAGTCAAACATCCCTGTGTATGTTCTTCTTCTCTACACAAGAACAAGGAAAATTCAGTTTAAAGAAAAGAATAACTTAAAGCCAAAATAAAATCAGTATATGGATTTGAAATGTTTAAAAAAGTAGAATGAAGTTCTTCCAGTTCTTATTTCCACAACAGAAGTAACTTGCCCAAGACAATACAGTTATGCCATATAGCCTTATTGGTTAAGCAATACAGATGAAAGATTTTACTAAAATATAAACAGCATTTTATCAACAGACTATTTGATATGGAATCATACAAAGGAAATCCTGGGTTTGTACATACTCAGTTTTTTATGTTCATAAAATACTGTAGAAACTGATCAGGAAAAGTCAACGAAGGAAGCAAAACTAACAGATACAGTCTGCTTTGGAGACATGTATCTGCATCTCAGTTTATAAGTGTTGGAGACTTGAGAGATAAAGGCCACACAGAATTCTGTAAATTTACCCTGTTGTGCATTTGAAGGTCAGAAACAGTTACCAAATTACAACAATAGCACCTCTAAGAGGCATAGATGTGAACAACAATGCTGCACCCCAAATACCTTATTTGGAAACAACTACCGGAAGTTCAAAGACATATAGCCTTAGGAAACAGGAGCTACAAGGAATGTTGTTGAGCTTGCCTGAACTCTACAGCCAGCATTTTGTGAAAGTAGAGATCTCTTTGAGATCTGGAATTGTCTGGTTTCCATGTCTAGTTTTTAACATTGTAATCTTGCTATTTTGGGGAAGAACACTAATATCTGACAAAACACTTGTCGTTCTTATGATTGAGGTTCTCAGGTTTGATTTCAAGGGCATTATTTGAGTATAAGGGTCATTCAGAGGGTTCTTTTCAAACCATACAACTTACACAAGCAACCCTGGTTTGGACTTCTACCATATTCTGCATGTAATACATTTAGCAGTTTGCTTTCAAGTGCTTCTAATGTTGAAACACTAACTTTTCGATCCTCACACCGTTTCTAGCACTTGTACAACTACAGTGGATACAACGGCAATCAGGGTGGCTTTAATCAAGGCCAAAATAAACTGAAGATAGATTCTTTACTACTGGCTTAAATGTGATATTCATCTACTCAATGGAAAATAACGTATCTTTGTGGTTTAGCAGATCTTGTTTGTGAAGAGCTTGTACAATATTCCTGAAGGACACTATCTACATCTTTTCACCTACGCATCACGTGGTTAATAGATAATGTGTCACTATAGGAAACATCAAAGTGGGAGCAGGAGGCATTTCTAAATGGATTTTTATAAATTAAACTTTTATCTGCTTCTTCTAAATGGGAACAGAAAATCAGTCTAGAAATTCTTTCTCCTCCCACTCGGATTTCATCAATGCCACATGTTAAATTCAAAGGAGTAAAGATATTTGGCTTTCTTACAGATGGAAAATAATGTCATATTGTCAATTGTGAGCTGGTACTGCAGCTAGACCATATGTGCCACTACCAAATAGGGGCCCGATCCTGCAGAACACTTAGCAACTTGCAAGTTTTCAATGCCCCATGCAATCTGTCCCTTAGTCTTTATTGGGCTGAAGACAAAACAACATAAGAAGTCCAAGGTGTCCCTCACACGGTGTTCTACATCACAATTCACAACTCTACGCTAAAGGCAAAGGCACTTTCACTACAAAGGATAAGGACCTCAGGCAGGTATATTTGAGAGCCCTGAATGTAATTTTAGTAAAAACAGTCAGATGTATCAAGTCTCTGGAAGCAAAGGAAAAAAAAAACAACAAACCAACAAACAAAAAAGCCCTTCTAATATCACAGGGAAAGAAAATCACAGAGTGAATGAAAACTAAGCTGTGAAGCACAATGTTCTCTACTACATTTTGTTTGTGACACAGTAAATATACCTGGAAAAATTTCATTTGATTTACTCACCTCAAGGAAGAAGTTGACCAGGTACGGATCCTGTTTAAGCTTTGCACATACTATACAGAGAAACTGAATTTCTTCATTTTCTGTTGGTGTTGCCAGAACTTCACCACACAGCCTAATTAATTTCTGTCACATAAAGAAAAGTGAACAATTAAGATGGAGAATAAGTTATAGCTTTTCCTAGGAATAATGCACTGAATTCTTTATCCATATATATACTACAATGATGTATGATTATTGACTTGAACATTTGGTCTAGATTTACATTGCTATGAACAAGATTTCTTTATTACATATGACTTAAATTGCAGTGGCAGTTCAAGGCTCTAATCAATACATTAAAACTGCACTCAAGCAGTTTCTTAACTCACTTGACAATGGAAGAATTAAAGACATTGTTAGCTACAGCAGAATAAGAAATGCAAAAGCATAGTTAACTTCAAATTTGAACAGTACCTGCACTGGCCTATGCACATTTATATGGGGGAGAAGTGGTTGCCGTATTCTTCCAAGAAGTTTTGTATAAAAAGCCAAAACCTGCTGTTTCATTCCTGGAGGACACTGAAACAAAAAAAGATGAACACTAAGAAAAATATAACAAATACAGAAAGAAGCACAGATGCAAATTTGTTGCTCAAAATGGTTAATGAAACAGCAACAATTTATGCAAAAGTAATTTTAAAAAAATAATTATCTGTTAACACATTACTTTTATCGATATTAACAGAGATCAACAAAAAATGTTGCATCTCATTACTGTTTTCTTTTTCAAATTATTCATACTTTCAGTTAATTGCTCTAGTGCTGACTTCCACCAACCTTTCCAGGAAATATTCCCTATCAATACAGTGATAATGGGAAATTAACTCTGAATTAATTGGCTACAGGTCAGTTGTCTGTACTGTGCCACAAAATCCAGCAATTCTTTAAGTCAGTACATATAGATATACGATGATAAACGATAAATATCTTAGTGTCTACAAAAGGCTTTTTAAATTCATGAGCAATTAACCTTAGACAGATAAAGCGTTTATAAATGCACATATGTTCCAGTACAAGAGAAAGCTGTTATTTTCTCAAAGACTCAGCAGAATAAAGTCACAAATATCTGAAACATCCAGTCCCTTGTTCTATTGTCCCTCATGCACCATGTCACATGAAAGTACTTTCCTATCTCCATGAGATCTGATAGCTTGTGGTCCTTATGTACCTTTTTTTTTAGCTAAATCCTCCCTGACTCCAATGTGTTCTACCATGTTGATAAATGCCATTATTCCATAGGTTAATTTTACCCACATCATTTCCCTCACCTGCTTCACTGCACAGCTGAATGGAGCACAGGTGACAACAGCCAGGAATGACAACTGCCTAATCTGGTTTTCTTTCCAAGGTAATTTCCCCTAGATTATTAATCTTTAATTATCAGTGAGTTGTCAAGCAATCCACTGAAAAGAATGGCAAAATATGTATCATCAGGGTGCATCTACAGTAATGTAGTAAATCTAAGTGAGTGCTGTGAAAGGATATTATTCCTTTTGCAACAGATCTTTGCAACATCTTGCACCACTGAACTGTGTGTTTACCTCAGCTGTATCAACTCACAAGTGGCAAAGTATAAAGACAGGCTGTACAAGAATTGCTGGTACAGGTGCATTTGCATAAGTGCAAAATGATATCTCTCAACTCTTACAAACATCCTACTAATTATCCGCTTCAGGTATGTCACCATTTCACCCTGGTTTCTTGACAAAGTTTACAGATAACTGAACAAGCTGTATTTCTGAGCAAGTATTTTCAATTCATCAGGTATCTCAGCCTGAATGTAGGACAGCTGGCATGGTAACAGGAATTGTAGAGCTCTGGTCCTTCCAGAGCAAGGAACATCCCAAGCTCAGACAGCTAGTAGCCTACACTGTCTATATGTGTAAAACTGAGTAGGTTAAAAACTTGACAACATGTAAAAGGCTGACTAAGAATGAAACCATGGAGAGCTCCATCTACCCTTGGAACAGGATACACCATCCTTTCCTAACTGCATCTACATCATATCACAAAAAGTTCTAGAACAAGGGCTGCCAAGTTAATTCACCCCATGATCCATCCAACCCCGTACATTTCAGCTCATAAGTCTGCCAAGAAAGAGAGCAACAAGAATGCACCGAGGTCATGAAACTAATTTCACATGTGCCATAAAGCAGACATGAGAAGAATCAGACAACACTGCCAACGGCTGCATTCATACCAAAGACTTGGATGTGAAAGCTGCCTGGGAATCAGCTTAAATTAATGCTTTCTGGCATGGAAATCTTTCTAAGCAATAACTTATCACATTCAGAAAAATTAAACAAAATTTGTATTTAATACAGCACTGTTCACCCAAGAATGTCCCAACACTTAACAAAGGACAGAGAGGGATAATACTGTCTTGTAGAAGCCAGAAAAATTCTAGACTGAACAAAAATGTTTCTCCTACTTCTAGCTTCACAGTCAATATTATCAGAGTGGTGAGTAACAAATCTCAGGGTTCTGCTTTAGTCAGCATCTCAATGGTTATCTCACCTTGATCACACTTGTAAAAGACGGTTATTTGTAATATACTAGTAACATAAGCAAACAGCTATTTGCTACATTTCAGTGTCCCACACTACCACCTACTGTAGAACTTCAGTGCCTATTACAATTAAGAGCTCACACAAAAGATAATCTGCTCTGCTGAGTACATACATCAGCTTTTCCTAGTGTGTAGAGTGTCTCCAAAATCTTGTGATGTAGCAAATATTCCATACATGGTCCTGTTTCACCTGATTCCCTTTCATTTTCTTCTTGAACTAGAATATCCAACATCTGTTCCAGGTGAGAAGGAATGTTGGTATCAGTCACAGGAGCTTTGTCATCTAAATAGAAGATATGTACAATTAGGAATGATTAAAATACTGTCCTCACTTTTCTTAAGTTCAGTTCCAAATTTAAGATTTAAACACATGACCACTCATTTAAAGAACCTTATATATAGTATGTAACATGTCTTAAATTGAATTTTCAGAACCGTATCTGTTAATGTAAACTGGAATATGCATTAGGCAGATATCTAACCTTGCAATGGGGAAAAGGTAAAATGCCAAATTTCTAAACGTCTATTAATTAATTACAGAAAAAGGAAACTTTTACAGCCAGAAACCAAGCTTAGGGAGAAAAAGGTTCAACTCTCAATCTTCCAGTTTGTATCCACACTGTCTTGGTAACTTCCTCTTTGACTCTTCACATAGTATTCTGAAATCTGTAAACAGCCTCTAACATCAGCTTAATTTGCAGCTGATCAGTTCCTTTACAAACTAGATAACTAAATAAATGTTTTTTTCTAATGATAACAACAAAGAAAACCCCATCTATGCTGTTTGTTCTTCAGAAGCTTTTAGATTTGTCTTTTATACTTTATGCATTAAGATAGCATTGTCAAACCGTGAAGGAAAGGGTAAGACTCCAATTTCATTATACTAAAGTCATGAAACTGCTGTGGATTTATGCCACTGGCAGTGAGAGCTGGCATGAACATGTTGCAGAGCACATCTGCACGTGGAGATTTTCCTTTTTATTTTTTTCTGCCAAACTCTACTTGAACAGCTAGCTCACTAGGGAAATGGTTAACACTTCTTATGCAATAATCTAAAAATAACTGTCACTTGCATGCAAACGGCAACAAGATCACTAAGGAAAACTGCCATGTCAGAGTGATTTTGGCCTCTACCACAACCTCCAATTAGCCTAGAATGTTTTGCTCAAATTTCCTGCACATGATTCTGCTCCCACTGCAGAAGACAGAAATATATCCACAGAGTGGAAACTTGGTTTTCACAAGACTTTTGGAAGTCTGGGAGAGAGGTCAGCTTTTATTCTGTACCGCATCATCACAGCTATCAGTTTTCCCCTACCACTCTGTCATTTCTACCTTAGCAAACATCACATAGCGTTCCAAAAGATGGGTATTTAGAACTGAGGGTCAAGTTTCAGCTTGTAAGAGTAAATATTGATATAAACAAGATCACCAGGCCCCAGGCCCAGACACAGATTCAAGAGCTACTCTAGCAGAAATGCAGAACTAATAAGCTTGAAGAAAGCATGGTAACATTCACTTTTAAAACTTAATACTTTAATAGCTAGGACCAATAATCAAAAACTTAAATGTTGCATAACTGTTGTAGGGAATCAGGAAAACGTTTAAGAAAAAGCAACGACCACCATATTTCATCAGAATAACAATTTTTTAGAAGACCAGAGTAAGGTCTGGATAGGTTTTAACAAAATGTGTTCTAAATCTCCTCAGAAATTCACTTTTCAGAGCTATGTTATCAAAATACCTTTCATGGAGATAGGTCACTAAAGAAAAAATACCTAATACTGAGCACACAGAATTCATGTATGGTAAAATCTATGACCACAAAATTACTTTTATTAAAATCTTGGAAAGAAAAAGAAAATCCCTGATGCAAAAAAATAAAAAGCTTAACAGCAGGGAATGCATTTCTGTAGTTGTCTGTTTAGATTAAACAGAGTATGTGAAGACAGAAATTGGGTCAGACATGAAAAGGTACAATTCTCCACATGGTACTCAGGAAAGACCTTCCCTCAATCGTTTTTCATGCTTACTTTTAAAGGGATGAATGGAGGTACACAATATTTTTAATTACTAATTATTATTGTTGGTGTTTTGATAGAACACATGACTCATTTTAGTATTTCTTAATCCACTTTTAAACAACACTGAAATTGGGAATTCCAGTTTTCACAATAACAAGGCAAAACCAGAATGTTTTCTTCATTTACCTGATGTCTCTATGTAGTAATGGGTGATTGCTTTCCAGTGGTAAACAAAATCTTCTTGTAATGGAAGGGAAGGTGCGAGCTATAGGGGTAAAAAAAAACAAATTATAAAAAAAAAAAAAGGTCAGGAATGAAATAAACATATTTCCTTGGAGATTAACTTGAAGTTACCTCATACTTGGAACTAAACTGCTGCAGACTAGTGCTACAATTCTTATTCTGTGCTCTTTTACCTTTAACAAGGACTACATACATTATTCATGGCATAAGCCCCATGTTGTACTGCCTAGCTTGTAAACATCAGTAATAATCTCTGTGATGTCTCTTTGACCAGACAATCTGTTTGAGGCAACAAAAGCAATTGCTCATACAGCAAAGCAACACTAGAAACATAGGTTTGAATTGTTTAGATCTCAGTTTTGTCCTGTAGAAAAACATCATGTTCTTTTACATCTGCTCTTGATGCCGTCCTCCTTTTCTGTACGCTCTGTTCTCCTCTTTCCCTCTGCTCCTTTAAAAATACTGATTAGCTGCTTCATACACTTTTTGCCATGTAGCTTTTTTTCCTGTTAAGCACAACTTGTAAAAGATCTTTGTGGGGGTTTTTTGGTGTTGGTTTTTTTGGGTTTTTTTTTTACACATCAGGCTCATCACCAGAACTTACAGGTTGCTCTTTCTTTTTTTAACAAACACATTTCTTATTTAATTTCTGAAAGAAAAGGAGGTTTCTTGTTTTCTAGAGGAATTTGGGATGACCAGTTGGACATGACTGGCATCCAGGAATCACATGCTGCAAGAACAAACTACAGCCTCCCACCCAGCCAACAGCAGTACTGCTCCTTCCTCCCAAAGCCTGAGAACTGGGTGCCCTGTGGCCCATCACACTAAAAGCACAAAATGCTACACCACAGGCAGCATGTGAAAAAAGGAGGACCATGATCATTTCACCACTCTGGTCTCCACAGTGCGAGTTGAGGCAAACACTGAATTTGTGACCACAAGGTACAATGTTCAGAGCTGGTAAAATCAGGAATCCTATAGGGAAAACCACCACCACTCAAAGGATCATATCAGGGTCTGTTGTTACTGAGGCCTAATCCTACTTGCCTGAGACTTTTTTTTTTTTTTTTTTTTTTTTTTTAGAATCAAGTCCTCAAGTCATTCTTTTATAGGCAATCCTGAAATAAAGGATTATCACTTGACATGATGGTAGCAATGAGACCTGCGGGCAAACACAAAGAATCCCATGTATACATTGGTGTGTCCATTTTGGATGGATAAGGAGTTGAGCCATCCTCACAAGCTATGGAGTCCAGTCCTTCACAAAATTACAACGTGGCTGAGGTTGGAAGGGACCTCTGGAGGTCATCTGGTCAACCTTCTTGCTCAAGCATGGCCATCTAGAGCCAGTTGCCTGGACCGTGTCCAGATACATTTTGAATATCTCAAAGGATAGAGATACCACAACCTCTCTGGGAACCTGTGCCAGGGCCCAGTCACTCTAACAGTGAAAAAGTTTCCCCTGGCAGAAGCTATAGATACCACATTTCAGATTAATACTGTGAATTCCTCTGGTGTCTCCTCATAGGGCCTAAAAAGTGCTGAGTCACCTCAGTTCTTGGACAAACAGAAGCACAGAGCTCAAACACCTGTATACCATTCACCAGGTAGTGTAGGTCTCTTTGAAACAGCTTGGAAGTTTTACACATCAGTTTTTCCTTTTCCTTGAATTTAATTTTATTTAAATTTAACTTAAATTTATCTTGGTAAAGATGTAAAGCCTGGTATATGAACAGAATGCCCTCCCATGATAAGAAAGTGGAATGCTAATTGTTAATGACCCTTTGCACTCAGGACTTTGAAACACAAGACTTTAAAAAGGTAGTGGTGCTTGGTAACTATCTATGCCTGCATCCTGTGTGGAAAAAGTGCCCTCTCAAAAGGCAACTAGGAAATCAAACTGACATTGCTTATCTATTCCCTGACAGTTTGTGGACCCATTAAGTCTTCCATATTCCTGCAGCTGGGTGCTGAGTGTAGCACTTCAGCACGCCAGCTACCATGTACGAAGATACTGCACACTGGACAAAATTAGTTTATTTCACTATTAAGTTTACTAGGTTATTGAAATTCAGAAGAATAACTGAACAAACTGAAGACATAGCATATGATATTTTGTATCATGCTTCACCTGTCACATTTACTGCTGTAGATGTGCATTTTAAGCAATGTAATGGTCATTTTGCATCTTTCTGTAATAAAACTATATCAAAACCTCAACTCTGGCTAACGAATAGCACAAAGACCACTTTTGAGGAATACTAGGTGTTTCAGACCACTCCATTTCCAAAGTAACACATGAAAGAAAACATTAAAGATTAATCCTTGACTGATGTGATTTTCCTCTCCACTTCTTCTAGCCTCATCTGCCTCAAGATGAATTTAGTGCTTCTCAGCAGTGCCAGGAAAAGGATTTCACTTCTCAGCACTGTCAATAATTTAACCACCATGGGAGAGAACTGTGGATACAGACATTCTCCCACCCAACAAATGCCTCCAGGGACTCCTCTCAGAGGTGAAAAAGTAATTTGGGGACAGATCTTGCCCTTTTAAAATAAAATACTCAGTGATTTCACAGTCTTCTCTGATCAAGGACTGCAAGATAGAGATACCAAACAGATATACCATTAGCCTAAGTGTGCACTCATTCATGTGTACATGTGTGCCTGTTGGGAATACATGATCAACCTTGCCACCAACTGGACCCAGTGATACAGAGCTGTGGGGACTTTGCCTGCATTGGGCTACCAGACTCAGAAACTCCTAACAGTACAGAAAATTTGTATTTCTTTACTTGTTCCACTCAAGTACCCCCACTCCCAAACTCCTTTTCCCACTGCAGATGTACCTAGTATAAATCTGCATTTTTCAACATAGCTATTCTAGGGAATACTTAACAGATGTAACTCCAGCAATGCTATGCATATTCTGAGAGAAGTGTTTTACTGACAAAAAAAAAAACCAACCCCAAAACAAACCACAAAAAAACCACCTCAACCTTCTTAACTTAATTATTCAGATACAAAATCAAGGTAAAGACCAAGACTAAGATACCAGCTTATACAAAAACAAAGCCCAGGACTGGAAAGCATTAGAAAATGTAAGCTCCCAAACACTTGGTTGACATGCTAAACCTTACTAGGACAGGTAATTCTAGGGTGAAGTTGAAGTTTCTAATTTAGGATGAATTATTAGTTACCAGCTGGGATGAAATATAAGTTACAGTTGTCAATCAAAATAATCAGTCTTTTGTAAAAGTACACATACTTGTATAAAGATTCTCAAGCAAAACAAAATTCATTGTGGAGGCCATTAATTCCTGCTATTTGTCTAATTTGAAGGAATTGCCTTAAAAGTGCAGTTATTTCTCATAGTTATATTTATCCATTTTGATGTAATTCCACATGTTCTTACTAATTCTGAGCTATCGATTCCTAATCTCAAAGTGAATTTCTCCTTCTCTGAGGAAAAAAACACCAGTACCTTGAAGATGAGGTGTTGGTTTATCAAATAGCCAAAACTCACTACTACAAAACACTACTAAAAACCAGCCCATTTGAGAAGACACTGATTAGTTCTTCCATCTGGTCCCCAGCCCCAGCAGTCGAGCTTCCTGGGAAGGAGTGAGTGAGTGTTCTCATTTGTGAGCTAAACTTAACACATGCTGCCTTATCATTCTGGTAACAATACATTACTAATGATCAAACACCACTCCTTCCAGAAAAGTACTGTTCTCAGGAGAACTGTAGGTCTTTGACCAGAGCTATAGCCTGCTCATTATCTGTCCCAAACACAACTCCACATAGTTTTCAAAAGTATATAGAATTTGTGTTTAGGCAGGGAAAAAAATAAAACCCACCCAAAACATCAAAAGCAAAGAAACTATAAATATTCAGTATTTAACTGCAATTAATTTGTGCATGTAAAAATCATTGTCATATTTTTTGTGTATGCTTTTCAGCAGTGCAATTCAATACTGAAAAGACTGGAAACAACAGAAATTGGTGATATCCTTCAATATCTTTTCAACAACTTCACAAAATAAACAAAACACTGTATAAAAGAATAACAGGTATTGTCCGGTCAGATGCTAAAGCAAAAAAGCAGAAAGTAGGTCAAAGAGTAAGGAAGGGGAAGTGCATGCACACTCCCTTGACTGAAGCAAGGAAAACTACAGCAGTCACTCGATGGTTTTCTTCAGTCTGACTACTTTACTAGTGTGAACATTTGCCCTGAGGGAAAATCTGAAAAACAGCTAATGCTTGAAGGTTTACTTTATTTCTTCAGCTGATGAACATACAGATTTTATAACGGTGACTGCATTCACATATAAAATTAAGACTGCACATGCTTGCATTTTGTCTTAACTTGTTAATAACAACAAAATGTTAATACAATCAGTAATGTGAGGTCATTACATCAAATAAAGCGGATTCAAGAAGAATAAATCTTGTTCTGAGAGTTATGCAGTTAATGATTTTGGAGCAGTACCTGCAGCAAGTAACTCAGTTTCTTTCAAAGCTCAGATTTGCCCCAAAATATGAACAAAAAAGAAGCTACTTAAAAGCATGTTGAAGGCACCACTGTAAGAGATACAGTGGAATAATACATCAGTAGAGAGGGGTGCCAAAAATGTGCAGTAGGCACCAAAATCTAAATTCACTCCCATGTACTAAGAGAGTGATACAAATAATCTTGCTTGACAGCAAACTGCAAAATTCAAACAAACCAAAATAATATTTTTCCTGCTCAAGGTATGCAGCTCAAAAATATCCTTTTGAGTCAACTATTAAGATGAAACACTTCCTGAAAGCCCAAATCAAACACAAACAAAAGTCCTTTGAACACAGACCGACCACTTTAAGGACAAGTTGTTTTGTCTAGGGAAACATGAGTGAAGAGCATAAGGTAAGAAAAAAAAATAACACTGACTTGCTACTTTGTTACTGTACACTGCATTTTCTATGTCACTCAGAATGCAGCGCTCCTGGAAAAGGTTTGGGATAAAAGTGCATCAGAAATACACAGCAAAGAGAAAACATCTTGGGGACAAGCCATATATAAACTCACAGATTCATTAATATTAACCCCATAAAGCAAGAGTAATTCTACTCTGCCCAGAAGTAACATAACAGAACAAAGACTGCAGTCCCTTCCACCATTCTCACCAACCCCCCCACCCCCACCCCCCCCAATCCAATTTAAGGATGCCCTGTCAGGACAATACCACAGTAGTACTTGCTCATCTGGATGCTGCAGAGAAGTTCAGAAAGGGCAAAAGTATCTCAAATACTGTCAGGATTGACATATGATTATGTGGCAAAAATTAGGATTAGGTTGTAATAAAAATCAGGAATACGATTTCACACACTTGGACAATTTAGGCAAAAAAGACTGAAAGGTTTGAGTTATTCAAGGTAATAAAAAGCAACTGGTCCCTTACGCTTGCTTCATCAGAGTCCTGTCATGAAGGCAGTCAATTAAAGTGCAGCATGCTCAGAACAAGCAAAGGTAAATACTCCCATGTGTATTAGACTGTCAACCTTTGGAACTCCTCTCATAGTTCAGAGAGATGGCACATTGAGGGTAAGATAACAACGATTATCTAATAACACAGGAACTCTTACTATTTAAATACATGTCTCTGAAGTCTGCAGGCCTGCAGGCCCTGGGGCAGGACACGAGCATTATGCAAGTGAAATGCAGGAGAAAGGACAGGGGAGAAGGACTACCCGAACACTTTTCATTTAAAGTAGTCCCACCAATGAAAGCTATACCTAGGCACTTCAAGTGTAATTAAGTGTCCAGCTCAGCTCAAAACTGTTCAGCTGCAACTGAATTTCTCCTGGAGGTAGGCACCCAAAACCTTTGAGAATGTGTATCATAATTACCAGTTCTGTTGCTGATAATCAGGGCTGAAACAGAGCCCACAGGAAACTGCACAAGTTATACTTGCTGCACAACAATAACAGCAGGTAAAAATGATCTGAATTCTCTAGGTTCTGAAAACAGAACCAGACACCATCAAGACAGCTATATGTAATACTTAGGATTTACACCAGTTTTCATTTTCAGAGTAGAAAGCTAAGTAGCCCACACACTTTTATTAAAGAGAGAACACAACAATTTAAAGTCACATACAGCCCCCAAACTGTTTAACAGTTCTGTGTTTGAATTAGTGGGTCAGACTTCCTGGATAAAGTAAGAAACATTCTTAATATCCTCTTGGTTTTGTGATTCCTTGTTTCATTCCTAACATGCGGTGCTCGGTATTTGTTACACCCCTGTAAATGCAATTTAGTGCAGTATTTATTATCAGGAGATCCATCACAGTAGTGTTAATAGGATGAGACAATTCTGAAAGGACACCAGAGTTGAGCAAGGACATACAACACGTTTTACAGTGTTCACTTGCAAAATGATGTTATCAATCTGTTTCCGGTGGGTTTTTATAAATTAAAAAAGATTGCCTAGACCCTACTGTTTCTACTTTTCCCCTTTTCCATTGAACTCACTCCTTTTTCCTAGTTTTTTTATGGATCTCAAATAAATGCAATTATTTTTGCTTATCTTTTGGACATATCAATAATGTAAATGTTCTTCTAGGAATAACTTTTATTAGATATCTTGAGTCAGTAAGGCCTGAAAGAATAACTGCTCTTCCACTCCTGAACCTCTCAGTCATCCTCTCTTATTCAAAATGTGGCACAGCTCACCATAACAAGGTTTCTTTAGTCAGGCAGCCACTAATTTCTGTTCCTCCTCCAATGAAAGCACTGTCTATTGAAGGCATTCATATGTGGTCAGGGAGAGTTTTTAAGTAAGTCATTTCATCATGAAACGTTGCTTTAAGTAAACATTTCTTTCCAGTTGCCACTCTACCACTAAAAAAAGCGAACTAGGAACGTGCAGGAAATTAATATATGCCTTTAAAACCTGCTAAAGTCCTGCTAAAGACTGCAGAACTCCAGGCACACATAAAGTCAAGTATACGCTGAAGTATTTGTGGCGTCGAGGCATACATTAATGCACAAAGGGTGCCCCTCACATGAGGCAGGATTTGGCATGCAGGCTCATTTTTCCAACCATTTGAACCACTTTCCTTCAACGCTTCCCACCTTCACTTCCAGCCGTATTTCACTGCCAGTTTTTAGCACCTAACCAAAGATGCACCTCTTCAAACTCAGTCTCGTAGGTGTCCTGGCTTACTGAGAAAGGTGCTGAAAGCCAGAGACATTACTACCTGAGCCGCACCTCACTGAAAAGCAAACCAAAATAAATCGTGTGGTCAGTAAACAAGTCCTGGTAAGCAGGCCGCTGAAGGCAGCCTACAGAAAGGGCAGCTTCAGAAACAGGCCCTGCTGCTTCCCTCTCCTCACCACGGCGATGGGCGCAGATGTGCGCGTCCTCATGACGATATCTACAGTCTCCATGATGGTCTCTAACCGGCCACGCACACCCCGGCCCCCCTGCCCACCCCACCCAACTCAACAAGCAGCCAGAGGTGAAAACGTCGGTGTGAAGTGACAACATCACACAAAAGCACCGGAGACGGCGCCTGCTGTCTGCCGGCCGCGACAAGACGACAATTCTGAGGTGTTTCCCGAATTCACCTCCCTGTTTGTTCCGCAGAAGGCGGTGGGCGCGGCGGGGCCGGGGAAGCGCTGCCCTCCGGCCGCCGCGGGGCCCCGGGGCCTACCGGGAAGGCGCGGCACCGGCGGTGACAGCCGGCCGGCCGCTCCCGCGGGCCGAGGGGGCTGTGCTGGGGCCGCCAGGGCCCGCCGCGGCGCCCCCGGCAGCAGCCGCTCCCCCCGCTTCCGGCACCTCCGGCTCTCCCCGGCCGGCCGCGGTCCACCCCGGGGCGAGCCGCTCCCTTCCCGGGCCCGCCGCGGGGCCCGCCCGGGCAGCCCGGCCTCCACCTCCACCTCCCCGCGGCAGGGCCGAGCCGGCATCGGCAGGGCCGCGGCTGCCGGCGGACGTGCCGGTTCGGCAGGGCCCTGCCGGCAAGCAGGCCCCGGGAGGGCGGCGGGGCCGGGGCTCCGCGCTCAGGGAGCGGGCCGAGGCCCCCCGCTCCGCGCCGCTCCTCCCCGCGGGGCCCGCTGGGCGGCTAGGCCCTGCTGGCATCCCCGGCGCGGCGTGGCCGGGCCCGCCGGCGGCCTTACCGCCTCCACGGCGTGCTGCAGGATGGAGGTGAACTTGGAGAACATCCTGTCCCGCGACTGGAGCAGCCGCTGCCGGGAGGACCGCGAGAGCTCCTCGATCCGCCGCCGCCGCTCCAGGGTGAGGGCTGCATGCGGCGGCCTGGCCGCGGGATCGGGCGGGCGGGCGGCCGCCGGCTCTGCCTCTCGCTCCCCGGCGGACACCGTGGCACTGACACCGCCGGGCTGCGGCGCCGGCTGCCGAGGCTCCGGGTGTCCGCCCCGGCGCGGCCTGCAGGGGCCGCTACCCCCCGCACGCAGCCAGCCGCGCCGCGGGGAGGCCCGGCCGGGCGGCCCGGCCCGGCCTAGTTGGCTGCGCTGCGCTCCGCTCCGCCCGGGGCGGCCTGGCCGGGGGCCGGCGGGCACGGGCGGCCGAGCGAGCCGGGCTCCTGCCCGGGCGGGGACACCGCTGGCCGTGCCCCTAGCATTGTCGCTGGAGCCGTGCCTGCCCAGCGCAGGGACCCGCTGCCGGCCCCCGGGGCGCGGGGGCTGCGCGACGCTGCCGGGGGTGGGAGCGGGCAGCGATCTCGGGGTGCCCCGGGCCAGCCCCACGCCTCTGCCGGCAGCATCCGGGCAGGGAGGCGGGGGGAAAAGGGCGCCCACCACTGCTGTCCCCCTGCCCAGGGGCCTGCTGTCAGGCTCCGACAAAAGTCGCTGGGTCTACCCGTGCCGCCCTGCTTCGTGGGGGCTGGCCGGGCCCACCCGCACCTGCCAGTGCGGTGCAGGTAAGGGGCAGCCCAGGCGTGGGTGGCTGAAGGCCCAGCCGGCTGCCTGCTGGCACAGCTGGGGTCTGTCACCGTCTGCAGGGACTGCGAGGTGTCCTCAGCAAACAGTGAAATGCCCGGCTCCCCACGAAGCAGCGTGAGGGTGCTGAGTTCAGAAAGCCAGTGACATCTTGTTGCTGCTGGGTGAGAGGCCGGTGGAGCCCCTGGCGTGGCCCTGGCTGCCCACGGTCTGTCTGGGGCTTGCAGGGTACCACAGCATGACAGAGCTTGTGGCAGCGCGTGTTACCTGTTTTACTGCTGTTTTTTTCCCCAGAGCTTTGAAGGAGACAAAGAGGGCTTTATTTCAGCTCCAAGCCAAATACTTGAGAGAAAAATATCATCCCCGCCGTTTTCCCGTACTGCAGGAAAAGCAGAGGTAAGGTAGGGTGAGCAGAGGTTATAGATGTAGCTGGTGGGCAGTATGATGTTTTGGGAACAGCTACAATTCATGAGGTAGTTTTTGCGCTCTGGCCAAATGGAAGTAGGAGAACGGGATTGATCTGGCTCTGGGGGAGCAGAATGCAGTGTTGGGAAGGTGAGAGACCTGTGTGGGAAAGGGAAGAGAAACTGTAGTACCAAATGAAGGAGACCTTTCTCATTAATTTTTGGAGACGAATAAGCGCCGACTTCCTCATATGGTAGGAGCAAGCAGGGAGAGACTAATCAAAAGACAGAACAAAACTACTGTTTAACTGCTGTGTTCTAAATTGTATCATCCGGGGAGTCTGACTATGACTGTTGATCCTGTGAAGTCTTACTAATGATTCAGTTGTACTGATTGTTGTTACTACCTCTATGCTTTGCAGGCAGGGAGAACTACAGGCCACATACTATATGGAAATAAATACTAGTTATATGTGGACACCTTTGCTGAAGTTGCTAAGGAGCAGAGCTAGCAATTTCCTTCTCAAAATCCAGATATATCAAACAACATAAATTTAAAAGGTAATTATTTTTTTTAAAAAATGCTTATTGTGGGTTTGTTAAGTTGTATTCTATAGATGTGCCTTTGGAAGGGGCCTATCATCTATGATTTAACATAAAGATTTGTTAGACTTTTAAAGTGTGCTCTAGGAGGCAAACCATTCTTCAGATGAACTTAAGTGGTATCTACTACAGTTTTGCAATACATCCAGATTATTCATGTATATTTTGTCTCTAAATACTTATTTTTATTTATATTACTATTTTTATACTATGAAGTACAGTTCAGGGGCTACATTCAGCCTGTTTATATGATTTGTATTGCTTTCATTAAAAAAAAGAAAAACAAATGACAAGTTGTAGGTTTGAATGCAAACATTGTCAGCAAGTACGCTGAGTAGTGGTACAGCTTTTCTCCCATCGGTGAGAGGGTGTTTAACATGTTAATGGGGACCTTCCCGTTCTCTCACCACAGATACCGTTTTGGAGCCTGCATAATTTCTGGAGAAAATGTGGATTTAAGGCACACGTTCTTGATTAAGGTGTTTAAGAGAATATGGTAATTTAAAATGCTCTTTGCAATCCATTTGTTTTTGCAAAAATGTCTTTTGGGTGTGCGTGGGCCTCGCCATCTCCGAGGAGCAGATTGAATAAAGAAACAGTAAGATATCATGAAGTTATAAAAGGAGACAGTTTTATAACACTAAGAATATTCCTAAGCATACTCACCATTTATGAAATCATAAGTCACCTCTTCACAGATGGTGAGGCAAAGCTTTTCTAATGCTTGAGGGCCTCTTATTATTCTAAGAGTGCCTGATGTGTATAAAAACATTTTTTTAAACAGAACATTTCATTGTGGTTGGAATTCAGGTTTTGGTTGTAAAAGTGACTTTTTATTAGGACTTCTCAATATGAAATGCCTTGCAGTAAAGGAAACAAAGAAAATATCACCATTATATGATTATCCTTAAGTTCGTTAAACATATTGAGTCTCTGCAAATAACCCTGCATTTACTTACCAATATATTGAGCTTGAATTTGTCGCCATACTGCAGAATCCAGTCTGTGGTGCTTATATGTGTTGCAAATTTTAGGTACGTTTTTTAATGCTCTTTTAAAGTAGTCTCAAATTTCTTAACTATATGGAGGCATTTCTTATTGCTGGGAATATTAGATAAATATTGGCAGACTAGCAGTAATGCAAATCACTGGAAACTAATGGAGAAAAATGTTTCACCAGTGTCAGTGCAAAAGAACTCAGCTAAGGTTACATTCTGTTTGGATAATTCTTGTTTTCATTGGAGATGACATAATTACGGACAGGCTACCAATATCATGTCATATGCAACTATACATCTGCACCTGCTCATGCTTGATGCTGTTTCCAGCGAAATAAACACAAGTATTACTACCTATTTTAATACCCTTGAGAGCAGAGTTCTGCTGGTTTGAGGTTGGGTTTGGGGTTCTTTTTTGGCAGGGTAATTCTTTTGGGGTGGCACATGCAGTGAGTTAGTGTTCTGTTTGAGTGTAAGTTAAGAGACAGCTTGAAAGTGAGGCTATTGTAGTTGATAGAGTGTTTGGGAACTTTTCTCCTTCTTACAAATTAATGACATTATATAGATTAAATCAATTTAAATGGAGTGAGACAGTGAGATAATGTGCCAGCCTTTCAATCTGAAAATCTCTCTGCTGTTAAATTGACGGCAGAAGGCCAGTCTCTAATGGATGTATTTGTCTACGTTACAGAAGAACTTCCTGCAGTCTGGACTTTTGCTTCAGAGAGGCTGAGGATTTGGAAAGTACATTTTTGTACCCCAGAATGAAAACATGCTAGTAGAGCTATGCACAGTATGTTTATATTCTGCACAGGAATTCATTGTGTTTATAATAATCAAATTGACATCTATGTTTTCAGTGACTACTTGGATGAAATAAAGAATGAAGTGTTAGTGGCTGAGCATGATCTCTGCTTTAGAGGAACTAAAGAGATGTTTAAAGTCATTTTCATACCTTTCTGATTGTGGGCTTTATTATAGAAAGCAAGCATTCTGTGCATTGGATACTGAAGAGTGTACAGTGGGAAGTCCAGACTATGCTTCTCCCAAGTTTAATCACGTTGTATGTAGTATCATACGTGCTTCTGTTCACTGTCATTTTCCATCATGAATTTTCTGGTTGTCTGTGCTCTGTGTTCACACAGTACCTCCCTCCTTGCTGATTTGCTAGTAGCACCAAGTAATCAGCTCATGTGGTATTTCTTTAAATCCCATTTTCAGGCATTTCATGACCTGTGCATCCTGCTCCACATCTGCATGTCTATTTCTTCTGTAGAGCCGTTCATTTGTCTTCTGATGGGTTACAAACTTCTTAGTCGTTAATCTATTGTCTGATTGCTTACCTGTCACATCTGCAAGTGCCTTGTTACGCCATCACTCATTGCTGCTGTGGAAGACACAATACTGGGCTGGATGGACAAATATGCATGCCCAGTAGGCTATTTTTTATGTTAATACTTCAGTTACACTGTACTACCCTGCTTTAGCTTATATCATAGTTTGTAAAGGAGACCACAAGGAGGCCATAAGTTCATGTCAGTGAAATGAGACATCCATTTTCCAAACACATCATGTTTTCCTCAAATGTTTCTATTCCACTGGAAGCATTATAATCCAGGCTTTCCTCTGTCAGTAAATATATGAATGTTCTGCCATACGGTATCTGCAAGTGTTAGCATATAAAAAATTTCTGAAACCAGATAAAATACTCTGAAATACGATCGGTTAGAGCTTAGCCAATTTCACCAAAGTCTGCAGTTTAGCAGTACCATAAGTTTGCTTCTTCCTGTGGTCGTGGAAGCTGAAGCAAAGAGATTAAGGATTTGGGTTTGTGCTATCCTGCAACTGCAATTACTGTGAGGTCTGAATGTGGTATAAATAGACATAAAACTGGATTTTTCTGCAGGATATTAGAAAAAAATAATTGAGTGGTCCACCTGCTATAAATTGATTCCCTCAGTCATTTGTCTGTGTACTTGCAGAGAGGGAAGTCTAGCAACCAGAATCTGCATGTGTTTTAGGGGAGAGTTTAGGTGCTTAGCCTTGACCCTACTAAGAGATTTCTGAGTCATTTTCAGATCAGCTCTGACTACATTGTTTGTATTCTACTACATAATAAGATCTCATTGTTACTTACGTCTTTGGTTTTAGTGCTATAATTTTTTCATCCCTAAAATGTCATCAGATAATCTGTTTAATCATAAGGAAAAGCAGATCTTGGTAGTCAATATGAGTTACGCAAATTAGTTCAGGGACACTACTGCTATGCAAGTATAGAAACTTTCAGATCTCTCTTTCACATTAGTCCACAACTAGAAGTAGGTATTTTTCAGAGTTTCAATTCAGATATCTTGGTCCTGAGGCATAACCGAAATCTTTCATGGACTCTGATATTAAATTTTGGCATTGTAACATGTCTTAATTTTGAAGCATGTGTCTAAAACATTTATGACACGAGGCACTTGGTAGTGGCTTCGTGATTACTTTTAAATTATTGACAGCACAATTATCTAGAAAGGCCCAAACAGTAGTGTCACAATGCTGTCCAGCATTCACTATCCATACGGTTACATGACAAAAGTTCAGCTTCACATAATTCAGTGTCTTTTTGCAGCAGGAGGGTAGCCACAAATGGCAGCCAACTCCGTGTGAGGCTTCTTGGCAGGAACCTACTCTCACCAGGAGGGCACGCGTAACCTGGGTTCATTTGCAGGACACAAAGCAGCAGGATAATGAGAGAACCCCTCAGAGCTATTTTTGGGGGAAAAGAATAACCCTCTGTATCCTATGTAGAACAAATTACTATACCGACTAGTAATGTTACTTCTGGGCTTAACTGCTGTGTGTTTATTGGCTTATGAAAGCTTTGATTGCTGCGCGTGACAGCCTATCATCTTAGCAGTTCACTTGTCCCATTTGGTTCTTGAATGATGTTAGAAGCTACGGGTCTGATTTGAGTTTACAAAGATATTGACTTACCCCTGTGGCTATCACATCCCACATGATATTTGCATCTTTGCAACAACTAAACCCAATGAATTTATGAAAGGTCTTGTGTTCAAAGAGTGGTTCTTCTCAACAACTAATTGAATTCTTGTGTGGTTCCCAAAGAGGTAAGAGTGACCATGTACATCACCATTGAATTATTTTACCTGTAGGTGAGGGTAGAGGCAACCATCCAAACACTTCCAGTTAGAATTTCATGCTCAGAAGCTATACTCTGAGCCAAACTGCGTTTCCAGAAAAAGTATGTACAACTTGATCCTTTCTAATTCTTTCTGAGTCTTAGCCCTGTAGGAACAAGTGTCTGCACTTGGATGAAGCCTTTAAGGAGCCGAGCTGGAGGCACAACTGACAACAAGACAAGAAAATGAAGGCCCAGGGTCATCCAGAAATGTTTCTATTGCTCATCGCTGTTCTCTTGAGTCGGGCTGCTTTGAACTAGTTTGACATTCAGTCCTCATGTTGTGAAATGCTGAAGCAAGCAGATCTGTGTTTGTAATATGCTTAATATAATGGAACCTGTCCTGATTAGATCTTGAAATCGTGCTGTAATGCACTATCCTCAATTCCTGCGTGGCAGCTCATGTGCTGAGTGAAGTATTTCCATCCATTCAGTTTCTCTGGCTTTTTATTCAGAAGCTCTTAAGCCCTGTCTCTGGGTCCCCGGGAATTCCCAGGTGTTTTGAGCTGTTATGTGTACCTGGGGTGCTTGACTGGAGCATCAGACGTGCAGTCTTGCATTTCCTCCTTCTTCTCCAGGCAGCAGAAAGCTAGTTGCTGTATTTGCAATATATGTACCACATACGTCAAAATTCTGTGTTCAGACGTAGAGATCTTGTACTAGCATTAATCAATTTCCATGAACAATTCGGCCCAGTGCTAGATCACAGCCCGCAGAGGGCAGCCTGGCCTCATGTTGTACTCCAGCGATGCACTTAACTGGAGAACTCAGTAGTCTGCTGGCATCTCTGTCAGTGTAACTTGCTGTGGAATAAACAACTGAATGTTGTGGACAATTAGCATCAGCCCTAATCTCAAACAGATTCAAAAGTGGACCAAAAAAAAAAAGTGACTAAATTAAACCTTCTGGCTTTGTTTTTTGTTTGTTTGTTTGTTTGTTTGAACATATTGCAAGAAAAAAATTGCATGAGAAAACTAGACCTTGAGCTTTAAATATCTCACATGTACAACAGATAAGTTTATTGGTAGATTTCAATAGGCAAGAGAAAGAAAATATCCAGAATATGTGTACCTGAATGTACTGGGCAAGACTAACAGGAGAAGAAAAATATTTTTCTTTTTGTCCAGTTCTCTTCAGGAATCTTTTGAGATTTGTGTTACTGTTACCATGATTGTAAGACTGTGCCTTTGGCTGGTTGGCCCATGTTCTTTCCCAAGTTTTTCCTGAATCTTTGTGAAACAGCCATCACAGTTTCAAGGAGATTTTGTCTAAGACGATGTGTCTACACGCAGGCATGTGCCTTAGCTGTTAAACTGATCAGTGCCCGGTTTGGGACTAGGGGTTGCTAACTTGACTGAGTATGACAAGGAACAAGGCATTCAGTTCCTGAAAAAGGGCCAATAGTTTGTGTCTCTCAAATCAAATTACATCCACCAGCTAATTAAGGAATGATCTTGATATTCTCCGAAGGGAGGCCTGTCCACTTCTATACTTCTCAGCCAGAGGGCCCTGCAATACAGTGTTCAAAATAGAAAATAGGTAGAAAGAAAATAGCATTTGAGGAGTTAAGACAGCCTCAGCAACACATGAATTCCAGGAGTACGGGAAGAAACCTAAGCATCTTTTATGATCAGATGTGAAAGTACTCACCGATGTACCAGTGGCCCCAGACCTTCTACCCCACATAAGCATGGCTGTTCACAGCAGAATGTATGCATTTCTCAGAGCCTGGCTCATTGCAATTACAAATGAAGGTGAATTTTTGCTTCTGATTCCTAAACTTTCTCTGTGTATACGAGCACTGGGAGATTTTGACTCTGGTTTATTCAGAATATTCTTTGCTATTCTTGCCATGTTATTCATAAACATCTTTGCTAATGTGAACTTTGACCAAGGAAATTTGTGTCATGTTTTACATTGATAGCATGATGTAAAAGTCACTTTATGTAAAAATGCTTGCACATTTAATGAACTCTGATTGTGTAATTTAATTCAGTTTAGCCACAACAAATTCTTTAGGGTAAAGGGTAAAGTAGAGCACACAGTGAGATAACACCCTTACTTGATGCATATCTAAACCCTCTAATTTATAATCAACAACAAAGACAGTTTATGGAACTACCTCTGTATCTCCTGAAGGCATGCACTGAATAAAAAATTAGAAGAAAAAATTATTAAGGCATCAAGATTCATAGAATCATAGAATAGTTTGGGTTGGAAGGAAGCTTTAAAGGTTATCTAGTCCAACCCCTGCTGCAATGCGCAGGGACATGTTCAACCAGATCCAGTTGCTCAGAGCCTCGTCCAGCCTGACCTTGAATGTGTCCCAAGATGGGGCATCTACCACCTCTCTAGGCAACCTGTGCCAGTGTCTTGCCACCCTCATTGTAAAAAATTTCCTCCTTACATCTAGTCTAAATCTGCTGTCTTTTAGTTTAAAACCATTGCACCTCATTCTATCACAACAGGCCCTGCTGAAAAGTTTGTCCCCATCTTTCTTACAGGCCCCCTTTAAGTACTGAAAGGCTGCAACAGCATCTCCCTAGAGCCTTCTCTTCTCCAGGCTGAACAGGCTGAACCCCAACGCTCTCAGCCTTTCCTCACAGGAGAGTTGTTCCACCCCTCTGATCATTTCTGTGTCCCTCCTGGACCCACTCCAACAGGTCCAGGTCTTTTCTGTGCTGAGGACCCGAGCTGAACACTACTGCAGGTGGGGTCTCACTAGAGCAGAGTAGAGGGGCAGAATCATCTTCCCTCTACCTGCTGGCCATGCTTCTTTTAATGCAGCCCATAATACGGTTGGCCTTCTGGGCTTCGAGTGCACATTGTCAACTCATGTCCAGCTTTTCATCCACCAGTATCCCCAAGTCCTTCTTGGCAGGACTGCTCTCAATCCCTTCATGCCCCAGCCTGTATTGACATTGGAGGTTGCCCCAAGCCACGTGAAGGACGCCGCACTTGGCCTTGCTGAACCTCATGAAGTTCACGCAGGCTCACTTCTCAAGTTTGCCCAGGTCCCTCTGGATGGCATCCCTTTCCTCCAGCATATCAACAACACTACTCATCTTGGTGTCATCTGCAATCTTCCTGAGGGTGCACTTGATCCCAGTGTCTATGTTTTTGATGAAGATATTGAACAGTACTGCTCCGAATACAGGCCCCTGAGGGACACCACTTGTCACTGATCTCCACCTGGACACTGAGCCGTTGACCACTACCCTCTGCATGTGACCATCCATCCAGTTCCTCATCCAGCAAACATTCCATCCATCAAATCCATCTCTCTCCAATTTAGAGAGAAGGATGTTGTGGGGGCCTGTGTCAAAGGCCTTACAGAAGACCAGATAGTTGATATCCATAGCTCTTCCCTTGTCCACTGATGCCACTCATCATAGAAAGCCACTAGGTTGGTCAGGCAGGACTTGTCCTCAGTGAGGCCATACTGGCTGTCTTGAACCATATCCCTGTCCGTGTGCCTCAGCACAGCTTCTAGGAGGATCTGTTCCATGATCTTCCCAGGCACAGAGAGGAGGCTGACAGCTTGGTAGCTCCCAGGGTCCTCCTTTCTACCCTTTTTACAAATGAGTGAAATGTTTCCCTTTTTCCAGTCACCAGGGACTTCACTTGACTGCCATGAGTTTTCAAGTATTGTGGAGAGTGGCTTGGCAACTACCTCAGCCAGTTCCCTCAGGATTCTGAGGTGCATCTCATCAGGTGCCATATACTTACGTATTCAGAGCTCTTAGTCATGGTACATACTTCATATGTGAGCCTGTGAGAACCTGGTGCAAAACCTGATTAAAATTCTGACTTTTTGTTGGGTTCTTCCTGATAAGGATGCACACATAGGGGTGGGTGATGCTGAAGTTCTGCAGCAGTAAATGCTGGCCAATGTTCAGCTGATCTTTCCAAACCTGACTCTTAGAAATGAATTTGTCATTTTGGCCCTTGAGTCCTAAGTTCCCACAGGTACATTAGCTGTTTTGATGCAAAAGCAATATAGACAAGATATTAACAGGCTTATTTGGGGGCTTTTCCTTAGCTGCCAGGATTACCAATATTTCTTGGTTGTATGAAGTCTATATCATTTACGTGATAACAAGATTTTACATAATCCATGTAAAAAGTTTTGAGTTCTTGAGTCCAGTAGTCAGTACTGACTTAGGATAACATAGGTTCAATATTATATTTTTTGCCACATAAGTATATATACCACAGACAATATGAAGGGTTGAATAACATGCAGAGTATTAAGAACACTGGTTCTATACAATGGAAAAATAAGAAAGATGGCTTTGGGATTTGTCTCACTCGGGGAACTTTCTTATTTGATTTTTTTTCTTTTTTCTTTTTTTTTTTGTTTGATGGTTAAGTCTCTTTGTATATGTGGGATATTTTTTGGGGAAAAAAACTTCAGTAAAGCTTTTTTATTAATATTTGCTGTGAGTAATTTGGAGCTCAATTCTCCTTTGAAAGACATAAATGGGATATTTTTCTCAAAAGAGATTAGCGGCAGCTGCCCTTGAAGCTCGCTGAAATCAGTGAAAGGCCATGTATTGATGTGAATATGCTGTCCATTACTGACTAATTGCAGGTTCTAGTAAGAGTCTTATATTGAAACTAAGAGAGCTGTCTTGCTTTCATGTAATTCATGTCACAGACACTATTTATTGTGACCTTATTAAAATTCTGATTAAATCATGTAATGCTGTAGATTTTTGTTCCTTTCTAGTATGACTGCTATAGGTCTGATTTCCCTAAGAAAGGAGCCAGTTATGTAGAGTTATGGTAGAATATGTGGTAAAAACTTGTAGAAAAATCCTAGTTTCCATCTTTCTTCACCATCCCAATAACAATTCAGTGAATAATTCAGGACAGTTCTGGCCATCCTTGCCATTTTCCTTGCATACAGAAGTGGTTCACTGAAGCCTACTTCTGTAAGAATTTGTCTTTTGTTCAAAAAAATACGCTTTTTTCATTGTCTGATTTCAAAAGGAAACATGCTGCATTGCACCAAGATGGGTATATTCTGACTGATGAGTTATCTGCATCAGTCAAAGACATAATTCTGACTTCTACCTGCTTTTTCATCCATGCTAAGTCATTCTCCCCTGATTTTCATGAAAAAAAATTATTTCCATACAACTCACGGGATTTTACTTATTTTGAAAACTATTATCCTCTTTTTGTATGTGGCAAACTGGTTCAAAAATGATGAGGGACAAACAATGATATTATGAACCCCACTTTCCCAAGAATCCATGCTAAGAATACAAATGGTGTATTTATTCTTTTTGGGGAGTTGAGGTAGAGAGAACGGCAGGGTCTGTAGACTGGTACCAGCAAATTGTTGGAAAGTCAAAGCACAAAACTTGCAGTGATGTGTTACACATATATAGCATATTACAAAGATGGTATGTTTTCTGATGTTAGGTGTCCGAGTCTTGGTTCAAAAGCTGAAAAGCAAAGGGAGAAATTCTCACCCATGTTGCTCTGCAGATCATGAGTGGGGGCAGTGTATTGGCTGTAAAAGTTCAGTAATGATTAATGTTTTAACTTTTCAAACTTACAGGTCAGCTGAACATTATGATTCTTTTAAGAATTTTCTGTTTGTTTGAACCCAGTTTACTTAATGGAAGGAAAACTGAATTATTTTCTATATATTCACACAGTGGCTATGTGACAGTGAGATGTGCTGCACGGAGAATACAGTCCAATATTTAGGATACTTTTCTTTGAAGATCCAGGTTCTGGTCTTTGTTCTGGCATAGATTTTCTTTGTGACCCTGGACAACATACATAGCTCCTCAAAGGCACTTAGGTATCTGAAAATACCAATAGGGGATTTGAAAACACCTATTGTTTGGTAAAATATATTAATCTGTTTGGGCATCTCTTAAAAAATCCCGAGGTGCCTGTTTGCATCTCTTAAAGCCCAAATGCCTTTAAAAAATGTTGACCTTAGTGGATCTTTTGACACTAACTTGAGTTAGAAGCCTAGGCTGTCTGTACTAGGCTACTAGTACATAGGAGAGTGTAGGAGGTAGAATCCTGCTTCCCAGCTGACTGATTCAGAAGCCTCAGGTAGATGCCTGAAATAAAACAATGTCAATCAGTGCTCCTTAATGGACTTCTAAAGTAGTCAGGAAATGGCTCAGTCAATCAAACAGCCTAACAGCTTGCTGCTGCTCAAAAGGATCATCTCTTTTCCCTCTAATGGTTCTTCCTCACCCCTTCCTGGCTGTGCAGTTCTGCACTCGCCTTCTGTCACCTCCAGTGTTTATCTGAGTCTTTGGTTTCTTTCTCTATCCTCCTGTATGCTTACCTGGCAGAAAACTAACCCAGTGCAAGAAAGTGGGCACTTCTTTGCTAATTAATGAGCTAAAGCAGTTCCTTGAGGATCAAACCAGTGGTGATGGTGTTGCAAAGAGGGAAGCAGGAGCAGGTCGAATGAGAGAATAGGGAGCATGTAGGAGAGTAGGTGAGCACGCCTTGCAGAAGCAGCAATGAACTCTCGGACTGTCTTGTCCATCTTCTCTGACTCAACATCACTTAGATAAGCACCTGAGATCTTAATCTGTAAGATAGTAATAATGGTGTCTCACTTCTCTGTACCTCCCCTTCCCACTCTCTTCAGCTTCCTTCTACATTCCCTAGATATTGGCAGGATCTGAGACAGACGGATCTGAGGCAGCAACTACAGCAGCAGATTCAACTGCACACATGCAGACTGCCTGACTGATACTAGTGGCTGATGAAGATGTGCCCTCCAGAGCTGGTAACTGTTGAGTTCCCACTGCAGCTTTTCCTCCTCATTTTAATTTCTCTTCTTAAATCCTAATTGCTACAAAACTTGTAGGGATGTAGAACTCTTTCTGAGTTATACCTTTTAATCCACTTGAAGTGAAATTCTCCATATCCAGATCTGAAAATTTGGATGGACAGACAGGAAAATAAAACTCTATCAGCCTCAATTCCTCTGGAAACCCAGATAAAAAGCTCTTTTTAATAAATCAGTGCTGTATCTGATCCATTTTAGGATTCTCTTACCAACATGTCTGTTGAATTTCTCTGCCTTAGAAACTGTGTTCTATAGAAACCCAAGTTACAAATACCTTTCCCTTCCTACTTCCTAGCAGTATAAAGAAAGGAAGTTCTTCATTAAAAAGCTAATTTCTGCATGTTCCTGAACCTTCTTTTTAAAGCCATCTATTAAAGTTTCACACAGGAGAACCCTTGATAGTGGTAGTCAGAAACTCACTGAAGGAAGTGCATAGGAAATGACTCAATTAAAAATACAAAATGCTGCCATGCTACATTGACTGAGGCTCTTTTGGACAAGAAGGAAAATTTGAGTTGTTTGCAAGTGGAAACTTCTACTAATTTCAGAAAAGACTGGGAAAGGAACTGTTTTACAAGTGGATGTCAGATCACCAGCTAAGGGTAATGCCACAGGAGTCTGGAAGGAGAAAACCACCTTGTGATTTGTTTCATTCCTGCTGCAGGATACAGAAACATTTGCAGTGGGCAAGAAAACAGAATGACATAAGGAGTATGATTGAGCTGAAGTGTGGGGGACACTGGGGTTTGCCACATGGCAAATATTGCTGGATATGACTCAAAAGTCATTGCTGCATGTGAGCACAAACACAAATTCAGACAAACAGATGTGCCAATTCATATTTTGTGTATGTATCACCCAATGAGAAGGCATGTGTGTGCTGTCCATTCTGCTGCTGCATGCTTTCTTCTTACGTGCACGCCCTGCCTGCTCAGTTGGCATGGTGGGGAAGGTGAGCCGCACAACCATGCTGCCGGTTGGTCTGGTAGCGCAGAATGCTGGCTAGGCTGCACTTTGAAACAGCACTGGGAACACGTGATACATCAGTTACTAGCACCCATCTCTGCTCTGTGGACACGGTGTGATACAGTCTCTGCCACGTCTCGTTTACAAAGATTTTGGTAATTGGTTGTTTTGATGGGAAAATTGTGTAGGCTTCTTGCTAGTATGAAGATGTATAGTGTATGGCAGAGCAAGGCGGAGGAGTGTGATTCAGCCTTTCCTGTCGTTTAGTTATCGTGCTGGCTCCCCACTGAACATCACAGATTGGGCTTTCTGTTTCTTAGTTCATAGTTGCCCATTCTGAAATTGATGAGCCTGCTCTGATGTTTTCATTTCATTATTCTGCTGTGGTCTTCTAACCTGTTATTCTTGACAAACTAGATCATTGTTTGGCTTGACTCTTGCCAGTATCCAATAAACCGGTGGCATAGGGGTTTGCTTTTTCATGTGGCTTGGGAGTGTTTGGCTTGCTTAGGCTGGAGGCTCAGCTGCCCCGCGAAGGGGGGGCCACTGGACCTTCAGCTTCTTCTTCAGGACTCTCAACTCTCTCTTGAGGACCCTCAGCTCGTTCTTCAGGGCTTTGCAGTGGGCTGCTTGCTGCTTTCATTAAGGTGCCAGGAGAAAGCCAAGTACTCTTGCCTGTATGTCAGCAACCAGGGCTGTTTGGCAGACAACATTGCTGTCATTTTCCTGTCTATTTACTACTTACACGCAGATGTGCAGGTGCACAGTTGCTGTTCGGTGGGTGAATTTCAAGTTGCGCCACAGACTTCAGCCGTGAACGAGCCGAACCGCGGCCGAACGGCGCTGCCGGCGGCTCTAGCAGCGGACCCGTCCCCCCGGCGCTTCTCCCAGCGCTGCGTTGGCAGCCGCGCCGAGGCCCCGCACGCCCAGCGTGTGGCACATCCCCGCCGGCGGCGCCGCGCCCCGCCAGTACCGCCCGCAGCCACGGCCGCCGGCAGCCGCGGCCCCTCCGCCGCCCCCCCCGCCCCCGCACAGGCGCACACTCGCGCACACGCACCGCAGGGCGGCCCCCGGCGCCGCCCCGCACCGCGCCGGGCAGGCAGCGAGGGAGCGCGGCGGCGGCGCGGACCCGCCCGGCCCGGCTCGGCCCAGCGCCGCCGCCCCCCGCATCGGCCGCCGCGGGCCGTGCGCTGCCGCAGCTCCGCGGCCCCTCGCCCGCCCGAGCCATGTCTGCCAGAGGTGGGTCCGGGGCTGCGCCGCGGCCCCTCAGCGACCGGGGCGCGGGCGGAGGAGCCGCGCTTGACCTTGCGCGCCTGGCCGCGCTGCGGCGCCCCGCCGGCTGCGCTGGGGCGGAGGGTGCGCGGGCGGTGTGGGAGCAGGGGGAGGCGAGGGGATGCCCAGCGCCCGGTCCCGTTTCGCAGCCGGGCGGTGGAAGGGGCTCCGGAGCGGGCTGCAGCAGCGCTCGGCGCCGCAGCCATCCCCGGGGCCGGGCGCCCCGCCGCACCTGCCGGGCGAGGCGCGGTCACCCCGCGTCGCCTCGCCGGGGGTGGCTGTGGCAGCGCGGGGGGCGCCGCGGTTCGGTGCGTTTGACACGGTACGGGCGTGTGTGCGCGCAGAGAAAGGAATATGGTGGCCGGGGGACTCTGGGGTCCGGACTCGGGGGTTGTCCGTGCGCAGGCGGTGTTAGCTGGTCCGCACCGGTGTGTCCACTGGGCGCTGGCGAGGCAGGCTGGCGTGGCCTGGCGTTCGAAAAGCAGGTGCTCCGGGTGGTGGGGGGGTGGTACCGCCAGGCCGTACCTCTGGTGGGCATTTGCATCTGGCTTGAAATTAACATTTAGAAGTTTTACTTGAGCTGCACATTTGTTTCGGTCATAGCCTGAACTTGGATAGCCTTTGTCCTTCGCGTGCATTTCTGCATAGACTCTGACTGTGGGTTTGGTGATTCTGGGCTGGGGACGAGCTGACCAGGCTCACTGACTGCAGATCCTGGCTTGTTCCAGTCTCCTGCTTCCAGTATGAGAAACTGATGCAGGTGTGGCCCAAAGGCTGGTGCTTCAGGGTTGGTTTTTTTTTTTTTTTTTTTATTACAGTTAGTACCAGTTCAAGGTCTGGAGGCACAAAGTTAAGCATTTTCTGTACATTGTCATAACAAAGCAGAAATATTTGTAAGCATCTCCTGAAGAGAGAAGATTATCTGCAGGATAATGACAAGTAAAAACACTCCCCAGTTATCTGCAAATTGAAAAAATACTTTGTCAAAATTATGTATTACAAATTAACAAACCCCAGAATGTAGGGATACATCTTATTTTTTCGTCCCTTTATTTCTTTGTACCTTCATGTCTTAAATACTGCTCAGCATGGATCAGCTCTTTCATTTGCTTGGATTCCTGTTGACATCCGAGTGAACTCCATGTACATGGAAGGCATCATGTGACCACTGAAAGGTTGTCAGCATTTTGTGGTTAGGACCGTATTTCTAAAGCACCGCACCCATTTTAGATATAAATAATAAATGGTGTTAGAGCAGTGTATTTCTTCGTGGTGCAGTAGAATTCTTGCTTTAGGAAGAAATGGACTGTATCGGTCTCCAAAGAATCCATTTCTGGAAGAACACTTAACTATATTAGCATCAGTACTGTGCTAAGGCTGCATTAGTACTTGTGGGGAAAACCCAGCAAAGCTTCGGAACATGGATTAGATTTGCTGTCTTCAAAGGGGTGTCTGGATTTGAGGAAGTGACAGAAAAACTTTGCAATTTCAGCTCTGCTGATGACTCCCCAAAAGTGGACCGTACAGAACAGGGAGCCATTTCCAACGGCCATATTCCTTTTTCCTCCCCCCACCATCCCTCTTTCCTATTCATCTGCACAACACATGATGTTTGATGCCTGCTTGATTCTGCTGGAGAGCTGCCTGGAGAAGAAGGGTGAATTCTTTCTCAGCCTCTCCCATGCCGTCTATTTTTTTCAGAGTAATTAACTGGGGGTGTGTGGTGGTGTCCATAGGACTTTAAAGAAGTAATGAATAAGATTCATAAAATAAAGATTAAGTTGTTAATTTCTATCAATATCTGCTTTTCAATCTGAACAAATGAAATTAGTTGGAAAACAAGTGTGTCTGTGCAAGTAGTTATTCAGTAGCAACCAAAGGCTGTTTGTGTGTAAAGCAGTATAGACCATTGTTATTATTAAGCATTTTAAACACTACTGCTGTTAAAATCTTACATATGAACTTATTTCTACACTTACATGGTATGATGGGTCTTAATGAGGTTACTCATGAGAATGTAGGTCAAGAAGTGAGTCTTTAATGAATTAGGGCTTTGTTTAAATGTTGGATAGGGACCCTTTGCTTCATGAAGGTACATTGCCTCATACATATGCAGTCTCATTAAAACCACTGTATCATTAGGAACTGCATGCTCAGCGAATATTGGTTGTTAATATTTTATGTTTTGTTAGCTGTCCAGAAGGTGATCATTGTTATTCTGAAGGCATCAGACACTTGGAGCTGTCTCCTTGTTGATTATATACACCTAACGTAACAAGAATAGCAAGAGTTAAACATTCACCTGTGCCATTTTTATTGCTAAATTGCAGAAGATATGCAAGGGGTAGTAAAGGACATCTCAAAATTAGCATATTCAATCTGTGCAGCTCTCTATTCATCTCTTTTGCTCCAGGAGGCAGCATGGTCTAGTGAGCTGACTGCAACAGATGACAGAAGAAACTCCTGAAATCCAGCAGTACCTCTGTACTTTTGGACAATTCCTTTTAACCCTTCTGCTCTAGTTCCCTGTTGTTATTTAACCAAAACTATCCATACAGTCACTGACATTATGATGGATTAAGTCATAACATAAAGCATAACTAATAATACAACTTCTTGTAATTTTGCCTTAAATAGAACTCTGGATGAAGAGTTTTATGTTTCCCTACTTTTACAATGGAAATAATGGTAGCTAACTTTTTCAGAGGGGTTGCTGTGAAGACTAGTGGCTCACTTGTGCTTTAGGATGAATTTGCTGAAATTTTCCTTTGTTTTCTTCCACCTTTCACAGACTAGGTTGTTGGAGTCCTTCACACCTGTCCCTCACCTCTCACTGTTATGAAAATATAAGGTCTTTAATATTCTTGTGCTGCTTTCCTCACAGTACAGCGCTCTAGCAGATGTTTTGACCAAATGCCAGATGAAGCAGCACAGACAAGCGTTCCCAGAAGCTTGAACAAATAATCATTTTGGAAATCTGGTGATTGAACAGGGAGACGAAATGAACTTTGAAAATCCCTTTTCACTTCCCTGTCAAGTTGGAGGCACTCTCGCAACATGCTCTGCAGCCTGTTGGGATCGGTGGAGAGCTGCCATTGACAGGCTTTTCAGTTTTGCAGTTGGCAAAAGGCTTCATATTCTACTTTGTGCTGTTGTTAAGTAGTTGCTGTTAGGACTCATACATGACTGAAGTTGGGTGTTGGAGCAAGCCCTATAGATTGTTGCTTACCTAAGGGCTTGTTTGCAAAGAGCTGTAAATTCTCTGGATGAAAGACATTTTTCTAAAGCCAAGTATAACTGTGACCTACTTGTGCATGTTATCTTAAACTGCTTAAAAACTGTCAAAAGTACTTGTTATCATGAAGTTGTAAGTTAATGGAAAAATGGCTGTTTTTAACTATTATAAACTTTGGTTTAGCTAGAGCAAACAGGCATAAAGCATAATGTTTGGTATGGTCAAATACAAAGATTTTTGCTAATATTTTTTTTCCTAAATGTTGAAAGAATTAGCATGAGCTGTATTTAGTCCAGTAGGCAACTACTTCAGGAAAATGAAGGCAGGTAAAATAGGAGGTTTATAAAATAGTGGTGTCTTTTCAGCCTCTTTTGTGCCATAAAAAATTTAATGAATTTTGACAGAAGCCAGTGTTAAAGAAATACTGTTGGTGTCTCATATTAACAGGTTGTACTGTGCCACTCTGATGCTGCAGATAGTGGGTATTGATAATTGCATTTTTTAGCCTACTCAGTAGTCGGGTTGTTAAGCTTAAGATTTTATTTTATACCACAATCCTTGTCTTTTCCTATTTGATTTTCTAACAAATGCAGATCAAACATTTCAGACAAATAAATCATCGTAACAGTGCTGTGAGGGAGGTTTTGTGTGCCATTTTACAGGTGAGGCAGGAACTGAAATGATTTTTTTCTCCTCTCCAAGTCTCAGAGCCAGGTCAGAACAGGAGATTTTCTGCCTTCTGGGCCTCTTCTCAGGCTCCTTGTTTGTTCTTACGCAAGTTGAAAATAGATTTCTGACAGAAAATGATAAACTTCCCCTCATTATGTTTTACTCTGGTAACAGTTCTTTCTTCATCCACACTACACACATCACTTGATTGATCTGTCTCACAGATGTTAACTTTTGTGTGAAGAAACCAACAATTTTCCAATGAGAAATTTACATACTAAATCTTGAGTTCCTCTATATTCCACCAATAACCTTTATTTTTCTTTTCCAAATCCTTTATTCCTCCTTGGGTAGCTATGGACATGGCTGCTGTTGCTGGCAGCAATGACTTTGATTGAGGTCTATGCTGACTGGTTTAAAAACGAGCTGCTGTGAGCTTCTGGTCAACATTTTATTATGGCCTGTGATTTTCACAGTGATATTGCTCATATCTGAAGGAGCTGGCCACTTAAAGGATGGCCATATTGTCTGCCATGTCCTTTCTGAAACCAACTGCTGGTTTTTTTTCTACTTGCTGTCAAGAGGTATTTCTTTCAGGTGTGTAATAGCATCCCTAATTTGTGGTGTGAGTAGTACATGGCTGTAGTGAAATGCTCTCAGGCTGAGCAACCTGGAGAGCGGGGCAGTGTGAGCTGGCTGGACATTTCCTTAATTTTAGAAGTGGACAAATTTAGCATGTTCGCAGTAGTTAATTATTGCAGCTTCAAAAGCTTGCAGTCCTAGCAATTTCCACCATTTTCCGTGGTATAATGCTTCATAGCCCGAAGGAGCACGTTCTTGGCAGGGTTCGGTGCTCTGCAGCATAACCCGAGACAGAGCTGTGTGTGCAGTCATGCCGACACAGCTGTTTCCCACTTTGAATACCTATGCAGTGCAGAATTTGGACTGGCTCTGAAGGTTTTTCTCTCCCCAGCTTTTGTCCTGGATTTCTGCTGTACTGATTTCATACTGTTATTTAATCCTATCTGTACTTTCTATTTCTTCCAAATACGTGTAATGACTTATGGTTTTTTTTCTAGTTACTCGGTTTAGGGTTTGAACCTCAATTTAATGGCTTAAGTAGCTCAGGATCAGCACCTGGATTGTCACTGCAAGCTGTCCTTGTCTGTACATGAGAACCAGTACCAGCAGATGAATCTTTAGGCCTGTTAGAGCTTTTGTTTTGGTGGGGAAGAGTATTTTACTGAGGTATCTGACTTAAATAGTAGTATCTCTTTTAAGCTGCTCCTTTTTTAAGTTTTGCTTCTTTGGCCCATCTTTTTTTTCCCTCAACAAAGCTTAGTCTGTGCTGTTTAACTTTTATGGATTAGTGAAAATTAGTCCTGAATGCATGGAAAAAATTGCATAGACTAAAAACAACAAGAGGAAACTGGGACAATGAGGTAGAATCTATTTTAGATGCATGGCTTTGAAAGGAATTGCACAGAAGGAAAATAAGCATCAGCTTATGGATGGAAAAGCCAGCAAAATTGCTTTTAGTGAAGAACACCAGAACTTTGTGTTTTGCAGCCTCTGAAAACAGTTTTTTGGAGTTTGGGTTTTTTTCCTTTTTCTTTTAATAGGTTTGAATTTAGTGTTTGGATTATTTTTCATCTAACCTGTTAGTAACAGAAGATGAAAACCACACAAGGCTAGTTCATGTGGCTGGTATAATATTTCTTAGTTTGGCAGGGTAAAGGCAGAAATGTGCAGTAGAAAGAAGACTCTGGTCTCTGAGACCAGCAAGTAGTCCCTAATTTTTCTATCGCTTACTGTTTAGGCTACAATATAATTAGATGTTTCTCTTTTTTAAAATCCAAAGAAAACTCCTAGACATCATATGGTAATAGCAGAGAAAAAGTGAAGAGAGACACTTTTTTTTTTTTTAAATGCTTAGCCCTTATTGTGGGATGTTTACAGAAAGAACTTCATTATTAGAAGTTCAAATCCAAATAAGAGTCCCAGTCCTGTAAACATTATTGTGTATTACATTTGGTATTTTTACCAGTCCCTTCCATTCTGTGGGGAAATCCTTAATTTGTAAAAAAAGCTGGACCAGACAGGCTTCAGCAAGGCACACCTGTGATGGAGTGGTCTTGTGTTTCCCTTTTCCTGTTTGTAAGCCAGAATTAGCACTTTAGTAAGTCAGTTTGTTCCATGTAAACCATGAAATATAGCCACATCCATAATGCAATGCCTGCTGTTTACATGCACTCATTTGAGTTGAGCTCAGTGTGGTGCTGGTTGGTTGTGCAGAGCTTTAGCGAGTACCTGTCTGTTGCAGCACTCTCAAAACTAGCCAGCTGCAACAAGGTCTTTTACCATCATATACCAGGTTAACTTCCGTAAGTAGCTCCCGCACCTTGCCCTGGCACAGCCACCAGTCCCCCACGAGGTCTCAAAGGTCCATCTACTGTTTGTGCTGTTTCTTCATACTCTTCAGGCTAGTCCCTTTGCTGCCTTCTCCTTGCCCCTCCTCATCCAGGGCACACTCTCCTCCTTTTGCTTCTTCCAGGTCTCTCTTCATTGGATGCCCCTTTTCCATACCCCTTAGAGCTATTTAACTGCTTCTTAACAGAACCAGCCACAGCTGCACCTTATCCACATCAGCCAGCCTGCCGCCCCTGAAGCCAGCCCACAGCTGTGTATTATCAATGCTAATTAACCCAGCTTCATTCCTCCAAGCCTGAGTACCTGCCCTTTTTGTTGTGTGGGTCTTGCAGCCTGTATTGACTTCTGTGCTGTTGCGAGGAGTTTGTTGTGGCCAGTCTTACGTAGCCTTGGAGTTACTTGTCCATGGTTGGAAAAGCCTGCGTGAACTTCACATTTGTTGAAAACTATTAATCTGTTCATCTGAGCTCTACGTTTTGAAGTGGAAGGAGGATCTGTATCATCAGCATAAGAAAGACTGATGTGTAAAAAAGTACGATGAACCAGAGTGCTTTGTGGCACCAGTATGCCCTCTGCCGCCAGAGATGAGGTGCTGGGGTTCTGCTGTGCTGGTAGGGTCATGGTGGGAGAGACTTGTTCTGTGCAGCTGTGACCGAGGGGCACTCTGGATGGAAGCATGGAATAGGAAGGATCCAGAAGACAGTGTTCTCAAAGGTGAGGCAAAAGGTACTTCTTTCCCCTTGTGATATGTGCATTTTCAGCTTAAAGGGTGGTGCAAGAAAATTAGTCCAAGCCAGCAAATTGGAGAGGCTCTGATTCCCTGAAGCCTTTAGACCTGTGCTTAGCTCCGCAGCATGCTGAAAGGTGCAGTACAGTGTTCACTGGTGAAGCCAACAATGTCCTCTTCTATTTCATGCTCATAGACTTTTTTTTTTTCTTGGTAACTTACTGGCATAGCACTTAGCAGTGATTCTTTTGGAGACAGGTCAGAGCAGCGTGTGGTCTTATTACAGTGGACTTTACAAGGGTGGCATGATAAGAAGTTCTGGTTTACTGCTTGCTTACTAATAAAGATATTTTATTCTGTTTCTGGAATGGCAAAAGAGGTCATGTACTGGCTTAAAGATGCATACATTTTCATCCAAACTGCAAAGCTCAAACAGTTTCTGTAACATTTTTTTTTTCAGTACTTATCATTCCTTTTGCTGTACCTGGAACCTCAACTTCATAATTTCTAATGTGTTCTCATTTTAACTACTGCTTCCTCTAGTGTAAGTCTTGTATGAGTAAGGACTGTGGGATTTCATTCAATGAAAGGATTCTGCTTTAATTACTGTTATTATAGAGCTGATTTTGTTTCCATCGCATCAGGCTCGTATGAGGCATCTTTGATCAACAAAGTCAGCAAAACGGCTGTTCAAATTACAGTTTCCTTTTAACTAGTGATGAAAGCTTTCAGTTTATTTTTGGCATTAGTAAGTCTGGGAGACAACCAGGTTAGATAAGAGCTGAAAGCTCGTTAATGATAAAGGAACATAGCTAAGGGAGTGTGGTAACAGCTCTGAAAAAGATGTTCCTGCTCTAACTCTGTGACCCTATGTACAGAAAACGCAAACAGTTTCTGCCAAAGTCCTGGCTTTCTCTGGTGTCCTTGGTTGCCACTTCTGTTACTCAACATCTGTGGAAGAGCTGACTTCAATAAAGACTGTGTAAGGTAAATGAATTTCATAGAATTAGTGTGTAAAATAAGATATGGATTTAGCACTTGCTGTCTCACTGAAGATAATAGTAAATACCTTGTTCAGTGGATATAGTTGAGCCTATGGTCAATAGAAAACATGGAAATCACTGGTTTTCTCAGAATGAAAACTGAAAGGAGGAAAAACTTTTTTTCTTGAATGAAAGCACACCTGAGTGAAGTACAGATCTTAGCACCTTTATAATTGGAGGTGGTTGCAAAGGGAATTGTGCTGATTGTTATCCATGAAGTGATATTTTATGCCTATTAATGAAAGCCAACATAACACAAGTATACTCTGTGCTGAGGACTTTCTTTATTCCAGTCAGAAGGGTGCGTACATGCATGAACAGGCTGTGCCGAGGTGTGTGTGAATGTCTCCGTTCCAGAAAAGGAAATCTGGAGAGGTCTTGCATGGTTTATAACGAGTAGAGCTGTAAGACCTATTACCTTTCACTGGAATTGTGCCCAGTTTTATTTTTTTAATCTTAGCTTCACTTGTTTTCATGGCTATCCTCTGCATATGAATGTAGGTACACAAGACAGGATTTGAATGTTTCTATGGCCTTCTGCTACTGTTGTAATTTTCTCTTTTATTGTCCTAGTAAGCCAATAAAACAATTAAATGATAATCAGACAATCCACTAAAAACCTGTGGCATATGAAAATAAGAACAAAATTTACTGCAAGAGACAATATTGCTATATAATAATGTAGTTATCCAAAACTGTTTATTCTGCTTCATGAGCTGGAGGTAATCCCAAAATTATCCAGTCCAGACTTTGATCTAAGGAAGAATAATAAAACTTTGATCATTGTTGAATTGGCACTGCTATAAAAAGCCGATGTCATATTTCTCTCTTAGTAACACTAGCTAAATCCAAAATAACAGATAAAAGAATTTGATGATTGCAGCTTAGGGATGATTTCTGACTTGACCTGAAGTAACCTCTGTCCAAAAATGTCTATAAATACTTTTTTCTATTTTCTGTTGCCAGATGTTTTGATATTTGAGATAAATGTTTTTTGTGTACTTAGCTGTGCAATGCACATTTGGAGTCCAGTGTTTCAGAGAAAGAGGCTCTGGTTAACTGGTTATGTTCATACATAATATGATTAATTCTCAGTAAAATTCTGATGCCATTATCTTGCTTTCTGTCTTTCTGAAAATGTAATTTACAATTTAAAGATTTTAAATGGCTAATGTCTATGACTGTGTTATATAGTTGCCGTGGTGATACCATGTTTCTTTCCACGCTTGCAACTATTTTCCTACACCTTTGACTAGGAAAGCACTGCTGGTGATGTTCTTCCCTAAGAGCTGCAGCTGGACAGCGGCAATTTTTTCGAGCTTTAATATTATGAAGCTTAAAGGAGAATTAAAAGAAAAAAACCAAAACAAAAAAAGAATCCAACCTTTTTTTCATCATAAATTGGGATTTTTGAAAATTCCGAAACTGTATGGGTCAACAGAGCTCACAGACTAGTAAAGCTTCTTTGGTACTTTTGAATTTCTATCCATAATACATTCACTAAAGAAAATGGCTGAAAACTTTGACTGAAATGGCTGTTGATTTTAGGATCTTTAATGCATTTTGTATTTCTAGATATAACATGACCTTAGTGCTTAGGTAATGCAGGAGGTTTTCAAATCTGTGTGGCAGGAATGTTGAGAGGCTCATGTAATGTTTGGTACAGAGTTTCAGGAGTGAGGTGCCATGAAAGAGCTACATCTTGTTCTTCCTTCTGCCAGGGTGACACGGCACTGTTCATTAGGCTTGTACTGTACCATCTGTGGTGGTGCAGAAGTTCAGCAGGGCAAGAGTCAACCTGTGCCTTCTTTTGCTTTGAGTTTTCCTGCTGTCTCGCTCCCTGCTTGATGCATATAATCTGCAGATCTAACGTTTTCTTTAATAGCACTGCTCTTGTGTTTTGGGCAGTAAAGCCTATTGAGTTACACATGTACAGAATCTAGGTTTGAGAGATTTTGTGACTTTTTGCAGTAGCAATTTTCCCCTCTTGTCCTCTGGTGACAGCATGTGTGGATGCTGGCAGTTCTCATTTTTCCTTCCTGCAAGGCACACAGGCCAAGCAGACCAGTGCTATAAGATGCACTTTATTCTATGTCCATTGTTGCCACTCCATATTTATCAAAAGCAAAAAAGCTGTGTGCCTGAAGGGGGATTAAGAATCCTACCATCTTGCTATTTATGATGCTCAGGAGTTATTTTTAGTAAAGGTTGTTGGCGCTGCTGCCCAAGGGAATGGCTGAGAGAGGGTAGGTCAGGAGGCAGCCAGCTGAAACCAAGTGCTATGGCTGGAATTGCAGGGAAGAGGTAACCCCAGCAAAGATCCCTTTGGTGGTTGTGTGCGTGTGCATGAATGTGTGTGTATACACATAAACAGATTCGGAGTCTATGTATAGAAAATAACTAAAGAAACTATAATCACTTGTGCTCACTGCATGTATTTGAATGAGGGGAGGAGATTAATTCTGGCTCTGTTCCACACAATTCCTCTTCTTGGAAGATTGTCAGTTACATGGAATGGTTTTTATAAGATAGTCAGTTTCCATAGCTGAACCATCCCTCCAAATGTACAGATCCAGGAAGTTCTGTACGTTGCTAATACAGATTATGACTCAGTTTTCTAAGGAAGCAAGGTCGAGATTGAGCCTTGTTCTGCCCTGGTTATATTTGCTTCCTACACTTCCCTCTGGAGACTGAGAAGTCACGAGAGCAGTGGGTGAAGGAGGCAGTGAGTAAGAGCTGCGGAGAGTAGAAGAGGAATAGAATAGAAGGGTACCTGAGAACCGTGAGCATTTAAAGCAGAGCGAGGAAAGAGAGTGTGCATGGAAATCCTTCTTCCAGCTGGTACAGAGGCAGAACTGATACAGACCAGAACTGGCCCTGAACCTAAAAAAGATTAAAAGATACGGGAGTAGAGAACATTTAGAGAGTTACAGGAAGGAGTTACAAGCATTCTGATTTAAAAAGCTTTTTGTTTTTATTTCTTTGTTTTATGGACACCCAAAGTGGACTAGCAGTCAGTCAAAGGGAGTATGTGCTGGTGCAACTGTCCTTACAATTGCTGCAAATACTTCTGTGGTTTTCTGAAGAGAGCAGAGGGAAGTACTGGTTTGTAATCGCCTGAGGAAAAACTCCTAGCTGCCTGAAACCTCTGAATGCTTCACAGACTGATCTAGGCTGGTGCTCTGCCAGATCCTATTTTTAAGCAATTAGGTTTCTCTCTCAACTTTATGAAGTTATGCTTCTCTAGCAATATCACAAAAGCATAAGGCCTGGAAAGGGAGGGGGGAGCACATGTGCAAGCAGATGACTTTTGAGGGGAAAAATATAAAACTAAGCTTGGTGCCATGTTTTCATGTTTGTGTAGCAAAGAGCTCATCCTCAGTGCGACTGAACAGCTCCAGCACTGGTGTGTTTCCATCCTGCTGAATTACACAGTCTGTGTTGCTCCTTAAAAGCAGAATCTGCAGTTTTCCTTGAATACATAGTTAATTCTTTTCTACTAATGCTGTCTTTGCACTGGGAGTTGATGTTTCAAACAGAAGTATTCAGAGATTTCCTGGAGCAATTAGGAAACCCCGTCAGCTGGGGCATGTAAAGAAACTAGAAAGCACAATGCCAACAGAAGTCCTGTGTTAACGCACTGGGAATGGATTAATTACGAGATCAGCTGCGATGTCCTTTTGATTTCTGACATGTCTAAAGAGCCCCACAGATGCAGCCAGAACTGATCAAAAGTTTTTTTTCAGGAATATAACAAAGTAGTTTTTCTATTTGCAAAATACGCTTCATGTAAATGAAATCAGGAAGACAGAAAGAATAACTGGAAGAGAAAATAAAACTGCTGCTGCCTAAACACTAGTAATACTATTAACAGTTCCAAACTTAACCGTTTTAGTCACAGTATATCTTCCTTCTTGCTAGCAGGAAAGCTTAGTTTACTCAGTGTGTTCTCATGTTCTGAATTCCAGCAATAAATATTATATCAAAAGTGTGGCCAATGGATCACAGAAGAGTTAGTAAAGCATGATGTTTTGATACCAATGTGGGAGTTTTCAAGTGTTGCTCCATTTAAAATGCTGTTAGTATACCTGCTCAGAATTTCTTTCAAGTGTGGACTTCTTAGTAAAGTGTTCCTTGCTGTTTCTTCCCCAGACTGTATTCCAGAAACAGTACTCATCATGGACTGAAATTGTTCTTGACTACTGTTAAGTTTTATTTTCTGCCCTACCCTCCTTAATTTCTGTAATGCAAAATAACTCAGTAGGTAATCTTTAATTCAGCTTTTCATTCTGTCCAACATTATTTACTGCTAATATTTACGGGTTCTGTAAGCATGCTACTCTTAATATTAATAGTGTGTCTTGGGAGTGCAAATGCTTAGCATCAAATTCATTTTCCACTAGGAACTGGATGTTAAAAGCCTTTCTAAAATGGTTATTTCCCTGTTTTATATGTCTTGAAAATGTCAGGCAATGCTGTTGGCTACACCTGAGCATAGTATTCTGCAGTGTCAGAAGGTAAGACAGATAAAACAATTTGATCTTTCCTGAGTGTTTCAAAAAACATTCAGCATGCCTTTTATTTTTCTGATCTATTTCTTGCATGATTGACTGTTTCGAAACTGCGGTGCCTGCTTTATAGGTAAAGTATATATTGACAAAAAATCGTTTGGTAGTGGAGCTCTTGGAACACAAGCTGTACTCACTTGGCTTGTGTAAATCTAGAATAACTGTGGAGGCCGGGAGAATAATTACAGATGTGTGGAATCCTCTAGTTAGAGAGATGAGTTGGTCAGATTTTTGGTCATTATGTGGAACAGAGGAAAACACTGAGCAGAGGAATGGTTGTAGAGGCAGTTCATCCTGTCCTGAGACGGAGAGGCACAGAGCTCTTTAAAGTCCCTTTCACTGTTAGAATTTTGTAACTTACAGGGTTCTGTGCTATGGGACATATGGGTTTATTCAGCTGTGTTCAGTCAGAAGCCCTATTTTGGAGTCTTTCTTTAAAATGAGGTTTTTTTGCATGTTCATTAGTATATGAGAGCAGCACTGAGAGCCTCAACAATGTATTGCTATTTAGAAATTTAGCTGATAATGAAGATAGTTATACTTTGGCATATATAAAAGAATGTTAATTGTATACAGTGGTTCGTAAGCTACATGAAGCTGAATAAGCATTTCTGCCCCCCTCCCATTTGAAAGTATGAAGGTAGGCATTGTGGTCGTTGGGGAATCATTTGTCCCAGCAGTTACAAGAGTACAGGTAAAATCTGTATTTCATCCACAATCTGCTTTATCTGATCTAGGACATGCTAGATTACATGCTATCCTAGAAGAAGGGTGTGAAAATTACTTTCAGCTGTTTCTAGAGTGTTATGATTGACGTCAGGTATATGTTAGTGCAGGGAAGAGATGTATAAAACTAGAAATTAATCCTACTGTTGCTGAGTTCCAGTTCTGTTTAGTAATCAAAATATTGCTGTCCCTTCCTCCTTCTGGGCTAAACCCTGCACTGAACTGAGTAGCTCTGTTGAATTCCCTTGCTGTCCTGGCAACCATGCTGGAAAACTGCTGGAAACTTGAGGAACTCTACAAATTGTAGATGCATGTGTGTCAATGGTTTTTTTTCAGTTATTCATGATGAGCTGCTGATGATCATGATTTCTGGGTTAGCTGAACAAACAGGCAAGTAGCATAGTTTTCTTTCTAGTCATGCCTTACCTTCTGTAAAGGAAGTGCAGTATCTGAACATAGTTATGATTTAGTTTTAATACCTCTTTGGAATAGCTTGTGTGCCAGTAGGGGCATGGAGGTCTTACCCCTAATCCAGAGTATTGTGGTTTTCTGTCTTGGAGGACATAAACACTGTCAGCAGGTTGAAGAGAGCTGAGACATTGTTCAGTAGCTAGGGGCAGAGATTTATTGTGTGTTTTTGTGACCTTTGCATCTTTTCATTACATTTTACAGGGTAAATACCTTGTAAAAGTGAGCTACAAAAGGGAAGACAGTGTGTTGAGTTATGTTTTCTGATGCTGAATTTATCCTCCCTCTTTGATTTCTCTATCTTTTCCTTTTTTTTTAAGCAGAGATTTGGCAATTGCTGTTTTTCAATTTATTTGACGCTTGGCCATCTGGAGCCGAGCAGAGCTTTAGTCACACACGTTAGCTGTGTGAAGTGGAACAATGTAGGATCTAGGGGCCAGATTCGACTCAAAAGCAAGCACAGTGGAATTAGCAAAGTTGTGTCAGGATTGGAGTGGGTCTTTCAGGTGGCCATTTGCTGTGCAGGTTACTGAGACATTTCACCTTGTTTTCCCAGCTCTGAGGGACCTTGGTGTGAAGATTCTTGGGATGCTTGGGGTAAATTTCTGGACAAGTAAATGGAAACCAGTCAAATAATTTCCAGCACTTCGTTTCTATCCAGGTTAAAACAAATAATAAGTACTTCTCTCTTGGTAATGCTCTGTAGATCACTTGGGACCTGCTAACGGCCCAGAGCTAGTGCTTACACAGCCTATACTTCTAGGCTGCGTCTAGGGTGCATCTTATTCCCTAGGTATCTCCCCAAGCCCTGCATTGCCGTAGCTTTGTGCCTCAGCTTTTCCAGAAGGGATGGCTCCAAAAGCAGAAGAGAGTGCATACAATGTTATTACGTGGCTGAATGATTTACTGCTGATTTGTGTGTTGGGTGTAACTGCGTACTGGTTGCAGGGGATGGTACTGGATTCAGTGGGCAAGTTCCCTTATGTAATAGTATCTTTTTTTTCCTTGAAAATAAGGCTGTCAACACCCTTCTAGGCAAAAGTGTATATTCCACAAACAGTATTAGTGGGGAGGTTTCCTCCTTCCATGATGGTGAAGTCCAGCTTCCTTCTGGGTCATATGAACAGTCCAGAACAGTTTTTTGTACCTCCCGTAACAAGGCAGCGATGGGCTTGTGTCTCCTGTCTGCTAACTTTAAAGAAGCTTGTATTCTTCTCCCTTTTAAGTTAGGAACCTGAACCCTTTGATTCCAATTCTGTGTCTCCATGTGAGGCAGAATATTCCTTTTGTGACACTTGCCCTCTACTTGTAAATTGTCACGGTTTCCTGAAGGCAGAGCCTAGTTAGGAGACTGGAAATGGTGCCATGTGCAGGAGCGTGACTGCATACCTGAACTTCAGCAACAGCAATGTAGGAATCAAAGCCTTCTGTTGCTCCTGTCTACTGATCAGGGGTGTGATTGTAACTTGCCACATGACATAACATCTTTAACTGAGATAGTTTGGGTAACAGTACAAGGGAAGTCACAGTGGCTTGAGTTTTAGGAAAGAACCTGTATGTTTTGGTGAATAGGCTGAGCTGAAATCCATTATCACTGTGAATTAATTATTGTTAGTTCCCAAGCTTCATATGAGTTTGAGTATGGCTACTGCTGCTGTGGTTATGCTTTTGATGTGGTTTTAGGCAAGCCCCTGAAATTAATTTGTGAATTCCTCTATCCTTTTTGGTTGCACTCTTGCAAGTTTCTACTCAGTATGCTGCCCAGACTCTCATCGAGGTTTTCTCCCATGTGTGGCATAGCTGGGCAGAATGAAAACCAGCAGGATTATAAGCTGTATATAGCTTCAGGTGTTACCTTTATTTTGTCAACATGTAGTCTAGCTAGCACCTAATGTCTTCCTTTCTTCTTGGCCTTTGGTTTCTCTGCTGAAGACAGCAGCTCACAAACAGCTGTGTTGGTCCATTTTACAAGGCTTTGAGGATTAATGATTTTAATGCACAATACAGTAGAGGAACTTTGTTGAATCAATGCTCCCTCATTTGGTAATCAAGCTCTTTAATAATTAAAATAATTGCCAGTAGTGGTATTCTGCCTTTCCTGATGTGCAGAAGAGTAGCTCTAGACTTGACACAAGTGCATCTATTACTGTGCAGATGAGCTGAAAGCTGAGCGTAACCGCTGCTGTAATGTAAGGTCAGGAGCTGCAGAACTTCCCTTTCAGCTGCTCTGAGAAATCTTCAGGCAGGTTGTAGAAGCTGTTCTGCTGCAGAGTCACCTCACCCGTGTTTACAAGATTTTCAGATTTGGTATAGAAGAAATGGTTAAGAAGTGCAAATTATGGGAGATGAAGAATCACATAGCCCATGTACAGAATCGCTCAGTGAGAAAACATGCTTACACTTGTGCTAGTTTTAGTGAATTTCATCATACAAAGTATCTGGTTATCAGGCATTTCCTGAGACTTACAGACTGGATGGTGGTAGATACCTTAAAAATCAGTCAGCTGTGGAAATAAAATAATTTGAGACAGCAGTCATGGAACACATTTTGAGTCTGACCTCTCACCATCATAGCCATCAGCTGTCATCTCTAGGTTGGGTCTTTGAGTGCAAAGTGTCATGCCAGTCCAGTGAACAAAACTGCCCGCTGAGGATGTGGGACAAATGAGGTGGCTCAAGGCCTTGTCTGGCAACATTTACTCTCATGGTCTAAACTCAGACTGGAGCTTGCAGGGTGAAGTGGCCTACATCACTAGATTTTGGGGATTTCATTTGAGAAGCATTTATTATTTAGTTCTGTCCACTTCTTAAGTGAGCCTGAATTTGTGGTTTGCTGAGCGTGTTCGTAATTGAGAATAGTTGGGTCTTCATAGCAAGTCATTGTTAGTGTGTTTAACAAGATTCCAAGCACTGCAACTGGGAAGTTTTGTGTCTGTGCTACCGCTGATGTCATTCAGAGCTGACTGTAGTTCTGCTATGCTCCACTTACAAGCACAGGCTAACTCAGGCTTCCCTCAGTGCTGCAGCTTCTCCCCTACTCTGTGATCCAACACACCAAGGGTCAATGGTTAGCGTGATCTATGATGGCAGGTGCAGGTCGTGATATAGGAGAGGATATATAAGATGAGGCTGTTATGTCCAGGGGGGTTAGAAAGCACAGATGATAGCATAACCTAGTAATGCTCTGTTGTTCCTTCTCTGTCATCTAGTCCAGTGTGCTAAGTATGTCTCCCATTACCTAATCCATAGTGGTGCCGTCTCACTTGTGCAAGAAGAACGTTAATGATATTTGGAATAGGCTTAAGTAGGATTTAAATGTCATGCAGATGTGGGCTAATCCTTTCCACAGGGTTTTAGCAAGCTTTTTATGCAAACACGTAGTTAGCCTTTTTGCTCAAATGTAGATAGGTACAAAAATCAATGGTTTTGAATTATAAATGCAAGTTCTTTTAAATCTACTTGGTAGCCTAGGGAGTGTCACAGTATCTCTAGCACGCTGTCCTGAAAAGATATAACAAACATTTACCACAGCATTTTATGATACAAATGCATTTCTAGTTGTCATGTGATTATAGGGAAAAAAGTTGTTTTTTTTATTTCTTTGAACAGTGTGAGTTAAAAGACAAAATCAAGCGTTCCAGCTTTACTGCTTTAAAAGAAAGTTTCAGTAGGAAAATCTCTGTAAATGTATTTTTGCTCTTACCCACCCAGTCTTAAATTGATATATCAGATGATCAACTTGGAGGAAAAAAAAGTACAGGATAACTTAGGACCAGAGGCTTGTATTGAGGCTACATTAGGGAGCAAAATAGAACAGGTTTAAAGCTGTGTTTGGATGACCTTCAAATCCCATCTGTGGATTTCTTTTTAGCTTCAAGTTTCAAATGTCAGCTGCTAGTAGATCATTGCACCAGAAACACTTAGGCAATAAAAGATCAAGGATGTCCTCTCTTTGCATTTGTTTTAGAGGGGAGAGAACTGTGTTGCCTCATTAGGAACTGCTGTCTGTGGGTAGACTGATGGCTCTCGGAGGAATTGGGAAATTCTGCACACTGGGTTGATGCATTAATCAAGGGTGAATAATGGGAATATCACCACTAGGTAAAACATAAACATTAAAAATACACTATCTTAACATATTAAAACATAATCCTTTGGTCTGGTGTTTGGGTTTTATGCCATGAGGCATGAATATCCACGGCTAAGGGCTGTAAAGATTTAGAGTGTGTGGAACATTAGAGAGTGGGGGAAGAAAGCCAAAACAATACTAGGGTATAGGTAAGTATATTTAGTCATCATTATGATCTCTTGCCTCCTTGAACTACAGAATTTGCCAACAAATCCAAAAGGCAGGCTCAAGGGAGAAATCATCTCTCATCTCCCAATTTAGTTGTGGGCTTTTCCTTCGTGCTTTCATTGCTTACATGGAAGAAATGGGGATAAACGGGAAGTATAAGTGATGCACTGTTATTTTAGAAACAAAACCTTAGGTCCGAGGTTTCCATTAGCCAGGATGATCCCTGAGTCCAGTAAAAACATACTGAGCCTTAGCTGCCTCCAAGAGGCATTTGGCAGAACTGAAGGGTTGCTCAGAGAGCTAAGAAGCAGCTCTGAAGTGCTGTAAAGGCTTCAGGATCTTTAATTCTTATCATTGATGTCATTTATCACTAATTCCCACTGGAACTTCCTCTGTGTTAATTATGGTCCTGGGGATGATAACTTGGACAACGCAGCTGCATTGCTGTTGCATCAGTTAATTAATCATCCAGGCTGGATTGGAGAGATGTGTTTCTTTACTCTCATTATAAACAGCTGTAGAGAAATGGAAAGGTTTTGATGATTGAAAGTCCTTTTCCAGCTGTGTTACAGTGTGAGGGCTGCAGGATCTTAATACTAGTGTGCAGTTCTCATAGGTTCATGTTTTCAAAGGCACAGTAGTGCGTTTTCCCAAAAAAGAAATACGAAACACATCAAGCTCTACAAAAGCAGATCATCTTTGACTCCTCAATACAGCTGTGAGAAAAAGCTTTATGAATTAAATTAATCCAGCTGTAATAACTTTTTAAAATAACTCACAGGTGAAGGAGACAGATCATATTAGCAATGAACTGAAGATACATGAGGTGGCTTTCTTAGGCAAATGTAGAGAGATTATTTCTGGGGCGGCTTTGGGAATAGTTTGCGTGCTCTGGTGATGTTGATTTCGCTGTAGGGTTATTAGTCTTTCCTCAGTGTCACTCTCTGACCTGCTGCTTGAAGCAATGCAAACATCTGAAGAATGCAGCTCATAGGATTCCCTAGCAAAGCCTCAGCTGTCAGAACGTGGCCTTTGAAGCGACCTCTGTCAGTTCGCCCCTGCAATGATCTGACCATCTCTTTATCTGGTCCTGTTAATAGTAAGGAATATTTATGGAATGTCTTGTCTAAAGTGCAAGCTGTAGCACCTGAATGTTATTTCAGCTAAACTTTGAAGCTAATGAGCTGACATGTATTTACATTGCTGAACTGGGTCATTCTTTTGTGAAATTTGACTTGGAACGTGCTGTGGTACAGAAGTAACACTTTTCTAACACCATTATTTGGTTGTTCAGGCAGATAAAAGCCTCAAGCTGCTTTGTGTAATGTGCCTCACAGATCCTCATGTCAGCTTTTTCTAAGGCAAAAATAACTTCCCGAAGTGTCAATAGAGGTGAGAAATTATTATTTTAGAGCTTGTAAATTAAACTAACTGCACAGAAGACATTTTCTTTGTATGTGGTGACAGGAAACGGTGATAAATATGATGACGTATTCATAGTGATAAAGATATCCTAGAATCTGTAACTGTGTTCTTCCTAGTTTGTTAAATAACTGATATCTGTGGCATTCTTGTGGGGAGGGGAGGGCTGTGTATTATAGTAGGGCACTGCAGAATTTGGTTTGCCTCCAGCGATTTTTCAGGACCAGGCTGTGGCTTAAGTAGTGGTCCGCATTGTCTTTCTTTGGAAGCACATCTGAGTCTGGAATGACCTTCCTGGTATTACCTGGGAAAACCTCTTGCAGTGCCCCGTGCTTGGAGTATTCCCCAAGATGTACTTAATCATGCTACAGATGACCTGCCTTTGTAGTGATAAGAGTAAAATAAAAAATGACCTGGCATCCTGCCTTGCAGGGTGCTGAGGTATCTGCTAGAAGGGCCCTGGTATCTGCTGTTGCAAAACCAGTAAGATTTGTAGGAGATCTGTATTAAGTTCAGGCTTCCAAAAAGATGTTATGGACAGCTGGTGCTGTGTTTTGGGAGCCTCTGGTAATCTGGAGCTAACTCAGGAATGATTCGTTTGCAGCTGTATTGCTTTAGATATGCCTTTCCTTTGAAACAGTAAGTGTAATTGCAGTGTTTAAGGTGGATGTGATCAAGGCCAAGGCATTAAAAATTAAAAAAATTACAGGTTTCCAAACCATTGTCCCTTCTTTGACACTAACCTCATCTATGAAGGCAGTGATTTTCTCAGTACTACTTTTTTTTTGTTTGTTTGTTTGCATCCAGTTCAGGTCACACACAGTGAAATTGTACTTTACCACTGAAGTGTACTTTACCACTGAAGTAAACCTGCCTACTCTTGGCTGCGCTCGTAGGGTCATAGGGATTTTGACAGGGATAGGTGAGAGAGCACTTGCCCAGCAGTAGAAGAGGCTGAAGGTAACAGTGTGAAACTGCTGCACAGATTGCTTCCTCCGGAATGGTCAGGCCACCAGACCCTGCGGCTGGGTATGCTCCGTGGTGGTCCTTTTCCTGAGCACTGTGTGGAACCATCAGTCACAGCCAAAAGTGTGCTGCCAATCGTATCTTTATTCCTACAGTTGGGTGGGGTTTTTTTTCTTTCAGTTTCGTTTCCACTTGCTGTAGCCTAGTAGTGAGGACTGACCGTAAAACACCTTTCCTTTTACTCCTTGGCTTAGTCTTTTATTGTAGGCTACTTTATGATGTGTTGTGATTCCTTGCACTAAAGTCTGAAAACGTTAAGTTTCTGATTGGAGAAACAGTTTTAGTCATGAGATTAACAATTACTGGCGTTTTTAAAGACGTGGATTTTGATTATCAGAAATATACTTGCCATAAAAAGTTTGCCCTGTGCATTTAAGAATTCATTACAGAAAATTGGTGAGGGAATAATACTATTTTGCTAGTCTCACAGGGTTTCATTTTTGAGGAAGAGCAAACTTCTTTTGGAAAAGTGATTTAAAGTCATTTAAATCTGTTAAAGCCGTTTTTCCTCCCACTTTTAGAACTGTAGGGATTCCTTTTAACACTAGCTGTGTTGAGTTCATCTAAGATGAACATTTAGTTTGAGAAATACTTCTTTCTTTGAGGCAACTGACCCTGATACATTGACCCGACTAAGCACATGTAGATATGGCACTTAGGGACATGGTTTAGTGGTGGACTTGGCAGTGTTAGGTTAATGGCTGAATTCGATGATCTTCAAGGCTTTTTCCAACCTTAACCATTCTATGATTCAGTGACTAAGATGAAATTTACTGGGTCTGATCTGAATGATTGCTGAGGAATAAAAAGTGTCATTCATCCCAAAAGATATACGACAAGGCTGATGAATGTTTATACGTATTTTTTAATGGCAGTTGGAGAGAAAGCTTTGATGATTTAGTGTGGAGGAGATGCTTATCTTTTGGGCAGCTGCTGATATGATAAGGCGAATCTTGCTTTAAAAAACTGCTTTATATTATTTAGATTTGCACTGGGAATCCCAGCAAGGCTGGGGTGAAGGATGGGCATTGTGCGAAGTACCCTTTATACATGGGGAAAGATCCGTGCCTGCGAACTTGCTAATCCAAAGAGACAGCAGAAACAGAGAAACCATTTGTAGCCTCTATGTATTTACTTATTAATAAAGCAAGCGATGTAAGGTTTTTTTAGTAATTTGGGCTCTGAAAAGCTGTTGTAAAGGAGCTGGACTGGCAGGCAGCTCCGCCGAGATTTCGTCAGAGTAGCACAAATAAACACAGTTCATCAAACGGATTAACCATAACGTATATTACAGGTACACTTAAGATGTCGCAAAATGAGTGACAGACCCTGAATCAGTTTAATGAAATTCACTTTGCGTGGCAGAGTGGCGGACCCTTTGTTGCAGATGAAGGGAGGTTGGCCATTCCTCAGGGAAGGCTTTTCCTCAGAGGTGTGTGCCGGCGGCGTGCTGCCTTCCCAGGGCTGTGAGGTAGGCTTGTGCCTGTCCAGCACGTTTTTTAACTTTGGTCATTATGGCCCAATATGTAGAGGATCTATGTAAAAACTGCATTTAAAATTAATTTCTTTATTCAGATCAGAAAGTTGAAATAAAGCTACACCTTGCATAATTTTAGCTCTACCGTACCGACTGATCTCTAGCAAAGCAGTAAGAATCCCAAGTATTTAGAACACCAGTCAAATCTATCTTCTACAAAACCCCAAAAGCTGAAACCGGTGCATGGGGAGGCCCTTTGCCATCCTCAGATGGTGGCCACAAACGCAGGTCACTTCTGAGTCTTAAGTACTGAGGCTATCAGGTTCTCAAAGAAGACTTGGCCGCCAGCAGCACGCGTAGAGGAAGGTACTTGAGAACAGGCTGCCCGGCAGACAGGCCTCCCTCATCCTCAGGCGGATCTTATGGGCGCGGGGGAGAGGCTGCCCGGGGTGACGGGCTCCTCAGGGCCCTGGCAGCGATTTCCCGCGCCGCGGCCGCTGCCGAGCGAGCCCGCCGCCGGCGCAGGGCGGGAGCGCGCTGTGAGGCGGCCCCTCCCTGCAGGGCGCTGGAGGCGGCGGCACCGGGGGCCCCTGGGGCGGGCTGAGGCGCCGCCGTGGCGCCCCCGGGTGGCGGGAGGCCGTGAGGGGCCGGGGCAGTGCAGGCTCTCTGCAGGCGGTGCCGAGCCCTGGGCCGCCCTCCCGCCCATTTCTGCACTCAAAGCTGCAGCCTCAAAGCAGAGGTTCTCAGCTTTTTGCCGGCGTTCAGCTCACGCATCTCTTATTTTGCACAGCTTCATGCTCTTCCCTTGTGGTCACTTCCTTGTCCGCCTGTAATTTTCCCATCTTCTCCAAATACACTCACCTCTTCCTTTGTGGCGCAGTATAAAATGCTGTTGATAAACTACATATACTGAATTTTCCTCACCTAAAGATAATTATCCAAAAAGATAACTGGGATACAGCCTATTTTTTTGTAAACTTTGTTCGAAAAGCTTGAGCATTTACATCTGAAAACCAAGTTTAGAACCACGTGGATCTCTGCTTTCTGTTTCTTAACCACAGCTGTGATGTGTGTTCTTGCATATTCTTATGATATGCCTCTAAATGAATAGAATATTATTTTTTTTTCTAAGTAGTTTGTGATTTTTACATGCTAGTGCATTGTTCTAAAATGATCAGGTTCACCTGGTTTGAGTGCATACACAGGGTGGGGGGCTTGGGAGGGGGCTTCCCATTTTGTCAGCTTGGCTTTCTCCTTGTATTGCCTGGATGTTCAGCACTGGATGTTATTGAAAATTGAGGTGAAGGCATTGTTTAGATACTGGACTGTACATACTGACCTCTGTGAGTGTTAAGACCAAAGTGCTTGACCACTCTGCTGGGTCTCTCTCTGGTTACTCTGAACAGTCGTTCAGAGTTGAGTGCTTACCTGGGTAAGGATGGAACCTGCCCGCATCAGACTTTTTTCACCCTGACTTTCACTGCAGATAGTTTTTGCATGTTTGCATTGAATCTCAGCCTCCTCTGTGTCAATCTGCAAGGCTTTGGCATCTCTGGATGTCTGTAAGTAGTTCTCTTAGTTCACCAGATTTGGACTTGTGACACGAAATAGTTGCAGTCCTATGGTATTTTCATTCAGTTTAATCATCTTGCTTTCATGCTCTTCCAGTGTGTAAACAGCTTACCCCTTGGGAATAAATGAATGTCTTTGCTGTTAGTTTGTTTTTAGATACCAATTTGATTGGCATTAGCCTTCCCAGACCTCCTGTGAGGTAGTTTTGCATTCCCAGCTTTAAAATGGGTTTGAATGAGAGAAAGGAGGAATGCATTACAGCCACTGTCAGACATTGCATCCAAAGGAACTTGCTGCCTGTAATTCTGTTTCTGAAGTCTTTTGGAACTGTGTCTGCAGGTGGCCTAGCCCTGGAGCAGGTAAGCTTTGGTCTTTTTTGACTGCAGACATCATAGCATTGTAATTGCACTGTGTGACCTCCTTGGAGCACCTCCATCCTTCCAGGTGGTGACTCTGGAATTACAGGCTTCACCTGTAAAAGAAATAGGCAACTCAGTTCTTCTAGCAACATGTAGATTTTATATCACTGACTAGTAGGTATAAGGAAAAATCTTAGGCTCAACAGATGTTTGCACAGTGTTTCACAAGTTCAGTTTGGTCTTGGAATGGGGAATCCACATCCCAGATATTTTTTCAGAGTGGTGCACCCTCTCTGACTCTTTCAACTCCTTTAATCACTTTTAATTTCCCTTGACAAAGAGGGTCGGTGCCCTAGGGTAGGAGTCATTTTCTGTAGCATCTGTATTTCTTCCCAGTTAACACTGAAGTGTCAGGGGTGAGCAGTCTGCCTGTCTGGGCTAGGCTGGGACCCTCGCCTTTTTCCTCGGTTGTGAAAATGTGCCTGCTTCCAGGGGAGAGGGTAAGGAAACTGCAGTGAACCTAAACCGAAACACTAATGCTTTGCTGGACTTCCCTAACCTTCACCCACTGAGCTGGGCTTTCCTTTGCTGAAATAGATCTGAGATACCAGATAATGTGATCTTGAAGCAATAGGGTGGGGAGGGTATCAAGGTACTCACGTCTCTGTTGCTGTAGTGGTATTCTTTTTCCTTGTTAAATTTCCTTTTTCCTGGTGCTATTCTTTGGTGTAATAAAAGCAGCTGGTCTTCAAACAGAAGAGAAAAAAGTTCACAGTTTCAATAAATAATTTAAAACAATTACAGGTTTTATTTGGACTTATGTGTTTCCTGTTTCTACTGTTTGTGGCAGAGAATAGTGTGAGAGGGATTGTTCAAATAACATACTGCTTTTTCTGTTATCAGTGTGAGCTGGTGGCCTGCTGGGATCCTTTCTTCTGTGCCCTCAGTTTGTTATGGGAGAGAAGCAAGCAGTATTTTTATTTTTTATCTCTGTTTGGTTAAACACTCTGGCATGGGTGGCATCCCTTTTCTCTGTCTTGCAGCCATTTAACAGTAAATTGTTCTTTCATTTCTCTCAGCAGTGCAGTCTGGAAGTCTCCAACTGATTTGTTCTATTTTCCTGCCAGTGCACAATTTCAGAGGCAGTGAGGGAGCAGGTCCCTTTTTGTTTTGGGTAGAGAAACTTAAACTGCAAGACAGTTTCACAGCAATACGTTACATAATATTGCGCAAAGCGAAAAGTAATTAACGTGGAGGTGGGAAAGATGCCCTTACTACTCAGTGCAAAGCCGGCTTGCCTTTCTGACAAAGATAGTTACCTCCTACCTCTTCATTTCCATAAGAGGCTCTCTCAGAATCCCAAAGATAAGAAAAAAATAATTGGAAAATTGTCTTTAATCTTTAGCAGAATCTGACAATACATGCCATAGGTTGGGACTATATTATTCCGTCTCCTCAGCTGCTTACTGTGTATGAACAGTGAGGAAATAAACAGGTGAAAAAAGACCCAGTGCCCCCTCCTCAAAGTTTCAGAGTGCTACATTTATCAGACCAACCATATTCTCATCTCATGCTATACTGGAGAAAGTCTGAAATAACCTGTGAAACTAAGGAGTTTTCCCAGTATGGCTAAAATCACAGTGTCACTGTGCATGGAATTTAGGAAAACTTCATTCTGTCTAGCTGTTGAGTTACAGTGACTATCGAAGGATCCAAAGAGGTGAAGCTCTCCTGGAGACGTTCCCCGCCCAAGAAATGATAGGACTGCTCAGTTTTCTCTGTTATACCCTTTCTGAAGCAGCCCTTCATAAAGAGTTGTTTTGCAGAACTCTGAAGTTAGACAAGGGTATGATAACAAGAACAGTCTGGGTAAGCCTCCTAAGTGGTGCTCATCTGACTTAGACAATGTATAATCATAGATTAAAAATACCCTGAGCTTGGTTACATCCTAAAAATACTATTCAAAGTTCTTAGCAGCTGCTACTAGAAATAGTTTACTATTGGCTGGGCGGTACAGTAGAAGCTGAAAATGTAAAGACTAGGTATCTCTTTTTCTTTTAGATTTTCATCATGACTTGAATACTCTGTGTTCAGATTAATAATTTACAAGCGCTTGCTTATTTTAGGCTGTTTATAAGGATTGAAGTGGCAAGTGAAAGGGAGTAGGGAATGTGGCATACAAAAGGTACTGTTCATTTATGTTGATTGGTTACGCAGGTTTTCCTGCAATATTTTGCAGTTCTGACTACTTCATCTTAGACTACAGAGAGTTTGGAGAAGAGAGACTAACATGATCTATACTGGAAACACATGATGAAAGACTAAACCCCCCCGGGATTATCATTTTAGGCTCTATCCTTCATCCCCTTTCTGTGTCATATCAGTTGCTAAAATTATAAGTGGTATAGAGAAGATGGATAAGGACTATCTATTTTCTTTCCTCTTCAGAAAAATACCAGGGCACTCAGTTAAATACAAGTCATGGGAAAGCTGTAGAGGGAAAAAATGAGAATGCTTGGTTAGATTTTGAAACTCATTGCAAAAGGCTTTTGATGAAATCAAGAAATTAATGAAATGAAGAAATTGAGTCTGTGAGACTAATCTATCCAAATGCTTAGTTTTAGTGAAATTAGAAAATGACTGGTTTTGAAGTCCTGGGTATTAAGTGAGAGGGTTATGCTTAGACACTATCTTGAGGGCATCGCAAGACTGAAGAAAGGGAAGGTGCTATAGCTGCATGCAGTATTGCATTTTTTTTTAAAAAGAGTTAAGATTATATGCTAGTAAACAGTTTATAGATGTCTGTACCATGACCAGCCCTGGGTGTGGCACCTGTGCTTCTAGGACTTTCCAGGTCCGAGCTGCATTTCTTCCTGAAATAAATCCCCAGAGATGCAGTTAGGCCAGTATTTTTTCTGCAGATTGCCAGTCCATGTTCTCCCCTTGAGTGGTCTTCATGTTAGCTTTCTTTCTGGAACCCTGAGAGCTATGCAATTGCCTGCATCACAAGAAATGCAGTCCTAGGGGTTTGTTTTTCTCCAGAAACACTTTCTGTGTCCTTTTAAAAGTTCAGAGAATTGTCACTAGAGTATTTGGTGCAGTATTTTTTTTTTGTCTGAAAAAATCTGTATGTCTTTTGCTTTTCTTTTTAAAGTTTGAGGTTTTGCTTTTCATTGTAAGAACTTAGTTTAAAATCCAGAAAAGCTACAGATTATGTATTTATATTTTTATATAAGTATTTACTTTTTATAGAAGTTTTTTTCTTCTGCGATTGTTCCCCTAAGACCAAATTGGTGTATGTATTTTGTAAATGCCACTTACACAATTTTTTCCATATGACAGATCTTTCAAAATGTGTTGTGCTCTTCACAGGTGTGTGTGTTGTGAACACAAATCCACTTTACTGGTAGATGTCCTATAATCCTCTCAGTTGCCAGCCCCCTAAATTCACTGAAGTAAACTGTATGTTGTCTGGGCAGAAAGTGCTTTTTGTATGCAGTAAAAACAGACAACGGCAAGCATGCTAATCACCTTAAAGAACGTATTAGCCAGTCATTGGTTATGGGGCATTCTGAAGGAGTAGCATCATTAATCTTGTTACCACCTTCAAATTACATTCACCTTTTGCCTGTGGAAAAGATGCTTCTGTTTGCAGAGCATAGCCGTGTTGTGGACATGTGTGGACATGCATGTGGCGTACTTCACATCAGGAGCGAAGTGGCTGAATGTGCTGGTAAATGCCTGCTGCTCAGCACTCTATGGGCAGCTGCACTTGCCTGCTGATTCCTCTTTGTGCAGGGGCTGTAGGGGTGATGGTACTCCATAGGAACTGGGTGCATAGGGTGAACTTATCAGCTGAAGGCTTGCATGCCTCCTGGCACTTGCTGGCAGTCTGAAGTGTGTCTTGGTAGTTGGTGAGTTCTTCAGTCCCCTCCTAGGTTTCCTTTCTCTTTCAGTGCAATGAGGAACATGTGCTCCAAGCTACATGAGACATTTAATTTATATCTTCTAGGATTAGGAAGCTCGGCAAGCCCACCTTGGGTAGTTGCTGGTACTTTGAAACAGTGGTACCTTCATTGTCTTAGTAGCATTGAAGAGTTTTCCATGTAGGGATTCTAAACTTCCATATGCCATCAAATGAAGACTAACTGTGAACTTAGAAGAAGAAAATACAAAGTGTATTTCAGTTACTTACACGATCTTGTAGAGGTTAAGTCTGCATGGAATTATGTTGTATGAAACAGTTTTAGAAACTTCCTTTTAGCTACTGATCTGTACATACAATGTTTGCATCCTATGTCAGATTAATTGATGTTGCTAATACTAGAGGTGAAATGAACAAGCTTGGAAATGTTGACTTACCTTTGATTTTGCAAGTAATGTTGGTGAATGTAAGGGGCCTAGAATTACAGACCTGTAAAGCAGACGTAAAGTTTTCCATAATCTGTCACTGACTTTTGTTTGAGACGAATGGTTTTTTCCAGACTATTTCTGTTGTGGAATTACTTATCTATTCTTTTCATATCTCTTCCTTAAACACTGTCCAGTGTTCTGGTTGATTTTGTTTTGTTTACTTATATGTAAATTATAAGTACGGTTAGATTGCCATACTGTTCTAGCCCAGGGAAAGCTGCCTTTAGTTGCAGATAATGCCAAAAGATGTCTTTCCTGCTAGCAAAATATTTGTAAGATTTGGGGTATTTTTCAAATAAGTTAAGTTTGCAACACTCTCTGAGATTTATTTGAGTGAAAGAGTATAGACGTTACATCTGCCATTTGTATGTGTTTCTTCTTACTGCAGTCTGTTTCTAGCCTTGCAGCAGAGTAGAAGCTTCCTAAGAGCTGTGACCGTGGTACACATACATCATTACAAGTAGCTGCAATTATCTGACTTGATGTTCTGAATAATTGTTCTCTAAAGTATATTACATAAGGTAATCAGTAATATCTTATCTGTTCCTTTTTTAAAAAATATTGAGATTCTGTTTTTTAAACCATTATGTTTTATTTCATATTCAAATGAGAGTAAGAAGATTAACTTCTTTATTTTTGCAGCTGCATGCAAATGAATAGTATTTCCTTTACCAAGTATAAAGGGGATTTGGCAAAAGGCAGACTGTACAGTAGCTGCACGGTTAGGTGACAGATGAGACTGACATGAGGAAGTTATTCTATTTTTTAAAAAATTCTTTTTGTTTTAAACCTTGTATCACTTATATCCTCTTTATTTTTGGTTTGTGAGTAATCATCAAAGTGGTAAATGAAAGAGGCCTGAATTTTTCTGGACTCTTTATAGTGTGGACTCCATAGCTGTAAAAGACTTAAGACGAAAAAAATTTCCTCTTTTAAAGAGTGTAACCTTTCCCCAGTATTTTTTAACTGCCGTAATTTTTTTTTTTTTCCATTTCGAAAGTTCAAAAGTGTGGGAGTTATGAAAGTTGTGTGTTTATAATTTTTTTGTTGTTGTTTTGAAGGCACTGTCACTGCAGTATAAAAACTAAAGAAAGAACAGACACCAGAGTTTTACTATACAGTTAAGTTTGAAAAAGTCACAGAAGAAGCCACGGTAAAACCTTACAACTTGTACGGGAGAAACAGTGCATAAATAGGCAAATAGATGGGGTCGGCTAAGGAAAGGAAAACCAGAAAGACTTAGGAATATTCCCTTGCCTCTTGGCTGTCTGGTTAAATTAGGCAGATATTGTTTATGTGGCTTTGTGTCTGTAGTGCCTAACATTTTTTATCTTGTCTAGAAAATTCACCTGATGAGTGAAGATGTGCAAGTTTAATGGCAGATTTATAAGACTTTACTTTCTGCTATTAGAATTCCCTTGCCCCATGGAGTTCCCAGAATGCCCGTAACAGGGATGAGGATTAGACGGTTGTCAGCATCACTTTTCTTCATTTCAGAACAACTGACTTGCCATTGTTGATGACTCTGACTTTTCTCTCTCATTTTAAAGATTTAAATAATTGGCATATTTTAATTAGAAGAAATGCAACTTGCTTTAATCCATTGCTACTGAAGCATATAACTGTTATCAAGTGTGTAGTGTTAATATTTATGTGCAATAATATAGATGAGGCTGAGAGAATATTTATAAGGCTGTGTGTATTTTCTCCACAAGATCTTAGGGTATTTTGCAGGATTTGGATTTTAAAACTGAAAGCTGCTTTGAACAAATTTGGGTACTCTGGGAGTTTGATGCTGTGGTGACGATGCTGTATGAAGTTTTAAGGGAGTAGAGAAGAGAGCAGCATTTTACAAATGAAAAAGCTGGAGTACTAAAAATTTAGGTCAGTAGTTGCAAATTATATTTTCATCCATATGTGATTTTTCTTTGAATTTTGATTTAACTGAAATGGAATGGTAGGGGTGGGCCTTAAAAGAACTGAAAAAAAACTTGACTAATGTCTTTGGTGTACCTACTAAATTTGGGTACAATAGTTTTTGGTGCCTGTTTCAGATAGTTAGAATTTGATTTTTGACAGGTGACACAGAGACCACCTTTAATCAGGCAAAGCAAGAGATTCAATGATTTTCTTGGAAATTTTGTTCCCAGTTCTGTTGGCATCCCTGTCTTGTTCCTTTACCCCCACTGTGTTGCCTGTTTGAAGCAGTATCAAGGACGGTCTTAGAGATGTGAATATGGTGTTATATTTAGTGTGCTTTCCAGGCAAACTTCTCATTCAGTCCTATATAAACATTCACTTACAGAAAAAAAAAATAATGGTTTAAACCAAATGTTTTAAAGAAGTATAGACTATGGATCTACATCTGCCAGCCTTTGTTTCTGAATAGATAATTCCTACTCAATTGAAACGGTCTCTCAGAAATATCCTAAGATGAATCTGTAGTCGTGAGCAGGGTTACTCATCAGCTTTACCTGAACACTTGTTGAATATTGTAAGATGAAAGGTGGAGCAGCATCATGTGTTTTCCTTAATACAGATGTACCTGACAGTCTCCTTTTTTGCCAGTGGAGATGATAGGGTACAAATGAGTTTGAATTTGAAACACAGTAGCAGTGCTTAGAAGAGGTTTTAGAATTGGAGACCTACTAGCACATTACTGATGCAACGGACTGGAGGAAAATAAAAAGTTTTCTCTTGAGGCCTCATCATGATGAATAGCAGAATAGCATGTTAGTTTTCCCAGGCTTGCTCTTCCCTTCCTTGTTTAGTCTTCTCAAGAGGAGAAAGTTACTGTGAAGTACTGGAGTACCAAAGCCAGCCAGTCAGTCTGGAAGCAATACTTCTAACAAGTGTTTGCCTGCCCATTGACAAGGCTAGAAACAGACTATAATAATAAACAGACGTGATATGGGAAGGAAGACATAAAAATCACTCCAGTACACAGAACACATTACTCTGAGCGTTTTGTTTTTAGCTCTCACCAAGAAAATGCTGTAAGGAATATGACAGATGTTTGGCCTATCAATGATAATGATGTTGGATATTTGTCAATTATACTTCAAAAAATTTAAAGATATTTGTCTTCTGTTCTCTGTGAATCTCTTCTATCAATGTTCTCATCACATCGCTTCTTATGCAATTTTTGTAATGCAAGGCAGTCTCAGATGACTCATCCTCGAGTGGGCTTGGGCAAAGGCGAAAGGGGATGCCTGCCTGGACTTCTGCAGGGTGCACTCTTGTCCCTGTGTCAGGGCTGAAATGGCATTGCAGTGCATCAGTGAGCTCATCGGAAATCAAGTTTCTGACTGCACTGAAATTCCTGAAACCATTTCAGCAATCTCAGATGTGGTAGTTATTATTTGTTTGCCTATTCCATATATAACTGTTTGCTGTACTTTTAGATGTATCACTGAATAGTTTATAGGTACGATAGGCTCTGATTACTTAATTATGGTACTTCCCACTTCTTGTTTCAGTGTTGCAAGAAATTGCTAGCTTCTAGTCTTAAGCATTACAGTGTGCTTATACAGTTATTGCATGTGCCAGTTTGGTTCCTTTTGTTTTGTTACAATTTTACTGGTAGAAGTCATCCCACGCAAGACTGTCTTCTTTCAACTTGTCTTCATTAGGCTATGCATTTGAATACAAGCACATAGAACGCTCAGCAAAGTGATAGGTCACCTCATTCTTAGCTCTTCTTAGCTTTCCTTTTCCTCCCTCTCCGTCTTCAGGGTTTTTTTTTTTGTCGTGAAGGGGGTAGAAGTACCTACCTGCATGTTTTTGAAAGTCAGCATTTTACTACTTTTTATTCTATGAAAAAATGTAGATGGACAGTAAAACAAAGAGGAAAAAGTTGTTCATGGTTAAAAGTAATTCTTTCGTAGTTCATTATTTTCAGACAATCTGTTGTACTCTCAGGGTATGGATTTACCCTCAAGCAGTACTGTTCTACTACTGCATTTGCAAGTCTTATCCAGCAGGTTCTCTGAATGTGAAACCCCTGCTGCTCACCAAAATGGAAGTTTCACGTATCAGGACTTTGTGTCAGCCTACTTCATATTCCACTAAAGGTTGCAAAGTTCTTCAAATTCTTTGGGACAAATGGTGCTACATGTGTAATTCAGAGAACAGCATGGATGGCTGGCGTACATTCTGTAATGCAGCATAAAGTTAGGTCTGTTCCTCCTTCATCTCCTGCGTGAGTGTTACAACAGAACTTTTAGGAAACCTACAATTAAAGAAAACAAAGCACTTTTAAGGATTTATATGTTTTTTGTCAGTCTAAGACTGTGGTAGACCAAAGGTCAGTAAAAACAGCTGTTGTTTTCCAGTAGATATTTGTTTTAACGTGTGAGAGAGAGCAATGATGTACCCAAGTCTCCTCAGAAAGTCTGGCAGAGCTGGGGTTTAAGTTCAGACATCCTGGATGCTGTTGGAGGCTTTTCATTACCACCTCCTTCTTGCTGTACCATGCTTCACTCTTGCTGCCTTCCTGTTCAGAGCTGTGTGCTGTTAGTAAGCTATGTACTGGTAGTATCTGCACTTCCATAACAACACATAGTGAAGTAATGTTTAACATTACTTCACAGTCACCTCCTTGGGCTTAAACACACTCAGACATGCATGTATATTGCAAACCCATAGTAATTTAAATAGGTGGCAACGTAAGGACAAATTCTCCTGGGTTTATGCTATTTCAGGTTTCACTGACAGTACAGCTCAGTCTCTGGCGTCCCAAAGGTTTACACTCATCTGAATTTCAAAGTCACTGGTGAAGTGTTCAGTTAACACACCAGGCTGATTTTCTTTAGGAAGTCAGTCTTAGGCCGATTTGATCAGTGGAATGCTGCTGAACTCCAGCGCTCACTGTCTTGCAGATGCACAGGGGATAAATACAGATTCTGGGCACATATGAGGAGACTGCTCTTCCAATTAGGCAAAAAGGTTGGCTGACTAAGACTGTTCTTTAGTAATGCTGTGAGAGTAGAAGGTGACTTAAAAATCGTGATACTAGGGAAGATGTGATATTTGAGAAAGTGGGGGATACTGCTTACAGCTTGTTGTGGAAAATATTAGGAAGATGCTTGGCAAGCAGCATGAGTTTCTTCTCAGCTTGTTTTGCCTCCCATCTGTCTGCTTGACTTTGTTCCACTCTGCAAATGTAACTTCCTTGCATTGTCAGCTGGTGAAAGGGTGTTTGAAGGAAATGCTTCATCAAAACTTCATTACACGTTTAGGGGGAAATGGCAAGAGCAGTACATCTGTCAAAACAGGTTATTCCTGTCCCCAAATGAGGCAGCTGGCAACCCTGGTTGTAAGGAAAAGTCTCAGTGCTCAGTAGCTGCTACCTCTGATCCTTGAGCCTACTTCCAGCTCTGAAGACTTTTGTGTAAAATGCAAGCCGTTTGGGTTCATTGCTTTGAGCTCCTTCTGCAGCCTCCAAGTGCAGTATGTTGTCTGCACTTGAGGAGAAGCTGAGGGCTGTCGAGTGCGGCTCAAATCACAGCTGGCATCATCCACAGCATTCAGCTGCGATTGCCTTTGGAGTGAGGCCTGACAGATGCGTCACTTGCTTTTGCTGCTTTTTCTGGTGTGAAGGCATGGTGCCCTGTTACTTCTGACACACTGTGTTCATTGTCCCTCACTGACCTCCAGCCACAAGCTGACTTTTTCAGGGGACTGGGGGTGGGAGAAAGGCTGTACCTAGCTATGGCTAGGGTTGCTCAGGCTTTTGCTGCCAAGTATTCGTGGGAAATAATGAACAATTCCCACTTTTCTGTAACGCTGTAATTGGAGATGGTACTGGGTATGCTGTCCCCACATGCATCAGTAAAGTCACCAATGCAAAGACAGCTCTGCTAATGAGATTCAAGAGATAGTGAAGTTGGATGATAGAAGGATTTTAGATATGACAGATACGTTAATTGTTTGCTGCTCCTGTCATTGGCCTGAAACCTTCCTGGGAAGTTATAATGGCTGAGAAACTTTGTAGATGTCAGAGCCCTAGAGAAAAAGCTAAAATATATGAATGGAGCAATGGAAGTGTTTTTCCAAGCGTTCCAGTGGTAATGTATCACTTTCAGAGATTACTAGGCTATTTTCCCTTTATCTGAAACAGCGAGTTTTACAGCCATGGTTGTGCTGCTGTTAGGAGCAAGAATATAACAGCCTTGTGCAAGAACATGTTATGTTTCAGGGGCCTTAGTGTAAAGACCAGGAAAATAATGCCAGAGTGTTTGTTTCTTTCCAGGTGTTCTCCACCCACATAGTTTGACATAGTCTGATGGAGAGACATAGGAACAATTAATCCAAATTAAATAAAGAAGTGATTTCAGAGTTGAAGGGGCTCTGATTGATCTTAACTTATTCTTGTAATGAGCCAACTGAAATTGATTAAGGTCACTCTTACGAACAAGAGTGTCCACAAAAGGCTTTAAAGTAGTTCTGTAGTCCATTTCAAAAGTTAATTTGAATTAATTTTCTGAAATGTCTGCAGGCAGAAGACCCATTACAGTGTACGTGTAAAGACTGCAAGCACTCAAAAATAAATCTACCTGGTGACACATCCTCAGTACCACAGTACCTAATTGCTATAAAGAGGGAGGCACCGCAGTATCCCAGTGGGCCATGTCCCCAGTGTCCAAGTCTCGCCTCTGTGCAAAACTATTGCCTGGAGCCTGCACCAGGGACTAGGACTCCTTCTAAACCTGGTGAATTTTTACCTGCCTCCTACTCCCAGTGCAGTAATTTACATTTGCTTTACTCTGGCTCTGATGCAAGCCATCTTCACCCACAGCTGAGAGAGCAAGCCTTTAAACACTTTTTCCAACGCTTAAGACAGAATTATTCTGTGGTTCAGCTGCTGGATGAGACCAGTGCCAGGTTCCCCAAGGAATGAATGCACCACCTGGCCAACGAGCTCCAGTTGTCTGGCTCTGTGCCTTGAAGGCTTCCTGTACTGCCAGACCTTGCCAGTTAGTCCCAGCATGTAATTTTTTTCTTGTTGCTGCAGTTCTTATTAGTGACTCAGCCAAGATTGTTTTGAAGAAGCTCTATCTCCTTTTTAAATTCAGAAAGGCTGTGAAAAAGGAGGAAAGGTTGGGTGCATGGGAACTGCTCTGAGCTGTTTGTAATGTTCCCTTTCTAAATTACAGCTGGAGTATCACTCATGCTCTGCCTGTGCCACTCTGCCACATGGAAAAATTGTTTGAGAATATTCTGACGGACTCCTTTCTCTGCTGGTTGAAGTAGGATGTTTGTTTGCGCAGATCTTCAAATTCAGGGCCCTGTCATACGGTATTATTAAAGGGTTGTGCTGGTCACGGGCGCTAATTCAGCAGCACAGGAGATCCCTTTTATACTCAGAGCTGCCTAGAAAAGGCCTCTGCTTTTATGGAGTAATTCTAAGGGATATGCAGAGGTGGTTTTGTATCTTCGGCCTTCTCAGATGCTAAGTGTCATGACTTCCCAAGAGCCACAGTCCCTTGCTGTTGGATTGATTGTTTCCACAATAGTACTGCTGTGGAATAGGACTGTAAAGAGATACGCCGCAATGAGATGGTGAGTTAGGATCACAAATGAAGAGCTGCTCTGCATTGTTACAGGGACTACCAAGTCATTAAATACTCTGGTACTTCAAAGCCTTGCTTGTGAAGCTGTAGCTGGGGTAAAGACTGAGCCAATGCATAAGGGTTATATATGGAAATTGTCCAGGAGCTGAAGTCAGTGTAGACTGTGGCTGCCCGCTAATTAAGTTGTTTTTGTTGCTGCAGTGCCTGGGATGTGTGCTGGCAGGCTGTCAGCAGCTGCTACGTGCCAGCAGTGGTCCGGGCCGGTTAATGCCTCTCTGCTTTCTCCCAGAGCATGGCGGTGCTTGCGTAGGTGATTCTCATACTGTCCTGAGGACAGCTAAATCCTTTCTTACGTGTTTCAAAGGCGGAGACATTTGTCCCCAGTTCTGGAATAGATGCTGTCATCTCAGAACACAGCGTTGTTTTTTCTAGTCCTCTGGTGGGGCAACCAGGGACATAACCTGGAGGTCACTTGGACTGGCAACAATGCCAGCTTGTTTGTCCAGCCCTAGTTTGTGAGGCTGTGAGTATTTGTTTGCAGGGACCTTACTGCTCCAGTGTGTAATAGGGTTTATGCAAGGGAAGAAGTTTTAAGTAGGAATTCATTTAAGGGAAGATTTGGAGCCATCTTCTCCAAGGGTAGTTTTTTCCTTAAATAGATTTTTTTTTTCTCCTGAGCTGTAAACAAGGGTTGTCACTCAGGCAGGTCTGGAACATGCATTTCAGCTACTTTTGAATAAGCATCTATATTATTTAGTTCTAGTGCAGAACAGTTACCTACCTCTCCAAGGCACTGGAGCCATTTGAACTATTTCCAAGGTGTTTCCAACTCATCTCCCATCAGATTGCCTTACAATAGTTTTCTTCATTGCATGGATTTAAACTTATGAGAAGATGCCTTTAGGTTTCGGTTGTGTTTGTGTTGGAGAGGAGCACGTATTCTGCAATGGCAGAGCTGAGTAGGAAGCAGTACCTTCTAGTGATCCAGGATTTTTCATCTGCTTTAACTACATTATATGCTCAAAGTTTTTTATTTTTTAAACAACTTCAACAGGACAGGCTTTTTTTCTGGTTTTGGTGTGGTTTTACCCAAAAGTAACACTGTTTGCATAAAGCAGCAGTGTTTAATTTCTGACAGTGTGACTAAAATGCTTATCAGGACATAGGTACTGCTGATTATTCCTAGTATTACATCTTTTTTTCTATTCTTACATGATTATAATTGAAGTGTCATAGACTTACAGAACGGTTTAGGTTGGAAAGGACCTTAAAGATCATCTAGTTTGAAGCTCCCTGCTGTGGGAAGGGATGTTCCTATACTAAGCTCCTGTGTTTAGTTTGGAAGCTGCTTGTACTCTCATATTTGCTAAAACTGGCTTTTTGGAAAACGGGATTCTCATTCTTGAGTTCGAGGAATTACTGCTTTGCAAATTAATTGGTGATAATAGTGAAAAGTATGTCTGTGATTGCTGAAACAGATGACTAGGAAGTGAGGGGGGAATTGGTATGGTCAGATCGGTTGGAGATTTTAAAAAACAGTTGTATAAGGTATTCTGGTGCCTCTTGGAACAGGATATAGGTGGCCTGGAGGTGAGGAAAATTAAAGTCTCATCTTTGGATACAAAATGACCTCTTTTAAATTTAGAGTCTAAGGCACAATACAGCATTCAAGGTTTTTTGGTTTTGTTTTTTTAATTGATGGTTAACACCACAGTTTATTAGTATTTTAGGCTGATGAAGAAAGAATAGTAATTGTAAGTTTAGTCCAGACATCACCAAGATAATTTTCCTGGCACTGAAAAAGCATGAGAACAATTCTAAATGCACCTTTAAATACACAATAAAATTAAGCCTAGCAGTGAGCCAGAGTTTAAGGTTAAAAATAGCATTCAATCTGAAGCTGAAAATAGTTCTGAGCTGGAAAAATTAGTGACACTATAATAAAGTTATCTGGAAACTGAGCTTCCAAGAATATGTGATCCATGTAAAGGTGTCTACGTAAAAAGGACAAATGGTCAGAGTGGAACAAAGGATTTGTGTTTCCAGTGTAGGTGTCTTTAAGGTATGCGTTATCCAGCCTTTCAAATCTCTGATCAGAGACACGTACTCTAGGTGGAATTTGTTTTGAACTGCCTTCTTTGGCAACACAGTTGACCTTGAGTTAGGCTTCTGATTCCCTTTAGCGTACACAAACAACCTGCTAAAAGGCCAAATGATTTATTGGGTGGGTTGGGAGTTTTTTGGTTTGGTTTTATGTCACTTTTGATATATCATGGAATGAATGTGAAACTCATGATAAAAATTAGTAGAATTAGTGTGTGAGTGTCATCAGGGTGCATAAATTGCTCACTAAGTGTTTGGTGAAATGCCAGCTAAATCTTATTGGCTTGTATTATTTTTTGTTCATAAAATTGTTCCATGGGTTCTCAGATGCCAAGGGGTGGAATTGTTTTCTGATTCATCTGTGGTGGATGGCTAACTGTGACAGCTCATTCTTTAAATAGAAGAAAGAGGCCACATTTTAGCTGCTTTCTGTTCTTTGCAGGAGAGTGGATTAATTAATAACAAGAGAATGAGGTGTTAAAAGGCTTTGCTGGTATCCCTTTAATGAACATAATAGGAAAAAAATGAACAGAAGGAGTAACTTGTTACTAGTAGTACAGGGGAGAGGGAGGAATTCCCAGCTAGTGACCCAAGTGTGATTGTTTCCATTTGGGATGCATGCATACGCACACCTTGGGCTTCTGAAATGATGAAACATCTTTTCTTACCACAAACAACTGGTAAGTTTCACCCAGCAGCGATCGCCCTTTAACCTGTTCTGCCTGGACTTTGGCGTGTAACAGGTGTGCAGCTTTGAACTTGAGTGTGCTCGCTGTTCTCCAAGCCAGTGCACAAAGAAATTGATCTCATATAGCGTATTTGCAGCCAAACTGGGGATTACAGACCAAAAAACTACAAAGTTTGTGAAAAACTGGCTAGCCCTTCAGGCTCAAAGTATTAATGTTTTGAAGTCCAATTAGCAGCCTGTGACAAGCAGTGTTACCTCAGGGCGTGATGCTAGAGTTACTGGGGTTCAACATCTTCATCCGTGACCTGGGTGGTGGGGCAGAATGCCCCCTTAGCATGTTCACAGGTGGCATCAAGTTGGCAGAAACAGTCAGTGCACTGGAGGGAGAGCGGGACTGCCATTCAGAGGGACTGAAGCAATCTGGAAGAATGGGCCAGCGGGAAACTAGCGACGTTCAGCAAAGCCAAATGCAGTTTTGCACATCGGATGGGGTAACCAAGCAGACTGAGAGCAGCTGGCCAGCTAGCACTTTTTCAGAAAAGGACTAGTGGGTCCTGATGGACAGCTTGAATATGAATAAGTATGTCTTTGTGACACTGAAAGCTTATTGCAGAGTGGAGTAAGGTTTACAAGATTTGAAAAATGTAGCTGGCAGATCAAGGGGAGTGATTGCTCCCCTCTGCTCAGCACTGAGGCCTTCCTCTGGAATGGTTATCAATTTTTTCCAGTTTCACCCCGACCCTCCTGTGGAAGAAATACACTGACAAATGAGCAACTGCAGCAGAGTGCTGCTTAGGGAACCAGGTTTTGTAGGCCTGGGGAAGAGAAGGCTAGGGGCAGACACAGTTGTTGGCTTCAACTACCTGAATGGATCCATGTTTTCTATATGGCCCACTTCTCTGACTTGGTGCGTAGTGGAAGGGTGGAAGACAGCAGTCACAAATTACACCAAGAGAAATTCCAACTAAATAGAAGGAATTTTTTTTCACAATGTTTCTGAGCCCTTGGTAGGGTTACCTGGAGAAGTTGTGAAATCTTAGGAGATTTTCAGAAGTTGATGAGAAAAGGCCCTGAGCAGCTTGATCTCGTTTTGAAAGCAGCCCTGCTTTGGGCAGAAGGTTGAACTAGAGATTTCCAGAGGTCCCTTCCAGCTTGATTTATCCTGTGCTTCTCTTTTAAGACTCTGGGATTCTGATGGCAGTAGACTGCTGAATGTAGGGGCTCCTGCCCTTCAGCAAGGCAGTCCACATGCTGCAGGCTGCAGTCGGTAGGCACAGGCTGTACTTTCTTTAGGCTGAAATCTTTTCATCCTTACTCATATCTGAAGGGCACATTAAGTATATCAGTGGGCTGCTTGTAAAATAAAGCACTAGCCATAAGGTAGAATCTGGCACTGGAAGAGTTTCAGCATTCACATAAGCAATGATCTCCTTTTCCATCCCCCCAAGCATTGCTCTTGCTTGTCGGGGCTCTTCCTTTTAATCTTTCCTCCTGATGCTGGATGACCTGACAAATAAGTGATGGTCAACGTGATTTTCTGTATCTTTGGTCTCTTGTCCCACATGTGAAGTTCTGGCTGGAATTCTGCTTACTCTAGCAGAAAATTTGGTCAGAACGGAGAAAGGAGCTGCGCTCAGATGAGCTCCCTGTGCTCCTAGTGTGCAGTTTATAATGCATGGGGCAGTGAGTAACAGCAGTAGCAGTGTGGAACTATGGATTAGATATGGCAGGTAGCAGTGGATGTGGTTCTCATTTTCTTTCCTCCGAAACACAGAAAATAAAATAAACAGAACCACTGATTCTGTGAGGCATCCCTTACGCATTTCAGCTAGAAGCAAATGCCAATGTCCTACTCCTAAAGAAAACATGCAGGTATAAAAGCATATGAATGTGACTTAAAAGAAGAATAAACCTCCCTTTCTTTTGACTAAACATCCTCTATCAGTTTTAATCCTGCATATTTCTAAGTGTTTAACTTTATTTTAGTTTATTTCTTTATTTTATTGGTTAGATAAACTGAGTGCAGATACTCGGGAGGTCTGTCATGCTAGCACTTTGTTTTCCCTACTTACCATAACAAAATAATAAAAACAACAATAAAACTCCAAACTTTTTTACACAGTTTCACTGGTGGTGAACATCCCGATATGTCCAGTAAGGCTATGGACTAGACAGGTGTTGAATTTAAGGTTGTAAAAAACCCCTTTTGTTTAGGTTTCTGTGTCACCTTGCTTTAATCACAGCGGTAAGAAATTTTCTTGGTCTAGAGTCACATCTTGTATGTAGTAATTCCAGGGGTAATAACATTTTAATGAAAGAATTTTTAATATAGTCCAATAGGCCATGATAAAAATTGCCTTGCAGAAGGAGAAAAAAGAAGTTATAAGGCATCACTTGAATTATTCCAGTATTCTTATCTATCAACTGTGCTTTGTACTTAGAGCACATGGAGGAGTACAAAAGCCTTTAACTGTTTCAGATTTTCCCCTTTAGCAAATTTTTGAGCCTTGGTCTTCAGATATATTGGTAATTTATATAAGTGACAGTTACCATAGGAGAGACAATTATATTTTTTAGTTGGACTATATTGTTCATTTGGTCTCATTTTTAATACTGCCACCAGACACATCTATACTTAAAACAAACAAACAAAACTGAAAAACTGCCTTGTGGGTTCCTGCCTAGAGTGTTCTAAGATACCTAGGTTCTCTGCCTGGCTTTGCTACTGATTGGTGGTGTGCAAACTTAGATGAATTAATCTCTTCTTTCTATGTCCTAATTTTGTCTCCTGACCATGGTTATCTCACCTGGTCAGAATTTAATTGGGACAGGAATGTTACTATGTTTTTTACAGATCTTAGCGCAGTAGTGTCTTACCCTTGGTAGAATCCTGTAGATATTACTGAAATAAAAATGAAAATGGCCACACATCTTGTTTTTTCCTGAAACAATGCTGTGGTTATTCTTGAAATGCAGAGTATGTCAGCTGAGTTGAACACTCATTTGAAGACATTCTTAAGGATAGAACTTAACTAGTGTTCTTTTTATTCTGGGTACAGAATGCTTTTGACCTGAATTGGGTCAGCAGAACAACTTAGTGCAAGATTGACTGACGAGGGGTCCTGTTTTGAAATGGTAATATAAAACAGGGCAAATGAAATACAGACAGCTTTGTAAGCTTGAATATTGTTCTTGAGAAATTGCTAGTTAAGGTGGAAGAGATTCCAGTTCATACCTGAGTTGTAAGGTAGACAAGAGAGACAGGCGTTTGCTAATGAAGCGTACTGGTGACACATTTGGGAAGTGTATTCAGCGTTGAGTGGGGATTAGCATACTATACAAACTGTAGAAAGAGGTTGAAATCCAGTTTTACTAAGTAAGAAACCTCTGTGTGCTTGGGGACCGAAAAGAAAGGGGTTTGCTGTACAGTAGGAGTCTACCAGTGGGGGAATGACTGTAAGAGAAGAATGTTGATGCCTTGTTTGAAGGCAGGATGGTGATGAGTAGGTCTCTAAACAAGGTTGTGTTGCTTCAACCTAACAAAAGAGAAAATATACCTGTCAGGACATACATCCAGAAGTATATGACACTTGTGAAGGAAAAAGAGCCATTTTAACTAATGTCTTCCTAGAAAAAAAATAAAGATGTGAATACTATTCTGCTACTGACAGAATGTAAATATTTTCCTTTTCCTTGAGGACTGTTTGACAACAATCACAGTTGTAACAAACTTGCATCAAAATTGGGACCGTTCAAAAAAATCTGTCATAAAATTTTTAAAGGCAATGACTGAAATCACATCAGGATTTCAGTACGTAGTACATCATTTAGTAGCTCCCCAGAACTGAGGGAGAAAAGATGGCAAGGGGTTAGGATTCAGTTTGTCAGCTGGTATAAACTGATTCCTCCACTAGCATCATCTTTCTGAAAGAGAAAGGGTGGGGATTTTTAGTGTCAGAGAGCAAAATTAACCATAACTAGCTGAGGATCTGGCCCACTGGTATTTATTGTAAAGATCTGTTAAATGCCAGCCTCTGACAGTACTAAAAGTCACTCTTAAGCTTAACACGCTTTCCTTCTGAAAGAAAAAACATTTGCTTAACCAACAAGTTGCCAATAAAAAACAGAATTATAGAAAAGTTAATTAATGGGATGATTTTAATAGGTCCTATTTTGTATCTTGGCAACAGAGAGCTTATGACAGTCAAGTGTCTGCCAAATGTTTTATCTTCATGTTATCCATTTGTGATCCATTGCCTGGCGTCTGAATTACAAGCCAAGTAAGGGGAAAACAATCAGTATCAGCAAGTTCCCAAGCTGCCTTTGAGTGTGGAAAGTGAGGAAAAGCAGAGGGAGGTTGCACGTTATTGTAGCTTTGCAAACACTTAGCTTAGCTTAAGGAAAGGCAAAGTTGTTAAGTAAATCTTTAAATGAAGTGTAATGGGAGACTGCCATTTTAGTCTTAGAAACTATTTAAAGCTCAGTGTATAATAGCTGGAATATTTGCATTTCATGCAAGTGTACGTTGAAATCCCAGTAGAATTGACTCAGCCTCCTTCCTTCCTGCATGGATATGTTGGGGAGCATGCAATTTACTCCTTCTCTTTGCCTTCTGATAATGATTGTAAGGACAAGGATGCCTGGGCTTTTTCATCAAGGCTGTCAGTAGCTCAATGTGTGACCTCAGAAAATAACTTGGCGTCTATGTGGGTGGAATTTTTAAAACTAGCTGCCTAAAATTAGACATCTAAAAATAAACAGCTTGTACTCTTGCAGATGTAAACTCTTGTTTCAGATTATTTTCTTGGAAAAATTTGGCTTCTGTGTTTGTTTAATCTGTAAAACGGAGTGGTGTTGAGACACAATAAAATATTCTAAAAATCTTTGTGCAGAGAAAGCATGTAGAGAATGATTGTTCATTATTATTGTTTTTGTTGTTTTATTTTATTTTTTCCTGAGGATGCAAGAATTTTGGCCTTAACCTGATCAAATCAGCAGGTGACAGACTTAAAAGCAAAAAAAAAGCAATTCTGGAAGTGTTTCTTCATCTAGCACTGGAATACAGCATGGAGCTCAATACTTCAGAGTGCAAAGCAATGAAAAGGAGGGATGTATTCCAATAGGAATTAGGAAAAAGTATAGAGAATAGGTGCATTGGTAGCTGTTAAAACACTGCTCTGGAGGCAGTCTCCAGCTAAACCACCGTTTTGCTGCAACGTGGGAGAAAAACTAGGAGGATCGTTCAATATTTGTCCTGGTTCATATGCTTTTTCCCTTAAGCACTTCCTCTTGAATACTAGTGGAGGCATTGCAGGTTTTAGATCTTTATTTATGCCTTACGTAATTAAAATACTGTACAAGTTAATTAATGTTTTTAAAACATTCAGATCATCAAATGAAATGGATATGCAAGAATTTCAAATGATGTCTGAAGGGGTAGGGAAGGTCTTTATCTAACTACAAAGATGCAGTGTTCTGCCATTGGCCCAAATCTCTCTCATAATGCATTTATCTACAGGCTGCTGCACTGGATTCTAGAGATGTCTGGGTACTAGTAGTTCTGTATGAATATAGGCCTCCTTTTAAAACCGTGTGACAGTTTACAAAATGCTCTGGGATACACTAGGATGAAAGGTACATAAATACATGTAAAATGTTATAATTAAGATGCAATTAGCAATGCACAAGAAAGAAGTGTTTGCCTGGCTACGCTCTGTATGTTTATAAAGTTTCATTTTCTGGAGCACAGAATGCATGGCATAACACTTGTTCTAAGCAGTTGCACTTGGAAAGAATTGCTGTGCACAGGCTCCGAGGAAGTTGCTGTAGATTTTTTTTCTGCTGTGAGACAGAGGCATTGACAGTGATGCAATAATTTCACAGGATGGGGAAAAGATTCTGGAGGAGTCACTGCCGGAAACTGTAAATGAGAAGAAGAATGATTAGCAATCACTAGTCTCAGCTAGACTGGGAGGGGAGGGAAATTGCTGAAGTACCGAGGAAGAGTCTGCGGGTAATTTTCCTGTGGTGATCTGTTGGTTCTGCTGTGCTGTCACTTGTGAACCAGCTCTGGTGAAAAAGCTGTGGCATCCGCAGGAACTCTGCAGGGGCATTTCGTATTACATGGGATTTGGAGTGAGAAGAAATAAGGAGATCAGCTATGAAGGAACAGGGTAAGTTAATTTCCTTTGATAAGAGTCTCCTTTAAAGTCTCTTGTATTTTTTCTTCTGTGGTTTGGTTTTGTTTCAAGTAAATAATTTTATTTAAACAGAAGATGTAATGGCTAGACCATTGTGTTGGGATTCATGAGACCTAGATTCAGTTTCCAAGCTGGGTATAAAGTTTTGTGGTACTGGACAAATCACTTAGTTTGCCTGGTGTTTTCCTCATCTGTAGTATGGAAAGAAGATCTCAACAGGGATGAGATCTTCCAGGAAGCAGGCTGAGCTAATACGGTCTGGTGTTGTCTAGGAAGAACTGCTCTTGAGACTTGAAGGAGAAAGCATGATGTGTTGTGTGTCTCCCACTAGAGAGGGACAACAGGAAGGTGCTGACTCATGGGTCTGTGGCTGGCTGAAGTGACTGACAACATTCTTGATTAGTAGGTTTTCTGATAGTACGTAGTTCATGGTTGTGGGGGCCTCTGTTTGGGTTACATGAAGTCTGGAGGGGGGAAAAAAGGCAATAAAAGAAAATTAAAATCACACAAAAGAGCTCTTAAGTTGAAGAAATGTTAGATTGTTGGTCTGTGTAATGGAGTCATGGAGAACACTGATGTCTTTCTGTTTTTCTGGCACCAGTGTCGTTCTGCATATCCCTTGCAGCATGGGGATTGATTATTCTCAGTCACTTTGTGGGAATTACAATAGGCCTGAGAACTGTGTGGGATGGTATAAGCTAAATCCGATGAAATTGCTGGAGAACTAATAGCAAGTCTCTGCTGAGCTTTAATAGCCAACAAATACATCTCTCTGCTGAGCCTAATAGACCTCAATATTTCAAAGTCTCGTCGCTTGGTGCCATTTATGTGGTTTTTTTCATGGGGACAACTTACAACGTGTATGATGGCAGATTTCAAATTATCTAGAGTTTCTGGAGGCTAGACCTTCAGCATTCAGAAACATACAGAAATTCTTGAGGTGAGACTTGGGACTAGTGCAACGTGTGAGAAGTGGTAACCTCTCAATGGTGTACAAAACTACTAGGTACGGTTAGTGAATTTAACACAAATTAAAATCAACATATAATCAGTTGTATTACAGAGGCAATGTGTATGTACATACAAAGCCATGTAGAAGAGTTGAGTTTATATGTGTCTCAAACATAGCGTCTAATGCTATAGCTACTAATAATACCTAGTGTGAGCGTGATGACTTGTACAATATGTAGGTGTATATTGAATCATTCTCATTTTCCTTCTCTTTCATCTCTTCACCTAAACAAAAAAAGGTATAAATGTGGTTAACTACAGAAGTCACACTGGCATACTTCAGGAACTTGTCTCTTAATGAGGACAGAAGAACTTATTTCTGAACCCGTTTAGCTCCCCTTCACCATTTTCTCTGAGACAGATACGCAATACACAGTTGTATCTAGAAGCAGAGTAAATAAAATGAATACATGTTAGTGGTCAACACTTCCTGGGAATAAAGTACTAGTGCTTTAATTTTTTTCATCTGTTGAACAGCAATAATTGTATCTGCTTACCACATCAGAGTGGTAGTAATGGTGATTAAAGTGTGGAGTGCTTTGATTATTAAAAAGAAGAATGGGAGCAGAGAGAAAGCAGTTTTTCTGATGAGCTAATAATTTTCAGTCAGGCAAGTTAAAGTCCAAATGGAGTGAACGCCCTGTCCTGCACTGCACTTAATTTGGCAGCAAATAAAATGTATAAAGCCAGAGGAGCAAAATGCCAGACTGAGAATAAAGGTGGAGAGAGCAGATTCTGTGCCTGTGTTTACATTTGGCTGTGTGGCCACATGAGTGTGTGTTTTTAACAAACTGCCTGAGAAGATGACAATTCATTGTGGAGAAAATGAAGGCAAGAGTTCAGGAAATTCAGGATTTAGTGTTTGAAGCAGAGAATTAGAAGTAGTTGCCCAACATTTGCTTGGATTTTGCAGTTCCCACCCAGGAGCCCCAAAAGGTTTTTCTGTTTCTGGCATCTTTTCATACATGTTTAAAGGAGAAAGAGCACTTTTTTGTCATCTAAAGTGAAATCTTAGGGATAAAATGGGATCCTTGTTACAACAGCATCTCTCAGTCCATAATAGTGTACAGAGTTCAGTGTGTTCTAGAGAGCTTTGGGTTGCAAGTTGTCAGCTTCAGCAGCTTGTGTTTGGCTGCTTTTCAGCCTCATTTCCTAGGACAGGAGGGTTGTACAACTACTCTGTCAGTCTTCCCTCTCTCTGCCTTTCAGCAAAGCAGAACTTAAAGGTACCATTAATGGGGGTACAGGAGAAAGGGGGCAATGAAAGGAAAGGGTGCAGTTTAGGAGGTATGGGTGGAAATTGAAGGCACTGAAGAAGCAGTTGAGGAAGACAGCTTAAGGGTTCTGTGGATGAATTTAAAGGACATGGGAAGGAACTGGGAACGCAGACAAATGGAAAGGAACTGAAAGCATTTCTGGGAACGGTATTGCCAAGAGGATGTTACATGGAGGTAGGGCAAACCTGATGGGTGTTGGGGATGTTGGACGCAAATCTGTCAGGAAAAAACGATTAATTAATTCAGCTGCTTATGGAACAGTTTGTCTCTGGATACGTACAAATGCGTAGAAGGAAATGCCTGGAAGTCTACCCTTATGGCCAGCCTAATTGCCTCTGTGCAGGCGGAGTGTGCAGGAACCTAGGGAAGGTGCCTGGGACTTTGGCTTTCCCTGCTCTAAGTGTGTGTAGGAAGTGGTCACTGTGTCTTTGATGCCCATCTTCCACAGGCTCGCTCTTAGTCTTTTGTTTAGGTGCAATATAGCCGTCAAAGACAAACAGTGGAGCAGGGATGAGATGCAGAGTAAAATAGAAAAGAGTCTCAGGACAAAATCAAGTCCGTTTGCTATCAGCCTTTGAGAGTGGTTAGGATCCTTTTGTGTGAAGAAAATTGTCGATAATCTCAGCTGCTTTGAGATGGTTAATACATTGGGACATGTCACTGTTTGAAAGACTACATGCCACAGTCCTGATGATTAATGGAATATCTAGAGGAAAATACTCACTCTTCCTTTAAACTGTTTGGGAACACAGACACACCTATTTTGCTTGGGCCACTCCCTTTAGTACTGTTCAACCCAGGAAATACTAGGAGTAAAGCCATAGAGTGAACCACCTCTGAAGGATCTGGGTTGTTCCTCCAGCTTGTCATCTGTGCTCTGAAAGGCTGTAGCTTTTCAGGTCCAGGAACATTACTGCTTGAGAGCACAAATGGAACTAGAAATACATCAGAGCTCCACAAACGGCAAAGGTTTGTCCTGGGCTATAGCTCTGCTATGTAAATCTCTATTGATAAATTACATAGGTTAAGCCATCCACAGGACATTAGTTCTTGGATTATACAGAAGGAAAACAGGCTGAGGAAATTCTGTTGGACTGAAATTGGAATGTTTCTGATAGAGTGATTTTGTTATTTAGTTTGTTTTTCTTAACTAATTTGACAGATAAACGCCTTCCCAGCCTGGTGTATTTTATGAACAGTGGACTTTGTTAGGTGGCTGAACAGTGTGTGCATGCACCCATGTGTTTCTCCCCGGGACTGGATTTTTTAGTGTGAGGAGCAGAGCACAACTCGGTGGGGTTAAGCAGTCATGTTATCCAGCTCTGACTCCACGTGTATTTTTGTGAGAGGTAATTCTCTGCTCAGTTTTGCAGTTTCTTTGTCTTCTAGGTAAAGATGGTGACAGCATGCTACTGCTGTGGGGTAGGTTCTGTAAAAAGAGGTTTTAGAGGTTTTTTTGGGTTGTGTTTTTTTTTTTTTTTTTTTTTTTTGTGGAAGGTGGCATAAAAGTTTAAAGTATTGTTAATCAATGTTTTGAATGAAAAGCTGATAACCGATCTGTTTCAGGGTGGTATGGAGGGCAGCTTGCTTGGCATTTAACCTGAGGAAACATTGACTGAGCACACCTACAAGTTCTTGGCTGCCTTTGCAACAGTCTGTCACTTGTGTTTGCTGTTGCACAGAGGGGCAGGCAGCAGGATGTTGAGCAGCTGTTGCTGGTTTAGCGGTGCTTTTTCCTTGTTCAAAGGTGCTGCAGGTATGACTGTGCAGTACAGAATGCTAGCGTGTAGCAACCTGCAAGGAGTTATTAGGTGAGACTCATAGCACTTTGCTTCTAAACACCAGAAGCACATTCAGCACAGTTTTGGTGGTAAGTTACAACACAGTGATACAAAGTGGATACCCTGCATCCAAGAGGCATGCAAATCTTAGTTTGCTTAGTAAACATTTCTCTTTATTTGTACCATAATCTTAGAAAAAGGGGGAAGAGGTATACGGATAAGAAGATATGTTTCACTTTCTTGGTAACTCAAGTATGGGTAGTTGCTTTCTCTGTTATGCTTGGACAGATAAATAAACCCTTGGGGTACGCATTTGGTTTCAGGAGTTAGAGCTGGAAGTCAGATCCTATTTTTTTCTTTGCGTTGACTAATCCAGTATTTGTCTCTTAAAAATCATCTCACACAGATATCTATCTTTATGGATCTAGACCTGAAAAATAGGCAGGTGGACATATTAAAGAACCATGTACATCTCTTTATGAAAAGTATCACTTTACCTTAAAAAAAACCCCACCCACAACCCAAACTTTCTACCAAGTGTTTATAACAACAAATATTTTTTTCCATTGTTAATTTGTCTTTGTAGACCAAACGCCTAACCTGATGTTGAACTAGATGTAACAGTTCTGTTTCTGTTGTTTCTCTCAAGGTCTGCTGAATTAGGTGTGCAAAATTACTTCTTTTTCTGTCCTTATTTATTTACCATTTTATTTTTACAAGACCACTTCATATTTATTACATTAATATAGATTAATCTCCACAGAAGTACAATATAATAGCATTCGCTGAAGTTCAGCGGTTTCTATATTGTTGTGTTGTGGGAAATTACCATATCATTATGTGAATGTACTGTTCAAATGAACATTTGTCCAAGTCCCGTGGATTTCATTCTAGTGAGATTAGGCGAATACCTGGTTCTCCGTTCCTGACCAGATAAATGAAGAGCTGGGGAAGTCTTGCTTATATCTCAGCCTGCCTTGGCCAGTGCAGGTGATCTCTTGTGTGGACATGGAAATCTCTTCTCACTGTTGGATCCTGGTAGATGAACTCCTGCCTGCCACGCTGATGAAGCACAGGAGGGAAGATTGATTCCTTCTCCCTGCTACTCTGTACGTGTTTGCTCTTTCTCTTCCCTAGCATTAGGAGAAGGTTGAGAGTCGAGCCCTTTTGAAATCTAATATATAGAGAGATACTTCTGAGGATAATTTTTTGTCATTTCATTAAAGTGCATAGTGAAAATAGATTGTTTTGGTTCAGTTTTGTTTTTAATCAGTTACACGTGCTGGCTTTCGTATTCTAGAAAAATGATCTACTACTTTTTGTAACAGTCTACCTTGAGTTGGAAGGCCTGACCTTATTCTGATGACAATCCAGTAAGCAGCTGGAGAACTGAAATTTTTTACATCTTCAGAATCAATTAATTGATTCTAGGAAAGGTACTGGGAGAGTTTGGATTCCAAAGAAAGCGTAAATGTGGGGAAAAAACTCAGTAACAGAACAATCAGAAAGGTACTACAAAATAATGCATTATCTTGTAATTCATTCATAGTTAAAAGGAAATAACTGGAAGCTGCCAACTGGTTTCAGTCTGAAAACTTGCACAACATATGTTTATGACATAAGGTTGTCTACTGATAAATCTTGTGGTGGTCAGCACCTGTTTTAACTGATTCATCTGAAAATATTGCTCAGTGCTGCTAGAAGAAATTCATCAATCAATTTTTATTAGCACAGCCTGCCAGGTTGGTTGGCTTGCCTACTTTCTTTAATTGTTGTTGTTTTGCTATTCTCAATTGCAGAGCTATTCCTAAATCATAACAGGGCAAAACTCCTACCAAAAAACTCAAGATGCATAGAGAGTGTTAATACCGGAAGGGACGTTGAAGCTGAACTGCATGGAAAAGGGATTTCTTTTTCGGTCATTGATTTGTGTCAGTGGTAAATCTGTATATACAAGTACCACAGTGGTGATATCAACACAAATAAAAGGAAACTAAATTTTACCTTAGACTGAGGGATTATTTACACTCAAAAAACCCCAAACAAAAAAACCTCCTAGTATGGACTAGTAATAGTTGTTTGCACTATACATAAACTGAAGAATCAGACCTCCCATTGTGGCATAACTGTCTAGGTGCAACATTTAATGTATTTTAAGTCCCAAGAAGTATAGAGACTCTGTAATGGTGACTAAGAATGCAGCAGCAGATTCTGTCTCGAAGATGGCCAGGGACATCGTGACTTTACATAACGTTTTTCAGTTTATTTTAAAATAATTAAACCCCACGCTTTTGTTTAAAGTTCCCATGCTGGAAAAAATACTTTTGTTAGTAGCCCACGGCACACATGATCTTAACTGGCAAAACCAAATAAGCTCATATGGCATTTGGTTAAGCAGTGGCAGGATGAGATCAAGAAATTCTTGCTGAAGAAATACTGCTGTAAATCGTTGTTGCAAGTATAATATGGTAAATATTAATCAAGCAGTCAACATAGTGGTCTTTGTAGCTATTCCATTTGACTCATTCACTATTCCTATAGTTTATGATACCCCTGGAAAGATTTTTCCCAGTATCGTAAGACTTTATATCCTATCTTCTATTCCAGAATTGTAGTTTGCTGGACACCGAATGCCCTCCACTTCCACTGCAGGATCAAGATTCTTGATTTAGTGCTGTCTTTGAGTAACTCTCACAGGATTTGATAGGCACAGCTTCCCAACATCGTACACGTCAGGGAAACATCTTAAGATACGACCTGTTCTGTGTTGAGTGGCACTGCTAAAGAACAAATCCTGCTGTACCTGTCATCAAGTCAAGAACACGTTTCTCCTTTTTAATGGCCCGTCAGCTTCGGAAGTTTGCTGTGTTCCTCTGACTGTTGCTTTTCCTGTTGGTGCCAGATGACAGAGTTTATTTGCGTAGATTCCTCTTAACTATCAAGAAAAAAGCAAGCAAAATGAGACCATGGGATACCCAAGAGGTCCAGACCCTCAGTTTATCAAATGCTGTTAGTTATATGGGATATGTCATTTCCTGGCATGAATAAATTGAACTACATTCCTAGTCTTTTATCTGCCCCATCAATGTGTTTTCAGATGTGTCCGTGCCTCGTTTTTGCCTGTACAGAGTCACTGTGTGAGAAGTGAGCTGCTCATGGAGTGATAATTTTGCTTAACTGACAGTTTCTTAGTTTTTAACACGGCTTTTGATCACTTCTGTGTATGCGTGCAGCTGATTTAACCAGAAGATAGTGCTGACCACAAGAGGAAGGGTTCAACAGTGCTGCCGGATTTATTTAATTACAAAACAAAGGTTAGCCAACACAGCATATTTAAAGCTGCTTTTAGTAGGAATGTTGGCAGTGGATGAACTGATCTGAGGTAATTTCTGGCATCCTGTAGCAGTGCCATATTTTCCACTATATAGAAAGGTAACCTCCTATTCTTAGTTTTGATGGACATGGACAAAAAGTTTGTACTGGCTTCTGAAAGGTCCTTAAATTAGTCTTTAGAGTATGAAGAAAGAATCTCTTCTAGGGCTTCACTGAAGCTAGGAGAGGGCAGTATGAGTGCAAAAGTTATCCTTTTAGAGTTATGTCATGCCCTGAGAATGGCTGTAATGTTGGAGAACTTGAGAGTTTGATGCAGCAAAAGAAATACTTAATTCTTCTTCTCATCATTTGTGCTAGTTCTACATCTGCAGGAGAAGGTCCACTGTTAGGAGAGAATGGGGAATGTTTAACTAAGATGTTTAGTAAGTCCTGCAGTGACCTAGAGAAGACATTCTTTTAATATAAATCTTTGTTCAGCGTTTGAGTAAAGTTGCCATGTATTGTTCTGTAATTGTGTGACTTGTCAGAAGAGAGAGTATAATTATATCCAGTTTATTTTAATACATAACAAGAGGAGTGGTGCTTTCTTTGATGTCATGCTTGTAACACATTGCATTTTATAAAGGTACAAGAAATAATATAAGGGTTGAAAGAACACTGAGGTTTCAACTTTGATCTCTTTGCTTCCCAACTTATTTCTGTCTCAGTTACTATGAGGTCTGCATCGCAAAGAGAATGTTACAAAGAGTTTCTCCTCTCAGCTGGAAGGAAAATGTCAAAGTTCAAGAAAGGAAAAGTAAAGAAAAAAAGTCTGATTAAAGGAATTGCATTTATCTTGAAAGACTTTGCTCTGTTTGAATGAAAGATACCTACACATTGCTGAGGAGTAGAAAAAACCCAACAGTTTCCTACTGAATATCTGAAGGACTGCCAACTTCTGCCAGGATCCTTTTTGCTAATTATTCCCTGGAGAGGCTTAGGCGTCTCTTTAACTTAAAGCATAGTGCATGGCCCTACGGAAGTCATGGGATTATTTATAAGTTTTGAGATAGGGAGGCACTTGAATTGTGTTGTTGAGTCAGTTGTTCAATCACAGACTCTTGGGAGTGCAGCAGTTTTTATATTTATATTTCATATAGCTCTCGCTATATACTACCTACAAAATTGCACCAGTTGTCAGCAATTACAGATGGGTTTTTTTCCTATGTATAAGTAAAAAGATTTGGTTTTGCTGTAAGAATACATGGTGCAGTGTTCTTGACATTATATAGATCAATAGCTTAGCCTTGTGCTGCCAGGAAATAAAATGCTGAGCCACCTCATCTAGTAATAATGCAACAGACTGATCCATTAATGCGCACAGTTATTTTGTGTCTGATAATACTCTGACAGAGATATTTTTGTCCATGACTAGTCCAAAATAAACATTGGGATTGATAAAGTAAGGTAAACAGCCTTCAGTTGAGTCATGCCTTTTGTCATTACTCGATAACTGCACTATTCTAGTCTCAGCAACCAGACTAACAGTGATTTTCCTTCTTAGGGGCAGAATAGCTAAAAATGGAATTTTCAGATCAGAGATGTACAGAATTATGTTTGCCTTATCTGGTAACATGATTCTCCAGGGGAACTGAGCACTTTTGGTGTTAAATAAGAGCTGCAATCTACTGGAATCATTAAAAAATAGGGTAATGAAGTTGGAAGGTAATTAAGATCAAGGAGAAGCACTCAGCTATGCTTTACATGACCTCTTTTTTTAATGCTGACCAGTTACGGCCAAGTGTTGTTATCTGTGGTAGTTCTATAGTTTCCATCATCACAGAATCTATCTGAAAACTTCAGTCTTTAATGTACCTGTTGTCACAAATCCCTAGTGAGGGGGGAAAGTGATACAGGGAAACAGAAAGAAAGAGATTAAAGGAATGGTTTAGGGACAAACAAGTCTGTGGGAGAGCAAAGGCTCCATGTTTCTTAAATCCCAGGTTAGCATTCCAGCCCTTCAGCCTTACTTTCTTACTATTAATCTCACTATTTATTAATAATTTGAATATTTGATTATGGAAGCAGATACTTTGTAGCTGTGATGGCATTAAATGCTAAAAATGGATTTTAGCAAATAGAATTTAAATAGAGCAGAATAGGATCAACACAGGCTGTGCTGGATATGGCAGTAATTCATCTGGGTGTTGGTGACATTCTTCACTAGTACTTGTTTTAGCGTAGCATCATACCTGAGGCCTTGGGTCGTTAACGGGAAAATACATCGGCAGATGCCTTTAAGCATAGGTGTTAGAAAGCATGGACACTTCAAGATTCAGTAAATGTAATTTTTTGTTGTTCTGTTAAAGGACAGCTATAGCCAGAATTGATTGCAGAATTAATCTTGCATGAAGATCAAATGATGCAAAGGGAGTGATGAAGCCACATAGTTTGGTTCCTTTGGCAGACTGAGGGTCAGTTCTGAATATACGAACTTTCAGCCTTCTGCCTCCAAAGAGGGCCCGTTTTGTGTCACCATTTGGGGATTTACTTGGCTGTCTCTGCTGTAGCTTTAAACCTGGTGGAAGAAATAATTTAAAAAATGAAACTGGATGACCTTTACAAATACCTGCTTCCTGCAGAAGATAGAAAAATAATTTGAGAAATCTTTTGGTAGATTTAAAAAATGTTACGATTGGTGAGTTGGGAATGACAAGGAAAGTGAAAGTTGTTTGGTTTGGTTTTTTTTTTTTTTCAAGTTTCACAACAGTAATGTAGGAAGAGTTCGTATTTTGGTTTATGTTAGTGACTTTGAAGTTTTACAGATAGTTTTGTTTCTTGCTTTTAGATAAGCTTAAGAGATGCTTTTTAAAAACAATTTATGTTTGTTTATTTGCAGTACTCTTAGTGGAAGTGGATTATCCAATACAGAAACAATGTAGTTATGAAATTGATTTAAACCATTCTTTCATTTCCACTGGATGTGTATCTGATCCCTGGCAGTGGCCAATACCTGATGCTTGAAAGGAACGTTTTAAGACTTCTAGGGGTAGTAGAGAGTACTTTGCTAACTAACATTATTGTTGTTTTTTTTTCCTAACGTACTTTGAATATTTCATCTGGTGATAGTACAGAGAGAAATCAATTTCAGCCTAGCTAATAATTGCAGTTGATGGTAAATGGCTAGTGTTTCTCTCTCTTTTGTCCAAGAAAAAGATGATTAGATGTAATCTCAAGCATATTGTTTAGATATTTTTGTTTGTTTAATCTTTATGTGCACTGCTTCACTGAAGGTGGATGCTGGAGTTTAGGGAAGTGAGTCAGATTAAATTTCTGAATGTACAGCAAAGGGAAAAGCATTCCCAAGAGCTTGTTATGCTGCCTGTCCAGCTTTACAATGCACTGCAAAGCTGGTCTTTTGTTATCGAAGGCTCATGTGCCATGAAAGTTATCATACGTAGTTGATAACAGGAAGCTGAGCACAATGCTTTAATTCAGCTGAAAGATTTTGCAAATGTCATCAGTTGGGAAAGGAAATTGTCACCATGTGGTCTTAGTTAAATCTGAGATAGAAAGGTAGTTGTGTTTTCTCTTGCATTTTTTCTTGGTTGCAAATTGTAGCAGAAGAATAGAGGACAAAGCGATGTTTAATGTATGTTTTGAAAAGAACATCAAGAAGAAATCAATACATAAAATTTGCTTTCTTATTTCTGAATTAGTTTAACAAAATAGCTTGTGCATGCACATCTTGCTGTTAATGTATAAAAGTGAGATCCAATTTGCAGTGTGCCACCTTGGGAGATCCCCAGGTGCGTTTTCAAAGAGTTAATGTTTGATATGGTGTAAGCTGATACAAATGTAGCTGCTTCTTGTTCAGACTTGAACTTGCTGTTGTCCTTTCATATAGACATTCAGACTTTGTGGACTTGACAGACTTCATAACACACTGTGTTTTGCATGTGTGTGCTGCAAAACCAGGTGTTTTGGATGGAGTTTGGCTAGTGATTAGTTAAGTGTCAGTTACAATAGTAGTGAAGGAAAAAATCTTGACTTGGCAGCTTGATAACAAGCCTAAATGGCAGACTCCTGCTTAATTGGGTTACTCAGCTGAGTTACAACACAAATAATTTTACCTTTCATGTCACTTTAACCTGAGTTAGCCCTTTTCAGCAAGTCACTCTTTTTTTTTGCCGGTAAAGAGATGCCCTGTGGCTTCGTGGTCTTCATGTTTCTCCTGCCATAGGCAGTAGTATAGCTTACCTTATAGAACCTTGTATGGGTTGAAACCAGTAAATGAACATGGTAGAGACCTGTGGACTGTAAAATTCATATCTATATAGATCCTTCATAGTGTTTAGCATAATAGAAGATATTAATGCCCCTGAGTTCTTTTTTAACTATATCTTGTGCTTTTACAGACAACAGATTGTTGAAGTAATACTAAAGAACCAGGGTTTTCAATCTGTTGTGAGCAGAATTTACGTCTAGATGTATTAGCACAGATCTCTTATTTAAAGCATCTACTTAGTAGTAACAGTGCTTAATGTGGACATCAGCAGTCATTATATGATCTCTGCTAAATATTTTTTCATAAGTGGACATTATTTTAGTGAGGAAGCAGAAGACATTAAATGAATGGATTAAAAGCAAGCATGGTAGACAAGGAGGATATTTGTCTCTGAGGAATACATGTTCTTTGCTGGAAATGGTCACCTGAGTTGAGAGTATAGCCAAAGCCATTCTGCAAGTATTTAGCTCAGTAGGTGTCATTAACTGTGTGAATTGTAGTGGATTTTCTTATGCGCTTTCTCCCCTAGTTAGTCTGATAGTGCTCTGCCCTTGTCTCTGAAGAGCAGAGCAGAGACAGCTATGTGTGGGCACTGCAGCTGGCTGGGAGCAGGGCTGCTGAGTCAGTTCTTGTGTATTTTCTTCTCAGCCAAGATAACAAGATTAGGTGGGCTTCATGTTCTAGAGAGTGAGCTGAGAAAATACCTTCTTCCTTTTGCTCCTGGATGTGGTGCCTTAGTTCTTCTGAAATATGTTGTGCTGGAAAGTACCAGAAAGTACGATGATGTTAGTACCTGGGCTCTTTTTTTGTTTGTTTGTTTTTAGTCCCCAGAAGATATAGAGCATTGAGAAGTGGTTCGTGGTAATATATGATGAACTGGTGGTGCTTTTATAGCAGTGGACATGTCTGCTTGCTGGAATATGTCCTAACACATTTCAGTGGTGGTGGTAACACTATTTCTGGGTCTGCACTAAGTGAACATATTAAATTTCTCACGGATCTGAACATAATCCCAACAATATTTCCCCGTGTGCACCAAGAGAATGAGTTTTGTTGCAGTTTGAAAGTATTTTCTGTAAACTATTGGAATATAATAAGCTGAGGTACTTCTTAAGGACTAAACCATGATTACTTCAAAAGCCACAAAGTAGCTTTGCACTACCGGTTTTTAAAGCTCAGCAATTTTTACGTAGCACCTGAATTATTAATGGTGATAATTGGAGGAGGAAGCTCTGTTGTTTTATCAGTCTCAAGCAAGCAGTAGCTGGTTGACTCTGCAGAGAAGGGCAGCTCCTTCTGAAGCCATGAGTGAGCAGGTCCTTGGTGAGGCAGCCTGCAGTGAGGATGGCTTGTGTCACTATGCCCAGAAGATGACTGCCTGTTTTGGACGTTTAGGTAAAGAAATTAAAGGTGTGCATGTGGATTTTTTGGTCTCCGTTATGTGGATGAAGTGTTTTCTCAAGTTTACAGTAAATAGCTGGATGTTTTGTACATCAGCCTGCGGTCTTAAGTAAATTGTGTGTCAGAAGTGAAAAAGCTGCACGTGTGGAGTAATTTTACCACAAGTAGAAAGCTTTTGTTTGGTTGATTTTTTTGAACTGGAATGTTAGAATTTTTTTTTTTTTTTGCTCTTGCTTGCTGTTTTATTTTATTGCTTGGATAACTATATTTCTTGGTATAAATAGACATAGTGCTTGCTCATTTTTCATTTATGTGAAGCTCCCACCTCTCCCTTTTTCCATACTCTCAGTATCTTTGAGATTTCTTACATGGGAGATGAAGATAATCCTGTCGCCTTGGACAGATGCATGAAATATTATTTGGGACTATCTAGCTGTGCAATAAATGTGTTACCCTCGGAAGTGGTATAAGGGAAAAGGAAAAAAAATCATTTTGTTTTACCTTGGCGTCTGTGGTTTTACTTCAGTTTTTCTCTGCAGTCAGGTTTTGCTGAACTAGTATGAATTCAATTTCTCAGGTTTTTTGGTTGGGGTTTTTGTTTCTTTTGGTACAAGGATAAAGTGATGCTGAAATGCATTTGCAGGAAGTTTAATTCTGATGGCAGAAGCGATTAAAGACAGTATTAGCGCACTACACTTTTCTGGCTTTTATTTAGTTGAAGGGCCAGTTTAATCCTCAGTGTTGCTCAGGAGGATGGAGGTGTATTTTTTCTACTACTTTTGTAGTAGAAGAAGGGCTACTACATTAGCCCTTGGTGTCTAATTTTTGCAGTTATTCGGTGCCTGCTATTCTGTTATGCAATTTATTTGTGGATTGCAGTCAATTTTTTTCATTACTTCTGTTCTGGTAGCATTAGTACAGAAGCCTTTGTTCCTGGTTGTATATGAAATTTACATGTATTTTTATCATCTGGGCAGCCAGTCGGTTTGGTGAATTCAGAGGGGATTGAACACAAAATGCTTTTGAGAAGGCTGAAAATATTTATGAAGTTGGTAATGAGATAACATATTTAAAGTAGCTAGTCTGCTTAATTCCTGCCTCACATCCAACCCCTTGTGAAAACTGCCAGTCTGGAAAGTACCCATACCTCAAACTGTGCTCTGTGAAGGCTTGAGCCCTCAGCACCGGCTGCTCGGATCAGCCAGGGCTTTGACTTGGCAGGGCTTTAAAAATGTTTTGCTACTTGGCAGATACTGAGGACGTTTCCTCAACACTACTGGGTTGGGCTCCCTGGATTCCTGAGAATGCCTTTCAAGAAACATAAGGACAGGGTTGTGCCCTTGTGTTTTCTGCCTTTTTTTTTTCTCTTCAGCAAGAATATTAGAAATTAATCTTTGCCACTTAATCGAGTGCTTGACTTAGGTGGTAGGAGGTTGCCACAGTCTTTTTGATTCTGGCTAAGGCTAAATCCCAGCGCTTGGAAACAGTGTTCGTACATGGCTGTCTCAGGCCTTGTCCTTTACCTTGGACACAAGGATCTGACCCTTGAAGCCAGCTGCTCCAAACAGCACTTTGTCTGATTTGGGAAGCTGCTGTAATGCTTCTTGGTCTTGTTTTGCTCATTTCTTGTCTTCTTGTATTTCATCTTAACAGGATGGAGGCTTTTAAAGACATACACTGTATTTAAAGAACATGAACAAAAAAATCATACTGTTTTGTGTTATAAGCAGCAGCTAGTAGTGATCTTTGAGATTGTAGTTACCAGACAATGACAGCAATAACCGGGGCTGGAAAGGGACGTCATTAGTCTTTTTCAGAGGAAGAAGGACCTTATCTTCAATTAAGCAGGATGCTTCTACAGTGCCACGTTAAGGTCACAAAATGCAAAACTGAGCTGTTCCCGTGGACCCCACCAATCCATGTGTCCTGGTGGCAGCAGGAGACTGGGTTTTCCTTTGCTATTTGAAATACCATTGGGCCCTTCTACAGCGGTCACAGGCTGACTGCTTCTGTGGAGGAGATGCTGTGGGAAAAGGGCACTGATCTCTGCTGCCTCCTGAGCTAACGCTGGAGTTGCTGCACCTGCAGAAGCCATGCCTGCTACATGCAGGAACAGATGGGTCAAGCCTCTTTGCCTTTGCTCGGCCTGTTCACCTGTATCATTTATTTGCAACTCTTCTGGGCAAACTGCAAGTTAAAGGAATCAGCAGAGGCTTTATACAGCTTATATGGTATCTGATGATGTGGGAGAAGACTACAGTTTTGTCTGACTGCTGCTACACCACAGATCATCCTAGTTCAGTGCTTCCTGCAGTAGCTGGTGTAACGACTGTCTGGTGAATGTAGCTGGAAGGTTGGAACCAGCATGGCTGGTTGCAACGGAAAGCGGGGAGTCAGTCTTAAACCAGTGCATCCAGACTCCAATGAAGGACAAGCATTTTTTCTGGGATGTAGACAGCCAAGCTGTAGCAAGTGTTGGAACAGTTTAAAAAGTTACCGCAGAGCTCCCCTTTCTGCTTTCTGAGGATTAACTTCTGCCGCAGAGTTAATGTCAGGGCAATGTGTGCTTTTGCCTCACCTATCTCTACGGGCAAAGTCCACCTTGACGTGTTGGTCAGGCTGGATAGTTGGCACTGCTGTGTCAAATGTCAACAGCCTTTGCCAATTATCCAGCAACAAACAACACTCTTATACTGAGCTGGGAGATACTTGTGTTAAGAGTGCATCCAGCTGTCTCCTATGAGTCATCCCTCTGCTTTAAGCACAGATGGTGATCCACCCTAGGCTGAAGTGGTAGAAGCTTTTGGAGTTTCAGAAGATCTGTCTTTTCAACTGAATGGCTGTGGTGTGTAGGTCTATAGGTTGTGAAATCTGGGAGGGATTGAAAAATGGCTGCAAAGCTTCATTTCCTAGGGGGAATACTTAAAACATGGCTTTTGCCGAGATCTCTGATCTGATAGAAGATCCTCTAAGACATAAGTCAAATTGCTATATTTATTGAGCCAGCTCTTCCTAAAATATGTATTAGCATCACCCCATTAAAATTAATGGTGCAGGTTTGTTCTGGCTTTGTTCCACTGTATCCATGGTTGATTATAAAACCCAGAAGAATGGCTGTTTAAGGGGAACTGATTTTTTTGGCTTGTTTTCATGATAACATTGAAGTCATACAACTTGAAAAATAAAAAAACAATTGACCTGATAGGAGGTGTGTAATAATAGATGATCTGTAACAGTCTTCTCTTCAAAGCCTGTCCCCATCTGTAGATATTACTTGAACTCTGGGTTTTGAGGGAAGAATTGAGTGACAATTTCTTACTGTGCTCAGTAAGCCTATTGTTTGTTAGTTTTTTTTTTTAACGTTCTGGTTTAGCAAAAGCCTTACTGGAAGCAGTTCAATTATTACACCACGTCATTTTGCAGCTACAGGTAGCTTCTGTGTGTTAAGGGGAATTGAAAGCCTGGGCCAAACACTGTCTGCGCAGTTGTCTCTGGGGGTTTGACTGAGTAAAGAATTTAAAGTTGTCTCTGAGCAGGTCCTGGTCTGGGCTCTACTTGTAACTTTCTCTTACAGATGATGAATGTTGGTTTAGGTTGGGTTTTTTGTGTTAGTGTTGTGGTTTTTTTGTTTTTGTTTTTTTTTTTTAATTTTTGCTTTGGCATTTCCTGCGACTTTACAGTGCCCCATTGATGATTAACTCTGCCTTTACCCAGGGAGAAATATTCATTAGATGATTAGATTAGCAAATCACTGAAATTGGATTAATGTAAATACTTCTTGTAAGTGAAGCAGGAAAGGTTGGCACAGTATCTGCAAAGCTTCTTCTGTCAGCTACACAGGAAAGTGGAGAGAAAGAGCACAAGCGAACCAACTCTTAATAGGGGAAAGCTTAAGTGCTTTTGTATTGAATAGGGAGTGAAAGCTGCAGAAAGGATTTCTCCAAAGAAATCTGCTCATGAATTAGTGCTAGGCAGCCTTCACGCATTCCTCAAAAAGGAGGACCAACAAGCGCTATGTTTACTATAACCTTTTTGCTGTAGCGCATGTGCAGACCTAGCACGGAACAGGGGCATGGTAGATTAAAAGCACAGATGTGCGTTTGTAGCTTATGATGATGATTCTTCCATAATAAGATTTTTGACACAGCAAGGTTTTTTGATTTTAAACTAATCCTCTTATATAACTCAGTTACGTTCTTTCTCTTGTCCTGAATATTAATCTGATTTTCAGATACTCTTTATGATTTTGCTTCCAATTTTTGTGTTCTCAGGGATGAGTTGCAACTGATTACAATAGTTGTAGATGGGAGTCACCTGATCAAGCATACTGTCGTAATCTCTTGAAGATAATCACTAAAAATATATCTTCCTTAATCTCCTTTGCTGGATAAGAGAAACAGAGAAGGATTGGTATGGGCAGTGTGCCGTGAGTAGTAGACTGACTACTTGCACTACTGGTTGCTTTCCCTAGCTTTTTCTGAATAGAAATGCCATCTTTCCCCATTTTAAACAGCGTTAGGAAGCTGTGTGGATCAAGTAAAACTGAAGAATTGGTGCTGGAAAAGGTGAAATTCAGAAATTCAGTCAAAAGGATGTCAGTTATTGAGGATGGGGATATTGCAGAGGTCTTGTATCTCATTCCTAAGCAGAGTTTACTGAAGCAACTGCCCTGCTTGAATCCAGATGACTACTACTTATGTGAGCAGTTAATTGACACTCCTGAGGATCTGGGTAAGTGAGGACTGGCATTAGATCTTGAGTTTTGGTTCGTGAATAGGCTAGATAGCTTTACAGGTAGATTATATTTTTGTAGCAGCAGGATGCTTTATGACAGCAAGTGTGTTTGGGTGTGGAGAAATATTTTATCACTGACAGAGGAGAGAAAGAGGAGTAAAAAGCCAAACTAGAATCTGAATAGTCAAAAGCAGTTGATGGATATAGGTGAAGCTGTCTCTATGTGGCCATCCTGGGACAAAGGGGGCCTTAATCTGCAGAAATTCTCAAGATAGAAAAATACTTTTTGAAAGCACAACATCCTGTGGTAATGTCTTCCAGAGCTTTCCTATGGGTTTTATGAAACTATGTTCCCTTTTGCTTGTTTTAAACCTATTGCCAAGTAGTTTCATTTGAAGCTGTCTCACTCTTTAATTGGAAGAGGTGATTAAAAGTCTGTGTTCACCTTCTTGTCACTTGTGAGTTTATTAGGCTTCTGTTGTAGCTTCCTTTCCAGGATAAGCAGTCATAATTTATTTAAAGGCTCTGTGCAGGAGCCAGTCAATGCCTTTGACTATCCTTTTTTGCATTTAATTTTCTAATTCTACTATAACCCTTGAAAAATTGGGGAATAGAACTCTATTCAACATGTAGCATAACATGGCTGTAGGTACAGTCATAACAACGCTCTTTGTTCCTCCCAGTAGTTCCTAAAATTTGGTGTATGTTTTTAATTAATATTGAACACTGGTTTATTTCTTCATAGAGCTGTCAGTGGTGGGAGAGCTTATATCTGGAATTCATCAGTTTAACTGATTCGTTACAATCCATTAAATTTTTTTTTTTAAAAAAGTTTTCTGGAAACCCCTATCTGTGAAATTGGCTATAAATGTTAATCTGAAGTTCTCAGATAAATTGCAAAAATACTCCCTTCTAGGACTTGCTTTATGGACCTCAGTTTTGGTCACCCAAACTGCTTATGTGGTGGAATTTTGCCCGTACTTAGCAGATCGAAAGAACTGCTACACACTTGTCACTCTGCCCAGCTCCTCAGAATGTTAGTACTGATTGATTGTGTATGGTGAGCAAGTATTTTTCAATGATCTACTTTCAAGTTTGTTGTTTCATCAGTGCCAGGTAATACTTTTTCATCTATGGAAATAGCTTTTTGCTAGTCAGCTCTGTACCCAGTGAACTTCACACTCTTAGAGTAATACTGGCCAAAACCCATATGCTGTTTCAGATGGTTACTACTTCTGAGTAATCAAATATTTTAAAACTAAATTTTTAATTCAAGTGTTGCTAAAACACATGTCAAATATATAATAAGGCTGTGAACCAGAAAAGGCAACTACCATTGTGCCTTGCCAGCCCCCACAGTGTTTCACATTGATATTCTGGAGAAAACTACAGACGATTTAGGCATTTTTATAAATCATAATTTAGGATAGAAAACTAACTGAATTAACAGTGACCAGCTGTATGATCAATCCATGCAGGACTCCAAAGAAATTCTTCGCAATCATAGCAGGCTATGAGCCACCTTTTTGCACAGGTGCAGTTTTCTTCTTATTTGTATGGGGCTTAAATCAGTCTAGAAATCAGCAGTTTTGCAGTTCTTCACTCATTTGTAAGCAATCACAAAGATAGCAGGTCAGGTTCTGATTAACATTGTGCTACAAAAGATAATGCAAATAACCACTGGGGCTTTTTTTCCTTTCATCCTACATTTTGGGTCCCACTATTCAGTAGGATGGGTATTGTGGTCCTGCTTTCCAGCGCAATGGGTAGTGCTAGCTGAAAGGTTGCAGGCTGTCTGACGTCTCAGCTTTACTTAAATTACAACAATTGGAATCAGAATCTCACCAACTTAGAAGAAAACCAGTAGAATGGTTTTTGGAAACGGCCTGATTGTAAAAGCTGTGTATGACTTTAAGATGCAAAACGCATGTCTGTCTCTTAGGCCATGTGCCTGATTGCGGATTATAGTGCATCAAGTACTACAAGATTTAGCAGCTTATATACCCCGCGGAAAGACAGTTTGCTGTCTGTATTTGGCTTTACAAACAGAGATTGGAAATTAACCTGTTCAAGGCATTTGAAGTCACTAAACATTTTCCTTGCTGCTCGTAAGTGGAATCTAACCAGCAGGAAAGGCCCCCGTTTTAGGTTTTTGGAAGGTCAGGAATTGTCAACAAGTGCAGAGCTATTTAGTATTCAGGAGGCGAGAGTCTTCTGAGTCTCACTGATTGAACCCGTTACTTGCTTTTACTTAGCACTTGTATCCTGAAATTCTGTCCCCTTCTTAAAGGGGAAGTTAAAGTGGTGAAAGTTAAACTTGCCTCATCAGGTTAAATGGTGGCATGACACTGATAGTTAAAGGTACTCTAAAAATTGAAGAAAACATTTAAAAAAAATTCAACAAGACTAGAAAGGCTTTGTTTCACTGAAAGGACCCTCGTTCTGCATTTCCCTTGAGTTCATTTGACCAAAGACTGATGAGCCACCTCCCCTCCTGTTTCTAGGGAAGGAGGTAAGGGACTGTTCCCCATGAGAAGGGTGGCTGGCTGCGTGGTTTGCTGCAATAAAATCTGCCTTAGCCTAGAAGACCTGTTCAGCAAATGGCCTTGATTCTCTGGAGGCCAGGCTCTGACACAAAGGGTTCTGTGGAAAAATGTCTGACATTCAGGACTAGCAAAAGTTGAAACTTCATTGCAAAAAAGCAGTGGAAATTTAAAGCAAAAATTGGCTGCGAACTGTGTGATGTTGCTTCTTGTACGAGATACTGTTGTCTGTTGCTTGTACAGATGACACCTTATGTGCCCCTCCAGGCTGATTACTCTTTGGGTGTGACAGTGGTATACACCTGACAGAAAGGAGATGTATACCGTATTACCTAACACAGCACCTCTATGACCTTTAGTAACTTTATGCAACAGTGAATTTAAAGCATGGCTTGCGAGAATGGCTGCTTGTGTTGGATTAGCTGCATGTAAAGGAAGGCAGAAGGAACCTGAGAAGATGAGAAGGGCATGGGGGGAATCCAGGGAGCATGAAAACAGCTTGATGGTAAGCCAGGGAGCAGACTGGACTGGTACAAGAAAATTTATGAAGAACCAAGACCCTACGTACTCTTTGCTGGGTTAAAAACTGGCTGGACGGCTGGGCCCAAAGAGCGAATGGAGTTACATCCAGCTGACAACCAGCCACAGGTGGTGTTCCCCAGGGCTCAGTGTTGGGGTCGGTTCTGTTTCATAACTTCATCGACTATGTGGACGAGGGGATTGCATGCGCCCTCAGTAAGTTTGCAGATGACACCAAGTTGGGGGGCAGTGTTATCTGCTGGAGGGCAGGAGGCTCTGCAGAGGGACCTGGGAAGCTGGATCAATGGGCCAAGGCCAGTTGCATGAGGTTCAACAAGGAGAAGCTGGTGAAGGGTCTAGACAGCAAGTGCTATGAGGAGTGTCTGAAAGAACTGGGGTTGTTAAGCCTGGAAAGGAGGAGGCTCAGGGGAAGAGACCTTGTCATTCTCTACAGCTACCTGAAAGGAGGTTGCAGGCAGGTGGGGGTTGGTCTTTTCTCCCAAGTAACAAGTGACAGGACGAGAGGAAATGGCCTCAAGTAGCACCAAGGGAGGTTTAGATTGGGTATTAGAAAATATTTCTCTACTTAAAGGGTTGTCAAGCACTGGAACGGGCTGCCCAGGGAAGTGGTGGAGTCACCATCCCTGGAGGTATTTAACAAATGTGTAGATGTGGCACTTAGGGACATGGTTTACTGGTGACTTGGCAGTGGTAGGTTAGTGGCTGGACTTGATGATCTCAAAGGTCCTTTCAAACCTAAATGATTCTATGATTCTGTTGCTCTCTACAGCTTCCTGAGGAGGGGAAGTGGAGAGGGAAGTGCTGATCTCCTCTCCCTGGTATACAGTGATGGGACAAGTGGGAATGGTTGAAAGCTGTGCCAGCTGAGGTTTAGACTGGATGTGAGGAAGTATTTCTTTACCAAGAGGGTGGTCAAACACTGGAACAGGCTTCCTGGAGAGGTGGTCGAAGCCCCAAGCTTGTCAGTGTTTAAGAGAGATTTGGGCAATGCCTTTAATAACATGCTCTAACTTGGTATGCCCAGAACTGGTCAGGCGGTTGGACTCGCATTGTAGGTCACTTCCAACTGAAACAGTATATCCTGTTCTATGAGAAATGGGGTCTGGGGAAAAGGTCTGTTTTTTCTGTCTATGTTTGCAGGGAGGAGGGATCCAAGAGATCAACATGGTGATGTGAGGGAAGGCACAGAGGCAGGGTGTTCCTCACAGGAATGGGCTTTACAGATCCAAAGTAAAAGGTCCAATTATAAAATACTAGCTGTAGCATAAACATTTGCTCACTGTTGTACATTGAAGTGTCCACACATCATCTTGCTTGCGTCAGTAGAGTTTTCTTGCTGTGTTTTGGCAAGACAGCTAGAGCCCCCTGCTAGGGAAACAAACAGGCACTGTTTTTCGCCCCATCGCCATTTTCCTTTCATAGTACCAAGATGTGCCCAAGATAACCCTGCAGACTGCAGTTTTTTTAACACCAGTCCCTGTTGTTACCTGGACAGAAAGAAGGAAGGCGGGGAGGGGAAAAAAAATTCAAAAAAATTCCTATTTTAATTTTTGGTTGTACCTGCTAGTGGTGTTTGTAGTAGCTCCCCACAGAATGTATGCTTTATGTAACCTACAGCCAGCGGATTTTAATGGGGCTGTGTGAACTTGTCAGGTTTCCAAAGCTAAGCCATCCTGAATGCAAGTGGTGATATGAGAGAGAAAAATCCAGGTTCTGTTGGCATTGTAGTAGGCAGTACTCTTTAGAAGCTGAGAGGTGCTGAACAGACGGCTCATGTACTTCAGATAAGGTGGTTCTTTTTGATGGTTTTTCAAATTGATTCCTTTGAGTGAGTGGTCTGCCCTGGCTTCAGTCCCTACAATTTATTTATTTATTTATTTAAGTAATGCTGACTTACATGATTGAATAAGAAGCGTGCTTTTAAAGTTCTGTGTTAATCCAGGTTTAGGAGCGTTATATCATTCTTCTGCAGGACAGTGTCTGAATTCAGAATAGTCCTGATAAGTCAGCTAGATGGTTTGAAGTCATGTAGCAGAATTTCAGAGACTAAAAGTGTTAAGTGTTGAACTTGCACAGATAAGAAATGGAAAATAGCTAACAGTACTCCAGAAAAGTACACGGAAGATGATGATACTTAACACAATGTATTGTGTTATATATCTATATATTGATATGTATCGACTGTATAATAATGCTGCAAAACCCCCCGTTCTTTTTCTGGGATATGTTAGTAGGAGATATGTACAGCAAGGTAGATAATTTTTCTCTGTTCCTGTTACTGAAAAGGACTCTGCTGGATACTGTCTCTAGTTTTGGATATTGCAGTTCGAGAAAGATACTGGTAAATTGGAAGGAAACTATTAGAAGGCAGTGAGAATAGCATTAGGAAAAAGGACTTGTGAGAAATGATTAATGGAATTAGGTTTGCCTAGTCCAGAAGAATGGAGATGAGGGATTTAGTCACTCTTCAGATGAATAAGGGGTTGTCAAATGGATGTGTTCTGCATTGTCCCGAGAAGCACAGACAAACGTGCTTGTGAAAAAATGCTGAGTAGTGGTTTTGTGTTTGAGTAGCAAGTACAGCTGAAACTGCCTGTGTTAGGCACTAATGGTCTTTGCTTCTGTAAATATGAAGTTAGCTTGATATTTTTTTTTAAAGATTAAATTTAAAAAGAAAATTTTGGACCAGTTCTTCATCCTCTGTGTGTCTGCAGTATCTCTACTTCAATTTAAACACTGCTGCCAAATTTTTACTTGAAGTATTTGAACACGTAATGTCGTCTTAACCCTTGGTGTCCCATTTCAGATTTCCATTTGCTGTGGGGCAAGTTGTTGTCCATGTTTGAGGTCAGTCCAAGCTAACTTGCTTAGGAGTACATCAGTGGTTTAGCATTAATCTGCATTAACGTAGCATGGTTTAGAGCAATGGAATTCACCTCTGTAGGTCTCACTGCTCCATCTCTGCCTAAGTTATTAGCTGTTATCTGATAAACAAGAACAAAATCACAGTTCCTACCGTTACTAGATGCTAGCAAGAAAGATGAGCCGAATCAGCTTTAAGTAGAAAGGAATAACGAAAAATTTCTGGGTTTTCTCCGTGGCTGTAGGCAATAACAGTGGTGTGAAGACTGTTAAGGGGAATTGAAGCTAAGGTCCTGCTTACTCTGTCGCTCCACAGTACTGAGGGGTGTAGGCAGCTCTGACTGGAAAGAGCATATAGTGGCTACACCTCCCCCCCCGCCCCGTTCTTTACAGGGAGTCCTGCCTTTGTGCTGTATCTGATTGAAACTTCCTCTCCCATGTCCGTCCTCTGCAGTTGTATAACCTTGATAGTTTAATCAAACAGCCAAGAGAGAAATGCAGTCGCAGTGCCGGGCAGAGGGAGCAGGACAGCGGCTGTGGGCTGCCCTGGCTGCTCAAGGCCACCACGGCCTGCCGCCAGCAGCGCGGGGGCGTCCAGGCATCTGAGGTGGAACCTGGTTTCCAGCTGAAGAAGGTCTAGCCTGTTTGCCAGTGGATAAAATACTGGTGACGGTGGGATGAGGAAAGGAGAAATGGAAATTGCTATTTCTTCTGTGCTGAAAGCCATCCCTTGGGCCTGCTCTGCTCATCCCGAAGGTGAAATAGTGGGAGAGCTGCAGAGCAGTGAGAAGGGCATAGGAAATGGCTGTTGTCACTGGCTCCAGCTTTCACTTTGGGCATGGAGGGTGTAGAAGAGGAGAGAGAAGCTTGGTGCATGGCCTTTTCCCTTGCTTCATCCACTCCCATACATCCCTCATGTACTGCTTGGGGAGAGGATGAATACTGACTGCTGTCAGCTCCTCCTCCTCCTCCATGCCTGAGAGGCGGGGATATCACTAAGGAGACTTATATGTATACAGGGACCTCAAAAGTGGCTTTTTGTCTGAGAGAATGATAGCTATTTGGTAGACCACTGTGAGCTGCTTTTTTCAGTGAAAAGGCAAATAGTTAATGGAAGGAGAAGGGAAGAAAGGGAAGTGGGAATGTTCTCCACCCAGGTGATGCAGACAAGGTACAGCTGAGACTGAAAGAAGACAATGTTAGAATGGGCGATTGGGGTTACAGTATTTATATTATCCTGCTTTTGGTTTTTCAGTTATTTTCCTCTAAGGAATGGGTCTTTATGGTGGGATGCAGAAATTCTGTGGTACCAGGGAATGTTTTATCACTGTTTGTTACCACGTGAATTAGACGGTGGAGCTGCCTGTGCAGTTTTCAATGTAAAACATAGCAGCATCTAACTGTAAAGTGCAAAAATACAAACCCCATTAGCTTATTGGTAGACATCAGTACTTGAAGGATTCAGTGTTGTTTGTTTATTTTTTAAGTTGGCAAACTCTCCTTTAAAATACATGAGTCTTTCTTTTGGAGCAGAGGCAATAATCCGTCTGGTTTGGTGTAAACTAACTGTGAGCAAACCTTGCAGAGCAGCAGCAGCAAAACAGCTTTTATAGTTAGCTTTTAAAAATTCCTCTTGGTGCAAAAGTTGGAATCAGTTATGCCTATTCTGTTTTGACTATCAATTGGTTGTATGTCTGCTTAATATTTTGATGATCATCCTACTATTGAAACAGCAACAAATAATTCAAAAGAAAGCTTCAAACATGTAAGTTTTTACATGCTGGAACAAGTGACCTCCCTAGCTAGCAGATAAAATCAGAGCCACTAATAGGAAAGTTCCAGAAGCTGGAGTGAGGAGATAAGAATTTGTGTGCTGTAAAAGCTTTTTTGAATATATTAATATTACACTATGTAGCCAAGTTGTATCTACTTGGAAAAGGTATTTTTATTTTTTCTTTGAGGTCCTTTGTAGTTCATTTGAAAGGATGCTGGACTGGGAAATAGCTGTTGGGAGTGAGATAAGTTTGCAGGACTGATACAGGTGCCTTTTTTAGAGTCCTTTTTATAGTTTAATATGGAATCAGAAGAGAAGGCATTTGTCATTTGGCACAGTGAAAACTGATTAGTACGGTTTAAATATAAGAGTAGTATATATCTAGTGTCCACATGGTGGGTTGCCTGATCTTCAGGGATTGTGGACTGGTGGTGTTGCATGCTTTGCTGTGTATTGTATTGCTGAGGCAGCTAGTGCTTGGTGGGATACTCTGTCAAGTCACTTGAGACTGCAAAGCAAAAAACTTGTTTCTTTGCTCGGCAAACTGATTGGTGGAAAGCTGCTTCAGTCCGGTGTTTCATGGACCTTTCACGGAGAAGCTCTTTAGACTAGTGAGTCTTTCCTGCATTCCTGCTGATTTAACTGAGCCAACAACTCTCAAGACAGGCTGTGGGGGTTATTCTGCAGAGTTAATCCAATTCTGAAGTGGATTATCAATATCAAATCGCCTTAACCTTAGGCATGCACAGTAAAGCATGACACTTGGAATCATGGAATCATTTAGCTTGAAAAAGACCTTTGAGATCATTAAGTCCAACCATTGCCTGTATGCTTTCCTGTTGGGGATTCCTGCCTTCGTGGAAGTGAGTTGCAGTTTTCAGCAGTAATTGTGGTTACTATCAGTAATGGTTACTGACAGTACTCTCCTGTTTTTATCAGCAACAATACTGGTTGTAATAATGATTTGGCTAGATGAATTAAATTTATAGCAGGTGAATAGTGATGATTTGATATGGTAGTCTTAAAGAAAAATACTGAGTTTAAACCACTGTCACTACAGCATACTACTGTACTATATATCTCAGTTCCGTGCCAAGTATGTATGCATAATGTGAAAGTTCACACACGTGTTAAGAAAGCATGATCTCCTTTCTAAGGATTAGCAATAACATAAGCAGTTTGGAAGCCAGTTGTTACATCAGTAATATAAATGTGTGTTCAGTGGTTAATGTTTGTACATACCTACAGTCAGATTACCCACCATGGAGCTTTTAACGTTTTCGGGTCTGTTGCAAAGAAGTGTAATGTAACTGTCTTTTCTTGGCTGTTTCTAAAGATGATCTGGAGGTTTCAGGTGCTTTTTACATCTGTGTGTGTTATAGGCTTCTTAATGTTTAGAGCAAAGCCAAGTGTCCTTGTTTACTTATTTTGTTTTGTGATAATTAGTTTTATCAGTATTTTGCAGACTATTACTGTTATGCAGAATAGCACCTACTAAGAAAATCTTGCTTGCAAGAACCTCAGAAAACCAGATTTTGTTTTAAGAAATCCAGACCTCTTAATAAATCAAAACCTGAGAAATGTTTTATTCCTGAGGAGTCTAATTTGAAAGAATATTAATAAATGGTTCTACTAAAAAAGCAATAAACCCCCAAGTCCTGTCAGATCAGAATGATCTTTTGCTGAATCAAGTGATTGATATATCTGCTAAATTTTAATTTCATTTAATATAAAAGAATGGTGACACATGATTATAAACACCAATATTACAGATTGGAGGTATCCAAAATAGCATGACACAAGCTGCGAAAGAAAGCCCAGCACAGCAGAAGAGATGTGGGTAGGACCCAGGCCATCAGGCAGTACTTGCTTGGGGATCAGCCCTATCGGTAAGGACAACATGATTATCCTAAGATGTAGGATTGCAGGGCTGTAGTATGTCCTAAGAAAGAACCATATTCCCCTCGGGTGGGTCTGTGTATGCTCCTCTAGACTTTAAAACTTGTAATAGGGCAACATAGAGGATCTGAGGTGGCGAGTCAGGCTGTGGGTCCCCTATAGCTGCTTAACATTCTGCTGGTTCCACACAGGGCAGCATGGTGAGGAGATGGCCTTAAGGAGAGGTTGGCACAAACTGCGGTGTGAAGTGATTACAGAGCAAAAACTGTGTGGAGGAAAGACTATAGGATGACTGCCATAAAGGAGCTTCCCGTGCAGCTTGCCTGCGGGCTTGGGAAGACTAGTAGGTTTACTGGAAGAACCTGGAGAGACAAAAGTGCAAAGCATGCAAGAGCAGCCTTACTAAACACCTTATGTTTGTCGTCGGGAGCGAACACCCAGCTGTTCACAGCTAGTAATGGCAACAGATTGGTCAGGTACAGGCTGAATTCTGCTCAGCAGTGTGTCTGAGTGAATCTGAAAATCTCCACCAACATCATCAACTGCGCCCAAGTCAGTTGCCTGGCTTCTTTTATACTACAGTCCTTAAAAAGCATTGCTGCTTGAGCTGTTTTCAAAAGATGGAAAATGTGTTAATTGTCCAAGTGGTTGAGGGAGAGGCATCAGAGGAACAGATTTCTGGAGCAGGGTATGTTCAGGAGAAACAGAAGCCAGGAAATACTTAAATGTATGGCTTTTGAGAATGTTAAAACTGGAAATTGTAGGCTTCCCTGTCAGAGCACTGGGAGCACTGCTCGGTTTACAGGTCTTTTGCAAGAAATCCCATGTTGACATTGGTTTTTCTCCAAGCAGGCACAGTTAGATCAGGATAACAATTAGAGCAGGTCATGAAAGTGCGACATTTCCTTCCTGGAGAAGGGAGCATTTTGCTAAATGCCATAATCAAGACTTTATAGAAGTGATGGCTCTCAACTGACCTAGGTTGCACAGTGGTTAAGCTGTGGAAGCCTGTGGCAGGCTTTCTTGTCAAAACTGTTTTTGCCGGAAGCAAGGACATTAACCAGAGGGTATTTTCCTGGATATTAATTAATAGAACAACTTCTCCCCTTTCCCTTTCTGTTTTCTAGCAGACATGATTGATGAACAAGAGATATCAGTCCGTTTTGAAGAAATTGTAAAAAACCTGTCCGCTGATACTTATAAGCCATGATCTCATCTGTGAAGAATGAAAGCAAGATAAAAATATGAAAGTCAGCTTTTAAAATGAGAACAACAAATCGTAAATCATAGCTCAACTGTGTAGTATCTTACGCTTTTTCAACACTATCAAGGTACAAGAAAAGGTGAAACAAACAGGTTTAGCTCTCCCTTTGTGGAGCGACCTTGGTATGGTTCTCATGCCCCTTGCGGAATGCACAGGATAATTTTCACCAGAAAATAACAGCAACATAAGCATGTTGTTTAGCTATAGTATATTCATTGTGACTCTTCCACCTACGCTGTGTTCAAGGGAGACTCTCCATTTAATTTGTGCCATGGGAAAGGTTATTTAAAGGAAAAAGGTTATTGTGCTTTCCTTTAAAATTGCCACCTCTAAATAACAATAAGTACCAGGGATTTGTTTCCAGATTTGCTATTCCTCTTTCATCTCCAGTTTAGGATATCTGAGTAGACTCTGAATTGTACAGTGGGGTAAATTTTAGTCTTCAGGCTTAATACAGTGAGATTAAAACCAAAAACCATCCTGGTTTAAAATATTTGTCTGCTCTTTGTATCTCTTTATTCAGGAGTAAATTACATTTGACTCCTAAATCTCCAGTGTAATTTACTGCAGTCAGTATTTTAAAATTTATTTTTATGTGCAATGTTGTAGTCTAACATTGCAGCTTTCCATGGCTGAATGATGTGAGGAAGGGCTTCTATTCAGCTATGGGTGAGATGAGATACAGCAGTGCTAATCTCTAGCACATGTAAAAAATGGAAGTAATGAACTCGGAGAACAGAAATCCAGATACCAACAGGCAGCTTCTGTGTCAGCAGCTGCTGGAACAAAAAATGAATGACAATCATTGCCAGCCTTGTGTCTGAAGCTCACAGGAAAGGGTTAACATTATCCATGCATGTTTATCTATAGACTGTACTCTGCACATCAGATCAAATATTTATGAATGAAGGGCAGATGTGCCCCTTTTGGGAGGGTGCCCCTTTCGGGAGGCTGCCCCCTAACTGTTTACAAAATACTGTTTGAAAAAGAACACAGCCAGGCTGAGTTACAACCTGACATCTCTAACCAGTCAGAAAAGTGACATAATGGATTATGCCTCAGTGTTGGTGGGGTTCAGCCTGGCTCCCCAGTTGAGCCTCAAATGCTATTAATAGTAACACGCTGAGTCATAGAAGCAAGAATGTCAGACTGCCTGGGCTGTGCTTCTCTTAGACGTTAAGACTGCTAACAATAGAAAGCCAGCCTAGATTTGTTAGAATAGAATAACTATTTTTTTTCTATGCATGTGCCTGAATCCCTATCTCTCCCTTAGTTACTTATTTGTTCAAGAATGTCACGGAATAAGAGAGATCTTCTGGGTGAGGCAGACTGGCTTGTTTAATTTCTTTCTGTTCTGGATGGCATTTACACAAAACATTTATAATTTATTTACTGCAAATATTTTTAACACTGCATGCATGCTCTCATTTTTTTTTCCAGCAGGTATCAGCCATCTGCTGCTCTGTCTGGCTGATGCCTACAGCTTTTTTCTTTACATTAATTTTTCTCTCCCTACATATAGTATACTGCATTGAGAAGGAATTCCCTTGTGGAGGCGTGAGCTCCAATTTAAGTCCAGCTCTCGCAAATCAGAGGTTCTTCCAACTCTGCGTTGAACATGGCTTTTGCTTTAGGGTGCGGTATAAATGTAATTGCACCTCCATGTAACCTAAAGCACATTTTGCACTGAGTTGTGGTCAAGTTGAAGCTATAGACCAATGAATCTGCCCGTAATCTAGCCCAGAATCTCTTTGTATGTGACCCAGTTCTCTACTACTGATGTTACATTTGTGTTTGGCAAGTCAATTCATTTCCCTTTGTCATTTTCTCTACCTCTAAACGATAAGTATTAAAATTTATTGTCCAAGCAAAGGTATGATGACATAGGTTTCTATTGGTGAAGTCACTTGTAGCTAGCTAAAATGAGGAATGAAGTAATTTATAAATAAGAAAAAAGTGACCTATAGTAGCAGAGAGAGAGGTTCCTCAAAATCTTGATACTGGCAGTATATATGTATTCAAAGTAATACATGTTAAGTGGTTTTTAATAGGCATTCAGGGGTTTGACTAACCGTATTTCCAAGCTTTTCTTCATAACTGCAAATGAAAGGATACTTATAAAAGAAAAGCTTTGTTTCTCATCTGACTCAGACCTGTATCTTTTAATAGAAAAGAAATATTCTGAATCTTGCTACAAGATGATGAGACTTGGCAATATTGTCTGGGGTTTTTTTAACATTAGCTTGCTGACCAGTCCTTTCTCAGAGTGTAATGCCTGGAAAACCATAAATTAGAAGGTCAGTTTGGTGCCCAGGTTCAACACTGGTGCTTTGTCTTGTTGGGGCTGTGAAATGCGTGTGGAAGTGCTGCTGTTTCAGTATGCTCTGAACAGTTCCATGAGGGCTCATGGCTATCATTTCAAAAGGAATAGCGTAAGAGGAGTTGTGGTTTACAATTATTTGATATTTCAGAATACAGCATGTACCTTGACTCACAGCAAAAAAATTGTTTCTGGCACTCCCTGGCTATGCTTCTGAACCTGGGTGTTCACTGAGTGGTGACAGTTCTCTTTTTTTTTATTATTTTTTTTATTGTTATTTCAAGGTACTGAATATAGTCAGTATTCCCAGCTTGCACAGGTTGTATGTTACTCTCTTCTGTACTACAGTTAGAAGGCATTGAGAGACTATTTATTAGCATGTTTTGTGTTCTAGTAATTGGCATTTGGTAACAGCTTTAGAGTAAAACCAGGAGTGGATAAACAGTGCTCACCATAGAAAAGCCTCTGTGCCGCAGCCTACTTCAGCGTTTGCCTGTGTTCGTCTTGTATTTCTCCTCTTGATCCTGGCTCAATTTGAGTAAATAAAGTAATAGGAAACTCACAAATGCTGCTTTAGCTTTCTGTGTGTGTTTGAACAGCTCTGCTGTTCTCTCTCACATCTTCTCACTTGCAGCCTTTTGCCAGTCATTCTGGAGCAAATTACGTTGCCAGCTCCGTTCTGCGAGGGCAGAGGAATGCAAGGTGGTGTCAGTGGCTGGAAATTAGGGACAGTGGAATTCAGCATTTGTTCCACAGCAGCAGCTGTAGCTGGTTGTTTCAGCACAAGGGGCAGAGTCCACAAGCAGGGTATGAGCTGCCATTAGCCATAGGAAAAGACCACAGTGGAAGAAGATAAGAAGCACAAGAAGAAAAGACATGGTGACGAGCAATCGGACCTGATCAGATCTTGTGGGAAATCTGACCGAGGAAGATAATTACCTGGAATAAGCTGCCTTTTTTTTTTTTTTTTTTTTTTTTTTTTTAAATCCACCTCAGCCGGACACTGCTGGAAAAGAGATTGTGTTTAAATTACTTCAGTTAATTCTTTCTGCTTCCAGTACAAAGAAAATTTGTTTGCCATGGTGAAAGAAAAAGGTAATTATGTTTGTTGATAGACTGGAGATGAAACAACCTCATATGTCAGCCATAATAAGCTGAGGTTTAAACCTTCAAATTTAAAATGAAGCATGCTTTGATTGACAGTTACTGTTTTCCTTTCTATAAAAGTGATGTGCCAAAATCTGCAGTGGATTGCATTGATTATCTTTGTACTTGTTTTAATAAGGGTAGAGTCTGGAACACACACAATTTAGCATGTGTGTGCAGCTGGGTTCCTTCTGTGTGTACATGTTTTTTTTGATGTTTTTTTTTATGTGAATTAACCCAAGTTTGCTGTTGCCTGTTTTTTACCTGTATTTGCTACAGTTCAAAGAGCTGTGACCACCAAAGCAGTTAGCTTAGAATTTTAAAGATAAACATTGATACATTCAGCAAGTCTGGACTTGAGAGGGTCATGTTTTACCTTTTTAATGAAAAAATGGATTATATGAGATTTTGCATAATGTTTGAATTATGCAGCAGTAAATTAGGTAACTGAAACTGATACCTATAAATAACATTTTAAGCCTCCTACCAAAACATTTACTAGTCAAAGAATTTAGAAACGGTTGTGGGGTCTTTCCTTACTCTAATAGTGCTCTATAGCATTAATTGCATTATGAAGATGTGAAATTGTATCTGAGTAGTGGATTGCATCTGTTTTTGGAGCATTATGTGATCACAGATAGCTTCAGACAGAACTTCTCTGTTCTGTGAAGAGGGGGATCTGTGTTCTTTACTTTTGAGGACTTTGTAAAAGATAATGTGGGATAAATTCAAACTAGGGAACAAACAAATAAGCATGCTGAGAAAGAGTGAGCGGTTTTTCACCTCTGAACACCCATGTTAAGATTATTTTTTTATGCTGTAAATGAAGTAAATGGAGTGAATTTAGCTTCATAGTTGTTTAGATTGATGAGAGTGGGACAAGTGCCTCATTAGTCTGCCATAGTATCAGATGTATCCAGGGAGTTAGTCATAGGTATATACTGTCTACTGATAATTTTTGTTGATGAAAAGCAGTGGCCCAGCATAAATAGTATTGGCTACTTAGCAGAATTGATATGTTACATTTACAAGACCATTTTTATAATGTCAGTGCTGAACTAGTCAACAGTGGTGAGCTGTTGACCTGCTACCAGTATCAGTAAGCCATACCAGCGATGATTTAAGTAGCAGTTTCATGCCAAATCCTTGCAAGTGCAAGTTTCAAAATCATTTGAATCAAGTATGCCACTCACTTTTAAGAAAAGTGTGTTATCGTTCAGCTTATCACTATTGTTTCTTGTTTTCTAAGATCCAATTTAAAGATGGGCTGCTGATTTTCTTGAAGTGTACATAAAAAGTCAAGCCTTTAGTTGTGCACTCAGTTTTGATCCTCTGATACATTTCTGCTCCCCACCCAGCTGATCCTCAGTTCTTTGAGCTACCGGTGCAACATGGGGCTGTACCTTAGGAGTACTAAGTACAATTTTAGCATCTCACATCATGAAAGTTGTTGTATACCTGTAAGAAAATTAAAATAAGCCCATTATTTTTATAAAAAATGCAAGGGAGAAAACCTAGAATACTGGGAAAAATAGACAATAAATGGTTAAAAATGTGCAAAAGACTTGTGTTTAAATTGCCTGCTTCCCCCTCCCCACCAAGTTTAATACATTATTTACAATGGCTATTAATATTGATGTTGGATATATTTTTTTTTTCCTGTTCACACAGATAATGGACTGAAATAACTGAATGCTGTCTTTAATTTTGTCGTACATTTACTGATATTTCATATCTCATGGCTGCAGAGTAAGAAAGATAGAATCTGTTTAGTATTTTGCTTTTCTACCTTATTACTTTCAAATAATCTCTCCAGCAAAGTTGTTTTTTTTAATGATTTCTTTTGTGTTTTCCTTTACACCCCCACCCCCAACTTCCTCCACCCGCTCGCTGACTTTAGTCAGGATATCAGGAGTTACTGCTACTTTAAAGCTGCTACAAAAATTACTGTCTAGAGTGATGCCTTGCAAAATGCAGGCCAGTGCAGCGTGGCTGGTACCCTTCCTTCCAGCCACTGCTTGAATTGCTGTTTGAACAGGCTGAAAATGCATTTAGTCCTGTGTTATTTCATAAACATATTAACTAGGCACTGCAGGGGCTGGTTTCAACTAGAAAAATGCAATTCTGAATCACTGAATTGCAAAATGGTTAGTAACAGTTTTTAGCAAATTAGCATGCTTCATTATGCTCATATTGTAGAATGATTTCAGTGTCTGCCTGGTTAGTTCATACACAAAAAAAATCCTGAGGCCAGGGTGTTTTTTGCTGACACCAAATGGCGCTTCCTGAATTATGTCTGACTGATACCACATTTTCATGTCTCTGACTGTGTACTTATCTATTTCCAATTATGAGCCCTTGTTATCTAGTTACTCGGGTAAATTATTGTCACTCTGTTGCATCCAAGGGCAACTTTCTTTCTTTATAACCTTTAACAGGAAGAAATTCTTATGCATGTCTTGTTATTAATTCTCTTCTGTAATATAAAACCCATACTGAATGATCTGCGTTCTTATTGAGGTTGATGTGTTAATTGTGACCCTGCTAGCCGTGTTCCTGGCTGATGTAAGTGGTGCAGCTTCATTTTTACCTCCATTACTTCACGTAAACTGAGGATTTAGCCCTGATTCTTGATTTCATGACCAGTTGGTAAGAAGACCATCCTAGCATTCACTTGCTAGTCTGTGAAAGCATATCGGGAATCGGCTTTGTACCTGATGAGATCTTGCATTGGATCATACATGGGCAAACCTGTGGAAGTGGATTAGTATCTATTCATGCCAAACTTATACATGCTTGGCTGGATAAAAGGACGAGAGAGGAAGGGTTGAAGATTTTTTGAACTGAGGAAGTGGATACAGAGGCTCTATGATTTCTGTTCTTCACATGTTGATTCTGTTGAAGGGTAGGTGCTGGCACCTACTGGGTACCAAGTTGCTGTAAGTCAGATTGTATTTCCATGTTCTCACAACTGTCTCTGTGGGTATTCAGTTTGTGCTGGCTTTTCCAGTAAACAACAGAGAAGATGTAGTTCACCAAATATTAACAACATTCCCTGTGTAGTTTGGCGTATGGCCTAGTTCAGTCTTGTAGAGAGGTTTAGTTCTCTGTTGTGTTTTCTTCATACTTTTGATAAAGCATGTTACTGATACCCCCTTAAGGTTTTGACCAAGAGGACTGTTTTTATGCTTGCAGTAGCTCCAATCTTGCCTTCTCTTCCATTGGCATATCCCAAGAGCTATGAGCCTCCAAAGCAGCCTTTAGTCTTAACTTTTTCTTTTGTTGCAAATGGAACGGCTTTAGATGGGGTTATTCTTGAAGAGCATGCAAAACATTACCTGCATGTTAATTTAAAGGTGTTCTGTGTCCGGAACACTGTCTCTCCAGTGCTGTGTGTGTTTGCAGTCTGAATGTTTACTCCTAGTGAGAATCAAGAAAATATTGAATAATGGGATTTGGGTCCTGACACTGTCTCAGTGTTATAGTTGTTAATGAAACATAGTCTTGATCTGAACTCATGACTTTGGAACTTTTAACCCCAGGTGACCTGGGAAAGTCTCCAAGTTTGTTGCTTTTGGAGCACATGACAAGATTATGCAATCACACGTTGGCAGGGGGAGGGTTGGGGAGTTTTATTTTCTTTTTGCTTCAGTTTACTTAGTTTTAAATTTAGTTCTGCTTGACAGTTTGCTTTTGGAGTCAGGCATTTGGGGTTTTGTTTTGATTAAGTCAATGTGTTACCTTGTACAAGCCACAGAAGGCATTTTATAAACATACGTAGTAGTATGTGTTAAAAAAAAAAACTCCTCTAGTTAAAGTACTGAAGTATAGAACAGCTCTCTGTTGAGAGACTCTTAAGGTGACCTTGGGGAAGGAATTTGATCTCTCCTTGTGTTAATCTGTAAAATGAGGGTAAGAACATTCCTCTTGTCTGCCTTGATTATTTGAATAGAGGTCTTTGGAGCAGAGTTTCTTTTACTTTGTTTCACAGCTGTGGCAAGGAAATCTTAGCCTTGGAATGTAACTACTTCCACTTGTACAAAAAAAAAATTAAAAAAATATTCCAGTGTTATGTGACTCTTCTATAAACAGCTTATTACTTTCTTAAGACAAAACTACTGTAAAGGAATTAAGTTTTTATTGACAAATTTATGGTGTTGGGTTTTGTGTACTTTCTCTTATTTGTTGTTAATATTAGGTTTCAAATTGCATTTCTAGTGTGCAGCATTGATACCGAGAGAAACAAAAATAACGAAGGAGATGCCAGCTCAGGCACTGCATTTTTGTTGGAGAGTTTATTTTTTTTTTAAATAGCAGTGCTCATAGTTCATATGAGGGTACGAATATTCATATCCAAAGACTCAAGCAAGCACAGTGTGCAGTCCTGCCATGCCTGATGGCTTCCCGTTTCTCAGCAGTGAAATTCCATACATTCCTTGCATCCTAGCTGCACTCCAAAGCCAGCCCTCTGAAGATACGATGGGAGCTATTTTATGTTGAGAAATGGGAGAACTTCTGCTGTTGATCTCACTGGAGGGGAGGGCTTAGTGGTTTTAGTCATTAAATTTGAGACCGCAGAGTTCACGGAGTCAGGCAGCAGCAGAGGCAGTTAAGCTGTTCCTCCATCTGAAACAGTGAGTACTGTGGGTCAACCCCCCCCAGTTTTAAGTAGGGGAGGTTCAATCAATTTGATGTATTGGCAATTAATAAACTTTTAATTACTGATTCAGGTGTTGAAAATAAAAGCAAGCAAACACACACTTGGAGAAACACACCCCACCTTCTCTCTGGACACTTCTTCCCCTTTCTGGTCTCCAGGCCACATGCCACACATTATACTCGACCTTTGTTGAGGTGATGGTGATGCAGGAGTCTGGGGTCAGTGCGTTGTTGTTCCTTTCATTTTATTGCTTCTTTTTTCTTACTCAGTTATTTCGTCATGGGTTTCTCTGCTGGCCCCGGTCCTTTTAGAGTCATACCTGCTCCTGAGTCTTCTCTTTGTCCCTGCTTGGAACAGCTAGTTTGCCTCAGCATTTCTCCTGCCCTGCTGACCCTCCTGGCCTGGCATCATTTTTGTTTCTGTCTTACCCATGCTCTGGTGTCTCACCTGCCCTGGCATAGTCTCCTGTGTCTCCTCTGTTTTTCAGCACCCCTGGTGTTCTGGCATATCTGTATTGCGTCTCCTGTGTGTGTCTCTTTCTTTCAGTGTTTACTGCCCATTTCTATGTATATTTTTTTTGCACAGGTGCTATGTGTTTCTATGGTTCTGTTTTGATGTGCAATGGGTCTATTTTGTCCTTTGCTGAGCTGGTTGGAATGAGCTATGACCAGCACAATGCAGTCCATGTTCACCTCCTACACAAGTCACCGCTGCAGCACCCTTGCTACCAAAGCCCTGCTGATCAAGTTGAATACAAGCGAGCAGACCTGCAAATTATGTAGTTGATTTTCCTGGGCAAAAATTCAAAAGGCAAGCCTTTTAAAGATAGGGTCTTGGCATAGTGAAATTGTGCATGTTTAAAATACATTAAGCTAGGACAAAGAAATTTTTTTCCAGAGGGGAGGTAGAAAGCTTGGTAGGAAAGAACGTGCAAGCCAGGACGATAATTTGGCCTCTGCTGTAGGAGAGTCAGTTCTCTTTGTGGAAAAATTAATGCATACCCGGGGAAAAGACCAAGTTCCACCAATCGAAATATGCTGTGCCCTTTGGGTGGGAGAAGCCAGAGAACAGGATTTCATTGTTTCTGGGGGCAATCCATAACTAATTTAGAAAGGATTATTTATAACAAAGTTGGTTTTCCACCTAGAGAATAGTCAGTATCCCCAAACGGATGATTAATCCTTGCCTTCGTTGAACCTGGATAGCTTTCAGGCTCACTAGGGATCTGGCTGAGGAGAACACTTGGGCATTGTCTTAAGCCTGTTCTGTTCAGCAGAGTATCTTGTTGAGTCTAATTGAATCACTTGGATTTAAAGCTAAGTAAGTGCTTCAGTGTTGTCTCAAAGTTAGACCCTTTTTTGGAGGCTTTGTAATGTTTTTGCAGCAAAATTATGTATTTTATTAATGGCAGGCATTTCACATTGTATGTTAGCTGCATTGCTATGTAAGAGGCAACAAAGAGAGAAATAATAGTGGCTTTTATGTGGGCTTATCATATAGTGCTATAAACCCAGAAATTATAGATGTCTCGCGTAGCTCAGTCATGTAGGTTGTCTGTTATTATGTTCCACACAGACTGGAAAACAGAAGCAGGAGTCTCCTCCAAGGTGCAAAGTAAGAAGTACGTACTAAAATAAGGGTCAAACCAAGTAATGCCAGCTGTTGGGAAGTGAAATGTTTTTTATGCTATATGTGAGCCTAATAGGCAAGGTTCTGTAAACAGTGTCAATGGGATAGCTCCCTAATTCCCAGTGTTGTTAGCACCAGTTCGATATCACAGATGTTAGGATAATCTACATGGCAGTATTTTGGAACTTTGTGTTCAGCATCTAGTACAGAAGCAGCATCTTAAAATGATATCAAATTAAAGAAGTGATCCAAATGTAAATTCAGCCTTGCAGAAGAGTGCAGGTTATCTTTTATTGCTTCTGGGTCAAACAAGAGTCAATACGTGGCTTGTTTGTTCAAAGAAGCAGTTGCATTTGTGGTTGGTATTTTTTCTCTAAAGGCACCTCAAAACAGGATTTGAGGATCTACTTGCTATCCAGCACTTGAAGTGCTAGCCAGACGGACAGGCTATATTCAGGAGTACTGTATTGGTCAGTGCATTCTCCATGATAGTCCCTTTACCATACGGTGTTAAAAGTTCATAGACTTCCAGAGCACACCATTATTTATTGCTGAGATAATATACCTCAAGGAATTGACTTCTACACTGCAAGTGCTCGTAAGGTCTAGGTGCCAACAAGAGCAGTTAACCACAGGGCAGGGCCTTAGATAGTCTGGTTTATCAGCTGTGTACGTGGCAAACTATCCCGGGAGTCAGGAGCCACACGGAGAGTTCTGTTGCTCATGAGTATGGCTGTCTAGTTTAGCTTGAGGCTGTCAGTCCTTAGAAATGCCAGAAGTGAGGGCAGTACTGAATGCTGGGTATTTATAAGATAGGTCCTTGGTTGAAGGAGAGAGTCTAAGTGTGGGGGATAGAGCTTCCATGGTTTAAAAGCAATGGCTGAGGACAGCTCTCTGTGAGGGTCTTGTGCAAAACCCTTGGTGAGATTGCTGGTAGTAACTGAGGGGAGATTTTACTGCAGAATCTGTTTCAAAAGATCTTTATGACACACCTGTTTCTGTGCAGGCTTTCCCTTAGTTTTCATACACACATCAAACTGCAGTGATGGTACGTCATTATGAAGATACCAAAAGGTACTTGGGAGACCGCTGTCTTAAGTAGGCCAGTGGTCCTCTTCAGATAATCTTAGGGTAAACAATGGGAGAATTAGCTTTTAAAATTAGCATTTTTATATTGATTTATCTCAAAAGGGAATTTAATTCCTTTTACTGTATGGAATGTTTCTGGCAGCCTCAAAAAAGGAAGCATAGGGGAACTCAGCTGGAGTTTGTTGCTGCTGACTGAAATCCCCACACAGGTTGCTGTTAAGGTAGTGAAGAGGCCTGTTTGACATTTGAGTGTTGTTATGGGTAACCACCACTCATCAATAAGCCAGAATTTCCATGCTGTCTGGAAAAATCAATTGCTTTTTCTGCTAACTTCAGCGACTTGCTTTCATACAGCCTTGAGGATCCTTGAGGATTTGCAATGAATAATGTGACACTTATTTTATTCATTGGTTTGAGTAAGATTTTGATGTGGACGTGACATCAAGTGATGTGTATGAGCTGGTTGCTCAGAGTACTCTTAGGAGCCCCTGTCCTATGTTAGGAAAAAAACCAAACCAACCCCCAAAATACTCTCTTGGAATAATGACTGGATCTTCATGTGTGTGGTGGGTGCATTGAAGGCATAACTCAAAATTATTTTACCACTTACAAGGCTGATAAACAGTTCCTACATGTTACAGGCTTGTAGATGTTGGGTGTGAAATGTACACTTAGCATGGTCCTCCGACCCTTCAGAAGGAGTTTTGAAGGGTGAATTGATTATCTTGAAATACTCTCCCTTAGTAAGTCAGTTGTGTAAGTAATTAAGAGAGATCTTTTGTGGGAGTGATGAAGATTAATAAGGGTGTTCTCAGAACATTAGATAAAGCAGTCTGGGTTCACTATCTTTTTATCACCCAATTTGTATCATGATCTGTTTCGTGAAAAATTACTCTGTACTAATGTAGAAGTATGGCAGACTAAATTCACTCCATGCCTCTTCCCTTTGATTTGCTAACCACTAATCAGTAATCCATCTGTTAACAATCGTGTTGAGTAATGCAGTTTTTGATTCAAAGACTGGCTTTGCTTAGTCCCATTTGTTTCAACATCATCTGTTTCACAGCATGTCTTAGCTTGCTGCATACTTCATTGCAAGATGAGTGACTTTTTGTTACTGAAAATAGCTTTAAAACTGCCTCTTGCTTTTCCTGTTCGAGTTTAAAACTACTCCTGATCATACTCAGTTGACAAGCTGTTCATGACTCTTCTTTGAAAGGTTTATAATTTCTTAAACGGTAATTGTCATATAAGATATGTCCTGTAACAAATATAAATGGAATAGTTTTGTCAAGTCATTTTGTTTCTGCAGTATAGATGATGCTATAGAATGTGCCTTTGTTCACCTACCAAGTGACCAAAGGCAAGCATGTGTGGACAGACATGGTGGAAGTTGTTCCTCAGCAAATGAAAGCTAGTACTGCTGCTGTTTTAGACAAACTCTTCTAAATAGGCTCTGATACTTTTGTGTGGAGAACAGCATCAGTAATACTGCTACAGTTTAACTGAACCATAGAGCTGAGTTAGCAATTAGGTACGTTTGTACAGGAGAAACTGAGAAATTGCTCAGGCTCACAGTGGGTTTGAAGCAAGAGTAGAATATCATCCCAGAGTGCCTAGGAAGTCAGGCATAAGTGTCTGCTGAAAATCGGTGAGATTTATGCTTTGTCACAGAGAAACTGAAAATTGCACACTAAAGCTATAGAATATCAGAATCTGTGGTATGATCATCAGAGCGTCTGGATAAGGTTATAACACTAAGTAAATGCTACCAAATTTTCTCTCAATCACTATTGAAAGCATGGCAAACTGCATCCATCAAGCACATTTATTTTAATCACAGAACAAACACAGATTTATTGTAGCACACAGAGTTTCTATGTATGTTGTAGAAGGTGATCACTTTTCAGAGAGGGTCAAGCACATGCTGGTGTTAAATATTTTGCTTAATACTGAGCCTTTCATGTGCATAAATCTTGGTAGGTCTGTGAGGCCTTAAGCCCTGATCTTGCAGGCTGTTCTGTGGGGAATTAATTGCAGCATCAAAGCTCTAGATAACAGATAAGGGATGGGAAGAAAAAGGGAAAATACAGAGAAAATAAGCATGTTTGCAGTTGTGTTCTGAAACTATGAAACAAATATGATTTTTTTCCCTGCTGTATTTTAAAGCTCATTATTTCCTAGTCTTTTTGCATGTTTGTATGTATGTGGCACAAAGCTTTTTATTTTTGTGTGTAAGTAACGTAGGAGTCTTCTCACTTTTGATTTCAAGTTACAGTAGTTAGTATTTTGAGTTATTACCTGGCATATGTGTCTCTAAATTTTTTTATTTAATTCTCTTAGCTGTATCAGCTCAATCCATGTGTTATGCATGCTTACAAATATTTAGAAAAGTATTTAAGTACTGGCTTTCTTACTTAAAAATAATATGTTTCATCTTTTCTTTTTGGAATTTGATTTCTGCTATTGAAATCTTTGCATCCTATTTTCATGCAGATTAAGTTTGATATCTTTACTTACAGTGTTTTCTAAAATGTTTTTCTTATGAACTATCCTAACCTATCATGCTAGTTTAACTAGTTAAACCTGTTAAAGTCTTTGTAGCTTACTTTTGCTTTTAAAGAATCTGTTTCTCAGGGTAGCAGTGTACCTCATTTCTAGGCTGGACATGTGCCTCTGTTTAGTGTTTTTTGAAACTTTCAGTTGCTACAGTACCTGCCAAGGGGTGTGTGGGCTGGTGTGGAGAGAATTGATATAGATCTTGTAGTCACCCCCACATCTGGCCATGAGATGCTGTTCTGAGGGCAGATGCTTCTAGTGTACTGAAAAACTGAGGCTGAGAAGCATATGTTATGGTGATAGTTGAATAGGATACATGAGAAAAATATCAGGTTTTCTTAGGTCTTCTCTTTGTTAAATAAGTAAAGAACAAGACCAGAGACAGAGGAGTAGGGGATTACCAGTACTTCTTTCTGAATCTAAACCAGAAAGACATGGGCTATGCTATCCACCTTTACATGACTTTCTCACATAATCCAGCCGTCTTTCCTGTGCTGCCCTACTTGCCAAACTCTTAACTTTCATCGCACCAACACCCCAAAACCCCCGAATCTGAGTTAACGTGGGGGAGAGCTGCTGGTGCTTTGCCCTGTCAGTGTGAATGCATTGACCAGCTAGTATGCTCTCACATACGAGTCTTCTCACAATCTATGACCATCAGTAGGGCACTGCCTGTTACAGTGCTGGAAGAGATACTGTCCCCCTGTGTTCTGATTGCTACTGTGGTCCTGTTTGCATCTGCTGTTTTTAGCAGCAGGCTAATTGTATGGGCAAAATAACAATGCTTTTATGAAAAATACCAGAAAACATGTAAAAAAATTATGGCAAGTAACTACAAGCATAAAAATTTTTTTCTGCCTTTTTTTAAAAATAGCTACTCTGGTTATATGTAGATAGAGAAAATAGTTTTAAGACACATTAGCACACTGTAGGAGTAATGCACATAAATTTACAGGAAGAGAGTTTTAAAATAATTCTTCAGATATGATTTGAATGGCAATACTATGAGCAAGCTACAGTCTAGGATTTTGGCTTAGGCTTTTTCATACATGTGTAGGCATGCAGTTCACCAGTAGTATCTCTTTATGGGAGTACCTCCTTCCGGGATATCCTGGCATTCCTGAAGATCCCTGTCTGATACCTGTGGCTAGTGACTGCAGTGGCTTCTTATCTGTCCCTTACAGCTGGGAGGTTCGATTTCAGTCTTAGTCGCTGTTTGGTCACCTTAGCTGATAGGATTCTTACAGATTTAAGATTCAAGAACTGAGTCTGCAGATAAGCAAAACGACACTGTGTTTTTCATCCCTTCTTTTTGATAGGTATTTCAGTAAGTCCTCAAGGCTTCACTGTGCTGGGCTTTCATGAAAGAGGAATTCCTCAGAGAGTCTACAGGCTATAGACAGACAGGCTTTACAAACCCGAAGATATAGATATTTACCTCTGTGAGAAACACAAAGGACGGGGCAAAATTACTACTCCTGTCTTCACAAAGAGAATGCAGAGAAGTGATAAGCCAGATCTGGTTCTTGAACTTGATTCTCTGGTGTCTCTCTCACAACTTTCATCCCAGAACAGCTTTTTTTGTAGCTCGTTTTGCTGTGCCCAGTGCCTACCTGTCCCAAGCAAGTGACTGCCCAGCTGGAGTAACAGTACAGCTGTTTAATAGCAGCTGAGATTGAGGGAATTTTTATTTTGAAACCTTCAAGTTTTGAACTTCAAATCCTGTAAATTTAAGAAATGATGGCCTCCAAAGCCTTATCAGGTACTAAAGAGAGGGCAGAGAACACTGCTGCCTGTAGAAAGATATGGTTGCATTTACTGCCTTGGTAATCTCTAGCACAGTCATCTTGCCTTCATTCCTGAAAGCAGAAAGGAATGAGGAAATTTAAAACAGGCTAGCAAAAAACTATGCAATAGTTTCACACCATTAAATCTTTGCTATATTTTTCATTCTTAATAGTTCAGTCTTCAGCCAAGAAAACACAACAGCCAATTGAAAGTTGGCATTTCAGAGCATCCTGTTTGTATTAGGCCACTCTTAAGGTATAAAGGACATGGCTGTGAAATCCTGAGAGTCCCCTTGCCCACGTTGCGATGAGCACAGCATGTTCTTAGCGCTCTGCAAAAAAAGCCCATAGGTTGTGGAGCTAAAAATAGAAATTGTATATCCTAGCATAAAGTTTGAAGTTACACCTGCTACAACATGGTTAGAGTTGACTGAGCATAACTCCAGTTTTATTTGTGGAGGTAGACATGCAAAGGTGAAAACGACAGAAATTAACTTTTAAGAGAACAATAGCCCATATCCTCCTCCTGTTTAAATTTAGAGGAAGCTGCTTTTTACTTCTGTTTAGAGCAGAACTGAACCCAGCATGTTTTGCTGTGACCTCTGCTTTGCAGCATACACATAGCAAGGCATTTCCCAGAAGCTTCTGTCTGACTTCCAATAAAAAGCTGAAGTATTTTCTGGGTTGCAGCAGAGACATGGAGTCTTGCCAGCAAGAATCTGCAGCTAAGAGTCATTTAGCTTGAGTCTTTGGTTTCCTAACAGTTCTGTGTTCAGGGAGAAAATCATCAATAAAGGAAGCTGCAGTGTTTATTTCCATTGTTTTCTTTTACTCAGCAACTGTTACTTTTCAGGTAGTTGCTGTAATTTCCATTTCAGCAGGGTTTGGTACGAGTACCGAGGTCCTTTTTCTGGCTGACACAGCAAAATACATAATTGCTATTAAAACTTTGTACAATGATCTGCTCTATATAAAGCACTACTGACAGGACAGTTTTAAACTTTCCACAGCAAATTAATACCTTCATTTTGCTCAGAAAGTGCCATTGATTTCTCATAACAACATAAAGTTGTTACTTGTCTTTTCCATCTTTTTCTTTTTAATGGTTTCTTTGCAGATCTGGGAATATTTTGAGATGTTTTGATAAAATACACTAACGAGCATGCTCAAGCTGGTAGAGTTGCTTTGAATTTACATCAATATAATGCAGTTGCTAAATGTAATGAAATCAACATTGCATGATTCACAAGGGAGTGTAGGGAATGACAGAAATTGCGGTGTATGTCTAATAGAGTGATGTTAGCGCAAAGCAATACTCTAGTGACAAAGATGGTCTTCCTCGTAGAAGAAGCTGCTGTTGATTTTTTATTCTTTTCTTTTTTTGCCCTCTGAATTAAACAATGTAATCCAGACTTGCTAGTTATCCTAGTCAGTGTACGTGTTACTCTGGGTAAACTGGGTATTTAATGGGGCATTGATTTGTCTTCTTGGAAGCCCAAATGAGCTTAAGAAAAATGTTAATTATTCATTAGTTATTCATTTAAGCTGGTCTTACAAGCAAGAGTGGAAATCTCAACATAGCTTGTCTTGAAAAGTTCTTCTGTGTGTATCTCTGACCAGAGATTTTTTTTGTTAATAAAGAAAAAAAAAAAAGGTCTTCAGGCAATGCCCAGCAGCATTGGAAGTTAAAACTGTTATAAAGCAACCTGAAAATTCGGAAAAATTTTATTGATGATCTCTTGCAATTAGTCTCTGTAAAATTGTGAAGACTATGACAGCTTAGACTTCTCTAGGTACTTTAGCTTTCATAGTTAATCTTGAAAAATGCTGAAGGAATAAAAATAAGACTAAATAGTAAAAAAATTGTTGCATCTGTTTGAGCCGTGTGCCTGCTTCCAGCATCTGTTTGTCCCAGTGTAGACGCTGCACAAGTTTCACCAGAGCCAGTTAAAAAACTGGTTTAGTTAGTAGCCTAGGTACTTTGGATCTAGTTTCAAACAAATGTCATTCCATCCATTGTTTTAGTAGGTGTTTGCACCTTGCCGATGTGGGCTAGACCAATAGATAAATTGTGTTTAATCTTACACAAAAGGATTGATGCACCTTGTTAGGCTGGTTGGGTTATACTGATAGAAAATCACATCTTGACTTAATCTGACATATGTGTAGACAAGAATCTGTTCACATCAGTATACTGGAAATGGTAAATACTTGACTTGTGTTTATGTTACATTACCCATGCAGCAAGTATGCGCCTTATGATAGGAAGAAAATTGAACCCCAGTACTGAACTAAGAATGTATTTCTCTGATAGCATCTCTCAGAAAGCTGTTAATTAATGTTTTTTTAATTTATTTTAATTTGGAAGATAGTTGCAGTGTTAATATATTTGGATTTGACACTTCATTAAAGGCAACACAGCTGTTCAAGTCAGTGTTTGTCCACTCATGCACTTTCCAATAAATGCTGCTTCCAGAAATATGGCAGATGTGGTATATGTGACAATCAGAACTGACTTATGTCTTGGGTGCTTAGGCGACTCTTTCCATCCCAGTGACTGGGAACCTTGTCATCTGTATTTATTCTCACAGTAGGGTGAGGCTGACAGTGCTGATAAAACCTGGTTTACAGTCAGGGACAGTTAAAACACAGAGAAACTAAAACATTCAGATAACCTAATTTTAAACTGATAGGTTACAGGCTCAATCTGAACTTAAGTGTCTGATTTTAGAGTTAAGGGCATGCCATCATGCCATCCAAAGAGCCTAGATATCTGCTGTGGAGCAGGGGTTGGAATCTAGGTTATCCAGATCCTAAACTGTTGTCACTAATTGTACTGGCTGGAGTCTGATAAAGAGTTGCCTTATTGCACCATTGCTGCTAGTGCATGATGCCTGAGTGTATGTCCTCGAGCATGCCGTTGATGTGGAGAGGGCTGGTGCAGGCAGAGTCCAAAATATTTACTGTCTCAAGATATGAAATCCCTGTCAGGAGGTGAACCTAGCTTCTAGCTCAGTTTTCAGACCCAGAGCAGCTCACAATTTACATGTCTAGGCCAGCTGGACTTCAGTCAGAAACATTTAAATAAGGTGCTTATAAAGGTATTTCTCTTTCTTTCTTTACTTCTGTGTTCTGTCCTTACTTTATAGTTCTAAAGGGTCACCTCTGCCACTGAGAAGCCTTGTGGTTGTTGCATGTATCTAGAGGAAAAAGCTTACAAGCAATTCTTTGCAGGAGAGCAAAAGTCAATTACTTAGTCTTGACCTACAGTGCCAAACTGAGGCCAGTAAGACAAGCACCTTCATTAGCTTCACTTAAAGAGATCAATCTGGAAACAGCAACTAGCAGTATTTGTATTCATTTACGTGGCTGTAACGGCAAAACTGGAAAGAAGTTGTATCACTGGACCAGTCTTAAAAACATTTATTTACTGTCTAGTAAAGGGCAAAACCATATATTTCACATCTATACCAGATCTGGATTCTGGCATGCAGAATACGTTAGGGTCTCCTCCACATGTGAGTTTGAGAAAGCAGAATGTGGAAGGTACAGATTTCACACTGCAGCATGTAAATCCTAGGGAGCATTTGCCCAAATCCTTGATCCAGTTCCTCATTTGAGCAATTTTGAAAGTCTGTTCTGTTACCTTTTCTTCAGTTGGCATCAGGCCCATCTCAGGCTGTCTGGATCTGAGAAGGAATTTTCCTTGTAATAATTTAATTTACTAGCGCTTGTCTCTGTTTGTTTCTGATTTTCTCTTTCTTTCTCATTGCATAAACTATGTGTTTCCTTGGCTACAAGTTAATAGTTAATAGTCTTGTTTGGAAGAATAACTTCCACTCCAGAAATACTATTGCATTGCAGACCGTAAGATGAGGTTCACTCAAGGCAAGGCATTCACTGGGCTTTTATTTAAATAGAGCTGCTAACTGAAATACTGGGTTTTGTCAGCTGCATGCTGTTTGCCAGTATGGGCTGAATAACTGCTTAAGGGAAATAGTTGAAATGAGGTTACCAGAGGAGGAGGTATTTAAAACTTTGAGTAGAAGAATTACCTTGAAAACTGAGGTGGGGGGGTGAAGAACAAAACAGCAGCTGCCATGCCAGCTTGGCGGGACTTAGAGCAGAAATTATTGCTTGGAATATGTGTTATCCTCTATTCCTGGTGCTGTTGCTCCCCTGATCACAATTTGGGCTTTTTTATTATTAATCTTGAATTTATATAATGCAGAATGATAGCAGCATTTCTTCACAAAGGCATTTATAAAGGAGGGTAATATAGAAGGGACTTCATCAAGCAATGGGGCTTTTTCGCTAGAAATTCATTGAAGAAGAGGAGGAAATTGGTGCAGTAAATAAGAGCAAGGCATCTGTTGCATTGCTACATAAACAGTAACTGAAAAAAACCCTAGAATCCTGGCTGGGGAGATGTTAGGAATTGATCAGGAAAGGAAAAGAGCTCCACAAAACACTGAGATAAAATAATGAAGATGATTTCCAATGACAGTGTGATGTAGGTCTATCAGCACTCAGTCCTTTGCAGGACAGGAAAGACAGGACAGGAATGGTATAAAGCCAGAGGCATGGGTAGAGAGGTGAGTTTTCTCTGAAATGTTCTGATGAGCATCACTATTTTGAGAACAATATTACAAGGAGGGCAACTTTCTACTGATAGAATGGCATGTGGGAGGGACATCTGAAGGAATATCGTTTTGTTTGGGAACATTCTGGGAAATGCTTTCTACTTCAAACAGTACAGTTGATACTCAATCTTGCTCTAGCTTACACCCGTGCATTTCTGTTGGGGCCCCAAGCTGCCACAAGACACAGCTGAAGAGAAAGTTAAACATTTTTTTACAGAAGCCAAATGTGAAACAATAAAACTTTTATTGCAACAGTGAAATACATAGTAAAGCTGACACAAAGCTTTCCTGTTCCTATCCAAGCTCTGCTCGGGGCTGTGGAATAGCTGATCAATTACCAGTACCTGGAATTTTGTCTCTGTGACTATATTGCAGATGCTTTGGTCATTTCTGTCTGCTCATGTTTCTTATTTGCATGCAGAAAGTTGTTTCTGCTAGAATTAATGGGAGTAGAAACAAGTAACATTGGCTTCTTTTCAGATGTGCTTTCCCTGTGTTAGGTATGTGCTGTGTCAAAATGGAGATGTTTGTAGTTTATGTTTAATATAGTAATTTGCATGCGAAGTCAGGCTGCCTGGGTTCATCTGGTTTCCTAAAACATGATTTGGAATTGCTTTCCTTTCAATCTTTTTGCTTGGATTGTATTCTTTCTTGGATTAAAATAGCCTGGTTCTTGTTGACTTGTGTGTTCATTGAATGGTTTGCACACACTCATGCTCTCGGAAAGAAAAACTTAGGCATTCTGAAACACTTTGTGGCACTGAAACTGGGGAGGGAGTTTTTCCTCATCTTTCCATGGCAGCCTCAGTGGAAAGCAGTAGCAGTTGATGTGAGTGGCTTAAACTACTGATTTTTGAAAAGGCTATATTTTTTTTTTTAAAAAAAGGTGCCTTTTTACATGAGTGTAAACTGTGAACAAATACATTGTATCATGATGAAAAGCATGTGAGAACAGAGATTTAGGCACAGGAGGAAACATTCTTTGTGTTTGGGTTTAAATCATACTTTTTTGTTTTACAGTGGCCCATCCTCAGGAGCCCCACCACCCCTCTGAGAAGCTGGTCATCCACTGCCATAAATGTGGTGAGCCATGTAAAGGTGAAGTACTCCGTGTTCAGGCCAGACACTTTCACATCAAATGCTTCACCTGCAAAGGTAAGACCTTGATATTCATCTGTTAGAAATCAGTCATTTTGAGCAAATGTAATGTACCTTGAACCAGTGATGAGAGGTCGCGCTTCCTGCCATCGGCCAGTTACAGGATATTCTCCTTGTTCAATATCTGAGGGATTTGTGGTTGGGGAGGGGAAAGAACAGGGGTGAAACGGCTGACTTGCACATGTACAAGCAGCAAGGTGATTGGTACCACACAGAAAAAAATAAATATGCAAACATTTATAATTTAATTGTATGAGACATTTGATTTTATTGGGAGGGGATAAATTGCCTCTACTTAGAAGACTCAAAATAGCACATTCTGCTCTGAATACTTAAGTGTTCATTCTTTTTCTTTTCAACTGTTCTCTGGGTGCAAGCTACACAATAGATAATTATACCTGAAAAAGATTTAAAAAAAGTCTTTGTTCTTTTTAATATTATTTCCAATGTTATTTTCTTCATACAACTCTATGTAGACAGTCAGTTTCCTATATTCCCAAATAGCGAATTAGTCCTAATTAGAATCTTGCTGCTTTGGTGAATTTTTTTTCTGTTTATTTGGGAAACAATGGAACAACACTAAACATCCAAGATGAAGAGCTTTATGGAGAGTCACAAAACATAGGAAAAAGAAAGTATAGCCCTAGCATCTACCCAGAAATCCAGTGTAAATACTTGACTTGGTTTCAGATGTTGTGTTGTATATATTTCCTGTTGTTTCCACATACGGGGTGAGTGTATGTTTAGATTGTGTAGTGTGATGGAGTGAAAAGGAATATAGTGTAAGTATTCTTAAGAAAATTCTGTCTTTTTATAGTTTTTGTTTTAAGTGCTTTTTCAAGGATTTGGATAAATCTAGATTTTTTTTTTTTTAACTGTTAATAGCAACTGTAGAGGAATTATAGAATGAAGGCAGGTTAATTAACATTAATAATATACAGCTGTGGGCTGGCTTCAGGTTGGTGGGTTGGCTGACATGGATAATGTACGGCTGGTTCCTGCTAAGTACTTAAATAGCTCTAAGAAGAATAGGAGAGGAGTACCAGATGAAGAGACACCTGAAAGGAGGAGAGGGACATCCCCCCCCCCCCCCCCCCCCCCGATGTAGGAGAGACTAGAAGGGGGCCTGGGTGAGGAGAGGCTGGCTGGAAGAGGAGCCCAGAGAAGGAAGACCTGGGATGCAGCAGAGGCAAGAAGCAGCGTGGACTGGCCTGAAGAGGATGAAGAAACAGCACGGACAGTAGATGAACTTTGAAAACCTTCTGGAGGATTGGTGGCTGTGCCAGGGCAAGGGAACTACTTATTGAAGTTAACCTGGTATGGGATGGTAAAAGCCCTGCTGCAGCTGGCTAGTTTTGATAGTGCTGTGACAAGCAACCATTGCCTTTCATTGCAGCTGATAATGAAAAATAAGCTCCTTTTAACTAATTACTGAAAGTAAGTACCTGCATTCAAAAAAAACCCAACCCACCAGAAAGCCCTTCTGATGGATACTCCATGGGAGGGAAGCATGCAGGGCGGTCATTGAGGGATGTGCTCTGGGGTGAGGGGGAGCCTTAGCCACGCGCTGGAGAAGAGGTGCTGTCAGTGAGCGAGCAGTGCAGAGGATCGTTGCAAAAGGGGCAGGAGCAGGAGACAAGGTTTATCTATAGCAGCTGCGCTGACACCTCAGAAAAAGCTGAGCTTTTAAGCTGAGCGGCCAAAAAAAATTTGTTTGCATTTCTTGTGATTGGATTTTGCCTAAGTTCAAGAAATAGCAGTGCGTGCACTCTTGTGCACACTGTATATGTGTGTGTATCTATACATACTTGTGTGTATAATTATATGCACATATACGTGCACATGCTTGCTGGGGCCCTCCATTTTTCTGGGCCTCCTCTTTCTCTGTGAAATAATTCTCCTCTTTCTCCTCCACCTCTCACAGGGTCTCCGTTCTCTGGGCCTCCCCTCCCACATGCTGGGATTCTCGGGGCATCCCGCTCTTTTGGGCTTCTGCTCCCTGTATGCCTCCCCGACTCCTGAGGTCTCCACCTCCATGGGACTTTATCCTCTGAGCCTCCAACTGCTTCAGGCCTCCCTCCTTTTGGGGCTCCCATTCGCTTGGTCTCCCTGACTCACTGGGCCTCCCTCTCCATGGGCTGGGATTTTCTGGGGCTCCCACTTTTATGGAGGCCTCCCCATTTTTTTGGTGCCTCATTCTCCTGGGAGCTCCACTTGTGAGCATCCCACTCGCTCCTGGCCTTGTTGACTCCCTTGTCCTCAGCCTCGAAGAGCTTTAAGTCTCTGAGCCTCCCAGTTTTTTGGGAGGCCTCCAACAATTTTGGGCCACCCCGACAAGACTCCTCTGTGTTGAGCCTCCCACCTTTTTATTGGCTTCCTGTGGTTTCAGGCATCCTAATCTTTTGGGGCTCTGCTTACCCCTCCCCAACCCCTGGGCCTCGCACACACACTCATGGGTCTCCCACTGTGAGTCTCCCCTCCCACTGGGGCTCTCCCTCTGTGGGCTGCTGTTCCCTGCGCCTTTTGGCCTGGGCCTCAGAACTGCATGGACCTGCATGAGCCTCTCCCAGTCTCTGCCCCTCACTGGGCCTCCACTCTGAGCCTTGTCCGCAAATACGAGTATCTCTGTATTTCTATATATATATATTGCTCTACATATCTGTATTTGTATTTGCCTAAAAGCTGTTGGGAAGCTGCGTGGCAGGCAGCTGGGTTCATGGCAGAGCTTTGCCTCCTGTCAGCAACTGTTCTGCAAAGGGGTTCTAAGGCTTTGGGTTGTGGAGCTGCTTTGGGAATGGGGAGAGCCCTGCCCTGTCCTCAGGGCACGGAGCTGAGGGGCTGCCAGCAACTCCAGCTCATGCCACTGAGCCCTCTGTGACCACATCAAGGACTCGCTGTGGTGGGTTTTTTTTGGTTTTGTGGGGTTTTTTTTGTTTTAATAAAAAAGAGGTTTAGCAAAGCATTAAATAACTGTAAAACTAATCTTTGTGAAATCATCACCTTTTGAAGGTGGGTGTTCTGAAGCAGGAGGCAATCCTGACTCCATACGGTTTCTATTTAATGGACAACACAGGGTTGGCTGAACTAAGTAACCATGGTGATGAAAGGTGGTAATACGGAGAAGTATACAGGCCCATGAGGAACAGGGGAAGGGTTGCTTCTGTAGGACCAGTGTCTGCTGCATTAAGTCTTAGCACAGCATAGGATAGATACAATGAAAGGGCTTCAGGCTTGAGGTTAACATGGCAGAGCTGGTGGGGAGCGTTAGAAAAGATGCTGGAGTAAATCAGAGTGACTGAGTAACTGAAGCAGAGTAGCAGAATCTATACTACAGAGTCTCTTACTTTAAACCTAAGTTATCTTTTCTGAAAGTCCCTATGTAGCATGTATACTGCACATTCAGACTTTGAAAAGTGCCTTGAGCCCAGTCCCTGACTTTCAGTTATATTTTTTGTGTTCCAAATGTGGATGGAATAGTATGGTATAATTCTGTTCTGTTGTTTTCTAAATAAATGGGATATAACAAAAATTAGAAAAATCACTTATTTGTGTACTGAAAAATGAATGACTAGAATCTAAGAAATTGTGTGTTTGCGCTACCTGTGATTTTTAGTTAAATACAGCTTGACAGCTCAAAAAATACTTAACTTTCTCCTGGATATTGATGTTTTTCATCTGTGTCAAAATGGAGTGGTATCAGCCCATCATGGAAGGCAGAGCAGGGCACTATCTGCACTATTTCTGAAATGCTTGTCTTTCTGTATTATAGTTGCAGTATTTCAAACAGAATTTGATATATAATCCCTAAGCAGTTCAAAACCAGCAACAAGTTATTTCTTTCTGCCCATAGTGAGTAGTGGTTTCAATTTAAGGAAGATGCTGGATTAGGCTATTTCCAGCAGCAGACCAGCTGAGACACTTTGAGTCGTGAAGGAGAATTCAGGCCAGGCAGCAAACAGAGTGCCTAGGACCTCCCGATAAAGCAGGGGGCAGGTGAAACAGGGCTCTTGAGTTCTGCTGGATACAGGTTCATCTTGCTTTTTTGGGGGGTCTAATTTCTTTTTTCACTTTTTAGTTATACACTGCTTTTGTGACTATTCTGTTGCAAGGCTTGTTTACTAGGATACTTCTCCCTGCCCGCCCCCCCCCCCCCCCCCCCCCAACACAGGCAATATCTGAACTCATTGTGGCTTCCATTTATGAAGATATTTCCAAGATGATGACAGTTTACTATTCAGTGATAGTATTGACCTCATGACTGCTTGCATCATGAAGATCACTAGAGAAAGGAGACCTATAGAAATATATCTTTTTGGTGGAAATGAAGCTATGATTTTTATTATTAGTTTGTTAGGGAAACTTTGAGCTTGTGGAAGGTGACTGGTTGCATGTGTTTGCTTAATTGTTTAGGAGGGGGAGAGATGACAGCGTGGCTTCTGCCTGTTTGTAGTATCTATAAATCCCAGTTTGAACTGAGAGGGCCAGTGCTGAATCTTCTCTTGCTGTTCATTCAGTCTGTGCCTTATTAGTTGGGTTTGCCAGCAAGGGAGTGTCATCTTTTCTGTGTTCATTTGTCTTGCACTGGGAGAAAGGAAAGCGGTGTATATGGGAGCTTGCTCCAAGTCCTGTTTTGAATCTTATACCTGGGCTGCAGAGCTTCTTTATTGTTGGCCTCTCATATTTAAGTGAATGCAGTTTTTGTTTAAAACATACAGTTATTTAGTTAAATTGCATGTTGTCTGACCATATGGTTCATACAAGTGGGACACAGCTGTTCAAGTGGGTTTTTTTCCTCTTAATCTAATGGGGTTTTAATTTGACATGACTGTGACTCTACAGGAGGTGGAGTTAGACCCCCTCAGTTTATACAGTATGTTGTTAGCTAGAGGAAACAGCTGATACTGGTACCAGAACGTATCAGCTGCATCTACAGGTGGCTTGGTTGACTTTCTCCTTTCTGTATACTAAAGTTTGCTCGAGACTTCAACTTGTACATCTACAGTGTGAAAGACTTAAACAAGCTCATTCTTGCCTGACTATCATACCTGCTGAAAACATTTTAAGCTTTTACCCATAGACTTAGTCTGGTAGTCTGGTGAAGATGTGGAAAAGATCCATTTCCTCATAAAGCTGTCACACTAGTTAATAGTTAATATAGTTGTATAATAGCAGTATGTATAATAATATAGCATGTATAATAATGAAAGCCCCCATTCAGTGTGAACCTGTTCTAACTTTGCTCTGTATGAGATTCCTTTCTTTGGTTTTTTTTATTGCTGTCCATGCTCTCAGCTTTGTGTTTACATCATGCTGTTAAGTGTATTTGATATGATCATAATCCTGCTTCCCTAGGTTATGTCAGAAATGCATAGGCACTCCATGATTGCTTGGCATGTGTGTCAATGGTGCTGTTGCACTGCAGGAACACGGTGACTTAAGCGTCCAAGCTGCATCAGCCAGCGTAGGACATGCTTGTGTGTCATGTAATACGATCAGTCATCTTCCCCTGTAGTTTGGTGCTCTGTCCATCTCTGGAATCTTTCTCAGAACAGGATAACTGCTTTCTGACAAAGATGGCAAGTAAAACCTCCACTGATTGACGTGTTTCTGTACCCTCATGATAAGTTGCAGCTATCTGTTACTCCCTGCCTGTTAAGAAGCAAATGTATACAGCTGCTTTGTCCTATGCCTGGCAAGGCTGGCTAGTTCTATTTGTGACTCCAGATAAGAGCTGATTAAAAACCAAAGAGGTGAAAATGATGTGGCCTGTCCCAGAGAAGGTGAGCTTTGTCTGGCCTCCTGATAGGCAAAGAATCTCAGGCAGTCAGCAGCTGACTGGGAGCTGCAGTTAACAGGGGAAAGATGGAAAGAGGAGGGATAAGAGACACTGAGGGAGTGAAGCTCCAGCAGCACTGTTTAGAGCAGCTGTCTTGGGCTGGTTTATAACAAAGTCATTTACCTTGCTAAGGCGTGACACTTGCGTGTTACAAGTTTCATTGCATTCTGTATTACCTCCTGTTGTAATACCCAAGTCTTAATTTCTGTCTTAGCAGGAGTACACTACTCTTACCATACCAAATTGTTATTGGTTACCAGGCAATGGAAGCAGCAGGCTGAGAGGAGAGGGGGTTAGAGGAGTACGTTGGAGGGAGAACAGGCTGAGATGGAGACCTCATTGGTTTACTTTTTGTCTTTAATAAGCATTAACATTAACAAGAATTCATTAGTAGCTTATAAAGAAATAAAAAGTTTTTCTTGTAAGCCTCTATGTACATGAATAACTTATCTGGGAAAACGAAGATTGCAGTGTCTGTTATGTATGCAAATGTATGCGGGATCAGGCCCTGAATTATGATGTGCATGAGCAGAGGTTTTAAAATCTCTATTTAAATTGTGATCTGATACAAATGATAATTTCCCATCATTTTCAGTTGATTAAAGTTCGTTTTACCCTGCTGCATGTACTAGGAGAGGAAACTTTGAGGCTAGCAAAATTGCTGTAATAAGATTTTATTATTAAGCCTGTGAATCATCTTCTGGGTTAGAGGGAAATGCTGGTTTCAATGCAGTGTATTGCTTAACAGAACAAGCTTTGAGTTTCATAGTAACAATGTAAAAGTTTACATAGCTTGATTTTGGTACATGTAGAGATTGGTTGCATTATTTTAAGACGGTAAAGTAGTATTTGTAGTAGGAGTATTTCAAAGATTCAATGTCCCTGTTCTTGATGTTGAATATAAATTGGAAAACGTAGTTAGCATCCATATGGTAGCCTAAACTAAAATAAAAAAAAATCTCATAAATAACAGTCCTACCATGAGAATATGGATGGTGTCCTAAAGTTTTCTAGTCCTCACTATGTGGTATAAATGTCTGTAATTTTATTAGGCTATGTCAGGTGGAAATGTTTTACTGTGTATGAATGTTTTACATGCTATAGTGATACCAGATACCAAAAGGCAATTACCAGCTAATAGTCTTGCTAATTATAAGGCAAAGCCAAGTATTGGCATACAGGAAACATTCCACAAACCTGGAGTATCCCACAGAGAATAAATGTTTAACTTACATTAAAACATTGTTATAAATCAGCATAAAGCAGTTTCTTAATTGTGGAACAAATGTGCTAGTTTTCCTCTTTTGAGTTCGATGCCTTTCAAGCTTGTTTAGGAACGCCCCCATCTATAGGTATTTCCAGAATCCTCTGTGATATGTTTAGGTTCCAGGCACAAGTCTGTTTCTTTTATGCGGTAACTTTTGTGAGGCTACATTAACTGTAGTTCAGTGAGCTTGACATGGAAGGGGGAGGGTTCCTAAGTTTAGATTTTGAGATGCTCGCTAATCTTTGACTTTGAACTGGATCTTCCTCCCTTGAAGGACTGGGCAGAAGTTAGGGTCATGTAAGCAGACACTGTATCAACAGGCTGGAATGTGTTTTAAATCACTAGTTCTTTGACCTTTGATCTGTCATCAGATTCCTTCGATGGTGGCAGGAGGAGGCTGTTAACTGGCTGCTGGGTAGTTAGTGCTATTAATAGTTTGGTGTCAGTGGATGTAAAGTTTAAATATGAGGACATTCTTGTAGTAGATATCCAGTGTAGTGTTTGAAAAGACCTCTGCATTTCCACAAATATTTCTGAAACAAAGATGGATCTGTGGACACGGTAACATAACTGGTGGATAGAATGTGCTCCTTTCTGAGCATCTGGAAATTATACAAGGTCCCTTGAAGCTCTGGATCACTGAACCAAAGAGCCTTCTTTATCTAAAAGCTCTCCAGGCTTATAATTCTCTTTCAGTACACGATGGTTCTGCTTGCCAGCTTGTGAACTCCCTTTTCAGCTTGGTTATTGAAACAGCCCTTAACATCATCAAGTCTTTTGATTTTTCTCAGGTGTTTGTATTTTCATTTTTTTCCTAAACCTGAGTGTCTCAGCTTTCATTTAACGAAAAGGGCATTTCTAGTCATTAAAATGTAAAACATTGAAAAAATATGAGCCTGAAAAGCTCTAACAGCAGAATACAAATAAAAAGGACAGAAGTGTTACAGTATCCTGGTTTGGATGGTCAATTCAGGACTTTGGGAATCTGACTCAAGATCTTGAAGGACTGCAACTATGCATCCTTCATCCATGGTAGAAGGTCCCATGGAAGGGAGTAAGGAAGAGGTTTTAAGGGTGACAATGGAAGAGAAGTACTTGTTGCTGAAGAGATTAGTAAACAAATCAAGTGAAAAAGCAAAAAGGGGGGCATAGTGTTTATCTGTATGCACAGGTGGACCTCATGAGGGCCAGCAAGAACATGTTTAAGGCAGCAATCAAGTTTGAACAGTTTAGAAAATCCAGGGAGCAATGGATTCTGCCCTTCCTGGGAAGCTAACGGAGGTTAAAATCTCTGCCATGACAGGAAATGGGATTCAGTTGTGAATTCATGCATTCAGGTAGCTTGGTAGGAAAACAAGCCTCAGTGGCAGCTGGGAGAGTAACTGCCATTTCTGTATCTGCATTTCTCAGCTGCTGTGTCTGGAAGGCTGTTCTTTTTCTTGCAGCGATTTTTATGTGTATTTCATTTCAGGTTCAGGTAAGGGCCTGGGAAGTTTGCTCTCAGATAGGCTGTTTTCCTGCAGAACAACCGTAACCCTCCCATAACCTGTAAGCAGCAGGGAGAGCTCTGTCTCATTAGTGCAATTTGGGATGTAGCCTTTGGGATAGCAATGGGCTGTTTCAGGACTGCAGCAGATTTTAAACTATATCCAATGTGTTGGCAGTGAAAGCTACCAGTCATCCTCCACACTTGTGGAAAACAGTCTCTGTGAGAATTCCTTGAGGGATCCCTTGCTCCCTGCTGAAGAAGCAACGGTGAGTGATGTGACTGTGAACTTTGATAGTAGGGCTCAGACTATACTTATAGTTCTACCTCACACTGTTCTCGGATCCTCTGACCCTTTTCTGCCCTTCCATTTGTTTTCAGTAGCAATGTCCTATTGTATTCAGGCCTTTTTTTCCAAATTATTTTTTCAATTTTCATATAAAACACTGAATTGTTAATTTTTGGTTTAGGTGTTTACAGGAAAAAAATCCCAAGCAGTTTCATCCCATTCTGAAATGGATCCTTGTTTTGCTCTTGGAGTTTTAATGTTATTAGTGACATGATCTTCGTTCATTTGAGCCTGAGGTCTCTTTCAGTGACCAAGCACTTGACAGGAAATGAAATTAATTGCACTACTTGGCTGATCTTGATGAATGCTGACAGATGTCATGTCAGATTTTAACAAGCTACTGGATCCCTTTTGAAAGTAGAGGGTCAGCAGGATGCTTTACAGGTGCTTGATGAGTGGGGCAGAGCATCCTTACGAGAATATGGAAGGTTGCTTAAGTTTGTTGTCAATCCTTCCTTTGTCTGGCTTAGGTAAGGTTTGGGTTTGTTCTATTCTTAAACCCTTGGTTTGCTTATTTATAGTCTTTTTTAGAGAGATCTCTCATCTTGATAATTACATCCAAGCTATCCCAGGCTAAACTTTGATATTTTTCCACTAATTGCATTTTCTTCAAGGTTCATTTCCCACAGACTCATAAATGACTTTGATCTCCACCTATTGCTTGGCTTAATGTGAAAGGTGTTTTAAATGGTTGAATGATTCTTGAATACCTTCATGGATGTTTCAGCTGGGAAGCTGTCACATTGCTACATTGGATACAGCTGTTGTTTGCTTGCTATTTAAGCTCAGGTATTAGCTATTGTCTGTTAGATTGCTGGAAAGACTGAAATGCATGTCAGGTGTGGACATGGAAGTTTTCCTGTGCAGTATTGTTTGTATCTCCAGTATTGAGGAGAAAACCAAAGCAAGCTGACCTTGCAGGACTAAAGGCAGTGTCATGGCATTGATTGGGAAGTTAAGGCAAAACTCTGAGCTTATCCAGAACTCGGTCATCACTAGGGATTTCAGTTGAGTGAATGCTTGCACTAAATGTTTGGAGGTTTTGCTCAAGTATCCCACTGAGAATTACATGTCATAATGACAGTGGCACTCATAGTCTTGCAGGCAGGATGTTTGAAATGGACAGTCAAGGTTTTTCAAGGGAAGAGGAGAAGGGCCTGGCTGGAGGCCAAGGAATGCTTCTCATGGGGATCCCAGACCAGTTTAAGAGAAGGGGAGAAATGCAGTCTCATCTTTTGCTCAGGAGGTATTTTAGCTGCTAGACCTTTCTTCCAGCTGGTGACTAGATAATGAAGCAGATTTTAACATCACCTGTATTTGTTCCATGTACATAAAGCTCTTTTGACTTCCCAGGGTTGTTTCTGAAGTCAGTCTGTTGAAAAGAGAAGAGATTCCAAAGCCACTGGGAATGCTGGACACCGTTCCAAACAGCTTGGATCAAAATGCATAGTCTCATCAGTGTATGGCAAAAAACCCCCTCCAGTAACAGGAATGTAACAGTTACTAGGATCTCAGTTACAGCTTTGGCAAAAAGCTGTATGCTATTTCTTAATGGTGCCTTGTGCACCATCTTTCTGCAATGATAGCACTGCAGCATGGTTTCTGAGATTTACCATTCTCATGGGGTTTTCTGATGATACTTTGTCATTCATTCATTCATTAACTTATTCCTTCAATAAAAGTGTTGAGAAGAGGAATAAAACAAAGGCAGAGAAAGACTTAGTTTATTTGAAATGTGGAAACTTTAAACTTTAATGAGAACGTGAACCTTGCTGTCATCAATACAGGATTTGTTAAGCTCTAAGGCAAAAAAAACACCCAACAAAAAACCAACCCAGATTTTTCCTGTATATTTGTTTAGATGTAGGTGATAAACTGAAACATTGCCAAATTCCTTTCTGCCTTCAAACAAGAAGTCCATTATGTCCTAAGGAATAAACGTTAGATGAATATTATCCTGCTTGAGAACAGCCCCATTATTCTATGAAACTTAAAAATACAAGAAAGAAATAAAACCCCAACAGGAAATTGAATTTGCACCTTATTTAATGCATGGTGACAAAGCAGATCATTAGACTTCTCTTAATGAATAGCATTCACGTCTGCAAAGTGATATGCTGTAGTCATAGAGTTTGCTTGTGTGGTTTTGTTTCTTCAGTGTTGAAGTCATTTTTACTTAACATCAACGTTGAGTTATTTTACTAAGGGCCTGTTTTTTCAGCTCACTGACAATAACCCTATGGAAATCCTACATAATGCTCAGTAGGATCAAATCCTCTTCCATTTTGAAAAAATCTGACCTCTTCATTTTCATCGTCTCTGTTAAAGCTTGGAAGTGACTTAGCTTAAGAATAGTCCTGGTGCCTTGGAGATCACAGGCAACTGGGTAGCTCTTGAGCATCTGTATTTTGTCATAATAGCCCAGGCTTGCATACACAGACCTTGTAGCTTTGAGAGCTGACAGCAGCATCGACAGTATCTCTGATCTTTTTGTGTTCCAAGGTTGCATAACAGTAGCTCCAGAGAGGAGTTCAAGAGAGAAAAAGCTAGCAGGTTGGTGTTTTCCATGCAGTGGGAGGCAGAACGCTATTCCAGGTTATTCCATTCACAAGATAGGCGGGATCGTCTGTTTGGAATATGAAATTCTTTGATATACAGACTGAGAAAAAAGCTGAGTTCTTTCAGGAGCTGTTGAAGATTATGGTTTTCTTTTTTCATTTAAAGAAAAAAGCTGATTTTTTAATTTTTTTTTTTTTTTTGTCCCTACACTTGTGGTACCTCAGGGAATAGAAATGCTCCCCAGTGTCTCCTGTTGCAGAAGTTCTGGTCATGTAAAACAATCTCTTCCATCCTATTGAGCAGGAAGAGTCTTGAGGAAATGTTATTCTCCTGTAGAACTATTTCCATGTGATGTATGTTTACAGAATACCTCTTGCTTTTTGCATTCTCAAACATGGTTTTTGCATTGCTATTGGCTCCACAAAGTAATTCTTTCAAAGTTGTTTTCCCCAGCAGTATAGGAAAAAACAGAACACAAATTGATGTTTCCTATAAACTGTCATCATTTTGGTATTAATTTTTCTTTGATGACATGATACTTGTATTGCAGCAATTGCCTAGATCGCCCTATTAGGATTTATTGTACATATGTAGTTATCACAGCTGGTCTAGCTTTATAATAAAAATAATCAAAATTCATCCATCTTTTTCTGTGGTATTTCTACAGTGGTCATAAATATCTGTGCTAAGGCAATATGTTTAAACTTGAGGGAATTTGTTGTCATATCCACGACTTATGCACAGTTGCAAAAAAGGAGGGGAAAAAAAGCTGTTAAAATCCCTTCCTTGTTTGCACATGGCATTGTACACCAAGTGTGGATACAGTCATGTTCATCCTTTCTGATTTTGATCTCTGACTCAAAGTGAAAGCAGCCGACTGGAACAGCATTTTTCCAACCATGGGTGTTAACAGTCTGGGTGACCCTTATTTTGCCCATGTAGCTTAAAGCTGTGATTAGTGATAGGAACACATGTACTAAATTGACTGCAAAAATCCGTTGTAATGTGAGGTTGCCAGGACTTGTCTTTAATTCTTGCAGATTGGTGTGTGCTTCCTGCTGTGAGTATGCCAAAGATGATGAATCTGCTGGTGGTTCACATCAGAAGCAGTTCTGCTTGTGTCTGAATTCATGATTGCCAGCACGAGAGAATTTAACTCACTCTGAGTTATTGACAAAAAGAATAAGAAAGGGGACTTGATAAAGAAAAGGGCAGTAGAGGGATCTTCTTTTTAATAATAGTAATTACATTCTTTAAAAGACTTGCCAAGTAATTTTATACCCCATTTTCATTGTTAGGCTTCAATTCCTGTGGCCATGCAAAAGGGATAAAGCTTAATAATTGTGAGTGTGTGGACCCTTTCTTTCAAAGTTTGTAGTGGTTTTTGCAAGCAATGATCTGCCACAGACCTCTGTACAGTACTGGATTAAGCTGGATTTTCAGAAGAAGCTAGTATAGTGGTTGCATTGAAAGTTAATTCTCATCATTCTACCTTATTAGGCCCATTGCCCAGGCAGGTAAAGAGGGCCGTAATGACTAAACACGTTTTTGAAAAGGTGACTCATTGGTAGAACTGGGGACCATAGTAAAGAGCCAGAGAGTTCATATATGCAGCTTCTGATGCAGAACCAGAAGCATGCCAAGTGCTTTCAGCTTGAAGCTGAAATTTATCTAGACCTGGATGTCAAAGCTACAAGCTAAATGACAAACTGTAATTTAAGAAATTGCATAGACACATGAGTATTCCATAGCTCGTTATGAAGTTTAGCAGCTTCTGAAGCATCTAGTATTGACCACTCCATGACAATACTCCGGTTCATACACTGTAACTACAGGATCTAACAGTCTCAGCGCTGAAGTAATCCCTAACAACTTTTAGACACTGAAGTAGAATTCTCGGTTACTCCGTGACTTAACTGTAAGGAATTGTAAGGCTCCACCAAAGGTAACTTAGAAAAGCAAAGCTATTGCAAGTGGGCTTAGGTTTCACCTCTGAACCACCAGTGGAAAATGATGAGATGGTTCCCGACTCAGGAAGGGTCTAAGGTGATGTGGTGTAGAGGTCACCAGTATTTTCTGCCTTAGTGGTTGCATGGTATTATACCAGTAGTTTGAAAATAATATTTTAAACAAAATGGAGATCAGTAGAAGAAAACAAAACGGAGGAATGAAAGAGGGCTGTTTTTTTGGAGGTGTACCTGAAAACCAGCTTGGAGCATTTTAAAGCATTATAATAGAGCTTAACAATAGTTCTCTGTAATTCTCTTAAGTCACTGATAATTGAGTTTTGGTTGCTTGTGGATTTAATGCCGCCATGAAATGTAGTTTGTTTGCACATGGTATATTAACACTGTTCTATGCAGAAATGTGAGACTGGAAAAATGCTAGTATACTGCTTTAATTCTAAGCTGCATTTTAATCATTCTGTTTATTGTTACTCTATTAATTATTGTTACAGTAATAGTCATTAGACCTTTGGAGCTTGGCAACAGGCAAACAGAATTTGCAATCCCTGCCCCAAACACCTTGTAATTTTAATTTTCAAGGCAGGTAGTTAATAAGATATTACCCCATTATAACAGGGGAGAGAACGAATGGTGTGCACAATATCATGCTTGGAATTTGTGGCAGAAGGATGAATTGAACCCAGTTCCTCTGATAATCTTCCTGCATTTCATATTGTCATTTTTCAAGGACTTTGTAACTGCAGGGACCTAGAATACTGCTTACATTTTTTTCTTAATAATCAGAATTTATGTTATATGATATTTCTGATATTTGATCCGAACGTACTTGAATGTTATGAAGAGTGATGAGATGGAATTACTTGCAGAGTGAGAGTTAAGCTAGCATCCTGGGCTGCTGTGAAGAGTAGTTTCTCATAATGAATTACACGGAGCAATATACAGAGGAGCAGGAGTGGCTGAAACCAAAATGCCTGGGAGCACCCATATATATATATTTGTCTAAGAATTCATCTAGCAGCCCCTATTTATGCTTTCTCACTGAGAATAAAGAGGAACTTTTAAAGCTTGCATGAAGCAAGTAATATTTTTGGTGCTACTGTGGGATGTTAAATAGGTAGGTTTAAGTCCTTTGTTCAACCCAAGCTAAAGCTCAAGTGCGAAATTCAGTCTCCTATCTCCCATGGCATTTTCTCTTCATAGGATTTGGCTGTTAACAGGATGGATTGCTTTCTGTCTCCTGTCTCTCTTTCTTAAAGCAGAACAAGCACCTGATTGTAATGTGTTTCGGTTTGGGTGAATAAGCATTGTGGAAAAATGCCAAATCACTGAAATCCTTGACGGATTCTTCACCCTCTTACTGATACAATTATTTTTCCGCAATAAGGTTGTATGTGGCCACAAGTCTATATCCAAATATTAGAGTTGTTTATCTAATCCATGATGTACAGGGAGTATAGTATATAAAAGACTAACACAAGACCAATGCAGATCAGGCACTCAAGGGTAATAGCAGTTCTTAGGGCATTAATTTGTTCAGAACACAGGTGGGGAATACTTGTCCTATTGGCTTTATTCAGTGTCCGATATACTGTTTTATAGTTTGACTGTATATATCATGAAGTGTATATGGTGGAGGTGTAGCTAGATTTTTAATGCTTGATTGTCTCTTCACTGCCACTTACTCCCAGTATTTATGTCTAAATTAATACTGTAAAATCACCCTGAACATTTCAAAGGTGATACTTTTTAAAGCAAAACAAAAAGTATTGCTGCAGCAATGGTGAAGCAGGTCAGTGTGATCTGGGAACTGGAGGAGTTAATCAAAACCATACAACATACGTAAAATATTCATTGTTTCATAAAGAATCAGCACCTTGAAAGCTTTTTAAAGCACATGGTTGCAGGAAAAATGTATGCTGGTGCATAAAATAACAAAATCTGTCCTGTTTATGGAATCATTTATCTTCTTCTGCTCATCTTCAGTCCCAGAAGGGAAAGCAAGTTTGCATTGGTACAGATAACTCTGATAACGTGATTAACAGGATGATGTGAGGTAACCAAGGTCTTGGCAAGGACCAAGTACATGAAAGCTATGATGATGTAAGATTGCTCTAAAGAAGGTCTTTATTACAAGCTGTCTTGTAGCCAGAGAATACCAACCATCTTCTGGGATGTCCAGGCATGTAGTAACAGGAGGAGAAAGTAGAAGTCTGATAGAAGGGAGAAAGACCACCAGGGTCCTCCAATTTGTCAGCAGCATCGACTGTTGCTGACATCCTTAGCAGGTATATTTTTCCAATATATTTGTGTGTTTTGTTTTTTCTTTCAGTGTGTGGCTGTGACTTGGCACAAGGAGGCTTTTTCATTAAGAATGGGGAATATCTTTGCACCTTGGATTACCAGCGCATGTATGGTACCCGCTGCAATGGTTGTGGGGAGTTCGTGGAAGGAGAAGTAGTGACAGCTCTGGGAAAAACTTACCATCCAAGCTGCTTTGCCTGTACTGTTTGCAAGTAAGTTATCCCTTTCAATTACCATGGTGTGAACCCACTACAAGGAAAACAGGGAGAAAGGTGTCACCCTGAGATACAAAACTCAAGACATTTCTCTTTGGGGAGCATTTGGTTGGAAAATATCTGCTGCAAGTCTGACTTTGAGGGTCTTCAAAATACCACTCAGTAACAGCTTGTCTGTTACATATAGTTCCCTGTTGCAGAAAGCTACTGTCACAGATGAAAGGATTAAGTACCAGGCTTACATATTGAGATAATGGACATGGGTTGAGTTGAGTTCAGGTGATCAGCCCAGCTTAATGGGAGAAATGAGATAAAGCAAAATTCAGGATGCTACAATAGTCATTTCGGCTATAAGGACAGCTGAAAAATTGAAAATATACTGGAGACTTATTTTCACATCATGTAAGAAGACATGGCTTTCGGAAACTGTGATCCTCCTCTTCTTCCCAAATACTGTTTCTGTGCCCAGTAAGAGAACCAGTCTTCAGTTTTACACGAAATAAAAAGAAGTTAGCTAAGACTGTGTGGACGGGACAAAAGGTGGCATTTAAACTTATTTTTGTTTAAACTCTCACTAAGGTATTAATACACAATTTAGACTACTGGGCAAAACTTCCACATGCTCTCATAGCCCATTCATTTGCACAGTTCTATACTTGAAAATCTCAGTTGAGCTTTACAGCTTAAACTTGATGCAAAGACCCTGCACATACTGTTCTTTACTGGCTGGCTCTAGCACTGAGACTATGCTAGAATTTAGGCTGTCTTAGCAGATACGTTACTGCTATGGTGATCAGTATAACATTTTGGATATGCTAGGGGAAATAAAGCTTCTGCAGGTCTTCATAGGAGTGGTACATTTTTATAGTAGTAAAAATAATCTTCTAGACATAAAGTGGAAGTGATATAATGATTCTACAACTTAACTAAGTTAGAATTAAGATGAGCATCAAGTGGTTCATTTCTAGAGTTCTGAGCCCTGGAAGTAAAAAGAAAGTTTTCTTAAGTTTCAGTGTAATGTCTGAGGTACGCAGTTAGAGATGTAGGTAGATTTCATAGAAAGGGAGAACCCAAAAGAATGGGACCTGTTCCTTTGTAGTCTGGAAGAGAAGTAGGACAGTAGAGTTCCCCAGAAGTCAGAACCTGGCAGCAGTCGAATTGTCTGAAACTTAATAAAGGAGGATGACATAAACAAGAAAGGCAAGAATGTACGTTCTGAGACAGTACCTTGTTGGAGATTCCATCATATGATGTGTCTGACAGACTTGCAAGGTGTTACCCTAACCTTTCATAGCTGTCTCTGATGAGTAGTCCAAGTACTTTGTCCTAGAGCCTGGTACGCTTTTTAAGATCTTTTCTAATGAAAGTATTTTGATTGGTCTTCCATTTGGTTTTAAGTAGTGTGTGAATTTACTGCATATTGGTAATCATATGATGTGTATGTTTCAGTTTTATTTCCCAAGGACAGTGTGAAAGTAGATGATACAGTATGAAACATGCATCAGTTTTCTGTACGTTGATTTACATCAATCTTTTTATGTTGAATGAACAAAATAGGAGTTACTGGAGTAGATTAATGGAATGCAGTGTTGCTGCTGGTTTATATATGGCCCAGTTAGGAATGGCAATGGAAAGGAAACTAGAACAATGCCTTAAACGTTTTGTGGAAACAAGCAGATGTTCATTTGTTAAGCACAGTTTTGGAGTGAGGTGTGGTGTGGGGGGTCTGTACTCAGCAGCTAAAGCTGCTTACTAAAGATTTGGATTTGCTGAACCTTCTTATTTTAGTGAAATCCTCATACAAAATGTTGTTCGTCCTCTGTTTCATACACCAAATAAGAGTTAACAGCAATGTCAACTTCTGCCTAACACACATTCTTAACATTTTATTTGGATCAGCAAATAATATCAAACTTCCATAGCCTTTACATTTCTCCTAACACCATCTGCACAGTTAGCAATTACAGTAGTGTTTCTGTAATGTAGATACCTATTGTAAATCTTCAAAGAGTGAATGTGGGTAACATTTGATATTTTTTTGCAAATGACTACATCTGCTGTAATACATATCATTGCTGAATACAGATGATATTAGTGTATTTATGCGTGACTAGCTCCACATTTCTTCACTAGCCTCAAGACCAATTCCAGTTCTTCCTTTTGAGTTCTCTTTTGTACCATTTGCTGTCCACAACATCATGCTGAGACCATCACAAATGTAGCTGTTGTGTCTAAGCAGATTTCACTGTCGTCTCCTCTTTAGATGAAGTGTGCTTGATAACTTTTTTAAACCAAAATACAAGTCTAACCTCTGCTCTGTTTGCATCTACAGATTGTATTTCTTGCAGTGCCTGGCTTTGCCAAGGCCACATTGCAGAAACAATTTGACCTCCGTTTCTGTAAAATATTGATTGCACTGGGGGAAGGCAGCAAACTTAAGATATATGGAACAGAGGAAAATTTCTGGCGTAACCTTTGCTAAAACACACTTTTCTCTTTAACTTTCCAGGCGTCCATTTCCACCGGGCGATCGGGTTACCTTTAATGGAAGGGACTGTCTCTGTCAGATGTGTGCTCAGCCAATGTCCTCCAGTCCAAAAGAACTGTCTGCCTCGAGCAGTAAGTATGCCATCTTCCGGCTGAAGCCTCTCACTTTCCCAGGCTCGTCAACATTTGGTTGAAATGAACTTAATACAATCATTCATATTTGTTGTTTTTGGTTTTTTTTTCACCTTTAGAAATGTAAACTATCTCTGTGAACCATCTTTTTTCTTTTTCTTTTCCTACCCCCCCCCAAAAGTGCCTGGTACTACAGGTGGGAAGACACTTACACATTTCAATATGTGTAAGATATTTTCAAAATGACTTTTCCCCAATGACTGGATTTTTTAAATGGCTGATTTTTCTTTTACAGGCACTGGAAAAATATCTAATTGATGAAATCTGAGGTTTCAGAGTTGATAGATTCTGGTTTTTTTTCATGTATAATTGCACAGGTTTAACTATTCAAAAGAGGACAAAGTCAAAGGAAATTAATTTTCTTCTACTATTTAACTTTGATTTAATTAAATTAGCCTTTAAAAGGACTATCACCAGGATTATGATTCCAGTAGACTGCTACTGCAATGATACTGTGATTAGAACCTCAAGAAACCATTGTAAAAAAGAGAGAAAGCAAGTAGAGGGGAAAGAGAGGAAATGAAGAAAGTTTGGGAGGGAAGTTAACTTGGTTTGCTGTTGGGTTTTAATGCTTTTAAAAGATAATTTGTAAATTACTGATATTAATCTCTGCCTCTGGTAGTTACTTTTGTAAGTCTTTGGGGATTTCTGATTCTTTCTCTGACTGCTGGATTGTATTCAGCACTCCAAGCTGTAGTGACTTACCCAATACAGTTGTATAATCCAAAAAGGCTGCAGATTTCCTTGTGACACTAGGCAGTTTTCCACCAATGTTGGTTTCCTTCAGGGAGACACTCTGCATTTTGTACTGGTACTTGGCTTTGAGATCCTAGGATTACAAAGTGCAATGTAAAAGCAAAGCAGGATAATATTTGTGCTCAGTGGATGAGTCAGGTGAATCTCAGGTTATCTGATTCGCCTGAGAATATGTAATCAGACACTTAGTAAAATGGAAAATGAGAGACTTTTTTTTGTTGTTGTTGTTATCATGCCTTTCTGTCAAGTGATACTTTTCCAGTGTAACTGTAGATTGGGAGCTGAAAATGCATAGGCCTAATCAGATAAGGAAGAGTTTAGGAACCTGAAAAAAGCCTTACAAGATTTACAAACCAACAAAGAAATGTGCGAGGAACTTCAAACACCCACAGTCCTTTTGAGACAAAGGAATGGTGTCCAAGTTGTATTTGAGTTACTGATATTTAGGAGGCATAATTGGCAAGGAACAGCAAGGCATAGGGATCTTGGATAGTACTGAGGTTTTTCTAAATGTGTCACAGCAGTGGTTCGCAAACAGCTAGTGTTCAATAATAGAAGTATCTGGGTCACACTACATCTGGTTTATAGAAGGTGACACGCTTATCCAGCAGTGTGGCTGCTTCCCAGATACATGACTCCAGGTGCCAAAACGTCTCCTAGCAAATGATAGGTTCCAGTTGTCTGATAGCAGGTGAAGGAGCTGGAGAGTCACTTCCTGACAGCCCCAAGTCTCTGCTCAAGTTGCTTCTTGGTTTCCATACTGAAGACATAGGTAGCAAGGATTGTAAAACAATCTTTCCTCCTACTTAAGATGTGATTGATTTTTTTTTTTTTTTAATCACAATTGGGTCCTGCTGACCAGACTGCTTTATTAGTACACACAGCAAGAGAGCTCCTGCTCTTGACAGCTTAGAGTGCACTACTTCAAAATCTTCAAGTACCTGCCACTGTGCATCTTGTTCTTTTATGAACAAAGACTTGTAGAAAGATATAGTGTAGAGTTTCTGGTCATTTCAGAGCAAAACTCTCCAAAACAGGACAAAAGTGAAACCACCATGTGTTTATAGCTTCAGAAAAACTCAATAAAAAAAAAAAAAAACTCAATTAATACTAATGAACCATCCTCTGTCTTCAAAGATTTGCCAGCTGCTGCTTTAGCTTTGTGCAAAAATTGACTTAGGTATGGAGAAGTCTTTCTTGCTGACACTGAAGAGTAAATTTTAATTAGCGTGAACTGTTCCAGATTGTTTCAGCCAGCAGGAAAGACATGTAAGCAGACACACTAGATTTTTCTAATGCATTGCCCTTATTTGAAAGGATGCATTTTTTAACACAACTTCTTTTAGAAGAGATGCACATTCATACTACGCACCTCTTCTACATCCTATATTGCTGTCAGTTTCCCCTGATTGCTTCCAAGTAGGTTATTAGAGGAGGCTTATCCTTAAAGTAAAGGAAATTGGAAGTGAGGAAATTCAATTGACTGAAAGTGTATCAGGTTTGAATTGGTTTATGTAATGTGAAAGGAAGCCTTCTATCCACTAGAATGTCTGCATTCATGCCATTTTCTGAGATCTGTTACTTCACAGGCTTATTTGACAGCATTGATGATTTCAAGGAAAATCGAAAGTCTCTAAATACAGGGGTTAATATCTTGAATAACATGAACCTGAATATTGTTACACTCATTTATAATGCACACCAAGGAAAATCAGGAGGAAAAATACTGAATAATTAATATTTATTTTTTGCTTAATATTAGTTGGGTCCATGACACTTATTTATGTTGTTAATATATTTCTTTTGCTGCACATGTATTGCCTGGAATAATTATAGCTATTTTCCAGAAGAACCATTTCAGTGATTCCTTTTTTATTCTAGCTTTCTAAGACACTCTTTTTCACTATACAGATGCTATAGAGTAAGCATAATTCATAATTTAGTCAACCCTATTTCTTAGACACTGCTAGATGTACACGGTGCACTAACTTTGGGATTTTCATTCATTCAGCAGGAAATCTAATACCTAAATATGTGCAAGCAACTTTGCAGACAAATGAAATGGGTGTTGTTCATCTTTGTTATTGTTTTATTTCATATGATAGCTTGATAAATGAGGTGTGATCTGTAAGGCAAAATGATGCAGAGCAGCACAGAAGCAGGGGACAGCTAGACAACACTGACTAAAAGTGTTCATGGCTTCGATAGTTCAGGGGTTTCAAGGTTCTGACAAAGACAGGTAGTTACTTTCTTTGGGGCTCGGTAAAGGAGTAACGCAAGTAATTTATCCTGGTATTTACTATTTATGTTTTAAACTGTGTCCAGGTTTTGTGTACAACATCATGATTATCTGGTTTGTACTGTCTTCAGCTCTTCCTGCTCTCTACTGTGTTACAGCTACATGCAAACACACCTGTGTTTGTTATGGTCCATATTGTCTTTCCAGAAAAGCAGTTGTGCAGGCATCTATTATTTCTAAATTTTAGGCAAGACTGCAACTTGTGTGTTTGGTTATTTGGTGGTGGGTGCCCTGTTTCTCTCCCCTTCCCCTCCGTTTTATCTTCTTTTAATAACATCTGCTGTATTGTACCTCTGTCCCATAGATGACAGCCTCATTTCACTGTCCCTCAGCATTTTGTATCTCCTATTCAGTGGACTGTTTTTGAAAACCACCTTCAAAAATCTGCAAATTACATTTTTTTCCTAATTTCATGCTGTCTTTTAGAGTGAAAAAAGTCATAGCTGAAGTCAAACTTCTGATTTTTGTTGTTGCTGTTGTTGTTACTGTTATTTTCTGTTGTTTGGGGATTCATGGTTTATTGTTTTCATGTTGTCAGAGGAGTGAATTACTGGTTACTTCCCTTGGACCTGGAAATTCTGCGTGTAGGCTTTCTGTTTTTTTCATACGTGTTTTATGTATCAGGGTAGGTACTTAAATTTCAAGGGTCTGTTCTCTACCAACAAAATGAAAAAATAATGCTGCCCAAGTTTACATGTTTTGCGGTTGTAAAGCAAAATGAAGATGGTACGGTGCTTAGATGATGCAGTCCTTAGTACTGTACTACTGCCCGAGTCTTACCTGTTGGTGCTAAAGTCACAAAAATTAGAAAGTTTGTGTGTTTTTTACTTGTGTAAGGAGAAATTCAAGAACCTGAAGTCTGCCTAAATCTTTGTCCTTCAGCCGTGTTAAGGTTAGGTACCTTTGAAAGAGTAGGATGAGCTTTATAATATTCTTTCCAGCCCCTGGCATCTCAAACTATTTTATTTTTGTAGCAGCCAAATGAGTAGTGACTGAGGGTGCATGTTCTCCATTTCTGCTAGCACTAGCGTGTGAAGCAGAGGCAAGTAGGCTGACCACGTTGACAAGCTTACCCTCTTTGATACTTCTACATTAGGGCATTTTATCAGTGAATTCTCACCAAGGCAGCTAGTAAGTGAACTGATGCAAGCATTTGAAGATAAAAATCCCTAGTTTAGTCAGACCTTCATTTTTAAAAAGTACCACACTGGCTTGCGTTTCTTCTTGAAGAGGTGTCATGAAAAGTATAGCTGAGAGCAGAGCAGCCACAGACAGATGCCCCACACTCAGGGGTAAGCACGTGAGGTGTTGCCAGCAGTCTGCACTGGTGGAGCTCAAACCAGCCATCTTGGGGCTCAGGGCTCATCTCTGAAATTCTCAAGAGACTACGTGTCTTTGAACACAGTTCAATACATTTCCCTCTTGCTCAAGTAGAGATTTTTCTGTTAGGCATTCCACTTAAGTAATAAGAATATTATGTTAGTTCTCCACCAGAGGTTGGGCCCTGTCTCAGCCGGTTCCTTGTATGGGTGCTGGTAAAGAAGTTTTAGTTATTTCTGATGACCTTTTTGCTGAAAGGTTGGATCATTTTAGCGATGTACATGAACTAATTAAGAAATTGCATTTCAAATAAAAGGAGGGCTTTCTAGATGAATAGGAAAAAACTCCCCATCCAAAAGACGCTGAAGCGTTACAATCCCCTAGCAAGAGTTTTCATTTTAAAAATTAATCATATTTTTAAATGATGATGGAGACTTTCAGTTTCCTCTTCTTCAGTGAAATAGATACTTGTGTCCTGTATATGCCAAGATACCCAGTGAGGATACTGTCTGAAAAGAAGCATGAGGGTAAGCTATTTCAACTCCCCTTTCTTTGTAACAGACTCTCCTGTGAGTTAAGAGCATTACAGTACAGCCAAGATGTGGACCAGAGTTTTCAAAATGGCCAGTGTTACATATGCATAAATAATCTTCGGTGCAGCTGTTCCCCGACCAGCCGGCATCCACGTGGAGATTTCACAATACTGTTTTGTATGTTTGTCCTTGTCTGTTTTGCACATTATGTTCTGGTTCAAAGAATCCAAGTTCTCTGGGACAAATGCTTTCATGCCTATCAGTAGAGCCTGACAGAGTTGGATCCTGGCTCACAACTGGGGATCTTAGCTCTACTGTGATATAAATAATAAACTTAATGCTCTATTAACTTGTGGGAGAAAGATATCTTTGTTAATTATTCAATAGCCTTATCATCTTCAAATAAGATGCAGTCAGTAAAGCTCCTAGTAAATATCTGAAATTTCCAACAAGGTTTCTGGTAATGTGGAATTAGAGCAAAGCCAACATACCTTACCTCTTAAAGAAGAAGGGGGCAGGAAAAAATGGGAATTATCTTCTGCCTCACTACCCAGAAAGAGGGGTGGGGGCGGGGGGGGTGGGAAGTGAGGTTGTTTTTTAAACAATGAAGCATCAGAATGGAGAGGAAACAAATTTACTTGCAGTCCTCCTTTAAAGACTCTCTAATTTGTAATGCAGTTTTATATTCGGGACAAAACTGACTGTTCATTAGAAAACAATATAGGTGATTGTTGCCAGTATACAGAAATAACATCTGAGCTGATTTATAGGCATCACAAACTGCTTCATTAGAAATTAGCTGAGTGATAAAATGGTTGCAAAATTCCTTTTAATTGTAGTTCTCATGAAAAGTCTGCAGCTAAGATTTGTGAATGTTTAGCCACTTTTTACTCAGTTTTTATTGTTTTGTTCTTTATCCTTTTTTTCCTGAGCTGTCTGAAAACTCCTTCAAGTCCATTGGGAATACTTAAATAAGTGAGGTGGATGAGCTTGGCTGACTGTAAGCAAGCTATCTGCAATGATTTTTGGCCTTAAAGTGTTTTAAGCAACATCCAACACATGATTTTGAGCTCATTCTTAGGAAATACCATACAATTCCACACTGTGTGTCAAAGCTACATAGTGTATAGGTATTGTACAAATACGTGGCCCAGATGTGGATAGGCTTTGTGTGTCAGACACGGAGCCTGTTTTTTTGCCTTAAAGGATACACACTCACAACATAGTGCATACCCCAGGGAACTTAGGATCAACAATTTTGGGTTTGAACATGCATTTTTTTAAATGTATTTTTTGAAATCCTGTGTATAATTTGGAACCTTAAATGTTGAATATTTTTTGTGTGCTATAACACAAAGATTTTGTTTCATAATTGCTGGCTCATCTGCTAAAGATACAGAAACACTCACATACCTTTGTGGCATTAAAGCCTGCATACCTGTGTTTAGGTACTGAAGATTCAGTTGAGGATTTTGGGGGCTTGACAGAAGGGTGTCTTGATGTGCTTTGACTATTTGATGTAGTCCTATATCTCTTTTTTTGATTTAGCGTAGAATAAAAATGTACCACAGACATGATTGATTTCAAACACTGTGATTTGAGTCACTGATTTTAATCATGGTTTACCTAATAACGCAGGAAACCTTGATTAGAATAACTTTAACCTTGTTTTACGTTTAGATTTTAAATTGTAAAAGGCTAATTGATAAGCATGAGGATACTCCATATCTGTACACATTTACTTAAGCTAATATAGGTTCTGCATAAATTCATCATATTCTTTAACATCTTTATTTTGCCCTCATGGCTACTTTTGCTCATGATTTATGTCAAGCTCTATTTGAATGGAAATTGAAATTTAATTGGAATGCATAAAATAGCATTATGAATTTTTTTAAATTTCAGAAACTTATTAAAATCTGCTAGACACACAAAGAAAGTAAATACATTAAAATATATTTTAATTTTGGAACTGTTGATCTGTCGAGGGTCTGTAGCTTAAAAAACTATTTACTTTGGATCACTGTGTCCTTTAAGATTTTAAATGTGGCAGATCTTACCATCCCGATTTTGTTCATATATAGGAAAAGGAAAGCAAGTTTCTTCTTTGTGTTTTCACTAGGATCTTTAACTTTGATTTAATTAAAATTTTTAATTCTGATTTTTAAATGAAGTCCTTTATTTTTAAATGTCAGTATTTAATTCACCTGACTTCAACCTAAATTTGATTGTAATAACCTTGCAGGGCAATTACATTTGTGACAATATATTGAGCATACAGAGGATCTAAGATTTTACCCTGCCCCCCTTTTTAAGAATAAAATAAGCTAATCAGCATGTGTGAAATGATACAAAATTTAGAGAAATTATGCAAACCCAAGCACAGTTCCTTTCTGGCAAGGCCATTAGATTACACCTAAGAATATGCAGCTATTCCCCTGATAAATCCTTCCAATGACACTGGCCCATTTTTGTGATTACTCCAAGATTTACTCTTTTGAAGAATGTTTGCAAATTTTGAGGTGTTTTCGTAATTTGAATTGCTTTCTTGGATGAATTTTAGTCCTTGCTTATGTTTCATAACAATGGCTGAATTGGTCAAGTAGCCTCCATTTACTCAGCTATTTCTTATTTTACAATTATTTTTCACTGCTGCTTTATAAATTGCCTTCGATCCTTCTCTGGAAGTTTACAAAGCAGTGTTACAGAGTAACTTTTGGGTGATAGAGACAAAGCAGTAACTGTACTGAGACTATAGTTGTGGCAGAGCAGAAAGTTACTGATTTATGAGTTTTCTATCAGAAAATGTTCCTTCACAAGAATTAATGGTTTTCAGGAATGTGTTTTCAGTCCAGTTTGCCAATTCTGTTCTATAACTTCTGTGATACATATAAATTGGTCAGAAACAATTGTGAATAGACTATACAAATGTACTAAATAAGTATCAGTTCTTATTTCTATAAGCATAACCCCACCCTGAACTTGGAAGTCAAAACATACCCGTCTCCTTAGCTTTTACCAGAGAAGTACTAATCAACAGGTTATTCCAATGAAAGTTCTGGGGGAAGTGCAGGGAATTGCTCAGTAAAGGGTGTTGCGTGAGAAGGCATCACTAGCTTGGAAAATACAACTATAGGGAGAGATCCTCAGAGCTAAGAGTATTTGCGAATTGTCATGTTCAGAAAGGCTGCCAGGTAGGAAGTCAGGAATCAGATCTCACTTAAAAGGAATGTAAAAAGTGAATTAGTTGTTAGCTAGACTGTAGTTTGCCACGGGTTATCAGGGCATAAAAACCTTCCTAAAAGTTGTCATCTGTTTCATTCCTATCGCTGGAGGTTGTATCCTGTAGAAATTGCTTGTTTTCCAAAAGTAGCAACTGAAAATTACCCAAAATAGTCTGCAGATGAAGAGACACAATGTGCTATCCATGAGCTGGGTATTAAACAGTGAAGCTCGTTCGCTGACTAAGCAGTTCACTTGGGGTACTAGGAGTTGGAATTGTGAACTTGTATTCAGCTGGAGCTATCAGGGTACTGAAGTGTGGTAAAAGAAATAACAGGGTAAAGACTTGCCTCAGCTGAGGTATACCTGCCTGTGGTTTATCCTTCAGCGCAGTTTTACAGTTGGGACTCTGGGGGTGCTGAGCTGCGGGGGAAAATTCATCTTTACCTTTCTTTTGCAGAACAATTAAAAACTCTTCCCTTAGTTTGTAGCACATCTGCTCTTTCTTTTCTTTTGCAGAACAATTAAAAACTCTTCCCTTAGTTTGTAGCACATCTGCTCTTTCTTCTTCCTCCTGTTTCATTCAACCTTTGGTTTTCAGTTCAAACCCCTGTATAAAGGGTTTGGTTGATGTTACAGAAGACCAACTTGGTGGTATGTTGCTCGCAGGGAGAATTTGCAGGAGTACGAGCTTAAAATATCAATTGGTTTGGCCTCCTTTGGGAAGGAGGCGTGGAAAGAAGGGAAATACAGTTTACTTTTCCCGTGTAGAAGACTTAACACAAATGCTTACATCAATACAGAGGGGGAAAAATAAAACTCCTTTGATAAAATGTTGTGTTAACTAACTAGAGCTGTTGAAGAGCATTCATCTTTCCAAATCACTTTAAATTACATCAGATGATGAAAGAGCTATTTACAGTAGTGATACATCCGAGATGTATATTAACCTGTTTCTTAAAAAGGCAAGTCAGTGTTACGCACTCACAGATGGTTAACAGGGACTTGCATTGTAAGCAAAGAATGCCAGTTCATGCCATTGTGACTTCTTTCCATATTTTATTAAATAATTTTACTTTCTTTAAATATTTCTTTTGAAAATATAAATTTTTTTACCAACTTGTCATTTATAATAAACAGTCAAAGCTATACTCCACTTCCCATGGGAAATGTATTTCCCTCCATTGTATGCACTCAGCCTCTTATTGTTAGATTTCAGGAGTACAAGGCTGCCTGCATGGGTTTGTTTTGCCTTTAGCAAAAGGGCAATAGTGTGTTTTGTTCTGACAAACATTTCCCATCCTTGCATTGGCAAAGAGGAAAGGCTCTGGCAACAGATTTCTTGAGTTACATAGTGAGATCTAAATCCTGGATGTGAAATTCCAATATGTCCTTCTCTGACTTCCAGAACTCAAATGGTTCAATGATCAAATGGTTATGGTTTAAATTTGAAAGCATTTATTATACTGTAAACAGACAAAGTGAGTTGGTATTTTTAGCTTTGACAGAAATATCTTGATCTGGAAAAGCCTGTGTAATACCATCAAAACATTAACTTTAAAACAAGGCTTTAAAAGGCATTGCGTGATCTGTGGTTAAAGGGGACTGAGGAAAAACTCTGGTCTTCCTAACTCTATGAGAAATGCCCAGTTCTTCAAATTGCCACAGAAGAATTATTGGCATGCAAGTTGTTTTTCAAGGTGGCTAAGAGTTATTTATAATTAAAAATTTCTTGACCTTGAATCCAGTTATAATATTCGCCTCTTTATTCAATTCCAAATCACTGTTCCTCATGACTTGCTTTTTAGGTCCAGCTATGCTTGACAATATATTTCTGTGTAAGTCCCATGAAAACTTGTTTATTTCTTCTAAAAAATAAAAAAACTCCAAACAATAAAACTTCCCCCCCCACACACCCCTTACTTGTTTCAGGGCAGAAGCCTGCTTGTGTTGTCTTTATAAAAATAATGTATCTGTGTTTTATAGGGAGGGGAGCAGTAACAAAAGAAGTGTAATAAAAGTATCACTCCTGTGACTGGTGGGGGGGTTGTGGCAGCTTCAGACTTTATCTAGACATGGCAATGGCCATCAGGATTGTAAGGAACTTTTTGGTGACTTAATCATGCATTGTTAAGTCAGACTGCTACTAGCTCTGTTCACAGAGGTAACATTGCATGGAGTAGAGTTGGTATGCTCATGCACATGACTTTGCATAACCATGTTCCTTAGGACAAAAGAGGGTAGAGATGATTTCCTTTTCCTAAGTTACACGGGGTGAGCAGAGAATGTGAGATAAAGATGTATTTGCTAGAAAATTGTCAAAGCAATCCAAATGGGAGTGGGGTAAAGTCATGTGCAGTGTGCTTAGGGTTAATACAGCTGTATCTGCTCCAAGTCCACCTGTGCTGTGAGGAGGCTGCACAGCAATTGGCTGAGAGAAGGGGAGGGAGGCAAAGGAAAAAAATCTACAGCTTAATTTAGACAGTTGCTAAATTAATGAGTTGCTGTGCAGTATGTTTCACTCTTGGATGTCTGGGGTGATGCAGATGCTAAAAAGGGAGACGCATTTTCTCATCTTATCTTTACAAGCAAGGTGTCATGGGTAGCAGCTCACTCTGGCCTACATCTTTTAATTAGGCTGCGTGGGGGGTGGAGGTCTTAATCATATAGAATATTATAGTGCCATGGTACTTCCCTTTGTCCTGTCCCCCCACTTTTCCATGCTTTTGGGTGGGCTGACTCCAAATCACAGCCCTTTTGTCGTGGCATTGACATTTGCTTTTGTATCTGAACACATCAAATATGTCACCGTTCGGGACTATTTTATCCCAGACCTATAGCTTAAATGTATTAGGGTATATCTTCAAATTGAGCAGGCCAAGCCAGAGTATGTGAAAGACACAGCAGGTATGCTTAAGCATCTCTGGCAGAGAATCACATGAGAAGCCTTTGCTTGGCTAAAAAATGGTGCTGTCAGCTAATGCTGTTATGAGAGTGAGTGAAATCAATTTTTATACATGTCTGAGCAAGTGGACATAGCTTGTGGAGGCATCACAGACAGCCCAGGGAGGCTACACTATGCTTTGCGTAACTGTATGTCCGGTGCTCTCTGATACAATCTTTTTCTCCCTGCTTAGGATGGATTTTGGGGGAATACATTATTTTCCTGATGTTCCCGGAGAGCATTCTTGTGAGTGGGTCCCTACTGAAGTCATACTGCAGTGCTTTTATTGAGAGATGGCTGTCATACAGCTGAAGATTCTGAGTATGGGTGCAACACACACATTTCTTATGAGAATCAGTGCCATGGAATATCTAAAATCTTCCTTCAGCTTAAATGTAATTCCACATAGTGTTTTTTGTGGTATGCTTTTCTTTAGATCATAAGTGCATATAGGAACTGTACTGCTCACTCTGGATTTTAACCAGTATACTACGCTTTCCTCCTCCTCCTCCTTTTCATTATCTTGGCACAGCTGCGTGCATGGATGTACAAGGAATGGGAGTAGGAAAGAATCTGGGTTATATGACAAAAAGAAAGCACAAGAAAGGCCAGGGAGTGCAGTCTCTTAGACCCAGGTATGAAGCCAGAGAGAACCTTGTGAGTACCATTGCACAAAATTTTGGGAAGGGTTTTCAGAATTTTTTTAGTACAAGTCTGCTCTGGCGTGTGGTTGTGGACCACTAGTCTTACCTCACAGCCCTTTTATTTGCAGTATGTGATGGTTACAGGTTATAGGCTGATGCAGTATGTGCTGGTTACAGATTATAGGCAGCTGCAGGCTGTGCTTAGTGTGATACTGGATCCTGCCTGTATATGTTGAGTGTTGGTGACATTCAGCCAAAGGCTTTAATGTGCCTCATGGAGGCCTGAGATCATAAATAGGTTTTATTTGTAGAATTTGGATGAACAAATGGTCTTTTCTTAGCCTAGCCCAGCCTTATTTGCTTTCTATTTTAGGAGATAATGGTAATTGCTAGTTTTTCATGTATATACCCAACTGTTTTTTTTTTTTTTAGTTAAAAGCCATCTCAGCCTATAAGACAGTACTGGACCATTAGTTTACTTGGATTCTAGACATTCAATGTATCTGTGATATTAACAGAATGGAAATAAGGATTTTATTGTAGTCATGCAAAACACTTCAAGGAAGCCAGAAAGAGTTAAGTAAACATCATTGTTGCTATAGAATGATAAAAGCATGTTATCAATCCCTTGTATTGCACATGAACACAACAGTAAGTGTGGTGATACTACTTTTAGCTTACGAAGAAGCAATTAAACAGGTAGAGATACTAAAGAGATCCCTACTTCCTCCATGTAACCGGTTTTGACACCGGGAAAGACAAAGATGCTGGACTAAGTAGACCTTTTATGTAAGGCAATTTTTCTTTTCTTCACTGCTTCAGAAATTCAGTTGGAAGCAAAATGAAGTGCTTTAAAAATCTTTCTTCATTCCATATCTGAGAAATCTAAGCCTTATGGAAGCTTCATGGATAAAGCTGCAAAAAGCATGGAAAACAGAGCAGGTATTTGGAACGATTAATGTAACAGGGAATCTATTTGGCAGGACCTCAGGTCAGGAATGTGGAAGCTGGCACACTAGGGAGAAGCAGTAGTGCTAGGAAGCTGAGAAATGGGTGCTGTTTAAAACTGCAGTTCAGCACTCGCTGAGACTGGAGGAAAGATCCCATTTGTTGTCGCAGTTGGAAGGCAAATCACATGGTCTCAGATTTAGCCTAAGAAAAAATGAGCTGGAAGGAACCCCAAGACATGATGCAGTATCCTCCCAAAACCAAAGGTAAGATCAGTGTACCAAAGCCATCCTGACAGATGTTTGATTGCTAGTCCCCTGCACAGCCTCGTGCTGGAAATTCCAGAGCTTCCCTTGGTGACCTGTTCCAGCCTTTGCTGTCATTACAGAGTGCCATGGAAGAACAGAGGGATCTATTACATCGTGTCAGTCCTTGGCGTTTCATGATTTCAATTTGTAACATTTGCCCTTTAGAGCAGAGTCCTGATATTGGGACTTCTCAGGGTTGCTTTTCAAGTCCAAGTCATGTCAAGAGTTTGTGGCTTGCATTTCATCACAAGATACCATGTGCTTAGTCCCCATACTGCCCCCTCCCCCCCCCCCCCCTTTTTTTTTTTAAGGGATTTGAGAAGAAGAAAAGCAGTGACAGAATGAGGGACATGCTGCAAATGGTGACCTGGATAGCAGGAATGCACAGCAGATATCTGAGGCTCTCTTGGCTCATTATCCAGCAAACAAAAGTCAGGCCCTTTGGTGTCAAAAGGAGTGACTCCTCTCATTATCAGTTGTGGTAATAAACTTGGACTTGCCCTTTTGTGAGGTGTGGTGCTTCCTGGGCTGTAAACCCATGAGGAGATGGAGGTTTTCAGGGTGTACCTGGTCAGTCAGCTTGAGCAGTGCAGCCAGGATGGTCTTTTCCCTGGTGCCTGGGCTCTAACTGCTCAGATTGCTCTGTTCTTATTGGGCTCCATTTGTTGCTATTTGTTGATGTTCTGGGCGTATGGAGAGGGTGTTACATTTGCCAATGAAACGCTGAGTTTTGGGTAATAAAATATGGAAAATCCTTTGTTCTAGGCTGTGTCCTCTGTGGTTTTCATGTGTGCCTCAGTTGATGGGCATTCCCTTTCTGCTTCACTGGTCTTCCAGGCCTTCCCTTCCCTCAGTCTCTGTCCCCCGAGGCTGGGCACAGAAGCTGCAGCACAACCCTTGCAGTTCAGTGCTGGCTGCCACATCAGTCTCTTCAGATCTTACCATGTGTTGAACTGCCCCTTACCAGGAAATCTCTTTGGGTGTTTTATGTTTGAATGGAGAGGAATGGGAGCTTGGGGCTGAGCCAAAAATTTCTGATTTGACATAAGATGTTGTGGCATCCTCTGGGACAGAGGGCATTCTGTGCTCCTGGCTTCAGCTTTGCATTCTGCCATCAAAGAGTCTTTCAGAATCACAGTGAAAATTGAGTGTCAACTACCAAGGTAGTACCGAAATCCCTGCGTGAGAACCCTTATGCCAGTTAGAGAGCGTGAGAACTACAGTTTCTCACACCTGCAGGTGAAAGACAGCACGCCCTGCCCTGCCCTGCAGCCATCGCTGCTGGCATGCTGTCACCCTTGCCCTAGGCTCGCCCTGAGAAGGGGTCTCTCCCTCGGTTCCTGGCTGAGACGTGCCCCCGGCCCTGACGGGATGGACACAGCGGGCTGTGCTGCCACCCAACGGGGGAGCGCAGCACCCCGCCGGCGCTCCCGGGCCGCCCGCGCCAGCTCCGTGTCAGCTATCAAGATCGTGCTCAAAGCAATACGAGGAATAATACCGATGGCTTTAGAAGACAGGAACTTTTTGCGGTGATGGTTTGTGTAGCTCGTTCCTAACAAAATCTGAATTTTGTTCAGAGCTTGTCTTCGAGTCATAAACAGTGTGAAAAACAGAAGAGGTACTTTCCCTTTTCTACTAAGTATGTCTGTAATAAGGAAGACTGAACCTTTGTACAGGACCTGGAAAGTGTTTGAGGGAAGGAAGACATACATTTGCGTTGCTGCGCAGTTCTCTCCTTCCGTAATAGAGTACTGCAATGAGTGTGTGGTTAGTGAGGGTTAATGAACCAAGTAACTGTCAACAAACGTGTTTGTTTATTTGCAGATTGTGCTGGCTGTGGAAGAGACATAAAAAATGGACAAGCATTGCTAGCTCTGGATAAGCAGTGGCACCTGGGATGCTTTAAGTGTAAGGCCTGTGGGAAGGTCCTAACCGGGGAATACATCAGCAAGTGAGTAACTTCTGCATCTCTTCTGCACTCTTGTTGCTAATGAAGAAGAGCTTGCAGCAGAATTCATCTTTCAAAATCCAGTTCTGAGCACCTTTCTGTATACACCAAAATCTTTGTTCCCAATGAGAGCTGAGTTAGGAAAGGAAACTGAAAATTGTGAGTGGAAGGTGGTATTTAATGATAGTAGTCTATATTTAATACCAGTATGGAAGAGGGTATATCTCCATGTTCCTACAAAGGATTAGCTGAATTCCTGCATGTTTTCTGTGTTAGCCAGGTAAAGCTTTGTGCCTTTATGCTTTCCAACATGAGATTTTGAAGGGGTTGGGGGGAGGGGGAAAGGAACCTGTCCATTGCCTGCCTTTGCTAGGGGACAGAGTAAGCACGATGATGTAATTGACCTGACACTATGTTTCTCATCTCTTTTATAAGAAACTGTTGAAGAGGGTTTTGAGCAGAATGAAGTGTAGAGGAGGAGAATGGGGAAAAGTAGTGTAATGATGAAATAGAGGGAATGAAGATACAGTCTCTGTTCCCCCTCCTCAAGCATACAACACAGTGAAAAAATAGGGAAACTGTTTCAGAAACCTGTCATTAAGGGCTATATAATGTTTAATAAAAAAAAGCATCTGTAATTTCTCAAGAGAAGGTCGGTGCCTGAGAAATACTCCTAAGCTGACTAGTGTTTCCACTTTTACTATATGTTCCTTATTTGTACTAAAAAACTACGTAACTTACACTTAAAAGTAACTGCTTATACTCTTGTAGGCTACCAAACATTTTTTTTTTTGCTGAAGTGCAAATTGCACCACCTGTAGGTGTAGAGAGTATATTCTAAAGAATAAGGTTTACTTCAGTGGATGCCTTTTCTTGATGGGACTTTAAGGAATAATTCCAAGAGGCACTAATGAGAATAGGATTTTTTATTTTTTTTTTACAACAAAATATTTCCCTTGAACTCTCTCCCATTTACCTATTGCTGTGTGTAGGAGTTTGAGGCTGAAGGCAAGGCAAAAGTGTAGGTCATGGTGTAACCTGTTTATTAAAAGGCGATTTGTGAATTTTCTTTTTCAGAGATGGTGCTCCTTATTGTGAAAAGGACTATCAAGTTCTTTTTGGAGTCAAATGTGAAGCATGTCACCAGTTCATTACTGGGAAAGTCCTAGAGGTAGGTGTTTTGTAAAACAGAGTGTAAGAATTGGGCCATGTCCCATTGTGTCCTCATGCAACCGCAGAGAATACAAGAATTCTCATCAGAAAGCTTTTTCTACTGATTTTAAGGCAAAGTTGCTAATTTTCAGAAATATTTTCAGTGGTTTAGCTTTGCAGTCATCAGGAAAAGTATGTGGTAGGGAATTAATTGCACTAGTTTCTATGGATCTGTGGTTTCTGTGTTTCTCTTGTAATGGTGACGTACAGAGTCTGTTGCACTGCTTGTTCTGTGTCAGGTTTGGTATACTTTTAGAAGTAATTTGAGTATTGGAATCACCTGTGGGAACTGTAAGTTTGCCAAAACTTATGACAAGAGATTTCTCTTTTTAAATGAGGCCAAATGATCTGAATGAGGCTGAGAAGGTGAGAGGGCAGAAGGTACTGGAGAGGTAAATTACATGTCCAGAAATGAGAAGGTAGAAACCATCTGAACCACTTCTTTTGTTGACTCTTAGTTGGAGTCCTCAGTGTTCTCATTGAAACTGACCAAATCTTTTTAGACTTCTATCTTTTGTTGTCAGTACTGGTCTCCTTCTCCTGTGGCTGTGATGAGTCTCCTTTGAGCTGGAATCTTTGAACTATGCATGGATTCCTCTGTGTCATCTTCAAAATGTTTAAGGGGCAAAAGTGCAGAGGACTTTCCTTGTCACGCTGTCATTGAGATATGAGAAGCAAAACTGTTCTCTCTTTTCCCTGTAGGAAATTCTGTTCAATGGAAGGAACCTAAGCTTTGAACTCAGGTCTGGAGCTGGGTGTATGGCTTGACTCCAGCTTTAGTGATTTTTAATACCCTACTTTTCCTTGGAAAAAGGCCTTTACATAATAAAGTTTGTGGAATAAATGGGGAACCACAAAGAACTTCAGTTACAAGTGAAGAGGAAACTGGATGTACTGTATGTTTTTCAGTGAATAACAGAAAATAAACCTTGAAAGTGTTACAGAAATAAAAGGAGCTGGGATTTGCTGGTGAACATGTATTACAGGTTCTCCTATTTGTGTTGCATCTGCTACGGGTGTAAGACTGTGTCAGCCCTCATATAAATAGTTTCAGGTTTGACATGAAGTGGTAAAAGCTTGTGGTTCTAGTTCTGGGGGTTTCTCTAGTCCAATATTTGGAATATTAACCAGGCTGGTAGCCACCAAATGAGGGACTCTGAACGCGTGTGGACACGCCGTGCATTTGTCACTGCATCTGTTGGAAGGAAGTACAATTTTTTAATTAGCCAGGTTCTTGAATCTGCCTCCTTTGCAATGTGTGTCTAATTCCTTTGGAAGCCTGCATAGATAATTAGAACAATCTGAGTTTTTCTTTGAGTAGGAAGGCTGTGTCTCTGGCTTTAATCTAGTGGTCTGCTACCGTCTGCTTATCTATTCCCGTCTACTGATGAGTTTTTCATTTTAGTACTATGTATTGGTGACCCCATAGTTGCATTCCAGTGCAGGAAGCACTGCAGGAGAGAAGTGAGTTTGGGAAGCATAAAATAATTCTAAACTTATTTTAGATGACATGATACAAGCAATGCAGCCTGTTCAGAGACATGGAGATGAAAATTATAAAAGGGAAGGTAATTGGAGCCTGTGGAGAGCTGGGAAGAAATAAGCTATTCCTATTTGGAGCCTTCTGTGTGATGGAAGTGAATATAGCAAGCTTACACTCATGTTACTCTTCCTTGCATCAGTGAGAAAGAAACCTAGCTTGCTGAGAGGATCATCAGCTGTATCCTTTCAGAACCGAATAAATTGAGACTAAGGAAAGATTCAGTCGATTGACCTAGGATTTAGGTGTCCATCATAACCTGAACTTTAGCTTACATTATCAGAGACATTGTGTCCCAGGCAGAACCTTGATGCAGCAATTTGGTCCCAGGGTTGGTTTCTTACTCTCCTGGTAGCTATTTATTATCAGAAGAGACAACGTTTTGGTGAAGCAATGAAATATGACCAACCTCTTGCAAGAATCCACCTCTTCTAAGAGTCAAAATGAGATTACAAACCCAAAGATTTTTCCATTTCACTTAGCCCCTGCAGAATCAGAATATGCTGATGAATTAGAAACAGACCTTTTGAATGATCTTACCAATACATGGAAATATTAAGCATGTTGAGTTCTGGGTGAGACTAGAAATTTTGCTTGAATATTTGTGGCTCTCATTGATTATCAGAGGCATAACTCATAATAATACAGTAGAGGGCAGCAGCAGTTCTCAATATGTAACTAAGACCAAACTCCTCTAAAGCCTGTAGAAGTTGAATTACACATACAGTGCAATTCTTGAAGGCTGAAACTTTCACTGTAAAAATGTGTACTGTGACGTCAGGGAGGCCGTTCAGACATTGGCTTAACTGCATTACAGTATGTATTGACAGTCTGAATAGAATTATAGAACAAATCACAGAATGGTTTGGGTTGGAAGGGACCTTAAAGATCATCTATTTCCAACCCCACTGCCATGGGCAGGGACATCTGCCACTAGACCAGGTTGCTCCAAGCCCCGTCCAACCTGGCCTTGAACACTGCCAGGGATGGGGCATCCACAGCTGCTCTGGGCAGCCTGTCCAATGTCTCATCACACTCATAGTGAAGAGTTTCTTCCTAATACCTAATCTAAATCTGTCCTCTCTCAGTTTAAAGCCATTCCTCCTTGTCCTATCACTACATGCCCTTGTAAAAAGTCCCTCTCCAGCTTTCCTGTAGTCCCCTTTAGGTACTGGGAGGCTGCTGTAAGGCCTTCCCAGAACCTTCTCCTCTCCAAGCTGAACAACCCCAACTCTCCCAGCCTGTCTTCATAGGAGAGGAGCTCCATTCCTCTGATCATCTTTGTGGCCTCCTCTGGACTCGCTCCAGCAGGTCTGTGTCCCTCTTATGTTGGGAGCCGCAGCGCTGAATGCCGTACTCTGTCCTGGTGGGGACTAGCAAGAGTGGAGTAGAGGGGAAGAATCACCTCCCTTAACCTGTTGGTCATGTTTCTTTTGCTGCAGCCCAGGATTTGGTTGGCTTTTGGTGCTGTAAGCGCACATTGTCGAGCCATGTTGAGCTTTTCATCCACCAGCACCGCCCACAAGTGCTTATTCTCAGGACTGCTCTCAATCCATTCTCCACCCAGCCTGTATGGATACTGGGGATTGTCCCAAGCCATGTGCAAGACATTGCACCTGGCCTTGTTGAACTTTGAGATTTGCTTGAGCCCACCACTCAAACCTGTCAAGCTCCCTCTGGATGGCATGGATAGTCTGTGAATAGAGTTCTGTAGGTACCACCTGGGAATGCAGATGCAGAGGAGACATTCAAGCAGTTTCTGTCATTAAGTGATGCTTCAAAATATTAGAAGATACAGGTGAGCAGCTAACATTCAATAATCAGAGCAATTTAGCAGAACCATGGACTAGTTTCTTGGCTTGTCCTAGAAACCTTTTACACTGTCAGAGATGCACTGTTCCAAAGGGGCAGTACTGATGCATCTAAATTAGACTAAAGGAACTAATAAGTCAAAACTTAGGATCAGAAAATCATGTGTCAGCACGTATGCCTGCTTTGGGCAGAAAAGGTACTCTTAAGGATGGGGTCAGAGCATGACATAAATCCTCTGGTAATAACGGAGATGAGGTATCAGAAGCAGCCACAGAACATAATTCACAGAACAGGATGCCACAGTTCAGGGAGGGCTGCAGCACTGTTTGAGGCAGGACAATTAACAATCTCCTTATCCTGTACAGGAAATCACCTGCAACCTTTCAGTGCACCTGGAATTTTAATTCTGATGAAGCTTGAGATTCTCGTGGGAGGATTATTGTCTTCCCTCTTTGTTTCCTTTGGCAACATTTCCTTGGCAAATCTGGGTATTTTTGAGGATGTATATCATGTGGTTGTCTCTTGTCCTGCTGCATGTCTTGGGAAGGAAACCATCTTCTTGGTGTGAAGCAGCAGAATTACAGGAACTGTCTAGGTATAGGTTATAGCATCACTGACCAGCCCGAGTTATACCTACTAACATTGTGGGGGGGGAAAAAACAAAACACTGTATTTTGTCTTTGTTAATAAAAGGTAGTAGTAAATACACTGAGCAGTATTTTTCATTTTATTTTTCAATAAAATTATTTGTTATGTCAGAACAGAGTATACTATTTCATCATATTCATCTAAAGAAATTATTGGAAGAGATTGCTGGGAAGTATATAGTACATTGTCTGCAAACACTTCCCTTTAATGAATCAGAAGTCATTAACAGCATGCCACTGTAGTGCTGCTTTATTTTCTCCTTATTCTTACTACATCTGGGACAGTCTGTAGAAAAACTGAAGGGAGATGAAAGCGTGAAGCCAAGCTTTGGGTTCACAGAGGCTGGTGGTATCTTTTTTTCTAGTAAAACGTTTTTGGGTTGGTTTTTTTTTTTTTTCCAATTTAAATAGAAATTGAGATTCTTTGCATCATTGCAGGCTTGCAGCTCCTGCTCATTTTTGTCTCAATATGGCTCAGCACCTCTGAAAAATCAGGCTTTCAGTCCTCTACAATGAGTAGCCAGCGGGAGAGACAGGTGCTCCTGGTGTGGTCCTCAGAGTCCTTGTCTCAGAAGTAGCTATGCCATGCCCCTGGTAGGCACCATCAGTAAAGCCTGTCAGAAAGTCCAGGGTTTGAGTAAAACCTGAAGATTCAGGCCCTGAGAGGGTGGACTCCCTCCAGCTATTCCGTAGAGGTGATCCCTCTGCTGAGTTTAAGAAATGCATTACTAGAAGCAGTACTTATTGTGCAATATTCGCATATCTCAGAAGAATGCTCTTTTTTCTAGGCCATAGATCTAACAACTTTCAATACTCATGAAAATATGCAAGAAAAATACCACGTGCATTTATGTCGGCTCAGGTATTTCTCATGTATTACCTGAGACATAACTTTCTGTGACAAATAATCGCAGATGATAGATGAGTGCACGCTAACACAGTAAGTGTGATTAAGTATCCAATATGAAATAAGATATTGCGACTTCTTGAGCATACTGGATACTTTAATACTTGAGTATTTCAGGAAATGTTGTCAAGGCAATAGAGATGAGTGTTTTTCCTTGGGTTTCTCCAGCAGAAAAGAACCTTTATTTATAAAAAATTACTAATTTTCCATTAACTCTGATGAAAAACATTTTTATTGGGCAGTAACAGCATAGTAAGAGTGAGGTTTTTCACTAAGCTATTTTTTTCATAGCTTCAAGGCTTGCCTATTGAAAGATGCCCATTTGACCCTAATCCTGTAAATTTCTATGTAGACATGTATAACTCCAGAAATCGAAGTAAAATTCAGCACATATTTAGCCATTTGAAAGATGCTAGCCTCCATAATTTTTGTCTAATGTGGTTATCATACACAATGTAACTATTCTCCAATGAGAAGCTTTCCATTGACTTCAGAGAATGGTGGATCACACCAATACCTATATATTTCATCCTTGCTTATCTGAAGTGTTTTACAGAACTTCTAAGTAGTATTTTTTTAGTTCTGCAGAAAGACAACATCAGGCAGAAACAGGTGGAGATTTTGCATGAAGTCATACAGAAAGCCTGAGAATAAGATTCAGGTCTTAAGATTTTCACTTTTTTTGGCTTTTGCTGATATGAACGGGATTTGATCTCACAGTCTAGAGATAAAGATGTATATATCTGCTATCAAATCCCTCAACCGTTTTGCTACTCTACGCATTTATTTTCATAATGGTACTTGCTTAATATTCATTTGCAAATAAAAAGCCATTGTGTGATTTCTCCTGGCTGTGCGTAACTCAAGTTCCTGTTCTAATGGGCTGCTGCCTGCCCTGTGTTTGTTTTCTGTGCACTATTGAAACTTACACCCCACCTTGTAAGCAGTGGCATAACGTCATTTTAACAGATGGACCTGAAAAGAGAAATGCCAGGGCACCAGAAGGCTCCCTTGACTTCAGCCTGCAAGGTCAAGTTTAAAATGTGGTTTTGATATTGTAATTTATGGTGAGCTTTGCCTGATTTTAAAGAGGAGTAGTAATTTAAGATGCAGCATTTAATGTGAAGGAGGTTTAGTACTTGTAGATAGTGTCACTTCAATGTGCCAGTATTCATGACTCTGAAAGAAGTCAATTCTGAGACACCTTGACTTCTGAAGTTAGAAATAAATAACAGGAAGGGGGGGCAGGAGGAGGGGAATCCAAGCAAACAGCGAAAGCTGCTGTGATCGTCTAAGGAAACTGTATCCATATTTAAGAGGCAAAGAATGTGAGGCCAAAGAACCCGTAAGTTTCTCCAAGTATTGTTTTCAGAGCTAGATCTAGGAACTGGTTCTTTAGATGTGAATGTGTCTGTTTGAAATAAATAACAAATAGATGACAGAACAACATTGCTGTTTCATATATGAATTGTAAATTATTTATTCAAACAATGCCTGTTTATGTTGTTCAGGGATGTGCCTTCTGCCAACATCCATGTAAGCAACTTTGCTCATGTAAGTGTATTAGTGTTCAGATGCTTCAGTTGATTGACTTTCAGGGAAACTCAGTAGTCTGCATGTTTAAGTAATTTATTTTAAGGAGATTTATGCTCATAGCTCACGTGAAAACATCACACTTCTCTGCAAAGATCAGTACAGAGTTTAGTTTGGTATTTCAGTACCTTCATGCATCTGGTCCTGTGCTTTCTAGGTTGAGGAGCCATGCAGAGAATCTCTTAAAACAAATGAGTTTGATTTCAATTCCATTCAGAAATGTTAAATGAAGGACTAACATGTATTATTCTGCTGAATGAAGTATTTAGTAAGGCTGTTTTCATAGTAGTTATGGAGCAAGTATCACAAAATCTGTCATTTACTGGATTTTAATGATGTAACCTATACTGGTAATACAGGTTGAGGTGTTGTAAAATTTTAAAAGGCTTATAAATGAAGCAATTAATGAAATGAACAAAGACTGGTGGTATGATGGATCCATAAGGGTTTGGTTTTGGTGGTAAAAGTGGTCATTAAAGTTGTGGTAAAATAATATCCCTGAACAATGTATTACCATTCTGTTTTCATAGCACTAGGCATCTGCTGGTTTGGGCGTCTTACAGGCTCGGGAGAGACTTTGCTCTCAACCAGTATCTCCCAGTTACCACTGTCACCTTTACACACCATAAAAATGCAGGGAGAAGGGCTACACAGCAAATGAGAAGTAGTGGAGCTTAGTGCATGCTTAGTTAGGTCTGTCATTTGCTTTGTGTGTTTAATTTTAGTGCTGTTACAGTAAATGAGAAAACATTAACATGTTGCCTGAATGTCCCGGGTAAATGGTAAGAAAAAGCAGCAGCACTGCTGTGGTCGTTTGCCCTTGTAGTCAGACAGGTATATACTGCAGACCACAGGGCCTTTTTGATTGTGGAAAATACCCGTTGAGACATCAGATGTGGTCAGTGCACAGGGCCCGCTGTAAACTCATCCAATGTTCATAGGCTGTGTCTGAAGCGTGATCTCACCCCGAACGTGCAAATAGGATAAAGGGATACGTGTAGCAGCAGTGTGAGCGGTGGCCCCAGCACTCTGCCTGCATCTATCTGAACTGGACTAGAATACAATCTCAGTGTAATTGTTTCTGACAAAACTAGACTATCACTCAAGAGGCTGTATAAATTCTTTGATAGCTGTGGAAATAATATTTAATAAATTCTAGAGAAAGGCAGCACTAATCTCATATTCCACAGACACCTCTCCCCAAGAGAAAAACGTTCTGAGTTGTAGCAACATCAAACAGTGACACACAAGTGATGAGAAACGGTCCTGTCCCTGCCTGGGCTGGTGTTTTCCCCCCTTTTTAAGAATAGGTTGGCTGAGTTACTGCTGGAGTGGGTTTGATGTGCAGGGAGGATTATTTGGTGTTTTGGTGGGTGTGTGCAGGAGAGCGCGTGAGTGCGAGCAGAGGAGGAGTGAGACTCGGGGCTGGGTGTAGTTACAGCACTTCCCTGTGAGCTGCTTCTGTGAGAACACAAGCCATCTGCACATTGCTTCTGGTAGTGCTCCCAGTCTGAACGGAGGTGCAGGGAGTCTGCCCGCCAGGCTGAGGAGGGAATGGATTTACACTGAAGATTAGCAGAAGGTAAGCCCCTTCCTGTGAAACTAGATCTGAACTGGAAGGGGTCATGGCTTTCTTTTGGCAGGGAGAAGGTGGTGCAGCTTTGCGATGTGACTGAATAGCTTACCAGTGGTATCAAAACAGGGTACTTGTAATGTTGTTCTGTGCACCAGAAGGATTTTTTTAAAAGGCTGTGTGTAGTTATGCGGTTTAGATAAAGGGAGAGCAGATAACTCTCCCTTTTTTGTTTTTAAACTGCCAGTAAGAGAGGAGAATGGCATGGGGCTTGGGCTGTTTCTGATTGCAACTGCTTGCTGATGTACGGAGGAGCAATGCAATTCTTTATCTCAGATCATTCTTGATACAATTTGTTGGCTCTCTTGATCACTTCTGGAGATTTGTTGCATAGAAATAAGGTTAAAGTTTGTTTCCAGTCTCACTGACTGTTGGCTGAGAAACATGTTTTATCAGTGAATGTAGAATACTGATTGGTTTTTTTCCCCCTAATGTGGGTTTGTTTGCCTAAAAATGGGGAAGTGAAAAGTTTAATAATAACTCGGATATGGGTAGATGGTTCAGAAAGGTTGTCTAGGTAGCAGAGTAGTAATGTAGATTTAACTTAATTTGGACTACCCTTCCCTGATGAAAAATATGCTGCTGTAATTGCCTAGAACACCACACTATGCACGTGGTCAAAAATCTAGAATAACTATACTTCCAGAAAAATAACATCAATTGCTTCAAGTAAAAACCTTTCTAACAGCATTTTGGGGATTCCACCCCCACCCCCATATCAGAAGATTGAATTTGGCAAGAGGGGTATCTGTAGTTGGGAAAGACTTGCTATATAAAGCTGACAAAAGAGTATCTGAAGTTGACAGAGCCCCAACAGAAGTTCAGTTGCTGTGGCAGCATAATCAAGGTGTCAACTTCTCAGCAGTGGTTTGGAAACCATCCTTCAGTCAATTTGAACATCAATAGGAAGGGGAGGAATGTTAAGAGAATGTAGGGGTGGTGAATAAGAAGCGAGTTGTAACAAGTAATTTGAAAAAATAACCAATAAAAGCTTCCTTATTGCCACAAAGGGATTTGTGAAATCTTGCGGGTGCTTATAAAACCATGGCTTATCTGTAGAAATTGCTTTTGTGAGTCGTGTTGCTGATTAGGATCTCTATTTCCTAGCACAGCATCTTCAGCTTCTACCTTTTCTTAGTTAAATGTTCTCTAGTGTGTTTCTTGCACTTAATATTACTGAAAAACTCTAGCAAGCTGATCAAAATAATTCAAAATGACATAATGACATTTCAGTAGAGGCATTTATATTAGTATACCTGCCACCAACAGCAGCCTTTGTGATACGCAGGCATTGCATGTGTTCCAGTAACACACAACAGATACTTCAAAAAAGTAGGTTTTTCATGTTGTAAAGGTGCACATAATATGTACCAGCTTTTAGTAGAAGAGCAACTTACCTGAGTGACTTTATTTTACTTGGTACATAGCTGTATTAAGAATTCAGTGGCATGGTTGTCACTGCAGAGCACGTCTTGTTCTCCTCTCGGAACAGCCTGCTTTAGGGAAAACATAATACTCTATTTTTATTTTGTAGCTCATATTGCTGCTTCTGTTCATCTTTTAAACCTTTGCATTGTGCTAGTGCTACCTGCTCACAATCATCCATGTCAGAGATACAAAATTAATAATGATCCCTGCACCAAAATACTTTCACTGAAAACAAACGTTCCTCCAGTGTCACAGTCTTACCGTCGATTGGGCTGTAGGGATAGGGGTGAGAATGCACTCTGTAGCAATATAAAATTATTTCAGCCGCTTTTTGTTTCTCACAGACTGAGATCACCACAAAGAATGGGTAAAGTGGTGAAATATTTCTTTGCAGGATTGTGCTCTTTCATTTTTAAGTCCTGCTTTCACTGGAGAGTTTGCTACTGGCTTCTAGAAAGAGCAGGATAGAATGTAGACATGTCCCCTGTAAAAAGTAGTTATTGGGAGGAATGCAGCAATGACAGGTTTGAAACTGGAGAAGTGGAGACCAGCCTGTTGGGGCAAGCCTGTAGCTGTCACCTGTTTGTAATAGGCTCCATCCTGGTATTGTGCTCACTGCTCACTCAGGGAGGACTCAGTCCCCTCTTTTGTCTGCTTTGTCAGGGTACTTTCCAGGGGGCAGGGGGAAGAAAAGAGAAACAGAACCAAAGGATATGTCTGGAATCTGTAAGCACTTTGAAATCCACAGAACTAGCACCTGTCTTTACTAAGCAGGTGCTTTACAGATGAAGAAATAGGATACACATGAGTATTTTGTGGGTGATTATCTGTTTGAAATGGCCACCTGGAGCACAAAATGGGTAGATTTTAATTACATGCTCATACTACAGTAAAAAATTATACAGGTCTAATAGTTCTTTGGATAGATATCTGGTGTGTATGACATTTATGACAAGCCTTTTTCTTTGTAAGAGGGGAAAATAGGACACAGGAAGAGAAGCACCTTTTCATCACCAGCAACACGGATACTCTGGCATTGAAACTGTCTGTGAAACTAGCTTAGGATGTTTTGTGGTTTACAGAGGTCTCTGGAATGAGCATTATAAATCATTTGAATGTGAGTTAAAATGTTAAGAATTGACTTTTACATGTAGGATTTGGAGAAAAAGATTTGTTATCCATACAGATCAATCTGCTGTTGCTTTGAATTCTGTAAAGTAGTTGCATGTTGGCTGGAAAATGTTTTTTTCCTAGCAATGAGGAGGGTAAGAACTGATGCAGTAAAAGACTTTATCCAGACTTATCTCTGCAGCACCCTTGAACTACTGCTGCTGAGGCAACAATCATGGAGACCCTGTACTCTGTTGAAAACTGAATAGTAGCAAATTATGTTAGGTATCCCTTTCTCCTTTATGTCCATCACCTCTTTCCTGTTCATCACCATAGTAATATGTTATATCATGGTTATTTTGTTGGAATAGTTTTCCCATGCTAACTAGAAATGTTGATTTTATACAGAGCTGAAGAAAACAAGGTGGGAAGCAAAATTCCTGTATCTTGGCTCTGACAAACATACTCTTACGGAGTGTTCATGCCAGTGAGAATTCAAAAGTATACTTGCATAGTTTTGCATCTGTAATTGGAAATCACATTTATCAGCAATGAGAAAACTGACAAATAGGACAAAAAATGGACTTCTGCCAAAAATGAAAGGCTCAGCTTTTAGCAGAGTGCGTATTTGTGGGCTGACATTTATTCAAAGTTAGTCTATTTGAAAAAGAGACAACTATTTCTCTGCACTAACTGTCCACTGGTTACCCTGATGTTCTTTGATATTTCCATTTTAAAATAGTGTAGCATAAACACTTTGGCCAGAATTACAAAATGAGGATTCCTGAGAAATGTCTGGATGTAGTCACATCCAGGCTCATAATTATATATGGGTGACTGGAGTCAAGAGCAATGTGGTTATGGAGAAAAATATTTGAAGAAAATCTGTCCCTCCCCTAGATTGTCATCTGTTGCTTGTTGTTACCTCTTTCTGGAAGAAACTGTGAAAGGTAGTGAGTAGCATTGGAGTTCATCAAGGACAAAACCCATTCTTTAGGCTTTTTAAAGCATTTGCCGATCAGAATAGTCATAATGACAGCGACTTTTAGGATCAGTTTGCTACAAGAGCAGGCTCTAGGTACTAAAAGAAAAAATACTCTCTGCTCCATTCACCTAACATGTTTTCCTATTAGAACAATCTATGAGTCTCCCAGGTACAAATTAGCATAAAGAGAGTCCTTCATGTCTGCTTAGTTTCTTACGGACTACCTTTGTTTTATATTTTCTGGTTATATTCTACGGATGTCCTGGGTCTGCCTTCATGCTTAGTTTCTTTTCCTCCCTCCTTTGGCCCTCACAACTTTTATTTCTCTTTTGTTCTTGGGACACTCCCTCTGAACTGAATGCACACATCGGAATGGAGAGCAGGCTTTGCTAAATCGCATGCCAAAGGTTGCATGGTTCCTGAAACAGCCTTCTGACACAAAACTGGAAAGTCAGTTTTGTGTTAGATTAACAAGGAGATCAGCTGCAATTATTTAGGTCTTGTGGTGTGCTACATGGAGGTCCAGCAGGGCTGGGAGTCTGAGAATTTGAGTTCTCTGCTTGGCTCTGCTGCAAGCATGAATTTTGATCCAAGGTGAGTTTCTTCATCTCTCAAACTCGCGCTTGCTTCATCAGTTAGAAAGTGGTTTGCACTTGCCCACTGAAGAGTTAACGTGAGTTTTGCCTACTGCTACATTGACCTGTTTTCTCAACCTTCCCCATACTAGAGAGCCCTATCATACTGCTGGACTCGCTGGGTCAGCACGCTCAACCCCAGAACCTGGTGCTGCACTTGAGCTGTCTCTCTGAACCACAAGCCACATCAACAAAAGCTCCCTTCTAACAGCAAAACCCCTGCTATACCAGGAATTTTGCTGCTTGGCTTAGATGGGTCTCAGTCAACTGATTCAGCTCTACTGGAAATTTTTCCAGTGTAACCTTAGACTCTAACTATTCTGCTGGTTTGGTCCAGACCTGTGCTGCTTAGGAGGATCCTGATGCATGTGTAAAAGCTTTTCTCTATGTAGAGCCCATTGGAATGGATTTTAAGGTCAGAGGAGTGGCTAAAATCATCTTGCTTGCCCATCTCTTTTCAAAATCATAGAGCTTTTCCACAGAAACCAACACAGAAAGCTTATCCTTAGGGAGATTATCCTGCTTTGTCCTGGCAGACTCCAGAGCGATTGTAAGGCCAAAAATTTTCCCTCTTGCTGCTTAAATTACCTTTACTTTTTAGAAACTTCACCTTATTTTGAAGTTAAATTTGTCAAACTTCAGCTTTTTGATGTTGTCATAGTTTTTCCAATTGAATTGAAAAGCTCATGCTCCTTCCTGCTGTTATCTCTTTTCTTTGCTTTTAATCACCTATCCGTTGTGATCTAGTCATCGCTGAAGCCTCTCTCTGAATAATTATTTGACTCACAGCTGAAGATTCGTGTTATTTTAATGGTTCTCCACTGAAGTCTCTTCTGTAACTCCACATGTACACACTCATCAGTGTTATAATGATGGTGTTGCAGTATCTTTAGTCAAAAGCAAAACCTTTTTTCTGCTTTTCCTTTGTATTCTTTTTATACATTAAATGATCAGAAGAGCCAGGCCTTTCAGCTACCTTGAGAGCATTCTTCTGGGAGATTATTAATGATGTTCTCAAACCGCCTCTTTCAGTTGCTGTTGCCACAGTCTCACAGGGCCCTGCTTTCTTGATTTGCAGGCATATTATGTTAGATTATTAAAAGATACTTGTTTGGTTTAGATAGCTTAAATTAGCATTGTCTTTGAGTCATCAGCAGATTTACCAGGAAAGGTTTTATATTCTTGTCCTGGCCAGTAGTAGAGGTACCTCATGCTGTGGGTAGGAGGAAGTGATCTCTGAGTTATCTGGCTCAGCTGAGCCTCCCCTGCTAACACGTCCATCTGCCAGAGAGCTGCCTAGCTGTAGTTTTCTTAAGACTCTTGAGTACAAATTATTCAAGTCTTCTAATTTGTAAACGTTGATTCATGGCAAACACTATTAAAAAAAAATCTTGTTCAATAGATAGTATCAAACAGGAAAAATATGTCTTTCAGCATTGTCAAATACAGACCATAAAGAAAGATACACTTTGCGAATACTCCTGCCTTTTCTGTGTCATCTTTCATCATTTTTTATCCACAGCGCACAAGGGATCTTTGCCTGATCATGATTTTTTTAATCATGTTTTAAATAGACTCTTTTAAATATGTCTTTAAACATATTGCCCATAGTTATTTCTTTGTTTCTAGCTTTCTTATCAGTTGTCTTTATTTCTAACTTAGTGACTTAGCCATTGATGATTATTTTCTTTTAGTTAATAGTAACTCAATTAAGATTTTTTTTCTGTGCATTGAACATATGGACCATGATTACTTTCTTGTTTGTAATTTAGAGTAGATAATTTGGGATGTTCAGTAGGTTGTCTTAAACATTCCTGGGTTTATCCTTTTATGGTTACTTTAAGAACTAGTAATATGTATCTTCCTTTAAAATTCCACATGCACACACACATATATATGTGTATATGACACTGCTCTTTATTTCTGTCGGTCTATACATGCAATCAAATCATGATCAGAATGGAGATAATTGCTGATTTGGGGAATGCAAATAATCTTTTTATGTTAGGATGAGGTCTCGTATTTATTACCTGCTGTCAGGTGCAAGACTTTCTGATTTATGAAATAATTATTTTGTGGTTTTTTTAAGATAAAAAGAAGGTTTGTTACTGACTTTTCTAGTTAAATCTCAGCAGGCTGAAGTCAGCTATAGTTCTACTAAGTTGTTTCTCATTAAATAAATTAGTAATATCTCAGTGTTCCAAGATACTTCCCATTGTTTTGGAGATACCATTGCGGCACTGCAAATACTGCTTCAGTTAACGTGATCTGCTAATCCATATACGTCGAGCTGTGTTGTTAGAAGTTCACCTAGAGGGACAGGCCAAGGGACTAACAGTCACTTCATGCAGAAAGCTAAAAGGACAAAGATGGTTGTCTTTCATTCTTGAACTCATATATTCCTGATAACTCAGTGGTCCTGTTATCACCAGACAAAAGAAAACGTGACCTAGATTACTCGGAAAGTGGGAGATTTCTGGTGTCATGGAAGATTGCATATCATATGCATCCGGAACATAATTCACAAGACTTCATGCTGTCCCTTGACGTGTGCCTTGTAATTAACACTCGGCAGCAAACCGAACTAAGAGCTTTGCTTTGCTTTCAGCAGGCTAACAGCTGTGGCTGAAGTGGCTTTCTCACCTTGCTGCAGAGAGACTGATCTCTCAACTGCACAGCTCAGCAGACCTACACAACACTCTCAGTAGTCAGTAGAGAACTTTTGCTGGCTGGGTGAGACAAAGTTATAGTTATGCCAGTATTAGGCTGTTTGAAAATGCCCTTGGCACTGTGTGAAGATACTGTAAAGTAGCTTTGCTGATTGATTCTGATTCCAAACTAATCGAGCAATATGAACATGCATCTAATCAGGTCCTTTAGATGAAGTATCTTTTCTTGTCAAAACATCTGTGCTGGACAAAATGCATACAAGATGAAGAAATACTTAGTTCTCTAATGCTTTGTGAAGCCTAAATATTACAGATGACGTAGAAGGTCCACACCTATACTTATGAGCTGGACCTGTTCCAGCATTGTTAAGAAATAGAGGAGGGTTTTGTATCAGGCCTTGCCAAATACTTGCTGTTGAGAAGCTAAAAAAAACATCTCTGCAATAAACAAGGTTTATAAGAAAATTAAATTGTGGATACTGGATTTTGCCCTGGTGCACCTAAAATAAGGGTAATGAAGGCAGTGAATTAACGGATCTGTATTAGAATGAAACAATAAAATCTAGTGCATTCCTCTAGATTGTTTCTGATTAACCACATGTTCAGTCACTGGAATTAGGTTTCTCTGTGCATAAATGTAACCCAGGATCCTAACAGAGATGATGTTGAAATGCTGGCAATAGGTAGTAAAGATGTGTTTGCTGTTGCTTTGCTCCTCTGTACAGCTCACAGTATTCTAACTGGCCACTTTGGGCTACTGTGGGTACACTTCTTAGCTGGAATTACCTTTTTAGAGTGGAATTACCTTCTTTGTACGACCTCCTGCTGTTAACTGTTTAAATAATACGGAGTTCTTAACTTTGGTTCGGTGTGTAGCAGTAGGTGGATTTGTCCCGCAAAGTCAGAATGAATAGCTGCCATAAAGAACATAGTTAGTAGTTAAGCTTCTCACCTGTGTGCAACTTGCTCAACATTGGATGTTGCGGGAAAGTAAGAACTGAAAGCAGAGCTGACACTGCAGTCACAAGCAACTACTAGTTTATTACTGAAGTAAGTCCAGTTGATATTCAGCCGCCATGAGGACTGTTTCTTCATGCCAACAGAGCAATTGCACAACTGGGGTTTTAGCCTGAATCATTACTCAAATCTTTGCTATAAGGAAAAATTATATTACACACAGCTAATAATTGCATTGCTATTAACAGCAACTAATGGGTATAACAATACTGTATGCTGATGGAATTAATACTGATCAGTTACAATATTACAGTCCATCTGTTAAGGAATATGCTAGCATGACATTGGCAGTCACTGTTGGAATGCTGGGAAGTATTTTTTGTATAAAAATCAGAAAGTGGGCATGAATCAACTGTGCAAGTGTTCATAGCAGCAGGGCAGATGCAGTTTTGGCTTACCCAAGACAGCATCGCAATCAGTGGATGGCTCCAAGGGTCTTCCATGTCTCTTGCCTGCATGTTGTCATTCAGATTTACAGTCATGGCCTCACGCTCCATTTCCCACTTTCCCCCAGTCTTCTGTCTTGTAGCCCCATCAGCTTGGGAACTCCCAGTGTGAGCTCAGCTTCCCACTGCTCCATCCTGTCTCAGGTTGAATAGAAGGACAGACTGCCGAGAGCTGTTTCTATTGAGATGTTATGACAGTAGTGTTAAAAACAGCTTTAGAAGGTCCTAGTTTTAAAGATACATATCAAACAAGGATTTATCAGCTGAGAATTTTTTCAGCATTTGAATCACTTTACACTTTCCTTCCTTTTGTAGTAATTATGGTAGATGTTGAAGTCCTTTAGAAGCCAGGTAAGCTGCACTTCTGTATCTAAGCATAGATATTTGTAGTGACTTGCTAAACAGATAAAAAGCCTGGGAAAAATGAGTGGACAGTTTGGGTCAGGATGTTATTAGAGGCAGATTTTGGTCTTCATAGTGTTTCTGCTGTTCCAGCCACTTGTGAGCTCACAGAAGCCTGCAGAGAAGGAAACAATGGAATTTGATGTTATGCTGAACATCAAACAGGGTTGAAGGTTCTCTGACCTCTGCAAGTAATTAAAATAAAGCTTCACTGGAAAATGATAGGCTACTGCCACAGTTCCTGTTTAACAATTCACAACATTCCTTAAGGGGTTTAAAAGATGAGTCCAAGTTATTCTCTCTTCTGCTCCTTACTCCTTAAGAGACTATAAGAAATCAGGTCATTCTCCTCAGAGTCATGGCAGAACTAAATATTTGATTAGGTTTGTCTATCAAATGGGCCTATTATACCTGTTCATAAAAATTTTACAAAGAAGGAAAAGAAGGGGAGGGGGGGAATGGCACACTTTTACTCTTAAATGTACTCTTTCAACTGCACAGCATTTTTTGTAGTATTTAGATAGTATTAGAAAAGTAAAGCTTTCTACACGTTTAATAGCTGTTTGTCAGGTGAATGCTAAGATGGCTTTGAATGGAGAATGAGTGCAGCTGTGCAAATGTAATGCAACAAATATGCACTTAATTGTGTCCTTTGGCCAGCAGAAAATGTCTGTTGGTAATTAGTTCTTCCTCTACCAGACCCACTGGCATGTGAGCTCTCCTAGCGGGATTCTTGTTATTGTTCTCTCTGGCTCTTGTTCGCTGTTATTCTGGAAGGAAGGACAGAACTGAAGGCATGAGTAATAGGAAATCTCAAGCTCTCACGTTTACCAAAGAGGAAAACATTTATTTAATCAGACTAGATCTCTACAAGCACTCAGAGAATAAAAGTTAGTCTTGCGGGAAGTGAGGACAGAGTGGGGTGGACTCAGAAAATATAATCCTTGGCTTTTGAAGTACTGTTGCTGTGGGGTTAAAGCTGGATGTGTGCTTGAGGCAGGTACTTTTATACTGGATTTCTGGGGCACGTTGTGTCAGCTTGTGTGCAGCTGTGTTTGTAGCTCCCAGGTTGGAGTAATTCTTGCAATACCCACCATTGCTTTCCTTGACACCTATGAGCAACAGTACAGTTTTGGCTTCAGGAGCTCCCCAAAGGCATCTTGATAAAGTGAAGGCAAATGGGTGTTGTGCACATTGTGAAGAGGTTGGAGCATCAGCTGGGTGAAAAGGGGTTGTACAGGAGCTCAGTGCATTGTGTTCAACTGGTGCTTCAAATACCTCCCTACCTCCTAGCTTTTTAGTTCACCTTTTGAAGTGCAAGAGGATTTTTTTAAGCTTGATGGACACAGTGTGTAATGCAATGGCCATGTTCTGCCACCTTTCTTGTTCTAGACTATCGCACAGCGTTATTACCCCCACATTTAAGGGAGCCTTCAAAGTCCTCCGTAAACAGTATACGGTGGCTTTTAAAATGGCATTGCAGTCCGGCTTCATCAGCTAAGGAGGATTTGTATGTTCAAGTTGAAGTCATTTAAGAGAACAGTATGGTGGAAGAAGGCTAAAAATTGATAGCTGCTGAGCCTGAAAAGGTGATCTATGAAAAATTTGGTCTCTCATTATCAGCTATTATTAAAGGTTTTTGTATTGTTATAACACATAATACAGCTTGTACTTTCATTTATGTTACCTGGGACGTGTCCTCTGCAGAATATATACATCCAGCTGCCCTACGTAGCCCATGATCCATGAATCCTGGCTACTGAGCCTCCAGACTTCACTCATAAGCTTCACAGAAGAGGTGATTATGTCATTTTATTCTCAGGACTGGTCATGAGGAATACATTTCTGTGATGGTTTTCCTTAGTAGTGTTTCTCAGAAATATTTTATGAAGTTCATTAAATGTTAATTTAACCTTCGTAGATTGGGAAGCTGAAGCTCAGTGTTGCTAAAGACTTGATTCCTGTATAAATCTTGAAATTACCAGAATAAACAGAACCTTAATGCTATCTAAAATAATGTTAAAGCCTATTTTCTTTACATGAATATGCTATAATGCACGTATTGTGTATAGTGTATATCTATTCAGTAGTATATAGAAAATAAATAGAATGCGTATATCAAAGGTCAATCACAAATCAACGAGACTTGCAGAACCATGGGAAGCTACTCAAATTTAGGATCCATATATTTACATTACAGTGACACAGCTTTGGCCACTGTTCCTTCATCCTGCAGTTCTAAGGCTCTGGAAGTATTTGGTAAATTAGTACATACTACTACTTCTTTTCATCTAAATTTTTCTGTCTACTGTGTTCACATGGAATTTAATTTGAGAACCTATTTTAGATTTGTCAGCGTGGGTAGAAGAGAAACAGGAAAGAAGAGATTGTATATTGTTATAAATTGGTAACTGATGTTCTTTGCTTTTACTGCAAATACAAGTGCCAGTTGATTTAACAGAAAATTTATAGGCAGTGACAGTAATACAAATATCTCACTGCAGTGTGACATTCATTGCCTTGGACTTAGATGGAGATTTAAAACAGTGTTGGGCAAATTATGGAGAACAGATAGATTGTGATGTAGCCTCTAGCCAGGAAGTTCTTAAACCACTGATTACTTGAATGGGAAGGTGTGAAGAAGAGAAAAGGCTGTTCTGTATTTTCTTATTTCTTACAACCTTTTACCCCAAGTAGTCGCTGCTGGTCTCCGTTGAGGACAGGGTACTGGACTAAATAGACCTCTAACTGAAGCAGTATGGCAGATCTTGCATTCTCATCGCTGTTTTTGAATGGTGAGGGCAATATTTAACTGTAACAGGTGAACTAGAAGAGAAATGGCAATCGTTTGTCAGCAAATGATGAGTGCTCACAAAGCAGTGCAATGCATTTGTCCCTCATTTCCCTTTGTTGTTTTTGTTTAGGCCGGTGACAAGCATTATCACCCAAGCTGTGCACGATGCAGCAGGTGCAACCAAATGTTCACAGAAGGAGAAGAAATGTATCTGCAAGGTAAGGATGTCTCCGTTCCAAAACAAGAAAATCAGACTTTGTAATCTTTCTGTTACAGACCTCAAGAGTTTATAAACCATCCCTGTCTAATACAGGCAAAGAGCGCTATAGCCATCCTATCTTCAATAATGCTCTCGTACTTTTTCACTTGAAACCCTTTCACTCTAGTAGGTGGCCATAACAATGGCTTTGTATTGACTCTGCACCCTAGCTGAGGCAGACTGTGTTTTCAAAAGCTGCGTAGCAAAAAGGAAATTTATTAGGCTGCCTCTTAATTTGGCATCTCATGGGTAGCTTACCACACAGACTGGTATATGAGATAGCAAAGTGAGAGGGTTTCCCCTGAATTCTGTGCTCTTCTGGATCACTCTCCAGACTAAAAGGCAATGGGAAAGCATTTAGAGGCTGCAGTGAGCTTGTTTTGCATCGTGTAGGTCTCATTCCCCATGCGCACTGACAGAGTGTCTCCTCTGGTTCTTAATCATATTTGTTTGTCTTGCCTGCTTCCCTTTTATCTGGTCACGTCTCTTTTTATTCCCATTTACTTTATTTTTATGTTTTTCTACAGTCACTTCTTTCTTTTATGTTAATTTTCATCTCCACTTTCTTAATAACACTCTCACGCTTGCAGGTAGTGCCAAGCACATTTTTTTGGTGGTATTCACATAAAAAAGAACATGCTCTTTTCTTTGATTGAGAAGTATCCTTGATCTGAATTCTACCTACCCAATGAGAACGTAGCACATTAACTATACAGCTACAGTTATTTTTATTACTTGAGGCAGTATTGCAATTAATGTTGGTAGAAAGATGTATAATACATGTTTATGCAAGCCAGAAATCAAGGTGAAAAGGGAGATACATGTTGGCATTTTATATGTTGTGCTTATGTTAGAAAACTTGCTTGATATACCTGAAAGGGCTGTAAAAGAATAGGAAAAAAATAATGCAAGTGTGGTTGCAGCCATCTTTTGAAATCTTGAGGAGAGATTCTTTCTGGAGGAATTCCAGAATAAGATAATATTGTCAAGGAATTCCTTTGAAGCTAACTTGTGTTATTTTGTAGCTTGTCCTCCCTTGCAGTCCATCTCTCTCATCTCTTGCTGACCTTACACCGCAGTCATCTTATTCCAGCTGTGCACAGAACTGGCTATCGAGTTGTGTAGCAGCTCTGCATTGCAAGAGCAAGGAGAGGCTGAAAGAGGGCTGGGTAAGAAGTACTGCTTTCTGATGGCACATTGGAAAGACTAATTTGAAAGCAGCAGTTACAGCACCTGACAATCTTAGTTTCCTCACATCATCATATGATAAAGTACAGGCAGAATTCAAGATGAGCCACCAGTTCATCCTTTGCTGTTATTAATAACAGCTGTTTGCAACTGATGCCATTTCCACCAGTCTATCAGAGAGTGGGAGATCATCTTGATTGGGCAGGCTGTGGTGTAGATTTCTGCAGATCCAAATAAGACAGAAGGCATTGCTTCTACTTAAACAGGGCTAGATTTTGTCCTGGCCAAGTTCAGATGATATGAAAAAGGAGAGGAGAGACTCCTGGCTCCTTGATCTGCCATCATTCTTTTCTTGGCTGTTATCTCCCTTTCTGTGTTTTTGAATTAATGTTCTTCATGCTCACTCTGTTTCAGAGTGTCAAGCTGTTTTCTGACTAAACATTATTCCTGAGTGTGCTCCAGACCATCCTGCCAAAGCTTTCCTTGCTTAATTCAGCATGCTTGTAAGTGCAAGGGACCTAAAAGCCTTTCCTGTGCAGAGCTCTCAGCTGAAATATATCTCCTGACTCCGTCCAAACCATTTACCCTAGGGTATAGAATAACAGGATTCCAAGTATTTATCTGAAATAAAAATAAAACACCACAATGCTAAAGCTAGAACCAAAATCACATTATGGATAAAATATATGAAAGTATATTTTCAGCTTCCATCTCACTTCTAATTGTCCTTTCCACAGGACATAAAAGTATTGCTTTGTGTAATAGGGAGACCTGGCAGGTTTGTAATAGCCCCTTGTATCAGAAATGTGTGGGAAACCTGCAAATGGATGAACAAGAAACCTGTTTGGGGGTTTTCTGTGTTAAGACTGGTTTGAGTAATGCTAGCAGAAGCACTCTGGCTTTGCCCTGTTCCAACACAGGAAAATGAAAAAGAAGCAGCATCAGAAACTTTCACTTTCCCATTGACCTCCTAGTAATATATTTACTGTAAGGACTGTCCCAGAAGACTGTTGCTGAGCTAGGATGTTGCTCAGCATTTAGAGGGATGTTTCAGTTGATTCTCACACAGGCTTGCAGCCTTGTTCAATGTTCAAGTAATAGTGCGAGTTAGTGATTTTTAAAGCTGTATGTTGAAACAACACAAAGTAAAAAGCTAAATAAATGAACATGTTGGTTGGTGTCTGCCATGTGAGCAAACAAACATTTGTTAAGAATGGGAAGAACCACAACTTGCTGAACACTTTCTGGTGGGAAAAAGAGGGGCGATGCAGTTTAAGAATTTGTACCGTTCCAAGCGTTTCAGAATAGGTTGGCATGCTTGGATGAAGGAAGTGTACAAGTTGCAGGTGGCTCAGAGTTCAAGATTATGAAAAATATTTACATTGAACTTCTTAAGTCTGCTTTATCTGATTTGAGTTTTTTAATGTCACCTATTTCAAACCTCTGATTAACCATTAGCTAAGTTTCACCATGAGAATGACATTCAGACTCTCTTGCATTTCTTGTTCGCTTTCAGTAGCTGCAGTACTCTCCTGGGGTGTCCCAGGTGTCCCTAAAATTGTGCCAGTTTGTGCTAAATACTGCCCAAAAATGCAGTGACAGCTTTTTCTTTGACGGTAAGGATAGTTTAATAGAAACTAATCTGAAGTACAAAGGAACAGAGATAATTTTTCTCAGGGTCACACACAAAGCTCACAGCTGAATTTGAGAGTTGAACCTAAACCTTCTGAGTCTTAGTTCATCAGCATTATAACGTGAACTCCCATCCTCCTGAGTCCTTGGTTCTGTCTGACCTCCTAGGCGAATGCACAGGGCATGCATGCTTCTCCTGATCCTGTAGGCTCTGTGGGGTCCTGGCTCTGAGGCTGCTGTTTATTTACAGAGAAGGCAGTTGGTACACTTCTCCCTGTTGTCTGACCGTTTCCTCATGCCAAATGCACAGTTTCTTCTTCCTCGGCTTAGACTCAAAGCCAAACATCTCAGACCCTTGATCGAGAGTCACAGCATTCTCTCCAGTCTCCTGATGATGCTTATATTGTGTACTGCTGGGAAGTGAAATCATTCCTGCTGGTCCTTACTTCTGTACCAAGCCATGTAAGGGTTTGTTACAACAAAATTTCCAGGGATCCTGACCCATACCTCTCCTGGGCTCCCAGGGTGAGGTTTCCTCTGACTGCACTTGAGCTAATAGTCACCCACAGGAGACCTGGACTTTGCTCTGTTTGGTTTCTTTGTGGAAAGAGTGAAGAGGTGATGTTTCCCCCTGCAGACAGACGAGGCTTTGTATTGGCTTTGCAGTGACTGGAATGAAGTTTGAATTTTACTTCAGCTGCAATCACTGTTAAAAATAAGTATGAGCTTCTACTGCGTTTCAAGTTGGCTAATACCTGCCAGCAGCTTCCCAGCGGTGATCACAGTTTACAGTCTGTTCCAAAGGAGAACTGAAATGGGATGGAAGTGCTCCTTGCCCCTGACACTGCCCAGCCCTTGGAGACAGCCAGATATTTCCATTTTTACAGCACGAGAGAATCCCATGTTTCGGGATGCAAACAGCAGAGACCTTGCCTTTTGTAGGAGGATGTGTAGGAGGAAAATGCCAGTGCTACACATGCCACTGACCCTGCAGAGCAAGGGGTAGACATGACATGTGTGCCAATGGCAGGTATGGTACGCTGTGATCCAGGGAGAGGCTCTTTCACATGCTGCTTTGTACCACCTGTGTCATACTGGCTTTGAAGTTGGTGAGGTACAGCCCTGACTCTGCTGCATTGTGCATTTTCTAATTTTTGTTTTACTGTTGCATTTTGCATAATTGCAGGGAAGAGATGATCTGAGTAACACTTTACAGTAACTGAATATGACACCTATTGCTCAAGGAAGTCATAGGACTTTCCCAGTATTAATGGACTTATAACCAGATCTTCCTTTTTATGTGTGGTGCAGTACATCAGGGGAGAACAGATCAGGTAACCGTGGCTCAGTTCTTTTGCTTTTACCCTCAGTCCTGCCCAGAGTCTTTCAGTTCCTCCAGCTGATGCTTGCAGGCTTCTTTGCTGCTTGAGGCTGTTTCAGTTTTAGTCAAGATACTGTGCAAAGTGCCTCAGGAAGAGACTGCTGTAGATGGGCCAAGGATTTGAATATTTTTTTGTTTCACTTATATTTCTCATGAGGTAGAATTGAATGTGAATTACTTGCAAAGTTCATACAGATTCACCATCTGATGCAATGGAGGATTCTCTTTAATAACTGACTTGTCATGACCAGAACTCATCTGCTTTGCTCTGAATGAAGTTTTTCCTCCCTCAGGTTCCACGGTCTGGCATCCCGACTGTAAGCAATCCACTAAGACTGAAGATAAGCTACGGGTAAGTTGAATGCATGGCAATGACACACCAGATATTTTGTGCACACAATAACTGAATGTTGCTTTTAAAGAATGACTTTTTCCATGTTTTTTTTGCATTGCGGTCACTGCTCTGGCAGAATAAATCGTGGAGGCACTTCAGAGGTATTTTTCTGGTTTTTTAGGCTCGCCACCTTCACATATGTGTCTCAGTGCACTGCCTTAAAGACAGTGCTATTTACTGACATACAGACATGGCAGAGTCTCTTAAGACACTTCATATCTCAATTATTGTGAGAGAGACTCTGAAGGAGAAAATGTGAATCGGGCAAATGCTTTGATATATTTTAGTATTTTTGCATATCTGTATAATTGCTCTATAGTTATCCCCTGTTCTGCCTGGTTATTTACAGCATTTAGACAATACAGACTCTCCTTCCTTTGCCAGCCCAGCCTAAAGTGATTCCAATTTGAATGCAAGAAGAGCTGCAGTTACCCTTGGAGTCACATCAGTATATCCAGAAAAACTTTCTGGATCAAGTCCTTGATGGCAATAATGCTGCACCAATAAATGCTGGAGCCTAGCTTTTTGCATGCACCAGGCAATTCTAAGCCTATATTCACTAATTAATCTTCTGGAAAATTTACTTTTTTTTTGTCATCTCAATTGCTCCTTTGAACTTTTCTAATTTTTCTGCATATGAATAAAATGTCTTTCAGACAAGGAAACTTAAGAGGTACTGGCATGGAGATACCTCAGATATCCTGTATGTTGTGTTCTATGTGTGACTCATGCACAGGGAGCCACATCCTTTAGAATTTATTCAGGTGCACTGGTCTGTAAAATATCCCCTGCAGAGAATTCACTGTGATTGTAGGTAATGTGCAGATAAATTCTTGTTGAGCACAGTTCATGTTAGTGTGGGCTGTACTGATAATACAGAAGTGGCCCTAGATGGGCATGTGATCTAGCATGGCCAACCATCCAGCATTTGCACATTGTTCTTCCCTGACTTCCCATGAGAAAACAGAAAATTATGCCAGTCTGGGTTTTCTTCCTAATTTAATAGTTTGAACACAAGACAGTGTTTTGGCCCTGCTGAAGTGCCAGCATGCTTGTGCTTTGTAGTGAATGGTTGGGGTACAAATACCTGCTTTTCACTTGGACCCAAGAGTCTGATCAAAGCACTCCTGACTACACTGTGGCCTTTACAAACCTTCTTCAGCTGACCTTATACATCAGTCGGCTTATTTCCATTCCCCATGGAAATGGCCAAAGTCCTCTGCAAATATTTTTCCTTTTTTCTGTCACACATTCAAGCATGTCAGTCGTCGTCTACCTCAGCAAATTTTAATTGGCGTCAAGTAAATTAATTCACCCACCTGTAAGACTTTGCCTAAGTGAGTTCTTGCAGGAAAATGAAACGAAAGAATGCATATTAAGGGAACATCTGAGAAATGTTATGGCACAGCTATCCAAGGTGGATTTGTTCCTGGATGAGAGCTTCAATGCAGAGGTTTAGTATGCCTTTAAAAGGCATTGACAAGGCGCTGTGCTGTACTGTACTGTAGAGATGGAGAATTTTTAACTTCAACTGTACATCACAGATAGTGTCTACTCCGGTTCAAAGTCAGAGACCCTACCTTAAAATCAGTTTGAGTTCACTTTGACTGACACATTTTGTTCTGCAGCAAACAGGTGGGTACAGCAACAAGTGAAACTGGGGGAACTATGTGCTATTTGAACATGTTGCCACTAAATTATGAACTGTACTTTGACTTTCAATTTCTTATGACATACATTTAGACATGATATGAGAATTGCAGTCTGGTTTGTGAGTTAACAAATGCATGATATAGCCGCTTTCAGGGTCAGGCCTGGATTTTGTGGTGGTTCTGCAAAAAGCCAGTGACAAGGCCTATTTGCTCTGCTGGGTTTCCTTTCCCTATAGAGCAAAACGAAACAAAACAGAAAGCCCTTTCATTGTTGAAGTACCTTAGAAGTTTTCATCAAGTTCTGTTTTCTCTCAGTAACTGAATTGTGATGTAAACTAATCAGCATTCTAGGTGGTCAAGATCTGAGAGGGAGTTCATAAAAACAATGGCTTCTTTAGATCTTCTCCTCGCTGGATATTTATGGAAAATTACAAAGCCAAAACAAGCAGAAAATAAAGCAACCATATGTATGTTACAAAAATATTCATGGCTTAGAGGTTTTTTACAGCTGCCTGGCTCTTAGTGATTCTGCAGGGATCAGTAGGCAACATAGGTATCATAATGCATGGATTATTATCTGTCAAGTAGCAATTAGTAACTTGATTGAAAAAGAGCTTAACCACTGAGCTGGGGAAACTGCTTTCCTTTTCACTCATTTTTCCTTTTTGTGTTTCATGACAGCATTCCTCATCTGAGTTCTTTTATCCAAAGAGTCTGGTTCTGCGCAGGCCACGCTCTGCAGAGGTTTGCTGTTGTGTTTTCATAGTGTTGATAACGGTCTTCTTTACTGAGAAGATTCTTCGTTATTGTCATTTGCTGTGCTTGCTACTACTATTGCCACACAGCTTTCCTGCTATCACTTGCCACCATGGTTACTGACGCTGTATTTTGCATCATGTGGTGCAGTGTTGTTTGTTAATTCTCACATTTTTTGTTTAATGCTTAATTCAGATGAGCTTTTGGGGGCTGTAGTATTGTTCTTCCAGTGTTACAGAAAGTTCTTCTAAAACAAAAAATTAGACTATAAATATAAAGCAAATTAAAATGGTGAAAAGGATCTGACTTTAAGGTGATGGCTAAAAAGAAATAGTTTTTCATGAACAATGGCTCATGTTTTCAGAAAAAAAATGCCATCAGTTAAATCAGTTCCTTTTTATATGTATTGAGCAACTACCCATGAATACTGTAGTTGGGAAAATATTTTAAAAGTTGGAAGTTTGGACTTGTTCTATGTGCTGCCAGAGAGCATCTGCCTCTCTCTGATCTGGGGCACATCGACATCTGAGTTGGGTGGATGGAAACCTAAGAACCTTGTCCTCTTGATTCTGGACTATCTTTCTACTTTCAGACTTCCTTGAGTTTGCTTTGCACCTAAAACCACCACCCATTTCCATTTCTTCTCCTTCAGGGCAGTGCTTATTTATTAGTTGTGTCTGCTGGGTGTAGGGGGGACACATGGCTGTACTGCATGCAGGCATGCCTGAGGTAGTTTTCACCTGGTAACGAAGTAAAAATGTACTGGTACGGACTTCATACAGCCTATCAGTAGGCAGACAGGCTGATAGAGTCCATGCCACTGGATTTCCATTCTGTCTGCTCATGCTGCCTTCACATCTCTAATTGCAAAGTAGACATAGTCCTGTCATCAGCCAGGGCAGGATGTTTGTTAGATGCAGTCTGCAGGATAGCGTTATATGGTTGAATCCAATGCTGTGATTCAGTGGGAGTTAATGCAAACCTTGTACCCTTTGTCCTGCACAGTCCTTTAAGATGTTGCAGTGCATTCACCACTCTTGAATGCCGCTCTCTGTTAGCTACAGATCTATGTATCAAGAAAACACAGCTGTAAAGATGTGTTATCAGTGCTCCTAAGGAGAGGAATGTCTCTGTAGTCCTAGGCTTTGTGGAATGAAATGTTAAGTCTGAGAACAGCCAACTGTGGGACCATTTAACTTGCCTTTTAGGCTAGCATAGTGGCTTTTTGCACTCAGCATGCACGAGTCTGAGTTTCCCATATTGAAATCCAGGAGCCTTAGGATTACAAAACCCAAATCCTCTCCAACATATTAGAAAAATATGCAAGGCAAACTATGAGCAGTCCATGTCAAAATAAAGGTATTTTTTGTAGTAGTCTTGCTTGCTTTGTAGACTGTGTAGGATACAAATACCTTAGGGTCAGGTGAATATCCTCTTGTGTAAATTTGGACAATACTACATTCTGTTTAGATTTACATGCTGATTAAACAACATGTAATTCAAGGCAGATTCTGCCTTCAAGTGTTCTTCTTCAGAGTAGACACAAAGATGCTATCATTGCTGTTGCTGTAAAGGTGGGAAAAGGCTTCAATCTGCATGAAAATTGTAGGTTGAAAATTGTAGGGTGAAGTCCTGTGAATTCTCAGAGATGTTTGCTGTTGAATTCTGTATGTTCTGGACTTCCCACTTTATTTTCTTCTGTTTTCCTTCTGACTTACTCTTGATGAAGGCTACGTTTGCATGAGTAGTCTTGTAAAAGTTTGTTTGGTAGCCACATGCCTTCAGTGATTATGTGCTGAAAATTCATTCTCCTCCCTGGCCTTTGTGTCTAAGAAAGGAAAGAAAAACCAGTGGTAACCTACTAATAATGTGTGTCTGTGTGAGTCTGAACTAAACCTGTTCTGTAGTTTTCTCTTGATGCATACATAGTGTAGGTTTTTTAGGCAGAGAAGTAATGAATGCATGCATTTGAAGGAAATACTCTTGTAAGGAGAAGGGCGCAGTTAAACTAGCAGACAGGCACAATGAATGCAGTAACACTGAGGTGCTTTGTTGGTGTTGTACATGGCTGCTGAAAATTACTGAAATCCATAGGAAGTGTGTGTTTAATGAACCAAAGCCTGGTTCCAAGTCCTAAATAACTGTAAAACCTTGTAGTTGATGAAGCAGGTAGTCAGAGTAGCAAGTGTTATGAGAAAGCCAAATTTCTTGCTATTGCAAGTTGTGTCTGCCTATCAGAATAAATTACATCCTAGTCTTCTATTAGTTTATTTATAAACATGCTTCACTTAAAGTATCTTCTGAGGTTTAGAGAATTTGCTTAAGCTATAATGTTATTAAGTGAAAACATATTCATTCTTCTGCAGCTATTATCACCGCCTTGCATAATGAACTCTATCAAAAAACTAAGGCAGGTACAGTAAACAATGCTGATGATGCCTTTGTTAAACAATAGTGCATCCATTTGGACAGATGTTCTTGGGATCAGTTTTGATCTGGTTGCCTGTAAATTTTTATAGAGCATGAGTCTGAACATCTGTAGTTGGGAACGCCAGAGCCACCGCATTGTAGCAGCATCTGGATGATGTGAATGGCTCTAGCGTCAATTTAATTTTTTTTAAGAAGTTATTTATTTAGAAGATGTGCTGTGCATGATGACATTGACAAACTGAGGTAAATTCAGATGAACATCTTAAGATTTGCAATCTAATAGTATAATAATCAATTTGGATCGTATGCATGGGTGATACGATAATTGAGCATTGACATTCACAGTGAACCTAATAGGATGAGCATGACGGTTGGTGTTATCTCTGCCAATCTGAAAATGAAGTTGGTAAAGAACTTTTGCATTGAAGACAAATGCATGGAATGATGAACAAAACCATGAAAATAAGAAGTCTGTGATAAAGTGGGAAATAGAAGTCTTGCAGATACTTCGTATGCTTTGTGACCTAGTTCTTTCCTTTGGCTCCTTTAATGACATGCATGAATTTTTATTAACTGAATTTCTATTGAATCTTTTTCATATACTTCATAAACTTCCGGTATCTGGTACAGACGCCCCTTATTGATATATTTGCTACAGTTACATATGTCTGGGTGGAAGAGGAAAGAAAAAAAGCAATGACGCTTTTACTGTCAGAAAATGTGGAGAAAGGCCATGCACCACAAGAAAATTAAAAAAAGATCAGTTCTTCATAGAAATCTGTTTTAAATTTCTCTATGCCAAGGTGGCATTATGAAAAGCTCTATTCGAATTCTTCAAGAACAAGAGTAATCATATAAAGAGTGGTCCAGATCTGTTTGTAGAAGAAGTAAGGCAGCTTAACATGTTTTGTTGCTGGGAGTGTAGAACAAGTGTCACAGGGCTGTTGTGATGGAAGGAAATACCTTTAAATTAATGTGCTCATATTAAAGGATGTTTTCTCTAATTTCTTTACCAGTCTTCTTCCAATAATATGTGCAAGAGATGTTCATATGATGCCTCCACTGAAGGTTTGGTTACGTCAGGGATAGCCATTATTCCTGTTTTATCTGTGTTCTGATCAGTTCTCCTTTTAGGTGGAATTTACACCCCATTGCAGTTACATCAATAGAGAACTTGGCCTCCGGTGTGTCTCTTGCCACCTGTTTAAGATACAAAGTCACAACTGTGGTACGCAGGGTCAGGGATGCTCAGCTGCCAATGAAGATGTAATATATGATCTAATAAAAGCCATACCCCATCACAGATTTTCAGTCTGGAGCTATTATATGTCTCTTAGGAGAGGAGCCAACCATAGCAACTATAAGTATGCCAGTAGAACAGCTTATATCAAGGAATCTTTAGTGCATGTTTGTTAAGGCAAGCAGCAGAAATATTTTTAAGTGCAATGCAATAGTCTTTAGGGGAAAGTGCAAAACTGAAGGATTCCAGACCACATGGGAAGCAGCAGAATAGGAAATAACTATCTGCAATGGAAACAGCGTGTGTAATTCAAAACAAAAAATAGGGTAAAGTGAGGCAGGAGGGGTGAGAGTAGATGTAGAAGTCCTCTTTTTCATGCAATGTCTTCAGGGGGTTGTTGTAAACTTAAGCAAGATACAGGACTGGGAGTGAGTAGAGGAGCAACAAGGTCTGCTTGGATTAAGCTCCTCAGGAGAGGAATGGTGTGTGCTCAGGCAGTGGCTGGCAGGGTGGCATCCTGCCCAGGCAGTGTGGAGCTTTGCAATAGATGGGAAAATGGATGTACACAGGAAGAATTACAGAAAATAGAGAATTGGTTTTAAAGGGTGTCATACCTGGCTTGTTATGGCCATGTTAATGGGATGGTAAGGAGTAACTTGGAGCCGAAACACAGTGAGGAAATGAAGAACAGGTGCTGTAACTTGCCAGTCCATCTGACAACTGCCCCTGTACTCCAGGGTTAAGAGCACCTAAGAAAGTTGTTAGCAGGACGTGACTGAAACTATCTTCTGAAGGTATTGAACTTTATTTAGTAAATTCAGAAATTATAAATACAAGTGACTTTTCCTTTGCTGTAAAGGTTTTTAGCAGTGACACGGAGATGAGACTGAGGAGGTGGACCAAAGGTGGAGAACAACTTGTTTTCTGAAGTGATTATAAAAGATCCAGAGCGAAGAGCAGCCCAGAGGGCCTGCCAGCTGGGAAGATGCCGTAACTGCCTGTAACACTTTTTTTCCTACAACAGGGAAAATTGAGCAGACAAAACAGACAAGTATGTCTGCCAAAAGCCAGAGGTAACAGGCACCCCTAACAGTACCTCAACTACTTAATACTGTTCTCTATGTTGTAATGAAAACAATTGTTTTCCATAGCAACTGCAGTAACATGCTACATGTGTCTCCACTCAGACAGTGCTATGAAATGGCAGAATGGAAGGGGGAATAGGAAAAAAATGTTTCTAAACAACATTCAGGTTTTCCAGCTTAATTCTTGTCACATTTCCATGAAACAAGTGGTTGTTGTTGATTTTTTTGCTTTGATTGCATCATGGGAGTAGCTTAAGGGCAGCTGAGAAATTTCTGTTCCCTTTTGAGATGTAGGAATTTGCAGCTACAGAGAGAAAAGGAAGAAACACATAAAGGTCCAGCTGAAAAAGTGTTCTCAAACATGCTCCGGAGAGGATTTGTGATTTTGTCAGTCCATGGCCACATGTGCTCTCTGTTTGATCTGAATCTTCACATTTTTTGGTGGAATATGTTCAAAGCCTTTTATTCCTCTGACCCTCCCTGAATGTGATGATTTCACTTCCACAAATGAAGTGAAGAGAAAGCTCATTGTATAAGCCATGACTAGTCTTGAGCATTTTTTATGCGGATAGTTCCAATAGCTTTCCTGGGAATGTAATAGCCAGGAAATGAAGCGTAGAAAGACTCTGAGGTCTGTTGAAAGATCCTCTCAGGAATTATATGCTGAGAGATAAGAAGGGTTCAGTAGCCTGGTTTTCTTCAGTCCAGATATTTCCTAAGAAAAATCAGTGAGCCAGGCTGTCAAGCCTTGTTTCTCTTCAGTGTGTGCCTGAAGGTCCCTTAGTTCAATGTCATAAGCTGGGGAGGTAAGGACTGTTTACCAAGATTTAATTTTTAGTGTCTTTGAAGTATCCCACTGCACTAGTGTCATTGGAGTCATCTGCTGATGCCTTGCATTGTGATGGGATTTAGCTCTTTGCAGTCAGTCAGGAAGCAAAAATTGTTGATGGTTTCTCAGTTGAGTGGGGTATCATTGACTACCTTGGTGTGTTTGTTGCGTGCCAGGTTTAGGAGTAATTGCCACAGTAGCCTGGGTGACATTTGATCAAACAGGTGTTTTTCAAATTCATCAGGTTTTCAGGATCCCCACATCTCTGTGATAGGTTGTTTTGTCTCCTTTCACGAAACTTCCTCCAAGGAATCAGTGTCAGTTTAGTCCTGATGAAGTGTTGGAAAATCTCCTAGATGTGTAACAGCACTCGCTCTGTGTGACTGTTCTCATGAATTTCAGTTCACTGAACATTGTCATTAAACATCAGAACTTCTGCAACATGGGGAAACATGAAATGCCAATCAAGAGTTTAGCTTTCATGTTGTATCTAGATTGTGCTGCAGATGTAGGGAACAGCTCCAAGCCAAGAATTTCTGGTGCTTCTACTTAGAAGGACCAAATCCAGTTCTGTATTCATAATGGAAATCCAGTGATTGAACATCTGGAAAGTAGTAATGTGTGTGCTATGCTCCTCTCAACAATTTTGTCTGCTGAACTACTGATACCTTTAGCTGTTTGTGAACTAATGTTTTGATAAAATGACCACCAGGACTATCCTGGATTGTATTTTGTATGGCTTCTTGCAGTGTCTCTGGCAGGTGTTGTTTGATTTTGTTCATTATTGTTGTCAGTCTTTTACATTGTATGATTTAGAAAAACTCTTTCCCTTTCACAGCACTCCTTCCCTTACCCAAAAAAAAACCCAAAACCCAACAAAAAAAGCACACTTGCCTCACAAGATTGTGAAATTTGCCAGAATGTTTGCAGTTGTGTTGACATTTTTTCCTGAATTCAGTTAATTTCAAAATGTATGAAGATTTCTTCACTTAAAATCAAAATTACCAATGTTAATGGCTTCAGGTTGCTCTGAAAAGTTATTTGTTGTTTTTTCAGCCTACGAGAACATCATCGGAAAGCATTTATTCCAGACCAGGTTCCAGTATACCTGGCTCTCCAGGCCACACTATCTATGTAAGTATTCCTTCTGATGACTAAGCTGCTGTTCCCTTGCTTGCACATGAAATACTCCACGCTGAAATATGTAACTTTTCTACTGATGCTAATGCCTTTATTTAGTGATTAAATTGTTAAAATTCTCGCCATGAGGATTTGTAACTACAGAATTTCAAGAGCAAGGGTAGGCCTTTTCCAGGACTTGTTTACCTTAGAAAGATACAATAAATCTCTTGAAGTCACTTGGTGATGTGAAGAGGGAGAGAAAGCAGACAGGTCATTTGATTTTGTTAGGGGTTATGTGAGGAGATCTGTGCACTTCGATATGCGGTTCGTGACAGATCTGCTGTCTGCAGTTGCAGGACATGGGGAGGAGGGTCAGCTACACTAAAAGAAGCCTGGCTGATACAACATCTTCCATTTCAGAAGTCAAATGTTTTGGTTGTGGAAGGAAAGGTGGTTTTTATTTAAGAATAAAAAATATATTAAGCATCCTTCTTTTACTAAACAGTGCTGAAAATGCAAAGCTACTGATAGACTATCTGTGGTTACCTGAAATGTAGAGTTCAATGCGATTCCTTGAGTAATCAAGCCTCCTCTTTCATTAGAGGATCTCTTTCACTTCTTGGCCTCATTACTGGTACCTTTTGAGCCCATAAAATCTGAGAAATAAGAAGTGGAAATACACTAGCAGAAGGTTGGCCTGGAACGTTCAAAGGAATAAGGTTTTTATCCCCTTTTCATACTACTTTTCCAGGTATTTCAGTGTTTTAAATGTCAGTACCTTTGGTGGTTTTTTTGGCAGAGAAGTCTATAGGGTCAAAAAAAAGAAAAAGTCGTCTTTGTGGCTGTACTAATCCGGTTCTAAGGAGGAAGAGCATGAACCCAGATGTACTTGGGTGAATAACAGTATAATGCAGCCTTCTCAAACTTGCTGTATTTCCATGCATATAACCTACACTTCCAAAAACTCACATCCATTTAAAAAGAGTCCTGTTCCTTGAAAGCTCATATAACCTTTGTACTCATATAAAACATGCTGTCAGATAACCTGTGGAAGATAACAACTGTGGAAGGAAGTCACAGGAAGGCAAGTTAGTGAGAGTCCCTTATGAGGAGAGCAAAAACGAAGGTATGCTGGGAAGAACAGACAGACTGCAGTCAAACTTTCTTTTCTGTTACCTATGCATAATGCTGAACCACTGATTTTATAGATAGCCTTAGGATTATATGAGTGAAAATGTAGTGTAAGACAGAGACATTTATCAGTTACATGTATAATAATGCAGAAAAAATTACAAATCTCAGTTCCTGCATTTGAGTTAAGTACTGGTTTTTCAGTGCGTTTCAACAACAGCAACAAGAAACAGCTGATATATTAAAAATGTTTACACTGCAGTTATCAAAACACAGAGCATGTCTTGGAGGACTGCCATTCTACTGGTAATATCAATTTCATAAGCTGTAGCTTATGAAATCTAACTGCTGCTCAACAGCACAGTCAGTAGGGCAACGCCAGGGTCTACAAAAGTATCTATAGTTAATTTATACTGGATTAAGACATATTTGCAACTCATTAACAGACTGTGGTAAAAATATTACAGAAATAACATACATTAATATACCTATGTATTTTAAGGGTTGAATTGCCTTGAAGTAGTTTGTTATATCTGGTGAGTAAAATCTAAACAGATTTGAGGCTGTATTTAAAAAGTGAATTTCCTACCTATTTTGAACCTTACTTCTCTGTCAGAAAAGTTTTGTATTGTTTCTAATTCATGGCATTACTTAAAAAACACCAAGGCCAGTGGTTGTTAGGAGAGCTTGGGAAGGCAAATGCACTTTAATCTGAAAATACTAGGTGCTAGTACTCGGGAAGAGTGGAACTGAATGTGAGTAGAAACAGATCAGCCTTGTTTCCGTGTGCAGCCTATGTATTCATCAAATGTATTTCTGTAAGGTAGGTAAAAATGTATGATGATTTTTTTTTAAAGTTTTAAGTAAGAAAAGACGTTAGCTATGTAAACTATATGTAAGGCCTCTCTCTAGCTCTTTTTAATGGGTACAGTTGTCTTTGGAGCTGATTTCCTACTTCTATTTTTTTCACTAGTCAAGAGCTCCTTGCAGTTTTAGTGAAAAAATAAGACAATGTTAGGACTATGTAGTATGCAGTTAGTAAGTAACATATGCCTTAGTCAGAAGCTTGGGTGTAGGTTGAGTGGTGAGTGCAATGTAATTTCAATTGGGAGTCTGAATACCCAGTCCTGACAAATAGTCCTGCTTGCCTTTTTATTTCCTTGTAATAAGTTGTTTTTCCTCTCGTGTGCACAGTTACAAGTTGAATTTCTGTCTGTGGTCTTCTGCATGGAGTCCTCTCATAATCTCTGTAATCTGCAAACTAAGTGGATGTTATCACACATTTTACATATGGGAAAACAAGAGCAGAAAGGTGAAAATACTTGCCTGAGGCCACAAAAAGAGTAATCTGCAGAGCTGAAATTTCCAGCTCACTACGGGGGATCAGAAGCTTTTGTATTAGCTCCATATATGCCATGTTCTTTCCTAAAGTGAGAAAACGGTGTGTGCTTTTGCAGGGGAAGCCTGCTGGAGAAGAACAAGAAGCAATCACTTTGCATATAGAGTGCCAAAAAGGGTTTTTCATAGCAACAGTGTGACAACAAATACACAAAAATCATAAATTGTGTAAACCAGACATTACCAGTGCATTTGTGTAAGTTAATTTATCTTCTGTCTTTGACCTTCAGGCAAAAGTAGACAATGAAATCCTTGATTACAAGGATTTAGCAGCCATTCCCAAAGTCAAGGCCATTTATGACATTGAACGTCCAGACCTAATTACTTATGAGCCATTCTACACTTCCGCCTACGAGGACAGACAGGAGAGACAGAGTCTTGGAGAGGTAATGAACCGACAAGCAACTCATTCTGCTAATACGCTGTATTCAAAGCCTGCTTCGCTTCTATCCTCTTTTGAAAGAGTTTCTAATTGACACTCCTAGATATTGTTGCTGCTGCTGTTCACAGTGCTTTTCTTGTCTGTTTGGTCTGAGTTTAATGGAAACAGTCATGATGATGCCTCGTGTGCAAAACTGCACAATTAAACGCCTCTATTGACACCAGCCGCTGGCAGAGGAATGGCGGGGGGAGGCTCGCAGGCTGTCCATAGGTGCATTCTCATAACTAACAGGGGTATCTTGGTCTTTGGGCACAACAAAGCCCAGAAGGTGAGGGAGAAACCAACCTGGCATTGTGATGTGGAGCACTGATACTCACAACAGAATATGAGGAATACCGTGACGTTCTATGGGAGTAAAAGGATTAAGAGCAGTGGGATGCTTTCTCTCACACATATGGAAGGGAAATACATTTCCAGAGTGTTTTGCCAGACGTACTGGATAAAATCTGAACTAGGTCAGGTTGAAGTGCTCTTCCACCTGGGAAAGCAGGTTAGTTGTGTTATGGAAGTAGCTGCCTCACATTTTAAACTGCTGACATTTAGTAGATTATTCCGTCCTGCAACAATAATAAAAAACCCCACAACCCTATCTAATTTATTCTCTTAAATTTGTATTTAAAGGTGTCTTTCAGTTTTCTCAGGTGAACTTCCACAGCAGCAATTAGTATTTACATGGTTCCAGTGCAGATCGTGAAGCAGGTTTTGTCATGTAGTACCATCTGACTGTAAATCTTGAATGCAAATCTAAATGGACATGGAAATGGATTTACTTCCTTGCAATCTCAGTGGCTTTATGGACCGTAACTGAACTGAGTATGAAGACGAGCTGAGGAAAAAGGAAGTACAGTAGATCATTCAGGTACCAGTGGTCTGAAGATGCCAGATCAGTGACTGATAATCTGCTTGTTTAGCAAAGTGTTCTGCCCACCAACAGACCAGAGCTGCCTCGGTTTTTCCTCTTTTGTTCTTTAATGTTTTATAGGGATAGTCTTTGAAATTACAACGTGAGTTGGAAATTCAGAGACTGTTCAGCTCAGGGATAACATAAGAGATTAACAGATCAGAATATTACAGAATTTCCTTCCTCAGATTTGCGTTGGTAGTGAATCCAGCTGGCAGCTGGTTCAAGACCACTGTGAGATGCATTGGTGACCTCTGACCAGTTCCAACAGGCATGACCCATTCATTCCACCAAACCTTCTACAAACCCAAGTCTCTTGTTAGTCACAGAGGAGGAACTAATGTCACCCAGAGAAGGTGAATGATTTATTAATTCTTAAGGGACAGCTTCTCACTGGCAAAGCTGTATGGTGAAAGCTGTCTGCTGTTACGTGTGTTCTGGGGATAAGCAAAAGCCTTTGGGGTTTTCTTACCCGGTATTTTCACCAGTCTTAAATCCAATTAATTTCCGGTGACTAAAGAAATTTGTTCTGGAAACAGAAGGGCTCTCACCTTATTTCAGAAGATCTGGGTTTTCCACCCAATGCTACTGCTGACTTCTGTCACCTTGGGCAAGTTACATCACCTCTTTGTACCTGTTTCTCCTCCCTTCCCTTGCCCTAATGAGAACACAAGCCCATCGGAGTGATCTCTTCCTTTGTTTGTGTTGTGGTAATCGAGTGACGATAATCTTGGTATATCACACATCAGTCACCATCATCTTTAAAAAGCAGAGGAGGTGACGTGTGTAGTCATGGCAGGGATTTGCAGACTTTGAGTGATTTAACCTGCGTTCTCTTTGTGAAGTGTGTGTATGTGGTGGTGTTAAATAAAAGGGGACCCTGAATTTAAGCTTGTGCACAAGAAATGCCCTTTACCATAATTTGGAAAAAAAAGAAAAAAAATCACCAAACTCAGCTAAGAAGGATTTCTGGGTGTACAAGGGAGATGTGCAAAAGCCACCAAAGTTAATCCAGAAGTGGAGACAAACCTTAATTACAGGGAATTAGCTACAAGAAAATTATATACTTTAGCCCTAGAAAGTGAGAAAACACAGCATGAAACTTTCTACTTTATTGCTATGGAAGGGAAATGCTTTGAAAAGTTTCTCACTCATAATCTCTCTTGTTCAGTTAAATCAGTCTTCTTTCTCTGGAAGTCTGTGATGAAAAATGTGTTCACATGGCACCATCTAGCGGGACCAGGCATTTTAGTTACAGACCGGCCAGCAGTTACTTGGGGAAGAGAGAGGGAGTTCATGAAGAGGTGGTTTAGCTTCTAATGCAAAAGAGAGAAAGAGATACAAAATGAGATCTTTAAACAAATTTTCTGCTACCAAGGCTGACCCTTAGTGTAGTGATAATATTTCCAGAAACTGTCAGTTAGTTACTCAGCTTCTTTATGTCCTATAACTTCTGCCCTGCTCGCAGCAGCCTGATTAATACTGACATAGTCTTTTCTCAGCACTTACTTCTGTTGCAGAAATACTGAGAAAAGCAGCATTTTACATGCATGTCCTTTGTCCTTCTAGTGTTCTGCCTGTTGAAAGCACTGAATGTCTGTAACAGCTTTCAATAAACAAGCTGATGTAAAATGAGGAAAAGATTTTATTATTTTTTTTTTTAATGTGGTACGTGCTTCAAAATGGAGCAAGCATCCTACCTGGTAATTCCATAAAAAGACAGTTAAAAGGAGGTCGGTGCAAAATGCTGGAACTTCTGTTATAAAATGACACCTGTAAAAGTTTGCATAAATTTCCCGGAGCACAAATTGAACTCTACAACCAGGTATTAGAGCAGCCCCTTAGATGTCAAAGTGATGGAGCACTGAACCTCTTGCAGTGAGTTGAAATTTCAGTGTAAATAGGCTCTTTACCTAGACTTTTTCTTTCCTTTTTTCTGGTTTGTTTCCACCCCACCCATCCCCCTTCTCTTCCTGCTTAATCTGGAGTCATCACTCACTATTTCCACTGGTTTACTATTCTGGAACTGAGCCGTTTCTTCTCAGACAACTTCACAGTGTATTTAGAACAGACTAATGTAGACTTCTGTGATAGACCAGATTTTAAAAGAGCTCATAAATCCTGAAGAACCAAGCATTCCTTGGCAGACTCAGTTTGAGATATAGCAGTTCACCTGTGCATGATAAAGCATGTGCGGAGTGTGGTTCCATTTCCTGGAAGGCGGTGAGATAGTCAGGGATAGATAGTCAGGTAGTGATAGAGTAAAAATACATGAAAGGTCGGTCATGTATTCAGCACGTTATTTTCTGGGATGCTTTCCCAGTCTTAGATTCCTGTGACTACCTTTTACAGCAGTCATTGCCTTAGCATCTAGGCGACTGCAGCAGATTATGGAAATTGGTTGATTTACAGTAACACATAAACTACTAGTAAAAAATGTAGGAACACACATCACAGTGTGCTTTTTTCATTCGTATTGGAAGTTTTCAGATTAGCTCTCAGATTTTTGTGGAGAATGATGCTACAAAGCACTGCGTACGATCTGTTTCATGTTCAGCAAAGTTTTTATAGCTGCTGCTGTGAGATCTATAATGAAATGGAAGTTTGCTGTATAGAACTTGTGCAGTTATAAGGATTAGGAGAACAATGTAAAAGATATTAGGGCTTTGATGGAAAGTAATGAAAGCAGTCTTTAAAAAGCTTTATGAAAACTTGCTGAAAAGGAGATATTCTGTACGCAAACAAAAAGATGTCACTCCTTTGTTTGGATACTTTGCATTCACAGTGTCACCAGTTCCATGAGAGTTAATGGTTTTACAATGCAAAATGCGTAGCTGGTTGGTTTTTACCAGAAATTCTGCATACGTTTCACACTACTGCTGTTGTAGGTTATTGTAGTGGTTAGACCAGAATCAGCAGTTTTGCTGCATTATCTTAATAGTTGTATCATTCTATAATAAATGTGGTCTTATTTAAAAGCATAATCTCTTGCCCAGTTTATTATGGCAATTAAATAATACTGAAGTTTAGTGCATAAAGGAAGTAACTAAATCCTGATCTTCCAGCTTCAAATTGTTTTGTGATTAAAGGGTACATAACTGGTAATTATACATAGTCTTTATTCTTGTTCATGCCATCAATGTATGCATAATCCTATGTTTAATTTCTAAAGGTATTTCTTGCCTTGATTTCCCTATCTCTGAAGCAGAAGCTTTTGATAATATTATGCATATTTCTGCCCACTGGCCTTTGTGCAGTTCTTTCAATATACACGCTTGCAATTTCTGTCTGTTCCCCTTGCATAACCATGGAAGAACACAGAGATTTAAAGGAGATCATATCAAAGAAATGTTGATAACAGCTATGTACTCCTTTGCATGGGTATGAAATGTAAGCCTTGGGGAGAAGGATATTTTTGCTGGAGTATGTGTGTTGGAGGAAAAACATGCTTCATCTTGGAAGTTTTTCTGTATTTCTGATTTTTCATGCAAAGCTCTGAGTTAAGATTATTTACTTTTGAATTCCACTTTAAAGATTTCTTCCTAACGGGCATGGCTATTAAATTAATAACCCTTTCTGATTTTGATCTTCACAGCTGTTTTAATTACCACAATGAGTAGATGGCTGCGAGATGATGTTGCATGATATTTGACTGAATTAATCACGTTTATAAAGATTCTCCCAGAAACTTTAATTGCTTCAATGTTTTATGGACCAGTTCCCGAGCCGTGCAGAAGAAGCAAATCCCAGTGCTGCAATGGCCTCAGTAATTTCTGCATTGCCGTTCTACCTTGCCATATATCAGTGTGTCTGCAGCAGTGTTTAGATTACCATTTTCTGGCCCAGAACATGCAAGGTTTTTTCGTAACCTTATTTTTATGTCTTTGCAGTCTCCAAGGACATTATCACCTACCCCTTCTGCAGAAGTAAGTTTGGTGGAACCTTTTGGGGCAGTATCTTACTGTGATTAGAATTATTCACTTCAGCAAATGCAGGTGTTTTTGTTACCAGTCTGGTCCATCTCTGTTTGCCACATAGACGTGTTTTCTGAATATTGAAACTTTAAGAAAAATTAAAAAGAAAACATTGTGTTCTTATTGACAGAATGTACAAAAACTGAAGCTACTGCTCCCACCTGTTGTCTGTAAAGCAGAGTAATTTGCCCAGCAGAGGTCACTTCTTGTACATTCATCCTTCCTGTGGACCGGGCAGACTCAGATACCAGGAGCTGGATCATTTACACAAGCTAAAATGCTTCTCTAAGCATCTAAATGATGAGCCACGTTTGCTACTAAAGTGCAGTTTTGTCTTGAGGAAAGCATAGCAATGGTTTGGTTTGGTTTTGCTTTTCCATTGGAGTTATTTTGATCATCACAATAACATGAAACATTTGGGAAGTCATTTGTCAGGATACCATAGATGCCATTGCAGGACTGTTATCATTTTGGGGGTGGGGAGTGTTGCTTATTTGCAACATAAAAGTTGTAGTAATTGCTACTTATTAAAAAAGTGACTATAAAATTTTTTTGTAAACCTTCACATGCATTAACAGTAATTCTGGCCCTTTTGTCCTGCTTTGGCTTGCTTTGTGGTTTGTCTATTTTTTTAATTTTTTTTCTTGGTGTGTGTGTGTGTGTAGGTGTTTTATCTGTTTTGGTGGGGTTTTATTTGGTTTTTCATTGGATTTTTTTTCCCAGGGAACCAAGTAAATTGAATTTTGCTATACAAGAAGGTGTCATGTTTTCAGATACAAAGGGAATCTAATTTGGCTACTAAATACTTTTTGATGTGGCTAGTCAAGATGTGGTAAATTAAGCCACAGAGAGCTCTCCGCTTCAGCTATTGAATTATTGCTGATCTCCACATTAGCTGAAGGTGAGCTCATGTATCTTGTGCAGTACACGATGGGACCGACATCTTCTGAATGCAGCTTCCCTTATGGACTCACAGGAATGTGGGCAAATCTAGGATTCTATAGAATTTAATAGAACTTACAGGTGGAGTTGGAACCTTCCAAGATTAAACTTTGGCCCAGACTATAAAAATGGATTGGAGTCTTTGGAACCGATCATTAGAGAACAGTAATAATGAAGCAGGTTGAAAGCTTAAGGGATATTGTTATTTCAGTAGCTTCTGCTGGTGTATTCAGTTCTGTGAAAGTTAAGTGCTGCTGAAAATGTGTAATGTGCATTTACATTTATTAGTAAATGCTTCTATTCTGCAGGGTTATCAAGATGTTCGGGATCGCATGATTCACAGGTCTACTAGTCAGGGCTCCATTAATTCTCCAGTGTACAGTCGTCATAGCTACACACCGACCATGTCACGTTCCCCTCAGCATTTCCACAGACCTGGTAAGGGCAACTGCATTAGAAGTATATGTAAAACTGTAGTTACTTTATTATGTCACTTAGTAGCACAGCAAAGCACTTGTTTCTCTTAGCAGTGAAAATTTAGGATTGAAAAATTGTTGAATACTTTAGTATCTCCTGCCTGGCTTTTTGTTCTTGATTGATGCACTCTTTTGCACTAGACTGATGAATGTTTCTTACGTCATAAATATGGATCTTCTGGGTTTGTTTCTGATTAATGATTTTTTAAAATCTTTATATGTTTCTGAAAGTGAGCAAAGATTTGCAGCAGTGAATCACAAACTTCACTCTGGAATTTGGGAAACGTATTACATATTGAAATCAAAAGTTATGGCTTGACTACACAGAAGTCAGTAGCATAGGATGCTTCCCTCCTAAAAATTCATTTAAAGCTTGGTGCAGCTATAGAACGTCAGATTCAGCAGCAAAACCCCCAGATACTCCAAATTGCTAGTAATTTTTTAAAACAGAGACTCATGGTTTACAAGGTAGATTTCTAAATTAAAGCTATAGGCAATTGCCTGGGAACATTTTAAAACCACAAACTTTCTTTACTGGTTTAGCATGGATGTACAAGTTCTATGTACAATAGAGAAAATGTACAGGTCATTCAGGTTCCCAGTGCATCCAAAATTACTGGTTGTGTGTATTAAAGGAAGATATGAAAATGAGCTGTTCATCCATGCCCAAATTGCATAAAAATGTATCTCTGAAGTGCTATTCACTGAAGACTTTTCAAGACTGATTTTATTGTTTATGGTGATGAATTAAATCTTTGTGATCTGTTTTTAAATTAAGTGATACAATCATGCAGTTTCATCTTCCTTGGTGATTACAGCTGAACAGTTTGGATGCCAAAAGCCCATATGCAATAGGAGCTGCATTTTTAAAATTAAAGATTTATAATAGAGCTGCCACTGTGGAACTTGAATGCTGTAGCCATTTCCTAGTGGGGGTGGGCTGAAAGCAGCTAATTGTGTCTGTTAGTGAATGCCTTATTTAAAGGACCAAAAGGAGGTGGGACAGAAGCAAATTGTGTCTGATATTCTGATACTTAGTGCTGACAACATGCCCGTGTTTTGAGATGACGCTACAATTGAAACCGAAAGAGATTTGAAAGCGTGAAAAAGCTGCAAACTTCTGTATCCTGATTCTGGCAACTCTGAGGGGATTTTTCCATTTGTATCAGACATATGAACAAATCCAGACCCTATTCCAGACTTCACTGTGATGGAGTTTTGCTGTCTGCATTCAGTCAAGGACCTTCCCCAGAAGCAGTCTCTGTTTATGTAACTCTTGTGATGGGCGGATGGGCTTAAGCCAGAGTTTGGATCCAAATGTAAAATCTTCAAAAGTTCACACCCTGAGGGATATTATGAGACAATATTTGTTCAAACTTATCTCGGTTCAGATGATCTCATCTTTGGCTCACCTGTATCTGTTTCTCAAATGGCACAGAAGTAATTCTGTAGAATTCATCATTTTGATCTTTGCTATCCTTCTTTGGGGTAATTGTTAATGCTACTTCATAATTTTCCTACAGTAATTATTCATGTTGAATGATAGCACATGTATATTTACCATTTCTCTCCTAATGGCACTTCTTATCATCATGTTATTTGCAAGAATAATTTTTCTCTGAATAAACCCGGTGGCCCCAGATAACTTCTCTTTGCCTCCCAGCTAGCCTTTGAGAGAGAAGTGAACCACTGTGTTGATGTTGTCAGCATAAGGTTCTTCAAAAATTCGCGTGCTACAAGTTTTTAAAAAGTTTGCAGCCTTTTCCTCCTGCAGTGCCTTAACTGATGTTGGCAACATTTTTGGAATGTCTTAAAACAATAGAAAACAGCTTGCATGCCTCTTGATGGACATTTTTTGGTCAGACACTTTTGAAAACAGCTGCTTTTTTAACTAACTGAGCATCAAGGTTTGTGATGTTTGCATGCTGGTAACAGGCTACTTTTTGGTAACAAGGCATAGATCAGAAGCTCATTGAGCCGCTAGATGTTATGCTAAATTAGTGACACAGTTCAGATCTGAGCCTCTCTTCTAATACTTCCTGTAATTTTGTCTAACACTTATGAACCCTTTGGTACGTCTTTAACCTTTTTTTTTTTTCTCCTTCCTTCTTTTCAGAATCCTAATTGTTCAATGCCTTTTTTTTTTCTTCCTTTGAAGCCTCCTTCCCTGCCTTTCTCTTATTGTTTTTCTTTGTTTTCATTTTGTTCTGCCCCCCGATTCCCTGCTGCTGCAGAGCTGCTCTCTACTGGTGTGCAGCGGTTGTCATACCTGCGCACTAGCAGTCTCAGCTCCACTCACCATGACTCCCGCCCCAACTCCCCCTTCCGACACCACTTCATCCCCCATGTCAAAGGTAAGGAGCCAGGCCTCCCCAGGGAGTACCCTCCAGGCTGGAGATTTATTAGCATTCTCTCAAAGCTAATAAGGTGTATCTCCGTAAGGCTGTCATTGGCTGTATAGCTCAGCATGCCTCAAAATGTGCCGTTACACTTAAAACTACGTTAGAATAGACATAATGTCCTTTTTTCAGAGGAAATATGTCATTTCTAAGGGCCCTAGTTAAAGAGTCATCAAAAAATTACCTATTAGAAAAGCATTATCATTTACTATTCAGAACCTACGTGTGCCTAATTTAGCTTCTTTCTAAAGTAGTATGTAACAATCACTACGGCAGTTAGCATATGAAATTTAATTATTATTTCCACATTCTTAACACATGCATTTAAAAATTGACTATAGATACAGCCTGGATTGAGAGCCAGGTGATCAAAAATGTGAAGAAAAAAAAAAAAAAAGATCAATGGCAACAAGAAAGTTAATCACATTGGCGATAATTAAAATCTCTAGGCCTCTCCTCAACTAGTGAGAGTCAGCAGGCTCTGCAGTAGAATTGCAGAGATTTGCACTACTTGAAGATCTGGTAATTTCTCTTCTTTTCAATCTGCTATTTTCCATGGTTTGATTTGAAGGAGGATTGTTCTTTCATTGTGTCCCTTCAAGGAGCTCCTTCAGCTCAATAAGCTTTTAGTTCTGCTTCTTACTTTCTGTGAATGTGGTTTTACTTTCAACCAGAGCACTCTCTAGCTGTGCCGTCTCTTCTGTTGGGGGAGAAGGTCATAGCTTGTATCACCTACATGAGCTCAAAACGAGGCAGTTGAGTAAGTTGGACATGGGTTCTATTCTGGCACCTTTGATTAATGAAGATAAACTGGAGATAATCAAAAACAGTTGCAAGGAAGTTGTTGCCATGACCTTTCAAGAAATGCTAAGAGGTCTCAACATTATAGCTCTTCACGTGTTCAGGTCACCATTACTAATTTTACTTTTGCGTTTTCTTAGATGGTTTTTGTTAATATGCACTTGCAACTTTCCTATTATGTCACTATAAAAAAAAAATCTCACTTCAAACTTAAAAGATTGGGACCCTTAAAAATAGATGCACTGCTCATTTCAGCATGCAGTTAATTCATAATCCTTTCAATTTCAACATTTTTTTGCTGTAAATCCAAATTAATGCTCACACTCTTTCAAGTGGCGTTTTCATTCTTTTTCTGTTGAGAAAATAGCTTCTTCAGTAGATAAATCAGAAGAACTATTGGAAATCCATGCCTATTGTTTTCAGATTTCAAAGAATTACCCGGTGTGTAGATTAGGTATGTATCTCGGTTGTCGGTACAAAAGGCCAAGTGGGATTACAAGCACTATAGCAGGGGTCCTCAAACTACAGCCCGTGGGCTGGATACAGCCCCCCAGGGTCCTCAATCCAGCCCCCGGTATTTACAGAACCCCCGGTCCCCCCCCGGCCGGGGGTTGCAGGGGGAACCAAGCAGCCGCAGATGACTGCCTGCCACTGCATCCCTGCGCCAGCCCCCTGGTTAAAAAGTTTGAGGACCCCTGCACTATAGACAAAGGAGTGGGTATGGTTCTTATCAAATAATGTCACATAAGGCATTGTAAGAATCCACAATTTTCTGAAAATTTTACATAAATCCTGTCCAGGCCTAAGACCTTTATGTGTTGTAACTCAGCAAAGCTCCTGAAAGCTCAAGTTCATATCTCCCTGACAGTGTACACCATCTGAGGATGTGGTACGTTTGAGAAGGGGCAAGCAGCAGTACCCACATCTTGTAAATCACATGTCTGAAATAGTCTTTTAATAGTTGGTTGAGAGAAGGAAGCACCTTCTTAAGGTGACGCAAGTTTCATGCCTAGGTTAATGTGGTGGGAATACCTGCATGGTTTTACTTTCTTTTGTGTCCCCTCCCTGTGAGGGAAGATGACTACTTAAAAAAACTAGAAATACATTTATGTGTATCGTTTAACACTGCAAGCTGAGTTCCCTCAGAACACTGAGCCAAACTCAGACATTTATAAAATGTACATAGATAAAGTAATTGGGGGTATTTTTGGTAATGGTTTGGAAGAAGACATTAAATAGTGTAGCGGAGTTCCCTGATGACATGCAGACTGGGAGAGTAGTAGTCAATAAAGAACATGAGCAAGTTTTCTCCGTGAACAGTGTAGCCAAACATAAGCCATGCTTCTGGGCCACGTTGTCCATCTGTACGTGCTGGGAAGAGCAGTGACTCTGAAGAAGATTTGACTGTTCCAGGGGACGTTAGGATGGGTGGGTGGGACAGCAGAAAGAGATGCTGCAGCTAAAAGAGCTAAGTAGAGATGTGAGGTACTTGAATAAGATCTACAGGGAATTGAATTGGTAGGTCCACAGTCCCTGATAAGTGACATAAGAAACACTGCAGGAGATTCAGAGGACCATCAAATAATTCCAAATCTGATAGCAAAAAAGTTATGGCTGTTAATGTATTAACACTATCAAACAGAAGTTTTTGGTGGTGATTTGTTCATTGTCTCTGTACCTGCGTGGTAATAGAAGGTTCTCCCATATAGCAGACAAAGATACAATAAGATCCTATGTTACACTTCAATTAGATAAAAATCATGATTATGTCTCTGACTTGTTTAGGGTGAAGTTAAATAACTATTGAAACAGCTTAGGAAAGTCTTTGGTTTCCCGTTACTACAAAATACTGAAAGCTACAAAAGGTCTGAAGGCCTGACAACCTTTGTAATTTTTCCAGCATGTTAAGTGATCAATGAAATGCTCACAGAACATTAGATGAACAAATATTCATAATGTTCCCTAAGTCAGAGCAAGCTTTGGCTTGTCGTGTAAAAGGGATGTGATGGAGGATAGTTCTTAGTCAGATATACTCTGAAAATACACACCATGTATATACACGTATATGTATTAACAGTGCACATGAACTTAAAGAAAGACAAAATGCTAGGGACTGGTAAAATTTTTGTTAAATAAACCTTGCTACTATTAAATGTAGGTGTGTTTCCATAGGAAGAGACAATATAGCTTGCCCACTATATAATTTGGGGGGATTGTGTGTGGGGGTTTAACATTTGAGTAGTGTTGAGTGAGGTCCAGTTGCACTGTGTCGTTTTCACTACTTCATGCTTATATGTAGATATTTTGTTATCAACTGAAGAGGTTGATCTGGGTTTCCCACATGGTTCTTCATTTGTCCTCCTTGCATACCACAGGTGTCCAACTACCCCCTTTGTAAGTCTGTGTGGCAGAAAAGGGAGCTTTATTGTGGCACTGGCTGCATCTAATGCAACTCCCTGGTATTCTGATCTGTAGGGGTTTGCCTTGGGTCTTCCAGGTGTCTGTTTTAAAAGTTTAAATAACTGCATTATTTCACCTTCAGAGTAGCGTTTCTGTGTCTGCTAGGGAATTAGACCCTTGTTACTGTGCCTGAAATGACAACTATAGCACTGTCTGGGATTAATCAGATGTGATAAATACATTTGGAGTGATTCAAAGAAGAGGCATCATAATCTTCCCTTTTAGTTGGTCAGTCTTTCTCAAAGCCACTTTTACTTTTAGCAGAAAGGTGAACTCAGTGTAAGTTTGTAAGATTTCATGAAGCTATAGTTTTGGTTTGTTTGGGGTTTTTTCCCTTGAGGAGTCAGAGAACATAGATCATGCCAAAACTGCTTTGGTAAAGGGGCGTAACTTCCAGACAGCATAATGATAATGAAAGCAGCATATGACACATTACGCCTGTGTTATTTTGTATCATCAAGCTAGAAAAGTAGACTTTTAGACCAGTTTCAGTGTGTTTTCATACAACATAATGCTTAAATAAGCATCATGCTCAAGCCTTGTAGGCAAGGCCCAATGTAAAGAACTTTGAGGAGTTAAGGGGCTAAATATGCCTCAGAAGAACTTAGTGAGACTTTGGTGTTGTAACATGTATGTTGAATGAGCTGGAAGAGAGTGTAATATGCATCAGCTTAGACTTCATTTAATCTCATTTGGATTCTCCGTTGAATTTGCTCATGTCTCAATAAAGTACTGTCTTTGCTATGAAAGAATCAAAACAAGTCCATGAATGAAAGAAACCCTGGCCCTACTGAAATCAGAGACAAAACTCTCATTGAAAGCCAGGATTTCATTTCACATGCCTAGAATTTTTCAGAGGCATTCAAGAATATTGCAAAGCCCCTGTAAGATTTCTGTGTAAAAAAAGCTCCACAGTAATGTGTATTCCTCTGCTCCCAGACCTTCCCATAAGGAATCAACACATCTTCATAGTGAATCTGGGCCTTGCTTTTCACAGGTTCCTACTTTACTTCCCTGAGGCAGGTCTCTGAAATCAGATGCTCTCTGTGTGTGATAATTATTTCCAGGGTTTTGTGGATGCAGCTGAAAATTCTGCTCTGGAAAATGGCTGTGCTTTGACTGTTTTGTAACTTTCAGTTTTGTGCGGGAAATAAAGGCTACACATTTGGACAAGATGATGATTCATAGTTTGACAAAACCTTTATAGGACTTAAGAGTTTCAGGTGCTGTTGAGCTTTTTCCTCTATTCAGAAGCAGAGCAACTAAATTACAAGTTGACAGAAGACTTGGTGTTTGTTGTGTATGGGATTTTTGGTCTGATTCTGTGAACTTACCTTGTGAATTGCACAGTGAACCCAGTGACGAACACTTCAGAAGGCAGCAGGAACCTACATTACACTGTGCTGCCTATAGGCAAGCAATTATATTCTTGACTGCTCAGGGAACCTGCTTAACAAATCGAGCCATAGAAGATGGGAACTACCTGATGGACCAAACAGAATGAAAAAAAAAAAAAAAAAAAAAAAAAGAAAGCCTCTGAATTTCACTTTTGAGCCCGCTGTGCTCAAGTGATTGCTTTATATATTGAACTTAGTTATCTCTTAACGTTCCCCACCCACCTACACATGTTCAACTTCATGCCAGGGGGGTGGGAACTAGTTTTTTCCTATAGTGTTGGCAAACTGGAGTGCTCTTGTTGCTTTGTGGAGTTAACACTGGTTAACAGCATATCTGAGATAGCAAGAGAGGCTTTCCTGGGCAGGCACATCAAGGAACCCCAATTCAGAGCATGCGCAGCCCCTGCCTTTACCTAAAGCTGCAGACAGGCCAGCCAGGAGGCCCTGGGAGGCAGGTACAGATGGGCTTTTTTGCTTTCCTGCGTGCATATGCACTTTCCACAGATGTTGGCACTGCTTGCGTAAATTGTGGGTGATTTTACAGTGGCTTCTGAAGCACTTTAGCCTTGTTACGGGAGTGGACTCCTCAGGGATGCTCTAATGAGAGTCAAAGTAGATGTACCATTCCCTCCTGCAGTGGTTGGAAGTAATGCTACTGCCATCCTAGAAAGTGTAAAGGAGAGTCATTTGTCAGTACTAGTAAGAGTCATTGGGAAGAGTGGCTGCTCAGGCACCCCAGGAATTACAAGCCAACAAAGCACCGTGTGCAGGAGGATACTGTGCTAACTGTCTGCCTGATACTATATGCGTTATAGAACATTACCAGTTTTTTCTAAACAAATTATCAGTGTACCAGATACAATTTTAACCATCCAAATACATTTATGGATGTAAGCATATTTAGTTGTGTGTAGTTGAGATAAAGAGAGGGGTGTAAGAAGGATTTCTTTCCTGTGTTTGTAGCGTTGGTGATAGAGGCATTGTAAAATGAGCATGCCCACATTTTGGCTACCAGTTCCCAACAGATGAAATGTACTTGTGACTCCTCTTTTGTGCCAAGTCCACAGGTCAATAAATCCCTTTTGATTATTCTCTTTCATTGGATATACTAATTGCTGATGGAAGCAGAAAGGCAGAATGACATGTCTCTATAAAGGTTATAAATTTTAGAAGTAACTATATCCTGAGGCCATGTCAATATTGATGGTTTTTTTTCCCTAAAAAACAATGTTTTTGCTGAAAAGTAACTCATAATTTCTCAATAGAAACAAAAGACGTTAAGTAAAATCAGCTTAAATTAGGTGTTTCACCATCACAGTATCTCAAAGGCTGGACAAGTAGAACACGTCACTGGAATTGCCAAGTAAAGGACCATAGATTGAGATCTGACAATATTGGTTGAATTAATTGTTCATACTGCTTTTCAGAGTTAGTAAACCTAGCGCTTACTGCTACCTGGCCAGAAGCTTAGCATTGCTGGACCCAAAGTAGAAAACCACCTTCAGTTTGTGTAGTTGGAAGAACATCATGTCATTTAGGGTTGAAATATCCAAGTGATAAATATAAAATTTTGCACATTCAATCTTCTGGGCAGATCTTGTCCAGCCAAGCCTCCTGAACCGTGAATGTAATTTTCAAAACGTGTATATGTAGATGGATTAACTTGTATGCTGGCAGAGGCCTCTGTGGCACAGGTCTCTCAGTGAGGTTTGTAAAGGGCATTTTTTTTTCTCCCTTTTGGTGCCTTTTAGATTGGCAGATGATCATTGCAGTAAAAGAGGAACTTTTGTGTGAATTATAAAGAAAATTTCTTTTTTCCTGCACCTTCCTTGCCCCAAATATATAAATAAGAACTGTGCCGAGTCCAAGGTTTTAGGTCCTCTAACAGGATGCAGGAAACCTGTAGCTGAAAGGAAGCTTCTTTTTTGAAAAATAAAAAGTCGTTTCTTTTTTGTTGTGTTTTATAACCCTCCTGTATTTGTGTGCCCACTCACCTCCTTTTCTAGGGTTTTTTAAGCCCTTGTGCATACCTGAAAAATTGAAGATGTTTGATTCTCCCCTACTTTTCACCATTGTGGTCACCCACACCCATGTAAAGTAAGCACCTCTGCAGACAGTTTCTGCTAGTGTGAAGAATGGCACAAAGGAAAAGGCAGCAACATTCCTTTTTGGTACACATACAGTCATGTGTTTGGGTATTTGGCTGTTAAGTCTTGATACTTGGGGATCAACCAGCATAGTTATGCAACAGCCCTCTCGCCCTGACAGACATGGGAACTTTCAGGGCCATTGGATTGGTGTGGTGGATTGTTAGGAGGCAAAGAAATAGTCCTGGTAAGAGTAATCCTACAAATGGAACAAACCGTGCGTGCAAAATGGAACTAAATTTTTTAGACATTGGATTCAGATTTGCCCCATCAGCAGCGGTGAGGTATTGTTACCAGCGCCAAATTTGGCATTGGCAAAGGTTTGGGGTGGCACCAACAAAATGGGTGCAACCACCTGATGGACTGCGTTGCTTTACAAATTCTTTTACCGTATCAAACTTTTCCTACCAGAGACCTAAACCAATGAAAGAGTGTGTAAGGAACAGTTATGCCTTTTGATATGAGCCAAGTGACCTACCAGCTATTCTCCATCTTTAGCTTCTGTATGCTTTTGGTTTAGGGAACTGTAGTAACCGCCAGCATCTGCTTCTATCTGCTTGGGAGCTGGTTTCATTTTGGGTTTGCTTATCAGCTAGAATGCTCTGTGTCTGTGACTTCTAACTCCAAGTAGCAATCTCCGAACTATATCATTGCCAAGTAACCTTCCATTCTTCTTTTCCACGCTGCCCATCTAATCACCAGCTACGAGCACACAGCTCCTGCCTGCATGCTGTCAGAATGAGTCTGAGCTGCTCAAACCTCAACTCCAGCCTGAACATGAATTTTTGTCTCTGCAGGAATAACAGGAAAAAAAAAAAGTCACCAGGGCTACCAGTTCTCGTTATTGTTTGTGTTTATATTTTTCAACTACTTTTCTCCCTGGAGGTTTTGATTCCACCAGTTTTGTTTGGGTTTGATTGGGCTTGCTTTTTTTATTGCTCTCCCTCTTCTCATTTTGTTTTCTCCATTCTTTCATTGGAGGCAATGAGCCGTCCAGCGGTCGGAACTCCCCTGTCCCCTATCGGCCCGACAGCCGCCCTCTCACTCCAACTTACGCTCAGGCCCCTAAACATTTCCATGTTCCAGGTAGGAGCTGGCACTGTATATGTCTCGGTGTCCTGTCACAGTCTAGAATGTAGCCTTTGTAACTTTTGTCTTGTCTCCATCGTTTCACGCTGTTTACCATGGGGTGCACCCTCAGGACTTGGAACTGCTCCTGGGCTTGCTGAGAGGAGTAGTGTGTTCATAAATGGTGGGGGTTCCATTGTGATTTTTAATGATTCTGTTGGTCAGGTGTTTCACATGCTAGAGTGCCTTGGTTTCCAGTGTTGGTTGATAGCCTGTGAGTTGGTTAAGAGCTATGTAGGGGTTGATTTTTCTCCCAGTTGCACCAGCTGAGCACCAGTGTAACTCTGCTAACTTTGGAGGAGCTGGTTTTGATTCACATGCAGAACAGAGTTGACCAGTGAGCCATCACATATGTTGTACATTCAGACTGCTGTGACTTGTTTCAGTCTTGAACCCAGGAGTTCCTTTTTTTTTTTAAAAAAAAAAAAAAAAAAAAAAAAAAAAAGCAAGCAGAGGAAGGTCTTTCTTTACTTGCTTTGTGCAATGGCTTGGTGTCCTCAGAGAGACCTGCAGATTCATAAGGATATGTATGCCTTAGGATGTCCTCTTTATGAAGGGCAGTCTGTTCTGAAGTGAGCTGCACAGTTCTTCGAGCCTCTGAGAAGACCATCTGTCTTGGATTTTGATGGGTTGAGGGTATATGTCCCTAGGGTTGTGGACATGCATCTTCTGACTGCATCAGTGCTAGCTGAAAGCCTTGTTGTACCCAGTTATTCTTCAGGTCCCCTTCAGTCTAGCATCCCTTCACACTGCCAGAGGTTACTGCTCTTCCTCCTTTCCTCAGAAGTGGCAGATAAACTGTGGGACCTTCCCTTTCAGTCAGTGTGACCTGGCTTGGCTCAGGTAGGCTGTTTTAACTGCTTAAGCTAACCTGGCTCACTTTGACCTGCGTAAGCTAAGGCGCACTTGCACGACTAGCTCTGAGTAAGTAACTCTAGCATGGTGGGAGAGCTGTCCTCTTCAGCTGGTGCAGTTCCACCACAGAAGGAGCCGTGTTCCCATGTTCCTCATAGCTTTCTGGTATAGATGTGCGCAAAAGTACTGCATGACTGCCCTTGCAATGTTTGTACCTATTTGCTGGTCAAGTAGCCATAACAGATCACTAACAGGAATGAAATACCTCAGTGTCCTTGTATGCAATTAATTTGCCTGTTTAGTCAAGGGTGTAGAGTTCTGCAGGGTGAGATTTGCCTCTGTTTCAATAGATTTTTGGGGTTAGCTTTCCTTAACACCAAAGGCTGAGCTGTCTCCTCCTATAGCACTTTAATTGGATGGGCAGTACACAGCATGTATTTCCAAAATGCTCTTTCATCTTTCATTCTAACGTAAGTGAAAACTTCTTTTCAGGCAGTATGAAGTAGCAAAATGTGTTTCTGACATTAATTTTCTAGTTCCCAGTAGCTTATTTTGGTCTTCTAATAAGAGGCTGACAGATTTTTGCATTGTAGTACTGATTTTGGATTAACTTCTGGAAGTGTTGGCTTGGGTGGGAAGGTAGTTTTGAACAAATTGGTTCCTGTCTTAGATTACTATTTGTAAAAATATGGTATCTTTTAGATATGCTGTAGGTCTACTGCATTAGAGTTCTGGGAAGTGTTTTTATTCTGATTTACATTGATAATGTGCAATGTGGTGGGCCTTACATAAGAAAATTACAGAAAAGAAATTAAATCTATCCTTGTGGCTTGAGAATTAGTAGTATATCAGTTAACACTGCATAAAGAATCCCTTTGACTCACTGAAGTGTAGCTGCTGTTGACTATTCAAACAAGTGTGTTAGGCAGCTATTTTGTTCTCTGGATTTTGAAGTGAATTTGGGGCTTGCTGCATTCTCCTCTGCTCAATCCCGCCAGTCAGTTGGAAAGAAAATTGAGCTGTTGTGACTGAAGCACAATTTTCCACAAAAGTTATTTGGGGTAGTTTTCCCCAAATGGCTTGTGTCTTCCCCATTGAAATGTCTTGCTTGTTTTCATTTCTTCTCTAACTTTTATCCCACTGTTAATCTTCTGAATGTTTAAAATTAATGGTTCATGACTTGGATGCATCCACATGTTACAGAATCAGCTCCAAAGGACTTCATATCACATGTCTTTGACTTTTCACTTGTTCTTATGTTTTCTTTTCTTTAAATAATCTGATTTTGTATAATACTAGAAATAGCTTTCTGGCTTTTTCTTGTGCTACGTCCTTGATTTGGTCTGTCTGTTGTTTTAGTGTTGAAGTTATCTTTAGCTACAGCTGAAGTAGTTTTTATATTCCCATTTTTCTGTTTCTCAATTTCACAGATCAAGGCGTCAACATTTACAGAAAACCGCCCATCTACAAACAACATGGTAAATGGCCTTTCCCTTTTCATTTCAAAGCTGGAGTGTCAACTACATGAAAAGGCATGCAGACTAGTGAAAAGCATTAGGGTTTTACATTGTAAGCATAAAAAATTAGTAGCCCAAGCTTGAAACAGCTGTTATTGCATGTTCTGCTGAGTGATTATGTTTCAAAGCATGTTGTTTAATTTGGATCATATGGTTTAAGTCTTGGCCACATTGATATTAATGGCAGAATTGCCATTAACTGGGATTTTTCTGTTTCTTTAGCATTAAGATGCCTTCCTGTAATTCACTTCTTTAAGTTTGTACTTTCAGAATAGAGGTACAGATCATGTTAAAACGGATTAACAACACACTGTTCTCTAACAGGGACTTACATGGAATATCCTTGTTTTAAACAAAGTACAATAATATATTTCAACAGCAAAGGTGGAAATGTTACTGTCAGACTGGAATTCCAAATGTACCTGTGACTTTAAATAAGAATCTTTAATTATTGAAGATAATATAGGTGTCTTAACACTGGTAGGGCTAATTTGATTCTCAAGCCCTGTGATACAGCTCAGGTAGTACGCTGTACTTGTTTTTCTGGGGGTTTGAATTCGAAGTTGGACAGCAGTGTTAGTGCTCTAATCTTTTCAGTGTGGACATTGTTACAGCAAGCCTGAAGTAACAGTGAGGGCAGAAGCCCACTGCCTTGCCAGTCTTTTGTACTGCAGAGCAAGGTCCTGGTTATAACGGAGCGTGTTCACTCTTCTGCTGGGAACAGAAACCTTCAAATGGGAGATGATTTGTATGTAATGTGGTGAAAGGCAGATGACTCCACTTTTTAAAGACTTTGAGTTTGCATCCCTTTGCAGACCCTTTATCCGATGAAATGTATTTAGGGTAAAGTAGCAAACCAGCAGTCCTACAGGTTTTAGGTGAACAGTTGGCTGAGAGCAGTTGAGCTGAGATGATAAGGAAAAGCCCAGGAAGCCCATTGTGTAGTCACAAGTGAGCATTGCAAATAATGCTGCTGCGATACTACATCAAGGGTTTTTTTCTATTTATTTTTTAAGTTTCAAACCATATGCTCATTTTTGAAAAAAAATCTTAACATTATTTTTGTTTATTTTTATGGTTTTAATGTATCTCCTCACCTCCCATTAACATGTGAACATTTAACCACTGACATCACCAATTCTAATACGTAAGTACTGTTTGAAGTCATGCTTTTGTAAACTCTGGCCAGCTTCCTCCATACTTGCAATTATGCTTAGAGTTTCCCAATCAGAAACTGCACACAATTCCCAATAACGTCTAATACTGATGTTTGTAGTTACTATGAACATGTTGGATGAGCAACACAGTGCTTCACTTCGTTAACAGATGCCTTTCTGTTAAAAAAAAAAAAAAAGGGGAAAAAAAAGTCCAGAATCCTTGCTTCTGAAACAATAGCTTCAAATAAGCAAAGATTTGAGCTAACAGTTTGCAGATAAGAGGTAGTTAAAGCTGGTTTTAATGTAAACTGAATCCTATTGGATTTTACTTTTTTTTTTTTTTTTTAATGTCAAGAAGTGAAAGCCATAATGCACATCCTCACATGCGTTTTAAGAGACTGGCTTAGACTGCAATCTTAAGTGGATGCCCCACTGCTGAGATGTTTTATTGGTGAGGTTCATTTCATTGCAAGTGCCTTTCCCTGCCAAGTTGATCTGAATGGATCAGGTTTGGTATTTATTAATAAATTCACATCTGCTTTTACTACTCTTGCATCCTAATAAGCAAGGGCATGCAGCAGAAAAAAATCCACTAGCTAAACTTACTTCTTTCAGATTTCCTTTTTTGTTTTGCAGCTTTTCACAGAAACTTAGGAAATAATTAGCATCACTAGAGTTAAAATTAGAGCTGTTCCTCTGAACTATTTGTTTTCTTGCCCTAGAGGGGCAACAGATCAGTCCATAAATCTGGTTTCATTTTCATTAATAATCAGTTGTCCTTAGGAGATACTGAAAAATACGGTTAGACTGAATGTTCTCACTCTTGCCTAATCACTCTAACACTGTGCAACCCTGTTAAAATCCAAAGCTGATTTGGGGTTATTTTGGGGGTGGGGATGAGGGAGGAGATGAAGGTTTGATTCCAATCTGTTGGTGGGAGAAAGACATTACTTTGCTTCAAATTGCAATTAGAAAAGCTAAACATGAAAATGTTTGCTTTTGAAAATTAACTTATTGTGAAGTATAAATTTTTTCCAAAATAAGGAAGACCTTTATAATATTGATACAGATTATTACATAGCTAAGTTCCCTGATTGCCATTTAGATGCAGCTGCTTTGGCAGCACAGAGCAAGTCCTCCGAGGATATCATCAAGTCCTCCAAGTTCCCAGCAGCTCACGCACCAGCACCCAACGAGATACCAAAGATTGAGACAGACCACTGGCCAGGTCCTCCCTCCCTTGCGGCCATAGGTATGCAAAAAACAAAACAAAACAAAAAACAAGAAAAAAACCAAACAAGTGATGTGGCTTAAAAGGTACTGGTAACCAAAGCAGATTAATACTGGAGCTGTAAAAAATGGATATTGAAGATTGCGTCTGCTCCAGGTGTTCACCACAAGGTGCAGTTTTCTGGTGAGACCTCCAAGTGCCTGTGAGTTTAAAACTACTGAATAGTGTTGAGTAGCAGAGGTTTTGCTAAAAGACTTTGGAATTGATCACACAGATATTAACCCATAGACAAATTATGTAAACTCCTGTGCAGTAGCTTTAAAAATGTGGTATGTCACACAAGCCTGACTTCTTTCAGTTATTGTCTGTTTAATCTTTTAGTCCTAAGCTAACAGCAAAATTCCACAGAAAATACGATTGCTTCCAACTACATGACTAATTTCATGGCAAGAAGCAGTGACTGAAGTGGAATAATTAATGGACTAAAAAAGTCCTGATTTTCAGAGTTACGCTTTCTACAGGCTTTGTATTTTTCTTCTGTGTTGTAGCACTTAAGGTTTCATATTCTCTTTTGTTTAAATCATGGGCATCATCATTTCTAATTTTATTTTGTTTGGTTCCTCTGTTATTTTATTCTATAGGGGTCAATAAAAATTAAGCTATCTAGCCTGGTTCATTTATGAAGTCACATGTGAAACACTGAAGGTGTTGCCCGTTTCAGGTTTCTGTGAAGGAGTGTAGGGTTCTCATTGCAATGGGGTTTTCAGAGAGGTGCTGGAAGAGGAGACATGGGGTGGGAGAGCTTAGTGACCAATTGAAGGAGCTGCATATGCAGCGGCAATTTTTTGAGAATGTCCTTCATATAGGATTGCAGCCTGACAAACATTACAGTCACAGGGATAACATCTACATACTTGAAACTCTCCTGGCAATGCTTGTCGTAACTACAGCATTATTATGTTGTATATCTGAGGTGGAACTTTTGCTGGAAATTTTGGCTCTCATCTGAATCTCTAAGAAGTGGGTGACAACTTTTAATTGTTTCCAGTATAACTGCTTTGTATATTGGCTATCAGGTGATTTTGTTACACCTGGGAAACTAAACAGGACTGTTTGGAAACTGTAAAGGTAAAAAATGTGCTCATGGGTTTTACTCAGAACTAAGAAGGCATCATACAAGTTTAAAACAAACCCACAAGTGCCAGGTTTCCCAGCTTGTTGTCTGATTTTGAGTGTGATATTTTGCTTAAAGAGCTAGAATGAGCTCATGTCAAAAAAAGGAATATTACTGCTAGTGTACTGAAAAATCTTGTGAAAGCCTGAGAGACTAAATGAAAAACAAATAGTTTCTCCATAACTTTTTGTGTCTCTACATAGCATTAATTTAACACTGCTATACAAAACATTTAATTGATACAAACTTTCTGATACTTCAGTTGAAAAATTTAATTTTCATTTAAATCGCATGCTGAGATTGTCTAGCATAGGATTGGTGAATATATCAGGACATAGCTTGTGCAGAAATCATACAACGCCGTCTAAATATTTACGGCAGTATCATGTCCTGTGTATTCATGGAAGCGTCCTGGTGTCCAAATTGGACTCTTTTTCAAGAATATTCAAGAAAATAAACATTTTTCAGTAGAAGTCAGGAACTAAAATGTAGAACACCTGTGTCTTAATTCTAGCTTTATCCAATGGATCAAATCAATTTGCTTTGTTTTAGACTAAAAATAATGCCTTGTTTATTCAAAATATGAATGTCCATTTGGGGGATTAACATAGTTTAATTTTCCATTTGAAATGTTAATTCAGATTTGCTTTTCTGAGTCTAGATAAAAGTATAAATGTAAATCAGACTTTATGTTTTCAGTCACTGATACAGTTACTGGTGCCATTAAAAACCCCATGTTTCCAGAACTAGCAGTCTGAACTCCTTTTCTCACTTACATTGATTCATGGCTTTTGTATCCAGGACTGTTGCTTGGTTTGGAAAACACACTGCCTTGTTTATTCAGTAAATCAAACTGACCAGTACTTTGAACTAGCATTGAAATCTTCAAGCTGCGGTTGAACTGATATACAAAGCTCTCCCTGTACTGTGGTTTTATGGAATTAGGAGCTGACATGAGACGCAGATCAAGTGGAAGAGAGGAAGATGATGAGGAGCTGCAGAGACGCCGACAGCTGCAGGAGGAGCAGCTTATGAAGGTAGTTATAAGCTTGTCTTCATGCTATTTCTGAACACCATCCAAAAAGTGCCCCTTTGTTTTCTGTAAGCAATTTCTACTAATGCCTCAATCAGCTTTATTTTATTGTGGGTTTTTTTTTTTTTTTGTATTACCATTTATAGCTCAACTCTGGTCTGGGACAATTGATATTGAAAGAAGAGATGGAAAAGGAGAGTCGTGATAGGTCAGCCCTTTCTGCCAGTCGTTACGATTCTCCAGGTAATTCATGTAGGCAATAAAGCTAATAATGAACATTGAATAATGAGCACCACATATACACGTATCAAGTGGTTTCCCAGAAGAGACAGCACTGGGAAGACCACTTGATAAATGTGTGCATGGTGTTCTGCCCTGAAAGAGTGACCAAATTCATTAGCTGGTTTTGGTGAGGCGGGTGGTGGGGGGGTGGTGGTGCTAATTAGAAGAAATATGAGGTTGAGGATTCTCGGGCACTTTTGAGGAGAGAGATTTTCTAATATAGATAAGGAGTGAGGTAAGTTAATCTGTAACTATCACATCACACACATGCTGATAGGCTGGGTTATTAAATTACAATAACACATATTTCTTAAACTAGTGGTTCCTATCAGTCTTCCCTGCCAGAGACAAAAAACCCAGCAACATTTACCAGTGGGGCTGCGTATTCCAAACACAACTGGTCTTGACTGGGTGTATTCTGTTCCAAAGCAAAGCGCAAAAGTCGGCTTTGGTTAATTGGTGGCTTAGATTCTTGGCTTTGTTGTATTTTGATGTACATCTGTGGCTTTCTCAGATCTCCAGGGAAAGGTTTGGGGTTTTTATTTCACTCTTCATCCACTGGTCATTGTAGCACAGCAGTTGTGCTTTAAGCCAAGAAGGGACAAGATGAGTCTCTTTGGAGTCATCCACTGGAGTAGCTGCCAAGCAAACTAAGGTTTCCTTGTGTTCTCTGTTGTGTAAGTCTGTTCCCTGTATTTATGGTCATGAAGAGAATGTCTGTGGCTCTCCCTCACTATCTGTAATTTTTACAAGGTCAGAGTCTGAGCTGATGATTTTTTTATTCACCTTAGCACAGGTAGGAGGACTTCTTTGTTGGAGATGTGTCTGTCCCTCTTTGCAGTGATAATCAGTGCAATCATCAGTTGCCTTTTGGGGAATCAGTGGCCTTTCCCAAAACCGCTTATTGCTGGCAACAACAGTGCCTCAAGTTCTACATTCTATGACTTTCTGTGGTAAAAATAGTATTTTAGAAAACCAAAAATTGCATTCTTATATGGGGGATCTTGTCTGAAGGAGCTGTGTTAACAGTAGAGGTGCTATTGATCATTATATGGACAATCTTTCTATTTATCCATCTTTTTATCTGTTATTGAAAACACATGCTTGACATTTCCACATTGTCTTTGTCTTACTTGTGCGGTTTCTGACGTCAGTACAAATGCTAAACCAAATGCCCCCATATACCTTATTTCACTTTCATTTTAGGTGAAAGCAGGAGTCACAGAGCTCTGTTGAATTGTGTTATGTTACATCATGTACAGAATAACTATAATTTTGGATCAGAATGCACAAGTCTCAGTCTTGTTTGAATTCACTCAGCACTGCCCGTTGCAATCATTGTCCTGTTGGAGTCACCAGCAAAATGTCAATTAGAGTGTTACAGGACCGAAACTAAAAGCCCTTTTCTCTTTGTAGCAAAAAGTGGCGAGCTGAAGCATGTGACTTGCATGTATCTTGGCTCGTGCAGCAGCAGAAGCTGGTAGCATGAGTGTAATAATAGTTGCAGTCGGAAGGATAGAAAGGAAATTATTGAAAGTTTTGGAGAGTATAATAATATCTCAACTGCGTGAGTGACCTGGGAGAGTGGAATTGAATGGACCTGCATGGGAGACTTAACAGGCAACTTATCCAGTCAAATAATGCTGATCTTGGATTCTCCTTGTCCTTTATCTTGGTGCCATCATAAGATGCAGCGCAATGCTTTATGTAGCTAAGGACCAAAAAGTTATTTTGCTCCGTTTTCTTACTTTCAACTCAGTGGAGACCCCTTTGATTTTGAGTCTGGCAAAATCGCAGTGTCCCTTCTTGATGACCTGTTACCGTGGCATGATAAAGCTGTGTGTAACTTACAGAACGTATGGAAGGCTGTGATGAGTTTGGGGCTGAGATGTTAGTTTCTTAAAGTCAGTGTGTCTCAGTTGGTTATGCATATTGTTTTCTAACTGTGTTTTTTATGCTAGTTGATTCCTTAAATGTTCTTGGTTTTGAGTTACCATGGGATTTTTCCAGTAAAAGATTTTTCCCTTCCTCATTCAACAGCACATGCTTCAGCCTCCAAAACTTCTTCTCTCCCTGGCTATGGAAAAAATGGACTTCACAGGGTAAGGAGATGGTGGGTTTGAGAAGCAAAAGGTGGCTGTAGTTATCGATGGTATTTATTTCTATGTTAACTGTATTGGGTTTTCAGTTTGTCAAGGTTTCTTATAAGACCACTTGAAGTCAGACGAAAACTAATTTCCATTCCCCACAAACTACATTGCTAAAAAGGCAAGAAAGCAATGCAAGAAATGTTTTTAAAACTGAGGGGGGAATAAAAGGCTTAAAGCAATTGATTTCTCCCTATATACCAAACTACTTGTAAAGTCATGAACTGTGAATTCATGTGCATGCCGCTATTTTTCTGTTACAGCCGGTGTCTACAGATTTTGGTCAGTACAACAGTTACGGGGATGTGAGTGGTGGTGTTAGAGGTAAGGCTGAGGAGCCTTTTTACATGCTACTTCCCTACTGAACATGTTATGATGCTTGATCATTTCTGCTCTTTTGTTTTAAGGCTGTGGATGTGGTTACTTTGTATTTGTTCAGTATATTTTAACTTCCCCTCATGAACTCAGCAATAAACTCTGCAAATACCTATTAAAAGTTCGGGTTTATTTTGCAAAATCTGCTATGTGGAACTGATCTTTGTTTATGCCAAGGGACTGCTTTAGCATTGGTGCAAATGGAAAGCTGGTAATGTGTATATTATAAGGGATATGACTGAGTTATGTTCCAGCAATTTCTTGGAAAATTACCATCCACTGCACAGTCTGAAAAACGTGCCACAGTGAAGAAGGGAGTATAGTGCCTTCTAATCCCCCTTGCTGCTCATGATTTTCATTATGACTTTGAGCTAGATGTGATATTAGTCATTGCCTAATAAAGATTGACAATATTTATGAAAGTTCTGAAACTTTGAGAGGTAATGTTTTGAAATGCTTTGAGCTGAGAGAGAGGCTTATCTCCAAAGTGAGATTGATCCTGACTATCTATGATCAGGCATCTTCTGCTGATTCTTGTGTCTATGGGGGAATCTAGACAGCTACATGATGGTAGAGGTTAGGTGAGGTGAATCCTGTTGTATACGTTTGAATTTTAATTGGCTCTTTATTCACTTGATTGTGGTTTTGTGTCTCTTAGTATTTCCAAAGTGACTTGCTTTTCCTGAATGATAAACCTGCTTGAAATGAAAAGGGCTGCAGTATTTGAAGTGTTTGGCTCTTTACAAAGTCCGAAAGCAGGAAGGTTGCTGGCCTTAGGGGATCGGGTGGGATTTTGAAAAGAAAAGGTAAACTAGAAGACACAAGGATTATCTGGTAGGTTGTGACTGATTTCTGTTCTTCCACGCTCTAAAGCTGATGAGATTTCTCTTTTGCTTTTCAGATTTCCAGGTAGAGTACGGGTTTTCATCAATCAACTGACCACAGAACTAAAAGCATCTACCTATTGAAGTCTGAATTTCTGCTGCAGGGAAGGGTTTCTTAAGACAGTAGCTTTGATTTTCTTGCATGTTTAAGCATAATCACCAATGTAGATTCATATCAACAAAAAACAGGCACAGCCTCAGATTCTTCCTTGTTACCTCCCCAGAACTGGGTTGAGACATCTCGCACCAGTTCTGGGACTTGCTCTGTAAAAATCCACTGTCTGTTGGTATATGAGTTATCTGTAATAGTTCCCTCTGGACAGCTGAGGGTGGATTTATTTCCAGCCTCTGTAGTACCAACCTCAGAGACATACAGTGTCTCTTCTGGAGGCAATTTTCTCCCAAACCAGGAGCCTTGAATTCCTCGTTTTTACCCTGGAATTTGCTCTCCAGACAAGGTGGCTGATCAATAGTTTTCTACAGTGCTGCCATCACAGATGAGCGAGTAAGAGGTGTGCTTGCAAATATAAATCCTTTTACTCCAAATACTCTCTGCAGGGTTTTTTTCCAGAATGGCTTGAGTCCGGTTGGCTCCTCAGCAAAATCCCAATATGAAATGGGAATTTAAGAAAGGGGTTAATTACTTGGATAATTTTGTTAATGGTATATCAAAATCATCATGATTGGAGAAGAGAGTAAGATTATGGGAGGAGAGAGGAGTTGTCCATGTATTGTGCTCAAAATATTATTTCTTTAGAAACAGTACCTGTGTCAAAACAGCACCTTTTTACCCTATTCCTGTTTGTGGTCATATTAAAAATTTCCAATTGTGAAGACAAAAAAATAAATCCCTCAGCTGATACGGTGACAGGAAGGAAAGCCCGGAGGTGTAAGAGTGCTTTGTATGCTCGCGGGTGGGATCTGAATTAATGCTTTTGCAGATTTTTCCACTTAGTCACTGGGGTGGGAAAGGGCCCACCACTCTCTTGGGGTCTGCAGCATCCACCTGGGAAGTGAGGTTGGTAGGTTCAGTGGGGAGCTACTGCCAGCCTTAGCAGTGACAGGAGGCTGGGGTGGTAGAGAGGATCAAAGGTTCCCTCTGCGTGCCTCAGGGAAGTAGCAAGCGGTAGCCACGGCAATGATCTGTATGATAAGACTAAATATAAAGACTCAAAGGAAGTCTCAGGGCAAATTCTCCTTTGTTTTCACCACTACTTGAGTGCCTTTACCCTCTGTGTGTGTAACCTGTGTGTCTGATGTATACCTGTATCTGATGCAGTCCCTTCCGGATGGTCATGTCCCTGGAATGAGAATGGACAGAGGAGTATCTATGCCTAACATGTTGGAGCCAAAGGCAAGTGCAGATGTTATTCACTTTCCTTCAAGACAGTGAAGATTTGACTGTGAAATTCAGATAAAATATGGGAAATGTCTTAGTTCCCTTGTTTTTCTTTACCTCACCTCAGTCCCTGCTCCTTATGTGCCAAACCTCTCCCTTTGTTGTGGACTTTGCCTGTTGCAGGCGTTAGTACTCGGGCAGGCTGAGGGTAGCCCGGGTGTGCTCCTTGGGTTAAGGAGGCTTTTCTAGAGACAAAACAGAGATACTGAAGATGCCCAATAGCTAGGTCTCTGTCAAGCTTCCACTAGCCAAAAAGCCGAACTTGATGGGAAGGTCTCTCAGGTCTGACAGGTTGGAAAAGTGATGCAGATTATTGTGGCTCACAACACACTGTTGAAGCCATCTTAATTTAAAAATTAATGAATACATGGATCTGCGTTTCAAATTTGAAGTTAGATACCCACGTCTGTCTGGATCTGTTCCTTAGCTCTCAGCACTGTTAGCCTGACACCATTCAGTAATGTTGAATTCCCCATATAAGAAATTATTCAGGAGATTTCTTGGGAAAAGAGGCGATATCAGCTGAATATAATTTAAGATATAAATTTAAATGCTTTGGCAGCTATGTCTAGAGATACAGTTGTTCATTCAAAAATGAACACAGAGAGAGAGGATTCAACCAGGGCTGTGTTTTAAGTCTTCTAACTTTATCTGTTGCTGGTGAATCTTTCAAGAAATCGTGATTTTGCCAAAGTTACAGGGATCAGCATTTCTGCAGTTAAGCGAGGAGCTCGTTTTTCAAACCGGATTACTACTTGTGCTTCCGAGTCACCTCCAGACAAACTGTATAAGGCAATAACCCAAGTTATATAAGCTAAGACCGCAGTGCAATGTATATTTACAAGTGGTTTTATATATTATATAAATAAGACTTTGGGGACATCCCCAATTCCTGAGATACTCCTTTTTATTCATGCTCCTTTTTATTTCAAATAAGTTCTTTTTCAGTGCAATAGAAATTCTTACAGCCACCACTGCTGTTGATGCACCCAGTGATTTAGAATGTTATTTTGGGTAACAAATTCTGTCAGTATTATTAGTGAAAAAATTTATGGGAATTCTCATGAGGTAATAGATCACTTTCTGTTGATGTTTGTAAAGATGATGCCAGACCCTCAACATGTGTAAATTGGCAGGTTTTTTATTCATGCCAATGGTCCAACACTAACTTAAACCTGATAAAGTAAAAGAAACCAACTCAAAGTCAGCGTAAAAAACCTGAAAAGTGAAAATTAGTAAATTTAAGAATGAGCAAATCTTACCAAATGGTTCTCCAGAAAGGACAGAATTTGTGCATCCTGCCAACCCAGATAGAGACACGCCTTGTTGTGAATATCTAAATATAAAATGTACTTAGGATTGTAGATCTTGACTTAAACTCTGCCTGTTTAAATATGAAAAGTTACATTTTAGTTTCCTATAATGCTGTATAGGTAGCCATTTCCAGTATCAAACATAAGCAATGTATAGACTTAATTGTACAATTGTGACAATGTTAGAATCTCCTAAGAATCGTATCTTACAATTGGTATGTAAACACACGTTATTTAAATTATTATTACTTACAATAAACTCAGTGGTGTGTTCATTGCTGCCTGAATCTTATTTATTGTATTTCTGAAAAGTTCATTGGGATAATTGCTAACAATGGAATGAACTTAATTGCCTAGTAATTGCACAAAAATTGACAAAAGTGGATTAGGTTGAATTTCTTCTGATGTTAAAATCATTTAATTAATAGCATTTGAGAATAGCTCAGCTATCTCTCCAGGAGAGTTTTGGTGGTCTCGCTCCTGTTCCCAGTGGGCAGGTAAAGACCCATAAATAATAGTAAAGGCTGAGCCAGTTGCCACTGAAGTCTGCAGAAAAACTTCACTGACTTCAATAGGGGTTGGACAAGGAGTCTGGGAATGCTGTTTTCCTACTTGGCAGAGATACGCAATGAGAAGGGCTGTAGAGAGGCTCTGTTAGATAGAACATGAGCTCTCCTGAGTCATTCCAGGCATTTATGGAACTGTCTGCCCAAAAAAAAATAATCCTAAAACAGGGTTTTATTTGCAGGGATGATTCCAGAAACTGATTTTAAGGCACATGGTTTTCTGAAATCCTTTCTAAGCAGTGTTGTTTCTATTGGATTAAACTGATTTGAGACCCACTGACAGCGAACATTTTACTTCAAAGAACTTGTACGCATAAAACAAAAGCAAAATCATTTATGCATTCAGGAATTGATTATTGGCCAATAACTGATATGTATAACTTCTGGATGTTCTTTGCAATGTAAAGAGAAATCAAGGGAAATGCTAATGGGAGATGTGCTGGACACATAGTCTTCTGAAGCAGATGAAGGTGCATAAAACAAATATGCCTACAAAAGTATCTTCTTTAATCCATGTGTGTATGGCACAGCCAGCAAGCACAGTGAGCAGTTGCTTGAATTCTTTAACTATCCAAAAGGCAAAGAAAATCACGTGATGGTTTCTGTTGAATGCAGTGGCCCCCACAAATTAATATCTTGCTTATTCAAATTTGCTGCTTTTTTTTATGTGCCTTCATCTGTTTCATCTTTTGAAGTCCACTGAGTGTGTGTCCTTAGAGCTGTCCACACTTTGCCAGCCATCACTTAAACCAATGATTGACAAATAAATTTACCTTAATAAACTTAGACATTGATGGATGGAAAGTATATTGGCTAGAGAGGACTCTGACCAAAGCCAACTGATGTATTATATGCACCATAAAAATCAGTGGGGTGGGCAAGTACATGGTGGCTCTATAATCTGAGGCAGTTTGATACTAAACAAGTTTTTTTTGGTTATGAAAATGAGACACATTTTGTTCTTTCTGCTTTAGAATATAAATACATCTCTTTTTCCCCCTTTTATACGTTGTTAACAGATTTTTCCATATGAAATGCTCATGGTGACCAACAGAGGGCGAAATAAAATACTAAAAGATGTAGACAGAACCAGGCTTGAGGTAAGAGAAGCAAGTTCCTAAATGCTCTTTCCTGCTGAAGTTGTTTGTTGTTGCACACTTGGAAGCTCAAACACTGAAGTGTGGGTCCTTGTTAGACTGGTAACATTTCTCAGCACTGAGCAGGGAAAGAGGAATCGGACAGTGGGAGGAAGCAGCTGCATCTCCATGAACAGTGCTGGGCCAGGAGTCCCACATCTCTGTCTCCCTGCTCATGGACTGAGCTTCTCCCAACACCCCTATGTTTTCTAGCAATTAATTATATACTTGTAAATTGGTGAAAGGCCCAAAACTTCTGGAGTGTTTTGTGGTCATAGGATCCATTTTGGAATGCAGCAATACTTTGTTTGATCTTGGATCTCTTAGCTAAAAGTCCGTGACAGCCATCCTTGAGGATCAGAAGTCTAACTTTCTTTAACTCAGCCACGAGTCTTATGAATTAGTTAGACTGGCTGATATCCAAAAATATGAGGACTTAAATCTCTGCCAACGAATAAAAATTGTCTACAGCTTTGTGGATTAGAAAGACTTAAGCAGCCCAGTGGAAGGCTGGGGATGTTTAAGTCATTTGTAGTTAATTTTCTGTGGAGATGAATGTAAGGGGCTGTGAAAATTTGGGTAAGTAACCATTTATGCACATTTTTATACTAGTAGATACATGATCATCGGTTCAATGCTGTGTTACATTAGTGCTAGAGGGAGACACTTCCCCCCTCCAGTATGCTCTAAAATGGCTGAACAAGAAGTAACTTGTGCACAAGACCACATCAAAAAATGTTTCATTGGCCATAGAGAAATGTGCTGGACAGCTAGTGTGGCCAGACGTCTGTCTTCTCAGAACTTTGAATGTAGCATGTCAACCTGCAGCCCTTCTGCAAAGCTCTCCTGAAACCCAGTGTCTGTTGGAACTTCCAGATGTAAGCAGAGGTTACTAGCTAAAGCCTGGGACGGGCGTGCAGGAGCTGGTTTTGTTCTCTGGTCTGTCTCTGCTTGTTGGGTGACTTCAGACAGATCATTTTTCTGTCTCTTGCTTATTCAGCAACTGAAATAGTTCTCCTGATTTGCTCTGTAAACTTCTCAGTCTTAGGAAATTGCAAAATTGTATTGATTCATTGAGCCACCCTCGCTCATGAGGACTTGATTACGTGTATTGTCAAAGCATTATTATTTCCTGCAATAGCTCTTAAACAGTGACATGATATCCCTAAGGCACTCCTTTCTCCTGTTGTGTCTCTTTGGCTTTGACTGACCATTGTCTTCTCTCCTTTTTTTTTTTCTCTTTTTTTTTCTTTAAAAAAAAAAACAAACAACCAAAAACAACCAAACACCAAAAAACCAAAGCGTCACTTAGCACCTGAAGTTTTTCAAGAAATATTTGGCATGACGATACAGGAGTTTGACAAGTTACCTCTCTGGAGACGCAACGACATGAAGAAAAAAGCAAGACTCTTTTAATCTCCTTTAAACAAACCAACAAAAAATGATGCATAGTGTCATACAGTCCAAACTATTTGAAAGCAACTACTTATCCACCAAAAAGGGAAAATCACGTAGTGGCACCTCTGTATGCAGCAACTGAACAAGATGAACATTTGCCCGCCTGAAACACAGGGAGAAAATATCTGGGCTCAGAAATAACACTGATAGGTTTCAGAGGTGTCACCCTGTTACATAAAATTATACAAGATAGGGAACTGCTCTGTTCTTCTCCCTCAATGATACTCCCTTTACTTCTCTCCACAATATGATGGACTTTATTGCTAGAGCCAGGAAGTGCCCTTAGGATGCCTTGTAGACTAAAGTAGTTGTAACCACTTCAAGAACTGGAAAAGAATATATATATATATAAAAAATATATATATATGTATGTGTGTTTGCGTGTGTGCGCACATGTATTTATATCTATCCATCTATCTCTGTGTGTGTATGTATGTGTATATATGTGTATATATGTGGAGAGAAAGGTAGATGCTCTGTAGTGAAGGAGAAGCCCTCTGTAAGTTATCTACGTGGTCACATTAAGTCTTTCACACAACTGTTTCTTAATTGGCACCCTTTTGAAACGTCATCTTCTTGGTGTGGTACAGTCTGCAAAGGTGAGCAGTCTGCTCACTCACAGTACATACCAGTTGAATTTGTGGGAAATGGACTCCTTGTACTTGTACATATTTGCTAGGATATAGGAAGTGGATTGCTGTGTCTGTTGTCAGTCTTCCCTCTTCTACACTTTCTGCTTGAATGAATAAGGCTGGAGCTTAACCAGTCCTTTGAATAATTTAGGATCACTTAAGTAATGGGAATGATGGAGAAGAGTCAGTTTTCTTGTCATTTAGTCCGGGAGATGGGTGGATGGGGGTGGGAGTGACAGAGTGAGAAAATGCTTTTCTAAGTGTGCCCTGGTTTGCACCCAGAGATTTCAGGACAGACTCCCTGCTAGTAATTACTAGTACAGCTCATCAGATTGCAGTGGAGTTGTAGGATTTTACATCAGCAGGGAATATGGTTCTCTGCAAGCTAACACATAGATTCATCCCTCTTGGGGAGGAATGTTTATGAATTAAAAGGTACCATCAAGGTGCCATGCTCTGCCAATAGAGGCTTTTTGATTAAATTGCGGTTGCTGTTGTCAGTATGGCACAGTGCATGGGGCCAAGCACTCTTTTTAGTTAATGTAGTTTTTCACTTGTGCTTGGAAAAGAGGGCACAGACTTTTTCTTTTTTCCTCTTTTGAAGCGTCAAAGCTCCAGCCTTGGTTATTTTTATTTCCCTTTGTGCCTGACTTGGTTTTTGAAGACAGAGTAATCATGCAAGACAGTTCCTGAGCTGCATTAAACTCCTTTACTGCTTTCAGTCTTCTTCCAATATGCTGCAGCTTAAAAAACTGCCTGTATGTACCTTAACTGCTTCTGAGCAAGTCCTATACAGAGGAGGACATGAGCACCAAAGTAATTGAATGAATGCATCGTGGCTGCAAGGTCAGCTTTTTCTCTTCCTTGGTGCTTAACCGCCAATGCATACTGCACTAATAAGCCCATCTCCTGATACGGGAGAGGGTTACATAGGTTCTGTGTCTGTTAAAGAATATCAAGGTTTCGGTTTTAATGCAGAAACTTTTGGCACTGGAGACATCAGAGCCTTTGTATTTTCTGTTATATGAGACATTGGTATTAAAATCTGGAAGTCAGGAAGGGGAAACAGTCCCATGTAGTTGTGAGATTCATTATCACCGTGTTGAGTTCTGCCTATCACCAAATGGCATTTCACCATGACCTGTGCAGGACAGCCCGAATCCTGCTTCTTCTTTGCTGGTTTAGGAAATCCTGTTGCAACAGATCACTGTGGTTCCTTTGATAAAATCTGAGTTGAAGATTCAGTATGTGACAGACAGATACAAGGGGTCAGCACCTGCTCCGTGTCCCTAGAGCTAAAGTCTGGGGGACAAGCTGGAGAATATGCTGCCATGTAGATCTGGCATCACAGTCCCCACTGAAAAGAAGTCCTCAGTGAACACTGTGACATGTGCAATTGTGAGCAAGCTCTCCTGGATATTACTGAGAGTGCAGCATGGATCAGTTCAACATGTTTTACTTCGTTTTTTTAGAACAAGCATCTGAAAGGGGTTTGAGGAATGCTGAGAAGGAAATGGGAATGTTAGGGGCACTGACAGTTTGAGATGTGTTTTTGAGTGACTGCTGAAACCAAATCCATACGACAAAAGAATAGCAGTGTTTTACAGTCACAGGCTTTGTGAAGGCTGGAGTCTCAGAAACTTAGTGTTTGTCACCTGCAAGGTGTGGCTTAACTTTGAGATGGACATTTGAGGTTTAATGCATTTGAAGTATTAAAATTCTCTAAATTTTGCCAGCCCACATCCTACAGACAATACTGTGCTGCTGCCTTCCCAACACAGTAGGCATTGCAGGTCTTTTAGCCCAAGTCACCTTGATAATAAACCTTTTTGATCTGAAGACCTGCTGTCTCAAGGATATGAGCTGCCAGTCTGCATTTCTCTGTCCCCATCTCTAGATTACTATTGAACTTCTCACACAATATATGAATACTTTATCCAGTCATTTCAGAAATGACTAAGCCAGGTTGTTTTGCCTCCTCTCACAAAAAAAAAAAAAAAAAAAAAGTTTGTTTTTTTCTTTTTAAAAAAGAGCCCAGCCTCCTAGCCTGTGAAGAATGACAGGGTAATTTGTATCTGCCTCATCAGCTGAGAATTTTAAAGTGCAATTGCAGCTTGGGAAGGAATGAAGAGGAGCCAGCTTAGATGCTGCCGAAACAATAAATCTCTAACTGGATTTTTGGGCCACTGCTGGCTCATATCTCACTGCTGTGGAGTATAGTCGCTCAGCTCACAGCCCTCTTCACTAGACTAATTACTGCTTTATTTCTGATTGAGAACGTGAAGGGTTTTCTGAGCTGCAACTTCATGCCTGTAGTTAATTCCCCTTAACTATCGCAGCTATTTACATATAGACAGACCCCAAGATATTGCAACCACGCTGTAGCCAGCCACAGGGAGCGGAGGGGGTGGGGGTGTTTTCTGTAGTGGGCTGTTAGTTGTCACTGCAACATTTCTGTTTTTTCATCTGGTCTTCCCACCTAATAAAAACCGAAATGTACCTCCTGGGAGAATTTTCTTTGTAAGCAATGAATCATTTTCCTAGTATCAACTGAGTAGCGTTTTTTTGGGCACTTCTTTTTAATTTCCCTCTTCGGTATTCCCTTGAGACATGTCAGGAGTTGTTAAAGGTCCCTTCCAACCCAAACCATTCTGTGATTCTATTAATATGCTTTAAGTGCATGCTTGCATTCTTCTGTCTCCTGCAAAGCATTTGAGCTTCTGATAAAGTCCCATCAAACTCGGTACTGTCAACAGAATGTCATTGACAAAAGCACTGAAAACTGATTGCTTTTGTTTTATCTCCCCCTTTCTGCTTTAGGAGTGATGTAAGAGCAAGGACCTGTCGAAACATTACAGAGTAACCACACGTAATGTGCGAAATGGCATTATGTACACATGCAGGTTCTCAAACACAGGTGCACATGTAGCATGCATACTCCCCATTTGGAGTTGAGGTACTATGTGAGTAGTTAACATGGAATTTCCAAATAGTGCGTAGTGGTGAATACATAGTGGTCATTAAGTTACGAAGTTTGTCACTTCCATACATGCTTGTATCTGCAGGGCTCGTGGATACCTGTGGTGTACTGAGTGTGCAAAAGGTGAAAGGGTCAGTCTCTCAAATCAGGGAAGTGCCAGGCTGGCCACAAGTGATACCATAGAAAAGGCCTCCCTGGGTATATGTGAAGGTTTCCAGCACCCAGCCCTGGCAGTGCTTAGGTGGAAGGGTAATACCCTGTGCAGTAGTCTTCATAGTAACGCGGAATCCAGAGATCTGATTACTGGGTTTGGTGACCTCTGCAGATACTGGTCTGATAACTTCCATATGAACAAGTAGAAAACTGTTTCCGTGTTACAGTGGGAACAGCTGGCCATGTCCTCTATACATGTGCCTTAACAGCATAAGGTTCAGCCTACTGTGAGTCAGAAGTTGAAACAGATATGTTGAAATAAGTATGTTGTTCATAATCTCTGATGGTAGTAGAATTAAGCCAACTTGAAGAGCAGATCTGGAAATTACTAAACTGTCCACTATTTCTCAATGAAGCGATGTGATCTACTGTGGCCTCAGTTCAGGAAGCTGAACGTAGGTAGCATCTCAACTCTGCCAGTGTCCTATCCAAAACCTGCTAAACTTTCTGTACAACTGCAAGTCAGTTCTTGTGAAGTTTGCTCACAGAATTTCTTCCTTTTTTTTTTTTCTTTTTTTCTTTCTTTTTTTTTTTTTTCTTAATTACACCAATGTCATGCTGGTTTCATTTCAGACATTTTAGAGGCATCTCAGAGATATATTTGTTTTCATTTTGGTTAGTAGCCTTTCATGAAATATGGTTTGTGATGCTTTGTGGACGTAGCTGCACTGTGCTGCAAGAGGTTAGACTAGGGGAACAGGAAATTTCTTAATAGCTGCATGTGGGAAAAGATAGCTCTGTGGCTCTAGCAGTGCTTTTACTTCTGTCAAGACAGATGTCATCTCTCCTTGCAAAGTCCAATAGCCCTAAGTCTGTGGGCCCAGCACTGAAGTGCTTGCTGCCCTTTCCCTGTTGCAATTTGGAAGTCCTTTCTCAGCCCTGTAGTTCAGATGTCTTGTTGTTCAGGGGAGGTCATTAGGAGTCCCTTTTGTAAAAGTTTGTTATGCTGAAATCAGATACATTTTGAATTTGATACATTTGAAATGAAATCCCTTTCCACCAGCCATGTTTTTCCTGGTTGGGTAAATCGATGGATGGAGAAGGATTACGTTCTGGGAAGAAGGAGAGCTGGCATAAGCTTGATTTCTCCAGGGTTTGCCAGTGTGGTGTTTAGCAGACCTAGAAGAAAACGCGGGCATGAGCCTGTAGTACCTATTTCAAATTGGGTGGGAGAGTCAAGTTTGGAGTCCAGAGTCCATAGCTTACAAGCATCTACACTGAAATTAATGCTATAAAGTGTTAAAACAAGTGACAGAAAAATTAACCATTTTTTTTTTACCAAATGGTAAAAATATGAACATGCTCTAAACTCATCTTGAAATGACTTACCTTGGCTCATGCTGACTTAGGAGGAGATCTTGGCATATTTGGGCCATAGCCTCGTAGAGCAGGCTAAATGGAAACCAGCCTTTCCCCCACTCCATGATTCACTGCTTTCCTTCGGAAGGCATTTGTGGAGGAGGATGTCCACATCCTGGAAGTCACCTATGGCGGTGTGATATACCAGTCAGTGTGGAAACAAGTGCAGGAAACAAGAATATCAACTCATCTGTCCTAGTGTGAAATGCCACTCATCTTTCCATGCCAGAGACACGCTTAGGGCTGGACCCCACAGCTCCCTTCCCCATTCAATTAGCCCCAGGTCATGGCCCAGTTCATGCCCCACCAAACTTTTTGGCCCTGTCAAGACACCTGCTGGACTCCAGCATAGTCTTCAGGGCAGACCAGCAAGGGCTGGTCTTGACAGTATGTGTTATGGTTTTACCCCATTGCTATGTAATGAAGAGTTAGAGCGAGCTACTGAGCACTGTGATAGCAGTACAACGCGCCTTTCTCTTGGTGTAGAAACACCCCTGTCGCTGCGGGTTGCAGTGCTGCTCTGGCTGGTGAGTTTTGCCTTGTGATTTCTCCCACACACCTTTATGTGCTTAATAAAATAAGAAAAAAAAATCTATCGCAATGCAAAGATACAGAGTTTTTAATCAGACAACTCTGCTGGCAGGAGCTATGCGACGCCCGCATTTTGGCAGGGAAAGAATAAGAAGTATTAATTTTAATGTAAGCATCAGTGCAGGAAGTGAGAAGGTAATTGGCCATTAATGTTGTTTGCCTGTATGCAAAATAAATTATTTGTTGCCCAAAGGGCTTGTAACAAGGAAATAGATTTCTGCTAATGATTTGCTAAAAAATGCTTGTCTGTGTGAAGAGGTAATACTTCCACATGCATTGCAGTCTGTCTTTGGAGGCAAGAAGAGATGACGGAAGGCAAACAGTGACCTGTTTTGTCAGGATCACCGCAGTTAATACAAGTGTTTCTCCCAGGACTTGCAAAGCTGAGGTCCACAGGACCTTGCTCCGAGGCATTAGGAGATGAGGCATTTCAAGCAGCAGAAGCAGCGATGGGAATTCCAGCGGTGCCTTACCAGGCCGAGTCTCTAGCTCCCTTAGGCGCTTTGACAGGTCCCACTGGACACTTGCCTGGGCTTTTATGGCTAAACACTTTCAGAATGCACTTCCCCCCCCACACCCCCAGATGCAAAACCACTGATATCAGCGGAGCCTCTCACATCCGCACGCTTTGGAGCACGCTTTTTCTCGGCTGGCTAAACCAGGAGAGTCTCTGACCGCTGTGCACGCCCGCAGCAACGAGCTCTTTATGTCATTACCAGATCAGTCCTATCCAAGCAGTGCAGCTTGGTCATTGCTGACAACTCTTCCTGTAAGGGGGCCTTACAGCTGGGGGCTTTTTTTTAAGCTTTGGAAACTGATACTAATTTTTCAAAGGTATATGTTCCTTTAAATCAGTAGATTTTGGCAATAGGGTTTTTTTATTATTTTATTTTCCTCTTCTCCCTCCACATGTTACAAACCAGCGTTTCGGGGAGGTGTCCCTGTTTTTCCATTCATCTGTGAGACAGCTCTCTTTCTGAGTCTCTGTAAAAGTGAATCAATGTCTTGTCCATACAGTAAGTCTGCTTGTATGCATAATGAAAAGTTGAGCTGGATTGCTGTTCTGTACAATTAGTGTTTCCACTGTCATACCGCAAACAGCACATATTGCACCCCTGTGCCACTGTAATCTGCATCACTGTTGTACTCAAGTCAACGAATAAAGTTTGGAGCTTTATTCTTAATTGCTGGATTCATGTTGCCTCATTTATCTGGGGTTGATTTTTTTTTCATTTTGCAGAGTTATATCGAAGTCCTCTTACAAAACAGGATGTGCTCTCAAAAAAGAGAGGGAGGTGAGATATGAACGAGCAGAGCGAGACAGATGAACAGTTACACGGCTTCAGTGTATGGCAGAAGGTTTGAAAATGAACATGAGGCTTCCTGTAACTAACCCCTAGAAATAGATATTCGTACAAACCACATAGGAGTGTTAATTTTGTGTGGTTAATGTGTGGTTTAAAAGAACCCAAGATATTGGTGAGGTCGGCTAGGTCATGCTGTTGGTGGGTTCACAGGCTAAATGATTTCCTTTCTTTATCTGTACAAGTTCAGGTAAAATTTTAGTACCTGACTGGAAAAGATGTTTACATGTCTTAGTACTTAAAATTAGGTGTTGGCTTAATTACACAGAGTTTAAACTTGCCCAGCGTCAGTCTGGGTATAGTAAGTAGGGGAGGATGCCATTCAAAGAGATAGGGCTATAAAACACCTATGAATGTGCTGAACGCCCAGGTCTCCAGCAGACCATAATAGCAGCAGTATTAAGCACACTGCACCTCAGAGGAAGCCTCAGCAATCCCTGTCAGTACTTCAGAAGAAAGACATGTCAAGGGACTTCACTCGTTATTGCATGTAGATATCCCCTGGAAAAGAAACCACTCATACAGCTCTCTAGAGGACCTGCCAAACATCATCACTGAATTAATTTGAGCCTCCTGCAGTTATGGGACCTGGAGCAACCAGAGCTGGAGCCTCATTAAGATTGGCCTCTGGGCTTGTTTGCTGAGGGGGAGGCGGGGTATGGTGGTGTTACTATTTGAAGTGAAGCCACTTGGGGATCAATCCTAAAAAAACCCTCAAAGCGGGTGGGAAAGAATCTTGCTTCAGGCCATTGATCATCTGAGCTGTAGCCCTCTGTTCAGGGGCAGGCACAATGCAGCACACATCCTGCACGGCGTCCTTGAGCCTACAGAAAACCCCGGCAGCATCAAAGTCTGTGCCCTACAGAACACGTTCTCCATCTTCTCTTCTACCCCTCAGCCCTCTCAGACTCATTCCTGCCCTTGCCCTGCCTTGATGCTCTACACAGGTTCCCTCTCACAGCAAAGGTAGAGGTTTCCCTGGGGTTTTACTTCAATGTGCTGAATATATTTGAGGACTGAGTCTCGGATGAGGTGGGGGCTCAGGTTCCTGCTTGGAGAGCAAGAGGTGGGGAATTCAACACCAGTGTAAAGTTGGCCTTTAGCAATCCACCCCATTCACATCCCAAGATATGCCTAGATTTTTGTTGTGTTGTATGTGTGCTGGAACTTGTACAAGAGAAATTGCTGTGGACAAATCCAGCAAAGCGACCTGGTGGCAGTTAGATGCTTCCTTTCTTTGGATGGCTTACCCCAGAGATTGGATTTCTGCTGTAGGTGGGACAAAAATCAAAGCAAAATCAGAAAATCAGATTAATTTATTGCAACTGCTGGAAATATGAGTTGATGAAGGGCAGAAGCACCGCTTCAGTGGAGTATTTAAACACAGGTTTTTGCTGTCTGTATTACTGCAGCACGTAGCTGGAAGAGACCTAATCCTGAACCAGATGATTTGCAGGTACAAGGTGGAGATGACCATTGCTTTGAACGTTTAATGAGCAAATTTTCAACAGGCATGTAGGTCCATGGACTTCAGCAGATTGGCACATGTGTTCCAGTATCCCTCATTTCTCTGTTTCCTCCATGTTTAGAGACGTTTCCTGCCCAGCCACTTCACAGCCCTCAGAGCGGTCAGACCTGGTATGAATGAGGCCATAACAACTCCTTCTCTCTGCTCTTCTTTTTAGCACCGGCACTGAGAAACTTGTGAGCAAACCTGGGCTGATAGCACACGGTGCTGTGCAGGTTACTGGTGGGTAGTGCTGGGCAAACATGAGTCAAGAGAAGAGTTAGGAAGACACAGGGATGTTTTTAAACGTCTGCCCTTTCATCTGAAAGGCAAACATAGAGTCTAAGAGAGACCTCTTCATAGAGTCTAAGTGAGACCTTTCTTCAAAAAAGTTCTGCACTGCTTATTTCCCCTTCCCCTGGACAACCAGACGCCAGGGAGATGTTTCCTCACTCTCTACGGGGCAGGACCCCAGTCACCACCCGCCAGCCTGCAGCCCCAAGCACTTCCATGTTAGGTGCTCCCTGGGCACCTCCTGCTAGCCTCCCTGGACATCTCCACACAGTCAGGGAGCGAGGAAGATCAGCGCATGGGGTATCTGCTTGAAAACCCACTAGTGTAGGTCTATGATTTGGCCTTGGAAATTTTCTTGAAAGTTTCCTAGCCATAGAAAGCGAGGAAAAAACCCAACCCAAAGGCTCTCTTTTGAATTATCGGTTGAAAATCCACTGCCTGAGTCTCAGCTCAGCAACAGTTACTGTGTAGGGCCAGCCTAGGACCTGTCCTGCCACCCCAAGCTCTGGAGGTCCTAAGCAGCCATCCCCCAGCCGAGGATCTCTGACCCAGCAGTGTAATGGAGCAGTTGCTTCGTTGCAGCCTTCCCCAGCCCGGAGCAGTTGGATGCGCGTCTATGCATAGAGCAAATTCACAAGGGTCTGTTCCAGTCATCAGCCCCACGGTGTGACAGCGCCAGCCAGTCTAAGTGCATTTTTAATTTCCCTCCAGTTAAATGTACAAGCCTAGTGAAAATCCAAGGTTTTTTTGGTTTTATTTTTAATCGTTAGACCATTTTGCCCTGCTCCCCTCCTCCTCACGAATAATGTGAGGTTTATGACCCCTGAGTAATGACTGTGGAATGCACTGCATCCTACAGCCATCCCAAGGCATCTGGCAATGGGAATCTTCACAGCATGTCAAAAATACACAGATAATACCACTGTAAATAGCTTAGATCAAAACAAGTCAAATGTCAATGCTAATTTGCTGTCAAGTATATAGCTCGAGACCACTTCCTCCTGCAAAAAGAGAATCCCAGTTCCCAAGTGTGACTTGCTCCCCACCAAAAGCAGCTTGTTCTCCACCAAAAATCTCCCCAAACTCTGAATGAACAAGAGTGGGGTTTTTTTTCCCCCTTGCTGTTTTATTTATCTGTAGCTTTTGTGCCTGTCTGCTGCTGAGTCTGAGGCTGGGAAATGCAACTTCAGTTTTGCCTGCCATTTTTCTATTGTAAAAAAAAAGGACTCTTGGGAGAGATACTTACTGTTTTCTATGGCTCAGTCAGAGGGCGAGAGAGAAAAGTTGTTCCAGGATTTCCCATTACAAAGCATTTTTTCACATAGGCTCACTTTTATTTTTTAAGGACTGGGAGATTAAAGAGCCGGCAGGACTGGAGCAGGAAGTTTGCTGTACGTCCAAAGGTCAGGTGGGTCTCAGACAGCCACTGTTTCCAGCTCTCTTTTATATACACACTGCAGATTAAAATGTACATCCCGGACTGGATGTAGTCATGGTATGATGGGGGCCCAGCGGTTGGGGGGGGGGGGAGGAAGAAAGGGGGAGCAGGAAAATGACACAGCACAGTCTCTCCTCAGGCTGGGATTTCAGAAGACAAAGCACTGGGTGTCTGTTCAGTGAGCTTAAGGTATTCCCACGCCCCCACAGCTTTTTCCTGCCATCGGATATGTCAGCATGACTGCTTGTGGCGTTGCTCTCAGTGACATTCGGGAACTGATCCTGCTTAAAAAAAGCATCTTTTACTTTTTATTTCGTCGCATAGAGTTGGGTCTGTTGGTTGTTGGGTTTTTTTCCTTTTCAAATGGAGTCAGCTCCCTGCTTTGCTTTAAGCAGTGGCCTCACAAAGCAGTTGTGCTGGCATGAAAAATGGGGTGGGCACAAGTGGACAACAGGGTCTAAAGAAAGAGTTAGAGCAGAACACATCAGACTGCTAGGGATATTGCACACCTTGTGTCATGAAATCACTGTCTCAAGGCCATGGCAGAGAGGGCAGGTGCTGGCACTACCTTACTTCCTTCAATTCCAGCCATACCGTCGCATCTTCTATGGCTAAGTAGTCAGTCAAGAAGGGTATAATCGTTTCCAAGAACTTGAAGGTTCACACTGCTGGAGTCGGATGCTTTTGCAAAGTCAGGAGTGTTTCAGCTGTCACCCCAGAATGAAAGAGGGAAGACAAGGAGGTGGACTAAAACCCACCTTCATTGTGTATCCTCTGGAGGAGATGGCTGTTCTGCTGGAAGAGTAAGCCAGGTGCAGACTGGCCCTGCCTGGAGAGCCACCATACTGGCATGTTATCCTGTGTCACGACTGTTCCACTCACTCCAGGACTGTGCCCAGGTGCAAGGGGATGAAACATGGTATTTCATCCGATGCGGGTTTTTTTCCCCTTTAGGTATTCCTCATTGTCTTGTGTCTAGACAGCAGGTCAGGAGATGCAAGTTCAATGATTTCACCTTTCTGAACTTGGGCGAGTCACTGAAATTCTCTAGGCTTCAGGTTTCCCTCATACCCTTTGTGGTCTGTTTTTGCGAGAGATTGCCAACATGTCCCATGGATCAATCCAGTCTGCAAGGCAGGTTAAGCCCCATTAAGGCTTTTAATTGAACAATGCATCAGTGAGTGTGGGCAGAACCTTTTGCCTGCTTCTGCCACCTGCCTTGATAGACTGGTCAAGGAGGCACAATGCAGGCAGGGTCTGTGGGCCAGAGGGCTGAGGCTCACGCTGGACAGTTAACTGTAAAGAGCTCTGAAGATTTTGCATTGTCCTTGCATTATTGTCTCTGCAAGGAGTTCTGCTAAGCTAGAGACTCTCCATCCCTGCTTAGGCTGCAGGAGCGATGTCCTGAAGAAGGGCATTAGGGTGGTGGGTTGAGCCCTGGGAGACGTACAGCCTGTGCTAGGTGAGCCTTCAGGGCAGAAGGTGGGAGAGAGCCTCTGCCAGGCACGCTTGCCTTAGTAGATATTATAATATCTTTGCTAAAAACTGTGGCAATATTGTTTGGACATAAGTCTGGAGAAGATGGTCTCTACAGAGTAAAGCCTTTCTTAGTGAAATTTCCAATCTTCATAGCTGGCAACAGTATGGCCAGCTGGGGCCAAGGGGCTGGATGTAAATTAGTAGAGCGTCCCTGGGCAACCCAATGAAGAAACATCAAAAAGCAAGTCAGGCGTGGCAGGAGCTGGAGGCTGACTGCTGCTGGGGATCTCCACACTTGGGAGTAGATCCATTTTCTGTTTCCCATTATTTGGGCTATCCCAGCTCCCACAGCGCCATGTATTGGAGAGAAGAGTTGATGGCAGAACCAACCCGTCTTCAGGACTAGCTCAGAAGGGCTGCCCGAAGGAAACAGTGCTCCCCCTTGGCTGATTCTTCCGGATTTAGGCTAGATATTGCAGAGAAAACAAAATGCAGCTGAGACCATTCAAGGAATTCATTGACAAATGTTTTAAGGTCTTTACGTGAATGTGTTTGCTGTGAAACGGGAGACAAGCTAATAATCGAAACAGGTTTTACAACGAATGAACTGCTGCTGAGAAATGGAAATGCCTACTTTACAGCCTTGATACTATGCTGGATGTTAAATGACTGCCAGGAGCAAACTGTGGTGTCTCAGTTGGCTCTTACCCTAATTATCGTTTACAGAGAAGCCCCAGCTAGATGGATGAGGACTGTAATATGAAGGACTTAAGTAAGATTTATTGATGTGACTACATGAATAATTCCCCTCGCAATGATGCATTTAAGAGCACAGATATTGTGGGAGGAGGAAAGCCAGTGTTTGATATTTTCAAACATTTGAAAGGGTGTGGTTTATTTTTATGGTTTTGGCTTTTGCTGTTCCCTCTACCTACCCCCCTTCCGGGGGGGGGGGGGGGGGGGAAGAAAAAAAAAATAATTAATCCTCTTACTGGCCAGGTTTGTGAAACAATAGTAGGTAATTGAAAATAAACTTCTGCTGAGGCCAATAAATATTGGATCTACTAAATGGACTGCCATGGTGCTTAAGCAACCCTGAGCACACCAGCTTCAATGCTCCAACGTTGCTCCAAACTCTTGGCACTCAAGGTTTGGTTTTTTTCCATAACTAACTAATTGTTCAGCTTCCTGAAAAGTATGTTTGTGCTTTTTCTCCCTCAGGAGCGGTCCCAGCAGAGGACCCTCTGGAGAATTTTCCTGCGTTCTGCCAGTTCTGGCTACAATGGAGTTACCACCAGGGCAGGCAGATCACCCATCTGATCGGGGGGGAAAGCTAGCTGAAAAACTGACCCTGGGAGGAAAAAGCGAGAAGCTTTTAGTCGTGTCAGCAAACCCGTCAGCCACGACATGTAGCCAGCCTGCCGCCAGGGCTGACATAAGGGAAGGGGTGAGGGAAGGCATTACCATTCGGTGGCAACATGTTTTTAAATAACTTGCAAACACCTCGAGCAGTGCAAGTCTGTAAACATGTAAGCTGGTCACAGCTGTTGCTGTCCTGCCGGGCAGCCCTGGCCATTCCCAGTCCCGCTGAGGCTGGGGAGACCCTACGGAGGCGGTAGTGGATGAGTACCCTGAGCTACCACAGCTGCAGGCACTGTAAGGGCTCTGCCGGGTGCCCCATCCCCATGGTGACCACACCACTGAGCCACCCGAGTCTGCAAAGGAAATTGTAAACCATTCATTGAAGACTGGAGTCAGGAATGAGCCTTCAGGAAAACGTGTCCCCAGAGATGATCCCAAAGGATCTCTGCCAGTTGCTGGTGCCCCTGGTCTGCTTTCGCCACTGGAGCCACCTCCCTTAATGAGGGACATTCCTGCGATTCTCCATTCTCTGCAGACCCTGATCCCCTTACCTCGTCTTTCTTTCCTCAATCAAACTGTCAGTACAGAAAAACATGCCCATTACCGTGCTTGATCTTTTTGCCTGGCAGACTCCTAGCAGTCTGTGTCTGCTCCCACAGGTTTGGCCTTGCCCCACCACTGTTCCACCAAAGCAGAATTTAACCCCTCCACAGGTCCCAGAATTTGACGTACTCTTCTCCTCAAGGAGACACCCAGGAAAGTTCACCCAAAATTAACTAAACTAAATTTATTAATCACTGCCTGCCCTGGGTGTTTTCAGCCTGAATTAAAATGCCTTTAGTTAGATGAGCTCACTGTGGAATAAAGTAAACCAAAACAAACTAAAGACACTTAAAACCTGAAGGTTTGGTAAGATCTTCTGCAGGTCTCCTGGGAGGTACTGAAGCTGTTACTGCTCACCAGCTCACCACCACTCCTCTCCATGGGTCAGTCACCTCCTTACGTTGCAGCGCTGAAGCAACGGAAGGTGCAAGCTCTGTGTGCAGACATGGGCAGGTTATTTCAAGGAACCATCCTTGGTGGTTGAACTGCAGTAGCTTTGTGCTAAGAACCAAGTGTCACAACAACAATACTACCGCTGCCACTGTTGGTGGGTGGCCAGTGAGAAGCCAGGAGGAGGCAAAACACACTGAACAGGCTCCTGGATGAGATCTCTTGATACAGCTTCAGTACTGACAACACCCATCAGTAGAAACCTCTTCCTGTAGCAGGAACCCACACATTACCTTACTGTGTCTGTCTGTGGGGAGGGCCAGAAAGTTGTGGTCCAAGATGGACCATGTGCACTTGCACAGTCACCTCCCACCCCACATTGTCTGCTGTGGCTGCAGGTCTGCTCCCTGGGGATGGGCAGATGACAACGTGAATGTACAGGGGCCTCAGGCGTTGCAGGACACTCTTTGCTCCTGCCACTGGCGCACGAGGTGACGCACTTAGCCGGTGGCAACCCTCGTGGCCTGTGCCCCTGGGCGACTCTCCCAGTTGCTCCCCCCTCTTCCAAAAACCCCATTTCTGGGCACCTGGCCTGCAGTGTGAAACAGCCTTTGTGTGATATTTTGTCAGCTACAAATAATTGAGAGAGGCCTACATAAAGTCCTAATTGTGTCACTGAACAGGCTCTTCAGTCATCCATCTTCCTATTAAACTTGTGAATTTCAGCTACTCAGCCCTGTTGGAGTTATTTTCCCCTTCCCCTCCTTCTTCTTTTAAGCTTCTATTTATATTCTCTCAGTTGTCTCTGCCAGAAGATCTCATGTGGATACATTAGGCCTTTTCAAAAGGAAAGTTGGATTACAGCGATTTTTCTCCCCGTAGGACACAACAGCTTCATCATTCATAACAGAGCAATACACTATAACTTCATTATAGATGGCATGAAGCTGGCCTATTTAAACAGAATACTTAATGATAGTCAGGAAGGCAGGAGAAATTCAGCTCCACTGCTCTACGTGGGAAAAGGAAAACTGGTTTTGGTATTTACTGAGGTGGATTTCTTGACTCTTAATTAAATCTCTTTTCACAGGAACAAAAAAAAAAAAAAAAAAAAAGTGGAAGGCTCAACTGCCATGGGAGAGATCTGTTACCTGGTAGTTACTTCCACTTTGTCAGGTGGTTGGACATACCCTAACATCTAATATTAATAGCAGATATGGGGGCTGGGAAGGAAACTTGGGCTTCTCTGCCATACTTAGCCTCCACTGAAAGAAACTGCAGTTTGCTGGTGCTCTCCTGGATGGGCCACAGGTTCTCGTTCTTTTTGCTTTCTCACTTCAGCAGCGCTGACCTCAGAAGTGTGCTCTGCTTATTGACTGAGGCTGAGTAGAAGTGGTTTAGGACTAAAGAAAAGCTGCAGGCTGGAAAAACACCCTCCTTTTTGGGAAAATGCCAGAATAAACACCTTCTGTGAGCTCACAGTTGACATCAGGCCACAGTTTGTGGTGAAGATGGGGGAGGCTTAAAAAAATCCCAGTGAAAATGTAGTAAGATATAAAAATTAACATTTTCCCATATGTTGATAAAATTATTTTTTCTTCTCACCTGGTTAAGTTTTAGTGGTGTTGAAAGTTGCCAAGAGTTCAGCTCTGTCGACTGAGTCCTCCATTGACAGTTTGATAGTCCATACAGAGGGGTTTGTGCCAACTTGGGAGAGATTTTGCTCAATATTGGTTTACTGGTAAAATCCATGTGAAGTTTCTAATATTTCTTAGCTGAAAGCCATGATTTCCTATCCCATCCCCTCAAAAACTAGGACCACGACTAATTATGTATCAGAAATCTGTATCAGAAGCCTTTAGGAAGCCAGCAGCCATGTGCTGTGGTGCCTGTGGGTGTTACATGCTGGAATACAGGGCACTGGTACCCGATGGAGTCTGCTGGTGTGAGCATCCCCATGTGGAGTTTGGAGGGGAGGGGAACAAAGAATGCTTTTTACTTCTTTAACTGGTATTGAACACTGTCAAAGAAAAGGTGAGGGTCCTCTCTGGAGGGGAAAAAGGGTCTAGAATGAAATATAAAGAAGAAATGGCTCCAGGAACAACAACTGCCCTAGCTGTTGAGCACACTTTCTGGTCAGCATGTCTCCTATATTGGCTAGAAGAAGGTATTCTATCTTATTGGCTAGAAGAAGGTATTCTATCTGTCAGGGGAAAGAAAACTATTCATGCTATTAGAGCTCCTCTGATTTGGTCTACAAGCAGTTTGGACTCAACAACTGAAAAGGAAATGTCAAAGAATGGGAAGCCAAGAGAAGCTCATCAAAAAGACATCTGATCCTGCTGTCCTTAATGGGAAATCCCCCCTCCCTCCAGCCACCCTCTTTTTCCCAGCCATGCTCTTTTGAAACAGTTAATGTCAGAGAGAATCCAAAACATTGCTGGAATGTATCACGATGAAGCTTTTGTATAGCTGAGCAGCTAAACAGCTCTGGTTTTGTTTGTGTTAGGGCTGATTGTCTTGCCTTTCATGGGTGAAAGTCAGAAATGGCTGGACAGAAGTCAGTGGAGCAACACCAGTGTAAGACCAGTTTAAGCTGGGGGAGAATTTGGTCATCTCTTTTATGGCCAGAATCATGAAGCACTTCACAGAGAAGTGAGAAGACCTCAGAAGGGACACCCATAGACAGCATACATGCATATCTTCTGAGATGACGGGTTCATGGCCCGTTCTCCCACAGAGTATTCACTCCTCTTCCAGTAAGTAGCTTTGCTGGCAACAACCATGCTGTCCCAGTGACCCATCTGCCTCTCTGTTTCTTCTGGCCCTTTCTTCACTGACTAAGCCCTGGCAGGCTCCCAGTGCCTTTCTGGAACCCAGGAACTAGTCTGGTGTGCTATAAAGCACCCATAAAGGTTATTTATTGGGAAAAATGTTTCAGTGTTGCTTGTGCTCTTGAGGCGGTAGCCCAGGTTCCTTATCTGCAGAAAGCCGCGTGGCAATGTCATTTATCACAGCTCCTCTGACAAAGCCATGTTCCTGAGAGGCCAAGAGTTTCAGCATGGGATGTAAAGTCTTTGACCATATGACTCAGGACAGTTAGCAGACCCCAGCTGCATCCCCTTGGAGGATAAGCAAAGGGCTCCGTTCAATTTCCCAACAGCAACCATTCCCTTCACCCCCACCCCCACCCCCCAAATCAGAAAATCTGGAAGACAGGGAGGGTTCAGCAGATCAGGGGTCAAAGACACTGGTGGGAGCTCCACATATATATATATATATATATATATATATATGCTGAACTCCTGCCAGTGCCTGCTCTGTACTCCTGGATAGAGGGAAGATCAGGGAGGACTTTCAAGAAGACAGCTGAGCTCGTGGCGGATGCCTTTTATCTACATGTGGTCCCACCTGCTTGTGTGGGTGTGCTTAGGTGGTCTTCTCCTTCCAGCTGCAGGTGCCTCCCACTTGCCTGCTATTGTCCCTGTCTTGCCTGACTCTACTGCGGTCCAACTCGGGCCCCTCAGCTGGGGGAAGAATCTGCCATTTTCATTTTCCACCATTTCAGCAGGGGCGTTGGTCCATTAACTGTGAAAATTATATTAGGAAGAGAAAGATCATTTGGCCAGAAGCAGGGGGAGGAGAGAGAAAGAGACTTCTGCCTTCCAGAGATGTCAGTGATGTTTTGATGGCTTAGCTGTCCCTAGGTCCACAGGCTTCATTGCTGTTCAGAGGGATCCACATGCGGACAAAAGGAATTCTCCCCCCTTAGATTACGGCAGCATTGCAGCCAGGGATGCCAAAGTGAAGAAGCCTTTGGCTTCCTTGTTTCTTGGCATTTCACAGGACACAGCTCAGCTTCAATCTTTGCTCAGATCTGTCTCAAAACCCACCTCTGTTCAGACCTCTCATGTCAACTGCTCTGAAATAGTTCTATGCCTGCTTGACCACCACTGTCCACAAGAGATGTTACACCCTTATCTAAACAGGTGCCTGAGGTGAAGTTTGAAAGAAAAGAGGACACAGGTGTGCCACCATTGATCCGAGCACATCTCACTGCTAACCCTAGTCTGCCAAGCCATCTTCTTTCTCCATCTTTCTCCAGGTGCTTGCACACATGGAGTGTTTGACACGGCTCCCAGTCTTTCGGGAGCTTACAAGACCAAGTGAATTTTACCTCTGACTGAGCCTGGTCTTGCTGAGTAGACTCCTGAACTAGATTTTCACAGCCTTGGGAAAGAGAGAAGGTAAAGCTCTGTGAAACGACAGATACCCTTCATGTGTGGAGGAAATTTCTACCTTTTATTCTGCCAGCTGGAATATTTTCCCTGAAGAATGGCAGAAGCTAGACCACTATGGACTTCTGCAACTGGGGGGAACAACATCTGGGAGAAAATACCCCGGGGAGCAGCCCTGCACAGTCTGAGTCAGATGTGATTCTTCCTGAGAATTTCCATCGAGCATAACTTCCCTGAAGTCGGTGGAGGGCACCTGCACTCAAGCTCTGATGGTAGGATTCCCTCCGACTTTCACAACGGAGAGGTCAGTAACTTTCACCAGACTTCGACTCATGATTAGACCAAGGACAGAGCAAGTCAAATGCATCCAGAGAGAAGAAAGTAATAGCAAACATTTAGACAAGCGTTAGACATTAAAGACTTTGCTGATGCAAGAGGTAAGTGTAACAGCAATAATAATGCTAATGAAGCAATGTACACCTGCTTAGTCAATGTTTGGGAAAAAAAAGAAAAGCATTTACCATCACCAGTGGGTAAAAGAGAGGATCATGCTTCTGAACAAGGTATGTAGCAAATAATTCTAACTGTTTATATAGTTTGTTTAGGCTTCTAAATTTATACTTGACTCCTTCTCTGTTTCATGGGAAACAAGAGTGCTAAAATGACAGTACGTAAGGCCAGAAAAGCAGAATCGTATTGACTGAAATCCATAGCATGGTACTTGAGATCTTTAGCCAAAGGTGATATCTCACTAGTGGTCAGACTGTTTATTAATACAGCATGAATATGCAGGGGGAAAAACATGACATGTAATCTATAGTGTGATCCTCTGCACTGAAGGATAGGATGTCAGCCACGTATAAAAAGAGAAGATTTGAACAGGATGAGCTTGGCCCTCAGAGCTTGTCACACCTGAATCATCACTAATAATAATCATCACTAATAATAAGCAGGAAAAAGGCAAGAAATACATGGGTACACAGGTAGAGGGTTGGAGTTTTATTGGCTTCAAGAAGCTCCACCAGGAAAACCAGTACATAAGTGTTTGTTCTAGCCAAGCACAGTGGTAAACATCTAGACTTCAGCACCAAAGCTGGGAATATTAATTCCTCACAGTAACAGAGTCTGAGTATTTCCCAGTTTTATTAAACTGCAGAACACAACAGCCTGTTCAAAAAAAGAATATCCCAAAGTATTTTAGATACTTCCTACCACAAGAGGAAGGGGAAAAACAGGAGGAACTTGTATTCCACTGGCATTAGTATTTGTCCCATTATCACTTCCCAGCAATTGCCATGGGCTTAACCAGCAGCCCTGGGATTCCAGAGCATCCTTATCATGGCTGGGAAGGGGAAGGAAAGGGACAAGCAGGGGATGTAAAGGCTCTGTGGCCTGAAGACAGGAATCACAGGTATCTGACCTCCTGATCTTTCAAATAATCTTTAATTAGTTTAACTGGTATTATCCTTAATTAATCTTGCTGAGTTCAGAACAACTACTCACCTGCTTCGAGATACAGGCATGCTTCTAAAGTTTGCAAGATCAGGGACTTGCCCTGCTAGATTTTGAAAGCTAGAGCCAAGAAGTAGCTGGAAAGAGCTGTAACAGAGGTATTGCTACATGACAGATGTATTTTTTTTACCCTGTTTTTTCTCCAGTCATTCAAGACTGCGATCTGCATGCTGGATCTGATGGCTTGCCTGTCTTCTTGCATGGTAGTTACTCACTGGCAATGGACAAGACATGCTCCAGCCTCAGCTTCCTTGAGCAGCGATACCCCTTCATCAAAACTTGTTCTCATATGGCAAGTTTCTGTGCGGCAAAAGCCACTTCCCGGCTCCACCAGCCACACAGATCCTCTGTCACCCTGCCAAGCACCACCTGGGAGTGGGGGGACAGAAGGGGCACGCAGGGACCCACCCGATGGCTGGCAGGACAGAGCCCTTCCAGCCTGGCCGCTCACCTCCCCTGTGAGCCAGAAGAGCCTGCTTACAGCTGGTTTTGGAAAATGTAAGGAGGGCCATGTGATGGAGGCTTGGGTTTTTTTCTATATACGCGTTTCCCAAGGCTGCCTTGGACCACAAATGTCAGTGGTCTGTGGGCTGACAGGTCCAAAATTGGGAAGCATGGATTCTGTGAGCATCTCCTTGGCTTTGTCTTACTGTCCTTTCCTCGCTGACACCATGACCCTGCTATTGCACAGAAACAGTGATGCTCCCCCTGCCATCTTACTCAGGTGGATATGTGGAAAGTACCATGTGTGAGTACTCCAGGCTCTTCAGATGCGAGTTGCTGGCCAAGAGCTCAGCCTGCAGAGCCGAGTCGAGGTGCAAGGGGGCTGTGTGGTTTGCAGAGCTCAGCAAGAAAAGGTTTGTTTGCATGGCAGGCCACACCACCATCTTTCTGTCCACGCTTCAAACCCTGAGCCAGGCGCAAACTTTATTTTGCCCGGACCCCAAAGCCTGCAAGTTCCTTGAGAGTCAAAGCAGTGGGATAAGGATTAACCTCAGAACAATGTGAGCTTGGTGTGACCCTGGCATGGAGTTCATCCTTCCCTGGAAGGAGGACTAGGTGCTCACACAGGAAGCCAGTGGATGTGGCTCTGGTGAATGATGCAGAGCTGGCTCCTGGTTCCTTGTCTTTCAGCTCTCCAGGAGGGCAGTTGATTTTCTAGGTAATGGTTCTATCTCTGCCCACAGGAAGGTGGTCAGAGCAGATGCCTAGCCTCTCCTCTTGCCTGGAAGGCCTTGGAAAAGGCAGGTATGGCTCCCGTGGCTCCACACTGACAGCTTAACCTTAATTCTGAAGAGAAAACTTCCTCTATAATCCTTGTGGACCTTGTCTATTGTAACTGCCGATGTTTTCATTATCGATATTAAATTCCTGCAGTGCCTCCCAGATACTGCCCTCGGATCACATTGTCACCAGTGCCTTACAGTGAGGTCAGACTGGATGGGCATTTCTCCATCCTCTGTCCACTTTGGGCACGCCAGCTTGGTCCGCGGTGGTGCAAGCCGGGCACCGGAGCTGCTGGAGCCCAAGGAGAGGAACATCTTGCTGTGAGGTGTGCTCTATCCAGGGGCAGGTCCTACCAGGAAGCCTTAGTGGAACCGCTGGCAAGGGAGAGCACCAGCTCAGCGTGGGGCTCGGGGCCATGGCCGGCAGCAGCCCCGGGAAGGTGGCAGGGGACCCCAACGTTGCAGCCGGGCAGCCCAGAGCAGGGCAGAAGGGGGCTCACCGGCGGGCTCCCGCCTGTGCGCTGAGCACCGGGAGCCAGCGGGACCACACACGGCCGTCCCGGGATAACCGAGACCTTTCCCTGAAGGCGGCGGCCAAAGCGCCCCCGCAGCCGGCGAAGCCCCGCACCGCCCGGAGCGCAGGAGGCGGGCGGCGCTCCCCCGCCCCGGGCACAGCGCTGCGAGCAGCGAGGGGCGCAGGAGCCCCCCGGGCGCCCGCCCAGCACCCTGCGCCCCCCCCGCCCCCAGCCCGAACCCCGCTCCCCGCCCGGGCACCGCCAGCCGGGGGGATCCACCCGGCGGGGAGGGGCCGCGCCGCGCCGTGCGGGACAAGCCGCAGGGCCGCTCCCCGCTCCCCGTCCCGCGATCCCAGACGCCCACCCCGGGACCCAGGTCCCCAGGTCCCCGGTCCCCATCCCGGAGCCCCGATCCCGGCCAGCTCCGCGGCTCCGGGGCGGGGCGGGCGGGGCGGGGCGGCCCGGGCCGGCCGGGGGATCCGGCGCCGCCGGAATAAGAGGCTACGGGAGCGCGGCGGCGGAGCGCAGCGCAGCCGGGCAGCGCCGTGTCCCACAGCCCCCATGGATAAATACAAAGGTGAGGTGGGGCGTCACGCGTGCCCCGCACCGGGAGCGCTGCCGTGCCCGCCGCGGGGTTCGGGGAGCCGCGATGGCGGGGACGGGGCGCTGCGGGGTGGCGGACCCGCTGGCGCGGGGCGCGGCGGTTTGCTGTCCCCACGCGTGGGAGAGCGCGGGGGCGGTGTGTTGCGGCGGGTGGGGGGGGGCAGCTCCGGAGGCGGTGTTTCCCGAAAGGGGGACCAGGGGTCAGCTGCGGGGGAGGGGGTCCCCGTGAGGGGGACCCCAGCTCGGTGCCGGGGGGGGGATTGTCCCGCGAGTGGGACCGGGCGGTCGGAGCGGGGGTCTAGCTCCGCGGAGGGGGCGGCCAGCAAGTGGGGCGGGAGCCAGAGGCCGGGGGAGGCGAGGTCCGCGCGGGGGGAAGCGGCCCCGCGAGTGGTGCGGGGTGCTGGGGGTTGCGGGGAGGTGGGAGGCAGCTCGGCCCCGCTCCGGGATGCGAAGTCCCCCTGTCCCTGCCCCGGGCACCGGGCGGCGAGGGAGAGGGGAGTTTTGCAGCATCTGCGGATCCGGAGCTTTTTGTGCCACTGAAGAGCAGCGTCGTGTTTCGTTTTCCGCAGCCACCGGCTGTGGCTAACGCTGCCCGCTGCCTCTCTCCTCCCAAATTACCCATTTGCATGGACTTTCCACCCTCCCAGGTTTAACAAGGCACGAAATGGAGAGTCCTGTTTTCTCAATGCGAATAGGTCGGTGGCGAGGGAGAGGGCAGGTGAGCTGCCTCCCTGCTTTCCCTCCGGCAGATGCCATCGGGGCTGGTGGTCACCCACGGCCCGCTTGTTCCCTGCAGTCGATGGCTCTGGCGCTTCCTGCGTGACGCTGCTGGGTCATTGCCACCGAACCTGGTGCATCTTGGCCCTGTGGGCGCACTTGGAAACTTCTCAAACTTCAGTGTTCCTTGCCAGCTGGAGGAGGGAGGGTTTGGGGCGAGGTGCTTGGGCTTGGGGCACTGTGGCGTGTGTGTGGTACTCTGATTTCTGCTACTAAACGGTGTGTAAAAGTCTCCCTTGGAGGAAGTGGATCCAGCACTTCTGTAGCACAGAACAAGCCTCCGGGAAGTGTTACCTGTTGAGAGGAAATGTAGCTCTCCTTCTAACTTCTGCCCTCCTTATGCAGCTTGAACATTTAAGTGGGGAACTTGGTACTAAACAAATATATCCCTGCCTGACCTCATTTGGGCTTGTTACTGTCAAACTGGCAAGGTTTGGCGGGCCCTCAGCAGATGCATTCAAGCTTGTAGCCCTTGTTCTCTAATCCTGCTTTCGCAGGGACTTCATACGTCAAGGTATCATATTGTGTGAAGTTAATTTTTGCCAGGAATGTGTATTTTTTTGACTGTGCAAGCACTTTAGCATTCTGACAGGGCTGGCACTGTGCTGCCTGTTGCATTTTGATCCTTTTCCTCCTTACAACCAATACTTTACGAGCCTGATAAGCACGATAATAACATACTGCAAAAGTGATGTTAAAGATTGTATTGCAAGTCAAATATTGTGTAGCTGTTTGGGTGGGTTTTTCCCTGGCAGGGTCTGTACAATTCTATTTGGTTCCAGTAGCAAAGCAGTAGATTCATTAAGATTCAGTGATGTTTCATATATTGTCTTTTTAAATACGCACACTGCTCCCTCAGAGCAGTGGGGATGTTCTCTGCACATGTGTATTGAATAACGAGCACAACTGATTGCAGAGCCTTGCCAGTTCTTTTTGCATTAGTGGTAGTGCACGGGTGGGAGTAGGGGTGTGTTAATGCGGGTACTGAGGCAGCTGCAGGTGATGGCAACAGTTCATTTTGTGGGTGGGAGGTGTCCCCAGCACGTTGGGGTGGCTGGAGTCACCTGGGGCTGCTGAAGTGGGTGGGAGGAAGGGCTAGGGGAGAACGTGTGGGAGTTGGGAGCCCAGAGGAGCAGGTGGAGAAAGCAGGCAAGTTGTTTATTAGTAAGCACAGGGGATATGTGCAAGTTCTGGTGGGGATATCTTGTTGCTGCCGCAGTTGATGTGAGGAGTCTTCATCCTTGCTACAAGCCAGGCAGAGCACTTGTGCAGGGAAATCCTTTAATGATAGAGAGGGATGGACTCAGAGGGATGTTGAGCAATGAAATGATGTTCTGGGAAGAGGAATTTGACTACAACAACTTTCCTATGTTGCAAGCAACATTATGAAGGTTGCAAGCATCAGCAAACAGCAGCATTTCTTTGCTTTAAACACGGGCAGGGGTGTGCTTTAATCCGAACTCTAACCTGGTGCACACAGGAGGTGTCCCCCCCTGTCCCAAAGGCAGGGTGAAGCAGCTGGGTGCGGTGTGCGAGGCTGGAGCTGGTGGCTGGTGGGGTGGCACCCGTGGAGCAGGGAGAGCTCGGGCTGTTGGACTTGCATGGTGGGAAGTGAAGGAGGGATTGTGAAACTCTCCTGGGAGCGGGTTTCCTTTCCCAGCCTCTGCAAATGGGGTTGCAAGGCCAGATGCATAGGAAGACATTCTCTTGACTCTTGTTAGGCTCTTAAAGCTCTGAAGGATAATCTCAATATATGGCAGGGTTGGCTTTTCTTCTGCCAGGCGACGGTAAGGAGTGTCTTCTGTTGGTGAAGGTGCTGTTTAAAAATCTGCCTCCTCCCTGCGACTTAGGAAGTATGTGGGAGACATGAAGAGCAAGAGACCAAGGGGACAATAGGGAGACCTGCAGACGGTGTGCATGAAGGTGGTCGCTGTACCCACAGCTGTGTAGTGACAAGGACAAAGCCCCTCATTTCTTCCTCCTCCTCTGTTCCCTGCGAGCGCTCTCTCCCTTCTTTCCCATACGTTTGCCTTTGAGATTCGTACAACCATCCTGTCTTGTGCTCCCTGTTACAGTGGCACTGTGGCTTCTTGCCTCCTCCTTGCCCTGCTTGTCAGACATGGCTGGCTGGTCTGTGACCAGCCATCTCAAAATCCTGGGGGGGAAGAGGTGCTAAGCGCACTGTTACTGGTGAGGGGTGTGTTGGTTGCACCCTCACTTACCTGCCACCCCTGTCAAGCCCTCTCAGACCAACCCCTTGTTGCTGCAGCCAGGGGTGATTCCCCTGTGATGCAGCCCCATGTCGTCTGAAATGTCAAGTGATGTGAGCATTGAGATTAGTACTGTATTTTTAGTGTTAGAGCTCTGTAATGGAAATCAGAGTGACTTGCAGCCCAGTTCTTCAAAGAAAAGTGCTTGGCGTTCTTGTTTTACTGCCTCTGAGCACAGACACAAGGTTCAAGTTTCTTATCTGAGGGTCTCCCCGAGCTCTGCAGGGCTTTGGTAGTGTTTGCAGTGCTCTTCCCCAGGAGACAAGCATTGTTCTATCTATGGAGGAGAGTTTGTCTCCTTGACAGAAGTCAACAGTTTAGTATTAATAAGGATTAAAATGCTGGCTTGGTTGAAGGATGAGGTGTCTGCTTGCTAGTTAACATGTTTTAAGTGGGAGGAGAAAGGGGTGTGGGTCTGTTTGGGACTTCAGCACGTGTTCTTTTTAATAAGTTCTGGCAAATACAAGGAAACATGCTTGGGATTAAACTGCAAAGTGGAGAGGTGAATGAAAGACATGAGCCCTGGTAATAATCCGAGGCCCTTTATAAACACTTGCTTATCAGAATCAGAAATGGATTGATCATATTAACATGATCTGGACTCTATACAAACGTATGTGGTTTCTCCTCAGCTGGTCATCAACACAGCTGTTGTTTAGCTAATTGTCCTGTTTTCTCCAGCTCCCAATTACACCAAGACAATGTACTGCACTGTACCAAATCAATACAATTTTCAGCTGCTGGGCTGAACCTTCTTTTAAATGCAGGTGAAAATTAATGTCCTGTGTACCCTCATAACCTATATAGTAACTCTCATGTAAGAGTGAACCTGGTTGGTTTTGGAGCATGGAATGGACTCTGCTCGGGCATAGGCAGCAGGAGTGCAGAGTCATTTACCCAGCAAGGATTTAGGAGATGAAACCCTTTTCTGTGGCTGAAACCACAGCCTGCTTCAATTATACATCTACCAAGGCTTCTTACGCACTGTCACCTGTGCCTGTATAATATTTTTGGTCTCCTCTAGCACAGCTGCATTTCTTGTGTAAACAGGGCACCTGAGGATGCTCTGAGTTGAACTGGGTGCACTTGAGCCTCTCCAGACCAGGACAGGTTCACTGTAGATGGTCATGAGGCTGTAGGGATGCTGGCTTTAGCCCCATTAATGAGCAGTGATGGTCCTTGAGGCGGGTGTGTGGCACTGCCAGGCCTGGAGGTGCTCCTTTTGCTACCCCCAGTTTGTCACTGGGCCTTGCTCTGTTTCCTGAGAGTAAGGGGCAGGGATCCATGCAGTGAGGGACAGTGGGAGTAGAACCCCTGTAGCTCTGCAGCTCTGGGGACTGTTCCCTGCCTGTGTCCCTACCAAAACTGCCAGGAGCCCGCTGCTAAAGTTAGATGCCCAAGGGCTCAGAGCTTGTGAGCACTGCTTCTGGAGTGCTCTGGCAAGGCACGAGCTCTTACTTTTTTCTCATGGTGTTGACTAGTGTGTGAGGCAAGCCTTGCTCCCATTCCCCCAGGCACCTTTGCCACTCCCTGCAGCAGCTCTGTGCAGGCTGTGCTGGGAACCAGAGATATCATGTGAATTAGTTTATTGTTTGGGGGTTTCACTGATTGCTTTCATTGAACACCCACAGCCCAGGAACACAAGGAGCATCTATCCAAAAATGCCTGTAATGCTTTTATTTTGGAGCATGGGTGGCTCTTTCAGCTCCTAGCAGCAGTGATGGACTGGGGGCAAGCTGGCAACTGGGCAGCTGACATTGCCTAGGCTCTGCAGGGCTGCGCACCAAAGCACCACAGGCTTTAAAATCTGAATTCAGGGTGCCTGCTCAGCTGCAGCCTTGCTCCACAATGCTTCCATCTCAACATACAGCACATATGAAGGATTTAATGACTTGACCGACTCCTTCAGGATTTTATGGTAAATCCAGAACCTGAACACCAAGCTCACTAACCAGTGGCTATTTCCTTCCTTGCAACTGTCCTGCCTGGATCTAGGGAAATTAGGGATACCGTTCTCTTGAAGTCCTGTAAACTCTAATTTGCTGTACGCTCTGGAAAGGCCGGAGTCATGTAAGGCAGGAAAGCACATCTTCAAGCAATAGCAACCAGAGAGCCTAGAGCTTCTGGGGATATCTTGGGGAACCAAAAACCAGAGGTGCACCTATGATTAAAGATGATGCAGAGCACGTGCACCTAGGACACAGGTGTTCCTCTTTGAAGCTGCCTGCCTGAAGCACAGATCCGGACCCAGCAAGTAAATTGGGATCCTGCAGTCACACAGCCAGTTTGACGACCTGCATGGAGTTGTTTGTTTTGTGTTGGAAGTAGTCATTTGTGCTTTTCTCTCAGGTCAGCAGACAAGACAGACTGGTCCGGTCTGTGCTGCAGACTGTAGGTCAGAGATGGGTCTCACATGGCCTTGCCCCAAGGAGCTGCTGGTGCAAGTGCCAACGCAGTTTCTGGGTTGGAACCACTTACTTGGCTCTGGTTTGGGGGTGGATGGGGAAGTGTCAGTGAACAGGAGAGTTCCCTGGCGGTAAGTAGCTGGGAGAAGGCATTTCCATTGAAAGAGCTATGCTGCAATTTGCAGAGGAGGGGTTAAATTTGGGCACTTCTTGCTCTGTGCTGCAGTGCATGGTAAAACCTTGTGTGAACTGGAAGAATGACTGTAAAAGTTCAAAAAGAAAAATCTGTTTAGAAGTTTTCAGTAGGAAGACGCTGATCTCCTGGTACCCAAAGATCGTGGGTGGTTTTTTGTTTTTTGGTTTTTTTAGGTTTTAAAAAATAAATAATAAATTCACTTGAATCCAGGGAGCAGAGCTTGAGAAGGGAAAAAAAAAAACCCCAAAAAACACCAACCTCCAAAACAAACACAAGTTGCTAAGGGTGGCCAGAAGAGCTGAGCCCTTTGAGTAGCTGCAGCAAAGCAGGGCTGGCACTGTGCCTGCAGGCACCCCTGCTGCGGGGCTGGGCATTGGGTCCGCATCCAGCTTCCCACTCCGGCTGTAGCTGAAAGAGAGAACAACTGGGGCAGAAATCACCGAAAGTAGTTGAACTTGTGGCTGGTGGGCCAGGATGGCTGTGAGAGCAGCTGTCACTGAAGGAGGCGCGAGGCTGGTAATTCCTGCTGGCAGGGAGGGTTTGGCTTACCATCGCCCGTGGAGGTCGGCTGAGGCGGCGCAGGACCCACAGCATAGCAGGGTGCTGCGGGGAGAAGGTGTGGGAAGTGCACTGGTTTGGTCTAAAACTCAAAAGATGAGGGTCAGGACTCACTAAAATATGTTTTGTTTGGGCTTTTTTCTTCCCCCTTGACCTATTGCTTTCTTCGTGGGCAAAATTCCATAGAAAGCATGTCTGAGGATGGTTTGGTGTATGGCAACATTGTCTTTGGTTATTGACTTCCAGACAGAGCTGTTTATATCTCAGACTTACGGGATCAGACTGAAACTCCCACATAGCATAGGGACTTGGCCACCTGCAGTTTAACAAAAGCCAGTATTTTCCACCCTTGGGTGGACTGTGCTCTGTCATGTACGAAGATTTTTCTCGTGTCTTTTTATTCTTTTTCTCTTTTTCCTTTGGATCTGCTTAAGACAAAAGCATAGTGCAAGGCTTAGAAAAAGCTAGGGAATAGGGATCCACAAGCCTTAGCTGGCAGTTCAGCCTGGGGGCTTCTTATTTCTGAGTGTAGGAATCTCTTCTTGAGACAATCAGGAGCCGCAGCCACCCCCAGCACTGGGGTGGCACACTGGTGTTTTTCACTTGCTTTAGGAGACCAAATATTGTAAAAAATATCTTTAGACTCGCAGTCTTGCTAATAATCAATGGATCTAGACTTTCCAGAGTCGGCACTGAGTTTGGGGTGCAGAGGTGGGCAGCTAAGCAGTTGGCATGCTTTGTAAATAAGTTTGCGTAAGGCTTTGGCAGCAGTGCTTTGAAAGAGGTGAGCCTGAGCCAGGAGGTTCTTGCAGTTCATGCTCAAGTCGTGGCTTGAACCCTTCCCTCTTGGACTGAGTTAGATGGGGAGCAAGTCTTGGGCTGCTGCAAGGAGGGGATCTCCTCCCTGGAGCCTGCGTGTGCTCTGAGGCAGCCAGCTTAGGCAGGTGGTGAGGGGAAGTTTGTGTGCAGGCTCCTGTGAGCTGAGATAAGGTATCTGCAAAGAAATCTCTGATCCAAAGTTGCTCTGCAGATCTCATCATTGCTATTTATCACTACAAAGTTATGACAGTTATAAAGGCTTGGGAAGAGTAAGCTGGCTCGAAGAGAACATGCATTGCTCAAGGTTTTGTGATGTTGCTAGTGGCTTTAGCTACTACCATGTGAAACATGGAGCTTTCTTCCACTGAGGAATGCGACCAAGTCAGCTGCAGCCTCGCTGATTTGTCATCTCTGTGGAATAAGCCAGTGCATGTGTCTGGTCAGTCCCAGTGCCAAACAGCTCTGACTTCTGGTGGTCCTGCTGTGAACGAGCCAAAATCAGTAGTAATGCAGAGATGCTCTTTGTCGCCAGCAGGGAATAAGTACACAGTTGCAGTAAGGTGGCCACCGCTTGTGATAGCAAAATACCACAGACTTAGGAACTGGGGCTGCCTTTAAAAGCAGACATGTGGCAAGCTCAGACTCCTGCAGCGGCTTGTGACAGCTGGAGGCCATCTGCCCCATCCATCCCATCTGCAGTGTCCTCTCTGTTGCTTGGCTAGGGAGCATGTCCTGGCTCCTCTTTTTAAATCTGGTGTCTTCGAGGATCTTTTGTGTTTTATTACACTCTCTAAAAATGTGCTATGTAGTCCTGAACGGTGAGAACTTCTGCTGTTTTTACTGTCATGCTTCTTCATCGCCCTGGGGTATACAGAATCGGGCAGAAAGCTGGGATTGTAAGGTACAGTTCCACATCTGCTGTAGGTTTGCTTGATCTTGGCAGCTGCTGAAGTATGATAAAGCCTGGCTTCAGAAGAGAACCGCTTAGACTAATTGAGCCCAATTAACAAAGCAGTAGAGGTATCTTTTCCTTGCTGTAGTTAGTTGGGCTGAGGGGTGGGATATCCATCCATCCATCTCACCTAACCACAGCTGGCTTTTCGGTCCCTGTTAGGAATTCGGTATGTTTGCACATAGGTGAAGGCAGCCTTTTGCTGAAAGACAAGCAGAGTGTGAAATTGCGTGAGCTAGGTCTGAGTGGAGGTGCAATGCAAAAGCAGGCAAGCCTGGCTGCTGCCTGTGGTCTGGGAGCCATCCTCCCCTGGCCTGAGGCCACTGCAGAGGAGGCTGCACACTGACCAGGGTGGCTTTTGCTCCACTGTCTGCTGCTGCAGGGGTCTGGAGCCTGCTGGGAAGCACAGAGACTACGTGCTTTCTCTCCTGAACTCTTTCAGGCCCATGGGTGCTTTGCCTTGTCTGGGGCATGTTGCACTTGGTGCCTGGGGCTGTAAGCGCAACCAGCGCTGGAGCTGCAGGTGCTTTTGGACTTCAATAACTTCGCTTGTTGTGTTGTGCAAAGTCCCCAGTGAAAGGCCTATGTGACTGTTTTGGGTGAGTTTGGTTTCCTCCACACCCCCATATTAGTGGTCCCCACTTCTGTCTCGCTTCCCTGAGCAGCAGTGTTGGAGCCAATTGTGGTTGTATGTGATGCTCAGCCTATATGTGGTCACGGTATCTTTAAAAGCCAGCGACCTCTGAAACAAGTCATCTCTGCAGAGCAGCTTCTTGTGCACTTTGCCTCCTCCACCCCACCAATTCATCTGGTGCTATCAACTTTGGCTGGTCTGTGAGAAGGCTGTAGGAGAATGTGAGGACTAACTTCTTGTGATGGTCCTAATCAAGTGTTACTGGGCTCTCTCTATAACCTAACTAATTCTAACACTGAGAAATTAATAATGTAAACCCTTTACTGCTAACAAGGACTTGTCTCAGGGCCAAGGTTATATGGGGTAAGGAGCAACCCAAATGTTCTGAGGTTTACAGCGGAGATGTACTCGCCTTAACACAAAATCAGAAGGTCCTGTTTCTTCTTACTGATAGGAACCAGAAGTTAGCTACCACACAGTTCAACAGAGCAACACTTGCAAATGATTTACTCTTGAGTTAAGCATGGTATTATTTTATATAAACACAGGTTCTTATTACTGCTTCAACTTTATCCTATCTTCTCTTCCAGTCACATTGTAGGATCCATGCACAGTGTCTTTCAGCTTGCTCTGATGAGCAGGGCTAGGTGATGATATTATCTAGTTACCTAGATGCTGTGTCACTTTAATTTGCTGTAGTTAGAGCTTTGAAATTGTTCCCCTAGTGAGATGATACTTACTAGGTTTCCTTTCAGGTGCTGAAAGGAATTACTGGCTTGTTTGGTGCTGGTTACCCTAATGCATTACTTGTAGAGAGCCTGTAACTAATTAAAGCATGTCAGGAATGTATCAACGCTTGCAAGCATGGCTTGGATTATATCTGAGTCCATCTGAACTCTAAAGCCTGGTTCTAGGAAAACCCACTGATTTCGTAAATCAGTCTCGAAATGTGTTCGTTACACTAACCTATACTCTTGATTTCTGATATATGTTGTAATTCTGTCTCTGATCCTGATCAACAGCTATTGAGACACTGTTAATGTGGTCTGTCATCTGAGTGCTTGGGTTATGGTAGCTAGTCACGCTTTCAGCTTGGCGGGCTCTTGATTGAGTCACCTATCTATGCCAAAATACTGATCAAATCTATTTGAATGGGTTACGCTGGCTTATACTGAGCCAGCCCAAACTGGCGGTCTGTGAAGCAGAGCAGACCTGGGTGGGGATGCGGTTTGCTCTAAGCCTGTGTCTGTTAGCACTCTGCGCTCGTGAACTTCACTGAATGTAGTTTTCAGATCAGGTTGTTCAAACAGATGCTTTCTGCGTGTAGAAGAGGTCTATTTCTGGAAATTGAAGTGGGAGTTGGCAGGGTGGAGGGAAGTGAAATGGCAATCAAAATTCCCGTACGTTATCCCAAAGGCTGAATTCCCATGTCTGGCTAAGAGGGGAAACAAATGCTTTCTAGACCCAGGAGGCTCAACATTCCCCAAACCAGAGTGATTTATTTTTAATTCTGATAGTTCGCTGGAGCTTTCAAACCAAAAGAGCAATGACAGTTTTATTGTACTGCTTAGAAATAAACGCAGGAGCTCTGGGCAGTGCTGAGGCTGGGAATGGTGGGGTGCTGTAGGAAGGGATTACCAGGATGCCTGGCAGTCGGGCATCCCCACCAGCACAGGTGGGTGCTGGGGCAGCACCCAGAGGCAAGGTTTGGCTGTGGATGAAATTGTATTGAACAGCACGGGATTTCACATTCACGTTTCCTTGGCCTGGCTGCGTCAGCCTTCCTTCAATTCTTTGGCTGAAATAATGACATCCCCCTAAGGTTATGTGCTGGGTTTTTTTTTTTCATTTGCTGCTGGTATAATTCCAGCTATGGTGAGTTTTTTTTTATTTTTGTGGTGGTCAGTTACAAATCCCGCAGGAATGTCAAAGGCATGGGGACCAACAGGAGCACAGGCAGGTGTTGAGCACAGAGAATGGTACTTGTGTAAGAGGGTTTGAAGATCATACATAGGGTGTCCTATTAGTGCTGTGCGTGTAATAAAGTGGAGTCTCCTTGCAGTTAATGTAAGTTGTTTGCTGTCTCTGAAACTAGTGTTACTCCAAAACCAGGATGAGAACCAGGGACTATCGCATACCACTTGCAGATCACATGTTCTTGCATCAGTTTGCTGTTTGGTGTCTCCATTAAGAAATGTGTAGGTCTGGAGGCTACTCCAGTGCTTTCTTTAAGGTATTCTTATAACATTTAACTCAGGGCAGACAACCTCACACAGACAGCCCTTATTAGCTACAAAATCTTTGCAGTTTGCTTTTGTTCCCATGCTGGATTGAGTTTTTTGTTGGAAATGCTCTGTTTTCAGCATATGTTCTTGTTTTTCCTGATAAACATGAATGTGTGTTGGCCCATGTTTAGAGGAGGTGGGAAGGGCCAAAATAACTCCTGGTGCCATTCCAGCATAGTCAATGGGCTGACCACAAGGATCAGGCTGGATCTAAGTTTTAAATAAGGTTTACTACAAGTTTTACCAATTTTTATTGATACATTACTTAACCATATTTCTAGTGCAGTTGATAAAAGATGCCTTTGACATGCCGGGACATCTACATTTAACGTGACAAAAGCTGACTTGTGGTAGAGGAGGAATGCAGAGCTGGCAACTCCTTAGCCAAAGAGAAATGTTAACAGTTCCGGGCGCTAATAGCACGGATGCGGCTGACCCTTACTCCAGACAATTATTTGGACCGTGAAAGACGAGGAGGCTCTACCACACTGGAGACACGCTTTATGGAAATGCAGCCAAATCATCTGTGGGCGCTTCAGGGCTGAGGGCCCCTGGTGTTCAGGGCTTTGGAGCTGGTAGTCGAGCCTGCACCAAAGCACAGGCCCCAGCAGTCCATGACATCCTCAACTTCTCTAATGCTTTGGGCTGAAGCCTCTTCAGCTGCTGAAAAACGGTGCTCCTGAGAGTGTTTGCTAATCTCATATTCTGGGTTGGAATTTCAAATCTTTCAACCCGTGATTTTAAGATTGCCTTGCCTCGTTCATACATTTGGTTTTTTGCCTGTTATTCCCAAATGTGCAAACTTGCTCTGCCGTAGTACAGGCAGAAGACAGTAAAATATTCTGTTTTGAATATATAAAGGGAGCTGCTGCTTAGCACAAACAGAGCTGGCTTCTAGATGAAAGAGCCAAATGCCAAGCTGTTGTGTTTCAATTTGAGCAGGAGAAGCTTTGATCTGGAGGAGATGACTCAGTCAGTAGCAGGGAACAATACTTTATAGTGAGTTTAGAAATAACACCCCAAGATTTGGGCTGTGATGGCTTTGACGTGTCAGTCATAGTGTATATTATGTGAAAATTAAAACCATAACATCTGAAATGAAGTGTAGAGGCTTTTCTGAAAAGAGAAAAACCACTTCTGATGTTGGTTGCCAAGAGTTTTCCTGAAGCCAGAAAGAATTGGGGGTGGGGGATTCCTATCGAGATAGGAATAATGAGCAATGTGGACAAACCACGAAGGGGAAAGACTTCCTGCAGCACAGCTCAAGCCAGAGGTGGAACCAGGATGAAAAGTGGGATCTCCTGGCCCCAGGGCAAGGCTCCATGTGTGCTGCCTTCTCTTCACCCTGACTCAGTGTGTCCCCTCTGTCACCCACCGCTCGCAGCACTCTGGATGGGAAGGCAGATGCGATCAGAGCCTGCTCGGTCACGGGGTTGGCTCCAGTTGCATGGAGCAGGGATGGCCAGCTTCTCGCTACTGAGCTGCTTTTATCTGGAGCCAGGTGTCCAGACCCAGGTCAATGCAGCTGTGTTTTGTGGCACCGCTGCAGACTAAATAAACACAGCTGGACCTGGTCTGGGTCTCAGCACCTGCCGCAGCACATCTGTAGAGCGAGCTGTGTGATTTGGTTGGTGTGCTGTGTGGCCAGGATCCTGGGGATGTGGTGAAACACATCTGGCTTGATGCAGCAAGCTGTTGGCAATTTCCAGGACTAAAAGAAAGTGTCACTGGGGTTCATTATTTCTGTGGCTTTATTCTACATTCAGCCACTGACCTACATTTTGTTCTGTGTTACTGTCCTCTGTATACGGAGAGGGCCTCGGAACATTTCTTTGTTCTTTTTGGTGGCTGTGTGCACTAGGCAATGGAGACTTCTTTGGCACAGTCATCTTGTGAAGTATCCTGCTATCTAACTGTTTATTTCTGCTAAGAAGGATGGCCCAGCCCTCAGCCTTACAGTCCTACCTCCCTGCCTGCACTATCTATGGCACTCATTCTCCTTCTCGCCAGCAGGCAGCTACTGGCTTTTTACCATGTTATTTTGCTGCTGGCTTGGCTCACTGACAGACTGTGCAGCAATGGGAGCAGGAGCATTTTACTGGGGAGAGGGACCAGTCCATTGGTTAACAAAACATTGTCAAGTGGGCTCACTTGGAATGTTGGAGATGTTCAGGTCCTTCAGAGATGCCTGTTGGCAACTGTGTCCCTACTCTGTGTTGTAGCCCTGGTCACACAATTTGTTACAAAACAGTAGTCTGATTAGGTGGTCCAAGCTAGGCAGGTGTAGAGGTGATGAAATTAGAGAGGGGAAAGATCCTTCAAGTCATCTAGTTTATCCCATGTTCCAGAAAGCATGCATCTCCCTACTTAAATGTGGTGTATTGCCATTGAAGTGACTTGCTTCCTTTATCTCGGGATTATTTCATGGACTGTAAGGTCTCATTACTCTTATGGATATGATGTATAAAGGCATCAAATTATTAGTATCCGATGTATATAATGGAGAACTAAGATAATTTCTTTCTTGGCATGGCATAAAAAGGCCATTTTTGCTGATGCCGAAGGACAGCCAGTGCTGTGATGTGAGAACTGGAGAAAGTGTGTCTGTACCACGGGATGCACTGAGGATGCAGCCACCCACATCGCATGCTGTCACCAAATCAAAACCATTCTGGCTCTGAGTCTCACGGCCAGCCTGTGCTTGGCAGGCAGCTGCTGTCCTCCTGCAATGTCACCGTGCAACTGGTCAGCTTGTGCCTGTGTGAGTGCAGAGGTTGTGCTTGGGGATAGTTCAGAAGCTCAAGGCTTGCAAACAGAAAGTGGAGAGAGTGTGGTTGGAGGGAAGCAAGGTGCAGGCAGGCAGCAGGGACTACTCGCGTTGTGGCTGGGAGGGCTCTCTTTCTCGCTGCAGCTGGTGGGCAAATGCCCACCTCTGGCAGGGTGTGTGAGTGAGGGGCTGACCTCTAGCTGGTACAGAGCAGGGCTGATGGATTGCATCCATTCCTCGAGAGGAAGGGACAGGGTCACAGGTGCTTTCACCCTGGGGGTGCATGGGAGGGAGATGGAACCTGCTGTCCACCCTACAACAGAGGGCTGAGAGCTCCCAGATGTCACCAAACCTGTCTCTTCCTTTTTGCAACTTCCCTTTGTACATACCATTATCATGGTCTGTCTTGCTGATGCATTTCCAGGAACAACTACCACTTTCAAAGTCCTGCAGAGATGGGGAAAGTTCTTTCTATGAAGTCTTGTGGAACAGGTGATTGCATTATTTCTTGTTTTAAACAGTTTTACTGCGACCGTAGCTCCCCTGCCATAGAGAGCACTCCTTCAGCCCAAGAATCTTTCTTTTAGGTTATGTCTTCCCCTAAATCCCAATCTTTTTCAACAGAATAGTTTTCAATGTATTTTTACTGACCCTTTACTATTCAACTCCAAAGGGACTTTGAGAATTCTCCACCCCAGCCTCCTGCTCGGAGCAGGCCCAACACTGAACTCAGACCAGGTTGCCTGGGGATTTGTCCTGTCAGGTCTTGGAAACATCAGAGGACAGACTTGCCGCAACAAATTTTTTTTCCTCGTGTATCCATTTGGCACATCCCTGTTTCAATTTATGTCTGCTTCCTCTCCCACTTCTCTGAAGAGTTGGGTCATCTTGTTAGTGTCCTCACAGGTGTTGGAGGGCTGCTCTTAGCCCTTCTCCAGACTGTGCAAGCCGTGCTCATCTGCCACTTGTGCCCTCCTGCTTTGTCTCAACTCCTTGGTGTGCAGGATTGGACGCTGCTCATGCAGCTGTGGATGTTGTAGCCTTTCCTACAACTTTCTCGAGTCACTTATCAGGGCAGCTTTTGTATTAGTGTTGAACAAAATGCTGATTTGACAAGAAATCTGAGCCTTGCTCAGCCGGGAATTGTACTTGTTGCCTATGCTTGGACGGCTGAAATTTGGGAGGTAGGTGTGAATATATATTAGATAGGGAGGGAGGATGGGAGGAAGAGTGTTAGGTGAATTTAGCCTGTTCTCTGACTAGTATTTACAGATGGGAACAACATTGTAATTGAGCTTTTAAACCTTAATCTACAGAAGTGCTGAAGTATTTCTGCTAACTCTAATATGTGACCACTGACTCTGGTAGAGGCTTGCAAGGTTTCTTGGGTTAGAGTTAGCATAAAGGTGGAACATAAGTTCAGTGAAGCTGGAAAGAAAAAGAAGGGATATTGCAGGGATGCAAAAGGGATTATGTTTGGTTGTGTCAATGGAGATGGAGACAGAGCTAAATTGACCATGACATAGAAGCAAATGAGAGCCTGATGGACTTGAAAACACATTGCAGTTTTGGCTAATCCCAAACAACCGTCCAGCAGTACGTAGCATGGCAGTACAGGTGTATTCCTAGTTTCTGGTGGTGCTTTTGATATTCCTGTGCTTCAGTTTACTCCTGTCTTGAATGCATAGCATTGCCTTTACTATAAAGCAGTTCGGGGCTGGGAAAGGCTTTACCCAGTGGCACCACTTGAATGTTAAAGGAAAAGTGTTTTCTTGTGAGTAGCACTGGCAATGTGTACGTTAGCAAAGACATTAGGAATGTGGGCTCCAGTCCTCCAGGAAACGGCCAAAAGGACCTAACCAGAGGTGTTATCAGAGTGACACCTCTGGGAGCTCATCATAGTTCTACCTCTTGACAGAAACAGCCCTGTCTATTGAGTGCACGCACACAGTGAGAATACTCATCTACAGCTATAAAGCCTTTGCAATCAGTTGGGTTTTTTTTGAACAACTTCTAGATATCATGAAAGTGATCCCCATGAATTATAAATAGTAGTAAATGCACCTGAAAACTTGGGTGCCATAATGGTTATTAACTACTCCTAATGTATGTTGTAACAAAATGTGACTTCAGTCCAGAATTGATGGTTATCCTCAAAGCTATAGGTGTGTCCAATACTGCAGTATTGTCAGGGAGGTCTCTTTTAGATTGATGTGATAAACATTCTATCAGAAACCAAAACAAGTCTGTAGAAATTTCCACTTGCAGCAAAGGCCATAATTTTTAAGTATAGGGCAAAGATGATAAATCCAGCAGGGAACAAGGAAGTCATGTAGCAACTGCAAAAGATCCAAACATATGGAAAATTCAATTCTATGGAGAATTAAGTCACTATTATGTAATCAGGATCAATGGAAATGAGCTGATGTCAGTATTGGACTGGCTTAATGCATGGATGGAAAATTGTGTGCTTTCAGAGAGACCTACTAATAGGAGTGGAAGCTCCATGCACACTGCGGTTCCATTAACTGTTAGGGTTTTTTTACCTAGGAGGGGCCTGATCCAGACCCAGCAGAGGTAAATAGGGTTTCTGCCAATCTGAAACTGATTTGGGGTCTGAATCTAAAAGATCTGTGGAAGATGGCAAATGGTGAGAGCCTGCGATGAACACCTACCTCATACTGGTGGTTCAGGGTGAAATATCCCTTTCTTTCCATCTCTCTGAGCCTTTTACACTACAGGTTACTTGCTCATCTCCAGGTGGAGCTACAGTGGATCAGCAGCCTTGAAAAGCCCCTGCCCAGGTAGGGATTTCCTTCCCAAACCTGTAGCTGCAGACTGGAAGAGGCTGTACTTGGCACCAGGAGGGAGGGGTGTCCCCTGTGCCCAGGGCATAGAGACTCCAGCAGTGCTGCGCGCTGAGAGTGTTGCAAAAGCACCCAGAGACCTTCCTAGCCGCCTTATAGCGTGACTGTGATCCTGTGAGACAAGAGCATGCGGTAGGGAAGGGATGTAGAGCGGCAGAAAAGCCTCTGGAGCTGCATGAGGTGTCCTGGAGGAGGGCATGTAGCCAAGGCACCCATGCAGGTCCTGTGCTTGATTCTTTCTTGTGACAGGGCTTGGTAGCAGCAGTCTTGTAGCTTGTTGCTGAAAATAAGCCATCATCAGCCTGGGAGCTGTGCAGGAAACACCAGAGCATGCTTTTTGGAGTGAGCACACTCTAGCAGATGTTACTGGAGGCTTGGCCTTGAGGAAGGGTGGCAGCAATGCATAGCTCAAGGTATGCATGTGTATGCTCTGGCTAGTGTAAAGGAATTGACAGCACAGAAGTACACTGTGTCACAGAACCTCCCTCCTGGAAGAGCTGCTTGGGTTCAGCACAACTTAGAGCAGTCTTCCTTTGGCCACTGGCTGTTGGGCACTTTGCTCCTGAGAATCCAGCCAAGCATTCTTCCTACTGTTGTGAAATCCAGGAGGAGGTTTCGGGGGTTTCTAGGGTGCAGGTTAGGACTTTGTTTGTTTGTTTGGCTGTCTTTGTGTTTGTGGGAGTCTTGGGGTTTAGGTTTTTTGGTGTGGTGGTGTCTTGGGTGGGGGTTTTTTTGCTGGTTTGTAAGTGAGGATAATGGGGAGAACATAGCATGTAATGGTTTAGTGAGAGTTTTACGCTCTGGGTACCTTGGGGACCGAGATAGTGATCAGGGCACAGCACTGTGGCTTACTGAAGGTGCATTTTAGTGATGAGCATCAGTCATATATTGAAAAGGAAGGAACTTCTGGGGGGAAGCAGCAGGCTTCATACGGAATAGGCTTGATATTCTGGAGTGTTACTGTGTAAGAAAACATGCCTCCGAATCAACAAATTGGGGGGGGGGAAATGTCAGTGGATGGAGCTGTCACTGAAGTGGGTGTGTGGGTGGCTTTGAATTAACAGATGCCAGAGGTGGGGAGAGAGTAATGAGAGAAGAAGGGATGGGTTAGTCTGACTTTCGACAGTTTCCAGTGAGAGCCTGAAGGGAGTGGGCGAAGTGAGTGTGAGGTCTCTAAGGGTGTTGTCGCAGGAGAGGACCTGAGTTGCTAAACACCTCACGCCCACTGGAAAGGGGAGCTGCCGACATGCCCTTAGCTCTTCCCACAGCCAGGCACTCCTGCTGCTTGCTCTATCCTTGCTCTGACAGCCAACCCCCCCCCTGGCTGATTCACCTGGCCAGCCTAGTAGCAGGGAGAAAAAGAAAAACAAAATCCAAACAAAAAACCCACAGAAAGCAACCCAATGAAACTATTTTGTTGCTGTGTGTGTCTACCCCTGAATTACAATTGATATGGCTCGGTGCAGGGTGTGCTGGGTACCATAACCAGTGCAAGGGAGGAGTGAAAGTAAGTAGCCAAAGGCAGGGAGAAGGAAAGAAGAGCACAGGGGTCTCATTAGCTCTGTTGGTTCCTCATTTGGAAAGTTTCTGGGTCCCTGAAATAACCTTGATGTTTCCCAAAGTGAACTTACGGAAAAGTATATGGAGGGGGCTATGACATGAAGAGAACAGACAGACTTATCTTCAGTTCCTTAGACAATTCTTCCCTATTTCTAGTAAGCCTGTTCAGTTTAACTGGAGAAACACTTTCTGTGCTATGGAATAATAGCTCTTAAAATGGTGCTAGAGAGGTGAAGGCACCCTTGACTCTGTGAGCAGTGTTAAAATGATTGCTTCTGCTTCCTGCCCTGCAACTGTGCAGATCCCTTGAAAGTTAGCCAGTGTCTTTCCTGAGAAACAGCTGCTTAGAAATTTGGGAGGAAAAATATTTTATTCCTTGCATTCTGGCGGATTTGAGCCTCACCAGCTGGTTGAGAAGCTTGCCAAGGCTCCACATGGTTGTGGAAACGTACAGTAACTGGGCATAAGTAGCTCTAAGCCCTCCTTGGACTTAAGGTTGAAAATGTCTTAATGCTGGGAAGCTGTCGAATGTCTCTTTCAAAGCAGAAATAAATCAGAAGGGAATTGCTGTCTTTGCCAAGAAATAAACTTCGTCCTGGGGAATTTGCTGTCCCTGTTTCCACAGCACCTCTCAGGCTGTGCCTGTTGGCTGGAGCTGTCCAGGCCCTCCGAGGCCCTCCTGCTGTTAATGTCTGTGTCTGAAATACAATATTCAACCTAAAACCCTGGTTCTTAAACTGGATTTTTTTTTTGACTGATTGTATCTGTAACTTGTGTTATTTCAATCTGACCAGGTTCTCTGTGTCGAGGAAAGCTTATCGCTGATTTCAAGGAAATTTTCTAGTTGTAGCAGGCTGGGTTAAACAAGGAGAGGCAGACATATTTCTGTCAAAATGACTTTGCTCTAACCAATGCCATTTCTGACTGTTTTTGTTTTTTCTTTTTTACCCTGAGTAAACCACACTGATTTGCTTCTCTCAACTCCTTTCCCACCCACAACATGGAGAAAAGTCTATATGAATATTTTGTTTGACTGCTGTAAAGCAAGTATTTTGTTTGCTGTAAATTGAAAAGAAATATGTTTGTCCCAGTCCTAAAGCCTATCTCTGGATGGAAAACTAGATGTTCCCTGGCTTAGGATGCGGTAGCGGTACTCAGCCACAGGGACAGCCTTGTCCAGCTCAAATGTGTGCCCAGGCTGGGATGTTATGGTCCAGGGGGATGGGTGGGCTTGTAGATAAGTAAAGAACTGGCTGGATTTGGGGGCTAATGAAGAAAAAGGTTGCGATTTGTTCTCCGCCTGAACTCCTGCCTTCAGGGTGTGTGGGGAGGGCCCTTGCCTGCTTGAAGGCTATGTGGGCTGATTTTAGTCTTTTTGTGAGTTCTGTGTACACATTCTATCTGCCAAAGATGCTCTTGTAGCCAGGAGCTGCCTGTGTGTGGCTTTTGCAATGGGATAAAAGCTGTAGGTGTTGCCAGTGTAGTAAGGGCTCTCCAGGTAGACTTCCCCTGTCTGGCTGGAATAGGTCAGTGTACTTGTAGCAACCCTGACTGCTGGTGAAACTCAGATCAAGGTTTCTTTGATGTAGAGTGAATTGTTCTCTTGGGATGGAGTTCAGGCTGCAGGAGGCCAAGAGCCCAAGACTTTAACAAAGCAGCATCAACCTATTTGTATTTTTTCTTTGTATACACTATACAAAATTTCTGAACAAGATGTTCTTCTAACCCTATGAAAAGAAAGGCCAAGAGGAAGCGTGATGCACTAGTGGGAGGCATTCAGATGCTGCTGAAATGGCGTGATGTAACTTGAAACGGTGCCAATGTTTCCACTGTAAATGGAATGCAGGTGAATGCCGATTAAAATGAGCCCGCACAATATCTGTCTGCTGCATCTGTTGTTTGGTTTAAGGTAGCATCTAGAAATACAGGTGAGGGAACCAGATTCTGTCCATCTGGTGATATACGAGTGTTCTTATCTCTGTATTTTCATCCTGAAACAGAAACCCAAACAAACCACAGATATGCAATGTTACTTGCTCTAAATAACTGTAAAGAACCCTAAACACACATTACTACTTATGTTTAGTTTTTGATGAGTAGACAGCTTGGGGAAACGTTAGCTTTATTTATTACACCCTGTCATCTTAGTCTTGATGTGTATAAAACTCTGATAACTGGCTTGGTGACTGAGGGGAGAGCAGTGAATGTTATTGACTTTTTTAAGGCTGTCAACATTCTCCCGTAACATCCTCCTAGGCAAACCGATTAAGCACAGGCTACAGAAGTGGACAGTGAGGTGAGGCGAGGCAAAAACTGGTGGAACTGTGATGCTCAGTGGGTTGTGACTGGAGGCCAGTCACTAATGGTGTGCCCCAGGGGTTGATACTGGGCAAACACTGTTCAACATCTTCATTAATGACCTAGCTGAGGGGCAGAGTACATCTTCTCCCAGTTTTGTGTTATCTATAGAACTGCTGGAGTTGTTCATACACCAGATGGTGGTTCTGCTGTTAGGAAGGACCTCACTAGCCTGAAGGAATGAGGCAACAGGGATCTCCTGAAGTTCAAGAAAGAAGGGCAAAGCCCTGCCTTTGGCGGGGGGAGGGGGGGGAGGGATAAGCCCAGGCACCTGTACGTACTGGGGCCAACCGGCTGAAAGCAGCTTTGTAGGAGAAAAAACCCAAACCCGGGGGTCCTGGTGGACACAAAGTTGAACATGAGCCAGCAATGTGCCCTTGTGGCAACAGGTCAACAGCCTCTGGGGCTGCACTAGGCAGAGTGTTGCCAGCAGGTCAAGGGAGGTGGTTTTCCCCCTTTATTCATCCCTGGTGAGACACCTGAGGCTTGCTGGCTCCAATGCTGGCCTCCCTGGTACAAGAAAGAAGTGAACATATTGGGGCTAGTTCAGGAAAGGGCCATGAAGATGATGAAGGGATTGGAGCATCTGTCACAGGGAAGGAGGTTAAGACAGCTGGGACTGCCCATCCTGGAGGAGTCAGTTGAGGGGTCTCATCCATAGCTATAAATGTCCAGTGGTGGGGAGTAAAGAAGATGGGGCTTAGTGGTATCTGGTGAAAGGACAAAACGCCATGGGCACAAACTGGAACACAGGAAGATTCTGTTTTAATATAGGAAAAAGTTTTTTCACCAAGGGCTGTCAGAAAGTCAAACAGGTTTCTCTGAGCAATGTGCTGCAGCTGCCCCTGCTCCAATGCAGGGGCTTGGGTTAGCCAGTTTCCAGAGGTGCCTGCCCATCTTACCCGTGGGAGCAGTGAAGCCTCTTTGTCGTCAGCACAGTCCCTCTGAAGGGATTTTTGTCATCAGTGAGAAATCTGGGATGGAGTATGCATTGCTCCAGGTCTAGCAGCTGCTCATGCTAGGTACACCCTTAGTAATGGAGGAGGAACTTCTAAACAAAAGCGTATGCAAGCCATCCTGTAGTGCTTCTCCACAGAGGCACAATCTGTATTGGTCAAGGGAGTTTTAGCTTCCTGGAGCAGGGCCTGTGTTCCCATAACATGTGACACAGCTGCATGGACAAACACCCATCCCATCACGCTGGATTTACTTTTGGCACGCTCCAGGTATCTTGAGTGAATTCCTGGCTCTTAAGCTATTCTACAGATGAAAATCTTGAGTGTTGACAGTGTACTGTCAGGGCTGGAAAAAGAGGTTTTTCTGTGCTAATGGATTTACTGCTTCCTTGATTTCCTCAAAACACTGCTGAATGTGTCATGCAGAAAGGTGGTTTCATCAGCAGTTCAGTTTGGCTGGAGGGAAGATGCTCTCTTGGTTGGTTCAGCATGAAGTCTCCCGTGGCAGGTTAGTTCCCAGGCACCACCAAGCTGCTGTTTTCCGTTCCTTTGCCATGAACAAAAGGTGAGCTCCCACCCCTGGCCAGCCGTGGCGGTTGATGTGGGCAGAGCTGCTTGCCAGGTTGCCCTCCAGCCCAGCCAAGCGTGGTGTTTGCCTTGTCGATCCTTCTTGGCTGCCCTCTATTTTAAGAGGTTTGGAAGTGTCTCTACGATGGTCCTTGCCAGAGGATCTGGCACTTTGGGTCTCCTACACATACTGGAGTTCAGCTGGGCAGGAGGGAACTTCTAGTGGAAAGGCACATCTGTTACTCCTTAAGCGTGACCACTTTCAAGGTTTCCATCCCTACAGCAAAGCAGTTCTTAGCCAAAGGCTTGGTAATCTCTGGTTTTTCAGGAGGAGAGGGAAAAGGGAGTAAGTCTTCAGGATAACAGATTATTTTTTTAACTGAAGAGATGAGTTTTGTTTTAAATTACAGCATATTGAGTCAGTGTCTTTGACACCCACAGCTGTGTTGGTGGCAAGCTGCCAGAGGGCTTGGTCAGGCAGGACCCCACGTGGCTGCTGTAGCCTTGTGCAGGATGCACCTTGCAAGGAGCCTCGCACAGCGGCTCGTGGAGGATGCCACACGGCTCCTGGGCCTGGCTTTGCTTCTCCGGCAGGAGTGTTCCTGTCAAAGGGTGCAAGGCTGCCCAGCAAAACAAATGACATTGTTTTCACATGGTGTAAAACCACTCCCTCCACCTTCCCCTGCACCACTGCCTGTATCCCGCCTGTAAATCCTGAGGGGAAGCAGCGGGCTGAGTCATCTGGCACTGTGTGTGCATTTACAAAATAGAAAGAGTGGAACACTGCAGAGGCTGGGAGGAGAAACCAATGCACAAAAGATCTTGGCCAGAGATGGTGGGTTCCCCCATGCTCTTTTCCTGTCCTCAGGCTTGGTTGCTGACACAGACTGCCAGGTTTCAGCTGCGAGGTGATCAATATGAGGTGGTTCAAGAAAAGAGTCGATGAGGCATTAAACTGCTGGGCTAAATTTGCTTGATTTTTCCCTTGGAAAATCTTACACGTGAGGCTTTTCAAGACAGGGACAGCAGTATTGAAGAAGGCTTGCACAGGGAAGGGCTTCGAAGATGTGTGATGCTGGCAGCAAAGATAAGAGAACTGGCTGTGCTTGCCCCACAGCACCCAAGGTGATGGGGAGGCTGCCTGCGCAGCTCTGCCCATTTCGGCCGCTCCCTGCGTTAGCTGCAGCCTGCAGCAATGTAGCTTTGATCTTGCTTGCCCAAGGGTAAGTGAGAGGGAGCACCAGGGCTGCTCCTGGAGGTTTCTTTGGAGTAGGGTAGCCTGCTATGGTGGAGTGCAGCCTGTGCTGTGACACAGCGGGGCTGAGCCTAGCCTGGTCCTGTTCCCTCAGGGTTAGCTGGTTGCTTTGCAGCCTCGCCGCATTCTTTCCTTTCCTTCTCTCTATTCTCCTTTCCTCCTGGCATGACAAAATCTGAGCAGGGAGGTTTGGGTTGCTCTGCTGGGTCTCTCCTTCCACCTGCTCTGGCAGCTGATCTCCTCCTAATGAACAAAATTGCCTGGGGATGCCATTTACCCAGGGGAGGCATTTCCCCTGCACTATTGCATTGATTTAGTGTGGAAACTGCATGTCCAACCTGTTTATGGGTGCTGTTATCTCTTTCCATGCTTTCCCTGGAAAAGCTGCTTTTTCAGCAGCAGGGCTGTGTTGGCAAGCTTTCTCCTCTGTGGAAGGGGCAGGGTGAAACACCTTGCGGTCCTGGTATTGTACGACGGGAGGCGGAGGAGGAGAAGCGAAGTGGGGAGGGATTGCTCCTTTCCTCTCTGCATATCCCACCCACACTATGAGAACAGGGAGTTTGCTGCTGAAGGAAATGGGAAGTGAATAAAGGAAAGGGCTCCTTCGCGTGCAGTGTGTGCAACCTGTGGGACATGCTGCTCGGGCCAAAAAAGTCACTGCTATTAGCCTAGCCTTTGAAAAGGGCTTGCTAACTGGACATGACCCAAATCTGTCAGAACTCAAAGCAGTAAGCCTCCACTGTGCCTCGTGGCTAGGCAAAATCAACCTGCATGCTTGCAAGGAACACAGAGCAAGTATGTCGTGGGCTCCTTGGTCCAGGGGGTTGTACAGCAGCTGGCATGGGGTGGGGTGGTCCTACAGGCAGCACCTGGAAAGCCGAAGCCTGTCCCTCACCAAGGCAGTGCAGCCCAGGGTGGGAGAAGACGCTTTGTAAGATGCACTGGCAGCATCTCTGTAAAGACTTGCTGTCCCATCTGGTCGGGGTTGTGCCGTACCGAGATTCAAAGCTTCGGCACCCCAAAGTGCAGAGTCAACCCGAGTCCTGTCGGCTGTTTCGGTGGCAGGTCTGCTCCGCTGTGAGCCTTGGGCATCAATTTGGGCTCACTGGCCCAATGGCTTCCAACTGCTGCTGCGTCCCCCTGGCTCCCCAGGATCCCGGTCTGGGATTTGAGGCCAGGGGATTTCTGTTTGTTTGTTTAAGAATGTTTTATTCATTTATTCCTAATTGCATACAGTTCTTATCATTGCTCAGGCTGTGGCTTTCAGCTGTCTTGAAATGAAAAGAAAATACATGTTTGTCTTCCAGCACCTTGGAAGCCAAGGGAAGCCTTAGCCAGAGCCAAGATGTAACGTGGCAGTAAAAACACTAATATCCGATGTTCCCCTAGATTTGTAATTAAGAGCCGATGATTTTCCCAAGGTTACCAGAAGGGCACTAGCCTACAGGACCTAGTTGTCTGGCTGCCATAATGCTAAACCTGTTCCTATGGCAATTAGTTGTTTGGTGTTGGGTTTTATGCTGATTTCAGGGTTTTTTTACTTTATTTCCTTTACAGTGAAGGCTGCTACGTATCACCCTCCTTCCTGAGGCAGCCAGAATCTCAGCACAATTTCTCGGTATTGCAGCATCCCATAAGGGCCACAGGCAGTGCCAGGCACTCCGCGGGGACATCGTGAGAAGCAGCCCTTTTCCCAGGGGTCTGTCGGTCCCAATACCATCGCGGAGGTGAAGGGGGCCACTGCAGCTCCAGTGGCTTCTACGGGGGGCTGTGCTGGGGCTGCCACTTGGTCATTTTTTCTCATAGTATTTTTGTCAGAGGAATGCACCTCCTGACCTGCTGCTTGCAGTGCTGCCTGGGAGAGCAGAGGGCTGGGAAGGGGGGTCCCGGCCGTGCTCCAGCTGTGACTCGCCAAGCTGCTTCTATTTTGGGAAGGGCTGGGTGTTTCCAGGTCCCTTGGGTGCGTGCTGCGTTTGCCTTCTCGCCTTTGTTAATGCTACTTGGACAATCATGAGGGCCTGGAAACCAGCCATAATTAATGATTATTTTTTATTATTATTAAGTAAGAAACAAAATGCATCCTGCTTACCTGCCTCTCCCTCTTCTGCAGAAGGGTGCAGGAAGGGCTGTGTTGGTGCAGGTACCAGCCAGTTTTTTTGCCAGGCTGGTGCTTCCCAGGCCACACCTAGTGTAGCAAGGGAAAGAACAGATATTTTTGCCTTATTGAAAACTTGGCTCTCGCTTCCTGCTTATATTAGAAGGTGAAATGTGTTAGGAATGAGCACAGTGTATGTCTCGGGAGCTCCTCTCCTCTCTGCTTACTGGTTGGGAGGTTTTAAAGTGACTGCCGGTTGGGAAAGTGCAGGCTTGCTCCTGCCTGCTTTACCGCTGAGACATCCCTGCCCCAGCCTGGGCACGGGCTCGGATCCCGTCCCAGCAGAGGCTTGCTTACAAGCGAGCTGTGCGCACAAGGACGCGCCGTCAAGGGATGGAGTTAACAGCATGCTTGGCTGCTTTAGTTGAACCAGGGCCATAAACAGGCCAGTCACAACAGTACAGCGTTTTGTAAATGTCTGCCCTTCTGAGTTGCTAAAAGATGGGCTTATTAGTGATGGATTAAGGGAAATACATGAATTTAACACAGCCTTCAGATCATGTGCCTACTGGGTACATGCAGGGGCTAGAGGACTTTGCTTCAGGTTGTGTCTAAGTAACAGCTGTGCTGAGCATGGGGATGGCTCCCTTGGGACCCTCCAGCTCCTTCCTTTGCTGCATGACTGTAGCAGTATGTCCCAGGCTCCTCATTTCCCTCTTTTTCGTGGGTTTTTGTTCAGCACAGCTCCCATCTGAAGTACTGCTGGAAACCAGATGTGTCAGCTCAGCAAGATGTCTTGCCTAAATATTTTCAAACAGAAGTTTAGGATTGCCTTGTGACTCTTCATTCAGGAGTAGTTCGGTTTTCAACATTGACTTTCAGTCTTGTGGCCAGCCTTCTGCAATAAGGACGGACCTGATCTGACTTTTTCCTGTCTTGCTTTTACCAGGAGCAGCTCATAAAGTCTGATGCTGCTATCCTTTTGCACTTACGGCAAGTAGGTTTTTCTGCTGGACTTTTGTTTTTTTTTTTTTTTTTTTTTTTTTTTTTCCTCCTCTAGAAAATCCTGACCCATCAGGAGCTTGCTGGGGGTTTTTATTTTTATTTTTTCTAAGTGAAGCTGCACAGAAGTATTTTTAATGAAAGTTCCTCAGACCCTGGCTGGTATTTCTGATCTTAAACAGCCTTTGTGGTGGTGGTGGTGCTGCCCAGGAAACCCAGGTCCCCAGGCCTGAGCCTCAGAGATCACTACCTCTTGGAGGGACTCCTATCCCAAGGAACAGTAGTAGCATGTATACATATATATGTAAGGGAATGACTTAAGTGGGAGAGGGCAGCTCCAGAAGAACTGGTGTTTGATATGTAGAGGAGTTGCTTGTGCTGCTGAACAATCTGCGCTCAGTGTTGGTCTCCGGTTCCTCCCATCCTAGAGGACAGCCCCAGTAGCCAGTGGGGTTATTGGCTATTGGAGGGTGGTGGATTCTGGTTATTTTGGGATCCCCAGAGCTGGACATCAGGATCTGATGTGAATTGGAAAAATTCTGCGCTGTCTATTTGTGCCTGCGTAAAACTGGAGTTTCCTGATAAGAGGGCATACCTCTTCTCTGTGCTTAAATTTAAACTTTTGGTAGGCTTCAGTGGGGATATATACTTATAAAATCTGCACCAGATGGAGGTGCAGCTTTGGTAGATACCTGTGGTGATCGCACAGCAGCAATGTGATCTTTATGTACACTCAGAGCATTTCTGTGCTCTCAAAGAAATGCTCCTTTTTTATGTAACCCATTTTATTTTAAACCCAACCTTCAGGGTCCAGGGAGACCTGCCTAGCCCATTGAGCTGACGTAGCTAAGGAAGACCCATTTGCAGCCAGTGACTATGGAAGTGAGCATGGTGAGCATTGCATCCACTTGCCTTTGGTTCATGGCCCAGATACCCAGGTGGCTGCTTGGCTGATAGTACCACTGACACCAGTTCAGAATTTGCTTCAGGAGGTATCTTGGCTTCTGTAGCCATGTGCCTTTGCCAGTTTGCCACTATGCCCTGAAATGTGGCACCTGTAGTATATCTTCTCGTGATGAGTCCTTGTTCAGGAGTAGATGCACTTGTACAAAGATTGTTCAGTTTCCCTCAAAATTGTGTCAAGACCTTGTGATAGAGAGGCCCTGTGAGAGCTGTGGGGATAAGTGATGGAGCGTGAAAACTTCCATTCCTTTGAGATTATGGTTGGATCCACAAGCTTGAAGCAGATGGGATCCAACACAGCTTGAATGAAATTCACAAGGAGTATTTGAATGCTGAGACAATTTTCAGTAAATGCTTTGTGTTAAGACATCCTGTGAGCTTCCTCAAAGTGTTACTGGAAGCCTGTTTAAGCTTGGCAAACTTCCAGAAAATTTCTTTCTTGCACACTTGACAGATAAGCTACTCAAGTGCCTTAACTGCAGTGACCCACTGAGCTGGGAGTGGGGCTGTCTTGAGGGACGGGTGGTGCTGGGTGCTGCTGCTGGAGCTCATTCCTCCAGCCTGACTCACCACATCTCTGCTGCACCTGGTGAGACAACACAACATCAGCTCTGTTTGTCTTCGGAGAGCTGTTGGTTCGTTTTAGTTGTCTCTGTCACTGTCTGCATATGAACTGTTAGCAAAAAGAATCTCTACTATAGGGGAAAGGCTCAAGGAAAAGGGCATTAATGCCTTCAGGTAGGAACAGACAACCCTGGTGGAACACCATCTTTGGCTTCACTGCAAAGCTGCAGGTCTTTTGGCCTTGGATTTTACTGCAGACCTCTAGTTCTGACTCTTAGTTTTCTACAAGTGTTGAGACCACCTGCTGGAAGGACCTACACATTGAGTTTGTTGTGAGCTGCTTCAGCTTGCTGAGGAAAACCAGAACAAACATTTCTGCTGGTTTCAGCTGTTGCAGCCTCAGGTTTGTTTGAATCACCAGTTCAAATAGCAGAGATCTCAAAGCAGCAGAAATCTAGCAATGCTCCTTGGTGACTGGAAACCAGTGAGTTTTGCATTTAGTTTGGTCTCTGACTAACATCACACCTCTCAAGCTGGAGCAGTGCTCCTGACCTGGCAGGTCACTCAGCAAACAACAGTACTCCATGGACCCTAGAAGACTTTGGTTTAAAAAAACAACAACAAAACAACCAAAAAAAACAACAAACCCACACAAAACCAAAACAAACAGAAAAGAATGAACAAACAAACAAAAAACCCACAAACTTGCAATGAAGGAAGAGAAAATGTGCAATGTACAAAACCAGTTCTCTAAGAAATGTCATGTCTCTGAGAGCTTTGCAGAAACCCTCTCCTGTTTGGGAATGATGAAAGCAAGACGGCTATTAATAAGCTGGAAAGAGAAATAGGAGCAAGAGGCATCTAGTTTTTGACAGTGGCACCTTTCTCATCTTTTCAACAATTGCAAGGGTTTTCTTCAAAAATGTTTTGAGACACATAGTCATGAAACTGCATTTCTAATATGAGCTAGGGAGCACTGGGAAAGCTAAAGAAACTTTTTTGGCAGCAGTTCATCTTCCTTAGTCTAGTGTACTTACTTGCCCAGTCTGTGTCCCTTTTAAATTCTAATTACTTCCTTGGGCACCACAAACACTCTGGCCTTGTCACTTCTCCTTTTGAAGTTCGCTTCTCATAATGCAGCCTTTTCTGAAGCGCTTCTGCAGTCTTAACTAGGCAGCTAACTAGTCCAAAACACTCCCTTGCTTCAAAATCTCTTAATTCCTTTTCAATTACAAAGAACAGCTCTCCTACTGCTGGCTGCTGACTCATGTGAGAAAGGTAGGGTGCCTTGTCAGGCAGGAGAGCAAGTCCCTGCAGCCACCTAAAACAGGGCAGAAAACTTGAAAAGTGAGGTGGCTAGAGAGGTCTAGATGCAGTGAGGTGTGTTAAGAAAAAAACGTGTCTTGGAGCTGAAGTGTCAGCATCAGTTGGTGCTGGGTATGTATCCTTGCCAAAGCTTAGGGTATCAGACCCGTCGCTGAAGTTTTATGCTTTGACCTAAAAGGCAGCCAGTGATGAAGGATGAACGCTGAGGAAAGTGCGCTTCTGAAAAATCTCTGAAGTATTTAACTACATGGTAGTCTTTTCCAGGTTTGCGGGCCCAGTTTATCAAGTGTTGCAGAAGTGGAGTCTGCAGTTTGGCAGAGATACTTAGAGAGGCAGAGTCTGTGAGCACTGTGCTGCCCAAGACACTGTTTGCAGGACCTGAGCATGGTCTCTGTGTAGTGTCACACTGTGTGAACATGCCAGCCCACTCGGGGCAAGGTGGAGTTGCTGCAGCATTGGAGGATATAAACTGTTGCACAGTTTTTCTTTTTTTTTTTTTTTTTTTTTTTCTCCTCTTGACTGGCCTTTCCTCCCGCTCCCTGCTTTATCCCCCACTACCTCTGCTCACACCTAGCTAGGAGCAGACGCGCTGGTTCTTACTGAGGTGTTTTGGCCTGCATCGGGGATTTCACTTGGTCTACTGCTGCTTTATACCAACATGCCATACATCCTCAAATGCCCTTTTGAGATGATGCCCTGAGACAGGTGTACAGAGGGTGTAGGTAAAATGTGCTGGAGCACTGCCTCTAAAGAACTCTGGATGAGGATGGATAACCATGGGCAGGGAAAGCATATTACTTTGTTGCTGAGGTTCCTATAAATCCAGTTTCTCTTGTACATCTCTGAAACGGTTTCCTGTGTTTTCCTTGCACCCCAGGAAGGGGAATTTGTAGAAGCAGAAGTTGGCAATTTCCACCTGGAAGTTTCAGACATGTTATTCAAAATGAAGAGGAAATTTGGATCGTACATCTCTTGAACAGCATGGAGGAGCCAAGGACTTTGGTTTGAGCAGCCCTTGGGAGCTTGGCAGCCCTTGTGCCTATGGTTTTGAGTCTCAGCCTATGGGTTTTGAACTGCATTTTGTGCAGTGTGTGACCTGTTCAGCAGTTTACCCAGGCAGCTCTAACAGATGTCCTTGCTGAAGGCTGGGATGGAGTTAATCCCTGCTCCCTACCCTCTCCATCTGGCTGCCAGGCCAAGCACTCTTTCCCCTTCTTCATACAGGCAACTGTGGGTAGGCAGCAAACTCCTGTTGGTGCCAGTGTGAAAGAAGTTACTGCCCTGGGGTCGCTGCCCAACAGGAGTCTTGTTTTGGGTGAAAACAGGCTGAGTTTGCTTTTCTTTTTAACCAAAGTCAAGTGATGAAGGACTAGGTACAACAGTAAGTAGAAGCTCTTCAGTGGACCAGAAGGAAGTGCATGGCGGTTACATCTCAGTTGCTGTTTGAGGTGGGACTCTCTGGGTGGGAAAGCCCATGCTCCTTCCCTTCTCTAGTAATATAAGTGGATGGAGCAGCCTCTAGAGAAGACTATTCAAATGCCTGCAGAGGAGGGACCTGAATCTACCTCCATACCTCAGAGGCAGGGGTGAGAGGGCATCTGTCCTGCCTTTGCAGATCCAGCCACCTCCTTCCCCCACTCTTTTTATTTTTTTCCCTGAAAGAAATGAGTGAAATAAAGCTTACTTTATCCTAAAAAAAACCCAAATAACAACAAACCACACCTCTTATTCTTCTGAGTGACTTCTGCAACAAAAATATGTCTAGCCCTAAAAATGGGGAGTCTTTTTCCTAGTCACTTGTCTTCACTTTGCTTTACCTGCCTGTCTGCTTCTTAGAAAGCCTGGGCAAGCAGGTAGCAATAAAACAAATGAAACTGCAGGAAACAATCCTCATTTTTCCTAACCCAAGGAGAGTGGAAGGCTCTGTGGCTTTGCCTTTGAGGCTGGAGCTTAAGTATAGAATGGGTGGAAGGAAAGTCAAAAGGTTGAGTAGATGTGTGCAGTGGCAACCTACAGTCCTTCACTAAGCAACATCCAAGATTTACTGCTCCCTAAGCAGGTAGGCTAAGCAAGGTCTTTGCCTCCTCTTCTTCTCTGGGCTGTCGGCAGGTTGGATGGCCAGCAGTTCCCAGTACCTTCTCTGCAAAACTGGAAGGCTGCTGGGTTGGCTGCGGCTGGCAGTTCCTTACCAGCCAGCCCACAGTTGTGAGGATGTGTGTCTCCTTATGCTTGTGAGCACAACTCTCTCAAGACCAGCCCCTACTCGCAAGATGCTAATCATGTCCTCGACTGAATTGCTTCCAGCACCAGAGGCAGAGCAGTGGACTAGCCAAGCTGTGCTTAGTAGTAGGTAAATAAAAGAGTTCCTTCAAGTTATTACTTTCATTAATAGCTATTAATTTATTAGTGCCAACATTTAACTATATTATATTCAACTTCTGGATGGAAAACATGGCAATGTGATTTTTGAGCAAGGACAGTGTGGGCTGCCCTAACTGTGGGGAGCCAGGTGTGAGCTGCTGATCCCAAACCACTGCTGCCTGAATAAGCCAGGTAGGAAGGGATCCTTAGTTGCTGAGGATGATATAAGTGTTCGTTAGCATGTAATGCTGAGAAAAGAGAAATGCCAGGCTGGGTAAATCATCACCAAGCTACAAGGACGCCTCTGAAGTTTGTTAAGAGGGAGATGAAAGAGTCAAACACAAGTTTTGAAAAGCTCCAAGGAAGCTGAATTTGCTGGAAGGGCTTGAAGTCATTCATCAGCAGTTTCTTGTCACAGATTTTCTGCTGAAATGGTAAATGAAAATAATGATCTAACTCTTAAATCTGTGATAGGATTAGTGATACCTTCGGCATATTTATGTAATGGGTTTCAGAGATTTAATTCAGAGTATTGTTCCCAGTCTGGATAACTGGCTCTCGTTCATGTAAACAAAGTGCAAGACAGACAAAGTAAGAAAATCTTTTTTATCCGGTAAATGGTTGTTTTGCTGGTTTGAGAGCTGTCTTTCATTTCCTATGCCTCACAGTCAGGATAGAAAGGGAGAAGTTTTCCAATTCACATGGAAAAAAAAAAAAAAAAAAAAGAAACGCCAGTCTTTGTCCTAGTTCTCGGCTGCCTCGGCCCCCTGGGCTCCTGCGGGTCCCTGCTGGGGCAGAAGGCAGAGGTGCAGCACTGTGCCCTCACTCCGAGCCTCCTTGGTTCCACCTCAGCATTTCAGCGAGTCTGACTTGCTGCTGTTTGGTGGTGAGACTCAAGGCCAGGGTGCAGGTGGTGGCTTCTCCTGTGTCCCTGATGGTAAAACAGGGCTTATTTCTCAGTCTTGGCAGCTCTTTCAGTGCTTGCCCATGCCATACCTTGTCAGAGACTCCCCGCCCCCGCAGCAAAGCAGCTGTGGACAGTGGGAAAGGTCCATCACCATGAGTCTAACTAAGAGCTGTCTATTAGGTAGGTCACTGCAGAAGTTGCTTATCTCAGGAGGCAAATGTCCATGGCTTCTCTGATCTACACTTCGAGTCTGATCATCACACCACATGGGGCCTGGATCTGTAGGGAGACAGACAGGAGCTCGTGTTGTATCTCCTCATGCAGTGATATGTAGCTCCAGCAGTCTCTATGGCACTGACATCCTGACCCTTTATCTTCACTGGTATCACACTGGTTAGTGTATTACTGCATCACTTATCCCAGTACGCTCCTGGCTTATGAGAAGTATTGTTTTGCCATTTTTCCTCCAAATATTGTCACCAATGTTTCAGCAGGACAAGTTTCTTTCGTGTGGTGAATGGGACCGAAGTTGGAAAAGTAATGTGCGTGCAACAATTGCATAAATTGGGTGGCTTGGGAGAGGCTCTCTCCTGGAGCTCTTCCCCACGAGTGACACTTGTTTTCTCCAAGGCAGCCAATACTTGTTTTTATGAGTACTGGGCAGAGAGGCTGTGCTATGAAAACATATTTGGGACTTTCTTGGGCAACGTGGATTAATAACACAGATGCCAAATGGTACCAGAAACTTGAACCACATTTGAAAACCTGTTGAGTGATGAAAGTGATGTGTGGCTTGTGAAGCAGGGCAGAGCCTCGGTTTCCCTGGAGCATCACTGCAGCATTAAGACAACATTGGTGTTTCCCCACAGGCCACATGTGTCTTGAAACAGCTCATGTGGTGCCCAGCTGCTTTGGTAATCCATAGCAAACAGGGGAGCTGCCTGCTTCTGGGAGGCTGCTCTTCCACCCTGGCTTCAGTGAAACGTCACGTTGGAGGTGTGGGAGAGGTATAAAGGTGGTATCTCTTGAACGTAAGTGAGGACATCCTGCCTTGTCCTCAGGTCACCTTCTTGCATCTGTGCTTTCCCCATGCTTGTGGGAGGGTGGGTGGGAGCAGTGGCCTGCTGTGGTGGCAGATGTTGGAGCCCTGCTGGGAGATGCTCACCGAGCACTGGTGACTCCTGGTAGGAGAGGGTTCGTAATTTGACCTCTGCAGTACTGTGTGGTCATTCCAAAACCTTCCCTTTCCATTTTCTCTTAACCCTAAACTGAAGTTCAGTAAATATTGGTTTGCTTTGAATCTTCTTGATTGATATCTGTAGACCAGGGGATTGTTTTAGGGGGGTGACGTGTTGGTTTTTTGTTGTTGGTTGTTTTTGAGCATATTTCTCTGCTGCTGACTACACGCTAGCATTCCAGAGAAAATCTCTGGTTTGCACGTCGCTGCATCAATGCTGCTCAATGCTTCAGCTGCGTGATGCTCCCTCTTAGTGTTTAGGCTCCTAGGTTACCCTGAAGAGGATGGATAAGGACTGTATACTATGTTTAGGCAAGGGATTGGGCAAGATTACTAAGAAAGAAATCTAGAAATCAATAGCAATGTTGCTGTAGGCTCTGCCAGCCTACCCTGATATACTCCAGGATACTTTAAAACCTGTTTTTCCCGTGCACTAGTGCAATAGCCTTGTGTAGTCATTCTGCTGTTCAGCTGTAGGAACAGAGGCCCAGCCCTCGGTTTTGTGGCCAGCATAGCTTGAAGAGTCCTTGCTACAGAGGAAACAGCAAGGAAAAGACTGAGGACTCCAGGGCTGTGTGTCTGTTTGTGTCTCTGACCCCAGATCTCTTGCTTTTGCTTTCTCAAACATAATTGCGTTCCCCTTCTGTAATGTTTCCATTGTTTGTTGGAGAAATGATGCCATTAAATCAACAGAGAATGGTGGGAAAATGCTTTGATATGAGGCTTTCAGAGGGTGTGTGCATGTGTATGTGTGTGTGCACGTCCTCTCTTAAAAAAACCCAAAAAAACAACACAACCCTCTGTGTATCTAGCAGCTTCCTTTAATTTGTGTCTTGCCTGTGAGAGAGAAATTTACCTCCAAATATTTTCGGCAGTTAACCTCCTTTATTTGTATTGAATTGGTACAAACTGTGGGGTGTTGTTCCAGGGTTGTTGTTCACAGTCATTGTGATAGTTAATCTCATTAGGACCTTGGATTTTCCCAGTCTCTGTTTTGGGGATGTGGTATCACAGGCCACGGGAAGAGGAAGCCCGTGGCTGTGGGCTTTGGCAGGCATTAGGACAGCCCTGTGCCTGCTATTTTGCCACTCTTCTGTAATGCAGAGAGGGGTGGAAATGTGCTTTGCTCTAGATATAGCCATGTGGAGTGATGAACAAGGATGATGCAAAGTCTGCAACAGTGTTTTGACTACAACCATGCTCCTTAACCCAGAAGCCTTGGCAAAGATCTGAGCTGAGGTACGGGAGCATGTGTTGCCACCTTCGTGGAGCAAAGATGGCATTAAAGCAGAGGAGAACAAGGCTGGGCTGAGCAGGCAGCTGCGGGATGCCTTCTTGTGCTGGGTTTGAGCAGTGGAGCCCCACAAGTTTGTGTCATACAGTTGAGGTTTTTTCATGTTTCTCTTTCTTGAAGACGGCTGCTCTGTTTGATCAGACACCTCTTAGTAGCTCCTTCCTGGATATAGCTATGCATTACATTAGCAAACAACGAATGTCCTTTAAGTTGCAGGTCAGGTGGTCACGTACCCCCCCAGTGAAGTTAACCACATAGTGATGGAGAGGAGAGAAAAACTTCATAAGACAGGGGAAAAAAACCCACCAACCATCAATCAAACGGCAAAACCCACTGACCTTAGCTGAAAAATGAAGGAGTAAGGGGGAAAAGAAGAGCAGAAAGGACTGGGGAGAAAAGGTAATCAATGGTGGCAGCTTTAGAAGAAATAGCATGTCTCTCTGTCACGGCATTGCAGGATTCAACCCTGGGGCTTGGCAGCAAGCAATTCCTGCTTTGTATGAATTGTTGGGATTGTTTTCCTCCCCCACTGGGAAGGGAGCCCACTAGGCCCTGCTCTTGGGGATATTTGCCTTAGAAAGAGTACCCTCTTCAACATCCTGCCCTGCCTGGCTTGGTCCGCATTTTCCTAGCTGATGGTTACCTTGATTTGGTTTAATCCTTACTTACCCTTTTGGCTACTATGCTGATGTTGCTTCAGTTGCTTCCTTGATACTTTCCTTGCTTGGTCCTGCCCCGGCAGGAGTTACTGCATTATACAAGGTATATGTATGCTGAGGACGCAGCACTTCTTAGGGTGACAGTCTGATCAACCCCACGTCCCAGCATGGTTTTCCATAGTGCTTTGTGATATGGAAATCTCCCATTTGATGCTGCATGCATCACTAAGCACCTGAGCAGAGACCTGCAGTCCATAGACTAGTAAAGCTTTGGGAATCTTCTGAGTCTGATGGGCAGGGCAGTCCGCTAATACGGCATGCTGCAACGGGAAGAAATGCTGACTTGTCTCAGATGTCATCCAACAAATTTGTTTGGCAGTCTGCAACCTCCAGTGACTCTCCAGTTGCTCTGTCGTGGAAAGACTGAGACCCTCTGCAAAGAAAGATGTCACTGTGTTGTATTTATGTGTATACCCTCTATTGCATAAATAAAGCAATATGACAGTGAAATACAAGACTTCTCAGTAAAAACTCCTTACAACACAGTAATTTTCATGTTTTGCTTCTCTATTCCTTTTTTTATTTCTTCCCCTCAATTTTTCTTGGATGCCGTTTCCCACCTTCCAGCAAAGGGAAGAGAAGTCTGTTTGCTCAGCTAACTGAAAAAAAGCTTTGTGTGCATTTTCTGCTGCCGTTTTGTTAAAGTTCAGAGTTCCTAGGTTAGAGCTGCTGCTTCTCAATACGAGTCTTGTTCGAACTTCCAGAGCAGCCCACGCAGAGCTGCTTGGGTTCATTTGCGCAGTTCACAGCCCACAACCAACCAGCCACATTGTTTGCCTCTCTCGTTCCGTGATTCATACTTTGCAACAAAGACGAGTCTAATGCTCCCAACGTGAGTGTTAAGCCAGGCAGTACTGGATTTTAGGTACATCAATAGAAGCAGTCTGGGTGGTTTTTTTTTCTTTCTTTCTTCCTTGTGAGCACTCATTATGTTCTGAAAATCAGACAGCTTTGCGGCAGTGGTCATAACCATCTGACACTTGTCTGGCTTAATAGTGAAACTGTGATAGGAATTCTCCAATGTTACAGTTTTCTTGTTTTGAGGGATTTGAACTTGTCTCGGGTTTGTGAATTTTGCCTTTTATTTTGTTTCATCTAGCAGTGATTCGCCAATGAGAAAGGTCATGGTTTACTGGAAGCTTGGTGGGTTTTTTTGTGGGTATTCTATTTTTCTTTCCCCTGATAAACACAGCACTTCTCATTTTGCTGTGGGGAGATTTCTTTTTTCTAAAGTATTTATAGTTTTATAATTATTTTTCTGTGGAAAAAAATGGAGGAGTTTCAACTCAACAGCAATGGGCTGGGCCTATTATTTTTTTTTCCATTAAAAGTTAGAAGAAGGAAGGCTGGCCAGTCATTGCAGGTGCGTGTCTGGAAAGAAAAGCCTGGTTTCTAATGATCAAAACCATGCTGGTAAACTTTAGTCCATACTTGTCTGTGTTGGGGTTTTTTTCTGCTTATCACCCTGGGTGAATGCTGGTGGGGTTTCAGGGTGATAGGGGTGCTTTTTAGCAGAGGAGCCTTCTGGGGTTCAATGGAGGTGTTGCTTCTTCCTAGCTTTGCATTTGGGCAAGCCGTTCACCATTTGTCCTTCCTGGCACTGCAGTGCCCCTGCACACCGAAGCCAGTGGCATCCAGGGCACGGCAGATGAGCCGTGACCGCTGCAGAAGGGCCGGAGCATTGCTGAACCCTGTTCTTCACTGTTCCTCTGCAAGACCCTGAAGCTGGCAGGATGAGGAGTGTCAGTTTGCCTGAGGAAGGATCTGCTTTGCTGTTTTGGAAGGTGGCCCCGTGTGTAGGGGTCATCCAGCTGTTACAGCTGTCACCATCCACGCATCTGCCTTTCCTCACAGCTGGGGAGAATGGCCTTCTCTAGCTGTCATCGTGGGTGACTTTTTTCCCCCTTGCAAAGGCCAACTGTTACTGTAAGACTCCAAATAAGCCAAGGAGGCCTGGGCTGGGTCCTTCAGCTTTGCTGACAGCACTCGCTATTCAGCAGCCTGAATGCTGTCTCTGTACCCGCCTGTCCTCTCTGCACGCTCATCAGCTGCCCTATTGATTTTATGCAGCAAAGAAAAAAAGAAACCAGGGCAAGAAAGGAACTGCTTTCTGCCAAAGCAGCCCCTGGGGAATCCCAGTGCTGCCAGCCAGAGCCGGTCAGTGGGAAATGGGGGCCGAAAGGCTGCCATGGGCTGTACTGGAGAGGAGGTGTTCCGGGGAGGCTGGGGATGCGCAGGTACCTCGAGGTGCCCCTTGGGAGCCCCTCTGCTTCTGCAGCCTGATGCTTGCATGAATCACAACGTTGTCATTGGTTTCACTATCTCTGGACTTCTCGAGGTTTTTGAAGCGAAAAGCTTGGCATTCCACAGGCTGCAGGTATTTACCAGCTGCCTGAATACATGTGGTTTGCCAGCAGCTGAGCCCAGCCCCTTCTAGAAGGGGTGAAGCCAAAAGTACCAAACCCAGATCCTGCTTCGGCAGGAAGGTGGGAAATCTCCCAGCAGTTCAGGATCCAAGGAAGTGTGGTTTGGGAGCGAGATCTGCAGGCTGGGACACAGGAAAGCTAGATTGTATTCCTGATCTGCTGGAGAGTACACCCATATCCTTGGACAAATTGCTTAATCTCTCCTTGCCTTAGTTTCCTGTTAGCAAATGATACTCCTTATCTTTCACCTCTCCTCTCAGTAGAGGAAAGAGTCTGTCTTTTAGTATGTATCTTATTACAGTTCCTTGTCCGGTGACTGAGGCCCCTCTACCTTGATAAAATAAATAATTGAATTTAGATTAAATGGTCTAATATAATCCTGCCCAGTGGTTACTAAAAACACTTGAATGAAAGTTCATTCTGAGCCTCTCTTTCCATTTCCTCATAAGGCCAAGACACAAAGTAATTAGATGTAGACGTAGGTTGTTATTGTAGCACAATGGCAAAGATCAGTGGTTGTTGGTAGGAATGGCTTTTATAATCTAGTTTAATGGTCATTTACCTTTCAGTGACCTTGGTGTCAGGCGAAATTGGCAGCTCTTTTGCAAGGAATGTGCTTCCTCAATGGGGGCTTTGCAAGCTGCTGCATTTTTGGCTCTCGTCTCACATGAACTAGGATAGACGCTGCTGCAATGCAAGAGACTTTCTGTCTGCAAAGAAAGGCTGTAGACTCCTGCCAAAAGAAGCCCTTTTCAGTGCTGTCCTGCTGCCACTGAATTGCCGTTGAAACAGACCGGCCGTGTTTGGAGCAATTCTTTGCTTATTGCTGAGACCAACATCGCAGCCTTCGAACAGAGAGAGTCTGCTGTGGTCAGAGGTCTGCCCAGGAGTTTCTGTAAATAGGGTTGCGTTGTCTTGGAGTAAAAGGAGGGAGAACATTTCTCATCCAGTTAAGCGCATCCAGGAGGAGCTGGTAGTTCTGGTTGTAACCCCCATGCTATAAGTCCTTACTACGTCAATAAAGATGTGATGTTTCTGTACACCCTAAAGTTCAGTCCTCTCAGTGATGATCATCCATTCACTACAGATGCAAATAAGCCATGTTTTTCATTGACTATGATGCTTCTGTACCTCCCTCTATCGTGTGTTGAGAAATCCTTATGGGTTTTGTCTAGTGACTGATGCCTGTGGCCATGGAGAAGAATAGCATGATATGGGGTACCATTAACGATCACAGCACAGCTCGTATCTGTGGCCGTCCTTTGTAAGGAGACGGAGTAGGTCATATCCTGGGGCTTGAGAGGACTGGATTCAGCAGAGGTATTCACAGTGATCTTGGCAAGGTCTCTTAATTCTTCTGGGCCCATCTTAACCTTAGAGGTAATCTCCCAGTTTCTGTGAAGTAGGCTGAATTTTTGCAAGTGCTATGGAGGTATTTATTTCAGATGGTGCCAGAAAGATTACTTGAGTCACATTGTGCTTGGAGGTTCACAAATAAGCGCTATGAGAGTTGAGAAGAGCCATGTAGCTGTGGTAGGAGGTTTCTCAAAAGCATCTCTGAGAATTGCACTGCCTTGTGACCTGGGCTCTGTCTACTTCAGATCTCTCATCCTGCTGCTCACAGTCATTTGATTTTGGAAATGCATTGCTTCATCTGTTAACTGTTGCCCTGCAGAGCAAGCCTAGCTACAGATGTCATCTCTTTATATGCTCTTGTTTCTAAACTGCTAAGATAAGGAGCAAAAAACAGTGCGGCTTGGAGCAAGAGCCATTTGTTTCAGGCTGCCTTGGATAACCACCAACCTCTTTTTCCCATGAGCATGTTCAATGCATCATCACCACAGCGTGCTAAGTCTTTAGCTGAGATCTAACAATGGTTTCCAGCATTCAAAATCCTGAGATGGTTTGACGTACATGGGCTTTCAGTTGTCTGAGTCCTGTTGACCTGCTGCAACACTTGCTTGCACAGAGGATCTTATAGACCCTCATTGTATTAATTCTTCTTACTTCTCACGCTCATCGCTCCCCAGTAAGTATTAGCTCGTTCTCCTTCTGATATAAGAGAATGAATGGTCACATTCATTTCAATGGCAGTTTATTTTTGCAGGTATCAGGTTTGGATTGGGAATGTCCAGCTGAGATCAAAGAGATACTTGCACAGAAGCAGATGGTTTCTATGCTGCTTCTTGCTGAAGAAGAGCAAAATGAATCTCTCTTGAGTCCCTGAAGTGTGAATCCATTGAAGTCTGACAGAGTCTTTCCACTGACCTCTGTGGCCCCAGGATCACATCCTAAATGAGTTGCTTTGAGGCACTAGAAGCCTGAATTCAGCTTTGGTGGGCTGGAAAATGTAACCTACTGTATGGGCTGCGCTATTCATAAGTGCTCGGCCCTGTGTGAGTGCTAGCTGTGGATGCCTGGGAGAAGAATAAAGTCATTTTCTGCAGTCACAGGGGTGGAGGAGGGAATAGGAATTATACACCCTTCCCTGTGAACCCAGTATCATGACATCCATGTGGGCAGCTCTTGGGAGCTGGCCTGCTTCTGAAGCTTCAGATTAAGGTTAGGTATTTTTTTACGCTGTTTCTTCCGATTCCATCCCTGACACAAATGCCCTGTCCACCACACCTGACCAGCAGGAACCAACCTCAATTTAAATTTTCTGAAATGGGCCACTGAAGTACATGAGTGATCATAGAAAAGCTGGGATTTACCTTGGTGGAGTTTAAAAAAAACTCAGAAGCAGCAGCATCGTTGAGGCTTGAGAGAAGCCGGTTTTGAGCATGTTTGACACCCAATGCTCACAGTTCATTGTGTAATGATATCAGTGGCATCTAGTATTGTTGTCAACAAATACTACCTGTTCCCTTACAGTTTATGAAAAAAGCTGTTATTTCTTGAAATGATTCTTGCTTTCTCTGGGCAAAACAGCAGCTACTCAAAATATTCAAGTTAATGCAGCATGATATAGGTGCTTTCCATTCCCTACTGATCCTAAATCAGACCAGAAGAGAATTAGTTGGGTGTAGAGGGTATAAAACAAAGTGTGAAGAACTGGGTTCCTCTGGGGCCATTACTGAGTGATCTGGAGTCATTAGACTGCTTTACAGTCAAGCTAGTGAAGATTAATACAGTTTGAGAGCAGTAGCGTGTTTTTCAATTAATGGCTAGCAACATAAACCTTTACAGTGTAATTTATGCTTTATTTATCAGTTTGCCTAAGGAATGGTTGCCTCATGGCTAAAGATGGGGGGGTAAGGGCAGGTGAGAGCCATCACCTTCTTAAAGAAATATTCTTTGTGACCTTGGAGGTGGTACCGCTTAAACTAGATATGCTACAAATAGTTCGTACTATGAAACCAAAATATTAACACTTTTCGCATTCATTGGTGTGAACTGTGACTCGGGGGGGTACCATGGGAGCATACAGCATGGAAATGCTCTAAGTAAAGAAAATGGAGCATCGCCCCAGTTAAATCATCCATATGTCGTGTTCCTCGGTGACGTGCTGGAGTCGCAGCCCAGCTCGCAGCCTGGCAGTGGCAAACCCAAGCTTTGCTGCCCATCTCCCCCGCAGCTCCTTAGCATCAGGGAGTGATGGAGTGATGTAGCAGGGGAGCCTCCCAAGGCGAGGAACAGCCCCAGCTGTGTTTTCCACGCTTTTCCCACACACCATCATTCTTGCGTGGTGTTTCCTCTCTCCGCATAATGCTCTGTTATTTCCTCGCTGGACTGGGCTCCTGCCACTGCTGCTAATTAGACCACGATAAACTTTGCTGTGAACAAAAGCAAGCAATTAAACGCCTGTTGCTTCAGCGTGAGCCCTGTCAGAGAAGTGATTTGTTGTTGGCAGAGCTGAGTAGCACCTCCTTGGGAGGAAAACAAACCTATTAGCCCGGTTAGCCACCAGTGCTGGGAGCGGTGTGCTGGATCTTCCGTACGGCAGGTTTTCCTGAGGCTGTCTGAGGCGCTGCTCTGTCTCGGGTCCTTCAGTTCCACGTGGCACAGTGACCTCTGTGGTCACTACCCAAGCAAGGTGGCCTGAGAAGTTACTGGATTATGATTTATGGATGTGGAGGTTTTGGGGTGGGGTTTTTTTGTCTCTTTTGGGGAATACACGTAAACATTTTCAAATTGTTACAGGCAGAGAAATGAGGAGGAGGCGGCTTGGAAAGAGGGAACAAAAAGCAAGGTCTTTAGTAGATCCCAGTCTACGTGAAGTTTGAATGATGTTTACCAGGACTCAAGATTCAAGTGTCAAGATCTTGCTAGCTGCTTTTGTGTAATCTCAGGCCTAGTGCTCAGCATCCCTCGGGGCTTTTCTCCCTTGAGCAAAGAGCCCTGTCGGAAGCATAGCTATATACACAGGATTCTGTTGCTGTACGAACAGACTAAGGGAACATGGAGGGTTTTAGGTTTTGGGACTCTCCTTTCAAAACTAGGGGAAGGGTTCAAGCTGGAAAATGAAACCTGTATTATCCCTGGGCAGAAAAATGGAAAAAATCTTGGAAAACACAGAATTAACATATGTCCCGTTTTGACACGCCACCCAACTGCTTCGCCAACTGTTGTCTTTGTTGCTGTTGTAGCTCTCGAGCAGCTGCTCACAGAACTTGAAGATTTTCTGAGGATACTGGACAAGGAGAATTTGAGCAGCACTGCCATTGTGAAGAAGAGCTTCCTCTCCGACCTTCTGCGGGTCTACACCAAGTCTGGCGGTACAGGCAAGGAAAATGGAGGATGGGACAGTGGGCTCTCATGGGAATTGCTACGGGGCCTTGAAGCAGCGTTTTCTTGGAGGCTGGTGGGAATGGGAGGCATGAAAATTAGAAGGAGAAAATGAAACAGAGGTTATTTTTGCAGTGACCTCTAATGTTTATGTAAAATTACTGTAGTTGTGTGTCCAGCTTTACAAGCAAAGGATTCCCAAGATTCCTGATCCTTTCTGTTTTCCTTATTAAACCTTAAGTTTATTTAATCCACTTTGTAAAATACACAGGATGTACTGTTTGGCCAAGTGAATGTTTAAGTAGAAATTTTAACTTACGGAATTTCCTGACTATAAAGCATTTAATTTTTTTGCTTTTTATTATTGCTTGGGGTTTTTTCTGCACATTGCCTCAACCAACATGCTCTCCCCAAATGTATTCAGCAGAAACACTTTTTATGTTGGCCTTTGTGGAAAAACTTAGCAAGATGAAAGCAGCGGGTGGGTAAAGAGTTCACTTTTCCCTTTGGTTGCAGGTGGTGATGAGGAATATATTTATATGAACAAAGTGACCGTCCATAAACAGCAAGGTGACCAGGAAAAGCAAGACAAAGGTAGGGAAGTGAAGATTAATAGTTGCATCGCATCTAACAGGATGAGGAAGGCACATAGGTGGTTAGAGGCTTGCTTTACCAGTTGGGGGCGGGGGGCCTCTGGCAGCTCTGAGGGCTGAGGCAGTTGATGGTGTGGAAGGACTGCCGTTTTCATGACATTCCCTTAGAAATAGCGGTCTTTGCCAATACTGTGAGGTTATTCCTGGAAGTAACGCTTTGGAGGGCATTATTTTGGGATAAAAATGTTGCCTTCTAAGGCTTGAAGCTGCAGTGTCTGAAATATTTCAGGAAACCTTCATGTTTCCTTTGGCCACAAAACAAGGCACTTCACCTCTTTAAGACCTTAAAAGCATGTGTCATCTTTAGTGTGTTGCTCTGTGCTAGCCCAGAGGGTCTGTGTCATCCCAACCTTGCGAGGCAAGCCCCCAGGTGCAGCCTGCACCCTCACCATCTGCACAGGAGAGCACCTTCATCTCCCGGGGATGCGAGACTTCTGCAGTGTACAAGCCAAGAAATTAAACCTAGATAAAATATTCATTTCCAATTTAGATTTCCCAGCTTTTGAATTTGTAACATGGCAAAGAACATAATTGTCTAAAAATGTTCTTGCTCTTTGAAGTTCATCATGAAAGCTGTCTTTGATAGTTGCGTAAAATGAGATTATTGGTGGCACACATCTCCTTAATGCACACCTAGCTGGAGGCTGACCCTACCCCAAAGTTTTCCATTCAAATAGATGAGATGAGGACACATCAGTGCAGCCTGCTGTTGATGTGCTGGTCCTGCAATAGTTGGGATAGCTCCACGCCAGAGTTGTTTGTTTTGGGGTTGTTTTTTGTTTTGTTTTGTGGTGGGTTTTATTTGTTTTTGTTTTGTTATTTAAAATACCTGCAGCTGAATTTAGGTCAACTTCAAATACTGCTGAAGACAGGATATCCATCCATCCAGATTACACATGCAGTCTCAATGTGATCTCCAGACAGGGCCCTCTGGGTGATGCTGTGATGCTCCGTAACAGGATTGCCCAGCGTCTTGGTAGCTCCCAGCTGCTAGGCAGGAACAGAAACTTCTCTTTATATAAGTTCTTTTTTTGGTGGCTGAAACAAGGCTTGCAATGATCTACCATGCTGAAACACAGGGGCAAACTTCAGACAATTTATTTTTGGAGTTTGTTCTTTTATTTCAGACTTTTCCCTATCAAGGCCATGAGCCTACCCACTCAGACACTCCCTGTGGGACCTGGCACTTCTCTCTTTCTCCGTTTTCAGCAACCTCCCTATTCCAAGTAAAACTTCTGAGTTATTTGGAAATGCTGAAGTCAGTGAGACACACGTATGGAATCTTAGCCGTAGCTGCAGCTGGGTGTATGGCCCTGATCCTTCCTCTGTAACTGGGTGGAGAGGTCTGTGCCTGTCCGGTCCGCAGTGGGACCTGCAGGTTCAAGTGTAGCAGGTGGAGGGGGCCCTGGTACCCACTGGTGCAAGGGGCTGTGATACAGAGCTCCAGTGATTATGCAGCTCCCTTTACCCTTTTGTCTACTGCCACTCTGTGCTCTTGGTCTCACCAAAAAGTCTTCAATGGGATGTGGTGACCACACTCTTTTGGCTGAGGCCAACAGGACCTCTTGTGCCCTGCAGGGTCTCTTCACCACCAGAACTGTGCTCAGGTGTGCTCCAAGCAGCTCAGGGTGAAATGCTTTCCAAAGTGATAATACATCAGCTCCAAACCTCCCTCCTCCAAACCTTAAAATACGCGATTTCTACAAAAAACATGTTTCACTGCTCACTGTATCTACTTGCAATTCTGTCTGTAGGGATTTAAGCGAACAGTACGCTGCTTTTGAGATGCCTTTTTATGGTACAATAATTGAATTCACTGAATGAGTACCATCGTTTACTTGATCTCATTTACTCGAGAAACGCAGCAAGTCTCTACCCTGCAAGTCTACGTAGCTCTTCAGTGAGCCAAATGCGATCTCTTCCTGGAGGGATCAAGGTGCAGGAGTCTGGGAAGCGTAAGGCTCCTGGTGATGCACATTGCAGTCCTCTTAGCCCAAATACTAGGAGACATTTGCTTTTACAAAGAACTGAGAGCAGACAGGTAACAGTTAGTACAGATGTGAATTTTAGCAGTCTTTTTGCTGTTTGTTCTTCTTCCTTCCCTTTCCTAAATGCTCTCCGAATGCCAGGTTTTAGAGAGACATCTTAATCGGAAGACACCTGAAAAGTGTTAATGCTTGTCTAGGAAAAAATACTGCTTCCCTCCCACCCAGTAAGGGAGCAGCCTGTGATTTGTGGCCCTGTGTGTAGCAGAAGGAAGGGGCATGTGCATCACTCTCCATACAGAAAGCGTGTGGTTGCTGCTTGTCCCCATGTCTGGCCAGTGATCGCAGCCCTCTGCAACCTCAGAGCAGAAAACCCCGTAACCTCTCCCAGGGGTCTTGTCAGGATGAAGGTTAAAGGGGTGTTTCTTCCCGCACAGAGCCTGAAAATCAAAGCTCCATCACGTCCTACTCTGCTCCTCAGCTGGAGTACGTGGGCATGTGTCCATGGAGGTGGGCAGGTTTCCAGCAGGGTGAGGACTGAAGCTGTGGTCCCAGTCCTGTGCTCCGAGGTTGGGGGGAGGAGGAACCGCTGGTACAGAAATCAGACAGCATTTTCCTGGCATGGTGAGGTTCAGTGGGATGATTGCTAGGTTTGCTGGAGAGTAGAGAACAGATGGCCACCAATTGTGAAGGGTTTGGCAGTGTTTTTTGCTGCTGCAGGGATTTCTCTTCTGTGGAGCTGAGCATGGGAGGTTCTGCCTGAAGCAGGAGGACGCAAGCTGGCCTGCTTCTCTTTGCTAAAGAGGCCCCTAAAAAGTTCCCTGGTGCACAACTGTGAGTGCAGAGATAATCCCCTCAGGGAGTAGCCCATCTGGGGCTTTAGGAAATCTCAGCCTTGTTTCTGATGTTTCCAAAAGTAGCCATGGCCTCAGCAGCTACTGTTGGTGGAAGGTGTCTGCCCGGACAGTGCCATCTCCTTGGTCCTTTACAGAAAAGGCTAACCTCCAACAGCAACCTGTAGAAGTGTGTCTGGCGGTATAATCATGGGGTATTTTGGTAGGTGGGTCTCCCCACGTCCTCAACTGCTTTACTCTGAACCTTACAAGACATCCAGCAGCCCCACTGGCAGGGTGCAGGCAGCTGCTTGAAGTTGGCATCTGTTGATCCAAGGATCTCCATGCCCTCCTGACTTGCTGAAGTTAGCCAGTGCTGATGACCAGTAGACCTGCATCAAAAGGAGAAATTTGTCACAAGAGATGTGTCTTGGGCTCTTGTGCCACCAGGCCAGGAGCTGGCTACAGCCTGGCAGGGCAGAGCTGTCATCATGGCTTCCAAGCCCCAGACGCGAACAAAGTAATGTGGTTTCCAGCTTCTATTTTTAAAGCCCAGAAATATGCAGCAAAGTCCTGGCCCACGTCTTCTGAGTGCAGTGCTAACCACTGCTGGGCACTGCATGATGCCTTGGCGGTTTCTGTGTGCGCCCAAGGAATGCGGCTGGAGCATCAGCAGGTGACTAAGGCAGCTGGAGCATCAACTCGCTGCAGATTTTGGACTTAATTCCCTCACTTAATTTACTGGACTTGTAGAATCTGGATACCTTAGCCTCATTTCTCCCAAAGGATTTGGCAAGAGACACTGTGCAAAAGGGACTTCCCCTCTACACAGTATAATGCCTTCAAAGTCCTTCATTTTTCAGCCATTTGTGCCTTGCTCCCACTTGTTCCTGAGCACTGCTGCATTGTGCTATCTCAGAGGTCGTGGGATTTGGGCACTTATTTGAAGCCACCGAGGAGTTTTGTGGTGGGGGAAGAGGGGCTGAACACGAGATTTCTGAGCTTTTCGTTTACCCTCCAGCCACTGAATCACTCTGCATTCAGCTGCTTGGAAAATCTGACTTTCCAGAGGCAGAGGCAGATCGCCTGGAGCAGTTCTGCTGCCATATGCCCTTTCACATGTTTGTCCTGGGCTGCTTCAAGAGCAACTCTTCCTTCAGTAGCGATTAGATTACTGTTCTTGGCTGCCTTTGGTAAACCGTTGTGCAACTCAGCTAGGCAGCAACCTTTGCAGTTTGCTGTGGGAGCAGGGTGGTATGAGCTCCAGTTTTGTGGAAGCACAGTAGAGGCAGGGCCAGTCACTGATCTGTCTGCTCTCCGTAGCAGAGATCAGAGCTAGCAAGGACTAAAGTACTATGGATTTCCAGGCACTCTGTAGTGTCTGCCCATGCTGCTTCTCAAGACCCGTTAAAGTTTCAGCAGTAGGTCTGGGCTTCCCAGTTTTCCCCCCAGAAGGAAAAACATGCCCTAAAACCAGAGGCCAGCTCTTTTGCTGCATCTCCTAGTGCCACATTCCTGGGCATGGCCTGAAATGACATGGTGGCCCTGCAGCACTGCCTGTAATTGTCACTCTGGTTCCTACTGAAATAGCACCTCGCTGTTCCTGCACAGCCCCGGGTAGCGAGTGCGCTGCTGGGAAATGCCACATGTCATTGATATAATTGTGTTTCTGGCTTGCAGCACTGGACCGGAGAGATTCCTTGACCAATGGAGACTCAGGACTGCATTCATCCCCTCCTCAGAAGAGCCTGCCGGACCTCCCCCCTCCAAAGGTATGTTCTGCAAATCCTTTGCTTTTCACTGTCTAGCCCTCAGCCTGGGGATCTGAAACCCCAAGACGTCACTTCTGTTATGTACTGTGCAGCATGGCTAAATGGAGAACCTCTGCCTGTGTATGTTAGTGAGGCAAGTAAGCCTTGGTGAGCTTTCTTTAAAGAAATAAAAAAAAAAATATTCAGCTAAGGCAGGGGTCCTCAAACTACAGCCCATGGGCTGGATACGGCCCCCCAGGGTCCTCAATCCAGCCCCTGGTATTTACAGAACCCCCCGCCCCAGCTGGGGGGGGGAACCAAGCAGCCACAGATGACTGCCTGCCACTTCATCCGCATGCCAGCCCCCTGGTTAAAAAGTTTGAAGACCCCTGAGCTAAGGACTCCCCAGTGTCCAGGTTTCCACCTTTACTTGTCGTCTTTATGAATGGTGCAGGTCAGCGTGCAGCTGGGGCAGGCGCTGCAGCCGGCTGGTGCTCCGAGATGGCTGGGTATCCAGAAACCCCTGTGTTTCCCAAAGCTCATGAGCCGATGGAGCAGGCAGCTGTGGGAGCCTGGGGCTTCACGTGTGTGTGCAGGAGTACTGTGCAGAATGGGCTGTGTTCCCTGCCAGGGAAAACCGCACCCATAGCGTGGCAATCCAGGCAGACAGAAGGAAGACAACTGATGTTTTCAAAGAAAGAAAGAGATGGTGGTTCTCAACTGTTGCTTTGGAAATATCCCCTGAGATGTAAAGCAGGTGTGCCTGGGCTGCTGATAGGAGCTTACAAAAGCCATTATTCAGCTGCAGGGCAGCGGGGCGATCCCCAGAATCTCCCTAGCTGGCAGAGCCTTGCAGTTTGGCTATCTGCAAAGAAGATCAGGTTTGCTTCCAGCTGAAGTGCGTGGGGTTGTCTGTGCATTGGGCGACTGTGCTGGGTGTTACGTGGGTTGTGCAGCCCGCTTATCCGCAAGCTGTTGCTGGGACTGTAGATCTTTTCCATAGGGCAGCTATAAATCTAGCAAAGGTCCAGTTCAGCACCATCAGCTTTCAGTGGGATTTCGTCTCTGTGCTAGTAAGCCAGCTCTGCTGTCCTAGAGACACAGGTCACCCTTGACACATGGATATTGCTGTTCGGTAGTTGGTCCCATGTGGGAATTGCTGTAGCTGGAATTTTGGGATGTGAAAGGAAAGGAGGGCAGGGAGTGTGCATGGGGAGGAGGGGAAGACATGGAGGGGTGGTGCATTCATCAACCACGGAGAGAGATCTGCTCCTTTCCCAAGAATGAGGATGCAGGGTGATGCCCCAGGACTTCTGCTCAGGGTGCTGTGTGGCTCAGCTGGAGTTCACTGGAGGAGCTGGGAAGACAAGGGGATAGAGTGGGATGCAGCCAACAAACCCTTGGAGGCAGTGCATTTGCCTGATGGGAGCTGCTCCAGCGCCAGGGAGCCCCTGCCCATGCAGTGGCTCAGGATATGGCGCTGGAGATGGAGTTGCCTGGGAGCAGTGCCCAGAGCAGGAACTGCTGTTTGGCTTTGGATTTCTCAAAGCGGGAGGGGGTAGTGGCTGTGGCAGGGAGGGAGGCAGGAGGACAGCAGTGCAGTGGAGTTGAAGGCATGAGCAGTGGAACTGAGTCATGACCAGGGAAGCAGCAGCTGGGTGTCCCCCAGGCATCTCTGCTTGTACTTGGTGCAGCCCAGCATTCTGATGGGCACTCAGGAAGTTAAATGAAGGAATTAGAAAAAAAAACCAAAACACTCTTGGATTTTAGCTGAGAAGGGTACCTAAGCCACCTGTCTTCTCCCAGGCCTGTGCTGGAACTGCCTCCTCCCCCCTGCTTACCACTGGGGCTAACCCCCCTTGGATAAAGCAGTCAAGTACCTCCTCGCTGTGAGCATCTGAGCACCAGGGAGCTGTTGGCAGCAAGGGTGCCTGAGCATACTTCAGGGAGTGGGGCTGGGGAGAGCTGTAATGTGAACTCAGGTAGTGTGTGACAATCGCTGCTGTGGGGACATGAATCTTCCCTGCCTGTGTTTGCTGCTCCTGGCAGGGGCCGGAGCCGTGGCCACCTGGGCAGTGGAGGAGGGAGAGGGAGCACAGCTCCTTACACAAATAGGGATGTTAGGAGAGGACCTCAGAGTATACTTATTCTAGCTCTGCAGAGTTTTCTTTGGTTTGGTGATGATAAAGCACCCTGTGGTGGTGTTCTAAGCTTGCTTTTTGAGGCACAGGAGAAATTTGGTGGTAAAGCTCTGCACAGCAGATTGTCCCTGGTATTCACTGACACCAACAGTCAATGGGCAAACTGACAGGGGTGGCCCAGTTGGATCCCACTAATTCCTTTGGATTTGTCCCAAAGCAACCTTTAACGAGTGAGTCCTGCAGGCTGTGGCTCAGATATCAGTGACTTTTCATCCACAGTAGCCCTGGCAGCTCTGCCGCTTTCTACAGCCGTTTACTGAGAAAGTCATGCAGATACAGATGCCCAGGATGGTTTATTTGCATGTTCCGTTGTGCTGTAATGCAACAGGCAAATGTTCTGTGTGGACCAGCCTGGGTTAAATAACACAGTATAAACTCTTTGACTTAGAGACAAAATTACTCCATGCCTTTAGGGAAAGAGAAAAGAAAAAAAATAGCTTCTGGGGCAGCTGAGGTGCAGTCCCACCTAGTCCCTGTTGGCTTCCATAGTTTGGAACAAAACAGAGCAACCCCTTTCCCCATGGCTCCTTCCCTGACACCTGCGGGATGGTGCCAAACAAACCCACAATGTTTTTTTGTGTGAGCTGGCTACATGCAGGAGGCCACCACAGATGGTAATTGCAGACGCATTCCCTGGCCAGGGAAGGGATTAAGTAAAGCTTTGGAGTGGCTAGGTTTGGGTTTGTTTCTTTAATTTAACACATCAGGACAAGTTCTAAACCTCTAAGTGTTTGGAGGCAAGTGTTTTCCAGCAGTCCCCCCCTGCATGGCTCTGGAAAGCGAACTCAGTGTCTGCTCACAGCACCTGGCAGACCCACACAGGGAGGAGTTTTCATCCAAGACGCTTGAGAAGTTTGCAAGGTTGGCAGAGTTCGTGTTCTGTACCATGTGGGTACAGAGATGCGTGATTCTGGCCGGTGTGGTCAGGGCTCCTAGCTCCCTCAGGCTCAGCAACATCCTACTTCGTGGGAAGCTGCTGACCAGAAAAGTCTTTTGCTTCAAAGCTTCCTCTCTACTTCTAGGCAGCAGTACCTGTTGGTGGAAATAGCCAGGGCAGGATGGGCAGCTTTGAACCTGCTTTTGATGATGCTGGCACGACCTACAAAGAGATCTTGCCTTAGACTGCTCTGCAATGCTAACGCCCAGCTGGCCCCTCTTCTCCAGGACACCAGGAGCAATCAAGTAGGCTGGCCTGAAGGACCATGCATGATCCATGACATTCAGTGTTGCTGTCTCTATAAAGAGAAACCTGCTCTTCTGCCTGTGCTCCTGGGAGGAGTGGGGCTTTAGCCCTGCACGCACTGAACATCCTATCCAGGGTTCACATAGGTCTCGGTCAGAAGCCAGTTGAAGCGCTGTGAGGCAGAGCATGCCCTTGTCAGATGACGGGGGGTGACTTGGCCTGAGTGACACCTCCCTGGGGAACAGAGGGATGCTACTGTCAGGTCATGAAGGGAGGTGGGATGCCAGGTATTTTGGGAAGAGCATAAGCTGTGCGGTCATCCTACCGTGATCTCTGGCTCCACTGTCCTGATGTTCAATAGCTATGTGAATTGGTTGAAAAGTAAAAAGTTTGTTTCTTCTTATCTCCCCCCGCCCCCCGCACTGGTATTTCTAAAGGATCAAGGCACTGTTTTTCCTGCTAGCCCTTGCTTGTGTTTAGGGAGGGGTTTGGCAGGCACCACAGGGATTTTCCAGCACTTGGATTCTTTTCAAAGGCTTGTTTTCCATCAGTGTTGTTTATCCGTTTCCTTCATATTTTGCTCAGAGCACAATTAAAGATTCCTGATGTAGTTCCTAAAGCAGGGATTTTTAGCTGTTTGCTCTCAGTTAGAGACTTGGAGACGTGACCAGCAGCCGCTCAGGCTATGCTTTTCAGCATAAAGCCAGGATTGCACCAAATGTCTGCCCTTCTGCTTCCCTGCTCGGGCAGTCAGTAGCACAGAAGTTCATCCCCAGTTGCAATAAGCAGCTGGGGGGGGGTGGTGGGTGGTGTGTGCGCAGCAGGCAGAAGTCCCAGTGCACAGTAAGGCCAACAGGTTGCAATTACTGCTTTTGAGGAAACTTAAGAGTTGATCTTGCCAGGGCTTTCTGCAATATTAAATAAAATAACAGTTATGACACAATTATACAGTCATTTTGAAGAACTTTATATCTGAGCTAACTGTACACTGGAAACCCTCAGCAGTCTTTACTCTTTGTCATCTCAACCATTTGACATGGAAATTCTGGTATACACGCCTAAAAGATCTCATCCACTAGGATGCACTTTCGTGCATCTTAAAAAAAAAAGACGGATGCCCCACTTTTTTTCAAGGATCTGTTTTTACCTTAAATCATGCTTCCTTTATTTATTCTGCAGATTCCCGAAACAAAACAACCTCCAGTCCCCAAGATGGAATCCCCGGAGGGATATTATGAAGAGGCTGAGCCTTATGATGTCTCTGTAAATGGTATATCACAGCTAACTCTCAGGGTGGGGGTGTGGGAGATGGAGGACTTGAGATATATGAGAACAAGTAAACAAAAGCACGGACGTTTCTTACAGCTTGTGAGACAAAACTGTTTTCTAATGCTGGTCACAGTTGATATTGCAGATCTAATGGTAGTTGGAAAGAAAAGGCTACTGAATTACTCATTTTTAACTTTCCTGTAGAAATAAGTAGTACACGGGTTAATATAATATCACTGTAAAATAATATAGACCACTGTGGGTTCTTTTGGTGGTTTTCTGGCAGATAGGCTGTAGTCAAATGCAGGTTTCTATTCAGGAGTGAGTGGTGGAACTTTGGTGGCTTGCATTCGTGTCCTAGTGCTCTAACTGTCCCTTTGAGGCTCAAAATCCATGACTCTGGTCTGTTAGACATCATAACTGTTTTTACAATTGGCTGATTATTCAACTCTGTCTCTTGTGGCAGCTTAACTGTCTGTAAACTTGACTAAAAAGCCACATTTCATGTGAGGGGACAACATGCGGGTTCACTCACCACCCGGGTCGGTACCTCCCAGCAATGTCCCCAGCAGTGCCACTGCTACCTGTCACCGGTGGGCTTTCCACCCCTTCCGGCATCCTCCTTTTGTTGAACACCCTTTGTGAGAGATTATCTTCCTCTGATGTGGTAGCAGAGATTATCTTGTCATCGCTTTATAATCCATTTAAACCCAAATGATGCAGATTATATTGCTTTGGTGCAGAAGCCGGTCTCTGCTCGTCCGCCTTGGCTGCAGCAGGGTGGGGGAGGTGACATACGTGGTGTGTGGCAGAGCTGAGCAGAGAGAGTCGAGGCAAGCAAAGTGAGAGTTCAGGGTAAAAGATCTGGATCTAAACCCTTGGGTGTTGAATCCTAGCTGCTTATATGAGAAGCTGAGTCCTTTCCAGCCCTGGTGTGCACCACCAGGCTCAGAAGCTCCCTGGCAGGAAGGCACCAGCGGTGCCACTGTTTTAGGTGGCCAGGGTTTGGTGTAGCCAAACAGCCCTCACTGCGCGTGTGCGCCTTGCGCTCCTGGGCAGCTTGTAGCTCGCTGTGGGTCACTTCTCACAAAGGCTTAGGAGTTACGATGCTAAAAAAAAAGGGGGATGTAGAAAGTTCTTAATTTTCCTGAACCATCTTGTTTCAACTGCAACCGCGTTACAGTGCTGAACAGGAAGATTGTGTCCAGCTCCGGCACGAAAAGGTGCAGCCTCGTCACAGCCAGGGTGAGCCGTACCATTTGGTGCAGAGGAGAGGTCCCCCAGCTCTGCCGTGCGTAGTTAGGTGTCAGCTTGGTTTTGCCAGAGTGCTCTGGGTTGTTTGGCTGAGGTCAGGGCTGTGATGTGCGAGGTGCAGGGGCTGAAGCCCTCCTGCAGCCAGGGCAGCACAGGCTGCTGCAGCCTCGTCCCTGCAGGGATTTTCCAGCTGCCTGCACTGTAAGATACGTGGGCTTTTTTCTCCCTGCTGCATATTGGGAAAGTAGATGTCATGGCTCTTAGCACATTATCTAAAGACGTACAGTGGATTAGCTGGAGTATGGCCAGGGATCGTGTGCTGGGAGACCCAGGTTATGTTATCCAGGCAGCTCCATAAACTCACGTTCTGTTCAGAGCCTTGGCCGGCAGGAGCGATAAGCACACACTCAGCTTAAACCTCTGCTTTTCCTCGCTAACCTGCAGCTCAAAGATGCAGATACACCCACCATCCATTGAAATCCAGGCCGGTCAGATGCCTAAGGAAATAAGAGATCAGAGCCCTGCAAAAAAGGAGAAAAAGACCCATACGATGGGAGCACTGTCAAAATGAGCAGTCTGCCTGCTATGAGTAGCTGGTTTTGTTTGACACTGTGATACTGAGCAGTATCACGCCGTGAGCGGAGATAGGAGCCCATGAAGTGAGCAGAGACAGGCTGGGCAAGTCCAGGCAGTCCCTTGCAACCGAGGTGTGTGGTGCCTTTGCCTCCTGCGACTGCTCAGCCACCCGTCCCCTCTGCAGGTCCCTTCTTCTGCACAAACCGCCTGGTGTGCTATAGTGCCCATGGCTTTTCAGGTGGTTTGCGTGAGAAGGACAGCAGCAGCATGTCTCTGAGGATCTCTGTGCTTTTTGGCAGCCTCATGCTTGAGGTGGTGCCTTGGGGTAAGTGAGAAGGAGGGGCAGGGAGAGTTGTGGAGCCACAGGCGTGTGGCCGGAGGAGGCTGTGGGGGCTCAGGAGAGGGTGAAGCATGGCGTGCTGTGTGGAGGGGGAGGTCAGGTGGCGATGCAGGGAAGCTTCTGATGCCCCAGTTTGCCTTAAGAGATCAGTCTTCAAATTCCATGACGTATAGGCAAACCTGCAGGTCTCAATCCTGCCTGTTGCTTCCACAAGTACAAAACTGGGCTCCCCATCCCTTTATCTCATGGTAATCATACCCTGTGCCTGTCCTATGTGGAGTGATGCTCATTGCTAGCGACTGCCTTGAGACCTTGATGTGACTGCTTAAAGGCAGTCTGGACATGCATTGGTTTTCCCTGGCCAAAGATGCTAAAGCCTGACTCCAGTAACCCCCCAAGCCCTCTGTGCTCACCCCCTCCTCCCTACAAGCTGGGTAGGGAAGAGGCCAGCGGTCCAGGGAGGTGCCGGTAGTGTTTCTGACGGAATTACAGCGTGAGCCTTGGAAGACACCCATGAATCTCCAAACAAATGGGCGTAGTGAAATCGAACAAAAATAGGAACGCCACTAAAATTAGTGGGTGCACTGCCAAGAAAGGACATCAAAGCAAGCCTCCAGATGGGCTGAGGAGATAGAGGATTCATGCAGCGTCAGAGGTGGGACTTCGAGGCACTGTAACAAGCCATGGGTGAATTAATTAAAATGAAGCAGGCGGGCAAATCCACTGGGTCTTGGGGTCCCTCTTTCATCAGCAGGATTCCCACCCCTCCACTGGGGGTGCCTCTGCCTTTCATTTTACAGCTTCAGCAAATGCTGCTGCTTCCCTTCCCTCCTGGGCTGAAATGTGTTAAACTGTTATCATCCTCGTCCTCAGCTGTGTTTGCATAATTGAAGGGTGCGATAAGAAACAGAGTGAAAATGCAAGGGGCGACGTGACTGCCAACTGAGCAATAATTATTCTGGCTGAAACAGCTCATCTGCCCTGGCTGATTTTAATTACAGTGACGATTCTGTTTTAAAGGGAATTGCCTTGTTTGAAGGGATGGGTTGAAAACATTGTCCCTGTTTGGAGTGTCACCGTACAGCATGCTCCTCTGTCCACAGCAGGGATGGGGCAGCCTCACCGACGAGGGGGGAGCTTGGGCTGGAGCCAGGCTGATACTCTTGTTCTCCACATTTGCTTATCTGTGGCTTTCTCTCTTTGTCTCCCTTTCTCTTTCCTTTTGATTGTGCAGGTCTTTTTGGTAGGCTTGCTGCGGCTGGACCCAGGCCAGGGTTGCAGGTTACTGAGGGCGTTATTTATGCCACAATAACAATGGGTATGGCATGCTTTCCAAACCTGAAGTGCCTTTCTTCTTTTAAAAAAACAAAAAAAACCAGAAACAAATATACAAAAAACCCTCTAACTACTCAGTTTTAGCAAAGATGATCAGGTGCCTCCCTCCTGGCATTGCCCGTTATGTGCATGGAGGGGTAACCACCTCTCCTCTCTCTCTGCCCATGCTGGCTGTATGCAAGGTAGCATTTTTTGTGCCTTTCCTCATGCTTAAGATGACAAGGACGAGAACTTCCCTAGCTTTTATTCCCCTGACTCTGTCACTGCTGCGGGGCTGATATGTGGCAATGCTGGTTGTATTGGCAAGTAGCGGTTCAGCGAAAGTTGGAGGTGCCCTGCTCGGGCACAGGCAGCTCTGGTGTACAAGACAGTTGGAGCTTCCTTCATCGTGGTATTGATTTAGCTCCTTGGGAGCTCATGGGAAGACAAACAGGAAAGAAAAGGTGGATTAGATAAAGACATCCAAGAATGTGGCTACAATTGATGTCATAGCAATGAGAGAATAAAACTGTGGTCTTAGCTGAAACCACCAGCAGGGAAACGGAGACCTTACTGAAGTGCCTGAGCTATATAACTCGGGATTGAGTGCGCCTTAGTAGTGACAACGGTTGCCTCAAGTCACCCAAACAAGATTTGTCCCAGTTTGCCATTGCCTGGAAAACACCTTTCCATCATGAGGCTGTAGCCAGCCAGCAATGGCTGCAGTAGGGAAGAGCTCATCTCATGAGGCACTTGTGGTTGTGGCTGATGCAGAAAAGAGCCACCAGGGCTCCCACTGAGAGCATGGAAGAAAAGTGTTACTCCCCCAGGAGAAAGGTGGCAGCCCTAATGCCGAGGTGAGGGGCACTAGAGACACCCACAAGGGGCCAGAGGGGCAGTTAGCAATGTTGCTAAGGAGGGAGATTTAGAAGATAAGATTCACTTTAGGCATCCTTGCTCCTGCTGCATGAGGAAGGGTCCCTGGCAGTGCAGAGGTTCAGCTTCTGGGTATTTCTAGGGGTGAGAAACCTCAGCACTTCTGCTCCATCCAAATGTCTGCCCAGGGTGCCTGTGGACAAGGCGTGCACAGTGACAACGCGCTGTGGGGTAATGTTCTCCCATAAAAGACAGGCAGTCCAACACGCTGAGGGTACGGAGGTGGTGAGCCAGCTGTGTACTGTCAGCGCCAGTCGGAGACTTTGAGAGGGAGCATTTGCTTTTTAGTAAGTTTAATTCGTGCAGCTTTGATTGCTTGAGGGATGTTACAGAGTGAGATTTCACTGGGGGTAAGGCTGTAGCTTTGTTGCTGCATCTTCCTTTTATTTTAAGAACAAATAAATCCAGCTTAAGAAATGTTCTTCAGTGAAGCTCCTAATGCTTTTTTTTCCTCTTTTCTGGCTGCTTTTCCTCTTTTTATTTTGCACTAATCTGATAATGTTACTTTTACATGGATAATAAGATTTGCTGAGAATCAAAATTTGACTAAATTCTGATGAGAGAAACTTAACAATATTGCTCTGTGCTGTTTGGTAGGAAAAGAATGCAAAACCCTAAACAGGTGCTGCCCAAATCTTACCATCTTGCAATGTGAGCTTACTTTGCAAATAAGAGCCCTGCTGTAAACACCAGCAGAACATTGCAAATTCCCCGGTAGTCAGTGGGAACGCTTGTTCCTGATGAGCCTGGTACCAATGACCAACTGTTCCTACCAGCTGAAAACTCCAATACCTACAACACCTTAGAGCTGGGTGTTGGAAATCCCAACTCATCGTAATAACGTAGTAATCCATTTAAGAATGAACACAAAAAATACGATTACTGTTATTTACAGCTGCCACTTACGAGTAATTTTTGCTGCTGCAACAGTGTATTACTTCAAAGTCCCTTGCTGTCCCTTAGATGCCGAGTAGAGAGACACCTGCTAGCCCAGAGAGGGAAAGTGGAACGACACCTCGGATACAACAAATCGTTGCTTGCTGCATGGCCTCACAAATACCATTTTTACTTCTGACATTCAGAGGACGAGGGCTGATTGTAGCTTGCTGTTGCCTTAAAAATTGTGTTTGGCTTGAAGTGGAAAGTAGAAAAAGCATCTTGGGGCGGGGGGGGGGGGGAAGCAGTGAACATCAGAAAATGTTTAAGGGAATGTTGTCTAAATTGCGGTCACCTGAGAAGTGTCTTTTGAGTGTTTTCTAACTGAGACTATTAGGCACAAAAAATTGCAATAATATCAATATTGGGCTAGAAAGAAAAAAGGATCTATGAGGGTTATTTTCCTATTGATTATCTTCCTGTAGGAGAGCCTCAAAAGACATGTCCCTGTGCTGAAAGCTTTTGCATGTGTGAGCATGGCTGAGGCAAGCAGTAGGCTGAGCTGTCCTAGAAATGTACGTAATGATAGAGCTTTGCTTTTGTTATAGAAGATGGTGAAGCTGTTAGTAGCTCCTATGAATCTTATGATGAAGAAGAGAGCAGCAAAGGCAAGTCAGCAACCCACCAGTGGCCATCCACGGAGGCCACCATTGAGCTGATGAAGGATGCCCGCATCTGTGCTTTCCTGTGGAGAAAGAAGTGGCTGGGACAGTGGGCAAAACAGCTGTGTGTTATCAAGGACACCAGGTTGCTGGTAGGTAGATCCTCCACTCTCTGCCTAAAACAACTTATTTGCATGAGCTGGGGAGGGAAGTGGCACCTCAGGCCATGTTAACTAGCTGACAAAACCAAAGTACCGGTAGAAGTAGTGCTTCAAAAACAATGTCCCAGAGATTTGGGGATCTCGTTCCATTTTCAGAAGGGATGTGGTCATGGGGCTGCTGAGGGGGGCACAAGGGCACATTTGCAGGCAAAATCCCAAACTCTCCAAATGCCTAGAGATGCTTTTTGGGGAAACTTTTTGAGGTGGTTAAGCAGAAGGGACGCTTACCCCACTGGCTAACCACACGCTTGACCCTCTAGCAGTATCTGTGAGATGTATTTCAGACTATACATGCCTGTACATAGATGTATGTGTATCTCTAGACATACGGAGATGTTCTGTATGTAGTCTGCATAGACACTGCAGCCTTGTAGGACCTATAGGACTTTCTTGTGTTCAGTGCACTTAATATGTGTGTGTGTGGTTGCACCGAGCCACTTCTAGGGTGGAGTTTACACCAGTGAGCGAGAGGGAAAGCTCGTCCTCAGCCTCTTAGTACCTGCCCTTCCATCTTCCTTCCCCAGTGCTACAAGAGCTCCAAAGACCACAGCCCTCAGCTTGATGTGAATTTGCTGGGCTGCACTGTCATTCACAAGGAAAAGCAAGTGAGGAAGAAAGAGCACAAGCTGAAGATCATCCCCATGAACGCTGATGTCATCGTGCTGGGGCTGCAGAGTAAAGACCAGGCAGAGCAGTGGCTCAGGGTCAGTGGCGCCTTTGGGGCTTGCACCTCTGGTGCTCCCATGCTTCTACTCTGGCTTTGCTGGGAAACCATATCTTATCTCAGGCCTGTCCTTGTGTGCTCTGGCTCCCTTCCTCACTGTAAGCCCATACACAAATACACCACTTCATTTTCATGCCCTGGGATGGCTTCTTCCCGCAGCTCCCTTGCTGTAGAGGGACCTCCCAGCCAGCTGCCGTGCCCAGGGATGTCTGGGGTGGGTGCCCAGCACGAGTTGGCTGAGACTGCAGGAAGATGTGGCCCTTTCCCTGAGGCAGCAGCAGGAGCCTTTGTGGAGCCCGGAGCAGCAGCGGGGCTGCGAGGCACCGGGACTGCCTTTGCTGGCAGCCTCTCCCCGGCTGACTTGGGTCCATCTGGCGGCTTGTGCTGGCTGCCTGCTGCAACACCAGGAGAGTCCCCAGGGTCGCAGGGAGAATAAACTATACGCCTCCCAGGCTGCTGTGGTTTTCCCTTTCCTGGGTGGGGAAGAAATATTGATCCCGTTCCTGCAGCTCTCTCACAGGCTATGGCTTCCTCTGCTGCACAGGTAATTCAAGAGACCAGCGGGCTGCTGTGTGAAGGAGGCAGTGAAGGCAACCAGTACATCCCAGAGTCGCAGCGGCTCAGTTACCCAAAGGTACGCCTTGTCTCTACAGAGAGAACTAGCACTTAGGCTTTTCCACCCTGTTCCTTTAATAAATAAGAGTTGTAGGTACAGTAATTTTATCAGAGAAAAGACCGATACGAGAGTAACCAGATCCCTGTTCCGCTTAAAAGGAGCGTTACTGGAACAGTCTTCCTTTTCCTTGCCATGTCTTTCTCCCAAAACTGACTCAGCACTGGGCTCTCCTCCATGCAGGACTGCAGCCACTCTCATCCAAAGGGACAGCTGTGCTCACCAAGAGCTTTGGAAGGGACACGCACCCTTGGATGCCAGGGTTTGGGCCAGTCTCTCTAGTCCAGGTTTAGGTGACGCTTTCCTGGGAGGCAGCTTGTTCCAAAACAGCGAAAGGAGAGATAAGCCTTCATAAGTCACTAGTCAATACCCAAAATGGACCTGTCTGGGCACCTAGCCAATTCCTGTGCCCATGTCCTGCGATGGGGACTGGCAAATGCTCCCACCAGCCAAGCTGCAGGGCAGGAGGCCAGGGGGTGGCACTGGTGGTGCCACCGTGCCACCTCAGAGGGAAGCCCAGCCGGGGCAGTTCATGTGCTGGATCTGCTTGTGCCAGGCTCAGAAATAATGTGAGGGCACGGTGTGAGCGGGCAGGTGAGGGAGGTCTTAAGAGGAGGGTGGGATCTTGTAATTTGGGGAGAGGGAAGGTACTTGCAGTGGATGCTGGCTGGAGGAATGTGTCATGTGCATCTGTGGAGCTTGTGTCTGGTGCTTGTTGACAGGTGGAGGTATCTGAGAGGTACTCTGCAGCCTCCGAGAGTGGGAGCAGCACAGATGGCCACCCAGAGACAGCTGAGACAAAAGATGGTAAACCCTCACCCTGGGAACGAGAGGGAAATGGAGCCATTGACCCTGCATGTGGCAGGGGGGGTCTGTAGCTTCTCCTGCCACCACAGTCTCAAACTGACCTGCTGCAGGGTGAAAGCTGCGTGTGAATTTGATTTCAGTGCCTTTTTCCATAATGAATTGACAGGTGGATGTTGGGATTTCTCAGCAGTTACGGAGTTGGGGTAGGGCTTGAGAAACCTGGGTGTGATACCTGCTGTGCCAGAGAGATCCTGTGCATGACTCTGGGCAAGTCACTTTGGGATTGTTTGAGATGGCATAAATGCAGCCTAAGTGACCTTCCTCAGAGATCTCTGCAGAGAGACTTGGAGTACCTGTGTGAAATGCTGAGCTGTCTCCAATGGGACAGTTACACCTTCACACTAGGGCATCCAACTCTGGGCTTTAAGCTGAATTCCCCATCTATAAGATTGGGTAGGGAAATATGTAAAAAGCAGAGATACTTTATTAAAAGGATGGCGGGACCCATCTTAATATCACAGAGGGGGAAAGAGAAATCTATGATGAGGACTCACTGGAGTCACCCAACAGAGCTCAGCTGCTGAGTCCCTCTACACTAGGGCTTCATCACTTTGTTGTGATAGTGGGAAGGAATATCTGGACTGAAAATATCCAACTTCATTTCTTACCTGGATTATCTGATGAATAGACAGCAATATTTGTACAATCACTGATGTGCTCAGTAGGAAAATGCTGGGTAAGCCACACGTATACCTTTTTCTTTTCTGGTAGTTAAGAAGAAGGGAACAACTGGCCTGAAACTGAGCAACCTGATGAACCTTGGGAGGAAAAAATCCAGCTCCCTGGATAGCCCAGAGAGATCCCTGGAGACTTCAAGTAAGTGGCAGCACGAGCCCCTCTACAGGGACTTGTCTCAGGGCTGGATTTCAGTGTGCAGGGCAGAATGAGCACCAGGCATCCTCCTGCTCAAACACATGTGTGCCACGCTGTCCCGCTGGGGCAGGCAAAGAGGCCACAGTCTGCTTGGTCCGTGCCAGTAAGTCCATGCAGACTGCGGTGCCTCTTACACATTAAGGTGACTGTGTGGCTTACAAGGGCAGGCAATATAGCTCGCAGGGTGACCCAAGAGGAAGGGCAGGCAACACCAGACATGCATGCAAAGGGCCTCTGTGCTGCTCTTCCTAGGGTGTGGGAGTCAGCAGGGAGAGTTGTATGGGTCAGCTGGTATTCACCATCCAGGACCAACTTCATCCAAACATCTGCAGCCAACTTGCTGCTCCAAACCCAACCTGAATTTCAAGGGTGTCACTTTGAACAGATTTTTACCCTTTTCTCCCTGTTTTGTATGGATAAGACAGCTTGTCTTTGTGCTTTTGCTCTTTGTTGTTGCCTGTGGCTTTGTGTTCTGTGGTAACCTCGGAAGTTACCCATCAGAAATCCCCATTCATGAGTTTGGATTCCCTGTCGCCATGGGGTGAAAAATGTGCCTAAGTAGACTGTGCTTGCTTGCAGGTTACCTGAATGTGCTAGTGAACAGCCAGTGGAAGTCCCGCTGGTGTCAGATAAAAGATGGTCACCTCCATTTCTACCAGGACAAGAACCGAAGCAAACTGGCTCAACAGCCCCTGAGTTTGGCAGGTTGCGAAATTATCCCAGAGCCAAGCCCTGATCATCTCTACTCCTTCCGCATCCTGCACAACGGGGAAGAACGGGTCATCCTGGAGGTAAGGTGTATAACTCCAAGAAAGTTCTGCTTTAAGTCATCAGCTTGGGTGTCTCAGTGGGCCTAAAGACTGGTGAGGTCCTCCAGAGGAACACACAGTCCAGCAAAACAGAACCTGAAGCATGGGACTTCGGCTTATCTGTGAGTGGTCACCTAGAAGGTGTCCTACCTAGCTGGTAATCCAGGCTGTATCTGATGCTGGTGCACCCAGAGGACCATTCAGCCTTCATCTTAGGCAGTCACCTTAGGATGGGATGAAGGGTCCTCTGGAGGTGTCCATCCCTCTCCACTGACTATAGGATAACCTTGGATGATAAAATTATATGGGACGCATTTCAGGTGGTTAATGTTAGGTGAGATGAATGCCATTTCAATGATTTAAGTCTGTGGTTAGGAGAACAGAAAACAGAGAGTCCCAAAGCCATGGGTCATGCATCCCAAAGTAAACTGATCACAGATCTTCACTTGAAAGTGCAAGTGAATTGATGTCCGTCTGTTACTTTCCTTCACTGGCATCCAGGACTGTTTATCTCTAATCTTAGCTTTCCCTGACGACAGTGCAATTATAGTAGGAGGTGGACAATGTGAGCAATTTCCTGTATTTTTCTAGTGGGTGGATATTTATAGCTAAACAACTGACTTCAAGGGCCTGCCGTGAGGCTTGAAGGTGTTTTTGTTTAGCTTCTGATTCAGGGTATATCTGTGTCTAAGAAATTTTGCCCAATTACAAATGTGAAGAAGAGGTGCTGGGAAAATCTACGTTTTGTGAATGGAAGAACGTGTATTTTGTTGGGATGTCAGACTCCATGTACAGACTGGCTAGCTGGCGGGCTTCCCAGGGACTGAAGTCTCTGCAAACTAAAACAGATTGAAAGCTTAAAATATACTTTCCAGTTTGGGATTCACTTGCCCTGAATTTTACCTTGAGAATACTGCTCTTAACTCCTCAAATCAAAGCCAAAGATGGCTACATCAGCCCGCTTCTTCTTGCTTCAGGTAGAAATCCCCTGCTACTGGGAAGTGCACATGGCTCTGTGCTAGAGCTGACTTCAAGGCACTGTATTTAATTCTTCATTTTGCAAACTGTCAGGCTGTTCACTGCAGCTGGGAATTTGGTACTGCCCATATGAAAGCAAGGGGCTCTCTTTGATGTTCTCTGATCCTGATCCCACTTTAAACTCTTCCCTTCCCCTCTCCCCTGTGCAAACAGCCCTGGAAGGGGTTGGGGCTCTGGCTTAAGGAACTCGCAGGCTCCCTGGAGCGCTGGGGTCTCCTTGCACTTGCAGGGCTGTGTTTGACAAGCCCATTGCTGCGCTCTGCTGGTGCAAAATAAAACCCATGCACTTGCCTTGCCAAAGCTGGCTCCCCACCAGCATCTCCAGAGAATTCTCTTACTCTTGTAGGCAGCCAAGTTGATCCCCATTGCAAGGAAAATGCAGACTGACTAGAAATTTTAGGAAGGAGTTAAGTGAAGAGCTGCATTCAGGTATCTTCCAAATCTGTGAATCAGTCCGTACGCAGAGCGGTTAATTTTTCTTTTAATGCAGTCTCAGGTTTAATATAAGTAACACTCAACAGTTCATCTTTCCCCTTGCCAGCTGAGAGGACTGCCAGCATACTTCCCTACTCAAGGCTAAGTCAGCGTTAGCTTTGGGACCGCAGAGGAGCTGCTGTTGCAACCTGTCCTGTCTGTCTGATCTCCTTGTAGGCAAAGTCCTCGGAGGAAATGGGCCACTGGCTGGGCCTCCTCTTGTCCGAGTCTGGTTCAAAAACAGACCCGGAGGAATTTACCTACGATTACGTGGATGCCGACAGGGTTTCCTGCATCGTGAGCGCTGCCAAGAACTCCTTCTTGTATGTCAGTGGTAACAGGTGGGGCTGCATGGGGCTGGTAGAGGGGAAGCAAACCGGAGCGGGGGTCCCTCCGCTTGCGGGAGGCTGCCTGCCGTGGGAATAGCTGCTAAATTCACAGCTGCAGCTTAGTCGCTTTCTTTGGAAGCTCAGTGCAGGACAGGAGAGCACTTGTCATTGTCCCACCACGATGCATCTAACCTGAGCTGCAGCCTGCCACAGGGCATGGGGCACATGCCCAGGTGGCTTTTGCAAAGGCAGGCTGGTGGGGTGGGCTTGGCTGGGGCTGTGGTGCCGCAGGTTCACCATGCCACTGGGGCAGAGCAGTCGTGCTGCTGCAGTGCTGTGCCCAAGGGCTGGGGGAGACAGCAAAGAGGAACTGCAGCCCCGCTCTGGTAGGTGCTGCTTAACGGGCAAGGGGAGCAGTGATCACGCTGCTGCATGCCTCTGCCTTCTCATCTCCTGCGTCTGGCTGCATGCCCCTGGCCAGACCCCAGGACTGCAATGTTTGAATGCTCCAAAATGCAGCACAGCACGGCCACGTGGCGAGACCAGTCCCTCCTGATGGGACGTCCCGCTGCCTGTTCACAGCTTAATGCAGAGGAAGTACTCTGAGCCCAACGCCTACATCGACAACCTGCCCAAGGCCAGGATGCAGCAGGAGGAGCTGTATGACGATGTGGACCTGCCTGTGGTAAGATGTCAGCGCTGCAGGCAGCTACCCTGCTGCAGCAAGCTCTGTGGAGACCATGGGCAAACATCTGGCCGGGGCCAGTCTCCACCAGCGAAGGGAGAAGTTTTCCAACAGTAGCAAAGGGGATTCCCAGCCCATGGGGAAATCCAGGCTTTTGCAACAGGGCAGAAGCAAGCACTGGAGAGGAGTTGCTAAGGAATGGGAGAGACGTTTCCAGCAGGGTACTGTAGGGATCCTCAAGCAGCTGGGATAAAATCCCACAGTTTCCATCAGCAAACAGCATGGTGATTTGGTGATAAATAAACTGGGCTCCAAACAATACACTATTAAAATTCCTTTTGATGCCTGTGAGAGCAAGTCCTGTGTGTAAGGACAAGAAAGATGGGCCACGCTAGGGATGGGACTGTTATCCCAGGAAAGTCACAGAACCTGGCAGGGGTTGCTAGATGTACAAGTGTGTGAGATCCTTGCATGGGGCTGCTGCTACCATTGGAAAGACCTATTAAAGTAGAGCAGGAGGGGCCTTTCCTTCAGTACACCAAAAAGCCCTGTACGGAATGACTTAAGAGAATCGGGCTGTAGTTTCTCTAAGGTTTAAGGAAAATTCTCCAGATTGCGTGAGGTGATGCTGCTCTGCAGTGAGATGTTTCCTGCACTTCTGGCTGCAGTAGGTGGTCCCTTTTCAGAAGAACATTCTCATTTTGCAGGAAGAAGTACCCAAGAGCGAGAGTAAACCACAGGGAGATCAAGACAGAGTATACCTGGATCTCACCCCAGTGAAGTCCTTCCTACACACTGCTGAAAAGAAGCCATGCCAGCCTTCACCCCTTGGCTCACCATCTTTAGAAAGGGCCGCCAACAAGGCTGCAGCAGAGAGCGCAGCCGAGACAGCCCTCGTGGCTAAGGAGGCCGAGCCCTGTAGTAAGGTGATGGAGACCTCGGAGCAGGTACTGTCTTGAACTGTGGTGCGGGGCCAGGCTTCATCACTGAGCCACTGCCCACCACTGCCTTATCCCGCTTTGTTTTCCCCCCACAGAAACACCTGGAGAAGCCAGAGCCCAATGAGGCACTGCCACGGATGCCCGCCATCAAAATCCAGCCCCAGCAGCAGAACATCGCCTTCCCCCAGCCAGCCCCTGAGGCACCGCTGGGCACAGTGACAGCGGGCAGCCCCCAGCTACTGCCCGCACACCGGCCCAAGATGCCACTGCCAGGTGAGCGGGCTGCACGGGGGGGCAGCAGGTGCCTGCTGCAGCAGGGGTGCTCGCAGGGAGCCGAGTTTTGCCCGATGGTTCAGCTTCCTGCTACTGTACAGTAGCTTTACAGTGCCCAAGGGGCTAAGCTAAGTTTCCCAACTGGTGACTTTCCACACCTTCATTCATTTTCTTTCCAAGCACCTGAAAAGATTTTTCCTCCTACTTTTTCCCCTGACTGAGCTTGTGTTGGTGGCTCATGTTTCTAGCAGCAGCAGTGGAAACCAAGCTGGGCAAGAACAGGACGGAGGCAGAGGTGAAGCGTTTTACAGAGGAGAAGGAACGGCTGGAGAAGGAAAAGGATGAAATCCGGGCTCAGCTCACACAGCTGCGCAAGGAGAGGCGGGAGCTGAAGGAAATGCTTGGGGGCAGCACAGGTACAGCAGGGCAAGGTGTGATGTGTGGAAGTGAGCCAAGGTGGGATCACAGGGAAGGAGGGGGCACTGAACCTGGCCCAGCTGGGACCAGAAGGGGCAAGGGGGAGAACTGGCACTTTGAGCCAAACCACATAGCCCAAACTGCACTAGAGCGAGAGCTTGCTCTGCCACAGTCCCTTCTGGGGGAAAACGTACAGGACATGCCCTGGTCCCTGCTACCCTCATAAGCTCCCCAAGTACCTGGCTAGCACCAAGTTACCGCTCCCTTCACAGACAAGAGCCTGGAGCAGAGGCTGAAGGAGATAGAAGAAGAATGCAAAAGGAAGGAGAGTCGGAGGGTTGACCTGGAGCTGAGCCTGGTGGAGGTGAAGGAGAATCTGAAGAAGGCAGAGTCTGGTCCCGTGACATTGGGCACTGCAGTGGACACCACACATTTGGAGAATGCAGCCCCCCGGGTACGTGGGGGGCACCCCTGGGATGCACAGCAGCTTCCCAGCAGCCAGGCAGTTGCACTTCCTCAGTTTGCTTAATAATATAATAATTAATACAGTATTATACTATCATATATAACCTTATATAATTGTATAGATTGTAGTTATATGTCATCCCTAAGTACTGTATTATTATATATAATGTAATGAGGTAACAGCAGCAAGGGGGAGGTGAGAGAAGGGCTGTACTTCCCTGTAGGACCTTGAGTGACGCCCTCCAGGCCCATGCAGGTCAGGACCCAGCACCTTGTGCTCAGCTGAGCAAAGGGATGTTTACGGGGAAGGAGATTCAGGCATCTGAATTCCTTCATGGGAGCTTGGTTCCCATGAAATGGAGATGGTCACCACCTGAGCCCCTCTGTACCTCTGCTTGAGTCCTCAACACCCAAACACACCACACACACACATCTTGGTTGTACTTCAAAGCAGGCATGTCACTGGAAAAAATGCACCTCTGTGCAAGCGGGATGTGACTGACTAGGAGATGGAAAAGGCAGCAATCTCAGTAGTCTGAAGTCATCGCCCTTTCTATTATTTTTATTGTAGATTCAAGCAAAAAGTGCTAGTCCAGCAAACAGCGCAGAGAACTCACCAGTCAATTCAGCAACGGCTTTAAAAAATCGTCCTTTATCCGTCATGGTGACAGGGAAGGGAACAGTCCTACAGAAAGCTAAGGTAACGCACCAACCGGTACAGGAGAAAAATCCACCTGGGACAGCCGCTGCTTTTCCCTCGTAGCAGTGCAGCAGACTGCCTTCTGGTGGGATGGGGCGGTGGGGGGGGTCCCACATCTGGGAAGCACCCCTGACTGAGCACCACTCAGAGCCAGCCAGCCTGGTCTTCCTCTGGTCTTTTCACCTGGGTTTGCCTTGGCTGCAATTTTAAATTATTAAATACACATATTGCTTAAATGGAGAGACATCCCTGACACAACCTATGGCCAAAACCACTCTGGTACCAGATGATCGGGTTGATCCTGTGCACATTATGGCTACTGTGGCTTGCCAGATTTGCCTTTTGACTAATTTGCCTTTATTCCTTGGCAGGAATGGGAGAAGAAGGGAGCTAGTTAGAACCACGTTTTTCAGAGATGAACTAAAGACTGGAATTGCTCACGCATGGCCAAGGGGATTCAGTTATCTGTAGGTGGAGACTGGGTGTGCAACACAACCACACACCAGGTGCCTCCTCCATGCCGCGCCAACTGCCCAGATGCAGCAATGGAGTCAACAGCTGCCGCTATGAGTTATCCCAAATGATCTCGCTCTTTCCAGACAAGTCCCAATCATGTAGCTAAAACAATAACAACCAGTGGCAATCCTTGCATCAAATTCCTAACCCAGTTGACGTAAACAAGAATGTTACTGTACATAGGGATGTTTTGTGTATTTCTACTCTGAAGGCTTATCTGTGAGTTATTAAGGTTTCTATACTAGTGCCAGTAGTGTGTTCAGAAGGGTCCTTTGCTGTTCTTTATAACCCAGTGGTTTTCAACCTGTCATGGCAAACTGCAGCCAACTAAAGTCTCACCTGTCTTGCTGCCAGTCATCACGCAGCTGCATTTCACCCAGCCTTCAGCCAAGGGCGCTACCCACACCTGAGCGATGCTCGAGACATGAAGGAGAAGCACGCAGCAACCTGTCCAGGGGGGTTTCAATCTATGTCCTGATGCATCCCAGCATGTGCTCACTCCTGCCAGCCAGCTGCAGACTTGCCAGAGTACGAAGGAAGATCCCTGCTCACCTTCTCATGCTGTAAGCTGTGTTACAGACTGGTGGCACCAAGAGCTCTGGGCAAAGATGATCTTCCAAGCAGATTCAGTTAATTTTCTTGAAGATCTTGTTCTACTTCACCTGAAGAGTTTTTTCTGGGGGAGAAAAAAAATATATAGTTGAAGGTTTATTAATAATTTACAAAAGGCCTAGGCCTGCTCAGCTGTTGTATGGGGAAGCTGGATCCCAATGTATCATTCAGGGCTTGCCCTTTCTCAGGGGAGGGGAGGTAAAGCTGTCTGGGTGCTCCTGCCCCAGCTGCAAGCACCACTTTGCTGATGCTCTCTGGTCCTCATAGAGCCACAGCTGTACAATCTGCTGAAGGTATCCCCGTGCGAAAGGGGCCCCTCCCCATGGGCAGGGCCCAGCAGCCTGACCTGCTCTTCTCCAGGTTCTCGGTCCAGATTGAACCACCCCATCTCTGGTGGGCTGTTGGCCATCTTGGTGCTGTCACCCTTACTTCCAAATTATTAAACTTAATCTAGCCTTTGGGCCCTTCCACTGTGGCTCACAAAGCCCACCCCTCTCTGCCCTCGCCAAGCTCTGTAATAGAAGATGTTGGGCATTTGGGACTGTTAAGCTGAGAGACACTGAAATCTGAAGGGGGTAGGGGGAGCGTCAGAAGTCCATACACCCTCTCCTCCCTGTAACCTGCTGTCGTGGCTGGTGGCCTGGGGACACCTCTGCCTGTCTCTTCTGATGGTCCTTTAGCCCTGGAGCCCAGGCTCAGTAACTGGGTTGACTGTGCCAGGGCTGCAGCTGCTTTCCAACCCTGCAAAGCTAAAGCAGCACCAGTACCCTGGCTGGGGTGTTCCTGGGGTCCTTGCAGCTATACCAATAGACAGCACTTCAACCCAGAGTAAAAACAGGCAAAATGTTGTGCCTTCCTAACCCTTGAAAACCTTTCACAGGCCTGAGTCCACCTCTAAACAGATGCTCTTTCTTCACACAAAGGCCCAAAAGCTCTGGGGGTGCAGGGCTCCGACACCTGGAGCTTGTGGTGGCACTGGGGTGAATGACAACATGCTGATGAGGGGCTCTGGGCTTGCCTGCCATTACCACAGAGCTGGGGTGCAACAAAGCACTTACTCCCCCTGCCCCCCCCCCCCTTTTTTTTTTTTTTTACTTTGACATCTTCACTGTGGTGCAGATGAAGGAATTGCTAATCCCAGGCCTCAGGAGTACATCAGTCAGCCCTAGCTGTCAGGTCTGTCCCTGTGCAAGGGCTGCACATAGGAAAAATCCATGCAAATAAACCACTGGAACTTCTGCTTCAGGACCCAGGGGACTTTCCTCTCCAAAGCACAGGGAGGCCACAGACACCATGAAGCTTTTGTTCTGACCCATAGTGAGCTTGGCAGGAGACCGTCTCTACCCCCTAAATGTATGTGTAGTACCATGTCCTCACTGTACACCCTGCTGTCGTCCTCTAGAAGTTGTCCAGACATTTCACAGTGGTACTGAGACAGCGATGGATGAACGAGAGCAGCTCTGCTTTCCCCACCACAGCCCAGCCAACTTCAGTGGTCCTGCTGGGATATCTCCATCAGGGGATGGTAAACATAGGCAAGGCAAGTCCTGAGCAACACGTGTTCCCCAGACAAGAAGTGTTAAACAATGTCTCTGCATCCCCATTGTTTTCCTAACTCAAGGCATTTCCTTTGTTGTAACTGTGACCTATAAAGTGGCGCTTTAGAGGGTTTTATAATAAAATGTTGAGTATATTATGTTACTAGTGTTTTTTCTTTGTAATGTGGCTTGTCCCTGCTCTACTTGCCAGTGCATTTCAAGCACATCACACCCCCAGTCTCTCGACACTGTTACTAAAGTTCCTTAGCTATGCCGTCTGTAACTGCAATGGACTGTATCTTAAATAATTTAGCCCTCTATAGTTAATGCACTGTCAACCAAAAAAAATTCTGGACAGCTAACCCACTGAAAAATAGCAATAACCCTGACAATTTGCATGAATACCTGGAACAGACTCCGGCCTGTATCTCCATAGCGCAGTCCTCTTGCACAAAACCAGTGGAGAGAAATACATCTTGCACAAAACCAGCGGAGAGAAATACATCCAGTACCTTCCTCTGGCCACTAGATAGCAACTGTCTGCAAGGCTTGGTGCCTGCTGCGGTCATGGTTGGGAAAACCAGGATGGGGTTTCGCTAGAAAGGAAGGAAAACAGTTAAGTGAAGAAAGTGGTTGAGGCCAGTCATTACAGAACAGGCACCCGTGAAGTATCTTTTGGTGGCTGTACCACTACTAGCTCCGGCAGCAAGCCCGGGAAGGCAGCGAAGCTACAGCACAAAGTCCTGGAGAAGGTCCCGCTCCCCTGCCTTTCCTAGCCCACCCATTGACACAAACCTGCCAACAAGCCCATTAGTGTCCTGACAGCCTCTGAACCCAGGAATCCGGCCAGAGCAACTCGATTTGGGATTGCTGATTGCGTGAGCTGAAGGGGAAGTAGCAATTGCTTTTGCCCTTCCCCAGCAGCACTGGCCATCACCTATGGCTGCTTTCCAACCCCTCAGCACCAGCACCAGCTGCCCCCAAGCGCACTTCTGCCTTTTGATCCCCACGGACCATCCTGGCACCAAACACAGCTGCCAAGGGTCATGGCTGCATCAGACTGAAGGGTTCGCTCCCCCAAGCACCACAAAGCCCTTGTGCCTGGCTCAAATGCGGTCTCTTCCTACAAAATACCATGTTTAAGGATCAGGCCCAGAGACACAGCTGTGTTGGGAGGCAGAGCTCCTACTGCTACCGAACGCCTAACATGTAATTTCATGCTTATTATTAACACTTTGTTAGTTATTCCCAGCGTGACTCTCACCTGTGCACAATGCAGTCAGGCCACTACAGAGCCTGCAGCGTGTCGCAAGCAGAAGCCCGTATTCATCTGGAACTAAATTTGCCACTACAAACCCTTTTTCTAAGCAAGTTTATCACCTAAGTACCTTCAGTTCCTGCTTTGGATACACAGAACAACCCTACAACAGCTACTGGGGGGTCACGCCTAGCTGATCAGGAGAGCTTGTGATTTGCAACTAAGACACACATAAAGCACCAGATTTTAAAGGAAAAAAGAAGCAGCCAGGTGCTTTCAGGACAGCTTCAGCAGACCTCACGCAGCCCGGCCCTGGCTGTTGGTGCCCGGGGAGGGTGGCACAGAGGGGTCCGAAGCCCAGCTTCCCTGCTGCAGCCTTTGCAGTACAGGCACCAACACATTTAGTCATCACAAATAGGTGTGATTTTGCTTGCTGAGGGAAGGTAAGGCTAAAGGGGGTGAAATTCATGGTACTTACTTAAATCCCAGTTTCTTAAAGGAGAAACAGGCTCTCCCCTGAAGTCAGCACATGCCCCACAACCAGCCAAGGCTCGCCCAGCAATCCTACAGGGCGAGAGTAATTCACAGCTCCGTGAGTAACAGCAGCCCAGACATCTAAGGTGACCTGGCACAGACATCATCCTCTGCACTCCCCTGATGCCAGACAGGATTAGCGCTGGCTTTGCAGGGACCCCACCTCCTCGGTGGCTGTGCCAGGTGCAAACATCAACCCTTAAGGGAATGAGCTCCCATCAGGTAAGTTCTTGTTAAGTATTTCTGATCGAATCAAAGCAAGTCTGTGAGAGTGAATTTAATAAGGGATCACGTCAGAGACCCAAGCCACTTGCTTTCTTACTCTTTTTTAACTAAAATTTGCAGGAGAAAGGGCCTAGACATTATTCAAACTGGTTTTTCAAAAAGAAAAACAAAACTGCTCCAACAACTACTCAGCAGCACCCTGCTTGCCTGTGACCATCCAGTATATCCTGACCTTTGTTACCAGTTTGGCTTTTCCCACCTCCTCCCAAAGCCCCACCACATTCTTACCTTGCAAAGTGCTTTGGCCTGTACAAAAGGAGAGCTGCTGGGTGCTGCCACTGCCACCGCACATCTGCAAAACCATCCGAGGCTTCAGCGATCAGCCGCATTCGGGAGGAAGGTCACAGTCACAGCACAAGTATAGCCCCGACACATAGGCACCAAGACCTCAGCCAGATGTACCCAGAGCTTAAGGACTGGGCTTAGGAACCAGCTTTCCTGAAGCTGCTCCATGAGTTTCCAATCTTTCATGCCATCTCTATGTGACAAACTGATGCACAGAGCTAGATGTATCCCATCCAGCATGAAAATGTTGTCCCCTGCGTGAGATTTTGCAGTCTGTGATTCCTGAATCGCACACAGAGGTTTGTCTGTCTGTGCTTAAAACCAGCAGGATGGTACAAATGCGGGGTTTCCCCCAGCTCAGGACCCAGGCAAGCATCTTTTGTCCCAGTAAAGCCCATGCACTCGAAAGAGGTACATACTAGCTCTGTACTAAAACAAAGAGAACTTACAAAGATTACAGCGAACCGCATTTGCCACAAAGCGAAGTGCTCAGCAGCGCTGTACAAACTATCCTGCAACAGGGACACAAGGCCCTTTAGGCACTTGTATTAGGGCAGGAAAGCACGTCCCAGCTCCAGAGCTGCCTGCCAGACAAGGGGAATATGCTTCCATTTGAGAGGGAAGACTGATCCTGCAGAGGACAGATGCCTGTGAAGAGGGAACTAATGATGCTGTCGGAGAAACTATAGCACAGAAACTGCCAGGGAGCTGCAAACCCAACAGAGCAGCGAGGGCGAGACACGGCAGCCTCTGACCCGTCACACCACAGAGGATGAGCAGGGAGGCCAGGGAGAGTTTCAGAGCAGTCTGGCTGGAACCCAGCTGGCTCTACAGACAGTCCTGCACCATAAAACACCAACCACATCTTTGTTGTCAGCTGTGAGCCTCATCTAGCCTGTTCTCCCTACACGAAGAGACGAGCGACGGTTTTACAGCTCAGGCAATACTTAACTACAGCGGTGCCCAAGTAGGTAACTTTAATAGGTTAGTTACTCTTTCTCTCCCAAACGTCAGCCCTTCCTTCTATTTTGCTGTGCTGTAGGACACAGACAATCTACTAAGATAACAATGAAAAGAAGAAACTCTTTCTCCCAGCCTGGTTTCTCCCACAAGGTACAACAGTACTGCTCCTGTCTCACTGCCAGCTTTCACCCCCAAGAGTGCTCTTAGACCATTCTTCTTTTGACAACAAACCTGCACAGTTATTTGTGCTTCTCTTTGTACTTTTAACATTACTATTCAAACATAGGGCCAAGACACCTGGGTGAAGGGATTTTTCTTTGGGGAACAACAGACGCTATTTTCATGAGTGCTGGCAGTCACAGTTAACATCTCTGCCCCAGCCCTGCCCAGAGCTGCTCCTGCTCTCCCAAGGTGATGGATGCCATGGGAAAGGCAGCACAGAACAACCCAACACTGTGAACTACATGCCCTGGGGGAGCAACTGCATAAATTTCACAGCTTCCTGGGCAAATTGATCCAGGGATCCCGTGAGGCTGATGCTCAGAAGGGTGCAGGCATGTGGCCAAACTGTCTTTGGAGACACGTGAACCATCACAGCCCACCAGAGGCCCAGCTTGAGCTAGAGAGACCACTGCTGTGCTGGGGACAAGATCAGCTTAAAACAAGGGGAGGCAGAAATGCTCACCGTCTGTGCTCAGGCCAGGACAAGCACCCTGTTCTCCCCAGGCAGCTCCACAAGGAGAGCAAAGTGACATGACAAAGCTCTGAGCTGGGAAACAGTACCAAAAAGACAAGGTCAGACCTGACCTGGAATGGGCTAAAAAGAAGGAATAAAAGAAAAATATGCACCAGCAAAGGAGAGAGCAAAGAGGTGGCCAGCAGGAGGAGAAAGGAAAAGGTGACTAAGATCTGGGAGGAGAGGTCCAAGCTTCTTCCTCCTCTAACCTGCACGTTGCCTACCACGCTCTGCTCCCAGCACCCATGCAAAGCTGCTCAGGAGGTTGTCCTGGTCCTGTCCCCTCCAGGTCAGACTGTGGCTGGCTGACAAGAGTGAGGCTGGGAGGGGAAGAATGGAGTTCAACTTCAAAGCAGACAGACCAAAGTCCAAAGACCAGCAGGATGGTACAAACCATAGCTTCATCCAGAGTCTACAACAGGTCAGACCTTTGTTTGCAAACAAAGTTGGGGGACTGCCCTTACTTGGGGTGTTTGCAGCACAGGTAACTGGATTTGACCTGGATCAAATCTAGGAGAAAACCAGCCAACGCACCCACTGAAAAACAGCAACGCACACAGTCACAGCACTGCTTTGGAGTTGAATAAACCATTAAATGCTCTTGCAAAACCAATCCTTTTCAAACCCCTCCTTATCAGAATTACATGGCTACAAAATGCCTATGAAGCTAAACTATATTCATATTCAATCACTCCAAATAAATTCAGAGAAGAAAAGCAGCATGGACAACTTACAAAACAGAATAGATGCTCCTAATCAATTCTGCTTCCTCTTCCTAATCCTCCTGCGTGTAACACACCGCTCACTCCAGCACTGGACTGCCAGTGTGTAATCTACATTACACCCCTTCAGCAGGAGCTCCAGAACTGCTCAGACTTGTACATATTTTTAGACTAACTCAAAGATCTCGCAAGAAAGAAGTCTGTTCAAAAAAACTATCCCATGACACTAGAATCTGGAAGAGGAAATGCAAAATGCCAATAATAAATACTTAAACACAAATATTTACTTCAATTAAAAAAGAAAGGGCACACTGGGAAGCCCAGTTTGTGCAGTGCAGGAACTGGGAACGGCATCAGCACAGTCCCTGTGCTGGAGCAACTCAGTCATTGCCAAGGACAGTGATGGCTTGCTGGATCGTGCCTGCATGTGGCAGTAAGTGTTCCTGGACGGAGAACTGGAGCACTCTGCGCATCTGTGTCAGTGTCTCTGATCCACATGCCTTTTGGTGTGCCGAGGGACCCTGGAGAAATGCCGCAAACCCCTTGGACTCCATCACACATGGGAGTGCAGAGGAAGACTTGGGGATCTTGGAGAATTACCCCGGAGAACTCCTGTTGCAGAAGGGAAGCACAGATGTGGGACAGGGGCTTTAGAACCAAGGGATAAGCTCATGCTCAGTCCATTACAACCCACCAAGCACCTCTTGGCCTTAGCTGACAGGCATAACTCCTGGGGTCAGGTAAAGAGCAGAATATTGGTCAAGGGGGAAACTCACTTAATTGGCAGCTTCTCACTATGGGCACAGACCACCTGTAGGGAGCCGGGAGCTCACCACCTCCTTTTGCTATTCTGCTGAGGAGGAGTAAGGCAAAGGGGAGGCTTTTGCACCATGGAAGACATGGAAAGCAATAGGGAGGAGGTCATGCTCCAACAGAAACACTCCCTCCAATTAAAAGGGAGCCAGAGCTTTCCACCCCAGGAGTCAAGGAGGGATTGTTACTTCTAGCAGGGCAGAGGGGGAAAAAAGGAACAGAACAGAACGGAAAAATACCAGAATTATTAGACCTTCTTGGGCTCCTCTCAGTCAGCTTGCTTAGTGAATGCATAAAACAGGGCACAGCTGCTTGACAGAAGCCCTTGTTCCCTTCAGCAGCGCAAACCTCTGCACTCCCCATGTGACAGAGGCCACATCAGCACCAAGACCTGGTCACCAAACAGTTATGCAAGAGTTACAGCCACACCTCTGCTCAAGGAAGAGATGAAGATGTGGGACCCGTTCAGAGGGGCTAGGCAGAACAGATGACACCTGCCGTGGCCACCATCTGCTGATCCTTACTGCTCTCACAGTGAGGTCCTTCCCAGCCGTGGCATTCACACCGGTAGCTCCCAGGCCCAAGGATGCATACACCCTGGTTCATGCATGGGTTGGGTTTGCACAGGTTCACAGGGCTTTTTGCTTCTGCAACAAACACAAGCAGGACAGCAGGCTCAGGCACCCCTACAGAGCATTAATAGCTAGGACCCATGTCCATCAGGAATGCTACACAAATAACAGCAACTATATACCCCAGGCATCAAAAACATCACCTAGGGCTAATGGGATTGGAAAACCACATCAACATGGCAGAGGGTGCAAGCTCACAAACCCGTCTTGCTGTAGAGGACAAACTCCTCTGCGTTTAACCTAAAGAAGAGGATGAAGAACGGCTTTGCTACATGTTCTAATCTGGAGGAGAATATTCTTAATAAAGCTTAAAAGAGTGACATCATGTTAGGCTGCATATCAAAGAAAAGCAAAATTTAGCATCTTCAGAGCTGTGTACTGAACACATAAGCACCTCTGAGCCCCTTACATCCAGACACTGCCAGTGCAGAGCAAGACACATGCCTGCTCCAAGCAGTTTACAACCCCAAACACCCCTGGAGTTCAAACCCCACTTTGCCCTGGAGAGGATCTGAGTTTCCACCAAAGAGGAGCAAGGATAAGAAGTCAGGTGGAAAGCAGGGATGGCATGAATAGAAAACAACACAGGAAAAATTTCTGGGTTTCTTTTCTAGGAGGTTTGAGAGAAAAGCCTGCAAACCATGGCCCAAGTCATTATTAACCTTGTTCTCATGAAGTATGTTACAGCTTTCCCAACCTTCTTAACAGGGCTCAGCTGTCAGCAGGGCTGGCAAGTGTTTCATGCTGCCTTGCCGCACATACATTAGGTTAAGTAGCAGCATCCCAGAGAGATTTGCTTCCAGTCTGCTGGCTACAACACCACAGTGTTGGTAAGGAAGTGAAATTCCTTTGCTGAACAGCTACATGGTGAAAGGCTGGAACTGCTAGCCTTGCCCTTTGCGGTACAAAAAATCATAGGGAGTAGGAAAAGGGGGAGAAGGAAAGAATATTAATTCTATCCCTATACATCAGGGTGGTTAGTACATCTTAGCACATGCTGTGTTCATTCTCCCTGTACAGATAATGGTATGTGCACATCAATTCTCAACCTACGCCTAAGACTGGCAAAATTAACATTGAAATTCAGGGTTTTTGAAGTCAAATCCTAGATCTGAGACATCTCAGTCTTTAGTTCCTGTTGATTTTATACGGAGCCAAGTTGGGTTCAACAACATTTTTGTCATCACGGGACATCTCAGATGGGGTCCTGCCTGACAGCGTATCCTCAGGGATGCACACTTTTGCTTTCTTTGTAGGTTGGTAGAGCTGCTGGCAATGAAAGCCAGATCTCTTGGACACACCACTCCTCTTCCAGGTGCTGGTGGCTACCCAGAGAGCTTTTCCATGGTGCTCTGCTTCACACCTTGCATCCACCACTTCCCCCCATGGCTGCTCCACAGAGTAACCTTGCAGTCCTCGTTTGGCAGAATCATGCTGTTCTGCCCAGACACCATTTCTCTGAACTCAAGCCTACCATTAACACAGTATCATCTTAAATAAGCTTCTTGCACTTCAGGGATTATACCCTTTGACGATCCCAAGAGCCTGTATTTCCATTAATCAGATTCATATATATTTAATGCTTGGGATCTTTTCTCTTAGATCTGGATCATTGTTTTTTTTCCTGGTCTCTTTTCAGCTGAGCCTCAGAATAAATACAATATTCCAGGTGTCCAGAGGCAGGGTCTGTTTCTCAAATACTTTTATCACGAGTCACAATTTTTTTAAAGTTCTTTCACAGACAATGGTTCTGTTATGAGTTTTGTACTTGGGAGCAGAAGACTGAATGAAGGGCTTATCTTTACATCGCCCTTGCTCCCAGCCTATCTAGTGCAAACAGCGATTACCTGCGCATGAAATGAAAGCAGCAATTCAGTCTCAGGAAATGATATGTTATTACCCTGACTCATTGAACCTTGCCATCTCTTCCCCTTCATCCTTGGCACTGTAGTTAATTTCATGGTACAGTAGCTTGTTTTTATAACAACACAGCTGAAAATACCACTGGAAAAGGAGCACACTGAAAAGCTCCAGGTAGAAACTGTCACCTCAAAGAGAGAGTGCTGTAGTTCTTCCTAACCCTGACGGAGCCACGGGCTTGCCCAGAGGTTAAAAGGACCTTTGATTGTGCTGAAGCTCAACATGCTTCTTCATTTGATCTTACAAACAGGTTAAAACATTAACAAAAGTGAATAGCTAGATGTTAAACTTGGACTATTTTGAACGAGAAACAAAGCATGGCATTTTAACTAGAAGCACTTTCGCCACCACTAACGCCTGCAACCCAGGACTGCAATCCTTTCTGAAAAGCTGTCCATCAGACACTGTCACTCACACTCAGCATGCAACTGTTTCAAACTTGGTATCAGAATCAATTTTTTCCCAGCTGGGGACTGGCCCTCAGGACTTGAAGTCTTGAAGAAAGTGCACCTTTTTTTTGCACAGACAGGAGCTTTTACGTGGATATCTGAAAATTCTTCCCTCTCATTTTGGAGATAAGGATTTGGTCCTGCAAATAAAACTAATCACAGGTTGTCTGAAGGCCTCAGTTTAACAGCCTGCAGGCTTCAAAATGGGCAGAGTCTGATTTTAGGATTAAATCCTGTGCAACACAAATAAAACATTGAGAACCTACACAATAACTTCAGTAGCAGGACACTAAAGAGGAACAGCAGTGATGAGGTTTCAGACCCACCACTTTGCAAACACCTGGGCACACACCTGTTTTAAAAAGACAGCAGAGAACTCACCCAGGGACCACCACTGTTGGCTGCAGCAATGTGCCCCTTTAAGCCTCCCCAGCATCGGGAGTTACATACAGTAACACAGAGCAAATTCTACAGGTTTAAAGCAACATCAGTAAAACAGCAAACTTCTTTTTCTTTTGGGGAAAGCCAAACCTAGACCTGGCAGGGCTGGAAAGAGCCAGTCACCCTAAGCCCAGTCTCACCCACTGGACTGAATCTTAGGAGAGCTGGTTCCTATTCCTATAGGATTGATTTGGACGGCCAACATATCTCTGCCATAGCTTCCCCATCTGTAAATGCAAAAGATAGTATTGAGCTCACTCAGTAAAGCCATCATAAAACCTATGCTAATAGCTAGTGGCAGCAGCATAAAGAGCGAGGGTGGGATGCTCTCTCACCTTCACATATTCTTTCGATGATAAGGTCTTGGTAATACTGCAGGTCTTCATAGGAGGAGATGTGGACCAGGTAGTCGGGAGATCCAGCAACCCTCAGCAGCGTGTCCCTCTGCGCATCCCCAATGACAGCCACAAACACCAAGATGCCGTTGTGCCTCAGCTGCTGAGCTGGGGCAGCTGCATCCTCCATGCCGCCTCCATTTGTGAGCACTACCACCACCTTGTTGACACCAGGTCTTGCTCCCTTCTGCACTGTCATCACGTCACCGTAGACATGTAGCAAGGCGCTGCCAGCAGAGGCCAAGCCCCCAAGGAAAGGCACCTGGTCAATGGCTTGGAGGACAGCTGAATTGCTTGTGTGGGTGTCCAAAGCAAATGCAGTGTGAGCTTCACTGCCATAGATCACAAGGGCAACTTGGGTGACATCCCGGTTGATGCTGAAGTGCAAACAGCTGCTCCTGACAAAGCTCCTCAGCCGCAGAAAGTTCTCCAGGCCAACTCCAGCCGAGGCATCCACTGCAAATGCCCAATCAAGAGACTGCACCCGGCAGCCTGGATAAAAGAGTGCAAAAAAAATTTTTCAGAATATATACATACTCCTTTCTGACTGAAATAAGCAGGGGAGGGAAATGGCGGGCAAAATTCATCAGTGCTGATCACTGATAGTGAAGGGTGATCTACCACCCTTTCACACCAACAGAAAGAGACCCATCATAAAAGCAGTGATGGCAGGTTAGCTCCTGGATCTGTGACTGACACAAACAAAACAAGGACGTTCACCCTTCTGTCCTTCCCTCCTTCCCAGTGGAGTTCAGAAGACTCCCCACGGTTTGACAAACTCGTCCCACAATGCCCATATCACAGTCTTACCTTCAGGATTGTCCACACTGCAGATTCTCCTCTGCAGCTCTGGGATCCTGTTGAACAGGTCCTGGGGGTCTGAGTAGAGAATTGCCTGCTTTGGATTGCCAGTCACCTTGGTCAGCTCTGCTCTCATGAGGCTGCTGCCCACACCAATCAAGAAGAGATCTTGGTCCCTCACGTTCTTAGCAGCTTCTGCCACTGGATCCTGGGACTTGGAGTCAGTAAGCAAGACAACCACATGCAGCAGATCATCCTGTATGTCTGCAGAGACCGGGGTGCTCCTAAACCCGTGCTGTGCAATATGCTGCAGGGCTTTGCCTGTCAGGGTTCCTCCCCCACTGAAATTCAAAGCATCAATGCTCTTTATGAGACTGAACGCATCCTTGTGTTGGCCCACTTCAATGGGTATCCTGACATCATTATCGTACTGGGCCACCCCCACATTCATTGGTGAGTCCTGGCCCATCACTGCTTGGAGGAACCTCTTGAGGAACGCCTTGTAGCGTAGGAACCCTTCCAGCGTGACCCCTGCCGAGCTGTCCATCAGGAAAAGGAGAGCCACACCACACTGGAGGCTCAGCTTTGGTGCTGAAAAGGGAGACAGCAATTCATCATTCACAGGGCAACAAGACAAGTGTGCCAGGCACCCCAGCTGGGGCCTGCTGGAAGCCCTGTGGTGTGGAGAAGGGACATTGTGCCCAGTAACCTAAATGGTTTGCCAGACATGTCATGAGCTGGAGGACAATCGTGCCGGGTTTATTTTGGCTGGATGCCACATAAGCCTTCAGAGACAGGAGGTATCTAGGGGAGTCTGGGGGGATCCCTGAACTTTTGGATGGCAAACTTCAAATTAGAAATTACAACTCCACTCTCTTAGTACTCCAGGGAAAACACTTAAGAGTTTCAGTGCATCGTGTATTGGAGAAAGGAGAGAGTCCAAGCACCAGACCCTCACCTGTAACACCCTGAGACACTTTCAAGTGTGAGTCTTGATTCAGGGGGAAGAAAGTACAAGGCATTTTTTTAAGATCAGGACCTTCCTGGGTTTCTTACATCGCACCCCCAAAATCAGGAGTCCCTCTTGTGCCCATGTGTACTGGGAGGGGACCAACAGGCACACCTATGTGCCTCCCCCAGTTTCGCTATTCTCCTGCTCACCTGGCACCTGCATTTAGAAACCACACCACACAAGGTATGACACTGTCTGTAATCAGTGCTGCCCGCACCCATGAGGTTTCTAAGCAGCAAGACCCAGCCACTGGGCCTGACAGAGCCATAACCAGCATGAGCAAGCTCAGCCTGTCTCCTGGAGAAAAGCCCGGCAGCTGCAGCCCGACCCCATCGTCCCCGTGGCTGTGCAAGGGGCGCTGCAAAGGCAGGACACAGCCCAGAAGGAAAAGCACAGGTTCCCACCTACCGCAGTGGATGCCTCCTCTGTAGCCCACCGGGCAGAGGCAGTGGTATCTGTCCAGTCCCTCTGGGACACACGTGCCCCCGTTCTGGCATGGCTGGGAGTCACAAGGGTCTAAAGGGGACCAGGGAAGGGAAAGACAGGGAGTCAGCAGGCAGCCTGCCCCTTCCCATCCCATGCAGTGTGAGCATCGCCATTGGGAAAGGGGTCACACCTCCGCCCCTCTTGCTGCAGAGCCTGAACTAAGGCCGGGCCACGTGCGCCCTCACCTCCACGGCAGTTTCACTGGATGGCTCTCCAACAGGCAGCGGTGAAGGCAGCAAACCAGACTGACCTCCTTCCTCTGCTTTGGAGTAACACCAGCGCAGTTGCATTCGGGTACATACAGGTTGCTAAAGGCCACGCAGCCCTGCCAGATTCACCCTGACACCAAAGGGATCAGAGTCCAGCCCGCTGCTTGGACAACACTGTACTCACAAAGCCACTGTCACCTGAACCAGCAAAAAGGTGGGCTTAAGGGCAGATCAGAAGGACCATAGCTGTTTCCAGAGTCACAAAACCAGGCTGGCAATCAACAAGCATCAGGCTCCCTGCTAAAACTGATGATGTTCATGGTACCAAGTGAATGGGAGTGGAGGCATCTTACTGCCCACTGGCACTGGGAAGCAGTGCAAGCTTCTGCCCCTGGGTCAAGAGCAGATGAGGATTAACTGGCTCCTCAAGTGGAAGGAGAAATGATGGGGAGATATTTTAATCCAAAAGAACTCCGATCACAGATATCCGTGAGACAAAAAAAAAATAGACATATCATCAACTTCTTGCTAAGGATCACAATCTCTCACACAGAACAAAATTTCTAGAAGTTACCCCCCATCTTTTTATTCTTTAGTTATTACCTTTCCTGCTTTGTAAATATAATTTTTAAAAGGCTAAGTCCTACCTGGACATACCGTTCGGAAGCATCTGGATGGGTGTTTTATTAAGACTCTCTTCCACCTGAAACAGGAAGAATAAAACCTATTATGAATCCAAAGATTAACAAGGTATCTTCGAGGCTGATTTTACTGTGTTTTCAATGGAACAAATTTCCTTTGAAAATGCAATTTTTCAAAACAAGTTTCAAAAGAAAATGCCCATTCTGAATGGGATGGCAGAAGAAAAAACAATTTCATCGAATCTACTCTTTTGGTTTTGAATTCTACTTTAATATTTTACATTTAAAGATTCTAGATGTATTTTTAAGGCTCCAAATCATTAATTTTTTTAGTTGCTACAGAAGAGATGTTAAAATTTTTGCTCTAAATTGGAATAAAAAGGAAATTTTACAGAAGAGAGAATTTCTTATTCAATATTAACTCTGCATCTAACTTACCCAATTAACTACTGGACAAGCAAGGTTTAGACTATGAAGAAATCCTCAGCCCTCAGCTGTGCCTCACAGTGGAATTTTTCAACTTCCTCCATCATTTCCCTGCCCTAAGGTGACAAAAAAAAACCCCAACCAAACCCTAGAGCAGAAGCGTATATTTGCCACAGGTCAAAAGGCAGTTAATGTTGCTTCCTGCCAGTGAGAGGATTTTTTCTTTTTTTCATCCCTGTTAATGAGGTTTCTATTGCTTTAATACCTACAATTTTACTATGCCACTGATTTTCCAGTGCTCTGAATTGGGGCTGCTCAAACTTGCAGCAGCTGTGGCCAAAACCATCACTTTCGGGATGCTGCAAGCAAGCCACAAGCTGCTCTGCTTTCCCACGTTGGCTCCAAGGTGCAAGTATCTGGAAATGCTGACAAACATTAGGATATGGCTGAAATTCTCCATACAATCATCCCCCAGTATATCTATGCAGCAGGCCATCGATGCACAGCTCAGATCTGGGGTGCTTTTCAAACATTACTCTGCCTAGTATCAAAACAAACACAGGAAGCATCCCTTCAAAGGAAAAACAATTCCCCCAACCGATTTCTGTACACCACCACTTTCACTCAGCTATTTTTATCAGCAAAGAGCACAAAGCCACCTTTCCCTTCACAGCTCATTTTTAAGGCATTTCTCCCGCTGTACTGACAGCGGTGACAATATTACTTGAAAGATCTGACATGCTTTATTGGATTTCAGCTCCAGCCTCCTCTCCCAGAGCAAGACGACATTTCCCTCACACAACTCACCGCACTGTGACCTGGAGGCGGGGGGGGGGGCGGGCAATTTTCTGCCAGTGACTGGAGCCTCTCCATAGGAAAGTCCTTCCCAAGCCCCCCAGGGAAGCCAAGCAAAGCAAAAGGGGTTTCTCTGAAAGGAAGAAAGCCGGAGTAGACAAAAACAGAACTAGCACCAACACAGGGAGCCAGACCTAGAAACCCTCTGCAGCAGAGTTGGTACAGAGGTGTATAAACTCCAAAGCACCTTGGTTCAGCAAGTAGGAAACTAAGCCCAGTTCCATTTTTATTATATATGGTGCTCCTGGGCTAATCATCTTCTGCTTCTTTGTTTCAGCTCCTCCTCTTACCCTCTGCTCCTCACATCAGCCAATGGTCAGAGCAGGGAAGCCTCTTCCTAGGTCTAGAGACCATGTTTGCATTAATCTTCTAATGGATCTTTATCCCAACAAATAGTCAAGGTCACATAAAAGCCTCATTACTGTATATCTCCCTTCTCTCAGCCCTGCTCACTTTTAGAGACGTGGGTGCCCATCTCACCTGTAGAAAGGGCACAGCAAAGCCTGCACTGCATCTGGCTGCTTTGAGCCTTTCCAACACATGTAGTTTCCAGCCAGCTCTTTCACGGTCTCTAGGGTCCTGCGTTCACAAGGGTGGGATTTAACCTTGCAGCCTGTCACAAAGAACAAATGCAAACTAGGATCAGCTGCCTGAAAATACAAAGTCTGTGTGGGAGCGGAGCGCCATTCTGAAACGGGTTAGTCTTACTTACCTACCTCCCAAGGGCAGAGCAGGCAATGCTTCAAGAGCCTCCATGAGACCCCGAAGAGAAATTTTCTGTCAGCAAGCTCACCAGCCTACCCCGCTGTCTGGGGTACTCACTATTCAGCCTCCTTTGCTTTGCTATAAACCTCACACTGCTGAGTTCAGGGTTCAATGACTATTTTTCAGTCCCTCTGGTGCCTTCATCATTCATGCATTTGATTTTCTTCTACCTCTGGACAACTATAGTTCTGTTTCTTCTATCTCTTGCAAGCCCTTGGTGGCCTCTTCTTAATACACAGCCAAGTTCATTAGAAGATTTAACACAACAGTGTTTACCCCTCTACCCCCATGATGTTGCAAGGGCCAATATTCCCATTTTCAGAGGTGAACTGAGACACTGAAAAATTTAGGATCCCGCAGCTCGCAGGTATGGCAGAGGTGGCAAGCATGCCATCCCTCCAGTCTGGGCACCAGGAGCGGGTTACCTTGAAGTGCTACACCTGCTGATTCCCCTGTACGCTTTCTGACACTGCCTCGTCTTTCTCACTCAGTGACACGGTCCAAGCTCAAAGCGTGGGCACGGAAGCGGAGCCAGGACAGGGGTTACCTGGAGCAGTGGCACTGCAGACAGAGCCAGTGAGGGTGCTGTACAGGCCGTTGGCAGCATCATTGGCATCTCCAGCAAAGAGCACGTGCTGCTCCATGGGCTCGCTAGCCAGCACATGCAGCTCCTCCCACCTGCCGAGCAAGGGTTGAGGGCGTTCAACCGCTTAGTCATCCCCAAAGAATTGAGTATCAAAACAAACGCTGTGCAGCAAATAGAGAGCTGATGCAAAACCATAACACCCTTCAAACAGTTTTCAAGATCGTGGTGTGTTCACTCTGAGGCAGCAGCACAGCTCCCCAGTGGAAGAGCTTCCTTCAGCTCTGGCTCTTCTACACCAACCACCAAATTAGTGTTTCCTCCATGCCTGCATTAGCCCACAAATTCCCCTTGCCTCTTTCCAAAACTCATATCTAGCACAAAATCATCCCTCACTCAGTAGGACTTGCTATTTGGGTAGCTGGGCTTCTATTTCCCACTACGTAGAAAGTTTCCTACCTTGGAAGTTTTATTCCCACTGCAAAAACCGTGATGTGTCTCTCCTTCACCTGCTTTGCAGGCATCACAGTACTGCCCTGGGACTTTCCATCCAAAATGATGATCAGGACTTTGGGGACACTGGAGTTTCTGCCACCAGGGAATCCCTTGTGGAGAATGTACTTCAGAGCCCGACCTGTCTCTGTGCTCCCACCTCTAGAAAGAAGGGATATAAAATCAGAAAAGCCGAAATGAAAGCTCTTCTCCTGCTACTGAATTTACCATTTGATTTTCAAATTTCCACCCTCTGGTAATGGGGAACTTAGCATATTTCTGCCTGTTGTCACACCATACATCTACAGAGATACCTAATCCTGTCATTCTCGTCACCTTCCTATCCACAGATCCCATCTGCTCCCTCCTGCCTCCCTCCTCTCCAACCCAGAATAGTCTCCGGAAGACTCCTGGTGCACGTTGGAGCAGAGTATTTGAGTTTTATTTCCAGCTCATCTGCTTCTGTTTTTCCACCTGGAAACTGCAGTCACTTCTTTACGAGTTGTGTGGAAAAGCTGTTTTACAACAACCTCTTGTACTCCAGACAGAAACACAGTACAAATGGGCAAAACGAACAATGACCAGCATTTCAAAGTGATTTCCTTTCTCTGGACACACAAACACACTATAAATTCTTGTCGTGTACCATCCCTCTCCCTCCACGGGTCCTTCTGCTGTTCTTAGGCCAAGAGCTCAGGCACGGAGCTACGCGTCCCAGCTTGTCACTGACAGGCTGCAGTCCCACAGTGTGCAGGGGGTCCTTGCCTTTTTCCTCTCTGGTTGACCTTCAGGTTAATTTGCTTTTCTACAAAAAGTCATTTGTCTGTCCTGTAGTAAAGCTCCTTGAAAGACAAATGGTGAAAGCTTCCTAGTGTACCCCTGCAAACTCAGAAGGACTGAACGCAAAGCATGCTTTCTTCACGGCTTCACCAGCACCTTTTACATGAGGAAAGTAAACATTAAGAAAAGCCACCTGATGCTTCAGTTGTCTAAAACCATGCTGAACACAGTTAAAAGCAACACACTCATCTGCTAGGCTGTTTGCCAGCAGCACCAGTATGACAGAGAAGGTGCATCAGCCACTGACATTCACGTAAGCTGTACCTGTCACTTCTCCTTTTGGAGATGGGATCACCTGAAAGAAGCACAAGGCCATTTAAAACGTGGCACAGGTTATTCACTTCAGCTTGTTTGTGGCTCAGATGCCCAAAGCTGCCTTATTCCTCAGAGGGCCTGCACTGCAGTTGTGTCCTGAAGCACTGGCAGAGCCTGGGAGCCCTCGGGGCTGGGGTCTAGGCTATCACGGAGCTTGCCTGGGGGTCTCTTCCATCAACAACTTCTTCCAGTACATGTAACTCAAAAAGCGGGATGAAGATAGTCCTGCCATCCTTTGGTTACAAATGAACAGGATATTGAGAGATGAAGGGACAGACTTGCAGACACGTCAGGTGATCCTGTCTGAAAATCTGCTCTGCAGAGCTGACTGATGGGGTGGTCCTGAAGAGACATGGGCCTGGGGAGCAGGATGGAGGGATGTGCAAGTCACCTCTGAAGGAATGAAAACTAAGCGTCATCTTGGACCAAAGATGACAGAGGCAGGTTTGACCACTGATCCCAGGTCCTTGCCCACAAAATATCTATTCCCTTCCCTGGCCCCACAAAAGCAGTTTCTGGTGGTGCAAGGAACCAGCTGCCTCCATATTTTGACTGCCCTCAAATTCTGCCCTGGAGAAGGAAATGTTTCAGAGGTAGAAAGCAGTTAGTTCAATACTCAGCAATCCTCTCAGCAGCAAAGTACTAAACCCACACCAGGACTCAGGTGCCAAAGGGGGCACATTCCAGTGGTGACACGTGACATAAATCAGCAGGTAAATGGTTTGTTGCTAAGTGTTATGGAGCAGCAAACATCAAGCCCTGCAGCCGTGCAGTAACTCCCAAGGAAAGCAACCTTGAATGCAGTATTAGTAGAAAAAAAAAAGTTAAGCTTGCCAGGGAACAGCTTTAGACAAAGATGCTTTAGAAATCCTGAGACTCATTTCTTGTGAGATTAATAAAGAATAAGAATTGCTGGAAGCCTCCTTAACCTAAGAGCCTGATTGCCCTGCTGAGCCCATCTACACCAGAGTGTCTGTCTGAGAGGTATGCTGCACACCAGCAAAAAGCCCCTGGGAGGGAACAGAGAGGTCCCTCTGGCAGCAGTGTGCACCCAAGAGAAGAGATGCTCACTGCAGGCAGGGAGGGTTATGGCCAGTGTCTGCACAGCACTAGGGTCTCTTTGGCGATGGCATATGGGATGTGAACTGGGAAGGAGCCCCTCATCACAAAGGGTGCTGAAAAAAAAGCAGAAAGGAATAAAAAGGGGAGTGCTATACATACACAGAGGTCTAGGAGGGAAAGGACAAGGTGTGCAGCCCACAGAAACAACCACATTCACTCTAGTTGTTACTTCTTGCTGGTGAGCTCCGTGGGGCAGGGACTGTCCTCTGTTTTCAAGACATAACTTTAAGTGACTATTAGAGATGCCTACTCAAGGCTAGGCTCCACGTTCTAGGAATCATGAAATGTCATCAAAATTATAGATAAAATTATGATCTCTGTCGGGCTGAGACAGGAGTGATTACATTCTGAGCCAAACACTGAAGTTTTATGTAAGTAAAAGCCATGGGTAACCTCACGGAGACCTTGGAGAGGAGGTCTGTTGGACTGTGCAGCTGGATCTCAAGGTGGCTGGGTGAAATCAGCCCCAGCTGCCCCAACTCCACACCCACCCCCGCACTCGGAGACTCAGGCTACCCAGGCACCTCAGCCCCTGCTGCCAGCCGCCCGATGCAACCCATTTGAGCTTCACATCAACCACCTACGTTCCCCACCCAGTTGTCACCAGGCTAAGACCCTGCTACATCACACCACACTGGGAAAATCCTTTCACCCCCTGTAAAAAAACAAGGGCAACCTACGCTGCAAGTTCTTCAGTTACTGTCACTAGCTTTGATCCCTGCCTACAACACATTCTCTCTTTTTGGTTTTGGAGGATTAAACATTTGCTTATCTCAAAGGGGTAAATCCTGCATGGACGTGAGTCTCCCTCTTCCCTTCTCGATAGTTAGCCATCTGCACAACGTGAGAGGTCTGTAGTGTGCCGGCCCCAACTGGACATTTGATAACAGAGAGGGCCCAGCTCACTGGGAACACACTCCAGACCTGTTGATAATGAAGCCACTAGATCGGAGGAGACTTTCCCAGCTGTCTTCTAACTCCATCCAAGGAGTTGTGGTATAAGTCACTTCCCATGACTGCCTTTTACAGCTGCTTTTATTGTCATCCAGAGCAAGCAAGGGGAACCAAACGACAAATGTTAGTCCTTCCTTGGAGGCATCACATTCTCCATCAGCTGTGCTGACACAAACACACCCCATTCGCTTTCTGAATATCCATCATTTACTTTAGCACCTGACATCCAATTTGCTTGTTCTAGAAAAGCATTTGATCATGCCTAGGTTTATTATTTTCCATCTACCCTCTGACCTCCACAGAAACTTTCTAATTCGATACCTGCCGGGCCTTTTTGCTTTGAACTTCTTTCTGTCGGTACTGCCTCCTCTGCACTCCACCATTTCAAAGCACACCCGACGACTGCGTGTTCACAGCATGAACAAATCTGACTTCTCCTGACCAGATGTCAGCAGCTGTCAAACACTCCAGTGAAAAGTGCTTGTGCGTCAGGGAAAATACATTGTGCACAGTCAGTCTGATGACTAAATCTTGATGAACTCGGTAAGCTGTGCCCATGTGAGGCCCGAGGATTAGAAAAAAAGGAATAAAGAGTCTCTGCACCAAACCTCATTAAATTCAGTTTCTTATCGATCTGCATTTGGAGGTTCACTGGATTTCGATGCAGTGGGTGTGTGTTTAGGGCAGTACTCCAGTAAGAGTCTTCTGAAACCGAAGGAGATCTGGACTTTACCTGCTGCCTTTTCTCAGAAACAGCACTAAGAAGGTTTCTCTCCTGTAACCAGCCATTGACTCATATGAGAGAAATCCGTAAGAAACTTAACTTCCGAGATTACTGCCAGATTTCGTTGAAATTGGCCCATGAATTCAAAAGCTACTTGGATGGGATTCACAGAGAGAGACCGGCAGTCTCCGAATAAATCACAAAAGCTTCACTTCAGTCCAGTGCTGCCTCCTTCCCAGTGCTCCCAGCTCTATGCCCAAAGCACAGGGCTGAAATCAGGAAACGCCCCGCTGGCCAAAGGCTCGTCAGAAGTACATCAAGAAGCCTCTCAACCGGGACGTCAAACACCTGGGTTTTTTGGAAGCCAACTGGAATCCATACGTAACTATTATCAACCTTTAAATGTCAGCTTTTCATCTAAACTAGATGAAATATCCAAGCACAAGGTCATTATTTCCGTTTGATCTGTCAGCATCCGTGTGTTGTCATCAAGGAATTTCAGTGCCAGACACCAAACACTGCTTTGCTTTCTCTGCTCTCACAGATATTCAAGCGACAGCCAAAGAGAAGTGTATCTTGTTTTCCTGTAAGATTTTCCTGTAATTTTATGTGAGAGGTTTTCTTGATTTGATTAACTGACCGGAAGCAATACAATAAACCCCAGCCAATCGATCTTGCTTGAAAAAGCTGAAAGTGATCACATTTGCTTGCAATATGTGCATCATGTGGAGAGCAGCAGACACCCGTGAGAAATGTCAATCTAACCTTTAGCCCTAGCACACATCAGCTGAAGAAAGAGCAGACACCCGCAGGCCGTATCAGTACCTCATCTATCATCAAAACAAGTGTTATTTTGGCGTGGTTCTTAGATCCTTTGTAGATCCAAACGTATTTCTCAGAGATGAAAAGTTTGGATTTTGAGAGTTTCTAAGGACAGTGCTGCTTTGGTTTTCTGGCTCCATTTCCTGAGGTCATGGGAATACATCCAAGTCTTAACATTCAGGAAGAAAAAATGTTTCTGTCTGAAAACCTGATCCTCTTGAATTCAGCAGACATGCATGCACAGATACCTAGGGCCCAGCAATTTGTCACTAACTCAAAGGCAGAACAAAGGAAATCGTAACCACCAAAAAATGAAGATGCACCCCGTCCTGCCTTTGCTCAGCCAGGTGGAAATGCCATGCTTGCTCTTCCCTGGAAGGACATAACCCACTGCCTCGCACAAACAGCCAGAAAAACTTGCCAGGAGGGTCATGGAAAACTCTTCCTTATTTCCCACATTATAGTGGGACACTGAACACTTTCTCCTCTATCAGCCTTCAATGACAAAGACAGACAAGGCTGCGCATTTTTAGCAGACTGTGGATTATGGATCACAGTGTTCATCCACTGCTCTCCCCAGGGGCATCATGTTGGTGTATGCATGGCAGAGGCAGAAATGTCTGGACCTCAAAAAAACTCTCAGTCCAGATATCATACATAACCCAGAAAAAGAGAAAAGCTGTAAAATAAGCTGACCTGAACATAATCCTCTTGATACTCTCTTTCACTTCTTGTTTGGTTAGATACAAATCCAGTGGGAATTCAAGGTGGGGAACTGAGCTGAACTGTATCACTCCCACGTGGACCTAAAAGAAAAGGTTAAAGATTATGAAAGGTGTCTATGAGACAGTTTTACTTGTTTGATCAGTTTACAGATTTGGGAAGACTAAATTATACTGAGACAAACCGTTTTCCACGTTGAGCCACTGGCACTCTAAATGAACATCCAGAAAGAGCACAGACCACGTCATTACCTACACTGACCACAAACAAGGCAAAAATAATTCATCTGCAAACAACAGGAGCCTCTGCTGCAGTTACAGGCAGCTCAAGATCTATATTTATCCATTGAGAGCAGCTAGTAGCCTCAAGGACCATAAGCTTATAAATATAAAAACCTTTTATACCAAGCGATTTACACATCGTGCCGGCGATCTTTCCATTACTACAAGCAGCTCCCTCTGGCATTGAGCACAACAGGCAACACAAATCAATTATTTTTCCACTATCTCCTCTAAAACCATTTTCCATAGTAGAAAATGCAGACTGAGTTGTTTGTATTGGGCAACACATCCAGAATATTTCACTGAAGCCTTATAAGAAGTTTTATGGAATGCGATGACTTCAAAGGTGAAAAGGCAACTGATTTCCAGTCCAGTGTGCATGAGGATTAAGAGAAAGACAAGGAGAAGAATGGTATTTTGAAAAAAACTGACCCATCCAATCTGCAAGCATTGAATGGACAAATTCTTTTGCTTAAGCCTACTTTGCAGTTGGTTCCTAGATGGAAGCCTCTACTTTCAGTCAATTCAGTTTGAGGCACAAAACGCAATGCTCGTTTACCCTGAGCCACCTAGCACCTCTCAAAGCCTCACACACGCGCTGTGACTCCTTACCATCACTGCCCAAGCTGCAGAAAGCTTCCTGTGCTGCGCCTAAGCTCAGAGCTGCAGGGGGAAAGATTTCTTAGGCGAGAAAATGCAGGGAGGGGATGGCAATTTCAGCTTCCACAGGACCCTGCAACAGGGGCAGAGCAGCAGCTTTCCATTTTAGGACCTGGAACAATGGTGGTAGTCGGTCTGGAGGAGGTTTCTGGATACAAGTCTAAACATCCCTGCTGTGGGAACCAGGAGCAAACACAAGACCTGCCTCTGTTCCTTCGCTCCCAGACCTCTCTGGAGAATCGGACATGGACTAGGGGTCTTCAAAGTCACAGCAAGCCCAGACCCACACTCTGTCCTGCCTCAGGTTCCTCTTCCTGCTACACAGAGACCTTGCATCCCTGCCACAACCTTCCCAAAGACCTGACATTTATTTGGAAATGCTCTGATAGGGAATCAAGCACAGCAACTACCCCAGCCTGCTCCAAAGCCCCTGGCTAGGACAGCATGATGTAGGACTGGATGCACAGCTGGGTCTGGCTTGAAATCCCCTGAGAGAAACCCTGGGATGTGTCATGCAGGCCCAGAGGTGCCTCAGGGGTGGCTCCAGGAGTGGGTAAGACCTGAGGGAGCCCAGACAGTGGCTCCAGCAGCACAGCTCCCATCGCTCCTTGCAGACGCGTGGCACCCAAAATCAGATGCTGACTTGAGCCAAGGTCCAGAACAGGAGTGGGTAAGAAAAAACTCGGCATATCCACACCTGTTCTGTCATCCTAACATGTTCTGTACCAGGTATCTGTAGACACCAGCTGCCTGGACTTCAGCTGGCAATCCCAGCTGGCCAGTTCTATGTTCTTCTCTCTGGTGAGCACCAGCATTAAGTGCACTGAACACAAGCAGGTGGGCAGCATGGTGATCATATCTGGGAGACCTATGGCAGCATGCAGATCCTTAGACACCGCAGTATGCAGCTGGTGTCTTGCAATGAACTCTTTCCCTTCTGCCCTTTTGGCTTATTTTGGAACAGAGACCTTCTAGGAGGAGCACAGCAAGCTTACTATTATCATTTACATCTGTGTGTAAGGTGATTGACTTCCCAGAGACTAATTCTGCAACTTTCCAGGGAAAAACAACAAAAAGATCAAAAGCATCCAAACCAAAATAAAAATCAGTAAAAAAAAAACCCCAAATCACAATCTTTAACCTGAAAGAGTATGTCTTTTCCCAAGTCCAAATGGAACTCCTTAAAACCTGTGAGGAATCAAGAAGTGTCCTCCAATACCACTGCTTCACAAACCTCCACTGCACCTTTCCGAATAAATCCTCTGACCCCATGGCAGGTTGAATTTTGCAGTTTCACTCAGCACTTTATCACTGACCTTTCCACACATTGCCAAGCCGCTTAAAAACTAAAATGAGACATTTCTGACACTCACCCTGTCTGGACGGATGTCCAAGGCATCACAGAGCTTGCCTACGAAGTGCTTAGACCTTTCAAAGCTTCCTTTGCCAATGCTGTAGGAGCTGTCCAAGAGGAAAAGGACATCTAAGGAAGCAGAGCACTGCATCACTAGGAGAAAGAGATAAACAAAAATCTGCCTTTTATCTTGTCTTCCGAGATGTGTCCCTGTATCACCCCTACCCACACGAACATGACTGCTCCAAAGTACAAGTTCCTGAGGTGCTTATGCTGCAGTGGAAGCCCATAATTTCACTGACAAAACCAATAATAAATCATAATTCAAAAAAGGTAGCCTGCAGACTCTGAAGAGACATTTTCAAAGGATTTACACAGAAATTTTACACACCAGCAGCATTTATCAGAACCAACTTCAAGGGAAACTGAATCCAGAAGCCCAACAGAGGGAGCAAGCACACCAACCTTTAAGACTCCTTTCGACCCAAACCATTTCTCTGTCCCCATTACTACCACCTTTCGCTAGCAGGAATGATGCAGAGAAAAATCTGAATTTATAATTAGGGTTTTCTACTACCAGAATATGAGGGATGAAAAGTTATAAAGCATTCTCTTCTGGGTCACTGGTTCTTCTAATAGGGCAACCAGCCCTGCCCTGCAGCACTGCGCTGGGGACAAGCCGGAGGACGGCCCCTCTGCCAGCACCCTCCTGGCTTGTCAGCCTCGTCCTCCCGGCCCAGCTGAAAGCAGAGATGCAACAGCCCGGGTGCTCACCCACCGTCACTGGCTCCGGCTGCCTGCCTAAGCATGCACAGAGAAAACTGCTGTGCCTCCAGCCCAGTATGGAGTTCAGCAGTGTGAGGAGCAGGAGTCTCCATATTGCAGGTGCACAGCTGCAGCAATGCAGCTCTTTCGCAGGGACTTGTAAGCGGGATGGCTGCAGCCCACCAAAGGGCTCTTGGTGATGTGCATCAGTGAGAAACATCCAAATACAACAGGGGATTTCAAAAAATATGACAAATATTTTTATGACATGACAAAATACCAAAACCAGGATGGGAAGTCTGAGCTGGACATATAGTGCTAAAGGATGGGGCTGGAGGGCATGCCCAGCATAGGAAAACAATGTCATTTATCGCTTGGCAGAGAGACAGTCGAAAATAACATCTCACAGGAGAATGCACGATACAGTATGTAAAGTAACCGACTGCACGTACATCAAGGGAGCTGCGGTTTGCTGTGGAGCATGGTTTGCTGTGGCCAGCCAGAGCCCAGTCGTCCCTGCTCACAGCATCGTGGCTGGTGCTGGCTCTACAGCCTGAACAAATTAGCCACACGGGAGGTCTGATCAAGGCTGTGACTAAACACAGCTCCTTAAATCAGTATTGCTTGAAACAAGCTCTGAAGGAACCAACAGAAACACCAGCCAGCTGGAAAATAGCCAATCTGGGAAAAACAGAGTAGGTCAGCATCCCAGAAGAGCTAATACCAGTGAGGGGGAAAGCGGGGCTAGGGCAGAAGTAGCCACAACGCTGTGCTGGGGACTTTATGGACTGAATGGGGTCCAATAAATCAAAAAAGCTAAATTAGAAAAAGAAGAAAAGCAAATAAAGAAGGAACTCAGAAAACAGAAAATACCTGCGTTAAGAAACAAACTTACACTGGCCAGCAGCTGAGATCTTGCTGATCATCTTCTGGTCAGCATGAATTTCTTGTACACCCAACACCAGTAAAACTGTGGGATCAAACAGATAATCACCATCAACACTAAAACCTGCCTTTAAAAAAAAAAGAAAAAAGAAAAAAGACAGACTTGCAGGCTTCAATCTTACAGCAACAAAAACAGTTTTGCTATCTAGGCGTCACATTTACAAAAAATAATTTGGTGACACAGCAGTGTAACTATGGGACAAAATTCCTTCTAGCAGGGACACAGAAAGCACAAAAAACGCCAAGGACCTGACTCCTGTGCACTATCCCGTATCAACTAGATACTTCACATACAAATCAGTCGTGTTCAAATTCTCAGAAAAGCTGTTTCTCCAGGTATAATTTTCTCCTCTCCTGTGAGAAACTATATTTCAGAGGTTTATCCATAAAACTCCCGGAGAGGAACTGATTTGGCTCTCACTCCTCAGAATGAGGAACTCTAGCTGGAGACAGGGAAGCATCCGAGACAGAAACCACCACCGATGCAAAATGATGACCTTAAACATACCTTGGGAAAGCAGGAAAATGCAGATGGACTCAAACAACAACAGGCTCATGATGACAAATCTGAAAAAAAAAACCAACCAAAAAAGAAAAAAAAAAGGAGAGGAATATTAATCCAATACCTAAAGCTGGTTTCTTTACTGGTGGCTGATCATGTCCTTGCTGGTTGTCTCATGTAAGTTCAGAAACACTTGGTCTGAGCAGCAAAAAGAGCACTTACCCTGGGGAGAAGGGTGGGAAACAGATAGAAGAAAAAAGCATGAAAATGAGGGAACGATAGAAAAGGAAGTCTCCCTATGTATTCAACTCCTTTCCTATCAAAACCGGAGAAAGCAGGCTTCGCAGGGGAGGGAGGGACTGCCCAGCCTCCCCTCCTCTCCTTCCTGGCCACCCAGACCTCCACCCTCCTCCCTCCCCACCACTGCATGTCTCTCTTAAAGCCGAGTCCCACCAGGGCCCTTTGGTTAGATTTGGTTAGATAGAAAAAGGGCCCTTGGGGAGCCAGTGGAGATCCCAACAGGGCTCCTCTGGGGGTTCCCAAAGCACAGGGCAGAGCCACGTCCCCCCCAGCCCCACCATCACCTGGGGCTGCGCCTGAGCCACCCCTGCTGCAGAGCAAACGTGACCAGATTCACACTGGGTCTCTGCCTCTCTCATTGCAGAAGCAGATTTTCTTCATGCAGTTAAAGACAAATAAATGCATTTCTCGATAACCAGCTCATTAACCAATTGTTTTTCCAAGAAAATGGAGAGGGCTTTTCATCAAGAAAGACTTGCCTCTGTAGCAAATGATATATTTAACAAGCATCTGGGAAGAACTGATGCTCATTAATGAAATTGCCAATATAGGCCCATTGTCATCGCTCCAGGTGCCAACGGTTTGAGAGCGCGATCTGGCAAACCTCACGAGTCAGGGCAACGAGGGTCGGGAAAGAGTTTCCCAGGGTGTCCCACAGGGTCCCAGCCACCTGGCCCAGTCCAGCCCTCGGACACATCCCTGTACATCAGCTCCTGCAGGAAGGAACGTACCTAGTTAGAGGAAGGAGCCAAGCAGCGGCTCCTCTCTCTGTCTTATTGTTTAACCTTAGATTTATCGTTCAGTGCTGCCGTCTGGCTTCCTCAGTTTCCCCAGTTTTTCACACTGGGTGCCAACGCCCCCCATGTTTCCATAGGTGAGAAGACCCTATCAACACACAGGCGTATGCCCAGGGATGCATAAAACTTTAAACCCTAGGAAAAAAACAAACTTTAAACCCCAGGAAACAAGCCAAACTTTAAGCAACAGAAACTTCTCCTCTGGGCAAGCTCTTACCTTCTCAAGAGTGGGTGAGACCCCTGCAGCGATGGGTTTGTCTCATACTAAAGCATCAGCCTGCAACCCTCCCCCTGCCAGGGGAACCTCTAGCACCCACCCCAGACACACCTGGTCAGAGGAAGCCCACGTTAAGCCCATGCACCTTGCACCCCTCACATCAGACAAGGCAAGACACCGCCAGCAGGTCCAGCTCAGTTACCTGCACCGGTCCCTAATGAAGAGGGGACGAAGGAAGTGCTGTCAGGGATTACAGACACAATAACACTCCCTGTCTTGCAGTGCTCTGCCCAGTACCGGGTGCTTTACAAGCATCACCCCCCAGCGCCTCCCAGTGCCCCTCCGGACTGCCACTGCCGAATTAACAGATCCCAAGTGTTGTTTTAGTGAAGGGAGGTAAACACAAAACATGACTTCATCAAGGAAGCTCTTGTGTCCCTTGATAGCTTTAAGCCCTGGCACATGCCACAGAGGTAAGGTCATCCTTCTGCCACTCCCCAGGACGCTGTTTCCAGGAGCTAATTCCAGAGCACACAACACCCAAAGGAGGACAAGCCTCTGCCTGACACCAGATGTGACAGGTGGAGGAGGGGCGGATTTCTGGTTGTTTTCATACAAAACATTGACAAGTCAAGATGTTTCTACAACTTGGGTTTATCTTGGGCTTAAATCAACTAATGTGTAGGATGAATTCCTTGCCTTTCAGCCCAGCTAGACTCTCCAGGAATTCAAAGAAAGCTTCATCATCACACTCTGCTCATCAGCATTAGCCCAGGATTAGCAGCAGCCCGAGAACTTTAGACACCGGTTTTGCTGGGAGATGGGCTGGTGAGTGAAGGATCTTTTCATTTTATCTCCCTGGCCATTAAGAAAGGGAATTTCAAAATGTCTGCATTAGTGCTGAGTTAAAAATAATCTTTCTTTTTTAACCACACACATTCAAAACTCTTATTTCTTGTACCCCAATTCTCACTTGGCCACATAAAAGGTGATGACAACTTATGCAAAGCTAAATACGAGCGTAAAAACGTGTACCTTACTTGGAGGAGTGAGACTAGAGGGGGAGAAAAGCTCTTCTTGACAAGTATCTTCCCAACATGTCTTTCATCATCTGTAGAATGTCTGAGCTTGCTTATTCTTACTAATGAGACAAAACCAAATTGTGACATGAAAACACAGTGAACCCAACACCACCAGCCACCGTAGTCACCTGGATGTCAAATCGGGTCTAACTGCACAGCCATGCCTACAGCAGGGCAAGCACCTGCCTGAGAAGGGATCTGGAAACCACTGTGGGCTCATGTCTCTGTGAGAAGGGGACATGGCTTGCAGCTGGCACGAACCACTACCACAAGATCCCATTCCTACACAGACTGTTACCAGAGCAGTTGACATCACGTGCACTACTTAGAGGCAAATGTCACCCTTTTACTGGGACAAGTAGAAGGACTTAAAAGTACCAGGCAGCTGCTTTAATTACCACTCCTTCTCCTCTCAGAGACCTGGCTGGCAACAAAAGGCATCTGCAGCTCATTTTTCAAACCATCCCTCTTTGATTTAAGAGTAGGGAAGAAAGCAGAAGAGATTACGCTGTATATTCATTAAAGTGTATTCTTAACAAGGCAAAGCGACCCCCTGTCCCTGCAGTTCTAACTCGGTGGTTCCCTTCAGCGGTGCTCTGTCTGCTGGGGAGGACCTGGCACCGGCTTGCTGAGGGCAGCCTGCTGCTAGGGGCTCGGCTGACCTTCAGGTGGAGGAAGGGAAGAGAGGAGGTCAGTATTGCTGCCCCCTCTTTCAGTCGCCCTCAGCCTGTTTTCCAGAAGTAAAATTTACTTTTTTCTTCTTGCCTAGGTTTGGAGGCAGTGGGCCACCTCTGTTGGGAACCTAGGCATCCCCTCTGCCCAGCCACCAGCACTGCCCTGGCTGGGGCAGGGGCAGCTACTGGTGGGAGCAGGAAGATGACAGGTAAATGTTTAACTTCTTAAAACACACACATCACAAATTTCAGTCCAAAACTTCTGACAATTTTGTTCTCCAAGTGATAAACAAGATTAAGCTTCCATAAGACGTTCCACAAAACCAGCCTGTTTATCCACACACACAGAGCTCTGCAGCAAGCGATAGTTTTGACAGGCTCTTTTCGCCCATGCAATAAGGGCTCCTGTACATCAAGTGACCTTGATCTTGCAGCACTGCTCACATGGGGTACCGTCAAAATCAACATACAGCAAATTAGGTCCTGCACAACCCACAAGTTACGGAATAAAAACCACTGTTGTGACCTGTGAGCTTGTGCTAAACTTACTGTGTCACTTGTTCTGACAGAAGTGCTCATGCTGCTGGCTTTGCCTGGAGCTAGAGCAGCAAGAGTGTCTCCATGAATGTCTCATCTTTTTTATCTTTTGCTGGATGCTGCATGCAAGACCACCCAAGGGAGGCAGAGCCTCAGCACTGCAAGCACTCAGCACTTGCTCGCAGCAGCAGGCAGCTAGTGCAGATGCTGGGAAGAAACCTTCTGCGGAGTGGCTGAGGAAAGGGGCACCGTGATCTGCAGGAACCTGGTGTCTCAGGACAAACCAATGGCAGCACAAGAAAATAAATAAGTAAACAATATAATTACATTGAGATTATGAAAGAATGCAGATAAATTGGTCACATACCCTGCTGACAACTACCCATTTGAGGCTACGGGCTCCGGTGCAGTTACTCTGTCCCCTTGCCAAGGCTGTGCAATCTGGGAAGGCTACAACTGGGTGCCAGGCTCGGGGCCTGACCTGCATCGCCTCACACCAGCCAGAAACACGCACAACTGAGATGGATCAACTACTGATCCATGTAAACCATGAGCAGGTGTGAACGGTTCCCAAAGAATCAGGTGGGAAAGGACCAGGTGCTCCCCACCCTTGCAGCGGGCAGCTTGCTTGTGCGTATCAGCAAGATATCTCTCTGCTTCATTCCTTAGATGTACCACCCTGCCTTTGTCCAAAAGCTTCCCAGTGGGACAGGAAGACATCAGGTTTGTCACCTCCTCTTACAAGACAATAAACCTCCGTTATTTCACTTGGTGGTATCCCTGTCCCGAGAGCCTCCCCTGCAGGTGTTCCCAGCAGTGCTAAAAGGGGTGCTGGTCACCTGCAGCTGAAGCAAACCATCAGCTAAAGAGCATCAGCTGGTCGCTAATGAAGCCAGGCCTCAAACCACAGGCACCTGCTAGCTGGCTTAGAAGGACAAACTTCAGTGTCACAAGCAGGAATAAGGACTGAAAGACTGCAGTGACAAGCCTCCCTTTTGAGGAAACAAAACTCTGTTCTGTCCTTCCCCAAACACCCAATACTGCAGAAAAGGAAGAATTCCACCCTTCCAAGCCAGTCAGTTGCAGTGATTACCTACAGCAGAGGCTGCAGGGAGAGAGGAAAAATCCTTTTTTGACATCTCTGGCATTCAGTTCAGCTGTCAGAACGTGAGGCAGTCTGTCCTCATCTCAGCGCACGTAACACCAAGGTGTTCCTGATCATCTCATACCTGGCTGCTTTTACAGAATTAACCCCAATTCACACTTATTCTCCTGCTGCATCTCTGTGAGCCCCAGAGACAAGCCTGGGAATTTTCTCCATGGCATCACTCCCGCAAACACATACAAGCCGTTACATGCATGCATTCCCAAGGCAGCGCTCTGTGGGCCCTTGCTAAAGGGGCTTTAGAAAGTGAGAATTTTCCACAGGGTTTTTTGCAGAACTGCGGTAAGGTCAAAAGAGTCATTCCAAAGACTTATTCCTCTTCGAGCCTTCCTGGAAAACCCCAGACATCTTCAGGAGCACACACTGAAGATGATGTGGTTATCTACCCCAGCACACAGGGCACGAGGAGCGGGCCAGCACACACGCAGCCTCCCCTCTGAAGGAAGTGGGAAAACGCACTTGTGTGTGGGACCTGTCTCCTGGTGATGCCTCATCTCCACTACACAAAATAAAATTGAAGTTAACTAGCAAAAGCCCCCATGAAATCATTTTCACAATTTCCAGGTCACATTTAAATGTCTGTTCACATTTTCCCAGGTAACTCGGAAGCAGGGTCCTGCCACCTCCCTGTTCCCTTTCCACTCCAGGCCACTGGGGCTGGTATCTTCATCCCTCTTCAACATGTGCAGAAACCAAGACTGAGAGAGACAAAGCAACTTGCTCACAGGTGCATGAATTTGGAGCACAACCAGCAACCAGCCTGAGTTCTCCGGCCACCGCACCCCCTACAGGGAAAGCTGCCGTTGCACGTACTCAATGACGGGCACTACTCTTAATTTCTTTAACGAAGTGCGAGTGTCTGGGGATGTTACAGGCACCGTTCCGGGGTGGGGGTGTCCTTCAGTCTTTGCTCGATCGTGACTTGACCAAGGGGTCTTCGTGGCTTCTGCAGAAAGGTTTTCATCGAGGACGTGAGACAAGAGACGCCTGGATGACTGCCCCAGCGAGTTCTGCACCTTCCCCCGGCCGCACCCCAAGGCCGGGGCAAAGACGTTGATTAAAGCGTTAAAGCACGGGGCAGCGCCGGTGTGTGTGGGGGGGTGTCTGTTGTTTTAATAACCCGGCACGGCGCTATCTGTTCATTACAGTGAACACGTTCCTCCCCGGGGGCCGCAGCAAAGCTCACACCCTCGGGGCACGGGGCAACCGGACCAGCGGCGAAACACCCGGGGCGGGGGGTCTCAGCGCGCCCCCGCTGCCCCATCTGCTCCTCGGCTCGGCAGTGGGGCTTTGGGGGGCCTTCTGCTACCGCCCCCCATCCCGGCCGCCGCCCCGCGCCCTGCGGAGAGGCCGGGAAAGCCTCGCTGCCGCCCGCCCCGGCGAGACCCACGGGCCGGCCCCCCAATCCCCGCCCCGGGGCCCCCTCCCCGGCCGCCGCCGCGGGGCTCGCCCGGCCCCCGCAGCCCCCGCGGCCACCGCCCGGGAGGGCCGGGGCAGTCGGAGGGGCCCGCACCCCGCTGCGCCGCCGGCCCCCCGCCTGCCCAGCCGGGCCCGCACCCCCGCGGCGGAGGCTGGGGATGCCCTCAGCCGAAACGGGGGGAAAGCGGCCAGCGCCGCGCGTTACCTCCCCTCCGCGGGTCCCCGGCGCGCAGCCCCTGGCACCCGGTGGCTTTGCGAGCCGCCTCCGTCACGCTCGAACTGCGCTCAGCTGCGACAGCCCCCCCCGCTCCCCCCTCACCGCCCGCCCTCCGCAGCGGCACGGGCGGGGAAGCCCCACCCCGAGCACCCGGGGTGCCCGAGGGCTCACGGAGGGCTCGCGCCGCCGGAGCCGCTCGCCCAGCACAGCGCGGCTGAGGGCGCCGGGGCCCGGGCCCGCTCACCGCCCGGCGGCAGCGGCGGGGCGGCAATAGCGGCACGGGGGCAATAGCGGCGGGGCGGCAATAGCGGCACGGGCGGGGCGGCTGCGCACCCCGCGCTGCCCTAAGGGAAGGTCGTTGCGCTCCCCGCTTTGCTTTGAGAACTTTACTTCCCCGAGCGCATGCTTTTCCACACAAAACCGATGCTCTCCCAGTGCACGCAAGTACCAGATACACACCTCCAGGAATTATTTAGAGGGCTCATTTAAAAAACTGTGGGTTGGGCTTTTTTGCTGGTTTGGGGGTTTTTTGTGTGTGTTTTTTGTTGTTGTTATTTTTGTTTGTTTACAACTGGGGATATGCAACTGTAGGAGCAGAACAGCACTCTACAAATTAATATTTTTTTGAAGTGTTAACATCACATAGTTTGGAATTAGAAAATGTAGTTATATAAGAATAAAGTGGGATTTAAGTAAATAATAAGATTATTCTGCTAAGAAAAACTATAGTAAAGTACCAGACCCCATTCCTAGACCAGCCTTCCTTATTCTGCTTTTCACTTCTTTCCTCCAGTAGGACACGCGGTACCCCCCATACAGACCCCGTCGGCAGCCCTTACCCTCGGAAGCCGAGCAATGCAAGAATGAGGACAGAAGAGCTGTGCCGTCGGCAGCCAGCACCTGGACCCCACTCAGCTGTTCCCTGTCCCGCAACGGTCTGGCTTGGTGTGAAAGGGTACGTAATCAGGCTAGATTACACGCACCCACCACCGAGCAGCAGCTCCCGCAATAAAAGCCAAGGAAGAAAGCAGCAGTAGAGCCATTAATTTTAAATACTGTGGCACTACTTGATGGCCCAGCTTTGGAGAGAACATTTCTTGTCTTACACGATAGGGGTTACCACAGCATAGCTGTGAAAAACCTGCAATTCTAAAAGAAAAAAAACCAAACATTAAGAGGATCACAGTTACTGTGCTCTCAGCCCCCCCAGGGAAATCTAACAGATTGAAAACAAAGGTCACAGCTAGGGATTGATTCAGATTAGCTAGTAGTTTAGAGAGTAATGCAGTTCTCAGGAGGTTACAGGAACCTGGCTGGAGCTACCAAACAGGGCCTGGCAGAGCCCAGCTGTGCCGAATCCCACTGGGAAGTTCTCCCTGACCCCCCCAGGGTCAGCTGTGTTGCCGGCAGAAGGAGCAGCAGACCACTGAAATGCACACACTGTGACTGCGCAACACTCCTGTAAATAAAATAAGCATCTTCCAAAAAAAGTAAAACTATATTTAGGAGCAGAGGTGTCAAGACCCACTGGCAGGAGAAGTGTGAAAGCAGACAGCAAGGCCTCAAGAGTCCAAGCCTCAAGACAGCACTGACTTTCAAAAGCACCGTACCACCTTCACGGGACAGGCTTCCTCAGCACCTAACACGTGCAAGTACTGGTAACTGCACAGGATTGAGCACTTTCAGTCAAGTATCTGGCACATCTCTTCTCACACAAAACTCAACACCTATCAGTAATTTCATAATCTGTGCAGACACAACACTCCCTTCCGTCTACCTCACAGTATATAGTTAGGTAGGGAATGCAACACCAAGTGCTAAATAATAAATTTTTAAAATTCTGTCAAACCCCACTAAACAGTATACTCTAGCTCCTCCAACTGTGATTCATAAATGAAAATGATCTCTCAAGTATTAAGAAAAGACTGGTGTTTTTCAGTGCTACCTAATTTTTATTAAGTTTATACTACTACCCTTTGAGAGGTGCTAGACTTCCAGGTCACTTCTCGTTTTCTCCTCCAGAAAGGATGGCAGGGAATCAAGAAATTTTATTTACCAAGAGCATGGATGTTACAGTTTAAGTGCCTGAACAAAGGGTATTATACAGAACATGATCACACAGGGAAATTTACCTCAAAATCAGATTCTATACTAGTATCTAGGTAAATACAGTCTGTAGCTAATAGTTTATCACTTCAATTATTTCAATTACAACCGAAAAGTAACAGAGAAGCAAAAGGAACGCAAGGCTACATCAAGAACGTAACAGGTTTCCATATTTCTTGCTTGATTTGTCCCTCCATCAATGTTCCCAAAGTTTTCATATGAAGTTAAGGAGTGAACTAAGTCTCCAAGCCATACAAAGTCTCTTATCTCTCCTTGCTGTGCACTGTCTAGAAGGATTACTGTCAGGGACAAAAATACAGTTTTTCAAGTAAAATAAACAGTACCAAAGTTGAAGTAAGCTTTACGATTACAATAATTTCAAATCTAAGTTTGCAGAACACACAACGGAATGGCCACTCCATCCTTATGCGCATTCAACAGCAAAATAAAAGCAAATAAAAAAAAGCATAGCAGCACACGGTGGTATAAAACAAAAACAGAACAGAAATTTTAGCTTAAAGCTTTGAAATCCTTCAAGTTATGTATTTATTTAACAGTAACAATCCAAACATACAAATAAATACAGGTAAACAGCAGACTTTTTACATAGCAACTCTCTTTTAGGCTAATGAATACGCTTGCTTTTCCAAAAGAACCGCAGCAACCTGGTATACATTCAAATGAAATGGCACATCAGGGACTTAGTGGTCCAACAGTTTTTTCATTTCAGTGGATCTATCTGGATTCTGGTTTAGAAGGAAGAGTAGGATCTGTTCGTGCCTTTTAAGCTGTGTAATAAACAGGAAAAAAAAGAAATATACTATTATTTTATTTTTTTAATTGCTGGTTTCAGATTAGGATAGATCCTAAAACTTACTCAGATTAGGGTAGATCCACGTTTACTCTGAATCGGCAAAGGTCTAAATGACCTTGAACAGAAATGCTTTTTTCCCCATCTCCAAAATATCATAGTGCCTATTTTTGCTTTTGACCTTGTTGCCTCTGGCTGGGGGAGAAGGGGAAGTTCAAACCATGCCTGAAAGGGGTTTCTGTCTTTAAAACTCAAAACTGCTCATTTCTCTGACAGCAGTCCTCACTTTGAGGAAGGCCAACACATCTTTTCCAGTATACTTCAAGTGACTTTTGGTAATCTCAAGTTCTAATTTTTCATGAACAGCTCAAGTTAAAATAAAAGATGTGGAAGCTTAAAACCAGAAAGCTTTCCAAAATTTCAGGAATGTGCCATGTCTGTAAGGGACACTTCATTTTTTTCCAAAAGGGAAAAAAAACCCCATCTTGCAACTGGCAAACACTGTTAAAAATTCCAGCATTCTACTGAACTCAGATTCTCAACCCTAGCTCCATGACTGAAACAGTGTCATGTATTAATATGAATCTCTGCTAACTGAAATACACATTGGAAGAATCTTTTCACATGTGCAGCTGTTTGCTACGTTGTAGCCACAGCAAAACACAGCCCTATTACTGAAGAAAAAAAAAATCCAGGTGCCCTTCATCTAAATGACACAGTTGATGCAAAAGACAACAATGACCTTTACACAACAGACATAAGCAACACTCCTGAGCCGTCATACTCTTAGAAAAACAAAGAGAGCTGTATGTGTGGCAAAACAGACTAATGAATTCTCTGTGATGGATACACTATCCTCCCTCAGTTTCAGGGTGCTCTAGTTATTACCATGTATAAAACAAATACAGAAGAAGTGTCAGGATACTCACTTTGCTTATCTTCAATGCTTAGGTTAGTTACTATCTGCCTATTTCCACTTGCCTCCCACAGGGTTTCTTTTACATTCTGAAAATGTGAAAAAGCAAGTATTGCTGGGACCGAATCTTACCTGCATTTTTAATTCTCTGCAGCAGCATTTGGTCTCACCTCCATCACCTACAAAAGACAAAGCAAGTGAATAAGCAAAACACACATGGACACTGTTTCTCTAATTTAAGAGATTATGTGTGGAATTCTCTAAGCTTTTTAGAAGGAAAAGCCACTTAGGCATCCCACGCACCCACAGTTCTTCAAGTAATTTGAAGGAGTTAAGTGAAAGTATGTACCTTGATGTTCAGTACGTATGTTTTCAGCACTACAGGCTTTGACTAAACCTTCTGTTATGAGTTTGTCAGCTACATTCAAACTACCATTTTCACAAAGTGTCTCCACTGTTACCAAATTAACACTTCCATTAATTCCTTTCACTGTAATTGTGACGTATTTATTCAGTAACAGTTCTTTCAACTTCTCAAGTAATAATGGAGACCACCCAGCTTTCTCTATTCCTGTAAAAAAAACACATACCATCAAGTTTGTTCTATAAATTCCTTTATGATACAACTTGAATCTTACATGTAATGCTATCACTGTTTTTAAAAATGCGATGCTAAATTTTCCTAACATAAAATAGCTTAGATTCTTCAGATAATTAACTAAACCCGCTTTCTAAAACACCTTTTGCAGCAGTATACTATTGTAGCAGATCATCATGTTGATCACTATTAAGGAATGAACACTGTCATCAGAATAAGTACAGATTTATAACATACAGGAAAACCAGTCAGGGGTTATTGGGGGGGGTTTACCTGCAAGCGAACACACTATTATCTGAAAAGGCAGCTTTAAGTAGGAATTGGTGATTGGCAACACCTTTGAAAGTGGTAAAGTCTCTGTGTTCCCATAGTCTGCATACAATACTTTCACTACAGACTGAGAAGCTTGTAGAACAAGAGCTCTGTACCAATGGCCATCACCTGAAGAGATAAAAAGAAACACATGTGAAGTACCATCTTATAAACACAGCTTATCATGAGAACAAGCATCTGTATAGTTCTCCCGTAATTTTAAATACTCTGGTACATGCAAAAGGCCAACTGACAAGAAGCAAGCCCACAGAACAACAGAATAATTTCCAATTGCTGTATTCAAGAAGATGAAAGTGTTCCTTTCAGAATTTTGCTCAAACTCCAATACTGTTTGAAAGATGTCTGCACTCTATTTCTAACTTCTTACTTTTGTTTTCCAATGCATATTCCTCCTCAAAACATAACCAAAATTAGTAAGAAAAAAAATACAATCCTTCTTCCTCAATTATCCTGAAAATCCATTAATATAGTAATAATAAAAAAAAATATCAATGGAAGTTAAAAACAACTATCAAACACTTAAGATATAATCTTGTGGTCCATAGTATTTCTTTTGAAATTCATCTATCCTGTTTTCCATAGGCTGTTATCAAATCTAGCACCCAAGTTCACTTTCAGCACTTTGTCAGATCTCCTGTAACCACCCACATGTAGTCTACACTTAATAATTTTTTTAGAAGAAGTAGAGTTGTCTTACAAATATTGAGCTAGTGTACCAGCAGAGCATCCCCTCTTCTGAAAGACTAAGATAATAAATTAAGTCCTCTCACTGTTAAGAATACTTTTGACTTGAACTAACAGTTCACTAAGCCAGGACAGGTTGTTAGGCTAACAAGGCTGAATGATCAGTTGCCATAACCAGTGTCACCACCTCATGCTTGCACAAAGCAACAACAAAAAACATCCAGGCATCCACAAACCAGAAGTAGGTCTGTATAGATGCAAGCACACTACTGCTCTGCCATGAATTTCAGTCCCCTGTGACTCAAACACAAACTTCAGTTTAAACAGTAACTAGCTTGCTTTCCTCTTAAAGCTCCATACGTTTTGCAGGGCACAACCTATTCCTTGTTTTTTCTCTCAGACTGTCACATTGTTTCTTTGCTCTAAAGATGCAGCCAGGCTTTCCTGTGCAACAGAATTGAGAGATCTTTAAGCACTTTAAAGTTGGCACTCTTCCTTTTCCTAAAGCAAAAACAAAGGTAGTGTTTTACATGGGTCAAGGAAATAGAAGAACAAATGATTGCCTCACCTGAAAACCTGGCACAACAGGCTTCACCTCGTTTTGGTTTGAAGGGCTGGTTCTTAAAAGATTTACAATATCCCTCCAGATCAATCAACAACTCCTTATGTAGTTTCTCTTGACCTACTAAAAAAAAAAAAAAAAAATCCCACATTTGATAACCACATTTAGGCATAATGAAGAACACACTTTTAAGCTCCCCTGCTCCCACCTTTGCATTTTTTATATTTTCCTGCTGTCTGAGATACGTTTCCACTCGGTTCAGTTCACTACGGGCACTCATTTTATTAACTAGCTTGCAACAGTGACTTCTTACTGATAATAGGAACAGTGTTTCTTACCTTTAGTTTGAACTGGTACAGCATAGAACAAGTGAGGGCTCACCACCTCTGTTACACAGACAGGTACAGTTTCATCTATAGCCAATTCAATCGACTTCCAGCGCCTGAGTGAGGTTTCTGATAGAAACAGTAAGAAAATGCCATTTACCACTTTCCTCCAAGCACATATATATTACAAACAGCCATTACAGAATATCTTTTTGAATTTTAGAGACAACTGCATGTCTTCACTTTGAGAAATCTAAACAGAGATAATTCTTGCTTAATTTGCTGTTCAAAAGCTATTAGCATATGAAAGCAGCTCAAAGTAAAAAACACATCAGAAAAATAAGATACAGGAAAGTAAATACGGGGAAGAGTTTCAGTTGTAGAAAATTTGCAATTGTCTACCTTCAAATATTCAAATAGCATTCATTTATGACAAACCCACTGATTTTTACCTTTCTGTCTATAATGCCACCTGCTGGACAGCTTGTGTTTAACTGCTCAAACTGACTAATAAACATGCATAGTTACATTAACCATAGTTAATGTACAACAACAAGATCATGGTTAAAAGGTTGGAATACTGAAAATTCTTGATCATCTAAAAGTTAACACATTTAATTACCTCTTTTGTCAGCAGACTTGTCTGGAAAGTTATTTTTATCTTTTAAAATGTCATTTACGGCAAATTTTTCAAAAGTTAACATCTCATTGATCACTTTTGGATGACCTGAGGAATTGTCAATAAGCTCCACACCTGCCCCATCTCTGGAAAGGGAAATTACTCTGGCTTGAAGCTTTCTCCCTGCAGCATACATATGAAATCTTGCTGTAGCTTCTGGAATCCAGTTGCCATCAGCAGGCTTTATACCTAGGAAGTAGGAGACCTGTTCAAAATACCTCCATTAAGTGACTAAGTGATTTTCTTCAACCCTGTGTTTTCCTTAAAAAATTCCTTGCTTTTTTCTTGGGTTTTTTTTGGTGGTGGTTTTTTTTTTGTTGTTGTTTTTGTTCTGTTTGTGGTTTGTTTTGTGTTTGGTTTTTTGTTTGTTTTTTTTTTAAGCACAACTCTAAATACCAAGGCTGCTTTTATTATCTTAGGGACAGACATCATATTTCATCCTTTTAACTAGTCTGCCTCTTCCTCCCTTCTTCTAAAAGATGACATTTTCTCTGGAGTCCCAAGTTTTGTTTTCTACGTTTTATGATATACTACCAAGTAAATCCTTGTGCCTTAGCATGAACAACACTGCTAAGACTGTTTATGAATCCCTTTAATAGCCTTTTTATCAAAGGCACAGAAACCCTGTGTTTTAAGAGAAAAAAAACCAAAACAGCAGAAGACACTTGGACAAAATGTGGTTTTGACCTTTTTCCTGCTTCCACATTTTTTATTTTTAAACCAAGTAGACTACATAAGAAAGAAAGAATAATTCTGTAGAATTTTGAGTGATTTGGTGTGGAAAAATGTAGAGGCAGAGAATTGGTAGAAGACTGAGAAACAGCAGTGCAGTGCCAAACTCTGCAGGAATCAAATGAAACATCCCTACAGAAAACTGAAAGGCCAGCTTGCTTCACAAACACAGATGAGCACCTTTGCCTGCAAAAAATCTGAGAAATAAGTAAGTCGCACAAAAGCACGTTTACTCCTAGCAAGGCAGCAAACAAAAGCTAGTAAGCACTACAGAAGAAGCAGAACTAAACAACAAGCTCCTTTGACTGGTAAACCAGTAAGTAACCTTTATGCATATCACACTACAGCACTGTCAGGAGCTCAGGGAAGAACCACCATCTTTCTGTAAAATGCCAGTCCGCTGTGTAGTAATGCTAGAACATCAGCTCCCACAACTTCCAGAAGCTGGAAGCAACAGAGATACTATAAAACAAACGCTTCCTCTTGTCTGTAGTGTGTCCCCCCCAAAAAAACCAAACCAAACCCTGCCAGAAACAGTTCTGTGAAGCATAACCCTGTCATCACCTCCTTCTCCCAAAGCAGCAAGTCCCTAAATGCAACAGCTCTTATAAGACAAAGAATGCCTAAGATCATCCACCTGAGAGCCAGCATTTAATCCCTTGAAATGGAAGTTGTAGGAACGAGGATGAGATCTGCCGTATTTTATCCAGTGGTACTTCCTCAGTATTTCCATAGTCCACAAAGCATACTTTAGCAGTTCCACATGAAGTAACATTTTGCACCAAAGCACGGTACCAGTTACCATCATCTAATTTTAAAACAGTTAAAAAAAAGAAATTACTTCACACATTTAGCAATTTTACCAGCATTTATTTTTTTAGTAAATATATCCAATTCTTTGCTATCCTCTGCCAATGCAAACTATCAGCTATCTAATTTTATTCTTTTTTGCTTTATGTTCACCCTGCAAAAACAAAAATATTTTAAGCTGTTACTTACCAGAGAAAAAAGCACAGCAAGGTTCTCTATTCTCCAGCTTAAAAACATTTGGTGGAGTTTTCTGACAGTATTCAGACAACGATTTGTTAAGTAAGCGTAAAGCAAGTAAAACTGAAAATCAGAAAGAAAAAACCAAATATGAGATCAACAAAATAAGCTGACTTGAACTTTATCAATATTGTTTGCTGTATAGCCTGCTTACAACAGATTTGATGGGAGATTTCTGTGAATTTTAGAATTTCATAAAAAAACCAATAACTGAGTTGCCTACTTAACTTACTAGACTTACTAGCAGGAAGAAATGAGATAGCTGATATATACTGACAAATCAGTTCAACATGGTTAACAAAACAACCAGGGATTCTTCCTGCTGATCCAACAAGCACCCTTCACTCCAAAATCTTAAGTATATTTAACAGCCAGATAACACCATGGGAATTAACTAGTTCAATCAGCACGTGAGAGATTACAGGATCTCACCCTGCTTGCTTATTTATTCTTGATATCAAGTCCTTTAGCCTTCTCTATAACATCACTTTTAGGGAGGAATTCAGTCACGTTTCAAAGGCAATAAGCCACAAAGAATCTATACAACCCCTAGGTAAATCAAGGAATATATTTATATTTCCCTCACTTCTTAAGATCTGCCCTGTATTTTTTTGTTTGAATGCATTTAGCTTCCATGTCCAGCCACCTTGTTTCATCACGCTTTCTCTAGTAGGTTAAGAAAGCCAGCGGCTATTAGAAGTCTTTATACATGCAAAAAGAGGAACAAGATTCTTTTTTTTTTAAGGTTACCCAAGAGGAAGTCAAGTCTCAAAAGCTATTTTTTCTCATTTTCATGTCATTTTACCTCTTTTGAATCTTTGTAAGTTTTTATAAAGTAGAACAGGACAGAGTACTAGACAAGAACTCCAGTAAACATCGGATGGGAACATCTCTTACTTGCTATCTTCTGTTTGGGTATCCTTTGCTAGGTTATGGTAGGTCTTTTCACTTTTCTCTACATTCTTAGATTAAGTTTTATTCAACTGCTTAGCTTCAACATTTTCAGATTTCCATCTCAGAGGCACTACATACCGTGATCTAATTTCATCATCATTCCACTTGTATTCTTAGATTAAAAAAAAACTTCAGAGGTAAGCTCTGGTGATATAAGCTCACTTGAAGCAGTAATGGATTAGAACTGTAACAAGTGACAAATCAGGAAGCAAAGAAACTAGGAGAAAGAAAAAAAGCTGAATAAACTTACCACTCTTATTTGAAATCTGACAGTAGAATTCTCTAGGACTGTAAAGTGTACACACTACAACATCTACTGTTTGTTCAAGAGTTAGTTTACTCCACTTGTAAATTCTTTCATCTGTTGCATCCTCTACAGAGGACAAAAAGAAGTAGAGAAAGGAAGATAAATTATTTTTTTTTCTGTAAAAATTACTTTATACATCCTGAACGCTCATTCACGTCCTCAAATTCCTTGTTATAAATAATCCAACAGACTAATTACCAGTGAAAACCTCTTTGCAGAATAAAATCAAGAAAGAGGAATGTGCCAGTTGTTTAATGTATTTGGTCACTACTTGGAAGGGCAAGCCATAGATGAATGGGGGAAGAGTAGTCACAGAGGTACACACTAGGTAGCAATCACCTGAGCAAGAGGGACACTGGTAAACCTTTGTTCCTGGGAAATGGAGCGGGGGCACAGAAGAGGGAAACAGCTGTCACCAAGAGTACTGGAAATAGTCCAAGGAGAAGAAAGAACAAAAAGATTAATAGAAAGACTAGTAGTAGGAATTTGCACTATATATTACACTGAAGTACCTGAAAGAAGCTTACTATTTAACTCAAGTTGCAGATCAGGTGAAAACTAAATTATGGCACATTGAAGAAGCCATTGTTTCCCCCATTAGCTTATTATTACATTTTCTTGTATCTTTCATAGCTGTTAAGTTTGTTATAGCTTGTGGTAGGCAGCACCATGCAGAAATACTGTTAGCCTTTTTAAGACCTTAGTCAAAGTGGCTGGCCTCCAAATTTGGTAGACCTTTCCAGTTCTAGGTGTTTAGGATTTTTTCTGAAAATTAAGCTCAATAAAGTTGTTTTGAGCTTCAAGGATGGCCACGCTGAGATGCTCTTTCATCTGCTCAGTATGTGTCTGATAGTAGATTACTTTAGGAAATCATACTGCCAACAAAGAAAAAACCCAAGCACACAACAACAAAACCCAAAAATCCAAACACAAGCAAACCACAAAACAAACCCACCCACCGACCCCCTGCTCAAAAAGGGTCAAACCAGGCTCTCAAATCTTCTTTATTTTCAGTGGAATACAAGACTGTCCTTCACACTGTAAGCAACTACCAGATCCTTACTGGAAGGAACAAAGCACAGTTGGCATATTTTGAGAAATATGCTCAGAAAGTAGAAGCTGGTTGAATTTTCCACTCCAGAAGGAAGAAACATTGATGAGATAAAGAAGAATTAACAAATGGTTCAAAGTCTAGAGAAAGCTTTAGGATGCTTAACAACTGTGAAATAGAACTGGTTATCCTTTCATGTAATGGTGATATTTCTTCTAACTGGTCCTCTAAACCGAGAAATACATTGTTTCTTAATTTCTGGCAATTAAAATCTACTTTTATAGCATGCTGGATCGAGCAACCACAGATTTAATTCCCAAGTTTAAATAAAGCGAACAAGTTAATGAAAAATTATTTTGCAAGTTGACAGTGAAATATATCTGTTCAAATTCCAGTATAAAAAGCACAAGTATTAAAACACTAAAGACAACAGCTGATACTATGTTTAGAACTGCATTCAAGAGCTCCCACTCAGTGCAAAAAATTAAACAAAGGTGAAAAATAAACAGGAGACTTGAGTAGTACAAAACAGGTCCGGGATGGCGACCGTAGATCAAAATGTGTTTGGAAATAGCCACAAAAGTTACTGTTAACTTGAATTTTATACAAGATGCCTTATCCTTCTGAACAAAGATAGGGAATAACTGTGTTCTGCCCACGAAACATCTAGTGAGTAAGATCACAATTAAGGAATTTGGACATAGTCTTGACAAAAAAGGCTTCCCTCAGTCTTCAGTACAGATGGATCAGGAGAGAATGTATAGTTTTACCAGACACAGGATGGAAAAGAAGGGCTGAAAACATGCTTCACGTGAGAGAAGCTAGGAATCTTCCCACAATACAAAGAAATCTGACAAAATTTGCAAATCTCTGTAACTGAAGCTTTGGCCACCAAATGCAGAAAAGGCAATTTAGACATAGCCTGGAAGCTGTATAGGCTACTGCAGTCAAACCAACTTTCAAAGACTAAAAATGTGGGTTTACACGTAAAATATAGGACAATGAAGATGAAACACTATTTGAGCTAAAGGACAAAGGCATAAGAACAAGCAGGTACTAATTAATCATATCCTACTTTCACTGGAAATTCTAAGACTTAACCAGAGCAAGTGAAATACTAGTACGGTCTTCCAAAAGTAAGCAATCACAACTTTGTAATGTATGTACACATACATACATACACACAAGCAAACACAATTTCTTTATGGCAAAGCTGCCACAGCTAAACTGCAGAGCTGTGAAATCTGGGCTTCATGAGCCAAACTGGAAAGTTTTTTGATTAAGAACTTCCGTCCTTTGTATGTACCTGCCCTGGTAGGAGGTTAAATAACGCCAATTCAACAGGACACGCTCGTACTCACCATTTGCTTGCTTAACATCACTCATTCGGACTGTTGGTAAGGCCATCCCTGATTTCTCAGCTGCACAGCCTCTCTCTATAAGATAGCTTGATAGATTTATTACTGGAGTAACAGATGCATCTACAAGCTTCACCACAGATCCATAACTCTCTTTATCCACTACTTCTACTGTAAACACTTTGTCTTTCACCAGTTGTTTCATAAAAGAAATAGCTTCTGAGGTCCAGGCTTCTAATGGTGGCTTTACACCTAAAAACACATAGAATGGAAGGGTTCTGGGGACAGTCCAAGTTTCAACAATATGTGGAAAGGTACAGTAACACTGTTAAAAACAACAGTTAAGCAGAAGATATACCAAGTGACTCGCCCTCACTCCTCATGCTTATAACAAGATTCCAAACCCAAGTATTTAGATTCTGAGCCTTTCAGTACTTGGATTTAATAAAAATCTGCAGAGATGATGTACAACTAGTTTATTACACAAAAAGAAGTATAAATTCAGACTTAATACTTACTTAGTATGAATGTCTACAAAGTGTCAGTCTTTGGGTGTTATGAATACAACCTCTAGTTTTGAATATTACCATCTCACAACCAATGGATCTGCTATTATAAGCTTCTTCCTCCTTAAACATTTACTCTTCATGCTATTCAATTAATTTCTAAAAGGCAAGTTATAACCAGAACTTTATAGTAACATAACGGCAGAAGTTGTCTTCCAGAAAGATGATTTATGCAACAGTAATCCTTGATTCTAATCAGGAAACATCTTATCTGATCACCTTTTTGTGCCCATGTTGTGTTTAGGATATTTTCTTAGTCTTAGAGCACGCATTATCAGTTACAGGCATCATGATTTGCCCCAGAAAAGAGATTTCTTTAGGTCACATTCTGTATTCATTGGTTCAATCTCTACATACAAGGGAAGCATCATTTCATGTTTTCCTCCAAAGCAAGCAGCTAGAATGCTGCTCTGAACTTTATAAAAAAAATTGGAAAAGCAAATTAAATATCAAGTATTGTAAAGGAAGGAGAGACATCAAGTATTCTAAAGGCTGGGAAATGAAGCAAAGGAGTACACTATCTTGCATAGTGATGGGAACAGAGAAACCATTTCTGAAAGCAGGTTAAACAAGTATGTCAACAAAAAACCCAATCAGATTATGATCCTTGCTTGAGACGGAAGGATGAGCTAGGAAGCGTCAACATCCTTGTCAACTTGACATATTTCACAAGCCTATGGTGAGGAGTCTACCAATAGTTTCACTAGATATGCCCCCGAGGAGAGTGACACATACAGTTCTGAATTTCAAGATACAGAATGAAATTTTAACTTCCCTTGCAGTGTTAGAAGCACAACAGATTTAGTAATTTCACAAATCCAGCTCATGACTTAATTCTGCTTAGAACAAAAGCACATGCAAAACCTAACAGGTGTGTTTATACAAACACAGTTTACCAGACATACAACTGCAGGTCACCAGGTAAATTACAAAAGACTTACCACATTTTGTAGATAGGCCACAACAATTAAGAATTCTGGAAATAACACCTGCTGTTATCTCCATCCTTCCTCTTATTTCAATAGAGGATATTATAGGTGTGATCATTATGGAACCCCACTTATTCTTGCCTCTATCTAGTTTGAAACAGCTTATAATTTATTACATACCTGCCAAGGTACATCTTATGGCTTGAGCTGGCAAGTGCATTAATCTTGGAATCAGAGGACGAAGTCTTGTCAGTGGAAGAACTTCAAGATTACCATAATCTATATAGCCCACCAAAACTGTATTTTCAGAAACACATGCTATAACAGCAGCACGATACCAGAGATTATCTTCTAGAAAGGAAGATAAAGATGTTAATTGTACTTTCTTTTAACTTCTGAGAACAGAATGATTTTTGGGGCAGACCAATATAAAAATACATCAATCAGCATAAAACAGCAGCATTACAGTTTACACAAACCTTCACAAAACCCTTATGGATGCAACATCTACCACCACCACCCCTCATACGAACTGAATGTCGCAAACTCCTTCTTTCCACAGAGATCCCCCTCTCACAAATACACACTGCAACAAAGAATTGACTGCATTATGTGGGTGTAGTGTTCAAGTTCAATAAATTTAAACCAACAGCAAATAGTTATCTCAGCCTACCATAATGACATGCAAGTCAAAGGCCACATAACAGGTACAATAATTTAAGTATTTTAACTTAATTAAGTTTGCATTTCTATTTCTCAAATATTTTAATTTTATCAAGACATGTGAGGTACTGAACTGATATAATTCCCTAGCTAGGCACCTGAAATCAGTGCCCATACAAGTGCCAAGACAGCTTACTGGTAGTACCCGTTTTTCAGAACGTGCAAAAGAACATCTATTTCAGCTTATCTGTTCAGTTTCACAGCTGATTTACTCAACCCGGCAAAACCACAGAAGACGGAAAGAAATAAATGACCAGGAATTTTCAATCACAAAGAAGTTAAGAGCAGCATTTCTGACCAGAAAAAAAAGGCCTTAGAGCAGCAATGTGTGACTTTTTTTTGTTGTTGTTAAGTGCTAGATAAACAGAACTATCTGTGAGAAAAAGAGATTAACCTTCATCCTTCTCCACTCAAACAAACAGGACTTCATATTCTAATAAATAAAAGGTGTTTCTTTCCTATAGACTTACCAGTTTCTAGCACAAAACACTGCTTTACCCAGAATGCTAGCCTATGTAGAGGCAAGACTCAGTTTTGTCATAAGACTTGTAAAATTTGACAGCAGTGATTACTGTCAGATGGAAACTAAGTTATGAACGTACAATTCAGGATTACCAGCTCCTGGCTAAATAACATTTTGAGAAGTCATCTATCAGAACAGCATTGTTACACAAAATGCCATTTCTTCTGTCCCTTTTTTAGGGTCTAAAATTTCAAGTCTATCTATTTCCAGTCACAGGACATAGTACTCACCCAAAATTTCTTCACACTTTCTTAAAAAGCTCCTTCATACAGAAGTTAATCCAGTCTTAAGAGTCTGCTCAATAAAGGGACCATTTTATTGTTTAAAAATTTTTAGACTAGTATTTTATACATTTCATCATTTGCTATTAATAATTTTTTGAAGCAATACCAAATGCTACCCACAGCTAAAGCCAGACAGAAAGAAAATAAGCTCTATATGAAAAATTTCTAAACGTAATTATAAAATGTGTTCATTTTTTGTAATAAATAAGAGTGACATAAATTAAGAGCCATATGTTCACTCCATTTTTACCTGTGAACTGGGCACAGCACACATCTCCAGCAGCAGGTTGAAAAGCTGAACTACTGGGAGATTTGTCACAATATTCATTAAGAGACACTTCAAGCTCAGCAAGTTGACCTGGTATTAAAATATAAAGGTTTTGGAACATACACTGCCTTGTTAATTATTACATAAATACATAAATCTTAAGTTCAAAGCTTGGAAGAACATCTTGTAGTATAACAGAGATTAGTTCGCATCATGTTTAACATAATATCAAAATAGTGATGAGACTAGGACTTTTCAATCAGGAACATCGAAAAGAGTCCTCACTCAAGCCTGAGGAATCACAGTGCTAAAGAAAGCACAGAAGGAAAACCAGTCACAGACTTTCTCAACACAGGAACAAAACTGAGGCCAGTAGGAACTGAAAGCAAGCCAGTGAAGCATCTAGAAAGAAACCAAGGAAGACAGCTCCTCAAACAAAAGGCAGATGATGAGGTCACTTCTTGCCAAAGGGCACACTATGCTGGGAGTCTACCCAGAATTCAAAGGCTGCACAAGTACACTGAAGAGAAATACACCAGATCACATTCAGCTAGAAAAGCCCTTTTAGCTGAAAAAAATGCAAAACGCTGGCTTGGACAGCACTAGGAGGACATAGCCCACAAACTTACTCTGCTCTTATTCTCCCCCAGGTGTCTGTTTATAGGCACTGTGGGAGATGCACCAAAAAGCCCCTGCAGCCTAGCACTCTAGCCCACTATAGCGTTACTTGCAGTCTTAGGTTTTACTTAACGGAAGACACCAAAGCAGGGATGGGCACTGTTACCTGGCCTTCTCATACTCGACGTTCCTCCCTACCACGTCCCAAGGAAGCCCACTGCCCTCTGGTGGTAAAGCAACAAGGTATTATAGGAACAAACAAAGCGATTAGAAACTCACACACATTCCTGGAACAGGTGAGAGAACATATTAAATATTTGTGATCAAATTGTCTTCGAATTGCTATAATCCGTGCCACACCATCTTTCTAATATGCACTACTCAGACTGCTCACAAATTCACCTTACAGGTTAGAAAGTGGTATCAACAGCTAACACTGCCATGGCCTAAAGCTACAGGGAATCACCGTAAGACCAGCAACCCCTTCCTCCAGCTACTCTCTACTGAAGAGAAAAATGCCATACTAGATATCTAACATACAGTTTTCCATGCGTCACTTACAGGCACTGCGTGTCTGCTGGCAGTAAAAGTTTTCTGGATTTTGAATGCAGGAAACCACACCAGGAAATACATCTCCGATACACACGGAAACACACTCTGCAACTGAATTAGAACAGTGAAGAAAATCTTCATGTTCACCTGTTTTTTCTTTACTTCCCTTAGTATGGTTTTCTGATGCAGTACCTGGGGAAAAACAAAACAAAACGTTGCTGATCAAAAGCTAAATGACTCTGACAATTTAAACACGCTAATGCAGTTTATTCTTTTTGCTGACCCTTTGGACTTTGAAGGCTCCTGTCATATTATCCACGAAATGAATGCCCACATAATCATCACTAAACAAACACTTCGTACTATTAAAAAGCATATGTACTAGTGTCACTAGTGAACTGAAGGAAACTCCACTAACCAATGTTTTTAAGTAGGAGGTGCCACTAGTGAACAGCTAGAATATTTACTATGTTCAGAATATCATGCAGCACAGGAGGACCTAAAGTTCCCCAAAGTTTTTCCCATCTCTTTTTAAGAAATCTGGATTTGCTCGCTTACCTCTTGGAGAGTCTCCTCCTGTGGCATTACTTCCTGGAGTTACATCAGACCTTATTTTTAAAGGTATTTTATCTAGGCAGTCTCCTAACATACACATGGAAGGAACAAAGTTACTTATCACACAAGATAGTCACCATTTAGTTTCATTTCAGAACTATCTTCTGCGCCTGACCTATATCGATATCCCTCTCAGAAGGTGAGCATGTTCTACTTACTGACCAAGCGCTTAATATGCTTAGAATGTAGAATAAAAGTAGTTTCAGAGTAACTCAGCTACTTGAGTTTTCTGAAGACATTCACAGCTCCAAGACTGACTAAAGAAAATGAGCAAAGCAGTAACAATCAACATTTACTCAGAGTCACTACAGACCACTAGCTGAAAAACTGATTACAGCTTTTCAGACCAAGGATTCGTAACTTACCTCCAGACTGACAACATGGAGCATGCAACCAGTTACCAACATTTACAGAGAAATCTTAGGTTTCTTAGCTATTACCTATGCTGTTTCTGATGCACAAAAAATTCCAAGCTTTCAGTAGAATTATTTTCAACTGAAAACTTGAATACAGCTGTTTAAGTTGCTTGTAAAGTCTTGGAATAGCTGCATGCAGGAGTTCATTAATGCAATGGTATTTTTGTGATCTTTTCTCCAAGAGGCTGGCAAGTTATATTGCTTTGCCATTAGCATGTTGTAAAGCAACCAAATGTGAAAGTTGAATTTACACAGGACTAAGGTGAACCACCATTTTACAGATTGCAGGGACTACAACATTGGAATAAGCTTCAGGAATTTTAGCAAGCTAAGAGCAGCATCAGCCATTGCTTCCTTCAAAGCCTCTGTGGGCTGCACATCAATGAACAGAGTATGTTCTTAGTACTATATTGCTCTTGCTCTGCAGCCAGGGGAAAAAAAACCAACAACACCAAACAAAACAGCCCTCCAAATAATGACACAAGGCACACCTTCCCTGCATTGATCTGGTTCCACAGTCAAAGCCACCCCACCAGCTCAACTGAAAATCTGAATTCAGACTCCTCAAAGGTTGGGTGCTCTGCTTGTCTCTATCCACTGAGGCTCTCTAAGTTAGAAATACAAACATGCTTAAGAGTTCTCCACCTAAATACAACAATACCCAGTGGCTGCACTTTCTTTGGGATACTTTTTTAGTGAGCATATATGAAATATAACAAAAGCTGGTAAAATCTTTAGTGGAACTAGAAACCGAAACCACAATTTTTAAAGAGTTAAAAATGCATGAGAAAAGAAACAACATGGTCCCACAATTTGCATGCATCTAGTAAAAAGGGGAAAACAAACAAGATTATCCAGAAAATGCTGAATTGATGACAATTCTACTGGAAAAGTAACTTCAGTGAAATCTAATGTTGTTAAGCATAACAAGGTATTTCAGGTGCAGACATTTTAAAATTACCTCTAAATGGAAAAGTGAAATAAAAGAAAATTAAAAAAACAATAGACAAAATCAAGAGGCAGGTTGGGAGATTGACAAGAAGGAGGAAAGCAAATTAAAAAACTCCTCTTTTAAAGGTATTAGGCAGGAGGAGGGAAAGTGAACATGAAAGACATCAACTGTGTTTGGGTTTCCCCCCCTCCTTCCCTCACGCTACCAAGTACTTACCAACATCTGGAAAAACAACTTCTACAACAAAATTCAACATAATTTCTTCCTGTAGTATGTCAACAACAGTTACTGAACAGTGCTTTCCCGTGAGTTGGGAAGAAAATCTAGCCATGCCTTCATTCCATCGTTCTTCTTTTGGGTCATAATTAGCCAAGGAACACTTAATGGCCTGGAAACAATTACAATTAGGACAAGTGGGGATAGGGTTTTTTTTGCCCTATAGAAAAAGCAATTAAATAATTAAGGTCCTCAGAAATGTCATCTTGCATACAAAAGTTAAAGCTGTTGTTAGAATCCCAAGTGCTATCAAGTCAACTAACTTCTTTACAAGAGAGTTAAGAATTAGCACAAGTTCAGGCTGTAAACTATATTTCTTCTGTTTCTCCCACTTCTGTAAGGCACGGTTATGGCACACATCACATCTGACCACAGGTGCATGTCCCATCATGCCCTCAGCAGACACTAAGGGCTTTAAGCCAAGACACAAACTTCTCAAAATCATTTATGGAACCAGTAGAAAGTCATGTAAACAAGCTATGAAAGACTACTCCAAGAGCAGCTTATCATAGCTGTCACTGATTAAAAGAATGCTGCTCTATTCTTCTTTGTGCATAGTTAAACATGCTAGCTGAACCCACAGATCAAAGCTAGCCCATCTATTTTGCAATGGTGGACGTTCACATAGTACGGCAATGAACTCAGACCAACATCTGCCTTTACTCCAAAGTTTGCCCAAACTACAAGTCATTTCTCACTACTGCACGAGACCAGATTAGAGTGCATAGGCAGAATGTTTCCCCTGCTGTTCTCTAGTGTATAAGGTACATGGGGTCCCAACCACTCTGCAGCGTTTTTTTTTTTTATCAGCTCAGAACCCAATAATTCTACGATTAGGAAGAAAAATGCCAGGCAGCCTTCCTCACTCCTATGGAAACATTTCAGAAGGTGAATTCAGTGTAGTATAGCTGCTTTTATCCATCACTTTCACTGAACACAAAATACTGTGATAATGACAGTTACGCTGAGACATGAGTTACACTTGTTTCAGAGCCATTCATTTAAAACACCTCGGATAGTATTAAGAAAATTGAACTCACACATGGAGGAAACAACAGTTCAATGTCTTTGTGCAGGGCTTTAATCCAGGAGAGAGGAATATATTCTTCATTTCCATAATCTATATAGAATATTAGTGCCTTCTTTTGCAATAGATCCACATCTTTTATCAGTGCTCTGTTCCAGGTCTGTGTAGGAATAAACGATCATCTTAGTAAAAGCACAACATATTTTGCTTTACTTCATCAAGTTTGTTTATCAAGGGAGCTGACCAATCCTGAAGAGACGCAAATGAACACAACTCACTGTAGTGTTGACTGCTGTGAAGATAAAATTCTACTCCTATGGATACTGACTACCATTCAGTAAATCAAGAATCTGCCAACAACAGAGGAAAAGGGGAAGAAATACAGAGAAGGGGTGGGAAGGGAAGCAGGAACTAGATGTAGCTATAGAAATGCAACCAGAAGGTCAGGTAAGAAACGAAGAATAACTTCCTTGATTAAGCTGAGTCACATTCCAACTACAGTAGTTTAAATTTGCTAAGAACACACACAGCCTTCAAGCAACAGCAGGACAAACAGTGCCTACAGGGCTCAAATACACAAACACAGAAGTAAACTTTTCAGAAGGCGGGGAAAAAATAGCAGTACCTTAAATTTGTGTTCCAGATGTTATAAAGATGTTACAACCACAATTCCACCACAACAAACTAACCTCTAATTAGCAGCCTTCATTGGTCAAGCCATAACAGCAGAACATGTAAACCATGATGAGCTCAACATAGAATGGTTGTTTTATAACAATCAGACATTACCTGATCCTGAAAATACCTTGCAACGCAGACTTCCCCTTGGATAGCAATATATTGCTCTTGAATAACCGTGTCAGCATAACACTCTTGCAGTTTCAGAGAAAGTTTACTAATTTGGTTTAAAATTTCTGGAGAACTCATCTGTATATAAAATTCACTTTGACTCTTGAACTCTGTTACTGTACCCTAAAGAGAAAAGCCACAGTAGATGATAATTATGCAAGACCAACCTATAGTATATTACTCTGGGCCAGTATTCATTTCAATAAATACATTTCACCCTACACCTGATTTTGTTTTGTTTTTACTCTAGCGATAATTAACTGTAGGGAACAAAATCACACATTATTTCTGTGAAGGTAAAAAATCCTTCTCACTTACTCCCCCCAAGCCCTGCTTGCATTTACTCATCTTCATAAGAATAAAGAAATGTTACATGTGAGCAAAATGAGACAAAGTGCTGAGGTTATAGCAGCTATAGATACTTAAAAAAAGCTACAAATGCACCTAACAAAACATTGTAGGATTCTTTCAAAATAAAAGTACCTGTATTTCCATAGCTGGTTTGATCCCTAGAGTCTGGAGATCTGAAAACATTATTTTCTTCACATGCTTTTCTGTCCCAAGAGACTCCAGAGAAGTTGAAATACCCTGTTTCAAACAGCTACAAGTTATGTTTAAACTGAAGTTGTTCAGCCATAGCTCCCTGTAGTAACAAGAACTTTTTATCATTTCAAGAAACCTATAAAAAAGTGCTTCTGTGGCCTTCAACAAGAAGCCCTACAGACTTTGTATTACTCTTGAAAACAAAACATCACAGATAAATACTAAACAGACAACAAAAAACAAGTCCTCAAGTCTCACACATTCACCTCATTCTTTTACACCTGTTTTACAGGACAACTCAGCTATATTTCCTCCTTATGATGCTCTCCTGAAGATCAGGAATTGAATTTCACCTGCTTCCTTGCAGCCTTAACATCACGGAGCAGATTACAGCTACTGCTTTAACTGCTGGCATCCATTTTTTGTAAAGCCTAAACATTTAGTGTAACCTGCCTGATGCATACCATCTCCATCCGTGACATCCTAAAAACATTAAAAAAAATCACCTCCCACAAAGCTTTAGGGAAAACCTCTTTTACATTTGGAGCAACATACCACAGGCTGCACAACAACAAAGATTACTGTTGCAACTGCCAAATTAATTGTTTACTTGCAGCAAAGATCCTTCTAGAAGATTTTCCATAAAAACATCTCAGTACAATTGCAAAATACATTAAATATTGTTCAATGTGCAATATCAGCTCTCTTACTTCTGCAGAACTTACCCAAGTTTCAGAAGATGAACCAGGCAAAAATAAAACTTGTTTTTTTAAAAATATATCAGCTACAAATTGTTTATTCATATTGTACATCCCCTTGATATCAAGGTCCCTCACTATCACTTTTTCACTTTTATCAGAACACAGTAGCAAATACACACACAGCAGAAACCTAGGAAGATGAACTAAAAGAAGTCTCATGACCCAAAATGAAGACTCCTTTCTAAATTCCTTTAAAAAGTTAACCAGATGAAGAGCTACTTCAAAGTGGTGTGTGACAAAGGACTGTTTTCCTGTGCAGTGCAAATGTGAGGCTAGTTGGAAGTAGGCACATTTACTCACTTTCATAAATATCATCCCAAGAAACCTAGAAGACAGCAAAATTATCTCCTACAGAAACATTCATAGGAAGACTACAGGAAATGTTTGGCTGAAAGCAAGATTGAGAGGCTTCAAAACTTACAAAGGAGAACTTTGTCATGTTGGAATCTTGCTACAGCAAACAAACAAAAGCTTGTCTGCATCTGTTACTATACATTACTACGCTAAATGTACTTCTCAGATAATTTACAAGGCTCTAAGCATCATTTTATGATCTATGCAAGAAGACACCTGAATTTTTCTGAATTGGATAAGCTACATCTGTTTCCTTCCTAAAATATTTCTCTAGCAGTACCATACATGTCTTGATTTATTACTTTTGCACAAATATGTTTTTCCATACAAAAAATGAGCTGTCTGACAGTATTGCTAAGGGCTCTGGAAGTAACATAATTTTGAATGCTTCTCCTGTAACTTTTGATTCGAAGCACTGATTTTTCTAAAAGGAGTAGATTATAATCCTTGGAACCTGTTCCTTTCCTGTACAGGTTTAATTAAGCATACTGCAACTCTGTCACAGGAGATACACTCAAGACATAGTGAAAACTTTATTCTATACCTTAAGATAAACGCCCTTATTGGTTTCAGCAGGTAACTTGCCTCCATTGTTATTACTTACACTGTAATCAAAGAAAAAGATGTTAATTTTGACAAACCAAAGACAGACAAGTAGCATTCATAACACGATTTGCAAGTAGAACAAAAAGGCTATGCTCATAGTATGTGGGTTTTGTCAACCCTTATTCCTCCTCCAAGAAAATGTAGAATGACAAATTTGTTAGTTCTCTGTCACACAGTTTTTCGTGATGCCATCATCAATAAATAGTTTTGATTAAAGTGGAGAAGAAATCTTACACTGTTGTTGTGGAGTTCTGGTAACAGTAGTTCTGGAGTTCTGTAATCCCAAACCAACCTTAAGAACTGTCAAACCGCAAAACCCAAAGTTGCTATTTCAGTTGAATACATAAATAATATCCAGATAACATACATGCCAGGCTGTCCCCATGACCCCCCAGTTCAGTCACTGTAGCAAAACTTGTGGGGAACAAAAAACCCCACGCAAGCCAACAACCAAAAAACCACCCCAAAACTCTCTTGTAAGCTTTGATTATGGACAGCTGCAGATTCACTGAACTGCAATCATCACTCCTTGCAGGAGATTGTCAGCTTAAATGCTCAGAGCACCCCTCTAAACTGTTCCAAAGCCAGCCAGTTTGTACTAATGGTGCTTACTTTAATTGAAACAGATTATGGAGTGATCTCTTGAACATCTGAACTGGCATGTCAAAAATTGATAACAAGCAACTAGAGAATGGTCTGGCTGAGCAACTTCTTCTAATTGCAGCTGTGCTCCTCAAAGACCAAATATCCACCAAATTCACTGAGGCTACAGTTACATTCGTTCCTCTTCAGAGGCTGTTAAATGCAATCCTTTAACCATGCCACCGCTGAAAAACACAGTCCTCTTTCCTACATCACCAATGTCAGTGACAAAGTCATGTGATAAGCTGGTATTCTTACTGCATGCTCACATAGTTCTGACACAGGTAAACATAATGCTTTTGCTTTAAGTCACACTACAGAACACCTTAAGAACCCCAACAGTATCTTTCAAGTCACCCTTCTGAAGCAGCAGAGCTGACTTTTCAGACAAGTATCAGCTAATGCAGCACTAGCCTAAGAGTAAGCAATGTATTTTACTCTAATAGTGCCTTTACACGGTCATTTAAGTCATATCAGGAGGGATATACTGTCTTTCTGTAAATATTACTTGGCACAACTATTAAACTTACTTCTGTTTAAGTGGCTCACAAACAACCCTGTGTGCTGCCCAATCTTTTTTCTGACAATCTACACTGCAATAGTGTACTTGCTTGCACTGTGAACACCTGAGGGATCCTAAAAAAAAAAAAAAAAGGTCAGAGAGAAACTGTATCAGAAAAGAGCTACTAAGATACAGGTATCATGTATTATTAAATATAACTGCTTTACAAGACTGTTCCGCTACAGTTCTAAGCACATACAAATAGGTATTTGTATTCATGTATAACTATCTGACAATACAGCCCCAGACACCCCACATTCCCTTCTATATTTAAGAAGGGGAAAAAAATCCAAAAAAACCATTTTTTATTAAGGAGGCGCTCTCTTCTAGAAGTTTACCAGTTCCCTAACTCCAACTATGTTCTGAATAGTCACTGTACTTGCATCTGAGAGATAAAAACATACTTCTGTTTTAACACATTTCTGAGCAAACTTTCTGATCCGGTTTCACTGATAAATACACCAGGCATCACAAACTACAGGACAACAGGCACCTACCAAACAGACTGCAGCAATGGCAGGTCCTCATTTGAGGGGACGAGCTCAACGAGCTGAAGAGACTCTTCTTATATCCAAGAGAGAAAACATTCTGAGGAGAATATCGCCATTTCTTTGGCTTCTCATTAATCAAATCAGAATGCGACAACTGTGGATGGAAAAATAAGTGATTCTTACTAAAAAAAAAGCTCTCCATTAGTACAGAAATATTCTAATATACCAAAATGTGAAAACAAAAAGAGTCAAAACTTCAAATTTGAGAAAAAGCACTATATACTGATAATTACTGCTATCTAGAAATGCTCAGAACACTTGGGGCAATTACAGAGTGCGGTAACTTACAGCATTTCCTTTATCAGCTGCAGCTGTCAACTGCGAATTCCCTCTATCAGTTACACCTTCCATGGAACCTCCTAGAAGCAGAAGTATTTGCAAAGGGATCTGATTAACAATGCTAATGCATGCCTGTGTTATTGGGTATTTGCAGAAAGACATAAAGCTCTTATCTACTTCTACTGTTCTGCTAGCACAGTATGTTTGAGCAAATGGAGATGCTAGGACCATGACACACTCTGGAAGTCACTTCTTGCTATCACTTTGGTACACTGCTCTGTGCTTATCACTCAATGTGAGTCCTAACGTCCCCCATCCATAGGTTTGTTTCAATTAAAATTGTTCAGCAGGAACAAAAAAAATGTGTTACAAAACCTCCAATACCCATAGGGCATGAATTCAGAATAGGCAATTTTACAGTAACTGAAAGAGTAGAAGTTTCTTTCAATACTGTTGAACACGTAGCCTATGTTAAGAATAAACTTACGCATAGTTTTGTCACATCAGCAAGCATTCAGAAACAAAATATTCTGAAACAAGAGATTTTGACTTTCCAGTGAGTGCCTTACAACCCTTGTGGTCTTCCCAGACAGTTTATTCTTTACCAAGCAACTCTTACAAAAAGTCAGCTAAGCCTGCATACCAATACACTAGGAACTCTGCTTTTGTAAGTGGACAACTCATTAACCTACAAAAAACGTTTCCATTGTAGACTACACATGCCATTCAGAGTTTGTTCCAGTCTGTCCAGCCAGGTTCTCCACCCAGCAAACATAAAGCTTACATGGCCTTTTTTCTGCCACCTGGAAGCAAGTTGATCTTGCAAACTTTGCCTAAACTACAGCTCTTGCCTGACATGAAATCAAATTTCATGAACTCTCCACACCCAAGATGACTGCATGTAAAACTACCTCACATCTCATTGAACCAAGTCTTCCCCTGCCCTCCATTTGGAGTAAATGAGAACATGGGTCAGGCAGTACTGAGGCACTGACAAAGGCATGAAATGTTGAAGGAACTCCCAGCTCCCACTGTACGTATCTGTGCCTAATTCCCTAGCACTCCAATTATCCCGTTTTCTCAATTATCTAAGACATTCCAGCCCACCAAGTTTGGATAATTAGAAGTTAGGTATATTTATAAGCCATACTCATATTGATGGCATTTATCAATAATCGAGCATACACACAATTGCAGAAGAACAAAGATACTTTGCCAAGCTTTGGACAAGGTCTCACTTTTATTGCACTCACGCTGCAGGTAAAACTTTCTGTACCACTTCCACACTTGGCAAAAAATACCCTGTATCGTTTGTTTACAAAATAATGATTTTCAGAAACAGCCTCAAAACAGAGCTTTTCAACAGGAAGTCAGCACCTGTAATTCTGCTGCTCTAACTTCTACCAACAACTCTGTTCTTCACACCACCACACAGTATGACAAAAGGTGGTTTTAGGCCAGGTAACTACAAAAGCATGGATTTCAAGATTAATTCAGGCAGGCACACAAAGTATTTTTAAGTCATATTCTGAAGCTATGGTTAGGCATCCAGTTTGGAAGGCCAATTCTCTGCTTCTTTAATTTGCACAAAAAATACTTTCTGCGTTAAAGATCTCAACACCACCCCAGATTACACAACAGAAAGTCCTTTAGGAGAGGAACTGATGAGCAAGAGTGGCCGTCACCACCTTGATAGATTCACTGGAGATGTGTCTCTCTGGAGGAGACCTCACCCCAGACCAGTAACCCCTGCACTGAAGCAGCAGCTGCGGCCACCGGTTCCTCACAGCCAGGCACACGGCCACAGCCTGACACCCTGGCATGGGCAGAGCCGGCACCGAGTGGAAAGTGCTGCACCAGGCTTCAGCAAAAGGAACTTCTAGCACCTGCTTTCCAAATATTAACAGGCAATATAATAATTTTAAATACAAAAATACTTTTGCTACATTATATGGGATAAGTCAGATTAAAGTGAACTGGCAAATAAAGCAGGGCAGTCCTTGCATCAACATTGCCTTTAACTCAGCCACAAACGAGCTTTCACAATTCCAACTGTGTGCTACCAGTGCGCACCATTTTCATCGACCCCGAAGAGAAGTAAGCACCCCCACTGCAAGGCCTCCGCACCAGCCCCGCGCTGGCCGCCCCCAGCTCCCCCCCCGGCCCCCAGCACCGCTCACCCCGGGGGAACCCCCCGGCCCCGCCACACGGCAGGCCCGGCCTGCCCCTTACCGGTCCGACGGAGGCAGGAGATGAAGCCACGACCCTCACGGGGAGCTGTGGCTGCCGCCGCTGCCCTGCCAAGTCCGTCCCGCCCGGCGGGCAGCCCGCCAATGGGGAGGGGCGGGGCGGTGGCACGTGCTGCCCGCCCGCCCGGGGCTGGCGGGAACCGGCGCGGGCTGTGCTGTGGCGCCCCCCGGCCGCCCGCCATCTTACCCTGAGGGGAGCGGCCTGAGGAGCAGCGGCACCGCGGGCTCTGGGGCGGCTGCTGCGGCGGGGCGGGCGGCCGGCACCACCTCAGGAGCGCTGCGCCCGTGCCTCCCTGTCCCTGCGCCTGAGAGCTACAGCTGTGTGGGTTTCCCTTGAGCTATGGCGTAGTTGGCTAAAGACATGTTAGTCCTGTATTGTGTTACACCCGGCGTTTTGCAAGTGGCTGCTTTTATTTTATTACTCAAAATCTCCACTGGTTTTCTCTCTGTCTTCAGCAAAATGCAGCGGGGAACAGTGGAATGCCCATGGTTGCACTAAATAACCCTTGAGTGCTGTGCCACTCTTTGCGATGCAAAAAGATGAAAGAGTAAGAGTTATAAAGTACTAGCTACAGAGAGCAATGAGTAGCACTTTTTTCAGGAAAACCTATGGGCTATGCTCACAACTCTGGCAGTGCCTGAGCAGCTTGGGGCTTCTCCTGACTTGGCCTCTCGGTGTGTCATGACAGCAGGCACCTGTGTGCCAGCCAAATGCTCACGGCTTAGCAGCAGGAAAGGTGTATAGCTGCTTTCTGTAATTTCTCCAACAACATGAAAATCCTCTCAGGACATCAGTTAGACAACCTTGTTGCATACAAATTCAGAAAGTGGTTGTAAGATCTATGCAAGAACGATGAAATTTGATACATCCTGTTGATTCATTTGCAATTTAAAATATTTGCATTTTGCCTTGCAGCCTAGAAAATGCATGGCTTCATCTCCCATTTCCAGCCTATTCTCTGATTTCATTTGTCCTTTCTCCTCTTTCTTATGCAAGGTGTTTTCCCCTTTTCTAAGTTTTGTTTCCTGCCCTCACGTCTCTATTCACACTGGAGAACATCCTTCATTCTCAGCTCTGCTGCAGTTGTGCTGCTACTTAGACATGCTCTCAGGTGTTCCTAGTGCTGTGCAGTTAAACTCTCAGCAAAAAATAAATTCTATTTTAGTGCCTACATCGTTGTACTTCTTACTAAAGTGTATAAAATCAGCTATGATTTTATTCTTACAAGTTCTGTGGGGCAGGGAATAATTCTCTCAGCCCACAGAGAAGAAACTGAAGCACAGCTGTTTTGCCTTAGTCATTGTGAGCCTGGCTGTGACTGCAAGTCCATTCTCAATCTTCTGTGTTTAAGTCTAGCATCCTGCTGGCCAAACTGTTGTTCCCTGCTAAGCATTCTCAAAAGAAAAGGGAACAACACATCAAAGGTTTGCTGAGATTTTTCTAAATGGTTTTGATACTACCTACCAAAGTCAGAGGAAAGTCTTCCTGGCTCCAGTGAATCTCTAGGCCTTAGCTCCAATCTGAGTAGAAACTGACTGTATCAGATGCCACTCTGAAAGCAGGAAGGGAAATTAGGTAGGATTAGGTGAGATTTCAAAAAATCCATCTGCCAAATTGCCCAGCGTTGCATATCAGAGTAGGTGCAGTTGGACATAGGAGGTTGCAGGGAGACAGGGCACTTACGATCATGCAGCCTCCGTTACTGCCCTGCACCTTGTTCCTCTGTCCCCAAGGTAAGCTCAATTTTGTGTCTAAGAAGCACTGATACTAGTGAGGCATTAAGAAATACTTCCCTGTCATTCATACCTCTCAAAAAAACCCACAAAACACTAGACTACCTTTGTGACTTAAACTATCTGCATTTCTAGTACATTTAGCTGGCTGGCCATTTCAATCCCCAGGGCCTGCTGAATCAAAACAATGCTGCCAGTCTGAACAGTCTTTTGAAATGACACTAATTAACACTATGCAGGAAGTATATTGACAGGCTGCAATGAAAAGGAAAATCAAGTATCCCACTGGAGACAGAACTTCACCAGCGTGTGAACTGGCACAAAGTTTTCCTGAAATTAAAAATTGCAAGGAATGACTGAGCCAGGACAAATGTTGTTTTCATTGTTTTTGTTTTTTAAATGTCAGTCCTTTGAGACTTCCATACCTCAGGATATTGCAAGGAAATGACAGCAGTAAAATTAATTCTAAAAAGAGAAAATAACAGGTCTGGCTGCAGCAGTGGATAAGGATAAATGGGAAGGAGTGTCAGAGGTAACTGGGGAGAGTGCTGTTAACATGGAGGGTGATCAGGAGTAACACCACAGGCACTGCAGGAGGTTGATGTGGCTTGCCTGCAATTTTTAGTTACAGCTTTGGGCTTGCCTACATGTAGGCTCTGTAATAACTGTACCAGTGTGTCATTAGCTCTAATTTGTAGCATCTAAGTGCCTAGGAACTAGCTGGGACACCACTGAGCTACATGCTGAACAAAGGACAGTCCAAACAACATACAATGAAAATAGTTTTTTCCAGGTGTAACTTAGACCACTCATATAATCACAGTCACACTTAGGATTTACTGTGCATAGATTAGACACACCAGTGGTGGCAAGGGCTTACCACTGGGATGGTGGCTTCAGCAGAGATGCTGTCCCTACCTGACACGTGGAGAGAAGATGGGGCTCCTGGGGCTTTGTGGATGGTGCTCCCTGAAGACACCTGACAAACTGCATGCTTGGAATAAAATAGTTAGACAATGGAAGCGATTCCTAATGAAGAAAAGAGTAACTTTTTATGTTATCTTGCCATGATCTGAAATGCAGGAATCAAATTGGCCCACGGTAATTATGTTAGACCAGCCTTCTGACAAGTGTAGAGGATGGGACTAAGGCAACGTGGAGCCTGCTCCCAGCTCCTACTCAGCAGTACCAGCCATGGGCCTCCAGTGCCAGTGGTCACAGAGGAGTGTGGGGTGTTCAGGACATCATTGTTCTCCCTTAAAATGGAGTTGCTAATGCTTTTTTTAGTTGAAGGAGAAAGCATAGGATTGTAAGCCCCTTCTGTGGGCAAAGCTATACAAATGCTATGTATAATTAATAAACATCACCTGGAAATCAAGCAATTACATGAACGCTTTTGTTTTTCTTAGATAATAAAGCATGAGCCAAAAGCCGAACTACAACCTTTTGAAAATACGGGCCAAATTCTGGTTCTGCCTCTGCAATGCAGAGCTTGTATCTGCAGCAGAAGTCTGTTGTGTGTGGCTGTCTGTATTTCAGATGGTAAGTCTCTCACTCAGAAATTGTCTTCCTCAGCATTTGTACATGAGCATCAGTGCTGGGACTACAGCTGGAGCCCAGCTGAGTACAAAAAAATCCTTTTTACCTGCCTTTAAGGGAGAACTCCATGAACCAGGCTTAATTTTCTTAAACTGATTTCAGTACTGCTGAAAGAAAATGACCAGAACAGAAGATGTAAATCAGCTGAAATTCTGCCAGATCTGGTGGGACATGCTAAGCCACACATGACTAACATCAGTGGGACTGCAGATGAAGTGTACAGCAAAGCAGGAGCATAAATCTTAGGACTGGGGCCAGAGTGCAGTGGCATCTCTGCAGGTGCCTTTAAATAACTAGAGGACCAAATAAGCATTTGCGACTGAAGTGACTGTGTTACAGAGCAGCATGGCTGTGTGAAGTTTGCTGCTCAGCTGCAGAACAGTAACAGGAGTGGCAAAGAAGCATTTCTGAAAGCAAAGCTTAGACTTGGGCTGCATGGCAATTGGCAGGTAAGTGTTGCATGGCACTGTTTTCTGAAAATGGACAATTCTATGCCTGATTTTCTGCATTTGTAGCAATATGGAATGCACAGCATATTACGAGCAAAGCAAGGGCTAGATTTTTGCCTTCAAAATATTATTTAGAGGTTAAAGCTGAGGCCATGGGTTTTCTCTACAACCTACTTTTGTTTATGCTTTCACATAAACAATGTTTTTAAAGACATATGTCTTCATCTGATTCCTTCACTGCTTTAGAGGTGATAGGATATTGTTTAATTATCTGAAGAAGATAATTATCTTTCCCAAAATAATAGTCATGCAAAGGTTGATAGTTATGATAGTTCTGAATGGTTTGCAGATTGATTTTCTCTAAGATCCCAGTGTTGTTTTTAAGGATCTGTAAAAAGATTGCAAGGGAGCATTTTCTAGGACCACAACATTTGCTTTTGTGGTTCTGAAATTCCAAATACCTGGCAAGAGTAAAGAGAGAAATAACTTGCTCTGAAATAATGCTCCCAATTAATGCTTGCAAGTAAAGTTACGCAGCACATTCTATTTTCAAAGTCATTCAAGGTACGAACTGCAGATACCATTGCTGGGTTTTATAGGTATAAAGCATAAACGTATGTTTATGCTTTAATATATATGTATGTAAAGTTAAATAAGCCAAAATAAAGGAGCAATATGATCGAACATCAATCATTTAGCTCCGCTGTCAGTAGGGGATTGGACTAGATAGGCTCCTGAGGTCCCTCCCAACTCAAATTATTCAGTGGTTTTAACTTGCTTTTCTACTGTTATGTTTTAGAAGTTCCTGCAGGAAAGATGCTAGTGCTTACTTTAGCTGATCCGCTAGAGTAAATGCAACTGTTTTCACTTAACAGCTTGTCTGCAAGGATGTTTTTTTCAATTTAGTTTTTGTTAAATAAAATGTCATTTACATAGTGCTCTGGATTCCAAAAAGCTGTGTTCTACTGAAAAACTGTTGCTCCCAGCATTGAAACTCCCGATTTTTTGATGCCCAGCAAATTTTTCACATTTTTTTTTATGCCATCAGAATAAGGAATGAAAGCAGGCGTTACCAGAGGCTGGATTGGTTAACGTGGCTGGCTTTATTTACATGGCATGTGGGTGCAGACGCTTTTCTCGTGTATAGGGGTTGGTTCAGGAAAAGGAGATCGGTTTTACTTAGGGGAGACCCATTAGTCACTACTTGTGCACCCATCCTGCAAAACGGGGAGGGATGCGGGGCCGTCTCAGAGCAGCTGGGAGGCAGTTTGCCCTGTATGAGCGCTTCTCGGGGCCGTGCTCTTGGGTAGCGGCCTGAAATGCCTGACACGAGGCCCCTTGCCCAGAAGGGCTGTATGTTTAAATAAGGAGGAAAATAAAACCCTCGCCGTTGAAATGCTGTTTCTACACGCGCTGTAAATTACGCTCCGTGTGAAATTCAGCAGCTTCAGCGGGGGAGCTGCTTGCACCTTCAGCTGGTGCCTCGGCTCGCCCCCTTCAGATGTTGGCGGGCTCTCGGCAGCAGCGCCGGGAGGGGACAGGCGGCGGCGAGGAGGGTGGTGCCGTCCCCGCGGGGCGCTCCGGCGGTGCTCAGACGGCTCTCGGACCCCCTCGGGGCGGAGGTGCTCCAGCCTTCCCGAGCCGCCGGCCCCGGTGCCTGGCCGCCCTCACCGTGAACACGCCGGGCTGTCAGGGCCAGACCTTGTCCGGGCCGCCCCCGCCGCTCTCCCGGCACCGCCCACTGCGGGCAGGCCGCCGCGATGGCCGCGCCCCCCGGGCCGCCCCCCGCTCCCGGCCCGGAGCGCCGCCTGCCGCCGCCATCTTTGTTGATGTGTCAGCTCGCCGGGAGGGTCGCGGTCGGCGGGGCGTACCGCCGCCATGGGGCAGCTGCCGCCATCACTGCCGGCCTCGTAGCGAGCGGGTGAGGGGCCGCGCCGGAGGGCGGGAGGTGCGCGGCTGCCGGCTGCCGCCCGTCGCCCCTCGACCCCGCGGGCGCTGCCGGGCTCCCTGAGGGGGGCGGCGCGGGGGCACCCGCGGCCGCGGGGGCCGGGCGGGACGGCTGGGCGCTGCCCGGCGGGCTCGGGAAGGGGCGGCGGTGCCGGGTAAGCCGCTTCGGCCGCCCCCCGCGGCGTGCCGGGGGCAGCGGCCGGTAAACCCCGGGGGGGCCGTGGCCGCGCGGGGGCGGGGGCAATTGCCTCCGGTGCCCTGCCGGCGAGGTGGGCGCTGCGAGGGGCTGTGCGTGTGCGGGGGGGGCACCGGGCTGGCGGTCGCGGCGGGTCTGTGGGTGAGGCTTGGGGTCTGCAGGGAGGAGAGGGGCGAGGTGACATCAGGTCCCGGGGTGGGGGGCAAAGTCCTCCCTTAGTAGTGCCTTCTGAGTCGGGACCTCCCGAGCAGGTAGCTCTAGCTGCTGCCCTGGCTCGTAGTCTCTTTGTTTCTTGACAGCTTTCTTCTCCACGTTATTAATTAGATGTTCCAGTTTCATTGGTTGTGTGTTGATTTCACTATATGGTTAAATAATTAGATAAGAAAACCCAGCTACTGTTAGACCAGTACGAGGGTTATTTTTTAGAGCTGTCCGCACTGTTGTTGTAGGGTACATGTCCTTGTTTTTGCAGATGGTATTTGCAAAAGCTGCTTGCCCTCCTAGGTTGGAAAGGAGGAAGCTTTACTGCTGCTTCAGGGAGATGATTATGATGTAGGCTTGCAGATTTTGGCTCTTGTCCTGGAAAGTCGTCTGCACAGGTGAGTCTGGTATGTGTGTACTTCTAGGGAGACTGTGCAGACCAGGAGAGGATCTTTTGCAGAATTGAAATCTGCGTGTAAGATGAGAAGTAGGGTAGTCTGGCTTTATTGTTGGATTACTTTATCTTATTCTAAAACTGCTTTTCAGAAGTTAAAACGTCGCAAGCAGAATACACTAAAAAACCCATGTGACCAGTGTCCCAGTGTGTTTTGTTGTATAAGATTTTTGAAGCAGTATGAGCCATGGCTGTATTTTCATGTTGACAAGGAAATGTAATCACTTGCTGTTATGAATGCTTATATTGCCATTGACTTGAGGAGGAGATGGTTAAGCTGTAGAAGTGTGAGAAACTGAAAGTCTGAAGATGTTTCAAGAGTCTCAATTTGAAATGTTAATCTGTTTTACAGGAGAAAAAAAAAGTAAACTTTTCCTGTGTTGCCTGAGTCCTCTTCTTTTTCTGAAATTCTTCAGTCATCTGTTCTTGACTTGGCTTTAAAACAGATTTTCTGTTGTTTTATAAGACTTGGTTTAGGATTGTTGACAGATGTTTGTTGGTTTTGTGAGGTTCATTATTTTGAAGTGTTGGGAGAAGGACTGAAGAACCAAATACAGAGAGTGGTTTCTTTGTTCCTAATTAGCAGCTGTGTTGCTTATCACTACCCAAGGCTAATGCTGAATTTCCTGAGGCTGTCTTCTTAAACAGTATGGAAAAAAAGCAGCTGCTTTTCTGGATTTAGTAGTGTTATTAGGCAGGAGAAATATGTTAAATCAGTAGCCTGCAACTTCTGTTAACATGTGAGTTCCAGTAGGCAATATCCTGTACTTAGTTCTGAGTTGGCTTGTTCTGAACTTATTTTCCTGTTGCCAAAAACAATATTGGAAAGCTTTATGGGTAATTCTTATCTTCAAGTCATAGACCAAGACCCTGCTGCCTCAAATAGAGGGTGGGGAAAAAAAATCTCATCAGAAACAAATCAGTATCAGAAGAGAGGAGAAAATCACAACCCTAATTTCAAGAAATACATGGAATGCTGATTTTTCTCTTTTTTTGATGTACGTAATACTGCGTCTTTACTAATTAGCAGAAGTCAGTCTTCTGTAGAGCTTAAGTGGGCTCATTCAGATCCTTAAAAGGTTGAAGTTTTTTGCTTGTTTCTTTCCAGGGATACTGGAGAAACTGTAGGAGAATCAGGTTTGAAAACAGTAGATCCTTACCATCCTCATGAATGGTGTTTTTCAGTAGGCGGTAGTCATGCAGACAGTAATGCCATGGGTGGACTTCTACAACCCTGTTGCATGTTCTGGAAACGATATTTGAAAACAGCTGTTGATAGCAAATACGCTGGCATCTTCAGTGCCAAATACGCTAAGACCCGTATCTTACCAATACCTTGACACTACAGTTTTGCAAGAAGGTCTGCCACTGCTCTAGCTTTTATTTGTGAACCAGCGTTATGACTTGGGTTTAGGTGGGGAAGACCTGTCACAGAATGTATGCTTTGTCCAGCTTGTGAACTCAATCAGAATTTTGACTTCTTCCTCTGCCTTAAAACGTTCTTTGCATAGGAGATGTTATCAGTGTTAGAACATGAATGCAGACAGGGTAGTGGTAGTGACTAACAGGCTAGTACTAGCCTTGTTCTAGGCAGAGTTTAAGGCATGATGCTGAAATCCTGGAAGGATTGTAAAGTGCTGTTGCTGGCATTGCATCAGCAGCTGAAGGAGAGACTGGTTTTCTTAAAAGAGTAAGAGTTGTTCTCTTACTCTACTAACAGCAGATTACAAGTCCGTGCATAAACTGCTAAGTATCCAAGTCTCATTTGAAGTTCATGGTAAAAGGTTGCTGTTGTTAGTGTATTGTTTTCCCAAGCCACGAACTTCTGACCTTGGGACTAGTATGACAAAAAAAAATAACACTTTCAAGGCATATCCCATGACTTGTGTTGTGATGGGAACAAACCCAGTCCTGCTTATTAAACCTTAACTGATGAACTTCATTTTTGGACATGTGCTGTTACTTGACCCCCTATGTGGAGTTAAGACGACCATATTATTAACCACTTGTATGACATTTGTAGAAAACCTAGTGGTGCCTTGAAGGAATTCATACAACATTGCTCAACTATTTAGCTTGTGACAAAAGCACAGATAAAGTTTGAGTAAACCTTGTCTTCTGAAGTACTCGCATTAAAAGAATTGATAGAAATGCTGAGCTTTGCACCTTGTCACTGTCATGGGACTATGCAATCTGTGTTTATATAAAGCCAGATTAAAAAAGAGAAAAATAGTTGAGATTAAATATTAAACTGATAAAAGCAAGGAAATCCTGAGAGTATCCACTGTGTATATTCACTGTTCTATGCCCCTCCCTTCAAGCATGTGCATCAAAGCAAGTCTTTGTGTGAGCTGAATCAGGGAGCTGTGTCAAGTTATGCCTGGGCTTGAGGACTTGGTGTCCCAGTACACAGCCAGTTTGCCACTTGTACTCGGAGTCACAGTTGTCCTGTCTGTGTTGCAGTCCTCTAGCTTTTCTCTTGTAGGTGGTACTGCATTATGTTGTATCTTCCTTCTCAGCAATATTAGCTGACGTCCCAATAATCTTCTCTCTCATTTAGAGCATTCAGTCTTGGGCAAAAGTGAATTAATATTGGGAGAGCTAGTGTAGGTGGGACTCAGGTGTGTTTGTTTCCTATATATATTGATCTCTAAATACAGGAAGCCCATCAGTGTATGAGACCTTGTGGCCACTCCTCCGTTTTGTATGGAATACAGGCAATGGTGATCGATTTAATCTCTTCTTAAGCTGTTCTTTCTGTTACTTTTTCTTAGGTGTTGTGATGCTTTTCAATCCAGTTAAATCTCTTTTTTATTGTGTTCCATCACTTCTAAATGTGGGTGGCTTGCTGCTCTGATTACCTTTACATGTGGAGATGTAACCAAATGCATTTCAAACAGTCCTTCTAGATTCGTGTTTATGTATCTTGTGCTAGATTAAGTACCTGGTTTTGTGGACCTTTCTGTCCCAGTCCCTTTCGATTTAGCTGAAACCTTTGATTTGTCCCTCTATACAGCTGGTGTATGGCAGAGCTGCTTTTTGTATCTTGTCATGTAGAACAGAACTTCTTTAGCTGAATCCTCATATCTTTATAAACTTAAACTCAACTCCTAAAGATAATTCTATTTTAAACTTATCTCTCTTGCAGTGTTACCTGGTGGTGTAATGTTTAGACTGGGAAAGCAGTTTGTGATGGATTTTTTATGAAAGATGCCATTCAAAATGCAGATAAATTGTGTTAATTGGAAACAACAGGGAAGTTTTTGCTAGTCAATGTGATGAGCAGCAGACAGTAGTTGAGGATATTTTGCTTCAGAAAGAGAAACAAAAAACCTTACCCAGCAAGTAAAGCAGAAGGGTGTGTTCAGTCTGTTCAGATTAGTTAAGGTGAAAGTATTATTAGGATTACGCTACAGCTAACTGCTAACACATACTGTACAATTTCTCTTCCATTTTAGTTTTAGTCTTGCTGTCATGTGGAATTTTTAGCAAGGGTTCTGGTGCAATGACAGGTTGGCACTGACTTGAAAAAGCATTTTAGTTTGCTGAAATAGTGATTATTGTCTAATAAAGATGTGAAAAGCTCTTGGAGATGCAACTTGTGTTTTACAATGGACAGCACGACTATGAGAAGAAAACCATCAAAATAAATTATTTCTTTAGCATTCTTGTTGGAGTGTCGTTGTACATATGGTGGCATGTAAGCTGGCCTACAGCTTCATCTCTTACCTGAGTGTAATAGGTAATTTTATTATTATATAAATTATATCTGGAAATTATATCTGAATTGAAATGAAGATGCAGTTCCTGTGATTCCAACAGTTTTCTTGTTGTTAATGATTGCTTTAATGTTTCAGTCTTAGAGTAATGTGTTTAAAGATAATAGAAAGTACTTATTATTCTGTTGTGACTCATTTAAGATTGTTGCTAATAGAATGTTTTGTAGCATGATATTTAAAGGAGAGGAATAGTCCTTTGTGGAACAAACTGTTCAGACAAATTACCATGTTCCTAATAAATGCTATGGCATTTGTGAAGCTTTTTTGCATGTAACTTCTTTTAAGTGTTACCTTGGTTGCTTCACATGTGTGGGACATGTCAGTAAACCTACAAAAATCATTATCATTCTCTTCGGTGTTCTTCAGCCAATAAATCCTTATTAACTCTTTCACTTAAAGTCAGTCTTCAGTGTTACACTGGGGTATATTGCATCTCATGTTAACAATTGAATTTGCAACTGAGGCTGGCTAATCACTTGTACTCTGGTTTTGTGTTACCCAGAAACCTGCAAGAGGGAAGTGGATTGCCCTCCAAGTGGACTGTTCAAATGGTGTTGATGTGCTGGTTTTGCTTTTGTTGAGGTCTTCTGGTGGACATCAGAGTTTCATCGAGAAAAATTCTTGACTGTTGAAACTTACATCGTATATCACTGTGTTTCATAGATACATGAGTTGAAATGTTAGGCAATATTAAAAATAAAATCTCTTTAGCAGAGCCTTTAGTCTATGCTGCAATGACTGGGGCAAGAGCCAACACGTTATTGAAGCATAAATGATAAACGTGGTTTTGTTAAAATTATGTATTTGTCTTTGCTTCATGAGCATTAGTAGTTGCTTACATGGGGAGGTGCTTCTGAGTTGTGATTTTGCTTGAGTGTAATGAACCACTTGTAAAAATTGGTCTGTGGATTGGAATTTAGTACCACATGTACTTAACGTGAGTGAATAGGAGGCAGAGTTGTTTAAATATTGGAGTACATATTGATAACATATTTCATGCTGCTGCTTTTTAAAATCATGGGTTTTGTTGAATCACGATTTCCAGGGGTTGAGTGTGAACCTGCTATCTCAGGATAGATTTAGGACATTGCTGATGTTTCTTTATATGAATTTTTGCAAATCATGTCAGAACAAAAGACCTCTTGGAAGGTACTGCTCAGTATTACTGTGTTAAAAGTCAGTCCCCAGTTGCATGCAAAAAAAATGTTAGATTCCATCCTAAAAAAAAAGAGCTGAAGTTTTATCTCATCTCCAAGTTGTCTGTTTGCTGAAAAAGGGGAACTTAAAGTGCTTGGTGCTTTTACAGGTCAAGACATGGAACAGTGTAAGACATGTAGTGGAAATTTCATTTGTACTTGACCTCAGGAGAGCAGTGTTATGTCAGTGGCTTTGTCTGGGAGTGTTGTTGAGAGCTTTAATTGGTAGTTGGAGGGCTGGAGTAATGGAAAAGTATGTTACAATGTGACTGGAGGTGTAAGTGTGAATCTTCAAAATAGCTGTAAAATTTCCTCTTGGAAAATTCATGTGACTGCATTTTAATTTACTATTGGGTGATACAAAAAAAATCGGCGTTTTCTTTGGCAGCTGTAATTCCATGAGGATAATGCTTTTCATTTTTTTAAAAAAGTCTGTCTGCCAGACCCCCTACAATTCTAGATTTAGGTGTTAGTTTGGAAATTTTTTAGTAGCCTTTTTGCATGTGTATCTCTGGTTTTTAATTGTTATTTTTATTACTGGATCAGCTTTGACAGGTTGCACAACTAAGTTGACAGTATTTCTGTCTTCAGAACACCTCTTGATTTTTAAAGAGCTGTTAGAAAGCTAGAGTCATGAAAGTAGAGGAGGGTTTCTGGTATGTGTTTAGACCGGCTACTGTTTCAGGTGGTTCAGTGCTCACTGCTGTCCAGAGAATTGGGCGTGAACGAAGAGGGCAGTCATGACAAAAGCATTACATTTTTAAGTGGTTTAAGTGGGTTACAGAATTTTCTGTTCATCTAGCACCTGGGTTATGCAGAGATAAACCCCACACCTTTCTAAATATGTAGGCAAGCTGTACATCTGCTTTCCTAAATTCAGCTTTGCCAAAACTGGAGTGATTCATAAATGTCTGCATCTGGCATCTCCTGTATCAGAATGAAGCTGCTTTTTCCTTGCTTGCTCCCACAACACTGGGATCTGCTAGCAATGGAAGTTTGTGTAAACTCGTAGATCAAATGAGCATTTTTTGGTTGAATTGGAGAGGAGGCCACAGAGGAGCAAAGATATTTGTAAATTAAGTTGAAATCTTGTACCAAGAAAAGTAACCCAGCACCTGGGATAGACAGCTGGTTGCATGAGTTTTGTAGTGCTGCCCAAGGCTTCTGGTCTAGTGCTAGGGGAAAAAAGGAGTGATTTGCTTTCACTGGGCAGGCTGAGGGTGTTAAGAGCAAACCCCTTTTCTAGCTATCTTCATAAGAAGCTGTCTGTAGGACAGGCATTATCTCTTGTAGGACAGGCATTATCTCTTCTCCCGGTAACTGACAGGGCAAGCTGCGCACTAAACCTGAATTGCATAGTTCAGAAACTAGAACAGATATGGCAGCTTAGTGAATGTTTCAGAGCATTTGAAGAGACTACTGCTTAAGGGTGTTTGCTTAGATTTTTATCATGAATTTCCAGTGGAGCTTATCTTGAGAAGGTGCCATATTGAAAAGCAAAATAAAGATTAACAGCAGCAATTGTGTGAGTTATTTATCCACTGCAGTTTGAGAAAGAACCAGGAAATAAGGATCTTAAATTACAATGTAAAGAGAATTGCACTGAAGCAATTTGAAGGGCCTTGGTTTCTATGTAGGCTTTTTCTGTAATCACAGGTGGACTTTGTTTAGAGGTATACGGTGTTTCCCTAGCAAATCTACAGCACAAACTGCAGTAGCAACACAACTACATGAGTGCTGAAGTGACATCCATGTAAGAGTGGTAGGGACTTCTCCTCACTCGAGCTGCTTGTTTGGTGTCACCAGATTTTTCTGTCACTTAGCTGCTTGGTACTTAGGACCCTGCTGACTGTTGGGGTCATCTGCCCATGAGCCATGGAGCACTTCATCACTCATTTCTTTGTCTTCCACCTACTCTCTGAAATGCATCGTATCTGTATTGCAGCTTCTGGTCATTTTGAGACTTTAGTCTATTACTTAAAGAACATTTGAGTACTCTGCTGTGGCAGATACGAAATGGAAGGGGAAAGAGGATAGCTTTGTAAATTTACGTTGTACTTCTATTTAAAAATGAACTTGTTTAAATATCCTATAAAACCTATCTGAATGCTTTTTACATATCCAGAGGTGAAGAGCATACGTGATCTTAGCTGATGTGAGAACTATGTGTTTTTGCTATTTTGTGGATTGGACGTATACTTGTTTGGAGAATAGATGGTTCCCTCTTCATCAGTGGTTCTGCTACAAGGTCTCTCTTAGGAGCACAGCTAGGAACAAAAAACATCTACCAAAAGATGATGCAAAACCCTTTCTGGCTGAAAGCTGACATAATTGACTGCTACTGGCCATTGTATTATGTAATGCGTGGTTGAATGTGTCTGGTGTCCAGTGAACTGCGTTTACTGTATTAACTTCTTGTCTCAATGCTCTTCACTTTATTTCGAAATCCATGCTGGTTTGAACAAGTTTTTTGTGTATGCACACACCTTTGATGGATTATATTAGTCCCTCCTTCACTTTTTTGCCCCTTTTTCCACAGTATGTTCAAGCTTTGTAGCTTAAATATATTTTTTCTGTTACAGCTGTGATTTTTGTTTCTCAGGACCTTGACAGTCGGTCTGTTTGCTTACAGAACCATGCCAGGCATGCACTTCCGTCATTCTTTAATCTGTTTATTGTAGAAGAGCCCCACTGTGATAAGTTTCTAGGTGACAAGGTGCACACTTTCTAATTTTTTCCCCTTGTTGTTGGTAGAGTCTTCTAGACAGCCACACCTCAGTAAATGCTTCCTATAGTTGTCGTTTAATATGCTTCTTCAGATGTTATCTTTGTTTCAGCCAGTTTCAAAAAATATTTTCTCCTCCTTGACCATTTACAACATCAGTGATGATAGCTTGGGCCAGGCTATCTATTTTATGAAATCAAATGCTAGCGTATCTGCTTAGGAAAGTCCTTTGTAGTCAGGGATTTAAAAGAATCATGTTTGTGCTCCATAAGAAGATTGAAAAGACAGGCAGTTTGAAATGGCGTAATATTGAATTAAAATGTACCAGATTTTCAGTGCGTGCCTGTAATAACAGACTAGCAGGCTGTAGCTGGGAGGGGTTGTGTTCCTAATTAGATCTGTGCAGACAGTAGGTAGTGTACAGGGAATTGCTTTCATCATGAATTAGCTTCTAGTGGCTGGGAATTAGCAGTACTGGAATACAGGGGAAGATTTTCAACTGGTATAGTGGATAACCTGATGGACAGCCAAGGGTTGAGGGTGTCAACAGCTTTCGTAAAAATTAAGAGTGTTTGTATGTATATACTTTTCAGCAGAGGAAAGAGGAGGGCTGACTGTTAAGAGGTGCTTTTTTCTTTGCCGGTGAATGGACTCTGAAGTGAAAATTTACTGTTAAAGCATGTGTGGAAAGGAATAAAAAGGAATAACTTTTGACACTCCTTCCCCCCGCCCCTCCCCCCCATCTTCCACCTTTATTGCAGCATTTTCTTTCAATGGGCACAAAAAGTGGGAAGAAAAGAAGAGGGAGGGAGAAAGGGCTGAAATTTTGATGTTAAAATGATAGGTCCTAGCTGTCTGCTAATACAGAAGAACAGAGTTCTTAAATTTTCAGACAAAGCATTCTTCCGGTGAAGGTGAATAAGGAGCTAGTATGGTGGTTCAGTGTAGGTATTGCTTTTTTATTTGTAATCGTGTTTCTGGATTATACCTGTAGGAAGCTGTCCATTGCTGGCTTCTGTTCAGACACCTGTGTGTTTCATGTCATGTTTAACAGTATACTTGGAAGAGTGATGCTAAAACAAGAATAATTAAACTTACTTTATTATCACATCTGAAAATTAATTCTCATAACCTTATTTATGAGAATATAGTTGTATTAAAATCAGAATTTGAATTGGAGGAGCTTTTAAAATTAGTGGCATGTGTCTTCTAGCTGGTAAATGGTTTCCTTATTTCTGCAGGTAATTACTATGGTTTTAGTCCAGGAACTAAATATTAATGTCTGGTCACATACTTTCTTACACAGTTATATAGCTTTATAAATCTTGGATTAATAAACAGTCAAATTAGTGATCAGACATGCCATCAACGGCACTTTTGGAAATTCTGTTTTCACTTCACTGTAAAAATGAAACTATAAACAAGTACATAGTCACGACAATTTTCATAGCAATGACAAAGTACCATTATTAGAGCTTTTTATTCCAGAAATCCAGCTAACATGATGTGGCATAGTACATGCTCAGCTTACAAGACTGAGATCAAATCTTGCATACAAAAAGTTCCTTGACTTGTCCACTTAGCAGATTGGTTTGGTAGAACAAGTTAAGACCTTTGTCTTACATACTGGTAGTTTGCAGAGCAGGTCTATACTGTTAAAATAGCTAAGTAGTAAACATTATTTGACTTAATTTAAAAGTAATGTTAGGCTTTGAGATAGATTATTTGTGGACAATAGAATGTAGATGGAAATGCCCAAATAAATTCCAGTAGCATGTAAATTTTATTCATCTACAAATTTTACCTTTGTGTGCTGTGATTCTGGAAGGTTTTCTATATGTTTGTAACTTCGTATCTATGAATAGCTCCTGAGGTCAGGGCTGAACAAACAGGATGACTGCTCCTGAAGGTAGCTAGAAGAAATAAGTTTTTTGTCTTTTTGGCATGTTACAGGACCATATATCAAGGTTTTTGATATTCCCCCTAGATAATCAATACTTACGTTGAATATACTTCACTGAAGAGCTTAAATGAGTGATTGTCACGTTGGTTCTTTCTTTTATCATTTGATTAACAGTTAATAGGGGATGTTTCTATTGTGTAACAAAGTGAATTAAAAATAAAATACTGTTTCCTGGGTCCTTGCTTTCCCTTACATACCTGGGAGTTGTTTGTGCCCTGTAAAGTTGGTGTGCTGTCTGCTCGTTGTATTGGCAGGCTCTCTGCGCCCAGCTTTTGATTTCAGTCAGTTGTGCTATCAGCAATTTAGCAATGAGCACATCTCAGTTACAGTAGTATGAGAAATGGTTGCAACCCTTGCCAGTACTAGCCTTTAATGTTGTGTGTCCTGTGGCTGCAGCTTAGCTACTTCTCCAAGTACTAATGTAATACTTAAAATGAACATCATATGCACTGATGCGGATTTAAACCTAATTTTTGTGAATACCACAAGGTAATGAGGGAAAGTATGTATGTTCTTTGTTTCTTCAAAGAACACATCTATGATGAGGAAAAAATGTGTCTGATAACAAGAAAAAAACGAAAGGAAGGCAAAGTTTTGGTTTTGAAGGGTACAACTTGCCTATGTTCTCGTGTATATAATGCAGAGAGGCGTTTTGTTTGCTTGTGCAAGTGGGGCCCATGGGCCCATTGTTGCTGTCAAGGAAGCTGGACTGAGCTCTGTTCATGTTCCTCATTCTCTGCCACTCACATCACCAGGTTTTGAATTGATGGGTTTCCACTTGCTTTGCTGTGTATTACTGCATTGTGGGGAAATGCAGGCAGCTGTCTCCTTAGCTTTAGAATAGGGGCAGGAACACAGGGAAGGTGTGTTAAGAGAGTCAAACTAATTGTGAGCTGTAAAACGAGAGGAGGAGGATTTGTCAAACTAGTTGTGTGAGTGCTAAGGGTCCTGTCACAGCAGCAGAAAATGTTGTAAGCCAGTGACAGAAAGCTTTCATGTGCTACACTAGATGTTTGGCAGTTTCACAGGATGGATGGTTATTCATGGTATGTGGGCAGGCAAGCTTGGGCTGGGCTAATCTCAAAATGCTAATTTGAGAAGTTCCTACTCTGGGCCTTTTAAATTGACTTAGTAGTGCTTACATTCTCCTGTGGCGTAGGCAGCAGAGGAGACAAGACAAGCATGACTGAAGAAGATACTGGCCATCCAGTTTAGATGATGAATAACCCTGAGGAAGGAGCAGAGCAAATGGTTGAAGGTAGAAGCTTAGCAAAACAGTACAAGAAGTGCTCACCTGGCACTCTGCTGTCTCTCAACATACTGTATGTTTTCTGATGCATAAGCAACCTGTCATTACATAAAACCTGATTCATCTGCTTGAGTCAGGATTTGCCTTTTTTGATTGTTTTTGACACCTGCTGAAGATATCATAAAAGACACTATTTTGTTTTCTTAATGCAGTGACAGTGTGACACCATAACCTTAGTACTTCCCTGATTTTTGGAAGAGTCACTTGTAAGGATGGGTAGGATAATAGAAGATGGATAGTAAACCTGGAAAGAGATGGAGCTGCTATCAACTATGTATCTGGTGTCCAAATATTATCTGGGGCTGCTGTATTTGTTTTTGATCTGAAACAAGTAGTAGCATGTTTCATTTCAGCTGGCTACTACTCGGCTGACAATGTTGTTTGTTTTAAGCTGCTTTCACACAAAACATTTGCTTACAAAGCAGGAGCCTTTTCTTCAGTGTCATTACTACTGGGTTTTGTCTCTGGCCCTACAAAGGAGGTATCTGCTATATTCAGTTGCCTGAGGTAGGCACAACAAACTTTGGTCGTTCAGGAGACATTTGAATGTCAAGGTGAACTTGCATTGACGATCGCTCCACGTGATTTCTTTGGATATTTCTGGTGTGAAAATAAATTGTGATCCTATGATGAATTGTAAAGTTTTATCTGTGTTTAAAGGTAATTAGAACATGAAAACTAGTACTATCCAATGGCAATAGGGGAAATAAAATATCTGCATAGGTCATGAACAGATTCAGATAGATTGGGCAGATGGATCTAAAATCCAGTGTATTGGAGTTGGAAAGAATAGGTACTTAATGTGGTAAGTTATATTCTGAGTACCATAGAAAATTAGGGTAGGTCTGTAGGGAACACTGAATCATCATAATTTACTGTTCATGCTTTAATTGATTTGTATAGTCGCTATGCAAATTCCCTATGCATTTGATACAAAACCTACACTTTATTAATGATTAAGTGTAAGATATTCTGGATATGGAGTTGGTGGCATTTTATTGCTCTGCTACTAATTGAATTATGCAAATAATTGTAGTTCTGCTTCCACGTAGATTAATTTTTCTCTCTAATACTATTTCACAGTACTATTTACAAAAGGAAGTAACACAATAAGATGAAAACTTAGTATCCTTCCCAAGGTACTGTCTTAACAGAGCTGTATTTTTTCACCTGTTGCTTTCATATGAAGAGAAGTTCTATCCAGTTTGCTGACTGGACTGGAGATTTTGGGTATAGTAACCAACATGGAAGTTCACGTATCTGGCCTTACTACTTCTTTTCTTGTGGGAGTGGTGAACTACAGCAGCTGGGCGATGATGAGCAGCTTTGAGGCAGTAATACATAAAAAACCTGCACATTTTGGGGGTTTTGGAACACTTTAGGAGGTACTTCAGAAAAGGTTTAAAATGAGCCAAACCCCTGCTCTGATCATCCCAAAGAAAGTGTCAGCAAGGACTTGGTAGAGAAGAAAAAAATGTACCTCAGCTTTGTACTAATACAGCCTCTTTCTACAGCTTAGTGTGTGGATTTTAAGCTACCTATGACAAGAGGGAACAGACAGTAGAAGGTGTATTTCTTCTTTCCTCTTAGCTGCATCATTTGCAAATTATCTTATGGCTGTTGACTGTATTAAACGCACCATCCTCAAAATAACCGTGTTTTTAAAAGCTTTTTGATTAAGTAGGAACTAGTGTGGTGTTCTGCTATCAAACTGAATGCTTTTTCTTGTTATGTTCATTCTCTTTGCTTACAGCTTGAGATAGTCAGTGGGGGTTATTTCTTTTGTTTGCTTTATTTTAGAATAGCAATAGTACATTTTGAACTCTCATAGTAGCATAAGTTCTCAAAAAGTAGATAGGAACCAAACGAGCAATTGTTTTGGCTGCACAAACCAAGTGCAGATTTGTTGGCTCCACTGTTAACCTAAGCATAAATCCTTTGAAGCAAAGGGGAATCAGAGTTTCTATTAATATCAGAGAAGAACTGTTTGTAAAATGGTGAGTCTCTTATAAATTCTTACATTCACCATCTATGTTCTCATTTGTAGCTTTCCTTACCATGTGCTTTCTGGTTCCTATTGATTTGAACTCATTTAGGGGCTGCAGCACTGAGATTTTTGCTTCAGAACTAAAAAGGAAAAGCGGTTTGCTTGTAACTTAAAAATGTGTAATTGTCATTTGATGATTTGTGACTGTTACCCAGTCATGGCATGTTCCCTTTCATACTTTCAGCCTTATGCAGTTTTCTTTATGCTTTACTCTTTTGATTAACTGGCAATTGTAGCCCAACTGTTGGTTTCAGGTACTAGCAGCAGGTTTTTCTTTGATGGTAATTTCTGGTAGAAACAGCTGGGATGAGGCTGCGGCTCTTTCTTCTAATCATATTTTTATACTTAACGGTGAAAGGTGATAGTGGTAGCAATTAGTCACAGGCCTAATGGGATTCATGTATTCCTCTGTTTTAGCAATGTGAGCCTCAGTACTAACTGTTGGTTAGTAAGGCAGGACTCTGGAGGAGTGTAGCCAAGCGGCGCAAAGGGTTTGCTTTCAGACTGAGTCAGTGCGCAGAGCTTGGACCATGTAGTTGAATGACTTTGTGTGACTGTGTAAAGAGAAAGCTAAACAAATGAGAAAGCAAGTATGAAAACAAGCTTGATGTTGCAAGATGGTAAGGTTACTGCTTCCCTTGAGATAATTGGTGGAATAGCAGAGTTGGAATTTATAAATGAAAAGTTTGCCTTGTTTTTAAATAGTCTAATTTATCCTGTATTGGAGGGTAGGGTTGCATCTAAAAGTTATGACTGCTGTAATGAATTTCTCCTAACGGAAATGGTGTAAGAGCTTCTTGTGCCTGCTAAAAATGCCAGCAGTCTTTCCAGACACCTGACCATCTGGGATTACTGAAAAAGAAGATACAGCATTATACCCAGGCTCTTCCATAAGTGTTCTGGCTATTTGGATCTCAAGATGGTGTCCTTCTACTAGAATACTTTCTAGGTAGCTTTTCAACTCCTCAAATGTTTGCTCTGCAAGGTATTTTTTGAGAGAGCAGATCTGCCACAGACCATCTGTGCTCTTCCAACAGGGGATTTTGGCTGCTTGAAAGCAGATGGGAAAAGAGAATCTCACCCCCATCCTCCCCCAGCCCCTTCCTTTAGGTTACTGGGTACAGATACATTTTGCTGTGTGGGTGGTGAGTGAGGATGTGACAGTGAAGTTGTTGAATATTTTGGTTGGATGAAGGAGTTGTCCTATGTTGTAAAAAGGAGTAAGTCAAGACCTGTTACAGAATGGTCATATTGTTGCTTTTAAACCACATATAGGAAAACGAAAGCTGTAAGGCTCTAGGTTTTGTTGTTTTAAGTCTGAATTTCAGAGTTGATTACTTGGAATTTTTGTGCATTTAAGTGATAGAATTATTAATTCTAAAAAGCTCTGCTTTTTTACTGTCTTGGCATTTATTGTCCCACTACTTCCTGTTTGCTATCCTTGATCTCTCACCTTCTTCAGAAAAACTTGTGTTGGAGCATTCAGTTAGAAGTCAGGCTGGAAGGTCAACAAACTCTGCATAGCACTTACGTATCTAAATATTTTTCCCCTATGAATTTTACTTTCCAGTAGCCTTTCTTCCCTTATCTTAATCTGTTTTCATTTTGATTTTGTGTATAATATGTTGTGTAACGTGGATTTTACTTCTAGATTTCCAAAGGAAAATGATGGAGGGATATTTACCAGAAATGCAAAGCACGCTGGAGCCCGTCAATCGGTTGGACAATGCCTCTTCCAGGTCCCCAGATAATGAGAAGTCTGATAACGCTTCTGGAGTGAAGGACTGCTCAAGCATCAGTTATACTGGAGATGGTGCTGATGTCTTGGAAGGGGAATCGAGGTTGTTGCCCTTGGACCAGGATTTAACAGCTTTTGGCATAAGCAGCAATGGGACCCTGTCAGAAAGAGAGGAGCAGCAGTGTGGAGGGGCAGACTGCGGTGCCAATACCTGCTCTGAAAGAAAGATAGAAGGCTGCACAAAACCAGAACATTTATCTAGTGAAGAATTGGAACGAAAAGATCCAAAACCTAATCAGACAGAACGATCATTAATGGAAATACTACAAGAGCTAAGGGAGGAGTCTGACTTTGTGAAAAAGCCAAGTGATAAAATCTATTCAGAAAGCCCTTATGACACAGACTGCACAAAGAAGCTTATTTCCACAATACATCAGAATTCCTCACAGGAGGATTTGCTAAAGGAAATAGAGTCAGAACTCTTATCTACAGATTTTTCAAAGGAACGAAAGTTCCCAAATGGTGTGCAAAAGGGTGAACATGCCTTGGCTGTGTTTGAAAAATGTGTGCAAGATAAGTACGTGGAGCAAGAACAAACTATAAAAAAGTGAGTATTTGAGTTTGCTCATCACGATTGGAGGTGTGTACTGAACAAATTTGGGTGGATGTTGTGTACAACTGCATACAACATTTTGGTAGGAAAAAATCTCTTGTGAGTTATAAGGACAGTTAATAAGCTTTTTTAGTTATGCTGTCTTAAGTGAGGATTTTTTTTTTAGTTGTGTGTACTTGTAAATAAAAATGTGTGCTTAGGTCTCTGAATTCTTGTGGAACTGAGCAGGAACTGAATAGCCAACTGTTCAGTTGAGTAGCCTGCCAGTGTCTAGAATTACTTAAATACTGTAAAAGTAACGGTGATGTAAAAATAGTCCAAGGTTCATTCAGTCCATATATGTCATTGCAGAAATGAATCTTTGTCATTATACTAACTCCTGCAGTGTGTGTTTCATTTATGAGTTTGAAATTGTTTCTTTTTTGAGTAGTATTGTCTCCAGTAATAATCCAGTAAAGCTTCTAATTAGTTGAGAGCTATTCTTCGAGCTGGAAATATCATATATAAACTACTGTCTTACCACATTTTATAGGAGGGCTTTTGAAATGCGTCGCTTATAGACTTTGCTGTAATAAACTGGGCTTAATAGTTCCACCAGCCAGTTTACTACGTGAAGAATATTTATATTCATCAAAAGCCAGTTCATTGCTTGATTTCTTGATTCACCACTTGGCATTTTGTATTCTGTTACTCCTTTAGGAATGTTTTTTGCTAACAAAATGTAGCCTCTAAATTCAAATTTATTCCTGCTCGCAGAGTAGAAATTAGTGTCCTACTCTTCATATAAGGCACTCTGATACCATGGTATGGGAGGACATCAAAGGGAATGAAAACAGGCAAAGGGAGAGATGCCCAATAGATAAAGTGTTCTCTTGCACCTCACCAGTTGACCTCTGACAGAAATGATAAATGTGAGGAAAGCCAGTTGATGGCAGGAAAGCTTGAGAATGCATAGTTAGACATTCAGTAATTATGGAGGAGGAGGAGGAGGAGTGGGAATCGGCAGTGGTGGGTGTGTAGATGGTTGTAATTCCAAGAGATGCTAAGTTCATGAGTTATTTGGGTTTTACTTACAGTAAACCCAAAGGCAGGTGAGTGTTTTTGGCTATGGATCAATTACTTTCTTAGAGACAAATGTTTATATAGATACATGTCTGTATTATGTATATGTACAGAAAGTTTTTTATATAAACCTGCAGTGGTTTGGCCTCGGCTGGATGCCAGGTGCCCACCAAGTCGTTCTGTCACTCCCCTCCTCAGGAGAATGGGGGGGGGGGGGCGGAGAAAATAAGATGGAAAAAACCCTAACTTGTGGGTCAAAATAAAGGCAGTTTAATAAAGCAATAGTAAAAGTCATATGCATGGAAGTGAAGGAAAACTACAGATGTATTCTCTACTTCCCATCAGCAGGTGATACTCAGCCACTTTGCTGGAAGCAGGGCTTCAGTATGTGTAGCAGTTGCTCTGAAAGACAAATATTGTAAATAACAAATGCCCCTCCTTCCTCCTACTTTCTCTTAGCTTTTATATCTGAGTAGACATCATATGGTATGGAATATCCCATTGGTATCTTTGGGTCAGCTGTCCTGGCTATATCCCCTGCCAAGATCTTTCCCACCCCCAGCTTACTAGGGTGAAGGTGTGGGGGTGGAGACACAGCCTTGATGCTGTATGAGCATCACTGGTGTGTTATCACCCCCTTTCTAGCTACGAATACAAACATAGCACTCTGAGGGCTGCTACAGGGCTCAGCCAGACCATATACAACATGTCTTTTGTGTGTCTCTTTTTCTTTTCTTTCTTTTTCTTTTCTTTATCCCAGCTGCACCCCTTTGACTCTTGGAGACTCACCTCAAGAGTGTAAAACTGCTGTGGAACATTTTATGTTTAGTCCAAAGGGCATTCTGAGTTGGGTTGATTTTTGTCCCTTAGTTTATAATCAGCAGAATTTCTTGTAACATTGCTCTGAAAATAGCGCAGTTATCTCCTGTGATCAGATCTAATCTAGGTGAGCAGCAACTGTGTGAATTAGGAATTTCATTTGTAATCCCAGAATATTCTTCAATAGATTAGAAAACATATCAGAAGTGCTAAGCACTCTTTCACTGATGTTTTTTAATTCATCGTAATTTAGGAAACTAGTTTTTTTTAGAGTATTTTTTTTTTTCAAAGAAGGGGAACTAAAAATGATAGTGTATGTGTAAAGGGATATTTAAATATCTTGTTCAGGTAATTGCAAGCCTCCCACAAATTCATGCAAATAGTGGTCTAGAATATCCACCATCTAACTGTATCTTCAAACATCTAAATACATTTGAGACTCTTGTTTATACAGCAATACCGACAATGTAACTTCTGAGTTTTATGTATAACTATCTTCTATTGCAGTGTTGGAAGGTCGAACTAAATACATGTCAGCTTCAACTCAGGCTTCAAACAGATGAGCTGTGAAAGAACAAACTATTGCTAAAAAATTTAACTTCCTAAGGATTGTGAGCATGGACATTGTTGTAGTTATGTACCCACTCAGGACTTAAATCAGGGTTCCATTTCTTACCAGGTTGTGAACTTCAAGGGCTACACTGAGCAATCCATGAAATGAATACAACATCTGTGTGTGTTCAGATATTTGACTGGTGGAACTATCTTGACTTGAAGTTACTGTCTTACAAATTCTTTAAAATTATTAACGTTTACAGTTCTGTAGTTGCATAGAGGTACCAAATGACTCATGTCATCATGGACCGTAACAACCCCAAAACACTTTCTCACAATTTTCTCACAAGGAATATGCTGCTTACTGGTCAGGCATTAAGTTTCACATGTACAAGAGAATTCTTTTGTAAGGCTTTTGTAGATTTCATTAGTGTTTTTGGCTGTAACTCCCTATAATATTATCAGATCAAAGAGCAAACCCCATATATCTCAAAATTAAAAGCAGCCAACCAACCAACCCCCCAACCCCCGTACTGATGTACTTTGCTTTTTTTTTTTTTTTTTTTTTTTTTTTTTTTTTTTACAGATTGATTAAAGAAAATAAAAAACATCAGGAACTGATTTTGGAAATTTGCTCAGAGAAGGACAACTTAAAAGATGAGTTGAAAAAACGAACAGAAACAGAAAAGCAGCACCTCAGCATTATTAAACAGGTACAGATAACAAAAAGAAGTGCTGGTTAGTATGTCACCTGTATGCGTTGTCACTGTTGCCACTGATAAAGACATCCTTGGTAGTGTAGAGGAGAAGGAAGGAATGACTGTTCTTAATATCCTAAGCTTTTTAAGAGGCTAAATCTGCTTTTCCAAGAAATACTCATTGGCTAAAAACATTTAGTGTCTTTAGATAAACTGACTTTCTAGATTCACATCACTTGAGGGTTTTGTATCTGGAAGTCTCTCTTCAAGTGAAGAGAGTTACCATTTCATGGGTTGTCCTGGTAAGTGGGTTTTGTGTACCTTGGCTTCCTGCTGGACACAGTGTATGTTGGAAGGCCTGTTAGACCATTTTATGAAGAAATGACACATTCAGTCTTTTATCCTAATAGGATGATTTATTTCTTGTGTGTAGACATCAAGATCTTAATTTGTAATCTTTATCTTCTGTTAACTGTTTCATCTGCTAATAGAAGTGGATGGGAGTGTGGTTACAGTTGTTAAATGTTAACAATATGTGAAATAACTGTAAAGGGTAGAGCATATTAACTGTCATCGTGCACATTATTTTGATATTGTCCATTACTATATACAGGCATTTCCCCAGTGAATTGTTAGAACCATGACAGGCCAAAGAGGAACATAGAGTGTGAATTGGTAGTGTGGGAAGAAAAGGTTCACATCACGTATGGCTGCTTGCCTGTACACAGAGTTATCTACTAATGTTCCTACAGTTGCTTGGCCAGCTTTATAAACTGATGATAGATTACAGCTTAGAAATCTGTCAAGAGATAGCATTTAAAATACTAATTTCTGTTTGTCAGACTACTGGTGATACTGCCCTAGTTCTCAGGTCTCTCAGTTTCTGCAATCGCACAGAAATCTATTCTGCAGTGTGGCAGGCTTGTAGTGTTCCAGAGAAATGTATTCACGTATGTAGAAGTTTGTTTGGTTGATTATCAAAGAATCTTTGAAAATCCATGATGTGATTGAAAATGGAATGGAAAAGTCTTATTTTTAAGTTACAAATTAAAATTGCATATGCCTGAATAAGTCAGAATGAGCAGCTTACTTGTTTTGTCTTGTGTGCATTTCTGTGATAGCTTCATGAACTCATACAGTGCTGTATCACACAGCAATTGCTTTATCCCATCCTGGGGGGGTGGGGGAAAAATTGTGAGGGAATTTGTTTTGCTTTCTGGTCAGATAAGTAGGTTCTGTGGTATTACATGCTTGCAAATGATTTCAGAAAACACTGGTTTGGAGTGTAATACTTCTATATTGTAGTTGGATAGCACCTTGAGTGGCAAGATACATTGCAGTGAAACACTTGAGTTTTTCCATTTGCGATGCAAGTGTTTTATTGTTACAGTTTCTGATTTAGTGTTTTCTGGTAGCTTTCAAGTAAAGGAAAGCTTAGCTGTGCCCATAACTGTATGCATGCATGCTTGTATGTGTAAAACCTGGGGTTTTTTTATGGGAAATGATTCATTTGCGAAGTTGAACAGGGTGTGTTTGTGATCAATTCATTGTGTGGTAGCAGAAGTATTTTAGGTTGTTCTTGCCTTTTATGTAGCGGTTTGGAATGGCACAAAAAAACTGACTCTGAGATCTTGTACTTTTTTACACATACACCCCAAACCAAACAAAACCCAACCAAAATAACCTTGGTGACTGGCTTTCCCATGGAACAAAGGGATAGTCGTTACGATAGAATTTGAACAACCTTTGGGTAGTGTGACAGCTTATGTAGCCATCACTTGCTCTCGTACTAGTGTTGCTGTTCCTTGTCCTGGACTTGCATGGCTGTGCAGTGAACACGCTCTGGGAAGTGCTCCAGTTGAACACTGGTAGTCATTCTTCAGCTGGATCAGGTCTCTGACTTGGTTCACTAGGCTGCTAAAAAAAGTGCCAGCACAATGACTAAGCACCTCTTATTTCTGGAGTTATTTTTCCAGTGAATTAATTTCTAGTCCATTTCAGTATTGCTACACGGCTGCTTTGTTGGTATGGTGGAGGATATGGCACAGGGATAGCAACAGAAGGGTGGCAGGTGAAGCAGCTCTGGATAGCCAGCACTGCTCTGGCGCCTCAGCATTTGCTGTTAGTCTAAGTTTTTGTGTGGTAAGTTCCTGTGCCTCATGTTATACTTGATTTGATGCATCTTCAGTCTCATTGATGATAAGAATTGACATCTTTCGTGCTTGTACTGTAATGCAAATCTAGATGCTGATATGGATAGTTGCAGCTTGACAAGTGTAAAATACAGGTTAAAATCTGTTGAAGTATCTAATTTTGTGTGAAATGTTCCTGCCTGTTCCTGCCTGTACAAAATATGACCAAAGTCTTATTTTTCCTATAATTATATCGTATGTTGTCTTTTAGTTGGAAGCAAGAATGGAAGAGCTTAATAAAGAAGTGAAAGCTAGTAAAGACAAACTTTTAACTCAAGATGCAGCAGCCAAAAATGCTATTCAGCAGTTGCATAAAGAGATGGCTTTCCGAATGGAACAGGTATTATGGAAATACTGTTGTTTACTGAATATCTTATGAACAAACTTAGTTCTTGTAGGAAGCATGAAGCCTCAGTTGTTAGATCACTAGGTAAGGCAAAATTTTCCAAAACTGGAACTGCTATCATGCATTTATCTATGTATTTTTGTAGCTGGCATCAGTTGATTGCTAAATAGCTGTTAACACTGATAATGTTTGTATGTGTGGAATTCAGCCCTCAAGGAAATCTCATTTTCCTTGCCTGTAAGCTGATATTGATTCAAAAGGAGATAAAAGCTGGCAGCAGGTTTTTTCAGACAGGCTATTACAAATCCTAATATTTTTCTCAGCTCCAGCACAGAGCTCTTATTTTGTCTTGTGTATAACTGAGAACTGAGATGATTTTTTTTTTCTTCTTAATGTCATATAATGCCAAGTATTTTCTCTGTTGTATGAATTCTAAAGCCCAGTGTATGATTTTTATTTTTTTATCTTTTTAAGCAGACTTTGTAGGCACTGGATGAGGGTGATCTGTAAAAATAAGTCACGGGATAATGATTGTGCAGTTGACATGTGGATGAGGGAAGACAGATGACTGGTGCTGCTTATTTGTGAAATGATTTTGTTACTAAAACTTGGCAAATACACTTCTTTCCTTCTGAAACAACAAATTATATTCCAGATTACTAACATATTGATACCTCATTTGAGATGTTCAGCTGCAAAGCTATGTATTTACTGTTAAAGTATGATTAATTCCACTACTTAAGTGGGATCTAATGTTAGTCTTTTTTGAGTCCTACTTTGTTATGCTACTGTACTACACTATTGAAAATAGCCAGTAATGTTTTATAAAATCTAATTATGAAATGCAAGATTGATTTATTCTATTTTATTATTTTTCAAGGCAAACAAGAAATGTGAAGAAGCACGCCATGAAAAGGAAACAATGGTGATGAAATACGTCCGAGGGGAGAAGGAGGCACTTGACCTCCGAAAGGAAAAGGAGATACTTGAGAGAAGAGTGAGAGATGCAAACAAAGAAATAGAAAAGCATACTAATAAAATCAAACAACTTTCTCAGGAAAAAGGAAGATTGCACCAGCTCTTTGAAACTAAGGTACTCTTAAGTATTGCTGTATGTCTTGAGTGAATGATTAAAAGCACTATCAGAACAACCTTATCCCTTGTTTGGTTTTGCACTTGGTGAAAGAAACCCGGTTTCGTTTGGTTTTGCTGTGTAGCTATGAAAATCTCTTTCCACCAAGGGAAGGGGAAGAAGTTACTGAGTTCTCATTGTCCTCTTTTTGAAGTTCCTTTTAATAGTTCCTTGAATACTAGTTTGTGAAACATTAGGTGCTTTTTTTTTTTTTTTTTTTTTTTTTTACTAAATTGCAGATGCCTAGATTTTAAGGGAATTTCTAGCTTGTTTGGTATTTTTATTTTGTTAAAGGCTGTAATGGCATTAAATTATTGCAGTCTTTTTTTGTTGTTTTTCTGTGTTTTCACTCTGTATTTTCTCTTTTGTACTGCTGAAAATTGGTAATAAAGCAACAGAATTTTTCAGATCCAATTAAAAAAAATGTCATTCTTTTTTTAGAAGCCAGTAAGAGATTTCCACCAAACTCTTAAATTATCCAGGTGTTTCAGCTTTTGCAAAATCCAGACATTAAGGAATAAACCTTCTGCATTTGACACTTGAACAGCAGTCTTGTTGCAGAAGCACTGGATGATCTAAATTCATAAAATAAAAGTTACGAAATCTTCTTAGGACGGTGAAGCCACTCGACTCAACAGAGAAATAGAAAAATTGAAAGAAGAAATCAACTCTCATGTTATTAAAGTAAAATGGGCTCAGAACAAATTGAAAACAGAAGTGGATTCACACAAGGTTAGTGAAGTGGTACTGGTATCATGACATCAAAATGTAGTCAGAGGAATGTAGTTGCTATACTATTTATATATAGTATTAAAATCTGGTTCTGAAGTGTTCTTTGTTTAATTTGAATATACCTGCAGCAAAAGTCAGAATAGTGCTCTTAGAGATACTGAAGATACTGATACTGAAATGGAAATGTTGAAAGGATGTGAGGGGAGGATGTCTGGGGGGGATTCTGTTTTATCTGGTGAGAAACTTTATTTGTGTTTTTTGTGTGAATTAACTGTCGACTTTAGTTTTTATGTGATGGAGTTAAATCTATCATCTGAAAATGAGCATGGCACATAACCAAGAAATCCTTTTGTTGTGCTTTCCTTGTTGGTACAAACGAAATTGCATAAACAGTTGAATGGAAGCAAGAGGAAAAATAATGCTGATTTCTTTTTTTCATTAATTCTTTCCAGACTGAAATAGGAAAGTTTCCTAGTCATAAAAGTTTTTTTCCCAGATTAAGTTGGATAAATAGGTTTAACCCATTATTTATTACTGTCTTTGTAGGAAACCAAAGAACGCCTCAAAGATGCAATGACAAAATTAACTGAAGCAAAAGAAGAAGCGGACCAGATAAGGAAAAACTGCCAAGAAATGATAAAAACCTATCAAGTAGGCACATTTTCTTAGGAGGTGAAATTAGTGTTTAGCATCTGAGTCTTCTTTTTCCTCCCTTTCTATCTTAAGCTGTAGCAAGGAAGAATTAGCCTGTGAGAGCTACAAAACTGAGATGACTAGTCACTGATTTATTTATTTGGAAAATTGTTAAATAAAAGGGAAAACGTGTCTATTAGCATGCGGGGGATGTGTGTCTTTCTTGACATGTTCAGAATTATTAGATATGTACCTACAGCAAAGACTCAGTTATGTGAAAAGCTGTCTTCAGGCTCGTAAAACTAGAAAGGAGAGTGTAAAACTCTAAAACTCTGTTTACATTTCTTCAATTCCTTTTAGGAGTCAGAAGAAATTAAATCAAATGAATTGGATGCAAAACTCCGAGTAACTAAAGGAGAACTAGAGAAACAAATTCAGGAGAAGTCTGATCACCTAGAGGTAAATGCATGGTGTGTGGAGGCAACACAGTTGGCAACCTAATAGTTAAGAATGCCATGAGTTTTCAATTTTGAGAATCTTACTTTAAGCTGCTTACAATTTTTGCCAAACATTTTTCTTTGTGCCTAGTACTACATCCAAGGTATTTGCCTCCAGCCCTGCTTTTTGGAGGATGTTTTTAGCTATTACCTTGGATTCAGTTTTTAAAAACGAAGTTATGGGACAAGTGTGATATGATGAGAGTGAAATAACTGCTCTTTCATTTATAAACACGAAGTTGCTGTAATTTAGAGCACAAATTCAGACGATAGGCAGGCCTTTCTCTGACAAGTATTTTGCCAAGCTACATGGCAAGGAGAGACAGGGAGCAGTCTCTGTTCTGTGTAGAGATTCACTAGCCCAAAAGCTAAATTCTCTAATGATTTAATACCTGCTCACAGCTCCTGTGCCGTCTTCAGTTAACCAAGTGTCAGTTTGCCTGGAACTTTCCCCAGGGGCTGTTGCAGTGTAGATTTGTACACCTAAAACCAGAGTGCATAATCTCACTTTTGTTCTCAGTTCTTCTGAGAATAATGAAGCTTTTAGGCTTTGCTTTGCTTTTTGAATAAGTGAAACAAACCTCTAGGGTACCTGCCTTAAGCCTGCTCAGCTGTTGCGGTGGCCTGCATTGGCCTAGATGTTTTTTGACATCCCAGGGGATGCCACTGTCCATTTAGATTTCTCAAGAAGCTTCTCACTCTTTAAAAAGGTTCATCATGCGAAAATAAAAGAACTGGAAGACTTGAAGAGAACATTTAAAGAAGGCATGGATGAACTTCGAACACTGAGAACGAAGGTAATGTGTGCTGTGTTGGATTGCAGTGGAGGCTAAAGGCATGGTGTTGGGGTTTGGAACAAGACTGTATTCAATCTGTTAATTGTATTTTTACTTCTTTCGGAATACGAAGTGTGATTAGAGACTGGCTGGCGTGACACTAGAAGGGATAAGTAACTTGACTCTGGGTAGCCTTTCTTAGGAAGTTTCTGTTGATCCATAGTACAACGATGTTTTGTTTCATGGTATGCACCTCACTTTACTGAAAAGTTGAGAAACATTTTAGTAAATATCTTGTAAATTCAGTAATTTTAGAAGTATTTTTCATTTTCCAAACTTTTTCTACCTGTGAAACTAGTTTTGTAGGGTTCATACATGTGATCTCTGGTAAAGGAGTATATGTTAGCCATAACTTCTGAACGGTCTAATAGATTAGGATGCCAGTCCCTCTATCCAGAGCAGGATTTAACTCAATAGGACCTTAGAAAAAGGGAGGAAGACATAATAAGGGATTGACCTGGTAACTGGGGAAAGATAATGTCTTTGGATCCTGGTCCATTAGACTGGCAACTTTTTAAGTCTTTGGACAAAAGTAATATTAATCACGCTTGGTTGATAATTTTTTTCCTTTTTTTTATCTGTTTATTTTTCGTACTGTATTTGATCTGAAATACTTGGGATATTGTCTTAAGCTACTTGGAACTGCCAAAAATAACACAGGAGCTTTGTACAACGGTCCAGACGTTTGATCAGAATAATTTAGTTCTGAAGTTTCGGAGGATTAATAGTTTCCGTTTCTTTTTCTATTTAGGTGAAGTGTCTAGAGGATGAGCGTTTAAGAACAGAAGATGAATTATCCAAGTATAAAGAAATCATTAATAGACAGAAAACTGAAATTCAGAATTTGCTGGACAGAGTCAAAACTGTAGATTGTCTGCAGGATCAACATCAGAGGTACAGCTGTGCACTTTGAGGAATGATTTAAAAGATTAGCTGGCATGTGGAAAATTTTTCTTTATTGAAATTATTGATGCTTTAAAATGTATTGTAATCTGAAGAAACCCTGTCCTAACTTAAATGTGTTTCTAATCTAAATCAATATTGTTAGTACTGGAGATAACCTTGGTGGCTACTTATAAAACAAGGGGATTGAGGCTGATAAATGTAATTCAATGTCTTTCGTTATTAGAATAGGAAGTGCTTGCTTTCTGGCATACTTTATAGGAAATTACATCTTCTAGGTGTCTGTCCAGTGCTTATTTTATTGAAAGATTGGGGAAAAGCAACTAAACTGGAAAGACAGATTGCTTCAAAATTGCGAAGGATGAGTTAAAGCATTTAACAAAAAGGATTCAACATATCTGACATGCTGTATTCAGATGGTAGGGAGCAGTTGTATTTCTAATGGACTGGAATTAATTCTGCTGTGTCAAAGCTTGCTCATTTAAGAATGTGAGGGAAATAATCTCAGAAAATTAGGTTTGTGAGCACTTCAGAAGTGTCTGAGCATAGTCATGTTTCTATATGGTGCATATGGACTAGAATATACAAATGCTATCCATTTCACTGATCCATTAACCACCCACATGTCCCTTCTGTGCTTGTAAACAGTTCTTACTTAAAATTGAAAAATATTTTGGTGATTACATGCCTTCCTCAGGGTTTAAAGAATGAAGCATTTTCCATTTGCTCTGTGCTGGTCAGCTGTATTGGCACCGTGTCATCAGCCTTTCTAGGGAAACTGCGATATGTTAGACACAGCTGAAGCTTACGCTTTGATCAATAACAGTTATTTTTCACTTGGGATCTTGCCAAATGAGTTAAAATGACTGTGATGGCAGTGTGAAACTACAAATGTGTTTTTCCAGTTATCTTTTCCTCTCAGTAATTGAGACATGCTTAAATATGTGTCTCATTCCCATTCAATTTGGATAGACATTTTTTATTAAGTATCCTTCCCATACAACACTTATTATCCCTACATCAAGTTTCATATTGTCTTGTATTTCTCTTTTAGAATTACTTTAACATGTTTCCAGTACTCCTCAAAATGTTTGATAAAGCTGTGGAATCTCAACCAGAGATTTAAAACTTGAACCAGTAAATTCCCGTTATCTATGAAAGGGAAATCCTGGAATCTTGACCTCTCTTTTTTCCTATTGTTGTGTAGAATAAACAAACTTACTGCCTTTCATTTTCTTGGAAGCAAATGGAAGGAATTTCATCTTAATTCACACAACCTTTTGTGTTTTCTTTATGAGAAAAGAACAGAGGAAGGGAGAGGTTTCTTTAAGGAAAAGTTGGAATTGAGTTGTCCTTAAATATATAAAAAGCTATTATAAAGGGAATGTTTGGCTATCCTTGTTCACTGGAAGAAGGATAAAAATAGGGATTTTTGCAGGAGAGATGATTTTAGGTTGAATGCTGGTAAGAACTTTATGGTTGAGCTGGATACTGATTACCTTCAGTGTTGCCTGGTCTCCTTCATTGGAGTATTTTAAGGATAAAGCTAGCGGTCTTTTAGGATGGTCTGACTAGAGATTTCTGCTGTCATAATGAAACAACATATTTGGAAATGTGAAATACAAGCATAACCTTGTGGCGTAGGTTTTTAGATGGGAACTATAAGTGAGATATTTTGCATTGTAAATGGCTGAAAAAAATCAGTCTTAAGGCTTCTGAAAAGTGGAATTACCCTAAAAAAGTCTGTAAAGGCAGGATGCTATATATTTGATGTTATATTCTAGTAATGCAATGCTAGCTAACTTCTGTTGTTGTTAACCACATGAACTTCTCATTTTGGTAGCTGGAAGCATATAACTTCCAGTTCTAGTAGAATTCAGTTACTCAGTTTTGCAAAATTACAGTTTTCAGAGTTATTAATAATTTGGGTTGCCTGAGCCCCACCTCTGCTTGAAGAAACACGTTGATACAGGTTTGTTGATTTAAAGTGAATTGAGCCACCTGGTAATTATACTGTCTGATAGGGAGTTAAATGGGATGTGTGCCCTTGCTTTGTATAACTTTAATTTTATTTTAAAATTCAAATATATATGCTCTCAGTGAGAGAGTTGGGGTTTTCTGCAGGTGTCGGAAGGTAAGGTTTTAAAAGGGTGTAGAAAATCCTATGATTGAAGAACTAAGGAAATAATAATGCAGGAGCAAATAAGAGGAGGACATTTTTAGTCTGTAACTTTTTAAACAGCTATTTAGTTTTGGAATTACTTTGAATCACTTTCTTAGAATGTTGATCACAACTGAAGATACAGCCTTCTCAAATGGATTGCAAGTGGTAAATCAAAAGTCTGCAAATGTGAGTGCTTCGGTAGAAACAAGAACTTGTTTTAAGGAGAATTGGGGGAGGGAGGGATAGTAGAGTAAGACAGGTCCTTTGAACTGGAGCTGCACTGCGCAGATAAGGGTGTTTGAGAAGTCACCATACTGCTGTCCTGGAGAAGCTCAAAACCTGGAGTATTTCTGCGTCTCTTAAAGATAAATCCTTTCACAGAACGACAACCTTTGGGCTTGCAGACCTTCCTCTTATCTACGGGATCTGGTTTTGAGGGTTTTGTTTATACAGAAGCTCGTGAAGTTGAATACAGAGAGATGGTCTTCCTTGAAGAAGCTAATGGCTGCATGTCCTTCTCTAGGGTACAGATATCCGTCACTTCAGCACTGCAACATGTCATGAAATGGAATCTGCAAACTCCCATGGCATTTAAAATGATCCAGTGACTAACAGATGCCCCAGGGTCATTAATTGTTCCTCTGCCTGTTTGGTCCTGTCCTGAATGCTTTTATTTCAGTAAGATTTCATATCTGTAATCTCAGGTTATCCCTAACAAGATACAATTGTTTTGACAGAGATGAACAAGAAATCAGTGCTTTAAAGGAAGAAGTAGATGGTTTCAATTCTCTGGTTGCTGATCTTCAGAAGGACATTGAAGGTAGCCGGAAAAGAGAATCTGAGCTGTTGATATTCACTGAAAAATTAACCAGTAAGAATGCACAGCTTCAGTCTGAGAACAATTCCTTACAGACCCAGTTGGATAAGCTTTTTTACAGTGAAAGAGAGCTGCAGAATCAGCTGGAATGTGTTCAACGGAGTAAAGATGATCTGGTGAGTAGTGTGCATAGTGTTCTTTGCACTAGTAAGATGTCTGGTACTGACAAAGATGTGGCACATTAATTCCACCTTGTGTCTTTACTTACTTGACTGCAGTTTCTTATTGAGTTTGCCAGTTTGATCGGATAATAGCAGCGGGATGTGAACATGTCACATTTCTAAGGCGCAAGAAATCCTGAGGCACGCTGCCCTGGAATGGGAGAGTATTACTGTTTTGCTCTTCCTGCCTTTCTGGGAATACAGAGTTGTCCTCTGTGCAACTGTCATTGAAACAATCAAAAGGTTGTAATTTGGCTGTGAAATTTATTACTGTAAACTGTCTCTTAGATCCTGTTTGTACTATGAGATAAATGTAATTTTTAATAAACTTAGTGTGTCATGGAAGGTAATACGACTGCACTGTACAGCTCTGTATGGCTCTGCTGTATCATGTAGATGTTCTGGAGGTAGTTCAGGAGTCTTACTGCAGCATTGCATTGTGCCGCATACTCATTTGCAGTGGTAATATTTAGTCTTAACGTAATGTAAAATGTGAATGATTCTTAGGTTAAAAGCTCGGGGATTTTAACTTACTAGCAGTTAAGTTATGGAAAAGTTAGGGCTGTTGAGCATATTTTATCGTCAGGCTGAAGTTTTTTTCAATGTGACTGAAAATAAGACTGCAATTTCAGGCCACCAAGTTACAGAAGGAGGAAGATCAGCGAAAGCTAGAGGTCGAGACGCTACAGGCTCAGCTAGCTTCAGAGCAGAAAGAATTGACAGCGCTGAAGACCCATGTGGATGAACTGAAAGATGAACTGGCTACCCAGAAGCGCAAGCATGCAGCAAACCTGAAGGATCTCACAAAACAACTTCAGCTAGGTTGAAATTATTTTCCGATATAATGAGTCAGCCCCATCTGTAAGCCCCCTCACAGTGTCTGGTAGAGACTGAGGTCCTGTCTGCGTATGTGCACTGTTTGAATGTAGCCCTTCAAACTCTCCCTGCCCCTAAAGACACAGCATGAGTGAGCAAGTTAGATCTTGTGGAAGCTGCAGTTACAGGAAACAGGCCTTACTTAGTGTCAATTTTCAGTTTTAAATACAACTTTTGAAATGAGCTTAGACATAAAATGAAAGATTTGTTTCAAAAGAGCTTGGTCTGTTATCATATACGTGACTGCTGAAGTGACACTGTAGGTATATATGGATCCTAATCTGTGTAGGAGTATATTCAAAAGTTGCCAGAAGTTTCCTAGTTGCTGACTGTATCAGGAATTGCTGGTGTCCGTTATTTTTTAGTATATTAAACAGAGAGCTTCATTTTTTAGATATGGAGAGACTGATGACTAATCTTGTCAGCAAATAGAAATCATTAAACATCTAATAATGCCTGTGCTCTGAATGCAAATAGAATGTAATCAAATCGGTCTGAAATGTATTTGAAAGAAGGCACCCTGTTGGCATTGTGCAAGACAAGTTCCCTGTCTCTCTTTGTGCATACATGAACGGCTGTGCGCTTTCCCTACGGAATGAGTGGTGCTTCTGGCACACATACTACACACAGCTCCCAGCGGTGATACAGTTGGAGATCTTGGAACAGAGTTGCCATTCTGTCATTCAGTAGTTATTTACATTGCAGTCTTAATCAAAAGTAAAATCAAATTTAAGTCTTACTGTTCTCAGTTAATCCTATGTATGACATTACCTCCTTCAACTGGCAACTGCTGCAGGGTGTAGGGATCACGGTGGACATTACATCCAGGTATTTCTTGGCTGGGAGCAGGGAGAGGAGGGGGCTATTCGTTTTTGGAGTTTAAGTTGTTACCGTTATCTTCCAGTGGTCAAGCCATGTTAAATCAGTGCGGGTCAGAGAGGATTAGGGGTTTTGTATGTGTTGTAACACTATGATTTTTGGGTTTTAATCTGCTGTTGGTAACCATCATTTTGTTATACTTTTAGCACGGAGGAAATTGGATCAGATGGAAAATGGTAATTATGACAAAGAAGTCAGCAGCATGGGGAGCCGTTCCAGTTCATCAGGTAATATAGCACATAGCAGGGCTGCCAAAACAATCCTTCGATCTTAGAAAGGTTGCCATGGTGTGCTGCTGTGAGGCTTCCTCTTACTGTGGCTTGTGCATATGCACTGTGTGGGCAACCTCCCGTTAAGGCTGACAAAATAGCCTTTCAGCACCAAAATGCACTGGGCTGAATGCAGTTGTAGATGCTTGTTTGTATTATGAGATTAATGTTTATAATGTTTATATATTTTGGTTCTTTTTAAATGGCTACCTCTTTTATTTTGTTGCTTTTTTTGTTTGGAGGTAGTTCAGAAGACTCAGTTTTATAGAGGACCCTCTTAAGGGCTGCCAGAGGCAAAACAGAAATGAGCCGTGGCTTCCAACATTGTTTAATTGCACTATTGACAGTTGCAACTGTGTAAATGATAAATCAATTAGCATGTTTAGAAGCATCAGTGTATTTGTGTAAAATTCATTACTTTCTATCCGTTTAGAAGTGGTTATCTTTAGCACTGAAAACATCTGTTTCCTTCCTCAGTATCTTCAGGTTTTGAGTTGGGTTAGTGCCATCAGTGTCCTGTAATCTCACTGTATGAGAAAGATAAATACTGAGAAGAACAGAAAGAAAAGAAAATACTTCCAGCTCTAAGTGATCAGGGCTGTGGAGTGTTTATACATAGGGCTTTTTTCAGTCTGTACCATTTTCATGTGTTGTAATGTTAGTGGACTCCCAAAACAGGTATGTTTAAAATCAGCTCAGTCTCGTACAAGTTAATATTAATGAACGTGAAGGTCCTTCTGCAGGAATAAGCATTACTGAAGCAAGCACACTTAGGCTCAAGGAACTATGCTAGAGGACTACATTGCTGTCTCGCCATGTGTCATTCAAATGGCATAAAATTATTTATATAAAAGCCTGCTAACATACAAGAGAAACTGACGCTCTGAAGAAAATATCCTAAGCTCCTGAAATGTAATGAATGCATGCACTGTGTTAGTGGAGACATTTTACCTGGTATAAAAGCAAAAAGAGCTTTTACAAATATGGATATATTGGCAGGGTCCCTTAATGCGCGCAGCAGCAATGAGGATCGGTCACCTGAGAATACTGGATCTTCTGTTGCTGTGGATAGCTTCCCAGAGGTCGACAAGTCTGTCTTGGTTGAAAGAATACTAAGGCTACAGAAGGCACATGCTCGAAAAAATGAAAAGATGGAGTTTATGGAGGATCACATTAAACAACTGGTGGAGGAAATCAGGAAAAAAACAAAGTAGGTTCTGAGTTCTGTTTGTACTGATTTTCAGTGTCGAGCGGGTGCACAAGACCAGTATTCCGGATTTTATTAAGACAAGTAATGGTCTAAATGAAAATATTTAAAACAAAAAATACCGCAGTGACAATAGATCTCAAAGGTATGATTGGTCTTGGAGTTTTTTTATTTCCTTATCTTCCCCAGCAGTTACAATAATTGCAGAGTTGTTTATTACTAAAATTTTTCAGGAGAAGTAGATCGGTGCAAGTGTGTTTTTCATAGCAAAATGGTCACCAGGTGGCTGATTTGAGGTGGACTGCTGCCACTGGCTAACAGAACACGCCATTCTCTTCATGTGCTTAAAAGAGTGCTGATTGTAAGTATTTGTTTTGGAAGGAGAATCTACAGAATTCCAGATGGTAGTTTGGCATGCTTGTCAGACAAACAGTGTACCTGAGCCAGAGATGGTCAGCATTTAATGTGTGAGCAGGGAAGGTTCCGCTTACATGGAAATCTCATCTTGCAGGATGATGTCTGGAACTTCAGTTAGGAGGGGAAGAAGTCGTGGCATATACCTTCCCTGGAAAATACAGTTGTCTGTTAAGTATAGCTCTTGCTTAATGAGTGTATACATCTGTGTCCATCTGATACTGTCTCATAGAACATGAAAACAGCTTGTGAAGACTATTGAGCAAAGACTTTGTAATTTTTGTTTCATCTGTAGGAAGCTTAAGATTCTCTGTCGGGAGTCTTTCAGCAAAGAAAAGTAGAGGCATTTTTTTTAAGTACCTTTCTTGCTCCAGTAGCAATATTACTTTCTCAAAATAATTGTTAATATGTAAACCTTGCACATTGTGGTGACTCAGCTTGCCAGCATCTCCTACAGCACTTCTGGTATGCCAGGTTTTCCTCTAACCTAGAAATTGCAGGAGTTGATTTTTACTGCCTTTTCAGTAACACAGTACTGCTTGAAAATAAAATCATAGTCTTATGTTAGGGATCTGAAGTTACTTCAATGTCTGACTTTTCACTGCCTTGTAATGCCATGTTTTTAATTTCCTCCCCCCAGAATTATTCAGAGTTACATTTTGCGGGAAGAAGCTGGAACACTATCATCAGAGGCCTCTGACTTCAACAAAGTACACTTGAGTAGACGGGGTGGGATTATGGCATCTCTGTATACATCTCATCCCGCAGATAGTGGTCTCACATTGGAGCTCTCCTTAGAGATAAACAGGAAGCTACAGGCTGTGTTAGAAGATACATTACTGAAAAATATTACGTTGAAAGTGAGTAGTTATGCCAGTTCTTCCACATGCTCTTGTGGTTCTGAGGTACTGCCTTCAAAGAGACGTACGCTGTTAAAAGAACAAAGCTTTTCAGAAGTCAGCTCATTGTGAATTGGTGCCACTGATGGCATTGGGTTAATGAGAGTTATGTAACATGATTGATGCTAAACCTCTGTTTTGGGACCCTTGTATGCTGCACTAACAGGCTGCTTGTGCGTTCCGTGGGGAAGGGCCTCCCCACACTCTCCCCCAGTCACGTGGAGCTGGGAGCATGGGCTCTGTGTGCCTGGCCCTGTGCCAGCCACTGGGTACCCCGTTGAGCCACTGGGGCAACATGTCTGCTGCAAGGGAAAGATGGCAGGCTGGAAAATGCTGTGCAGGCTGCCCGCTGGACTGCGGTGTCCTGCAGAATTTGGAGCTCTCTTCCTGTAATTATCATTCCCCTTGAACATTATACTTTCTAGACAGCCTGTAGAATATTAGTAACTGCAAAAAAAAAGACTTGTTGAGAGCTTTACATCCTTTATTTAAATGAGCTTGGTTTTCTTCAGCTCTGTCTAATCATTTGCTCTTGTTCTGGATACTTGAAAGTATCAACCTGCTGACATAAACAGTTATTCTAACGTATTCATGTATTTTGTGCTGATTGACTCATTTTCCCTGTATAACTTACCCTATACTTCTTCCCCCCCAAAGGAAAACCTTCAAACTCTAGGAACAGAAATAGAACGGCTTATTAAACACAAGCATGAACTGGAACAGAGAATAAAGCAGACGTAACAAACTTTTATGGAATAACCAACGTGAAGATGCAGAAAAGGCAGGTGCTACAGACCAATGTTTTTTACATTTTTCCTGAAATTTGATTGCCTGCCAGCACAAGCATCTGGTATTTCGCAAATACAGCCCGTAACCATACAGGCTTACTCGTTTGAGAGATCTACAGGGTTTGGCATCAGCGTGGTTCTGTCTACCCAATACCAGCCTGAGGTGTTGCTGAATTCTGCTACACACTACATTTATCTAAAACTTTTATTTGAAATGACATACAGATGGTTTGCAATGCGTACTATGTTTTAAGTGAGTTGCAGTGAGATTTCAATTTCTGCACTGTGTAATTAATCAGTCTCTTAACGATGGAGCTTGAAAAAATCAATAAATTATATTTTAGTTGCTGTTGAACATATCCAGTGTTACTGAGCTTTAAGGCCTTTCAGACATTACTTCCTTTCTTGCATATTATTTCTGATCTTTAGGTTGATTAAGCATTTTTGACACATGCATGGAAAATGCTTTGTCACGAAATTTTGATTTTAAAGTGGTGGCCATGATACTGTGTATTTTCTGCTTAGATTAACATTCAACTGGTCAGTTTCTTTATTCAAAAGAAGTGAAACAGTAAAACTAAGAGATTAAGAAGCTCTCAGAGTCAATTGTTGAGTATGTGTACTTCAAACAAATGTCAATTCAACAAATCTTGTAAACCCTTGATCTTTAGGTATATGGATCTAAAGAAGTGTGATATCAGATAATTGTTTAATAAAGTTCTTTGGCCTTCTGCGTAACTTCACAGCATTTAAAAAGTAGGAGTTTTAACTGCCTGTTGTTAACGTATGTACAGGTAGACATCATGACTGCATCTGTTTGCAAAGACAAATGGAAGCTAACTAAATCTTTTTCATTAACTGTCTCTAGATTAGCCAGTGAAAGTAATGGTAAGAAATGGGAAATACATCTAAATGGGATTTTAATCTATCGGTTGGACTGAGAAAGTGGCACAGAAATCTGTGTGACTCCTTAATTTAACTGAAGAATTAGTTGGTCAAAATGACACGAACTGAGAACTGTTAGTCTTTCAGTGGCTGAGAGGGTAATGGAGGAAGAGGATCAAGGTGACAAGGTACTGGTTAGTCACAATGTCATCTTCACACTTAATTCTAGGATAAGTAATTTACAGGATCTGAAATCTCTATTCCAGCAGTAAATGCATAAATTTCTGTATTTATTGCCTTTTGACCAAAATTAATTGACCGGATCACAATGTAAATACATACTTGGGGTTTTTATTAAATACTTGAAATTCCTATTATCATGAAAAAAGATTCAGTGTACAATTATGATAGCAATGCTTTAGCTATTTTAATTAGAAAGTATACCTGGGGGGAGGAGAGGGAGGGGGACAGGTAACCTGTCTTCCTGCAGGCACCATTTGCATCATACGCAAAGCAAGGGGCCTGAATCCAGCAGCACACAGGAGGATAATTCATCAAAGCATATAGGTGACTTAAGGGTGTACACTCCATTTTTCAGAGGCCGCTGGGTCACTTGAGCTTTGTAATGAACCAAATGGAGCAAAAGAGCCTGATTTGGTTTGAGTAGTTTGATTCAAGACAGTAAGACTTCCTTTTTACTTTAGAGATGGGCATCTCTGAAAGTCCTTGTGGGATCAAGACCTGGTTTGTGGTCCAGAGAGCTTCAAGAGGCAGGTCCCTTCAGTGTCAAAATATTTCTTTAGGAAGGGGGGGAAAAAACAAATTGTTTAAAACCTGACTGAGCATTGTAGATACTGTGAGCCTTTACTCTGGGTGGGGTTTTATACATATATTTTTCTAATTCCTAAGAGCAATGAAGTGTTAGGGAATTTGGACCAGTCCAGTCATGAGACTACCTCTGCTTTACTGTTGTGTAAGTGATGTGAAGAGGAAAATACCTGGCTCTGCTGAAACAGATTTGTCACCACCTTCCAGGAAGTGAACGGGCAGTTGTTCGTGACTGAACTAGGCCTTCTGCTGAAAGGAAGTATTTAGAACAATTTGCATGTCGAAACATAGCTTAGCTCTTGTACATTTGTGTTTTCAAGATCTGGATATTTTCAAGCATTCAGCTGAATAACTCCAGTATTTTAGATACTATGTTAATATTGTAATCATTTAATGTATGTTCTCCAGGTGTACAATGTGGATGAAGGGGAGGTGTGATGCAGATGGAATAAGTGCAATGACATTGTGAAAATTCTTATTTCTTTTTGGCATGGTTGTTTCTCCTTTTAAGTTACTTGAGAAACCCAGTTAGCTGTCTCCCAGCCCTGCTGGAAATGCTGCTTTCTCTCTGTCGCACTAGTAACTTCTCACACATTTTTTTTTTTTTTTGTCTTGGTTATGGAGACACACAAAGCAGCCAAAATATCACATTATTTTTTGTGCACGGTATTTTCATGGACCAAAGTAATTTTCTGTAGGCATTATTTTAAACATACCTATTCGAGATGGAAATTTCATTCTAGCTTGTGCATTGGCAAATGACATGCTATCTGGTAAGCCCAGAATGTGATGAATATGTGACAGGGTCAGCCAGCAGCTTTGCTTAACAAAGTTGCTCGTTTCTGAGAGGCGGTGGTGTGGTGTATTAGGTGTAAAAATGTTGCTGACAGTCCACCTGTCTGTTGTTTCCGTGGAGTAGATTGTCAGGAGTGTTATAATGTTGGTGCACGTAAGAACGCTTCCTGTGAGAAGGTGTGTTGCTGTGGGGTGGCTCACACGGGTGAGCACCAGCGGGTGCAGGGTGGGTGTGAGGCTTGCATAGCAATCACATTTCACTTACCCTTGTTTTGGAAACTTTATATTATGAACCCGTGATTGAAAACTGACCTCAGATAAACTGAACTGTAGAGATAAACTGATAAACTAATTTTGAAGGCAGCCTGGAGCAGTTAGCTACGTACCTGACATTGAAATTCAGTGTCCATTAGACATGTAATTGCCACAGGCTGCTTTGGAAAATTCCAAGCTTGTAGTTGGTTGTGTCCTACAGGCTTAAACATCTGTTTCTTAAATACTCAGGGTGCTCTCTTAATTCAAACATCGCGTCCGGATGTTGTTAGAGGCCCTGCAGGAGAACTGTCTATGCTTTTCCACCCTCCATAAAATCCAGCACTGTCATTGTCTGAAGCCAGACCCTCTGAAATGAAGAATGCCATTTTATGCTATAGAAATTACTGGCTTTCTGCCACATGGACTTGTGCAATATTTTCAATTCTAGTCTCCAGAAAACACTGGAGACTGATTTGTTCCCTAAGTATGTTCTCCTCATTTCACTTGTTGCTGGCAACACCTGCAGTTATCTCCAGCTAAGAAACCTGAAGTCACTCTCTGGAAATATTTTTCGTGACAATATTTTGGTTCATAACTCGAAAAATTAAAAGAAATCAGATCTCTGGCTCCCACTGAACCGAGTGTAACGCTGAGTTCCTGCGTGCGGTAGAGACTCTACTCTAGGAAGGGGTTCAGAGAACAAGGCCGGTCGGGATGGGCTGTCACCTGCTGCCCAAGGGACACAGCTGCAGTGGTGACTGTCAGCAGTAGGTGGCACTGGAAATCAGATTTACCAGGTCTCAATCAGATTTACCAGGTCTCAATCAGATTTACCAGGTCTCCGCAACGACCTGAAACCTGTCGGAGGGCAGACGGCTGCGTTGCAGGTGAGCTGGGTGGTATCCTGAGCTCTTCCAAGGTGGATGGGGGTTTCCTTCCCATTTTTATGTTCTAACTGCAACTATGTTGAATCTTCCGATCTATGTATGTTGTCTGAATATACACAGAATGTCTATTGATTTAATTTTGTAGATACCTGTTTCTGTATAAAGTTTTTGAAGATATCACTATACCTTATGTATATATTGTACTTTGAAATAATAAACATACAAATGTATGGAAGCCTGGTTGGTGTCTGTGGTTTGTACCGTTGCTTGGTTAGTGCTGCCTGACTCTGGATTGTGCTGACAGCCCTCGGTGAAGGCCTGTGGTGGTGGCAGCAGGGTGCCGCGTGTTGAGTGGTCATCTTTGGCGAGTGCAGTGGGAGCCGCCTCTTGTCACAGTGTGGAAACTAACTCAAGGTGCTTGTAAGCCAGTACTCTGGGCTAAAAGCAGCTTCATTGCCAGCAAACTGTTCTTGCCAGTCGGGATGCTGGGAGGGCGCCGTAAAAGCCCCTTGGTGTTTCTCCTCACGCAGATGTAACTGTAGCAATGATCTGCCCTTGGAGGCCCTGTTCCTACCCGCAGCTTGGCCGGGCAGTGCTTGCTGCCAGCCCGAGCTGTTCTGTTGCGCTGTCTGAAGAGGAGGTGGCAGTGCCCCGTACCTCTGTACCGCCACTCGGGGTGAACAGCAAAACCAGGGAAAACAGGGCTGCGCACCTCTCGTACTGTACTTCATCCCCTGGAAACTGGGGGGAGACTTCCCATTCGTAAAGATGGGCGATGGGGGTGCTGCTATCAAGTACTGCTGTGAGCTGCCGCTGTTCCCGGTAAGCGGCCTTGATGCTGGAGTCTTCCTTTTTTCCCTTGTGTTACGTGAATTTGACAGTCCCACGCTCCCTTGTAGCAAGGGCTGGTTCCCTTGGCCACAGCTCCACGTTTGGGATGCTGCTGCTCCGGTTTGTTTATTCCCGTGCAGAGATCTAATGTAGTTTGATTTTTAGCCATGATAGTATTGCTTTAAAAAAATAAGTGATGCTGTCAGGTTACTGGCTGTTCATTGTGGCTGGGAATCGGATTTGTATGGGTTGTCCTGCCCTTGTGAGCTGATTGTATGGAGGCAGAAAAAGGAATACCGTGAAGGGCATAATTTATCAAGTTTATTCTAGTGTCTCCCAGAGTACCTTAAGTGAGAGAAGGAGGTGTCGTATTTTCTGTTGAAATTTAATGGCAAATGACTACTAGCTTTACAAACTCAGGGTGAGGGCGCCCAGCAAGTTTTCTGGTTCCTGTTACCTGTGTGAGCCTTGGCTGGAATTGTTTGGTAGTTCAACACTTTTCTTCCAGCCTTTTTCACTGATAGCAGATACAGCTCTCGGTGATAACGTAACCGAAAATCAAGACTGATTTGTGCTCCCTGATGCTTAGCACTGCTGTTTGGAAACAACAGCCTGAAACTGCACTTCCTCAAATACTAATTTTGGCTGTGGTGGTAGTTGCAATTACCTGTTGAGCAAATGACTTCTCACCCCAGTTTTTTTACGGATCGGTCTGTATTTCAGGCTGACAGCACAACTGCGTGTACAGCAGAAGGGTTCTCACGGCGTGTTAGTGTTACGTGTTCAGTCCTGAAGGCAGGCTGATACTGCAGCTATTGGGTAATAAATATACAACCCAACGCCAGCAGTTTAGTTGATGAGCTGACTGCAAAAGAGCAAACCAGAGCTGCTGGTTTCCTCTCCCTCCCCGCTCTATTTTAAGGATATTTTTTTTAATAGAGGTATGGTTGGGGGTTTGTTGTTGCAGTTGTTTTTAGGCTCTTTTGCATTAAAACACAGTGGGTCTGTGCCAGATTTTGCAAGATTTTTGCATGCATAAATGTAACTGTCGCAGTAGAAGAGTGCTGCTGAACTAGTTGTTCCTATCTAATGTGTATAAATATGCTGTTAGCGGTGTTTGTTGCTGTTCTGCTCCGGTGGTTTCCCCCTAGTCAAGAAATCCTCCGGCCTTCAGGTTTTAAAGGGCTTTTCACCACGTTCAGCTGCACACTGATCTCAGGGGGGCTGTTCTAATGCCTCAAGTGAAGCACCTTGCTGACTAAAAGGCTGAATCCATTCTGGTCTGAATGCCTGTGGGCTTCTTAAGAAATGTCTATTTACAAATAATCCCATGTGTGTGGAATAAGGAAAAGCAGCAGATGAAAGCACGAAGAAGCCTGCGAGCTTAACCAAAACGCTGGTGTTTGACACAAAGTAGGTGAGCAGAGCCTAGCAGGCACGGCTGTTCCCTTCGGAGTGCCTGGCGAGCCTTTAAATGCTGCCCTGGGCCATCCAACTTGGAGTTCTTCAGGAACTGGTGCTGCCTTTGAAGACGGAGGTGGCTTCAAGCAAGTACAAATTCAGGGCAATGTTTTTTCAACCTGTGGTCTGCAGCCAGGCAGAAGGGTTTGTGAGGCTGCCCTGTGAGAGGAGCTGGTTAAAAATACTCCGAAAATGGTTAGATCTGAGATTATTTTAACTTCAGTCAGTGCCTGGCAGGGGGGGGAGGAAGAAGGTGAGAATCCCTTATATCAGCACTGTGGGTAAAAGCAGTATATGGCCAAGTTACAGGCTGAAAAAAATAAGCCTAGCACCGGTCACCCTAAACCTGTTCCATGGGTCTGCGAATTCCCTGGAAACTTTGGCAAGTCAAAGAGGTGGAAAAACACTGAACTTGGGCTCAGAGCTGTGACCTGTTAATGCTGCAAGTGGCTTGTACTAACAGCTGGTCTGGCTTCACCTTAGTAATTAGATTATCAGGGAAATATTGATTAGACAGACTCTGGAAAATGTTTAAGGGCTTCATCCTTCTGGGGAACTGATCTTCAGCCTGGAAGGTGACATGAGGAATCAGAACAAGCTGCTGTCGGCTTGTCACAGGCTTAACATCAGGAGTGACACAGGCTGCTGCCAGCCGGGCTCGCGATGCTCCTTCCCTTTGCCGTGTGTCTGATCTGGCCCTCGGGCTCAGCCAGACCGGTGGGGATGGCTGGTGTCAGGGACAGGACCGCACTGTGGTGGAGGCGGAGGCAGGACTGTCCCAGGGGTGATGTCACTGCCTACTGTTGTCCACCTGCTTCCAAGCTGTGCGGTTATTCAGCTGTTCAGGCGGCTCCCGACACGCTGCAGGTCACTGCTCAGCCTTTTGAGGCAAAGCAAGGAGTACGTGTTTTCCCCGGCAATGCGGCACTGTGACCTGCCACGTGTCGGAGGGCGATGCATGACTCCCACGTCCTCCACACCGTGGGGACAGAGCTCCTTGAGCGAGGCAGGACGGCTGGCAGTGAAACACCCGCACAGCTCCAGGTAAACCCTGCCCCAGCATCCACAACCCCTTGTTTCGCTTGGCTTTGATCAGACATTTCTGGGCTCTAGAAAGATCCAGCTGGAGCCAAGCAGGCGTCTTCCATCAGTGAGGACTTGGCGGGGCGGGGGAAGCCTCTGCTTCGTGAGCCAGTCTGGTGGAGCAAGCAGCCATCGGTCTGGGTACCTGTGGCCCCAGATGCCACGCTTTGAAGCCCGCATGGTTTTTCTTGGGCCATGCAACCCCGATAACCAAATGCATCCAGACAGGCTGCCGGCAGGGGATGACTGCCGCCCTGGCACTTCAGAAAGGCAGGAGCACCTCTAAACCAGGACCTGACAAAACAGGGGCTGGACCAAGTTCCCTTCGCTCCTCAGGCGGGTGAAGCCCTTGGAAAAGAGATGTGACAGATTGGCAGTAAGCCCGTAGCACGAGGCTTGCAGATTACATTTTTTTGTTGCCTGAATTACGTCAAACCGTTTCCCTCCCTCAGACTTGCCTTGCAATCTACCAAGGCTGCTTGTTGACGGTGAAAGACCAGTCAACTATTTCAAACTGATTCGACCTTGCTTGGGCTGGTGACAGAGCCCAGACCTTGCTGGTAGTGGTCACCTTGTAATGCCAAATCCACTGCCACGTGTCCCTCGTTAGAGGCAATGTTTTGGCAGCTGTAAGCCATGCCAAGGCACGGTGGCGGGTGAGCTCCCCCCCGTCGCACTGGAGGAGAGTGTGATGTAGCTTTCCTTGGCTTTGGCAGTAGCTGAAACGATAGAAATGTCCCCAAAGGCTGGGGCATGCAAGCCAGCAGGGCTCCTCTAGAGAGCAATAAATGGAGGCATTTAGGTTTAATTAGTTGTGTATCAGAGCAAACACTGGGAAAAAAACAAACCAACAAACCAAAGCAGCGAGTTTACTGCTGACTGCTGGGGAAGCTTCTGCCAAGAAAACAGCCTTGGAGCAAGGAAACGAGGCCCTTCCAAAAAGTGACTCAGAGCAGCCTTGCAGGCTCCTGTGCTGGCACCCCGTTCCCACCGTGCTGGAGGGGGGCACGGAGGAGCAGCTCCCAGCCAGGCACCACCCTCTGTGCAGGTGCCTTGTGACCAGCAAGGAGCCCATCTCGGACATGGCTGCAGGGAAGGTCAGCTGGGATCCTGATCCCTCATATCATGGAATGGGTTGGGTTGGAAGGGACCTTTAAGATCATCTAGTTCCAGACCCCTGCCATGGGCAGGGACACCTTCCACTAGACCAGGTTGCTCCAAGCCCCGTCCAACCTGGCCTTGAACACTGCCAGGGATGGGACACCCACACCTGGTCTGGGCAGCCTGTTCCAGTGCCTCATCACCTGCACAGTAAAGAATTTCTTCCTAATACCTAATCTAAATCTACCCTCTCTCAGTCTAAACCCATTCCACCCTGCCCTATCACTACATGCCCTTGTAAAAAGTCTCTCTGCAGCTTTCCTGTAGATCCCCTTTAGGTACTGTGAGGCTGCTGTAAGGCTTCCTTCTCCAGGCTGAACAACCCCAACTCTCCCAGCCTGTCTTCATAGGAGAGGAGCTCCAGCCCTCTGGTCATCTTTGTGGCCTCCTCTGGACTTGCTCCAACAGGTCCATGTCCCTCTTATGTTGGGACCCCAGAGCTGAATGCAGTACTCCATCCAGGTGGGGTCTCATGAGAGCTGAGTAAAGGGGCAGAATTACCTCCCTCGACCTGCTGGGCACGCTGATGATGATGCATCCCAGGGCATGGATGGCTCTGGGCTGTGAGCGCACATTGCTGGGTCACATTGAGCTTCTTGTCTACCAGCACCCCCAAATCCTTCTCCTCAGGGCCACTCTCAATCCATTCTCCACCCAGCCTGTATCTGTGCTTGGGATTGCCCCGACCCAGGTGCAGGACCTTGCACTTGGCCTTGTTGAACTTCATGAGCTTCACATGGGCCCACCTCTCAAGCCTGTCAAGGTCCCTCTGGATGGCCTCCCTTCCCTCCAGCGGGTCAACTGTACCACTCAGTTGAAAACTTGCTGAGGGTGCACTTGATCCCAGTGTTGCCGATAAAGATGTTGCACAGCACTGGTCCCAGTACAGACCCCTGAGGAATGCCACTTGTCACTGGTCTCCACTTGGACATCAAGCCGTTGCCCACATCTCTTTGAGTGCGACCATCCAGCCATTTCCTGACCCACCAAGTGGTCCTCCGGTCAAATCCATGTCTCTCCAGTTTAGAGACAAGGATGTTGTGCAGGACAGTGTCACGTGCTTTGCACAAGTCCAGGATATACTAAGATGAAAAATGCAAGTATTTTCCAACATGAGATGGTTCTTTTGATTTTTCAGTCTTCTGGCCTGAATGACCAGGAACCTGATACATGCAACAGCACAGGGACATTGAAGGAGCTCCTGTTCATACCAACCTGCCAGCTCAGCTAGGACAAACCTTCGAGCAGGGACAAAGTCAGCCAGAGCAGTCAAGGCAGAACTGGAAAAGGAGCCAGTCTTCCCTGGAGAGAGACCAGACCTGGCTTTGTTACCTGAGGCCATGAAGGCAACCAGACAACTGAGTTCGTGCTGCCAGGAATGTGGAGCAGGCCCTGTGATAAGCCTTTCACTTTTTTTTTAAAGAAAGCCCATCCTGGCAACAAGAGCAAACACCACCTTGCTTTTGGAGTGTCACAGCCTCTCCTCTCTGCAGAATGAACCTGGGGCACTGCAAGCCCAGATCTGGAGTGCAGCTGGCAGCATGATCTTAACTTCTCCTTGTTCAACCCCACGGCACCCAAAAACATGCACTTTTGAATGGATATGTGTGAAAAAGAAACAGCAAAGTCTGGCTCTCTTTGGAAATGTGGCACAAAAATAGCTTGCACAATCCTATCTGCTTTGGAGGTTCCTTTTGGGAAGTGTCTGCCTGTGCTGGGCTGTGTGTCGGCTCCCAGCCCCATCAGTTTTCCCTTCCCCTCTTTCTTCTCCGTGCTCCTGGGACTTTGCTGCCTGTGGAGGAGCCAGGGACCCCAGCCCCTGCCAGACCTCACTCAGCTTCATAATTGCTCACCCTATGTTTCCACCAAGGAGCAAGACACGATGGCAGAGCAGGGAGCATCCCCTTGTGCTTCCAGTAACACTTCCTCACCGAGCGATGGCTGGGCCAGTTTTTCTCCTTCCCTTAGGACAAGCAGTCATGAGGGCAGCACGCTGCTGGTGTTTCTAGCTTGCTGCTAGTTCCTGGTGGCCAAGAGTTTGGCAAATTTGCTCTGCGTGGTGGGAAGGACGGCATGTACCACATTCACCCTCGACACAGGAGGCCGTCCTGGGAGCCGGCACTGGGCTTGCTGGGGCTGGGTGCTGCAGCCAAGGCAGCTGGGAGCCGGGAGCACCGGGACAGAGAGCACAGAAATAGCAATATATGGGCAGGGGGAGAGAAAAGGAAGATGTAGGTTCTAACTCAAGGCCTTTATAGGATTTCTGATAGGTTTAGAGGAAGAAAAGATTGTTGTTGGGGGGTGATTGTTTTTTGTTTTACAAAAAACATAGGCAAGAAGTATAATTGGTAATATAAGAAAACACAGATCTGTACTGACAAACTATACGTGTGATTTGCCTGTCAGCTCTTACAAGAAAGGGAAAATTGTGTCATAAGAGTATTGGGGATGAAAAATGTGAGGATTTGAATGAATCCACCAAGAGCCCTGCATTACTGTTGTGGGAAGCTGAAGACACCTTGAAGGCAGAACTGCCAGGAGTAAGGAATGGGCTTTGCTAAATGGCTCGGGGAAAAATACAATCCTAAATCCATTCTATTGGCAAGGTGTGCATCCAGAGAAGGACAAACAAATTGACGGTAGAGCTGGGGATGCAGTCATGAAAAATACTCAGAAGTACCTAGCTATTCTTCACAGTTCCTTCGAAATCCTGTTGTACGGCTCTTAAAAATCTGAAAATGGTTAGTGCCAAGCACGTAGGTCTGTCATCCTGGGTAATGCTGCATCATCATTTCCCGATGCTCCCATTTTCCTGTCCATATCCCTCTGTTGTCCCATGTGAACGTTAGAGCAGAAGCACTTGGGAACCAGCAGCACTGGGTTTTGCTTGTGCAGAACCAGCACAAATTCTTCCTGATCCTTGCCTGGATCTTCTAGGCACTGCTATCAAAAACGCTTTAAAGTTTTCATGTTGTATAAGGACAGTTTTAATGCAAGATAACTAGTGATGTGTGAAAATTAAAGGAGCAGAGAAATTGCATTAGCTGTCGCAAACAAGCAAGGAAAGAATTGCAAACTAAGTACTTTCCAGTTTGGATTTGCAGAGGCGAGCGCAAGGTGCACAGAAGAGGAAACCGTGTGTGCAGCTAGCAAGTGTACATGTCTCAAAGATGCCCTAACTGCAGTGCCAAGAAAATCAAATCTGCAGCCAAGAAAAACACCATTAAAATAATGCAATGACATAATCTAAATGCTGCTAGTGAATCTAAATTACACACAGAACAATCAAGAAGGAAAACACCGACAACATTCACTTGTGTAACAGGGGTGTAGACCTCACAGCTGGCAGGCAAGGGAAGGACACAAAAGCAGACACGGGTAAAACCAGTGTTGTAAAGATGGACTTGATCTTACCGAAAGCACCAGCCAGGCCTGTCCCTGAGGGGCGATACTGCAATAAGCATGCAGACTGCACACTCAGGTTTGTACCTTTTAAACTAATTAGTTTTAAATCCACCACACCTAAAAAACCCACTGCAGCAGACTGGTGAGTGTGGCAAGCCAAGAAAGTGGCAGTTCAGCATCAGGACACTGCATCTTCCTCAGACAAAAAGCTGGATAAGGACGTGATTAATATTTTTTAAAAGAACAAAGGAACACGCTTCACCAAGGGCTTTGAGATCTCCGATCGAGAGAGGTCCTACCTGTAAGGTAAGTACTGGTGGTTGCACTGCAGGTGGCAGACAGCTGTGGGGTATGTTCCCTAGACTTCTGCTCCATGCCTTTTATCAGCTACGAAAATTTTGTGGGGCCAGCACTACTTACACTAGCAATGCAGTCAGGTTGTAGAACTAGACATGAGAAAATGCAAACGTAGATCCACACCAACATATAAACGGGCTGGCTCAGACCTAACACTGTATTGTGCTAAAAAGCAGTGAACAAAAATGTCTTGATCAGAGGGTAAAAGGCATTTTAATCACCCAATATGCTTTATTAACGGGATGTGCTTCGGGGGTCTCTACTGATAAGCAGCATTTATTATTCACACTTCACAAATTCATCTGCATTGTAGACTTTAATATAAGCAACACGATGCAACCCCTGATAGGCGGGAGAGAGGAAATGCACGCGCCACACAAGATGTTCCCATCAAAATCTCAGTTCCTCTTAACGCGAAGCGGACCTACGGGACGCAGCGCTGCCAGGGCCCAAACACAGACACCCTACCCAGCAAGCACGCCCTCGCGTTGGGAAGGAGAGGTCGTCTGGCGTCGTTAAGCACAGCCCTCAGCTGCCACGGCCTCGGGAGGGCCTGGGCGGTGGCGGCCTCAGCCTTGGCTGGGGGCGAGGGGCGCAGCCACCGGCTCGGCGGGGCTGTTTGTGTGGGCCCGGGCAGACCCGCAGCACTGCCCGCCCCCCGCTCCCGGGCACCAGCGCGACAGGGAGGCCCTTGGCAAAGGCCTTTCGGTGTGAGCCTCCAGGCAGGCGCCAACCCACAGGCAAGTGGCTTCACACCCTGCCCTGCCCTCCTCTTCCCCCTAAAATGCCTCTGCCTGCAGCTTCGGCACCCACGGGCCAGAAGGGAGAAGTGGCGCCAGAGCCAGCAAGCTGCAGAAGGCACCCGAGAACAAAAGACTCATGTTAAGGCTCCAGCTTCAAGCAAGCTTGGCCATTAGCTTCAGGAAGTCTTTGTCATCTATGGCCAGGAGGAAGCAGATGGAAATCACAGAATTAATTTGGTCTGAAGACCTTGCGTTCAGGAAAAACACACGTGTCAGGCCCCATTACTCCAGATCGCCGGCACAGGGGAGGGATGAGCCACGTGTGGCATGGAAGCGTAAGCACGCTGGATGCCCATGTGGTCCCCATCGACAGCATCCCGGCAGTGTGTCCCGGCTGGGCGGCCACTGCTGAGCAGGGACCTGTCCCTTCCCCGCCACCATGCCCTGGGCGGATGGCTGAGATCAGGGATAACCATGGGCAAAGGGAGAAGAGAAGGGTCTGGAAGGGCAGTTCTGGCCCTCTCCAGGGATGGAAGATCCCACGTGCGAGCCAAACCCTACAGGACACACAAGTCTTCTCTTTCCAAGGCCCCGCAGACCACATGTGTGAGCTCAGCAGCTTGCACCACATTGAACATCATGGGTAGCGACATGAGCCTTGCTTCTCACTTCTTTCCATCACACAGTAAGAGAAAAAACAGGAGATGACAACTATGGTGACATCTGTAACTACCTGATATGGAGCTGGAGCTTTGCAGCACCATGGGTTTTGTGCAGAGGCTGGCAGAGGTTGCAGCAGGCTGCGCTACATGCCCCTTGCTTTGCAATTGCTCTTAAAAACATTGAGTTCAAGGATCATTCATTCCGAGCTCCATTCCCCGTGCTGCAGATGCTGACCCTGGCAGCTTTTTAGAGGGGATGTATGCAGTTCCTTTGGTTAAACTTGCTTTGCAGCCAGAAAGCCTGCCTGGTCTCGTAGCTCACACTTAGAATGTGTGCGAAGGCAAACGCAGTGCAGCAGAGACACCAGAGAGCTGCAACCTACCTACCACGGCCAACAAGCTTCAAGGCTGCCACGAAGTTGGCAGCTAAAACTACTCTTGAGGTGCACTCACTCCTCCTGTAGATGATATTGATGGCTTGGTAAAGTTCATTTGAATGTTCCCATCTCCCCAAAGTAAGACACTATGTTTTGGTGTGTGACAAGCAGATACAGGACCTCTCCATGATGCCGTGGTGTCCTCTCAGCACACTCTGCCCCAGCCGTGCTGCAGTGCCAACCTGGGACAGGGTTTGACTTTTATTCTCAGTGCAGAAGAACCCCGGTGCAGCAGTTTTTGGGAAATAATAGAATCATTTAGGTTGGAAAAGACCTTTAAGATTATCAGGTCCAACTGCTAAATCACAGACAAGAGGCTGCTCTAAAGGGTGCTGAGGACATGTGTCTCAACCATGGTTTCCATGATACTGAGGAGACAGGCTAGTGACCAAGTACCAAAGTAGGTCAGAGAAGGAAGTTTAATTTCCCGTTGCAAAATGGGAAAGCATTGCAGACCACAAAGCCTTGCAGACCATGAGAGGGTCGAATGCAGAAGCGTTCCTTCCAGCTCTTGCTCTGGCACCACAGTGCACCCAAGCAATGCCATGTTTCTGCATGGACTCAGCTCAGCTCCAAGGCCAATGCTGCACATGCAATGGAGTTACAGACTTCAGAACAAAGCTGAACACCGTGTACGTACTTACCACCCCTGTGCTCTGCGTGAGTATAAATAGGCTGTGCATTAATTCACACAAACAGGCTGATAGGCTTCTGACACAGTTTGGGTCACAGCCTGTCAGGCAGCTGTAACTCAGGTGTACTTTCTAGTTCTCCCCTTCCTCGTGCAAGAAGCTGACTCAGTTTCCAGGGAGAAGCGGTGCTGCTGCGAGTCTGAGAGGTGTTAGACAAAGGAAATGCAAAGAAAATTTCTCAGTTTATCCACAAGGCTTGTTTCAACCGTCAAACTCGCCTTATTTGAAGTGCCACCTCTGCGCTGGTGTGCACAGAGGAGGGAGAAATGGTGCTTTTCACTGTCAGGTGGAAGGATATCCCAACCAGGGCTGAGGTGACCCTTTCTCCTCTCACCCCCCACTGTGGTCCCACAAGCGTTCAGCATATTGCACCCAGCTAATACGGGGTGATGGGGGCTCAGAGAAGGGCAGTGCTGAGATGCTCAAGTGTCTTCTCCCATTTGTCATGGTCCAGAGCACAGTACAGGGTGCAAAGGGGATCAGTGAGCATGGGTAGCCTCTCAAGCTGCTCTAACCCGAGCACCTGCCTTTCTCTCAAAGCAGAAGCGTTTTGTAAAATGCAGCTACTACTAGACCACAGACACTTTCAGAGAGTCATCAACATTGTCTTGAAGTAGTTGAACAGTTATTGGAACAAGTGCATGATAAAAGCCCTTCCACCCCCTTTCCCCCTAGCATCGCTTTTGGATCCCATGATTTCTTTGTTTAAAATAATTCAGCAGTAGACTCTCAGATAGTTTCCGTCTAGTTAAAAATAGTTGCTTGCCTCATATGGCTTTAGCGTGGTACTGTCAACTGTAAAATGTTCCACCTTCCAAAAAAGTAGAGTGAAAAATGAAAGTGAGCTTTCACACATCATTACTCTCCGCAGTTAGACCTCCACAGCTCATTCCAAACCCATCAAAGGAGGAGAGGCGAGCTGGGAGGGTGGGCAAGCAAGGCGCTTGTGTGAGTGCCTGGTGCCCCGTGGGTCCTTGTGAAGCTTTGGCCCCTACACAAAAGCAGCCAGGCTGATGGTTCACTCATTTCTGCAAACAAAACACTAGCTTATATTCAAGAAACATTTATTTGTTGGATTATTGGAATGTAAGAAGAGCTTAGTCATCGCGGCTGTATGTCTCCCAGCATCACTTGGAAGAACATGCTCCAGCAGGGAACCAGTATGGCCCAGTTAGCTAATGTTCCACAGCCAGCCCATAATACTGGGGCAGGAGAGCATGAGAACCTGAGAGCCTGTCAGCCGTCTCACAGCTCTTGTGCTCTGTAGGCATGCGGATCAGTGATGGGCTTGCACAGGGTGTCTGGCTGTCCTGAGCTGCATGTGTTTGGGGCAAAAATAGGGGTAATTTGGTTGCAATAGTGGACAGATGGTGGAGGTGGGTTATTTCACATGGCTCTGTATCTCTTGAAGCTTGAACATGTTTGCATTCAGGCCCAGCTGCTGGAGGGCATGTGGGGGGACCCCTCTGCCACAGAAGTGTCACAGGGTGGTGGGAGCGAGGCAGGGCAGAGTGATGAATGGCAGGTGCTTCGGGTCCAGCCTAGGAGGAGACAGATGCAGCCAGCTCCTGATGCTTCTGCCTGAGGAGGGAAGCACGGTGCAGCAGGAAGAGCTGAGCTACGGTTTGCCACATGGCCCCAGGTCAGAGGGAAAAGCCACCCGTACGCAGCAGCTGAAGCATCCATCACAGCTTCTCCTACTTGCTGAACAGCCTCGGTGGCGTCCACCTGCTCCCAGTGCCAAAGAACTTTGGGGAAACCAGAGGAGATGCACAAGTATCCCTCACTTTGCACTGCACACTTCGCAGCATCAGAAGCTGGCTTTAGAGGCTGTCTGACAAATTGCTGGTTAATACCCACATTAATTCATTTTTTCCCTAAGAGCTGCATTTGCTGTGCATGCCAAGCCATCCTCTGCTCTTCTTCTCAAGGTGATACACTGAATTCTGCTCCCTGGGCTGTGGTAATCAGCTATTGCTGGAATACGATCAAGCCGCAGATGACAGCTGTGGGAATTGCAGCGACTCTGCATTGCTGAGCACCACAGTCAAATCCTGGCCAGCATCAGTGAAGCAGGATTTGACCACAGAGTCAAACCTCCCACAAAAGACCTAAGCGAGCCGAGTGCTGCAGCCTGCCCATGGGGTGCTCTCAGCACCCATCTCTGCCCCCAGGCAGCACTCTCTTGTGGTGCTGCTGTGTTTATGAGATCCTGAAGCATACCCGTCACACATCGTCCCAAATTGGTAACTCCATCGTAAGCATTTGCTCTGGGTCACTCTTGACAAAACAAGGGATAAGCCTAGAAATCAATTCCTGCTACAGAAAATGAGTGCTTTGAACTAGTGAAGAAAAGGTCCAAGTTTTCAAGCTTTGGATGCCTACTTGTGTACCAGACCCCGGCTGTGTTTATGGGAAGGGACGTTTTCACATGCCAACAATTTTAACACACACCACGCCTCATGCAATTTTTCTTTCCATTTACAATATTATGTATTTTCTATGATAAAGTTTGAAGTGCGGCTTTTGTGCATGAATGATACAGTTTCCATAATATTTTTTCATATGCAGAGACATTGTTTTGATCTCATGGGGCATGAGTCAACTCCTATTTGAGGCCCTTGGAGTCCTTCCAGTGACCTTCCTGGAGCCTGGCTAACTGGACAGCCAAAGCCTGACTTGTTATAGGTGCGAGCTAGCACAACCTGCTGAGTCTCAGGGCAGCTCAGTAGAGCAGGTGAACCAACAAAAGCCTAGATCAGGAAACTACGCCGGTGGCATTCAGTGTGCTTGGTGCAAAACCAGAGTCTCTGCCCCAGAAATTCCCATGCTGCAGCACCATGAGCCCCTCTGGACAACCTGGCAGCAGTGAGTGTTCAGCCCTGCACGGTCCCCAAAGTCTGCCCCTCCAAAGCAGGTGCCAAGTCCCTTAATCTCAAAGCTTTAGGAGTCAGGCTGAGCTCCAGGACTCATTTGGCTGAGCTCCTTGAGCGGGATGAACATTACCCTGGGTTGCCTGGATTACAGAGGCCAGGTCCTGCACCCTCACAAAAGCAGGAGCCCGGTGGACCCGACTTGGGAGTGCTGCCTGCACAATGGTGCACGATGGCACAGCAGAGCTGGAGTCGTGCTCTAGCATCACTTCCCATTAAGACTCCTGAGCATGCAAGGGTGGCTCCCATGGAGACCCTCAAGACCCCCCATACAACTGTGGGATCCCACACAAATTCAGATGTGTGCCCATCCAGTATGCATGAATTTTATTGCCCCTTCTTCAGGACTGTTGGAAGACTAATTATTTAATTTTTTTGGTAGGACTAAGTTTTGATGGGGAAATGTGAGGTTCCTCAATTCAGCAAAATTCTGTCAATTTGTCTCAGCTCAGAAAGGTGCCCCTGTTCCATAGGGCCAGCAAGGAAGAGAGCATGCCCAGACACTGCAAAACACACCTCAGACCCCAAACAGGCAGCAAACAGGTCAGCCCACCAAGCTACTCATTGAGCATCCTCACCGTTCGCGTGGCTTACTCACGTCTCAGCAGCTGTTATTGATGAAGAGCTAGCGAGTGGTGTTCGTGTCACGATGCTCAGCACACGGCATTTCCATGGCTGCCCGGAAAGCGGTCGGTGCCATCAGCAAACGGCACTGGGGAGAGGTGGGGAGCACGGAGTCCCTGAGGAAGGCCCAGCAGGTGGTAGGCTCTGCCTGGCTCTGCTGCCCGCTCAGGCAGGGACCCAGGACGGCTGCAGCCCCCGTCCGCATGGGCAGCTCCTTCGCCTCCAGCCCTGCTATGGAGACACCACACCGCTGGGAAATCGAGCAAAATAGTTCATGTTTATGAAACAGCTCCTAAGAGTTTTAAAAAGGGACTAGCGGTGTTTATACACAAGCTGGACGGACTTTAACATGGTGCATGCTCTGTTGTGTCAACTCCCACACCTGCATAAGGTATTTTGAAAAGTCCCCATGAAATGAGGGAGCCAAACTCCTGAGTCTGATCAGCCCTGTGCTGGTGCTCTCTATGGCCACATTGAACCTTATGGCTAACGGAGCTGCGGGATGCTATGGAAAACCTTCTCTCCGGAGAGCCTCTGTTCATGTCTGAAGCGAAGGCTGGTTGAAAGCAGGGAGTGGAGCTGTGGGGCAGCTGGTGTTGGAGCAGCCTGGGTGCCGAGCCCTGCTGCCGGGGCTGATCGAGCGCTCCCCAGGGAGAGGCAGTACCTTCGAGGGTGCCCAAGCCTGGCAGTGCTGCAGCAGGGCACCTAACACTGCCTCCATCACCTCTCAGACAAGGAGAAGACCTCGCCAAAGAAGAATGAAGTTGAAGCACATTTTCTTGTGCTTTTCTAAACTACCAGAATTACCAAATGTGCTTTTCACTGTTTGTTTTGGTGTTCTATGCCAGAAAGTTTCTGGAGCCCATCTTAGCGACACAGGTTCTCCTCTCTCTTGCATCATTTGCAGAAGGTCCTGCCTGGACCATGTTTTCTCGTAGGGTGACACTAGGAATCAGTCCATAAAAGGTTGTTGACCTGGGAAGAGAGAGTTTCTAGAATTTAAGGGCTGGGCAACTTCTTGGAAACTGCCTTATCAGCACGGCTACAAGCTGGAGCTTTAACAACTCTTCCTGAGTTGCACATCTCTAGTTCCCATTCCTGCAGCTTGGTATTCAGCTCTGTACACATACGCTTGTTTTGCAGTTTGTTATTTATAAAAACAGCTTTGAGCAAAGGCTGCCACAAAACCATGAAGCCAAGCTTGATTGCTTTGCTTTTACTGAAATGTGGTGCCAGCTAAGACCTGAAGCAAACCAGGAAAGGGGAGCAGACGTCTGTGCACTGAGACTGAGTAAAGGCTGGTGCCACAAACCTGGCATGTCCTCCTTCACCGGTGGAGAAGGGACTTGCGGGGCACTGCTGGGGTGTCAGGGTTTGTTATCAGCAGAAGCAAAAGGTGGTAAAATAGGAACAGAGAGGCACTGCCTGTGCATAGTAAGGAGTGTCTCCAGCGTGAAGGTTGGTCTCTAAAAGCGGTGGAGGAGGACTGAGAGGGAATGGATGAGTGCAGAACTCTGGGGATTTAAACCAAAACCTGATGATACATCAAGGTCTGCTGGAGGTATGAGCTTACACAGGGGCAGACTTGCTCTGAAGTTTCACCGGAGTGTTCACCATAAGCCCCCAGGGGGTAGGAGTGGGGGTGGGGTTTGGGGGGTGGTGGTCTGCAGTGCCTCAAGCCTTCCCTGCAGAGTAGATCTGGCAGCCCAGCCAGAGCAGCCACCCCTTGTCCTCCCCCAGTGCCTTGGACCGGCCCAGGCTTTGGGGCGATGCCGCTGGCTGCTGCACGGCTGGCAGTCTCCATCCCACCTGCAACTGGGGTGCCTGGGGAGGCATGTTTCCAGGAGAGCTGTAGAGAGGATGGGCTTTGCATCTGGGATCCAGCCCTCATCCTGGGGAACGCAGCACGGACCTGAGGCAGGGCTGCAGGAGCTGGCTGGCCAGCAGCTCACCCATTGCCCTCGCTGGGATGGGCTGCTCAGCAAAGCTGGCATCTGCCTTGGAAAAAAATGTCCATGGAGCCACGACACACAGCACCGGTAACTTCACCTCCTGATGATAATCCTGTTTGCTCAGTCTTAGTGACTGAAGAGAACCATAACCAAGAAAAACAGCAGGATTATACTCCAGCACCTGTTCCCACTGAAAGGATTACCATAGCTAGCCGTGCAGGATGACATCCTCTAGGTATCACCATGAAAGCGGCCCGAGTGACATGGCAACCCACCAGAAGAACCCCCCTCTCTCCCCTTCTGCATGCCCTTTCCCCAGGTATTTTCAGCATGGCAGCTGAAAGCTCCTTGCAGATGGAGACCAGTCCATGTGGACAGAAGTGTCAGTGTTTGCATGTCTCCAGCACACAGGCTTGCTCTCCAAATAGCATCATCTCTTGTTTGACTCTCTAACGGAGAGGCGGTGTGAGAAATATGGGCTGTAAACTGCAGAGCTCAGAAGACAGACGACAGCAGCTCTAAAGCACTTTAAACCAAGTTGGTCTTCCTACTCATCACTCCTTGTACCTTTGCGGTTCAAGCACAGGATCGGACCCACTCACCTCACAACATGTAAGAGCTCTGTTGTGCTGCATCTGCATCCACCATGCAATGGCAGCTGATGTAACAGCTGTTTTACTGCAGAATTAAAATGTTTGATTGCAGAAAAAGAGGTCTTCCTCTGTTTACATGGGAAAGTAGGAAAACCAGAGAAAGTCCAGAGGAATTTTGGAGGGACTCAGCTGGATGGTTAGCTCAGGCAACATGAATGCAACCCTCCTGTAGATGGAGGACTTCTCTTTAACCTCACCTTCCAGATGTGAAATCTGTCCCACTGTGCCCTCTTGGCTTGATTTTGTGAACACCTGGGGTACCAAGGCTAGGTCAATTGCCATGAAGTTGCCAATGGGCTTTGCAGCAGTGCCCTGAGGGCTCGTTCTGCCACTGGTCTGGAAGCCTGAAAAGGAGCCTTTGGAAGAGAGAAGGGATGCTCTGGAAGGGAGAAGGCGACCACCACCTTCACACCCTGGGGGAATGATTTAAGAGGGGGAGTCTGAGTGTAAAAGAAGCCTCATGTGCCACTGGAGCCTGGAAACAGGCCCCTCTAGTCCTCCACCATTTCCCAAAGGTGTGATTCCCTGAAGCAATGCTAACGCCCTGTTGCCATCACCCAGCAGCAGTGCTGTCACGGTCCGGGGAGCTCCAGCTGGGACCAAGCACCTGCGTTCCCACTGTGCCAGCAACAGCTCAGGTCTCCTAAGCCCCTTCAAAGCAGGGCATCTCCCAGCCGTGGCAACTTTTAGTCCCCCATAGAGCCGCAAGGAAGGCACAGTGTCTCTTAATGGAGCAGAGAGGTGCTGCAACAGCACCGAGGCCCCCATGACATAAGCCTCTCCATCATTCTCAAAAGCATCCTCCCATCCCCTAAGCAGAGGCCTTGGTGAATGAATTACTGCGGTCACAGATGTTTTTTTCAATGATGGAATGTAACATTAAACTAAACACTGGAATATGGAGACAAACAAAGCAGAAAAATCAGGGGAATAATCCTTAGCTTGTAATGATTTTTGCAAAACATTGTCGAAATGAGGTTTTATTGGAACTAAAGTGTATTTATCATATCTGTCAACACTGGAAAACGATGTTTAAATTAAAGCTTTATTTTAAACCCTGAAGATGACCCAGAAGTGATATGATATTTATAAAGAGTTTACCATACAACACAGTATAAAAAGTACATTTAACCTCTTGCTATTGAGTCAAATTAATTGTTATATATGAGATGGGAATTACTTTTACCCTTCTGACTATCAAAAGAGAAGAAAAACCACAGGGAGGAGAGCAACGACAGCTCACAGGTCAGAGTCTCCTGTGAAAAGGACAATAGGAAAACGGTCCCCGCTGGAGAAGGCCACCCCGATGCTGAAGCTTGTCTAGATCCGGGTGGAGACCAGGCAGTACCAAGCAGCAGAGCCCTCTGATCCCTGCCGTTGCACACAGGATTTCAACCTCCGACCTGCTTAACAGCTGTTCTCAAGCCCTGAGCCAGCCAGGCCCCCATTTTTAACTCAGTTATGCTGTGGATGGGTGGCTCTTTCCAAAGTCTTCACCCTGTTGTTTTTGGCCACGGCTTTGACAGGACAGCAGGACTGCAGACGACTCCTTGTGCCAGCTCAGCTTCAAAGCAAGAAATGTCCTGTGGTCCCGATATCAAGTACAACGCACTGCAAAGGCTGTTCTGACAAGGCTGAATAATGCACAGTATAAACTGGGCGTAAGAGTAAACTATGTAGCTGTTTTATCTGGCCAAGAATGTCCGCAGGGCTGATGATGCTGGTGCCCCTCCTGTGTGCTTGCCATGATCCCGCTGCTTCCCAGTGGCTCAGGTGCCGTGCTCAGCTACCAAGGGGGAAAGGCCACCTGGGTTTTTAGGGATGCTGAGTTCTCTGGCAGCCCGACAGCAGTGGTGAGAATGCCTCTGCCAGAGGGGACCAGTGGCTGTCAGGTGACAAGGGCTGACACCCCCTCCTCCCCTACCCAACAGCTGGGGTTGAGGGGACCTCTTACAAACCCTCCTTTTTACCAGGGAGGGGCTCAGAAATATTCTTCTTGGGTATTTCAGTCTTTGAACCTCAGATAAAGGAGACTGCATTCCTTTATCTGGGCTTCATTAATAACCCATAAAAAAAGACAAATGTTTTCCTTTCTTGGGACCAAGCAGAGTCAGTGTGCTCTGCTCTGGTCATGGCTGTGGCCATAGCCCAGATGGCCACCTATGTGGGGGATGGAGACGATGGGCTGCGATCCAGCAGCACAAACGCAGCCCATCAGGATGCTGGCTGGCTGTAGACCATGCAGCAGCAGCCCCGGCCTGCCACTCCTGCATGCAATGCAGAAGCTATCGCTGAAGTGGCAGGGAGCCAAGGAGGTGGCTGTGGGTAATGCTGCGAAGCTGTCCGGAGAGGGGAGAGGGGAAGCTGGTGGGCAGAGCCGAGCCCTGGGTGGTGGGAGGCTTTGAGCGGGAGCAGCCGGGAGCCGAACGGTGACACGGGGAGATAAAGCTCTTGATGGATGGACCTCGGAAGGTTTGAAGGTTTTTGTTCTGTTTGGATAAGCAGTCAAATATTCACACAGATAAGCTTCAGAAATGCATCTGATCTGAAGCCATTTTCATCTTAAAAAGCAGGGCTGGAAATAGAACAAGAGAATTCCTCCAGGGCTTGGGTGGCTCCTGGGTTTTCCATCACCAGCACCAGACTGTCCAGACCTACCCGTGCAAGCAAACCCACCGTCAGTGCAGCTCGAACAGCCAGACCCTCCCTGAGCCTCAGGCATTTGGCTGTGCCCAGGTACTCACCTTACTCACAGCCTGGGGGATAGGGGAGGTGGTCCTTTGCTTGGTCATGCTCAGCACTTGGTCAGCTTGGTCCACATAGCTGCTATGGGTGGTTTAAAACACTGTTAAGGAAACGCCCTTGCTAGCATTTGTGTATATCTTAACGTATCCGTTGGCACGGAGTTTATGTAACATTCCCTGGCGCCTCTTCACCAGCAGTTATACCCACATCGAGCATCTCATTGCATGCAAAGATCTGCAATAACCTGGTGATGAACAGCTGCTGGTGGCAAGACCAGACAGCAGCAGAGATGATCCTGGCAGCCTTCTGCCCTCCTCGTGCACCACATGCAGACCCAGATGAGGGCTGCAGACAGCACCAAAGATGGCCAGCGGTTATCCTGCAACTTTAAACTGGAGCGCTTGAGTGGAGTGCTTTTGGAGAGTGCATCATTTCCTTGGAAATAAATTATAATGTTGTACTTTACTCCAGCGAGTTTCCTTGTACCATAAGTTGTTTAAAGTTTCTCATTATGCGTTTCCCATTTGGACAGAAAACAGACTAGAAAGCCTGAGGCACCAAGGCTGGTAGGAAAACGGAAATCCTGCTCCAGCCATCCGAGCGGGCAGGGAGCAGCTCCCTGGCTCTGGGCAGGCGCTGGTGGACCCAGCGAAGGTTTGGGGCAGGAAAGGGCAGGCAGGAGCAGCAGCAGTTTCTGGCTCTGCAGAAAGTTTTCAGGTGACCCAAACACCTTTCAAGTTCAGCTTTGAACAAACACGACTCCCGGTCAGTTATGCAGGGTTTCTGTCTGAGCATCCCCCCTCTGCGGGGTGATGCCTTAGGGAAGACCCAGGTCCAAACCTGAGGGCAGAGCAGCCGGGGGCTCTCACCAAGCTGCTGGAGTCCACCCCATCCAGGGTCAACTGATGGTTTCCCCTTCCCCCGTGCCCCTCCCTAGGCTTCCCGACTTTCTATTTATATCTTTGCCCTAATAAGTACCCCCCAGCTACCCCCTAGCTTTAACCTCTTCCTTGCCAAGCTTGGAGTTTACATGAGAAAGCTGTTTACGTTATATAGCTTTGTAATAGCTTCCTCCTACACCACCTCCCTTCCTTCCCCAATAAAAAGCCCTACGGCACGCTCGGCAAAGCCTGTAAACTAAGGAGGGGTTTAGAGACCCAACCAGTTTTTGGTGAACCCAGTGGGGAAATGATGTCTCTCTTGAAGGACATCGAAGCCAGAGCTCATAATAGTAGGAAACCAGTGTCCACTCTAAGTAAGGAATTGCGTACTTGCAGCTACCTAGCATAAAACACAGATGTCCACGCAGCAGGACACAAGTCATCGTTGGATACAGGGGGTTAACCTGCACGTTTTCCTCACCAGTTGGGGTGGCACTGATGGTGGTAACCAATATGTTTGCTAAACTCCAAATACTTGAAGTTGCGACAAGTGAGCATGGAAAGAGCACACACGTGCAGCAGTGTTTTGAATTCACCTAGACTGGTGAACAGAAGCAGAAGGCAATGAAAATCCATTAGCCTGACTGTTCCCTGCAGAGGAAAAACAGGCACACAAAATCCAATTCATTATTCTCTTTCTTATTTAATGCCAAGTAAGTCATTGAAGTTTACTACTTGATCCATCCATTTTCTTTAGTAGTAGGGATGCAGGAAATCTTCCTCTTTTCAAAGGAGGTTTCAAATTTCCCACTGATAATCATGTAAAAAATACTTGGAGTGTATGAGTAAAAAATAACCGCATTTCAAAGGGAGCTCGAGCCACGAAGATAATGATAATTTTTCTCTTCTGAAGTGCAGAACTGAAGAGCAGAGGTCCCTAGGGGCTCGGAGCACCATTGTTCTTCTTCCAGGCAGTTATCTGGAGACGGGCCCTGTGATAGGCTTCGATGAGGCCACCGAAGGGATTATCTGCCCAGAGTGCTAATGGCATGCATTTGACAACATCAACCGTTTAATTTATGAGGTGCCATGAAATGTAAAGGCAAAGAAATCCATACCATGCAACAGTGCAAGCACATCCCGTGCAATTAAAAAATATCTGATCAAAGCCCAGCCTGCTCCACACCACCACTTCCCTAATTATGGCTACGTAGAAATGTTCCACCTTCCTAAAAAGCACTTTAGCAGATTTTTGTAGTGATGGCAGCGTTATATAATGAGAAATATATTAATGGAAACTATCCAGCACTGAAATCATTCCAGTTTTTTTATCACCACATTCCTTGCTCCCGCATAAGTGAAGTGCGCAGGAATAAAAGCAGCTAAACATTATCCACCAGAAGACACAGAGGATGGGGATTACTCACAGGTCACTAAAAGCTCGGTGGTGCCCGTCAGTGTTGGGATCCACACAAAGACTTTGGGCAAACAGAGATGCCTTTCCTGGGGAAGCATTCTTCCACTGCCCTTGGCTCCTTGCCATGTCACCCTCTTGCAGCTGGGGACAGCTTAGTGCCATCACCTGGTACCCGAGTTGCTCTTTCAGCTCCCCTGGACCCTATCTCCGCAAAAAGTTGAGTCTGTCCTGTGCGTTTCACTGTGGTCTGGCTACACAGCAGATAATCAGACTTCAGTGATGTTTCTCTTCTATCACACAAATATTTGTACAAAATTAGATTTATTTTCACTTTTCACATGCAATGAGAAGCTTAACGGCTTAGTCATTAAGCTCCTGAATATAATAGTCAGAGTGGCCCCAGAAGGGAGGGAAGGTTTGGGTGGTGCGTTCTGCTTTTCCAACACAGGTCAGGCAAAAGGACAGGTCAGAGGGTGCTGCTCTGGGTCTCAGATTCTGCAGCATCACTGCTGGATGCGAGGCGTGTGATCACAGCAAGGGATCCACGTCAAGTCGGCTACCAGAACAGATGACTTCAGCCCCATCACTCTGCATGCTTCCATGCCCCTCGTGCCATTACCTGTGTTCATTGCAACCCGCATGGATCAGCTGAAACAAACCTTTTCTGAAAGTGCTGGTTTCCAGCCTGAGGGGCCCGTTGCCCACGCAGCTGCACAGGCAGGAGAGCCAGTCTGGGCAGCAGGACACGCGATGGGGGGGGGGTTGAGGGCTGGGGGGGAGGATGCGAACACCAGCACCAGCCTGGATGGGCTGATACTGAAAACTGCAGACACATTCACCCTGTTGCCAGCTAGCTGGCACTGAAACAGGAGCAAAATCTCTCCCACGGATGCTCTTAAGGTGGTTTAGATCACTGTTACAATACCTGTTGTTACCAATAATTACTGCAGCAGCAGCTGCCTTGTGCAGAATATTATGTAAAAACTCCCCAAAGCTTGAGCGTTTGACACAGGCTGATTTGCACGCAGATCGGATGCTCCTGTGTCAGATCTGGGATTTCAGGCGCAGCCTGGGTGCACTGGTGTCGTGGCTGTCCTCGTCTGGTGACGGCAACCTGCCAGGGTACCAGCGATATGCTTCCATCGTGGGAGCATGTGAGCAACAGGTTCCCCCCACTGCCCCTCCTGCCTCCCCCTTGCCTTCATCCCGTACCGCAGCAAGGGTCGCTGCCTGCCCAGGAACGCATCCCGCATCCCACACTAGGCGAGATTTTTATGTGACAGCTCCCAAGTGAGTATCTAGGGGAAGAGCAGGCAAACAAGCCATCCCTTGCTGAAGGTGGGCTCTGCGAGTGGGCGAGCTGCTAAACAATGGGAGCTTTGGGGGACATCTCCCCATTCGCCTGCTCCAGCCCAAAAGGAAGCTCTCCTCCCTCGGCAGCACATGTGCTCTGCGTTGGCGAGCCCCCGGGGGGGACACAGGCTGGCACACACCTCTGTGTCACAGGACACCCCTGGGGTCCCCTCCAATGCTCAGGCAGGTGAGAAGGGGGCACGTTATATACCCAAATGGGAGCAGAGGAAGGGCGGCTGGGGGCACGGTGGGCTGCCCCCGGGAGTGGCTGCGCCCACCTGCCCACCACCATGGCTTGCACAGGGTGCCAGCGGGATCTGTAACTCTTGCTGGACCAGTCAACAAGGGGCTCTCCATCTGTATGTGGAAACTTTAATCCTGAATGTCATTCCCTCTTCCCCACTAGAAAATCCTGTCAGGGGCTTGTTGCAGTTCCTTCTTACCAAGCACTCTCTACATTTTGGCCACAAAGCAGTGTTAAAATTTTACCACCTGGCAAATCTTTTGTCATGAACTACTGCGCTGTCCCTGCCATTTTGCCTTACAGGGGCAGGGTATTACTCTGCAGCCCTGCTTTGATGAAGGGCAGCTGATAGCATCTGAGGGGGCTTCAGCACCCTCCTGGCCCTGCAAAATGTTGTCGGTAGCTACCTAGTTGTTGGTAGCTGAAACATTTATACATCTAGCAGCTGCTGAGATTTTGAGCTTTTTAATGGCTCTGATTGTCTCTTTGGCGTATACACTTAAATCTGCCCTTCAAAGCATTGTGCCAGTGAGCTTAAGACTGATTATCAAAATAATTTTGGTAGGAAGAAATCTAAATATCATGGATTTAAGAGAGATGCTGGGCCAGGCATGCAAAGGTAAATCACTCATCACTGCCTAAAGGTGTGCAATAGTGGCTAATGGCTGGAGCACTGAACTAGTAGAAAATACTCATTTCATCTCATTAAGGACAACCGGATTCGGTGCATTACACAGGATCAGAAGGGAACAGCACACTGCTACATCTGAGATGCTCTGCTAACCATGGCAGTGGCAACAGTCTGGGTAAACTTCTGTTTTCTCCTTCAGGTTGTGTACCTGGAGGTCAGGACTCACATTCTATTTGTTTGGTACTTTTTGCACTTCAGTACAGCTGTATTAATAACCCTAAGCATCAATCCTAGAAGGAATGGGTACAACCAAACTGAAACGCTGCCCGGCATCTGATACCATTCATGTCTGCATGCAAACTGCTGCCAGGGCACACCCAAAATATTCATGCTGCTGGGTGCTAAGGCTGAGCAAGCAAACACCGCCATGAAAAACCCAGGAGCCAAGAGGGTGGGAAGACAGAATGTTAGTTTGTGAAGCACACGTGTACCAAGCCACCAGTTTTCACAACCAGGAAGCTGATCACCAGTTTACCTAACAAAGCCAAACACTCTTCCACTTCCAGCACGGTGGGACTGATTCTGTTGCTGGTGTTTGCAGGGTGGAACGATGACTCAGGGGAGCGGTGCGGCTGGCAGCTTGCACCAGCACGCCCAGCACAGCCGAGGCAGCACGGGCGCACCCTGCAGCACCCGCGCATCCCCCCGTGGCACTGCCACCCCTGGGTGCCACGGGCACCTCCTGTTTGGCACCACGCAAGAGAACAACAGCTCCAGGCTGGGTGAGGGCTCCAGGTCCAACAGATCTCTCAGCATAAGCTGAAGCCCCTTGGAGAGGGGGAGAAGATACTAAGGAGGAGGCATGTGTCCTGGGAGCTATGGATGGCCAGGTAGCTGTGCGGCTTTACATCAGCTTAGAAGCTGCTCAGGTGTGCTTCAGTCTGCTGCTGTTACCCAAAAATAAGAAAAATTTTTAGGGATGTTTTGGGCATGTTTCAGCTGCCTGTCCCTTGGTGGCACAGTCATGTATGGCAAGTGACTTACTTCTCACACTTCTCAACCTGGGTTTCTATAGTGCATTTACCTGCTGCATTCCTATCCAAACCAATTAGGCTTCACTGGTAAAAGGCAACACCCATGGTGTGGCCAAAGATGCCCCAGTTTTGCTGTTCGCAATGTCATCCTGAGTTTGCACACCAGCGTCACCTTTTTTATCCTTTTCCCATCTCGGTCACTTTTACAAGCAGTGCTTGGCAACCTGAAGTTACCGAACGGCGCGAATAGCTCGCCTGCTGTTACCACGTCTGCTCCTCACGGGTGGGCTGGCGTACAAACACCTCAAAGGCAAAGCGTATTGATTTCTTCTGCGAGACAATTATCACAAATATTGTTGATCTTACATTATATGTGACCGTTTATATAAAGAGAAAGACTCCTTACTTCCTCCTGGGACGTTCAGGGATTTGGCAGGTTCTGAAAGCGGGCCAGTGGTGCATTGGGTAATGCTCTTTGGGGGAGTGTGCTTAATGCTATTGAGGGAGATCATGTTAGTGCTTTTGACATGATCAAACAGAAAAGTTCCAGCCGAACAATGAGTTTTTAGGATGAAAAGCAAAATGTTAAGAAGGTGTGTACGTCTCTATGAATTTGCTTCATTTCACTCGTTGATGTGGCGGTAACAGAACTATTTTTAGGTATAATCCTTCAAACAGAACATGACTTCTCCTTTCTGATTAGTACAAAGCTGGCTGCTAGTCAAAGGATAATTATTTCCCAACACATCACCTAACACACACCAGCAAACAAAACACTCATTATTTGAGCTATCCAACATTAACTGTTATTTAGCAGTTAACATTTTGTTGACGGCTTTGAATAGGACTAATTGCTCCAGCTTCATTAGTAGAGGTCATTTATGGCTGGTAACAATACTTTCCTGGAGATAGTCTCTCGCATAAGATTAGATTATCAGGTCAAATTCTGCTCCCAGTGGCAATGATGCCTGACCGCATTTGGCCTCAAGAAAGTCTGCTCTTTCAGTTCATAGCTGCACAATTTCCAGCCCTGCAGCTGATATATTACATAAAGGAAGTAAGTGCACTCCACTGGACGGGAAATTACAATAAATTAGGAAAGCGTGCAGCACAAGGAAGGTTTGCAAAATAGCCACTTAAAAGTTATTAATAAAACCTCAACTTCAGATAGGGTTTAGGGAAAAAAAAAAAAAAAAAAAGCTGCTAAAGAAGTTGTCCTTATACTTGAAAAAACGTGCATACCCAGAAGGGGAGAGCAGTGTTCGCAGAAGAACCGGTGCATGTTGTATCACAAAACACCCGGCTGATGCTGCCAAATGCTGCGCGCACCACAGGCACAGTTCAGATCCCAATTCTAAGCTACATTTTTTGGCACATAGTTTCATTTGTTCATCAGTTACTGCTCGCAGCTACAGCGAGTTGATGCCAAGGGTCTTGGTCGCAAAACACAGCGAATTTGCAGCACGCTTTTGTGCAGCTCTCCCTGGCGGGGAGATCCTTCTGCGGGCACAACAGCCCGCCGCCGTGTCTGAAACATCCCTAACTGTCCTGAACACACAGAAAACTGAAGCCTGGCTTTCCACCTGATATATTTTCATTTAAGCATGTGGAGAGATGCAGCCTTCTTTTCAGAAGTGCTGAGCAAACACTGCCTAGAGTGTGGCCGGCGCCTTTGAGAAATCAGGCGTCTTGCATGTGGAAGTCTCAGGCGCCCTTGCCAAATAATTTTCATCCTGGCACACAAAGGATGTTTTCTCCGACTGGATTTCTGTTTTACCTGTGTCTCCCTTTCCTCCAGGCCTGCAGCTCTTTGCTGTTACTTTCTTGCCCACGTACGTGTGCAGCCACATGCCTACCACCTATACTTTCTGACTTGCAGCTCCAATTGTTAATCCATGTCTGGTTTTTGTCAGAAAAAAATATTCATCGTGAGTGTTTGACTCATTGCCTCCGGAGTATTTCAGCTGCCCCGTAACACTTTTCAGAGTATCTTACTTCTCTGTGAAGAACAGCCTGTTCTGAGCGTGATCCATGGCAGACTGCTCGCCAGCAGCCTCCCCTTCCTCGCACACGTGCGTGCCATATGTCCTGCTCTGCCTGCACTGTTACTGTGCCACCGTCTTTTTTACACTGTGCAAGATGGACCGGCACCCGCATCCACACTACCAGGTGGATTATTTTAGCAGTCTATGAAGGGACTCAATGCGCCAGCCTCCAGACTCTACCAGAAGGTCCTCGATGGGCCAAAACTCATCGGCAGACAACTCCTGACCACTTTGCTCACACCTGGCCCTACTACTGAGGTCAATGGGCAAAACACATCCTACTTTTCAACTTCTCAATGCCTTTACACTCATCCAGGGGAAGCATGACCCAGCACAGCTATTCAGCAGGACAAGCGGAATGAGTATGGCCATAGGTTTCCCACCTAAGTTGAACCCTGTTGAGCCAAAACTTTAATCACCATTTAAAGTCTAAGGACATGAGCATTCAGATGCTTAAAATTAAGCATGTGAACTGACTTGAGAGAAGAAGAGCCAAGTCCATGAGGCTGTCCCATCCTGTGCAGTAGGCACTGTGCTTCCACAGGATCTAGCACTCTGCTGAGGACGAGAGAGAGCTCAACAGCCACTTCAGCTCCCAGCTGGGTGCTGGGGCCAGATCCTGCCCTGCTCTACCTAGCAAGCAGGGACTCAGTCCTGCCCTGGTTCGCTGGGATCCGCAATGCACAGGAGGAGGACAGTGCTGCCTCCCCACCCCATCCCAATCCAACGCGCAGCCAACATCTTGCTGCACTTGCTGCCATCAGACATCGCCATCCCATGCACCCTTTTGGTCCTGTTGTCTTTGCTAGAATCACAGACAAACCCAGAGTTTTAATAAAATAAATCATCTGGTGGCAGAGCCTACTTCGATTCACACCTGATCTGATGCCACCCTGGCATTTTAAGGAGCCCATCTCACTATTATCAAGGGAGACACCATTAACTGCAGCTCACATCAAACCCCAGTAACACCAATGGAAAAGTATTTACTCCCCTGGTCCCTTTATTTTGTCTTTGCATAAAAAGCGTAACTTCCCCCTCCCCCCATCCCGAAAATACATCATTATAAATTGCAAAGGACAAACTCCTTAATTTTTAAAACAAAAAAAAGTGAACACATGGTTTCCAAAACAAACCATTGGCCACCACCCTAAAGAACTGGCTTTGGGAAGCGTTCTTCCTGGGACCCGATTTCTAATTTAGCTATACTTCTGAGTTTAATAAAGCTAAAAATGGCTTCACTTTCATTCTGCACTGCCTTGTTGTTGCTCTATCTGCCATGTATTCATTGCAGTAATGAAAAACTTTATGAAACCACAAGGATACAGTGTACCTTCATAAAGCAATAAAGGAAGACAATCTTTTGGACCAGGGATGCAAATCTGCAGCCCTTCGGCTCACAGTACCTTCTTACTTGGATCAGTCCACGACATAACATTCAGCTATGATAATCTGGCCCCCAAGGAATACGTGACCGTTGGCAGCACACTGAAGCCACACTGCTCATGACCATTAGCTTTACGATCTACAAACTAGATAGCTTTATTTCACCCAGGGACACAGAAGGGGTTTTGGCGGTGTTTTAAGTCTGTCCCAGAGTCCAATCCTGCTCCTGTTGTGCCCCAGCCATTCCCTCAGAGGTTAATTCCTTTTTTAACAGTAAGAGGGAACCAAAGCCTGGACTCCTGTGACACCTATCTCCCCTTACAGGGCACGAGCCTCCTCCGGCTACTTTTGGGGCTAGGTTCCCCCCCAACCTCCACGCTCAGCACTGGGACCCAGTCCTGGCGAGCACACACCACCCGCCTCGCTCGGGCAGGATCAGGCCCACTGTCGGCACAAGGTGGACTTACTTGTGGGGTGGCGCGTACCGCACACAGAGATTCTTTCTACTCGAGACCATTTTTAGCTTTCAAATTAAATGTCCTCTGTAATCTTAAATATTCTGGTCTCCTGACTCCCAGCCACGTACTCCTAACAACAACAACAACAAAAAAGGAATCTATTCCAGAAAGGAATAGTTAAGAGAAAATGAGTGTATTCATTATCAGAGTGGAAACACCTTGTATTTTAGCCATTAATTTTAAGGGAAGTCAGCAGACCTCTGTGCAACAGGAACACAACCTTATTGGGTTTCAAATGCGTTTTTTACAATACTGTGTCAGGAAAAGCCATTAGATAGAGTTGTATTGGTAGCCTGAGCCATCTTGGGAGAAAAACAAATGCTGTTCTTCCCATTATAGGTAAGTATTGTTTCAAAACCTATAGAGACACGCTTGCTTGTGCTGCAATGGTATTTATTGCACATAGACCAATTACTTACACAGTAGTAAATTGCACCAGAGTACAAATATGTTATAAAACACACACACACACAGAGGAAAATGGAAATGACACACAAGTGCTAAAACAACAGCAGATTCACGTGGGCATTGGCAAATAAAAATAATAAAGTATCTTAAGATATGTTAATTTATAATATGGATACATTTACAGTACCTTCATAAAATAATATTTTTTAAAAGTCACTCTCTCAATAAAACGATAACAGATCAGGCAAAAACAGAAAACGGGGTTCAGGGTCGGTGTTACTCAAACCTCCATTTCACTTTTAATTCGCGTGTGTGTACGTGTGTGCAAGTAACATCTTCAAATAACTTTGCAACTCTTAACACTGTGCAAAAAATGGCTTCGTTGCCATTTAAAAACAAATGTGCAGTTAATTTTTGTTGTTGCTGGGATGTTCCCCCCCCCCCCCCCCCCCCCCGTTCATCTGTAATTACAATGAACAAGCTGCAGAAGGCTCCTCGCCCCCCCCCCCCATAAAACACTATCAGTGGTATGTAAGTAGGCTGTTTAATATAAACATGGTCCGTGTATTCCCCTGTACAATATGCACAGTTTGAGGTAGTTTCTCAGCCCGGCGGCTATTGCCTGGCCGCAGGCGATAAGCGCAGTAGCGCACCGCTCCGCCGGCGCAGCGGGGATCGCGGGCGGGTGGTGGTTCCCCCTCCCGACATACACCTGCGCTACTCCGCCTCCTCCTCCGCGGCTACCGGCGGGGGCCGCCGGGCGCCCGGGGACAAGCCCCCCGAGCGCTGGGCACTGCGGCCGCAGCCCCCCGGCCCCCCGCACTCCGCCCCGGGCCGCGCCGTCGGTGCGCTCGGCTCCCCGGGCGGCGGGTGCCCGTTGGCGGTGGTTCGGTTGAGGTATGTCACACACCTGCTCCTGTTCCTACGGAAACACCCGCTGTCCCCCTGCGCCGGCAGGGATCAGCTTTGCTCGGCCTCTCCCCCTGCCCCGGCTCTGACGCGGCCCCCCCGGCCCCCCCTATACCTTGGACTCGGAATCGGACGTTTTGCTATTTCTCTCCTCCAGGCTGGACTCGCTGCCGCCCTGCGCGCCCCCGTTGCAGTCGGACCAGGTCCCGGCCAGGCTGCGCTCGGGGGAGCCCACGGTGCTGACGAAGCCCCCCGGCAGGCGGGCCAGGTCCCCGCCGCTGGCGTGCAGCCGCCGGCCGGCTCTCCGCGGGCAGCAGAGAAGCCTCTTGAAGGCCTTGCGGAAGTCGGGGCTGCGGCAGTAGATGATGGGGTTGAAAGCGGAGTTGGCGTAGCCCAGCCAGTTGAAGAAGACAAAGAGCCAGTCCGGCACCAGGTCCCTGTTGAAGACGTTGACGATGTTGACCAGGAAGAAAGGGAGCCAGCAGAGGGTGAACACCCCCATGATGATGCCCAAAGTCTTGAGGGCTTTCTGCTCCTTCATGGCCATGATGCGGGAGGTCTTCCGCTTGCTGGCGCGGCCGTTGCCAAGGATGGGGTGGTGGTGGGGGTGAGGGTGAGGGGGTGCCTGCGGCTGCTCGTGGCTGCTGTAGAACCGGCCCTCGCACCTATCGATCTTCCTGATCTGCTCCTTGGCTTCTCTGTACACCCGGAGGTACACAAAGATCATGATGAGAAGGGGGATGTAGAACGAAATGATGGACGAGGCAATGGCGTAAGCCCTGTTGGTGACGAAGTCGCAGCAGCCCGGGTCCTGGTAGCACTCCAGCGCTTGGGGGTCCTCGTCCCGCCACCAGTGCATCATGATGGGCAAGAAGGAGACCAGGGCCGAGATGGCCCAGACGGTGCAGATGATGCCCTTGGCCCGACCCTTGGTCATGAGGCTCTGGTAGCGGAAAGGCGAGGTGATGGCCAGGTAGCGGTCGATGGCAATGACGCACAAGGTCTCGATGCTGGCCGTCACGCAGAGCACGTCCAGGGAGGTCCAGCACTCACAGAGGAACGACCCCCAGAGCCAGGTGCCCCGCACCACCAGCGTGGCCCCAAAGGGCACCACCAGCAGCCCCATCACCAGGTCGGCACAGGCCAGCGAGGTGATGAAGAGGTTGGTGAGGGTCTGCAGCCGCTGCGTGCGCCCGATGGCCGCGATCACCAGCACGTTACCGGCCACGATGAGCAGCACCACCAGGGCCATCAGCAGGCTCATGCCCACAGCCCACTGCTGCGACAGCAGCTCGGCGGGCAGCTGCCGGCTCCCGGGCGGCGCGGCCGTCACCCCGCCGCCGGCGACGGAGCGGTTCTGGGGGCCGCAGTCTGGCGGCAGCCACCCATCGCCCATGGCTGCGCGGGGCGCTCCGGCCGCCGCGCCGCGGGCAGGAAGGCGGCGCCGCCGCCGCTGCCGCCGCTGCCGCCGCCGCCGCCCCGGGCTGCCGCATGGCCCCGCGCCGCGCCGCCGGGCCGCCCCGCCCCGCCCGCCGCGTCACCGCCCGCCGCCAATCGGCGCTCGGGGGCGGAGCCGGCCCGCCCCGCCCGCCGCCGCCACTGCCCCGCGCCGCCCGCGCGCTGCCCCGCGGCCGGTGCCCGCAGACCCCGCGCCGTGCGGCCCCGTCGCGGCGGGTGCGGTGCGGTGCGGTGCGGTGCGGAGCCGCCGCGCCGGGCACTCTCGGCGCCGAGTGGGAGCGGGCTGGCAGCGGCAGCGAGCCCGGCGGCGGCTGCCGCGCGCCGCGGAGCGGGGCTTGGGAAAGGCGGGTGTGTGCCCCGCCGTCGCTGCGGCCCCGGTCCGCAGCCGGGCTGTCACCTCCCCCGCGGCTCCGAGGCCGGTGGGTCCCGATCCCCGGCGGGGGGGTAGGCGGCATATGTGTGGGGGGGGCGCGCCTCATGCCAGAGATGCCCCGCGTGCCTCCGTTCCGGGCTCCCCCTCGTTACACCTGGAAAGGGTAAAATGCCAAACACCGGCACGGCGGCGCCATTCTCCATCGGAAAGCAACGGACACCCTCCCACGGGATGTCCCCAGCAGGGGCGAGCCCCTCGCTCGCAGCCCCCCGCCACCAGCGCCTGCTGCCCCAGCCCGGGCACCCCCCGCACCCCGCTGGCCGGGACCCCATGGAAACCTGGCTCAAGGGGTGATGCCACCGGCTCCGCGCGGGGGCTGCGGCTGGGGGTGCATCTCCCCGACGTGGGCCCCTCTTGCCCTGGCTTCCCTGGGCCTGGCTTCCCCAGCCACTGCAGTGCTGGGAACTGGGAAACCCAGCTCCAGTTTCTGGCTTTCCTCTGTTGCATCTCTCTGGACTTTCAAGACTGCAGCCAGTAGCTTTTACCCGCTTCTGGTGAAACCACGCTGAATCTAGAGACTGCTCTAAGTGTTAGTACTGCTACTAATTAGTTACTGTAACTTGGTAACAAGCAATAAAGTACGTGAAGCATCTCGGGGCTGTGGTGCCCGGATAGCAGGCTCTGAGCAAATCCCTGCCCGGCTCCCATCCACTTCCATCAAACCTGCTGCCAGGAACCAGCTGAGCTGGGTTTTCATTTATTTGCTCAGCCCTCAATTCAGCTTTGGAGGTGGGAGATCACTCCTGGGTGCATTTAACCGGTTTTTATTCCTCTTTTAAACCTTGCAAAATAATGTGGAACAGCTGTTGGGTAAATGAGAGTGATGTCCCCTCTCTCCTTTTTTTTTTAATCCCCAGCGTGTCTTACGGCAGCACCACACGTTCCCCACAGCAGCCTGGGAGCAACTGGAAGGCACATTTATTTTTTCCCCCCCCTATATATATATTTATTCTACTAGGACTGCTCTGCTGTTCCAGCTGGACCATAAAAATCCCTTCCAGGCTTAGACTTGATTTACAAGGTCACAACCTGGGAGAAGATTATTTATTTATTTACACGCTGTTTATTTAACCCTGACTAAAGGCCATGCACCAGTGCAGACCTGCTGCTTGGCAAACCATTCCCTCCTGTTCCCATGGACTTCGCTTTGCTGCTCGTCAACTGCTGGACCAAAGTGCGACCCTCTTTGGTGGGAAGGGCAGGAGGCACGGTACCTTCAAGAACAGAGGGAGACCTTATGCTGAATGAAAAGCAGAAGGATGGTGGCTGGGAATATTTGTCCAGATCTGGTATCTGTAATCCTGATTTTAAAACAATAATCTGAAACCAGGTTTGGATAGTGGAGCTCTGGGATAGAAACATTTTTTTTTTATTTTCTACATCTAGCTGGAACACTTGAAGTAGGTATGAGCCCTGCAGTGCATCACCACACCAAAGCCTTCACAGCTAAGACACTAGGATGAGTTTCGTGAATGTGCATAGTCCATTTCAGCGCAAAATCAGCCTGATAGATGAAAATCTGATAAAATCTTAAATACTTCCCCCAAGATGAGACTGTCTGTGGGAAGCAGCGTTGGGGGTACCATGTAGCTAGTTTGTTTGCTGTTCCTGGAACATCATCCATCTGTCATCGGTTCAGATCGTTATTGCTATAGTATCTTTATACATATTTATATATGTATAAATATTATGTAATATATAAATATATACATTTAACAAATAACATAACCTAATCGAATGCCAGCTCTTTGCCTATCGAGCTGTCTTATCAGATTTCCAGCTGGAGATTCTCATCGCACCGTGAGAGAGGATAAGCTTAAAGGTTGGAGAAGTAAAGGGAATTACAAGCAAGTATGCAATAAACCAGAAGATGTGTAATCGTGTATTGCTTCCCAGTATCTTTGTTGGTTCAACAAGCGTCAATCTGGAATGCCAGATCAGAGCTGGAGCCAGAATGTCTTTGGGAAACAATGCATCTCCAAAGGAAAAAAATAAGCAAATTTACGGTTTCTGTACAGAACATCCCTCTGGCCCTTGCAGCACAGAGCAGCCAAAAAATTGCTGTAGGCTTAACCCCTTTCAGAGCGTCACCTTTTGCAAATCTCTTTTAACTCAAAATTTCCTTGGTTTTTTGCATTTCAGACAGCCTCTTGACATGACTTTAATACAGTTCTTTGTGTGCATATTATTGAAGGAGGTCAGAGAAGAGCTTCCAGAACTGAAATGGTTTGTTTCTACTCGCTCTTCAGATCACAGTTTTTAGTGGGCAACAAATTTATTTTTCCCTTTGGAAGTCATTAAAAAAAAAAAAAGCCCATACTCTCAGCAGTTATGACAGATCAGTCATATTTCATAGAGGCTAATGGGTAGACTGGATGAAAATCAAAATGTATTGCATTTGAGGAACCCTGTTGGCATGGGCTGCGAAGATTCAACATTTCAGGAACTGAAGTGGGTTATCTAGGCATATTTTTAAACCCAGTCCTTTGAGATGCTTTGCTCAGCTTCCTGCTTGTTTTCTTGCTTCCCTCGCCATGCAAAACAGATTGCAAGATGCGGGTCCTATTGCATAGGTGTACATCTACATACACAGCGTGCTGCCCTGGGCAATGTCAGGACCAGCGGTGGGGCAGGAGACTGGGAATGGGGCTGGGCACTGGAGCTGACCCCTTCCTTCATTGTTGCAGCAACTAGGGCAGCACTGGGGGCAGTGGCTTTGCTGTTTCCAGCTCTGTGTCCTGGGGACAGGCAGATGACTTGCTGCTGGAGGCAATCCCTGGATCTCCAGGGATGCTCTGAGCTCTGTGTACCATGCCTTGGCACTCTTACGTGGCCTGCGAGGTTGCTTGGAGAGGGAGGGTGTTGGTAGAGAGGTGATGAACATGTAAAGAAGGATGGTGGGGTTAGCAGACAAGGAGAGTAGAGGTGCAATTTTAGCTTATTGAAGACGTAATCTCTTAATGTAATTGGAGGAAGAAAAAATCATCAGGGAGGGAGAGGAATAATTTTGGTGAATACAAGGAGAGTTAATGAGTGGTAATGTGATGAAAGGGAAAATTTTATATGAATATCTGAAAGAGCTTTTAGGACATCAAACCCATTAGGTTGCCAGGAGTAGCAGTGGAAGTCTTATTACCTGGGCCTTTATGGTTAGGTTTGACAAAAGTCTAATTCTCAACTTTGGATGAGACCACATCGTGTCTAAGATCCAGATGTTTCCAGCTCTTACGTTTAGCTTTAACATGGTTCCTTACCATTTCTCAGCAACTTGGGTCTTGACAAGTAATTGTCAGTTTTCCCTGTGCAAAGAAAAGTTCGGTCATCTTTGCTACTGGGTAACCAGCTGGATTTAAGGAAGCTTTTACTGGAGAAATGAAGCGAAGGAACAGTTTATCTGTGACTGTGAGGTTGGTGTGGATAAAGCAGAAACCTCCTGTGGGCCAACAGTTGGGATGAGCAATTGCCTGCCAGGTGGAAGGGGTGACTGTGCTGCCACTTAAGACCCAGCAGGATCTTGTCTTCCTTGTCCAGCCTTGGTCCAGTCATGCGCTCATTGCAATCAAATTCCAGCACCATCATTACTAACATAATATCTTCTCAAAATATTAACTGTTTTTTCTCTTAAGGCATTAGTCAAAGCCCTGAAATGCCTGGAAGCTCTCCCATTGACTTCAGTGAGCTTCATGTTGTTGTCATTCTTTCTCTGGAGAAAAAGTGCTGTGTAAAAGCAAACTGAAAATGAATTTTCTGTCCCTTTTTTTCCTGCTGTCCTCCTAAATCTCTCTGTGAACTTACCATGCATCAAACCATTTTGTGTTCATTATCTGGACAGTTTGATTAAAACCTGAACTGAAGGGAAGCAGATGAGAAACAACTCTGCAAGTCTTCATGTGAAGTGATCAAGCTTCACCCTCTCTGTGTTGTCCCAGGAAGAAACTGTCACTTGGCTCTATTCACACTGGACATTTGTTATTAGAGAAATAGAGACATGATGGAACATTGCCACAAGATCCATGTCTCTTGTTTTTAAAATAAACATCTTGGCTTTGACTTGACATTTATTTTCCATAAATGCCTCGGCTTCAATTTGGCATTTCAGCAACAGCGGGAGGCTGTTATCCTGTGACAACATGCAATTCCATTGACATTATCTCTTGATTACATGTGACAGTGCGCCAAATACTGTATGTAGTTGCTTTTAGTTAAACAATGCCACAAAAATACAAACCAAATCTATCAAATAACAGAAGCGACGTACTTTCCAGCCCTATACTATGTGTGTGACACCATAGTTACATGAGCTACGCTGTCTAGTAGTGTGTGCTACGTTAGTAAGCACACTCTGACTTTGACTTATGGGGGTCCAAAGTAATCAATGTCTATTAATTCCTCGATGATGTCAATTAATTGACTCGAGGGCTGTGGTTGACGCGTCAGTTAGCATGTACAGGACTGAGAGTGTCAACATTTTGAAAAGCTCTAAACTAATCTGAACACACACGAAGAAGTCCTGATGCTCTGGAAGACCCGCCACAGTAACCCAGCCCTTGTTTAGAGCATTTTTTCATCGGGACACCCTTTTACAAGCATGCTGAGTCATTAATCCCCTTCAGGTGAGAAAACAGATGCAATGACTATCTGTCTGTCTGTCTGTCGTACACCGAGTAAAAAGGTGCTGAGGAACAGCCCAACCAAAGCTTTCTCACCTCCTGAAATCTGTGTTGCATTGTTGCTAAGGAGTCAAAACTCAGGAAAAGGCTGAGTTTGACCAGTGAGCGCAACTCCATTCAATCCTCCAAGAATGGACTGAGGACTCTTTTTTTCCCTAGTGCTCTTTAGAATTTTTAAAAATATTTAAAAAAAGATGTGAAAGATCCTCTGATTTCCACCATAGGATTGAGGCCAGGTCTCTATTTTTTCTGTATTTTATGAGAATTGTGATGCTTTTTATAATCCTACCCACAATTTTAAAGTAGGGCCCTGGACTGAGTTCTCACTAGAGGTCTGAAGGAAGAGGCTGCTGTGACTCTCTAAATGTGTCCCTTTCAGAAAGTAGGTTTGGTCTTGTATATGCAGAAGTGGATTGAACTGGGTGTAGAACTTCTGGCTCATGCTAGTTATATTTATTTGCCACACAGAAGCCTAATACAAAAGGAGTTGTACCAATTTATGCTTGTTGAAGAGCTGGCTCTTCATCCATCTAGCTGATAGTTTTCAACATTCCCTCCCGCAGCCTCACTCCATCCCTCCCAGAGGAGGTCTGCAGTTCAGCTTTGAAGTATCTCACCCAGAAGAGGCTCCTGTTTCGCCTTTCTCAGTGACACTTTGCCATCCGCATGATCTAAACTTGCTGTTGCTGGCTGGGCCCCTGACTGATGTCCCAGTTCATGGAGTGCTTTTACTGTTGCGTTACCATTCATCCTGCAATACTGAATTCTTCTTGGGCGAAAGCAATGTTCAAACTTTGCTAAGAACAAGCCAGGTTTGGTGTTTCTGGAAGCAGAGTAATTTTTTTTTGCTGTTGATGAAATTTTTGTGATGTTAATACCCATAATTATTGGATAGAAGCATTTTATTTACAACCTGGATTTATATTAATCTGGAGTAATAATGATGCACTCATTAATCCAGAATATAGCTAAACCTTTAATTGCTCAATTTGCCAGTTCTCAGTGTCTGTATCTCCCTATACTTTTTGACATCCAAACTCCTTGACAGAGACACTGGCACTGTGAGAATAGCCTGACTATGGCTGCCTCTTTTTTAAGCATCAACAATTCCTTTGAGAAGGGCAGCGAAACATTTTACAGCAGGCCAGAAAACCCTGCGGTGGCCAGAACCTTTGTTTATACAGAGAGATTGTGTTCGGAGACCAGAGCAGAGGAGTGATGACTAGGAGTCCTCTGAGATTTTTACTCTAGTCTATTCCTGCTTCAATGCATACTGGCTGCAAGAAGTTGCTTTATTTCTCCACCCCAAAGCTGACCCATCTGTAGGATGCAAGTTGCACACTTTGGGAAATATCATCTCACATTTTGATTGGAACAAAAAGCTAATCCTTTACAAGCACCTCTTGAGATGTGGATGTGAGGTGCAGCAGGAAAGGCATAGCGACAGTGTTTTGGTGTCAAGCAACATGCTGGCTAGTGAAGTGTGCAGGTCAAGAAACCATTTAATTCCCCTTTGCGTCATGGAGGACTAGAGCACGTAAGCTAGTGGCTGGAACGTGCAAAAAGACTAATTCAGATGGCTTAGGCTGGAACCAGCATTTTCGGATGTGTGGGAGGTCTGTGTACATGTTCTGGATGGCAAAAGTCTGACTTAAGCAGCACAGCTGGGGGTCCAGCTCCAGCTGGCTGTGATGGGTGCTTGGTAAAGACTGATTTGGATGTCTGGGCAGCCCAGTGTTGTTGGCTGAGTGTCTCCAGATGTAGGACTGAGGCTTTGGATCCTGTAGAGGGGAAATGGGTTAGGGCTCCCACTGGGAGAAAATATATTCTGGATTCTTTTAAGCAAGAAAAGTCAATTGCAGTTCATGCTAACTTAGGGCAGTAGCCTGGGAAAGAGCTCTGAATAGCTGAGATTGTGTCACAACATGGGATAAAGCTGAATGGTTATTCCTTTTTGGTGGCATTGAGTACCTTTTGAAGCTTTTGGGGGATGCCGAGTTGAAAATTTTATTTTTTGAACCTGTCCTTCAGGCAGTTCATAATGTTCAGTTACAGGCTTTTTCCAATTAACAGTCCTAAGCCGCCTTGGCATCTTTTAGGCCAACTTTGATTTTTTTTTGGTTAAGAGGAAAATCAAGTCTTGCTTTAGATTTTATAAACACTAATTGCTGCCTAATGGCATCCATCTGTAGCCCTGTGTGATACACAATACTCACCTGCCGTGCCACACACTCAGGCAGATACTGTCTTTATTTCATGTCAAAAAGAGGAAAGCAACTTTAAAGTAATGAGGGATGTACCCCTCCGAGAAGTGTGGGGATCCTGACTGCTCCTATTTGGTGCAAATGATCATAGTATTAGATAAAAGAGGAAGAAATAGTAGGATTCATCGGTGTTAGATAGGGGGTTTACAGAGCCATGTGAGGTTGCTATTATGCAACGTAAGAAAACCCAAAAGCTAAGTGTTAACTTAAAATAATCCCTCCATGGAAACCTGTTGCAACAACTTTGGTCTAATTCTGTGGGGTTTTTTCCCTAACCTGTTGCTTTGGACCTCTCTGATAAATGTCTTTGATATCTCGTTCTGGGAACTGCTGAAAAAGTTTAAGTATCCTTAACATCAACCTTAGATACAGTCAGTGCACGTCATTGAGTGAAAACCCAGAATAATCAGTTGACTTTTGTCTACCTCAGATCTGGGTGACCTCGCCTGCTACCCATTAATGTACTGACCTGGCTGATTTGAAGACCACCTGAGTCCTCTGGCAAGTGGGAAAGGAGAAGCGCTGGAATCCTGTTGTACCTACTTCTTCTAAACACATTCACTGTGTTTAAGCCAATGCTTAGAGTAATGCATCTGCTTCTACTAACCTTTTCTTACTAGCTATGAGACACCTCTGCTCACTGTTTCTTGGTGGGCTTGGTTCTGCTGGTTTGGATTAAGCTGTGGGTCACCTATGGATGTTTTGCTCTTCAATAGTTGTGGACCAGGGCATTCACATTTTTTTCTTTTCCTATTTATCATAAAATCATGCTGAGATAGTGATAAACTGCCTCACTGTTCACCAGTTTGTTTATTGATTTGTAATAACAAATTAAATCATGATATTCCAGCTCTACAGGTAACAGCATCTTTCTGATGGATAATCTTCTGTTTAGGTACCACCCATTGGGAATTACCTCTTCAGTCTGCATTTAGCACCAGACACCTGGTATGATAAGGTGAAGTGCTCAGTGTTCCCCAGTTTCCTGGAGGTAAAGTGGATAAATATGTGCTCTGTACTTCTGAAAACCTGGGCAGAATTTGAAGCTGTGTAACTACGTCTTTCAATAAAATGAGCATGGTCTTAAAGCACAGCTCTTACTAGAAATAGAGCTGAAGTGATCCTGGGTCTGTCTTTGGTCTCAGTGTCTTTCTTTCCACCATAACTTGTCCCAAAGTCTTTTATGAGCTAGATTACTCTTCGGTATTTAAAACCATGTGTTGCATAGGCATTGGAGCCTGACAATAATTTGTCTGATTACAGGCTTTGCTCAGAAATTTGTATATGATTTTCTCTCTCTGTTATGGACTCCATAAACACGCAAGCAACAGGACGTGATCTGGGTGTCAGCCCAGTGTTGGCAGCTCCAGTCCATCCCTACGCCATTCCTGACAATCCGTGGTGGTGATGCCAAATCGCCAAAGACTTCAGGGCTCCTTTGTGGATGGTAAAGCCATAACACTGGTAAGTAATGAGGTTAGTAATCTTAAGGTCTTAAAACTAAAGAGGTGGCAGAGGGGATGCTCTGATCCAGCCTGGTAGTGCTAGATCAGATTCCCAGGGATCTGGGGAAGAATGGAGGGTACGTAGCCCCTCACAGAATTAGGCCATCAGTGAACACCCCGTGGAAAATTACAAAGCCTTCTTGTCAGACTGCTCAAGCTGTAATTAGTTTAGTTTTATGAAAGAGGAGGGAAACAACATGCAGCATTAGCGTTACTAACCTCCTCAATATGATGCCTCTTCATGGGGATGTCTCAAATAGCGTTTCTCTTGAAATGGCATTGCCTTTGAAACAGATCACAGTGTTTGCTACCTTAACAATTCTAACCATTGTTATGCTTAGAAATATTGCCCAAGTTCTAGAAATTGTATCTTTTTGATTAAAAAAGATGCAGAGAAAGGGGTAGTCAGTCAGTATGGATAAATCACGAAAGTTGTAGTGACTTCACTGGAGCTCTACTGGAGGCATTCAGCACAGTTCTGCCAGCCCTACGCTGCTTTAGTTTTGTTCAGTGTCTGACAAACAAAGTAATTCTTAAGTCCTACCTCAATTTTCATTGTAAAAGCCTAATTTTTAATTCAGCTTAACTAGCCCCCTTTGCCCCCTCCTTTTCAACCAACAAGACATTTAATAATATACAAATAGCTCACTGTGGCTTCAAGCTAAATTTGCTTATGACCAAGTGACGTAAATGATACCTGCGAGAAATTCTTGATGTATCTGCTCTTTTTATGCAATGCCTTTGGACAAGAAGGGAGATTAAGCTTTTTTTTAGAGTTTTATTCTGTTCGCTGTTATACTCTAATGCATATAACACCCTCATATCTGAGTAACAAAAGCTTACACCTGCCAATAAATTTGTAATGCATTAGTAAGACTGCCATAATTGCATCTAATAATTACTCTCTCTGCCCTCACTGGGGTTTTGTGAAGCTGAATAGCTGTGAACCACTTTGCAGTCCTTATCTGAAAGGTGTGCTATAGACAGAATAATATTACTATTTTAAATAGCAGAACTGTTATTGAGACACTTCTGTGTTCAAGCTGTTCTTGACAGTAACCACAGGCTACTCACTGCAGCCTCGAAATCTGAAACTGTTAAGCTTGCAGTTAGCTTAGCTATTCTCACTCACCAAACACCTTGTTCCTTATGATTTATTTATCCCTTTACATTGCGGACTATTCAAGAATAAGATTGGCGGGGGGGGGGGGCGTTACATATTCATTATTCATAATGATGCAAGGAGTTTGTTTCTGCATACATTTCGGGCCACAGGCTCTCTAGGAACTCTTTACCTTCCTAATTGCTTTGCCTGTGCGTTTGCTGTTTGTCGTGTGTTGTCTACAGGACTCAGGGGTCACTGTAAACTGTATCATGTGGCATTGCTTCTGTTCTAGGCTGGTGGGTCTCAAACCCAGGAAGGGCATTTCTGGAAGGCACAGAAGGACTTCTGACACGAACATTAGGGCATCTTGCTGTTTCCCAGATCTCTGCCGCTCTCATTCAACTGTTTCTGAAATCACAGATTGACCCTCCCATATTTTTGGAGTCTGGGTTTTGCAGCTGGCATTGCTCTTGACTTTTCACTTCAGTTCTACTAGCAGTTGTACTACAGCGGAGATGGGTGTTTTGAGTGAGATAGGAGAATGAATCTGGCACATGGTAACAGAGGTGCCCTCCTACAAACCTAAACCAGGCTAGTTAGGACAAAGTTAGGAGGGGAATCAAAGGGGAAGACAGGTTACATGACTTTCGCAGTGGCACCCAGAAGGACTGCTGCAAGGTTGGACTGCAACTCACAACTTCAGCACCTCCATTGGTGTTCAGTCCGTGTGATTACTGCCTACTGGTTCCACTGAGCTTGTCTTTCTCTTTATACCCATTTCCTGCTCTTATTACTCTTGGCACCAGTTACTGCACCATGAAAAGACATTCCTGTGGGAGTAGGACTAAGGGGGTAGGGCTCTTGATTCTCTTGGTGCAAAGGTCTGATAATCCTGACCTGCTGTAAGGTCTCTGGGGAGTGGTGACCACTCTTACAAGCATCACAAGCACGAATTACATGCAAGACATAAAATAATCCCTCCAGTCTATTGAAAATAGAGTAGCAAATCAATGCTTGGCATTAGTCTGCTGGCAATGGCTGTGTTCAGATTTGGGTGCCAACTTTTAGAAATATGTGAGCCTAGTGGCATGGTCCCAAAAGCAAGCAGTGAGAACAACCAGAGACCCTGACACTGTGGCTGGAGTGGAAAGATTAAAAGAACTGGGTTTGTTTACTCCAGAGACCTCACTAAGGGGACACAATAACACCGAAAAATGCTCCTGTGAAGAGGAGAGGAATAAACTGTTCTCTACTGGATAGAGGACAAGGAGGAATGGACACAGATTGCAGCAAGAACCATTCATGCTGCAGTGGCAGTAACTGGACCCCTGTCGCGGTTGCCTGGGAAGGGAGTAGCTTTGTGCAATTAAGTGAGGTCTCCAGGTTAGGAGTGTCATTGAATTTTTGAGTTTGGATGACTTTTATGCATAGTAAAGAGACGTTAATTCTGGCTGCGCTTCAGCTCACTTTGGAGAAGCTGTTATCCCTGCATTGACTAGTGAGGAAGCCCAGTTTCCTACATTAGACAATTCATTTAATTACCTAAAGTTAAATGGGGTGGATCTGGGCCTCAGTGACTTGCCTTTATCCTATGACTCATCATCAGACCCTGTGGGTCCTATGTCGTGGGCTCCGGTTTCTGCTTTCAGCATTGCTTTTCAGTTTCCTTGGTTAGTTCAGCAGCAAAACTTTGCTTTAAAGAAGTTTGGACAACCTTAGCATAATACATATTTCCTGTTCTTTGGGAGAGTTAAAGATTTGTTTGCTACACCAAACTGTTTAATGAATCACCCTTTGAATATATAAACATGATTCTGAAGGTTCTATCAGCTAAACCATTCCTCCTCTAAAATAATTGATAATGAATAACGTTTTACCAAGTGGGTTGTATTCCAGTGTAAGTGCTAAAAAGCCAGATAAAAGGGCAATAGATCTTAGTTTCAGTTTTCAAAGACTCTTTATAAATATGATCAAATAGAGTAAAAAAAAAAAGAGGAAAAAATACCATGGCAACATCCTAATAATCTGGCTGTCCTATCAGGTCAGAAGATGTAGCATTAAAAAAAGTCTATCCGTAACACCACTACTGAGGTGGACTAAAACAGTATTGGGGAATTGTCTTAGGTTAATTAACACCAAACACTCTTTTGTAGCACTGCAAAGATCCCTTCCTTAGGATAATCATACTGGCCTAAAAGTTTTGAAGTTATACATTTAGAATAACTGAGGGCTGTCTTAAATGCTCTCTTTTATGAGTTTTTTTTCTGAGCCTTTGGAGTGTGCTTGCTTTGTTTTTTACGTTGTATGCCTGTAAGGAAGTGAAAGATAAGGGTCTCCAATGAACTCTCTGGAACTGAAACTGGGAAAGGCATGAACCTGAGATTTAAAACTGGAATGAAAACACTTGTATTAGAAAAGCTGCTGCAACGTGTCAGGAAGTCTGTAACATGGCATATGCCATACCCATGCTTCCATGGCCCCTGCTAGCAGCAGGAACAAACACTGATGGGGTGGCTGCAAAGTGTGATGATGATTCTAGCCTGTCTTCCCCAGGAAACAAGGCTTAGAAAATCACACTTGGTAATGTGCTCACATACAAGCCTTTCCTCCTGTTGGCTAATTTCAACCAAGGTTGACAGAGGACAAAAGATCTCCAGCAGAACAAGCTCCTAGAAATGTTAATGAAAATACGAGTTGGGTAGAGTGAAGAAAGTCTACTTGTGCCTCACTTACGGAAAGCGTCTGCAGAGCTTCTTTCGCAGCAGATATCAAAGAGCACACACAGCAGAGACCTATCTGAAACAAAGCTTTCAAGTTTTAATTTTCACAGGAGTAATTGCTTGAAAGATATTTGGTTGGAGTTATGGCACGTAGAGGCTCTGCTGCCACCTCCTCCCAGTCTCCCCAGCTCCAAGTACTTTGAACCCTTTTGCTTTCTATTGATAAATTAAAAAAAAAAAACCCACAGGTTAAAACATGTCCTGGGAATTACATTGCTCTGTCCTGTATTTGTTCCCTACAGCTATTATTTATTTCACACTTGCTGCAGTTATTGTTACAAATCAGGATTGACTTCTTTTTTTTCTTTTTTTCTTTTTTTTTCTGTCAGCTCAACCACGTCTCCTTGATACCTTATAATCAGGCTGTATTTTTCTTCCAGCTCTATAAACAGCGAAGCTCCTGGACTCAGCTAGACCATAGCTACTGCTCTTACACTGCTGCAAAGGCATGAACTGTATCAGAGCACAGCTTGCTCCTGCAGCTTCTTTGGCTCTGGAGCGGTGTTTGTGTCAGTAAGCTAATCACACATGACTTGGACAAGAGGCAGGCAGGAGCAGATAAGGGGCTGTTTTTGCAGAGTCCGTTCTTTGTCCATGACCATGTTTTGGTGAATGAAATCATCGCAGTGCAGACAGCAGTGTGACTGAACAGGAAAGGAGCCTGGTTGCCCCTTAGTTACAATCCCCACTTGGTTATGTGCTCCCAGCCTTGAGCAAGTCATTTAACTCTTGTGTGACTTCTCTGAGAAGTAAAATTTAGCGTAAGAGCATCAGTCTGTTGTCTGGAGGTGAACTTCAATACGTTTAAAGATAACATACATACTAAACAGCCAGACAAATGGGAAACATGCTTTGGTTTCCACTTAGGAAAGAGAAGTAAAAACCTTCCCAGTGATTTCCTTGTATGTGTGATAGTATAGGAAGAAATAGCATATTTTTTTGTAGTGTAAGATTTGTCCCTTTGGTGTGAGTGGTAAGCTAGTAACTGGGACATCGTTAGTCCTAGTGCCATGAGCTACTTATGGCACAGTGTAGTTCCATTTAAAAAAAATATATGCTGCCTCTCTTCGCTAGATGCAACGCAAACAAATCAGTAGTTTCCTAGAGGAGAAATTCCCACATTTGTCATTTTGGTGGGTGAAACAGAGACGGTCTGTCTGTGGGTGCTGCCCACAACATATCAGCCTGGCTTTCTCCCTTCATGACATAGCCTAGACCCTGCTCTGAAACAAGGCAGTCCCCTCTTGTTTCCTTGGGACAACACCACGACCCTTTGTAGCTTTATGTACCAGGTATATAGCTATCATTTATTCCTGCTGTTTCTACGGGGCACTCGCAGAGCCACCTGTCTGGCATGTGACTGATTCTGACCCACCGTGAGAAGAAAGGTGGCCAGGGAGGAAAACTGTTCCAGCCATATGGGACCTCCAAGACCTTGAGATGCTGCTGAGTCGGAAGAATGGCGTATTTCTTAATGACAACAGTGAAACAAAAGGGAATTTCAAAGGGAGGAGTCAGAATACCTGGAGGGCTTTTTTGGCCAAACTTGGAGGTAAGACCTCAGTGTTCACTTGTGTTGTCCAAGGGGAAGCGAGACACAGTCTCAGTATGGAAATCCTGGTTTCATCAGAGTTGAAAATTTAGCTCCAAATGAGATGAGAAGAGCCAGGACTCCCTTTCCAGTGCCTGGATGCCCAGCAGGAGCCATCCTCAACAACCACAGCAGGTGAACCCTTCACAACAGGGCCTGGTTTTGAAAATCTGATTGACTGCATGTGTTCTTATTTTTACAGGAAGATGACTGCAGAAAGGAAAAGGACTCAGATGAGCTGTGAAGGGAAAGAAAATCAACAGTATGTGACAGGCATCAGCCCTGTTGTGCTGCTGAAGAGGACTGATGTAAATACGGATGGAGAGGAACTTGTGTGAAAGTGAGTGGGGTTAGCAACATAATAGGAGCTGTCCTGAAGAATGGCTTTGGACAAGACACTTGAACATGTCTAAGCCAGCTGAAGAAGAAGAAGGAATATCAAGAAAAACTTCCCACTGGTGTGATCCAGTAGACTGCGGGGTAATCTTAGAGAAGCAGCAGAGATCCCTAACGTTACAAACCACAACACAAATGTGTGTCCTGCTGAAGCGGAAAGGTATGGGCTACTCCTGCTTTTGGAATTCAACATAGAAAGGGATGTCTGCTTTGAGAGAAAAGAGACAACACTGAGACTAGAGGAGACTAGCTAGAGATTTATTTTTGTAAAAACAGAAGACCCATGGACAGGCTGACCCACATAGTTTATTAAATATGGCAGGCTGGCCTCCATTACGCCTTATTGTTTGATGTGTCTTCCCTGCAAGGCTCAAAAATATGAATCTTCATCAATTAATGCTGGATGTAGTTTTAAAACCTCTCTCGGGAGCCACATCCAGAAATTCAGGACAGCTGGCTGGGTCTGAGCCAGCAGGTTTTGACTTGAAAACAAAAAAAACCCTCCTGTGAACTGAGAGGTCTATTACTATCAGTTTGTCTTTGTTCGAAAAGAGCCATTATCTGCTTCCTTAGAATCAAAGGTAAATAGTTCATGAACACAAGAGAAAATGAAAAAGGAATCCTCTGGCCAGAGAACTGCCCATTCTGAGGCAGCCTGTTGTCAGGTCATGACATGGTGTTCCTATTGTCACTGATCTGATTAAACAGGGAAATAGGTTAAAAAAAAGTGAATAGGCTCAGAATTTTTCATAGCCACTGGCTTTGTGCAGCGATCAGCGTCCAGGGTCTTCAGGTTGCGACTGACAGACTTGTACACCGTGCTTTCAATTTCAACTCACCCAGCCTGATCGGGTGGAGAGTACTGTGCTACCACTCACACTCAGCATGCGTATTTATTAGTGCTTTTGTTGAGTTCTCCTAATTCTCTCCATTTCCCACCAATTTTACAATCTCAAGGCATTAGACTGTACTATACATTTGATCCAGAAGCTATTCTCGCGCCTTTCCTGGTTAGATGAGTTGAGCGTGGCATTGCAAGCATGCTGAAGACTCAGTTTGCAGGTGTTAGGTCATGCTGGAATAGCTTCCCCTGTACAGAGTGGATGCATGAAGGGAGAGGGCAGGATGTGTCTGCAGGTCCCTGGCTTCCATGCCTGCTCTCCCTAAGTCACTCGGTTTACCCACAGCTGGCTGAGGTAGGGCAGGGGGCTGGGACCTTGGCTGGGCAGGTGTTGCTGACTCACTGCACGGCTGACCAGCGCTTGTGCTGCTCTGCACAGGTTCTGGAGTCTTGTATGTCAGGGATTCTGTTATCACTGGGAGGACGTGCAACTGCTTGATATTGCGTAAAGTGCTGTAGGGGGCATGAGGGAGGTATTACGGAGTTTTCTGTAGCTGACGGTGTTGCAAAACCAACTTAACTGCTGCGAGCAGGCAGAAGAGTAAATGGAAAGTCCAACTGCTGTTACTGTCTCAATTCACCTCTTAAGCCCATTTGTAACCAGCCAGCCTGTGGTTTGCCACATGATACTTTTTCCCCAGCTAATCACTTTCTGATCAAGGAATGTGTCCTGATGCTTCTTCTTTACCAGCTCAATAATCCAGTCCATGTTCTGGGTGGAGATCTGCATGGTGACACTGTAACCCTCATATTTGATTCTACAGGCTGGCATTTAGCATGTAGATTAGATTTTTATTTTCTGGCAAAGCTCTTGCTAATTTAGAAGGACTTTGGATTAACCCATGAGACCTAGGCTGGACCACAGAAACAGCCTACACAGACCCTTTTCCGTGCCTCATGGCTTCTGTCTCATGCCCACTAGAGCACTAGTGTCCATCAATACAGTCAGCAAAGTTTGGATCGTTTCATCAATAACAGCTAATTTGTCTCTACTGTAATTACATTTTGGACTTTGTGCTGCTTTGCTCTTCAACACAGTGAAACCTATCAAGTGTTTATTGCTGTCCTGGTTACCTTTCTTTCAACTCGTCAGCCATGCAGAGAGCCCCCCATTTTTTATCACACACATTGTCATGACAACATGTTTGTGCTCCGCTGTTTGCTATTTTATAGCCTCTAAAGCCAAGGAAACAAGGCTGCTGTAGCGCAGCTCTGTGAGCCACAGTACTTTACACTCTTGTTCTGCCCTGAGCTCTTTCCTGAGCTCACGTCAACTTCTGTTTGCTTCCCCTTCTCTGGGGAAAATAGGAGGAAGGGGCCAAACAGCTGAAGTATGGGGTGATGTCAGGATGAGCCAAAGAGGGAATGAGGGGAAAACAAGAAGTGGCATTAAAGTGATTGAGACAAACCTCTACTGCCATAGCACTGATACATGGGACAAATCCACCCATCCTCTTCTCACTTTGGATGCAAAAACACGACAATATGTTTAGGCAATACATTGTCTCTCAGCCTTCCCTTTGCTGCGAGATGTTACAGCTTGATGGAGGAAGGGAATCCTACTTTCCGAGTAACTTTTTTCTTTCTTATCCTCAGATTCCCCATCATTAACCGAGGAAGCAATTTTAGCCTACTTTAATATGCTGTATGAGCCAGGGATTATGTTTCCATGGACAGGGGGTGTCTTCCAATAATGGGATCATGGCTAGCACTATATCCTGGCTGCTGTTCTTCTAAGCATTAAAGACCCCATCTAAATTATAGAAAAATGCCAGTCATTATGTTAATAAATACGACAATCCCAACGGGTTTTAAATAGCACTTCACAGCTTCGACAAGCCTGGCTCAAAATTTCCTTGCAAATGAGAAAGTTAACACCTGGCTGGGAAATTTATTAAAATTGCAAATGTTAATTTGCTTCTAGCTTGACTCCGGTCACTCATCTACTGCAAGAAAATTGCACAGGGAGATTTGACCCCAAACACTGAATTATTTGAAGAATACTTCAATTTCAAGAATATCTGAATTGGTGAAAATGTTAATGGAAATAATTATATTCTTTAGAATACATTGATTGGAGCCTACCTTGATGCTACAGAGTTTTCCAAAGTGGCCTGGTGGATGCTTCCAGGGATTTATGATCGCTGCATGGAAAGTTTCTGTTGCACAATATTTTTTTTTCCCTCTAAGAGAACTAGTGCATCTCCTGGCACTTGCAGTGCCTTAGCAAAAAGCACTTAAGAGTACCACCCATGGTGAAGTTGTGTTCAACACATAATGATATGTAATTGGAAGTGGAGTTGTCTCTGGAAAAAGAATCTGCAGCCTTAAACTTCCTCCCAAACCACTCATGACCATAGGACTGTTTTCTGCATTATTAACACATAACACAAAGATTTGTGTCACCATACAGCCAGTGAAAGGGACTGAAAAGCCTTTGAGCCCTTCAAATGAAAGGCACCATGTAATAAGATCTGGATATTAGGTTGGATGGAGTGTCCTTTCTTTGGCCTGATCCAGTGAGGATATGAATCAGTCACATCTCCAAGTTTCTTAATCTAGTTTGATACGTCAAGCTGTGGCTGCTGGGTTTGGGGAGGATCCTAGAGTATAATATCTGCAGATGCCCTCACTTCAAGACTCCTAACTCCAAGTCACTGTGGCTCATCAGGGTGATGGACTGGAGTAAGATGGATGGACTGCATCTCCTGGTGAGATTCTTGCCATCCCTATCCCTGTTTTCTGCCATTCTCTATAAATCACAACAGAGTTTGGCCCAGTACAGCTATCTGTGTTGAATTTCCTCGGCACACAGCAAGTTCTTCCCTTCCTGGTACATGACCTGATTTGTTCCTGTACCCCAGGGACACAGATATCATCCCAGCAGATCTGTCCAGATCTCTCCGGCTCTGTCCTTCTGCCGGGTGAGGCCATTTGGGTGCCAAGACTCTCACATCCTCCCTCTCAGCATCTGATGTTACTTCGGCATAAAGAGAAAACAAAGTAGGTTAAGCTTGATTTTAATTAGATGTTTCCTGCCTTCACAATGAAAGTGGAAAACACATGTGGGTGTCTCCTCACTAAGTATGAAGGACAAAACAATGCTTTATAGGAATGGCGCAGATGTTAAATGCTTTGGCACATCTTGTCCAGCTCACTTTCCTTTGAAGTCAGGCTGGGGTGATTTACTTAAAATGCTTCCCTCCTGTGTGTGTCATAGAGTGCTTTAGATGATGAGGAAAAATGAAGACATCCTTAGTGAGCATGCTCTTTGAAACAGAAAGGGTTCTTCTAAGAAATAGTCCATTTTGCCCAATTCCTAGCTCTGTAAGGAATGATAGGATGTGAAGTATCATTTAGATTCAGTCTCAGAAAGGGGTATGATATTTTGATTTCAGCATGGCTGAAGGGAATTGTTTCCTGTAACTCAGGGTGTACAAGTTATAAGGCTTCTACCTGGGCAAAACCATTCATGTCTGCAAGATGCCACCATTGCCCTGCTGCATTCCTGCCGCTTGCCACTGTCTGGAGCTACCTCCAAAGGTGCCTTTCTGGAGAAAGGAGTTGATTTCCAGGGAAATACACAGGGGCAGTCAAATAGCAGTCACAGCCTGATTAACTTGATGGGCTACTGATCTGGCTCGACATGACACTGTATATCTCATGGATGTGGTAAGAGACACTTACATGTAAGTCTACATTTCCTAGAAGACATGGACTTGATGGTTGCCTCTATCGTTGTTTTGACTTAAGTCCTGTAACTGAACCCAAACCCGTTGTTCATGTGAACTGATCAAAGCTCTGGCACTAGGCTGGAGTGAGTTGGCCTCTTGAGCAGAGGGATTAACTGGGGGCACTGAAGGTCAGTCAGGGATGTTTTTCTTGGAGTGCTGCCTTCCTCTTTATGTTGTGCAGCCCTCTGGGCAATGAATTAAAATGAAGACACTCTGAGGAAGTATATGCAAATATACTGTTCTCCTGCACAACCCATGATCCTGCACAAGTTGTGTGGACACAACTGGTTCTAACTGCGGTTGGCAAGGAGAACTCAAGCCCAAACTACAGCCCAGCAAACTGGAGACATGACCATGGAAAGTAGGAGAGGAGAGCTCCCGCGGCCCCTTCCCCTCCTCCAGGGCACAACCAGCTTTGCCTTTGTCATTCTCATCCATTCCCCACTTGTTTTGCGGAATCTCTTGTGATGCAGGTTCTGGGTCATCCTCAAGCAATCTGTTGCACTGCCTCCCTCTGCTTCCAGGTAAAAGATTTTTCCTGCTGTCTGGGTCTCCCATGTCACAACTGATGCTTCAGCTCAGGTGTTCCCAGCCCCAAGTGAAGTGCAGCAGGGTTACTCCACCTGCCTTTGCAGACAAAGCTTTCAGCCTGAGTGGCCCGGCATGCTGCTCATCTCCTTTGCAAAGGGACAACGTCAAGCACAGCTTGTAATTCAGCTTGCCTTCTTTTCTGCAGCTCTGTTTGATTATTTCTGCCCTGCTCTAGTCCCCACAGAATTATCTTTATTCCAGACTTTTTTTTTTCCTATTTGCCGAGATATTTTCGTACTTTAATGCAATTGACTTGCAGCCCCTCTCAGTTTAGTGGCTTCTGCAAATGTAGCAGGTATAGTCTTTCTTGGGGTAATCATGAGGTTTAAAAACCTATATATAGCAAAGCTTAGAAACGGGAAGTGAACCTGACATACAAATTGTCCAGCTCCTCCAGACGCCAAGGGGCATTGGCTGAACTTTTTCTTTTAATAGCCTGCATTAGCATCAAGGAATACAACTGTGGCCTGACACAAAGCTGTTGTTAGAGATGTTTGCATTTTCCTAATAGAATATAAATGTCCTCAGAAAACAAAGCTTCAGCAAAGCTTTATTAGAGCAGGCTAGTGAAGCTGAGGTGATGGAAAGGCTAGCTAAACGCTTTCAGGTGTGTGCTCTTTTTCTTGTCTGTTTGCAGTTTTATTGCAGTGTTCATATTATGATCTTGGCACAGATAAAACCCCCATTTGTGTGTGATCAGGAAGCAATACTTACTACCTCATTTTTGGGCACTGCTGCAGGGGAAAAAAGCGTATTTCTTTCTTATGCACACAGACAGATGTTTCTGGATAAGGTAGATGATATCCAAATATTAAGGAAATAACTTCCAAGAAAAATTTCTGTCCTTCCTGGTACTAATCCTGATTTTACTCTTTTTTTAATTCAAAAAGGCTATTTACTATTACTTTGACAAGGTTTCGTGATGTGCAGCCCTGCTAGAAGAGTTATTGTGACCACACAAACCATAATGCTATCCGTCTAGCCCATCAATCACATTTCCCAAAACACCCAATGAAAGAAAGCAGTATTCAATCCACTTCCTGACTGTTTTTACTCAAAATAAGCAGAAACTAGATGAGAATTTCTTGAGGTCATGCAAAACTGAGTCAATGCAATCCTGACTCCAAATCTGCTGCCCTTAAGGTAGATCTATTGCATTTGCAGATGATGATGACATTATGATGGCATTAATTTCTGTTAAACATCGCGCTGCCCTTTCACTCTCATTCCCTGGACTCTACTTCTCCACTTTGTAAGGCAGATCCACAGGCAGGGACAAAGACCTGAATTGTCCTATCAGGTTACCCTAATGCCCTGTTGGTGTCCTTGCCAAGTGGCAGAAGAACCTGACTTGGAATAAAAATTGTCAGAGCTCTGTTGATTTCTGTAGAGTCAGGATAATTTGTGCCAGCAGAAGTTTTCTCAGGACTCTTAACAGGAAAGAAACTAGAGGATTACAGGGAAAACTGTACTGATATTCATGGAAAAGGCTAATCTTGTGTGTGAATATGGTCATACTCTGGCTAAAGTAATTGCTGGCACTAGAGAGTAGCAGAAGTTAGAGCCTGTCATTGAGAACAATCTGTCCTGGCTCATCTTACACCAGTTATCATGAGAGTTGTGGATGGGGGCAGATGATGCTGACCCAGTCCCATCTGGCAGGGCTGGCTTGTCCATGGCTGCAGAGCTCTGGGGGCAGCACTGGAAGGATCAGCACAGGAGGCCCATTTGCCCTTTTAGAGCAACTTATCTGCGCTCTCTTGTGCAGTCTTCTGCAGAAGGCAGCAGCAATAGAGCAAGGGAGAAGGCAGAAGATACACAGTGTCCGAAGACAGACAGGCTCTGATCCATGGTTCGTCAGTGGTTTTGGTGAGGCCAAGCAGCTGAGAGTGTTAAGAGGTCTTGGGAGGACAACACAAGGGGAACTGTTGCAGTATTTGCTAGAGTAGAGCCCATTCAAGGTCAGAAACCCACGGGTGTAACACAAACATAGGCAGGGATAGCTATAGCTCCAAACTAAGCAGGCAAAACAAAGGGTTAGCAAATGTCCTGAGATACCCCAAATCCCATCAGAAGTCAGAGGCAGAGCCAGGAAGAGAATTTTTCTAATGATTGATGGTTTTGTTTATTTTTAAAAATTATTAAAATCCCTCCAACTCCCCACCCCACAAGATTCTGGAATTTGATGTAAAGAAAACATTTCATTTCAGATTCAAGCATCGTAGGATGTTCTAACATCTATTTTCTTGAATAAAGGGGAATGAAATTTCTAAATAAAGAGCCATTTCAAACTAGAAACCAAATGTTCTCGCTGGAGTTGCCAACATGAAAAATTTCAGCTTTCACCATTTATTGTGGTTTGTTATTCATGGACAGTTGAGCACAACTGAGACAAATCCACAAATTGTTTACATTGCTGGCAGGTCTCCTGATGCTCTGCTGAGTCCCATCATGAGGAGCTCCTCCTGCATGTGGCCTGCCAGGACAATTTGCTTAATCTACCATTTCCCAGTTGGCACCTGCCTTACCAATATTATTACCTGTGGCCTGTATCACTTGACATAGCAGCAGCAGACTGGAGCCCCTGTATAGCACCTTTGTAGAGCTGGGGGCTCTAGAAACCCAAGGGGTTGTCCTTCCTCTGTGTGTATTCAGTAGGTATGGTCGCAGTGTGAGCTTGGGCTATGGTGTATAACCCATGACAGCCACCTACCCCAGCTGTACTACCAGTGCTGGGCGCCACTGCAGAAAAATGTGCACCACTGGAAAGTCTCAGTCAGAGGCTGCTGTTGTTGAAGCTGATTTGTGGTCACCTGGAACCTGCAACTCAAGAAAGTCCCCAGTTGGCTTGACTGAATCATTCCAGAGGTGTCTGCAAGCTGGACTACCTGCAGGCTGGGTTAGCTATGCCAGTAATTATTCAGTAGCCAGTGTATCTCTCCCAGGCATTCCAAGAAGCCTTCAGCTTCCTGAACCTGGGAAAGGAGAGGTTAAACTCTCAGTGGGTCCTGTCTTTATCAGCAAGTTCATACTCATCTGATTATTAAAACTGTTTTCATAGATTTATTAGTTTAAGAGAACCTGATTCCTTTTGTCCCGTGAATATCGCCATAGTGCTAAAAGAAGCTTATTAAATTGGATATTTGAGTGGAAAAAAACGCTTAGCAGCTGTTTGCAGATGCACGTGGCTTGACAAATATTAAAATGACATAAAACTGTCTCCTCCTTCAGGTAAATCTTAAAGCTATTTATAGCTATTAGCTATTTATCTATTATGTGCAAGCTCTTCATAGCTGTTTATAGCATTGTGCAGTGCACTACAGGGACACAGTACTTCAGCACCGCTGGGAGTTACCATGGTGTTTGCAGGGAACAGAACACGAGGACCTGAGTTTGGGTACTGTTTTCCTTTTGCACCGCACACACGTGCACACATGTACATGCGCCCACACACTTCCGGTGCCACTTACTTGTTAGTACAAAAGGGTGAGGCTCCCTGGTGTGCCTACAACAGCGCCTATTTACATTAGCAGGGAACGTGGCTGGTATGATTTATGCCATGCTGCCACAGGCATGTGCTAGTAAGATATCTGCTGTAGATGGGAACCAAAAAAATTATATGACTCACAGCAGCTGCAGGAAGATATAAGCGGAGTGCATTAAAGTTTGCATGAAGGTTTAAACATCTCCACTGTCGAATGGTGTTCTGTACCTGCTCCTGGGATTTGTGTCATAACTAACATAAAAAAATTTTGAAATGGAAACCTTCATCTCTGCATAGAGAGCACAAAATCTTGAAAAAGGGGAAAATGAGTTAACTTGTATGTCCAGAGTTCAAGTTGTGCTCTGTTCAAGAAGAGAAGCACAGACTTCTGCTTTTAAATGCTAATGCACTTTTCTTTTTTTTTTTTAACACAGAAGGAACTAAAACCAGAGAGATTTAACCTGCAATCGTGTCCACTGTTTTCCATCTCTGACCATTTTGGGTAATGACACAGATAAACAGAATTCACTGGAGTCTGGGTTTAAGCTCCTGGCTCATGTTCCCAGGAGTGTTGCCAGCTTCATGAACTTTGCCCCAAGTTCTGTTTGGAGTTTTCACCCATGGTTTGACAAAAAGTGAAAGGTATTAATGATCTGATGATTTACTGTTTTTTCATCTCGGATGCCAATGTTATATCATCAAGCTTCATAAACAAAGGGCCAGATTCTTATTTATAGTCAAGATGCTTTGTGCACAAGTCAGCATGTCATGCACAGAATCTGCATGAAGATTGCTGCCATATTCCTCTGATTTTGTTCCTGCTTAGCACAGGCTGATTCACCTGTGTTCTCTTCAAACCATCAGGGCTGCTGCATCTTACATTACGCTTCAATGGCAATAAAAGACCAGGAAGAATTCAGTCGATGGGCGAGCAGAGGAATACTGGCCATACATTTTCCATAGCCTCCCATAGAATAGAAACTCTCAATTACTCCTACACAGCTGGGAGATCATCCTCGCCCTGACCATGCTCCTGTTGCAGAAAGGCTGTGCCTAGCAGTGAGAAACCATGGCTTCGCACAGGAAAATCTAATCCTTGTTCACTGGGCTAACTAAAAAATATATTGAGATTTCTATTAAAACTCATAGGGTTTGGTTATGAAATTAAGCTTATTATTAACAGCTTTATGGAAAAGACTGTAGGATTGGTTAACCCAAGGAGTAAGCAATCTTGAGTTTACATCTCATCTGAAATGTGCTATATGTGAGCACTCTAAGAGACTTGTTTTCATGGGGAATTCCATGGTCATTTGCCACTTGCTGGAAAAAATTCTCAGTTATATATTACCAAGAGGGCAAAATCTAGGTTTGTTTCTCTTACAAAGGACACAGACATGTTAACTTATTTTCACTGCCCAGGTCAAAGGAGTTCAGGAGTCCAGGTAAAGAGTTGACTTTCTCCTGAACACTGGTCAGAGCCACTTGGGAAACTGTTTATTTCCAGACACACTCCTTGGATGGTATTGCTGTAATTCTTAATAATTAAATACTCACAAAACTTCTCCTGTGACATTTGCAACACAGGCAAATCCCGCTGTCTGAAGTTGTAGATAAAGCTAGAACTCATGGAGTTAAAGTCTCCTAAATATCTGGAAGTTACGACCATAAAACCTTGTCCTACCTTTTGCGTCCAAGGCAACAGGACCAGTAATAGTTAGCACTCTACTCATCAAATACTCAATCAAATACCCTTGCTGGCACCCCTCTTTCTAGGCAGCAGTGGCATTACAATGATCCAGACATTTATTTTTCCCTTTCCTTTAGGGTAAACGTGATTCAAAGATACTCTGGTGTATGAGACGTAGCTGAGAGAAGTAATGGGCCTTCTGTGACATATTGTGAGTGGATGCAAGGAGACTGAAATATCTAAAATCAGTAAAAGTTGGTGTGACAAAAAGCCCATGCTCCCAGCAAGACTTCCAGTGGCTCTGCGCTAGCAATGTCTCCGTAGAGCCCATGGGGACTGATGCTGTCTGCTGCTGTGGGACATGGCTAGAAAGGGAACTGCTAGGAGCCCTTGATGACAGATCATTGGTTTCCTGTTTTTTTCCCCTTCTTATCTGAACCTTTGGACTCACTTGTGTGGAGAAGAAGGGAAAAAAAAATAGAGCTGGCACTTTCTATTGTGTTTTCCCAGCTTTTTTTTCAACAGACCTGTGATAAAAAAAATAATAATCCATTTCAGCTTAGAATAGCAGAAATGGTATCAGAGAGTTTACAGACAAAAGGAACTATCTGGTTTAGGTGCCATTATATTTAAATGGATTGTTTTCCCTAAAGCAATTAATCCTCTGTGTTTCCTTCAAGCTTTCTCACAGCAGTATGCGAGATGTTTCCCCTGTGCAACACATGGAGCAGAGGATGCTGAGACTGCATTAGCTCCAAGTTCCACACTGCTACCCATCCATCAGCGTGCCAGGTGCTTTCATTAGAACACAACTGACTGTACTGTTGGTTTAGGAAAAGGAGTGCTCACCAGAAACTACCAAATATTTTGGAAGGTGGAAAGACAAGGAATTAAACTGAGAACTGGACTAGGATACCAATGCTGACACAAAAATGAGGTACAGCAGAGGTCTGTAGAGAGTGATGGTGAGGACTTTGGTACAGGGTCTCTTTTCAGTTTGAAGAGGTAAAGAGGGCATGGTAAATCTCCGTCTCAGCACCTTTGCTTCACCTCCCACCTGTGGTCTTGGTAAACACTTTGAGAATGGTTTGGAAGGCTCTCCCTATTACAGATCTTCACAGGGCCCAGCAGAATAGGACGGCAAACCCCAGATGGAGACTGTCATTGCTAACATAACTCTTCCACCAAATAAAATACAGGGTTTCAAGATTCTTTGTCAATGAGTTACCTCACCTCCAGTTACACTGTGTTTATATATACAGCACTTTATGTAAGCAGAAAAGTGTGTGGTTTTATTAATGGTTATGTGGGTAGTAAAATTTTCACTAGCACCAAACATCTAAGTCAGAAACTGTCACAACTGGTTTCCGCTGCTGGTATCTTGAAGCTGTTTTTCACGTAACATTAAGCTTTTAATTTCTTTCACTAAGAAATTTTATCCATATCAATGTTTATGTAACATCAGCAATCGCAGGTCTTTACAACAGAGTTCAAAAGAAGTTTTAAAAACAGGACTTTGCAGAGAAATTTGTTAGATCACTTCCAAGTCTACCTATATAGAGGTTCTATGCCTGCATGTACACATATGTATTTTCCATTCATACAGCACTTCCCATCTAATGGTAAACTTTGTGTAACTCCATTCTGTTTATTAAGTCCTGGCACATATTTAGATTCATGTAACAATTATAAGAATAACTAGTACAGTCAGGTGTAAAGACGTCAAGCAAGGTTAGAAAGGGAATAAGACTTTGAGGTCTGTGTTTCTATGCAGAAAGAGTATAATCCCTGACTCTTCTATTGTAACTCTAGATCTAAGCACCTATAAAGTGCTGTTGCATATTCTTTTAGTCTGTGTTCTCCATGGTGGGGAAGCAGGTATCACACTTGCTGTGGGGCTAAAGGGTGAGAATTAGCAGCCTTAGTCCATATGTTTATTAACTGTGCAGAGGCAATCATGCAAGATATTTTTAGCATGCAAGGATTAAGAAAAAGTCTGTCCCAAAGAATTTTCTGCTTGAGGTCATCTTACGAACAGGAGGAGGAGAATGAATTGAATTTAGCTGTCACTCTCAGCAAAGTGTGGCTGGCACATGAGATTTGGAAACTTTTGGTATTAAGGATCACAACATTAAAAACCAAGCAGCCAGCCCCCTTACCCAAAAGATCATTTATCTAACTTTTGTGATTGCAGAGAAACTTGAAAACATATCTATGAAGATAAAATATTTAGTTTTTAAGAATATTTTGTGATTATAAGTCAAATTTTTTACCTGGAGAAAGTGTGAGAGGGAATGCAGCCCATTTTGTCTGCATGATGTCTGTATACTTATTGTGAAATTAAGTTTTTGGGGAGAGGAGAATACAAGTCTGTTTGGAACATATTTTTTATTTCTGTTGAATTTGTGAATTGTGCAATAGAAAATGAGTCCTGTCAACTGGTAGGATCTTTGAAAAGAATTGAATGTGTTTCTCCTATCCAGTTCTATTTATGAAAATAACCAGCAGCTGGTGAAAAATGAAGCCTGTGTATCTCACACTGCCCCAGAAGCTGTGAACAGCAGCTAAATGCAATCCTGACAAGCCACAGAGATGCTGTGAGGCAGAAGCTGCATCTGTTCACTTCCACCCTGGGAAATAGAGGAGTATGAAGGCATAGAGCAGGAAACCTCTTCTGGCCATTTTTTTGCTGTTTGTTCCAAAGAAGTGATGGAAGAAAACAAATTTTCCTAAACTTCAGAGGGCAGTTTGAAGGCAGGAAAGTGACAGGACTGATTCCCTACTGTCTCGCTGAGGATTTTGAGTCTTTGGAAGAGTGCTGCAGTTAGTCCAGGAAGCTAAATTATTTCCATCCTTCCAACACTGAAACAAAATTAGAATATAATTCAGAAGCCCTAATTGGGATCCCAAGTGGCTGTTGCCCACGCAGCTTCTTTGAATTGGCAAAAATTCTTAGAGGAGCACAGAAATACAAAGCAATGCAAGAAAGCCCGTGAGGTGTCAGGTCTTGGTCTTTGTCTCACCTCCTTCCACTGCAAAAAAAGAAAGTTACTTTGCAGTTTTACTTTTCATTAGCTAGTCATTATTTACTACACCTAATCTGTAATTGATGTCATAGATTCTACATTCTATGAAGTTAAAATATCACTTCTTTCATTAATAACTCATTTTGTAAAGGTTTACAATGTCACTGCAGGCCATTTTAGAAATACACAGGATTCCTGAATGCTCCTTCAAACAGAAATCAGAATGTCTCTGTAGAGTAACGTGCTATTACACTTATGTTGCACAATAATATTGCAATTGTGATGTTTAAACTGCAAGTCACAAGAAGATAGAACCAAAATCCAGCTTCTCCGATTTCAAAAAGCGTTAATATGAGTATGTCAAATTCTCACATGCCTCACTGAAGTGCAGGGCACAACTTACATCCTGCGGAAAGAATATAACAGAGCTCATAACATTGCAGGGAGCTATTTCCATCACATTGATTCTTCTTGCAGCCTGGGACCCTCTCTGCCACCTTCTGTGTTCAACCAGATGCCCAGGAGCCCGGCACGCCACTGCTCGGCGGCTCCCCGGGCCATGCGGCCCAGCACATGGGCACGGCGCTCACTGCCTGGCACAGCCCCGCTGCTGCAACGGGGCCAAGCTGCAGGGCTGGATTCACACCCTCCTGGCTCTTTGTTTCTGACATTGGATGCATCTCTTCATGGGGGACTTTAGCCAGGTCTACAGTGATCCAGGAGGCATGGTTAGAAGGCTAATTAAATATGAGAAAACTCTCATGACTGACACTGTGGCCTTGCCATGTTGTATGCTCCTCGTGCCCAAACACCTAACTACTGTTTTCTCCTCACCCGCTTACCACCGCTCAGATAAGCTTTTTATTAACTCAACCTCAGCTGTAGATCTAACAGCTGACAACTGCTGTGCCAGCTGCAAAGGTCACAAAGGCATTTTTAAGACCTAGAGCTGGCTAATGCACCCAACCCTCGCTGTGCAGCAGTAAAACATCACGAGGAGGGGGATATGACGCCATGTCACTCCCTGGTGGTTGAAAGCTGTGCCAGGGGACGTTTAGACTGGATATGAGGAAGCATTTCTTTACTGAGAGGGTGGTCAAACACTGGAACAGGCTTCCCAGAGAGGTGATCGATGCTCCAAGCCTGTGACAACATGCTTTAACTTCTGGTCAGCCCTGAAGTGGTCAGGCAGGTGGACTAGATGATCGTTGTACGCCCCTTCCAACTGAAATAGTCCAGTCTTTCGATTCTTATGCCAATTTGCCCATTAAAGCTAGAAAAAAGGCTGTGAATGCATGATTAAATATATCATAAATATAAATAAATATAAGTGGAAAATGAGTTTGTACTCACCCACTTATGTCATGCGTGTTGAATAGAGGAATTTGCTCTCATCCCTGGTTACCTGACATCCAAAGTATTCATTTTCCATTTTTCATTTGCAACACGGAGACTCCTTTCTCTTTCCTTTAATCGTACTTGGCTTCAGAGTGTCTTTTAGTTAACCATCACTCACAACTAAAACCATATGAAGGTACACAGCACAATCCTTTCAGTCAACAGAAGCTTTTCACAGCTTGTCCCCAAAAAAACATTTATTACTGATGGAGTCATGCTGTCACATCAGATGACTTCTGCTTTCCAAAGACATAGACCTGAAGCAACATCAACATAGATTTTCACATGCATTTCTGACACATTTAATAGGTGAGAATTCATCACCATGAGTTGTAATTTCAGCCAAGGGTGGCATAGTGGACCTGTGTATGGATACACACCACTACCGCAGGCTATACCAATCCTGTACAACCCCAAGATGCTAGAGGAAATATCAACACTCCTGTTGAGGCAACGTCACCTCAGATTGTGTCCCTCCATGAGACCTCACCAGGAGGCAGAAGTAACTTCCCCACAACTCCTGTACTACTGAAAGATTAGCACCAAGTCAAGACTGACTGGGTGTTAAGCTTTGTGACTTAAGGTTCCAGTTTAAGAAACCATGCAAACACACTTGTATTGTTTCATACACACAAATTCCTAGGAATGAAGAAACAAAGCCTTCTCCTCTCTAGTGTAAAACTTGTGCCACCCGAGGTGCCAGAATTCCACTTGCTTTGGATTTGTACTAGACAAAGCAGGATTTGCTCTGTGGTTTTTGTCTGAGATTTCTTTCGTTCTCCTCTTTGGTCCATCTCTGATGAGTGTTTAATGTGGCAAACTGAACAACAAAAGAAAAACAGCCACTGCCCGGACTACTCCAAAAATGCTGACTTTCCCACTTCCTTTACCCCCTCACTTACAATTCTCCATGTGGCAATATTAATAAGGGTGAACTTCTGCAGCTAGGGGTTTAAAAGGCAATCGCCTTTAAGCAGTTACAAGAAAATGAATTTGTCAAGCAGGCTGACGGGCCAGTCAACCTCGGCAGCTGTGTAATCCTACCAGGGCAATTTCCCAGCTCTGTGGCAGCACCAGTAATGTTGTATCTGCTGAGTTGATTACATTTTCTGGTATGTCAGACTTAACTAAAGAAGGAAAAGAGAATAGAAATTTATGTTGGCATCTGCCTGCTGCAAAGAGCAGCAGTAGAGCTTAGGCATTAAGCAGTAGAAAAGAATAGAAAATAACCCCAAATTGATATTGCCTGGATTGCTCATTATGATTTAAGAAGCTCCCTCTGGTCTCCTTAATCCTCTCCATAAAAACCCCTACATTGATACATAAAAAGCAACACAGCCTTATGACTACAGATGTTATTTTTCTAGTACTGCATTTTACTCCAGAATAGGAAGGAACCAGAGACTGAAGCTTGCTTTGGTATTTAAGCAGGCATTTGAATCATAATGGGCTTTTCTGTAGATGGCCTTTCTAAGGGCTGCAGCTGAGCTTGCTTCTTTAAGGTTCTCTGGACACTGCTTTTGGGTGTGGGTGTCAGTTGACAGTCCTCTTGTCATAACCATCTGAACACCTCCTGTAGTTACTCTCTGATCCCCTCAGACAGGGAAGTGTTCTCTTTCTCCTTCAAGGAGAATTAAGACACAGAAGAATGAAGTTACTGCTCTGGCTGACCCAAGGAATCGAGGCAGGGGTGGGAATGGACCCCGCAATTTATCATTCAGTCCTCTGGTTTAGATATTACGGATTTTTTGGGGACAGCATTTTTTTTTTTTCATGGTGCAGCAATGATATCCAAAAGCAGTTCATCACAAATCAGCTACATGTCTTGGAAGAGAAAGACAGGATTGTTATCTTTGATGGCTCTGGCATGCATCTAGGTTATTGTCTAGATCTTTTCCACATATGTGCCTCGGCTGATGATACTCTTTTCAGCCACTGGAATTTTCTTACCTGAAAGAAAAGCTACTTTGAAGCTGTACAAAAGTAAACCACCTATACATGACAGAAATCACATTATTAATATGAGAACCAGATAGACTCAACAAGGGTTCTAGTATTTCAGCCCTCTGTAGAATATATCCTGCCTTTAAGAGAGAATCTAGAGCAAATTTGTGTTTTAGTCCTCCCACAGCATTGTATATAACCAGCTGCACATGGGAAAATTCTCCAAAGGGTGACAAATCTTTTTCCTGCAGTACCTGGGAAACCTTCAGCTTCTTAGGATTAGAAGCATAAAGAAAAGATCACACAGCAATTAGCTTGCTGCTGAAAATTTAACGCCTCTGTGATATTTTATGCAATGTTTTGCCTGTCACCCGGAAGTTTCGGCTGTGGGAAAAAAAATCACTCCAGAAGCACTACGTACTGTAAATGGGCATATAAGAAGTATTTCAGAACCTTGTTAAATTTGTGTAGTGCTCTATTTGCTGGATGACAACTATGTGCAACACTGCAGATGATCTATGAGAAGAAACAGAGCCTAAAGAGATCTCATGATACAAGGCAGAAAGTTTCAGAGGAACAGAGGAACAGAAAAGCAGGTACAAGAGCAACTGGCCTTGGAACAGAGTCCCATGCTGAACAACTCCTTTGTCTGCCTGACTGCTACTGGGGATGTAGTTATGCCACAGTTACACTGACACTAGCAGTGAACAGAGAAAGGTTTGACATTCCTTTTCCTTTACTGGGAAGGGTTACCATGTGAAAATATGGTAAAAAAAAAAGTCTGTAGACAGAAAAGAGCAAGCCAAATCCTCATATTTTCAAAGCATTTTCCTACTGAAATTTAAAAATTATCATAATTAGAAAAAGAAAATAACCCTTAACTGATCCAGTGAGTGATTAAAAGGGGTACAGAACCACAGAGATACCATTAATTTTCCTTCTATGTTTTTAAAATCTAATTTAAAAATGGATCCATATCTTCAACATTTGTTAATGAAAGAGACGATAGATATATCTGATATAACAATCTTGCTACTTTTAACCATACTTAAACAAGTGCAAGGCTTTGATTCTTGGGGGGAGGTGGACTTCACAGAATGGTTAAGGTTGGAAGTGTCCTCTGGAGGTCATATTGTCCAATCTCCCTGCTCAAGCAGAGTCACCTAGAGCAGGTTGTCCAGGACCATCCATGTCCAGTGGATAATGTCCGCTTCAAATACCACGTGAATTGCTACAATGGGGATCAACACTGGCATAAGGGTTTTCAGGCCATTTCTCGCTGGAGCCTTGTGGTCCATTTGTGTATAAGCTCAAGAGAACTGAGATAACCTGATGTTTTCAATCAGCAGAAGGAACAAGAATGACAACACAAGTGAGTGAAGTTCTAGGGCATGAAAGAAAACACAAATCACCTTTTAAAGTCATTACCTCTGAACTTCCAGCATGTAAAGCAGAGCAAGCTAAGCCTCAGATAATTTGTTAATTTGTTCTTACAAAAGCATGCAGTACATTTTATACTGCGTCAGCCAGTCCAGCATGCTCCGTTTACAGCATCAAAGGGACGTGAACTTGAACCTCAGCTGAAACAGAGACCATTCTAGATAGTGCCCCAAGATTAAGCAATGTTTTGAAATCAAGTTCAATGTAAGTCTTCTGCCCTCTGTGGAGTAAGTTATCACTAGTTCTGCAAACAGAAAAGAATATCTTATGTTTCCCAGAGTAAAAGGGACCCCACAGACTGAGAATCCAGCCAAAATCAGAACAATCTCACTGTATATCATGTTTATTTTAGCTGTATATCTTGGGCTAATGAAGTAATCACTTTTGCAGTGGGCAAAAGGACAATATTTATAAAGATTCAGGCAACCACGCATTTATGATTTTGCTGCAGATGCATACATCTTTCTGAGGCAACAAATCTACAGCAGACTGAATATTCTTCCCCACTTGAAACAGGTGGAAACTGAAGAGGCTGAAGAGCCATTGTGGTTTAAATACCGTGAAATGGTTTGGTGTTTTTCATATCTATATTTAGCAATGATAAACATTGCATACAGAGATTCATAAACCTAAAGAGGGTACTGAAAGTCCCTTGTGCTTTTATGAGTAATATAGTGATACCTGTTCTCTTAGTGAAGCAAAATACAACAACTGTTTAAATGTGAAGGAAGCATAACAGTTCTCCAGGAAACTATCTTGTGGTTAATGCAGGTATAAAACCACACGTTTAATTCATGAATCTTGTTAGAATCATACACGTTTCTTCTTCCTTTTTGTTCTAGAAGGTGATGATGGGAGTCAACGTCACTTCACATTCTTAATCTGAGTTGTCCAAAAATTATGAGTCAGAGGCCCAAGCAAGACAGACCACAAAGCTGCCTACTTCTGACACCTAGCCTGAACCAGATCATTCAAAATCCTGTGACAACACAGAATCATAGAATCGTTTAGGTTGGAAAAGACCTTGGAGATCATCAGGTCCAACTGTTAACGTGCGCCACTTCATGTGATGGTGCGTTATCGAGGATGCTATGTCTCCCACATACCTCAAAAGGCAGGTGTCCAAAATCTCTTTGTTCTACATGGGTGCAGATGAGGCACTTCCTTGCATGCCTAAATTGATTAAAGAAGAATATAGAGTCATACAGGCAAATCAGCACTGGCAGGTGTGGTGACTTGTTTTGCCCCTGCATGTATTCAAGCATGCCACAAAAGACTGGATGTGCCTCCCAATCTTGCTGTCAAAGTAAAGGAGTCGATCTGAGTAACAGCCTGAAGTAAAATCTTTTACTAAATTTAACTATGCACGTTATTCAATATTCTGTCTCCTTCGCCTTTGTCCGTGTACAGAGGTATGACCAATGCGCCTGGTGACTCATACCAAGAGACGAGAATAGTATCAATGAATTACTTGAGTGTTTACAGCAGGATTTGCCAGAAAGGTACCTCGCTCACAATTTTAGATAAGACTCCAGCTGCAGTTTGTCATACAATATCCAATTGCCCTGAAACCTGAAAAACTGTGACTTTATTAAGCTTGTCTTAGCTAAAAGTTGCTATTTCCCTATCTTACATTAACCGGACTTCCACATGGGTCTTACATTATTGCAAGACTGTCAGAAGTCTCTCTGTGGGAGCAGTAAATGCCAGTGAACTGTAAAAGCGAACCATCCATTTCTAATAGCATACTGAAGGAGGGTGATAACTTGTTGAGCAGATTATCAGGAAACTTTCTTACATGATAAATATCTTTAGTCATTCAAAAATACAGAGAGACTGAAACAGGTCTGGAGCAAACAACTTATGTAATGCAGATCTTTCCAGAACCATCAGATATTTCAGCAGGTTTTCCTGAATCCTAGTTTTATTACCTGAGCGTTGCTACAACTCTCCAGAGAAGACTGTGCACACTGTATCTATGGATAGTGTAATTGTGAAACAAGGGTACCAGTTCAAACGTTTACTGGTACCGGAACAGTAAGTTTTCTACAGAGAATATTCTTCTCAGATGCAAAGACACTTTTACTAAATTTTGATTTGAAAAGTGTTTTAAATCAAGGTAATTTTGGTGGTAATAATCCTCTAAAAAGGCAATGGATTGCAAATCATTTAATCTGTGAGTGTAAGACTGTACATAGGTTTGTCTTTAGGTTGGTTGTTAAAGAGGCAGTACCTGGACCCCTCTTAGAAGAACTACATCCACAGATGAAAAAGAACTATCAAATTCCTCCAGAAATCTCCAGGAAAGGAGCAAAACATCTCTTTGACATTTCTAGTAGTTTTAAAATATACAGTGTGCTCTTCTCTTTTTTCTTCCTGTGGGTTATTATGAAAAATAATTCACTTTGCATCAACATTTATGTGATAGAAAACTCCAAGAACTGTAAAAAGGCTGCTCTGGGACTCTGTTTACAGGCATCTTCATTCAAGGATCTCTAATGTCTCCGTGCTGCCATGATCCGAGTTGCTCTACACAGCTATATCTACAGGCAAAAACACAGTTCAGGCATAACTATACCGGTTTGTCTATGCCTGCCGTGTACAGTTGAGCTCTTCTTTTTCCTTTACCTTTTCTGGTAAGGCCACTGCGGAGTTGCTGTTCCTCGTGACACTTGCATGATTCTTTTGAGCTGGTAGCAAAGCCTACTCATCTGTGAGTTTGCTGTGGAACTTGTGGTTTCATAACTTAGCAACTTCAAATAGAAACGGGTATGATACTGCTTTTCTACCTCTAGCAAAGTAAATAACAAGTGCCTGAATGTGCTGTGACCAGGCTGACACAATCAGGTGTTGTGGAAAAAAATAGTGTCCTCTTTTCAGTCTTTCATTTCATTCTTTTATTGCCCAATGCCATTCAGCCTTCTATGCTTGTCCAACATCTGATCAGTTCATTAAACAAAATATTTTAGTTCTTGTGGGTAAACATCTCAGAGAACATGTTTTTCAGTGCTGTGCAGGATAAGGGCATGGAATGACAGGCTCATTCCTGCCCTTCATACAGTCCTTAGCTACCTCTTGCCTTTCTGGTGTTCCTGTCTGAATATGGTTTTTTTAAATCACTTTAACAAGGCTAAAACTCAGCTCCCCATGTGTTTTCCAGTACTTTGCTATTTTTAAATTCACAGTACATTTTCTCTCACTTTTCCTTGTTTACTCCTCAGTCACTCCAGGATTATTGCTAGACCAATGAAGACCAGAACCCACTGTGTGTGTACCATGCTCACAGCTTTAAACTACCCCTTCACCTTGGAGTTCTTAGCATTTACACACAGCAGGCAGATAAAGGAAAAGAAGGGAACAAATGGTGGATTCTGCAGTGATGGCAGCATCAGGTATAAATCCAAGTCCTCAGTAGATCCTACTTTTTCCTCTAAAATCTCCTTTCTTTTCCTTCTGTGCATCATGTACGTGGAAAGCCTTTATTTAGCTCTGAGGTTTTCAGGTGACAGTGGCTCATTTTGAGTGTCTTTGCAGTAAACTCATCTCAGTTGAGTAAGTGGGAAGACCTAGCCTGAGCTAGGTACACCAATGTATCTGAATCACACAAACGTAATTTGCATTTCAAGCTTACCTGGTGCATTTAGCTGTTTCTTAATGAGAAATTTACTGAAATAATGATGCTGTGCCTGCCTACACAGCCCCCCATAGCAAAGCACTGATTGCATTGGGGATCAGGGTGAGCATCTTTCATCTGCATTTTGAGATACTAGCCAGTTAAAAAAAGAAAAAGTAAATAAGTTTGGGATCTTTTTAACTGAAAAATTTTTCCTCAGAGGAAAAGAAGCCGTGTCACTGGTCTTCAGAGTACATTTTGCCACGGTACTTACTTTTCCTTACCCTGCCTCTCCAGCAATAGTGAAGCAGCAGGTGTCTTTAGCTATATCAAGTAGGAAGGTATTTGGTGGCCACGAAGTCATTACGTATGGGAAACAAGACTCGCATTACCCAAAGACTGTGCCATCATGGCAGTGGTTTGAATGCCATCCCTTTTCCTTATAGTCAACACTTGTTTTCATTTGAGGCTGCAAATCAGCCTCTGAGACTTTGCTGAATTTACACTAATTCTTAAACGGCCATCCGTCTGTATTACAGAATGTGGTATCAAACATGTACTGTCAGCAAGAGGGGCTGAAGGAAGAATGGGCAGGAAAACTAAAGTGTCCTGTCACCTCCTATAAGCATGCCCCTGGGCAGACAGAGCTACAAGCAGAGGAGTGAAGGTTACACTGACAAGTGGCCCTAGCTACGCCTAATAGCAACAAACGTGTGCCTCCATGACTGTTAATACAACAGTCTTCCACTAACCGCAGCCAATCAATTTCCTTCTTCATGCTACAACCCACTGGGGGTGTGAGACGCTGAATTTGCACGTCTGAGCCTTGGTGGCAAAGACACATGCTAAGTGATGGCAGATGTTTGCTCTGAGTGTGCACCTGCAGTGCTTACAAAGGCTTCGGGGCAGGGAGGCAGGGAGAAGAAACAGCATGGAGTGCGGTGATACAGTCTGCCCTTACTTTTGGTTTAAAGTTGGACAAGGTATAAAACACAATAGCTGGAAAACTTTAGGAGGATGGTGATTGAGGTATCAGATAGTCAGCACTTATTTCTGGATGAGATGACTTTTAGGAGGAATGTAATTTGTGTTGAGTTAGATTATACCTTACAGCTGAAAAAGCTGATCGAGGATTTTTTTTAATTGTAAACACATTTTCCTTTGACAGTTCTTTAAATGAAATGTTTCCTCTTGGAAATAGTGAAACATTTTTTGTTTTGATGTTTTCCAAATTAAACTTCCCCTTTTGAAAAGGTGTATTTTGCTAAAATTGTATGTAAAACTAAATGTCTCAAAAAAGAGCATTAAATGAACAGCATCCTTCAAAAAGTAGCACTTAAAGGGGAATGAAACATAAAAAGTTTGCATCCCTGAAACATTCCTCCTTTATTTTGTCTAGAATTAAACCACTTTCCTCTGATTTTTTTTTTTAAAGCTGGGATACACTGAGTTAAAAACCCTTTATCTTTCTACAGAGTAAAGGACATCAATAATGTTACGGAACATGAGTGGAGGTTAAGCTCTGCAAAGGTTGAGTAAAGACAGATGGCAGCAATAACCCTTCCCAGAGACAACTGCACTAACACGCCTTTGCCACTCTTGGAGCATTTTGTTTGAGAAAACCAAAATAAAATGGCTTGGAAAGATGATACACTGTGTGTCACTGGCAGTAGGAGCATGCAGGAAATTAGCGATGGAAAATGTTCTTGCAAAAGATGCAGAACTCTAGGGGTAGGTCTAATTTGCTAGGACTCTTTTCTCCTCAGAAGCTAAGTATTAATCAACACAGCCAGTGATAAAGGCTTGACTTTTTGGGGTTACACTTAGCTGAAAAACTTACTGTAGTTGTAAAGCTGACTCTTACTGCATGCATTCTTGATGTACAGTACTTGGGGAGGAGGGGGATGCAAAAAGCTGCATGTTTTTAGACTTGCTGATTAGCTTTCTCCCAAATTTGACTGTATATTCAGATAGTTGGACCTAAGTAGACTTTGTCTTTTAATTAACCCTTGGTGACAATAAATAATATGAACAGAAAACTGGAGTGGCTAATAAGTTATAGGATACTGCTTGCAAACTTGCTGCACTAAGTGCACACTAACTTACTGCCTTTCATATGGATTCCCACTCTGCAGAAAAAGAAAGCAAGAAGGGGACATGGTGCCTTCCCTGAGATCACTGAAGAAAGTAAAAGGGCAGTTCTGGGCTCCCACACTGACACTTTCACTTTTTAGCATATATATAATTACATGAGTAATTATATAGCATATATATAATTTTAGCATATATAAATTACTACTTCTACATCTGTCTACATTTTAGCACAATTCTAAGACATGTTGCCACTTAATGACCCAGGCACTTGATCCACAAAATCTTCATTCAAGCACCAGGAGTTCATGGTGTCACTCTGTCCCTCACTGTGTGTCATGCAACCCAGTGACAAAACACATCAGTCTCCATCTCTAAGCTAGAGAAGCTCTCACACCTCTTAGAAGGCTGTCCCAGTCTCACAGAGCTCTCTGTGATACCAGCTGAGGTACCTACAGCACCTCTGGTTGTGCCGTGTTATGGACTACAACTGTCCCCAGACCTTTATGGACTTGGTAATTTTTACCTACTTTATCTAGGGATTCAGAGAGCTATTTATCAGTGTTAAATGGAGATCAGAAACTCCTTTTCCTTTATGGTTTTGACATCATTTTTGAAAAGCTTTTGTCTTTGTTTGTATTGTATAACAGAGAGTGGTTTTGTCGCATCCCAATTACCCAATAGCTAAAAGACCACAAGGTGACAGTATTTATAAAATCAGTATTTTTTTTTTTTCTACCTGTTATGAAGCAAAAAAAGGTTCTATCCGTTCTCCCATATACAGACTGGAGATCAATAGTTTGGCTTAGTAACTTTATGCAGCTGAGAAACACAATGCATAAAGTCACAACAGCTTACTCGGCAAATCAGTCAGTATGGTGTTATTTAATATAAACATAGGGGAATCATCTTGTGTGGATGTGGAATGCATTTCAGTTTTATTCAGCAATGTGAAAACTATTCTAAAATGACATGAAAGCATCTGTTAGATGTCTAAAGGAGTCTGAAATATGTCAGGACAATGATGGTTTTAATAGCAATTTCATATAGTATTTTAAGGGTTATAACTGAGGAGACTGCATATATTATTTGTGTGTGTATGTATGTGAGCACTTACCTCTTCTGCATATACCTAGTAGATAAGCAGTGTAGTACAATTCTGGAAATTAGTGGCTTTAATTTTTAGCATCACCATTGCCCTTGCAGGTTCATTTTGACCAAACCAATTTTCTTTCCATGAACATCCCTCACTTTGTTTAAGTTTCAGCCTGATTAGGATTTAGAATATGACAGCGTTTTTGAGTCGTTATGAACATCTGATCTAACTAGTTCAGCATAAAACCTAGAGTTTGTTTATCTGCTTTCTGGCTTCAGATCAGGTAGGGCCAGTTATGTCATTTGACCCTGTATCGACCTGATGTCCCAGTCTCGGGTGTGCTCTGAGCACAGCTTTGAGCTGGAGCACAGACCACTTTAAGGCAGTGGAGTGGACCTGGGCACAGCCAGGGAAATCCTCAGGAGTCACAGCCTGGCTAGGCCATAATGGTTGGCTTGCTGTGCATGTCACATTTTAGCAAGAACAGCGATAGATCAGGAGATCTGGGATAGTACTATAATTAATAGCTTATGCTTAAAATGAAAGCACAGCCAGTGTCCATTATTGTAGGATTATAAATGGTTCAAAACTGTTTTTCTAAGCAAAGGAATTAAATCACAGTGAGTTCAGTAGTTGTGGTTACTTGACAGTGTGGCTTTCTCCAGCAGAAACCAAAGAAGTCTCTCTTAATTGATGTCTTCTTTCCAAATGCTTGGATCACAGACAGGTCTGAACCAGACCACCAAGCAGCATGAACTTTGGCTGGTGGCTGTTGTAAAAGCAGACTCAAATCCAGCTCTATAAATCCAGAAATAGGTCTCACTTCTGTCATTTGTCAAATTCTAGCAATTTGGGAGTGCGCAACCTCTAAGGTTTGTGAAATCCCATGATTTTCAGTGAAAAGTTCAACAGGAGCCTGGAATTTTGAATATGGCTCCATGTATACAGGCTAATGCAGGAGCAAACTTAGATTTGAGAAAAGTATCTCAGATCGATCTTGATTTCTCAATCCTTATACTGACATGCTTTGCAACTTGCTTTCTGCAATAGAGGAGAAAAAGAGGAAAAACCTGCATTTTCTGATCTGAGAACCTCTTTGGAACATAAATGGGGATATAAATGGGGAGATAAACATCCTAGGTCCATCCTAGCTTGGGTTCTGACATAAACAGTCTGTTCTGCAGATGCTCATCAACATGCCAAGTCTTCTGAAATACAATGTCTTTTTTATGCCCTGAATTTCTATTTAGCAGTAGAAATGCAAGGCATTGTATTAAATCAACAAGTGGTATCTTGTGGTGACTGGATAGTACAGACAGTCCTTTCCAGCTCTTTCTGAATACGTGGACAACAGCAAGCAGGTTGAGTGTAGCCACTGTCACTGCAGATCTCCAGCTGTTTCATTAAATAGTCTATCAAAAGATTGAAAAAAGGAGACTTCTGTCTTTGGCTTCGAAGTCACTGCTGGAGACCAGCTGTTCCCAGACTTACTTTATAACCTGCCTCTAGCTTGAAAATGAAGAAAACTCAGCTTTTTTTCACGCACGTATTCCTACGCTATTGCTTGGTTTAGAACTACATTATATTACGTTAGATGTTCAATATTAGTGTGGCATTAAATCACAGAGAGCTGAACCCACAGAAGCCATTTTCCAGCCCAGGCAGTCAGGGCAGCAGCTTCGCTGAGCCTGCAGCTTGCTCGGTGGCTCTCGGCAGATCCCTGGCATGGAGGGAGCTGTGGGAAGTGTGGGACTGCCAAGGAGCACCACAAATTCCAGCAGTGGAGAGCGAAGGACAGGAGAAAGGCAGAGGCAGAGGCAGCACAGAAACAGCCCTTCAGAAATCAGGTTAGTTTCTTACGTCGAGCTTCAGTATTACTTGCTTTCAGCCTCACACTCTAGAAACGTTACTGTTGGTTATACAACTGTAAACCCCCCAAAAATATTTTTTGCCAGACAAAAGCAGTGAAGGAAACACAGGTGATGATCAGATGAGCTCTTCAGCTTTGATAACACAGACCCCCATCCTAAAGAGACCATGTGGGAGCCGAAAGCCCCATATGTCTGGGGCCGGTACAGTACGCATGCACAAAGATGAGTTTTAGCTAGGCTTCAGAATCCATGCCTGACTGAGATGGAGTGAGACAGTTTGTGCTTCTCAAGCTCTGTTTCTTCCTGGCAGAGAAATGCCACATCAAGGACTCACTTCAGTGTTTCTACCTAGCTAGAGCTTGTGGGGAAGGAATCCCCTCCATTATATTCAGGTTTTCTTTGCAACACCAAAGAATGTGAACAATTACTTCAATTAGACTCTTTGGAAGCCGACTGAGTCACTGGAGAACCGTTTGCAGGGAAAGGATCACTTCAATCCAACATGCACACACCAGGAACACAAATTGCCAAACAGAATTTACAGCTCCATTTTAAGAGAAAGTTCAGAAGGAACATGAGAGGTGTCAACTTCCACAGCAGCTGGAACAAACCTGAAGGCTGAATTGAACCATCATGTAACAAAGTTCTTGCTAATGCACTTTATTGCCCACAGGCCAGATGCTGCCTGTGCCTCCTACGCCACATGCCTGGCACTTAGTCTCTTCCCTTTGATTAAAGACAATGGATATTTTTAGACCCCATTACTTCTTCGCCGTTATTTCTTTTGTTCAGGCCTGGGCCCCCTGTATTTGGCCATGGTGATGGTCATTACGAAGGAGGTGTGCACAGGTCTCCTGGGACACTCCTTGACTGGACTTTGTTCCCCAAACAAAAAAGGAACAAAGAGATTGCTGAACACTTGCTTAATTAACACAAATATGTATGGCTTATCAGGGTGTTTAGATGTAAGGAACAGTAAAGAGGGATAAGACCTGGCTTTTCAAAAGGATTTAATTCAGCCTGTAATGGTTTGCAGATATATCCAGCAAATCTCCAGATAATTAGGTCTGTTTCTGGCATACCAAAGCAAATTGTTTACATCTTTTACCCATTAAAATCACATTATCTGGAATACCCTCATTGACAGCAGAAGGATGAAGCTGAAATGCATGAAATACTTTGTGCAAGACAACACAGCTATAATGGTATTTTCCATTAATTTCCATGAATTTCATCCCTTTTCTTGGACAGACTGTCACAAGACAATCAGCTTTCAGAGCATGTGCATTACCTACCACTGCTGAAGCCCTAACCTGGAGTAAGAAGGGGCTGCAGCATCTCAGATGGATGCTTAAATGAAAAAGTACTGACAGACTGCTGTTCTCTGCCTTTTCAAAACCCCATCCCTGGCAGTGTTCAAGGCCAGGTTGGATGGGCCTTGGAGCAACCTGGTCTAGTGGCAGGTGTCCCTGCCCATGGCAGTGGGGTGGGAACTAGATAATCTTTAAGGTCCCTTCCAACACAAACCGTTCTATGACTGTAATATATTGTCACTTCTGTTACTACTGAAATGAAAACACACAGGGCTTTCCTGCTTATGGAAAATGAAAATATTCTCATCTATCACATAAATGTTAAGCCAAGCCAAAATTAGTATGAACTTCATTTTAATACCATGCTGAGATTTTATTCACTGAATCTCTGCCTCAAGGTATGCTGCTGCTTTAGAGCAGAACTCCCACACATTCTGGTTTATTACCAAAGCTCACATTGTATAGGCAATTCTTAATTGCCGTGTTTTGTTACTCAGACAAATTTATCTAAAACTATCTGTGAATTTTTGTAAATACAGACTGTGCTGTCTGAGGATGAAGGAGTTTGGGACTAGCTGCATAAGGGCATACAAACATGGTTTTTGCTTGCTTAAAAGTTGCAAGCCAAGAAGCTCATCAGGCCGTTTGAAAATTCCCCTTTGCTGCACTCACAGAGGCAAAGGCTGGCAAAGCAAGGCTTACGAACCCCACCCCAGTCTAACTCTCATGATAGGAAGCACTCTAAATCTATAAAAAGGGACTCCTGGTCTGTCTTCTCAACTCTTACTTTTTAATCCTGGGGGGAAAACCCTGCAAATTTTTTACAACTTGATTTTATTATAGCTAAAACGATAGATCAACATGCATCTTTACCCTGTACATTGACCTCCTCAAATGTGACAGTAGAGTGCATGACTTAGATCTCCCTTTGATGTATTGACTTCTGTCTGATTTTCTCGGTCTACCATAGCTGAGGATCTGTCCAAATAAGAGTCAAACTTTTTTCATAATACCTTTTACTTCACCAGAAATGGATAATTTAAGTGTGTCCTTCCGTTGTCCCTTAAAAAGGTGAAAAATCCTATTCCTCATTGATACAGAAGGATGCAGGACAGGGGAGAGTTAAGAACAGATCCGATTTGTTAGCATGCATTTAAAAACTACCTAGAGTTTCTTTGGGGTCTATTAGAAAGGTTGATAACTCTGTCAAAGCTTATACAAATACTTTAAGTGGAAGGTTTTCCAACCTAAAGCTGAATACAATAAAATATGCAGTGGAGAAAAAGATAATGAAACCATCGTTTCATGTATTTTTTCTATTTGTGTATTTGTAAAATGTCTTCCAATGGATGCACAGATTCATTTATTGAAGCACACCCACATTAGGCTTAACACTTTCAAAGAGCCCCCACATGACGTTCTACCAAACCACAGGGACCCGTGGGTCAATTAGGTGGAAACAATTGAACTAGATTTCCAAATATTTCATTATTCTGTTCACAGATACATTCATCAATTCCCCACACATCCAGCTACAACATAAAGAAATGGACCTATGATTTCCCATAGCTTACACAGCATGCATGCTACAATTCAGCGTGGTAGAGAAGAGGGCGATTGGTAGGACAACTCAAGGCATCGGATACTTACTGCTTCCCATGAGCAATGGGAAAGAACCAGCTCCCCAGCCAAATTCTGATCTCAATCACTTCAATGTCAACCTGAAGCAACTGCTATGAAATGTATGGGTTTGCACCTGCATGGTTGAGAGCAGAATCTAATTCTCAATCTATAATTTAGAGGGGGATCACCCTGCTATCTTGCTATTTTCCACATTTTGGATTGCTCTAAAGTGCATTCTGAATCCTTAATGTACATCAATGATTCATGGAAAAGGCATCATCATTAAACTGATTTGCTTTAGACAATTCTGTTCACCTGGAGGTTTCTATTCTTTCTATTCAGTGGAAAGAATAGAAAAGAAAGCAAAAGGAAAAGGACAAAGTATCTGGAAAATCAGGGACTTGACTTTAGCCATCACCTAATTATAGTGTTGAACTAAACCATCAGCCTTCCATTTCAGGCTTGTTCAATGCAAAAGTAGTAGAACAGTGGTACGTAGCAGTTATGGTGAGAATTTGGATCTATATTGCAGATACTGCCTGGTAAAGATGTTAAAAAACAGTTAAAACATGGGTTTGTGTATAAACTATTAAAAACTGCATAGGAGAATCTCAAAACTCAGTAAGTAACAGTTCTCTGGGCTCCCAAACACTCTGAGAAGTATTGCTAGGCTTACATGAAAGTAAACTTCATTATCATTAATTTTCAAATGTGAGGCACAGAGGTTAATCAAATGGTGCAGCTTTTAATTCTCTTCTTTTAAATGTCTGTACAGTACTCAAGATTTAGTATTTTGTCTCGAACAGCCTGCCGGCTGGGAATGCTGTTGTGTAATGGGAGGTTGCTTTCTCATTTTCAAACTTTGGAGTAACCAAATAGGTACATAGTAAAAAAGCTGTAAAAGGAGAACTAGATCCATTTGGTGCTGCTGAAATTTCCCACTGAAAACTCTATTATGTAGCGAGAATAAAAATAGCATGTAATAACTAGTCCGGACTTTCTAGTGGAAAGAAAGGCGAAAGGCCACTTTAAAGCATAGGCTGAATTGTGATAAACCAGCAACACGCAGTTTAAACAACTTTGGTTGAAGTGTGATAGAGAAGATGCTCTCCCTCCTCCTATCAAACTATTAGCTAGCTTGTCCATTTTGCTATCATTTTTAGAGATGCATCTTAGTCATAAAATCTGATTTTGAGCAATCACTATCTACGAATGCTACAAAGGGGAGTGTTTTCCTCATGAGGATCCATACATCTCTGTTAGGAAGAACAATACGGCAAAAACATCAGGTTAGGTTGTTCTAATTACTAGACTATCAACTCTTTCATTTCACTGCATTGTAAGGGCCCTCCGAGAAAAGGCTTTGTTCGTTGTCTGGGTGCCAGGCTGCAGAGTCATTATGCCTTAAAATGTAGTGAGGAAACAACAAACACTAAATCTGGCTCTCTGAGCTCACCTGTAAATCAATTCTGCACACACCTGTCTGCAATGAGGGGCTGCCCAAGGCCCCCCAATGAGGGGTGTGCCCAAAGCCCCCACAGCTTAAATATCAGGGTAAGAAGCAACATTCTCCCATGAGCACGGAGCAAGTAAGCAGCTTGGTGGAGTGTGAACTGGCTGTGAAGGTCTTTGCTGCATGTAGGTATGTTCCAGGGCAGAACTTGGGTGGGTAAGTGCTGGTTATATATGATCTCTTTATGTATGCAATAAAGGATCTCACATGGAGTCTGTGCCTTCATATGCTACACTGTGTGCTGTTCAATGATGGCAACAGAGATTGCTCCTTTAGATAAAATCTGCCATCCACTAAAACACACAGACAGAGACCTGAGGAGCCCTGGAGCAGGCATGTGCTGGATGGTCTTTCAGGAAAATGTAAGCTAACTCTGGAAAGTTACATACAGATAGCTTTCAGACTGAAAACCCATGGAGTGGGTCTCTCCCGCTTCCAAAATGAATGTCAGTGTTAGCTCTCACAACTGCTGATATTCTCAAATGCCCCTCTAACATCCCACCTACATGGACCATCTGCCTGTTCTTGCTGGGGCCTTGGTGAGTGCTGGACCACCAGCAGCAGCTGGGTACAACCTCACAGCCAGCTGCTGGAGTGTACCAGCTCCCGGCAATGAAGAGCTAGAGGGAGAGAGTATTTTTATTAACAGAAAATAATGAATGTATAGAAGGAGTCCTGTGTAAACAGGCTTCTGGATGCAGCTCTGTAAATGAGCAGATCAGAAGAGCAAATGACCCTTGACACTGCTAATGAGTCACTCCCACGCCATAAAGGAGAGTGATTTTGTGGAGCTGCTATTTCACAGCTACTCTACAGAAGAGAAAATCTGCACTAAGGTTTTATTTCTTTTGTTCCATGATTCAGGAAAAAAGAAGGTGCTATGATGAAAGCACAGGCAGGAAAGGAGATGAGGATTCCATTCTGAATTCTGTTAAATTCTTTCTTTTTGTGAGCCAGTTACTTTCTTTTTCCATATCTCAGTACCCAAGGTACATCCTTCTGAGACAGCTATACCCATGATACAGCTGAAGTTTGATGCATTATTGTTTGAAGAGCTATTTAAATCAATGTGAAAGAGAGATCCATGTTTAGGATAAGATACATATACACATCATTACTGCATTGATTACTATTCTTGGTATAAAACTTCTAATAAAGCCATTGTGTTTAGTGGTGCTATTCTGGATTCTCACTGTTGCAAGATTTGAGATTCCATCTTGATTAAGAAATTACTCTAAGTATGAAAGGGTTGTGCATGCTAATTCTCATTTGTTTAGTATAGGGGTATAAAGCTATGCCTATAGATTAATATAACTTGCAGGAAACCTTTCAAATGCATGATGCTGGGAGATTCAAACTTCCCTTTGTAGCCATATGAAAGTGTATGATGTCATTCTTTTGGGGGTTCATTAGGGGCATAGATCAGCAACAGACATACATAAAATGCCTACAGAAATGTTGCTGGTGTTCTTGTGACGTGTAGAACTTAAGGTCAAGCCTTAAAGCTGAATTTAAGAAAGCAAACTTCTTCAACACAACTTCTACTTCTTTAGAAAGCTACCTTAGCCTATTTTTACTCCTGAGAAAAATTTTAGTCTTTAGATTTTTCTGCTTTGTTTCTGTTTCCCTTACTGATAATGAAGTAAATTTGAGAACAAATCCTGGCAAGTTCAAGAAAAGAGGGTAAATATTGCTCTCTGGGATGGAGAACCATGGCTTCTTTAAAATTGCTAGCAACAAGCTACCAAATCCAGAAGGCAGAGAAAGGGCAGCAATTCTAAAATTTCTAAGCAGTTCTGACTGTTCCTGGTAATCAGCATTGCTCTCAATCAGCTGAGGCTGGAGAATAGAGTGACAATTCAGTCTACCTTTCTCCATGGCATTTCAGTCACCTCTCAAGATGGTAATGACCTGCAAGTAAACTAAATATGTTATATTTCAAATGTTTTAAGCAAGCAGCTAATAGAGCTTTTTAAAGTACTGATACCATCACTATGAGGTCCATATGAGAAAGGAAAGGGATCAGATTGTCTGTATTAAAATTTCCTTGGTAATTCTAATCAATGCACTATGAACTTTGATGTGAAGTGACTCCTAAAATATGCTCTGATTAAACTTAAATCTTCAAAATACACTGTGTTATTCAGTGGTTGAAATAAGTTCTATCTGAAGAAAAACTAATTTCACTGGTGCTAGAACTACAGAATTCGGCAATGGAAATTAAGTAGATGTCCCTGCATTGATCAGGATTGTGTGCTCTTTTACCTTTTTTAATGCTTTCTTTTTCTTTCATTTGAGCAAAGTGAATTTCCACATTACATTTACACCTCAGAAACAAAATAATTTAATTTTAAAAGCATGTTCCAATGACAGAAAGAAAGAAACCTGTTAGTTTAACAGAAAATGGCTCCAGTGTCTAGAATATTTAAGTAAAATGGCTACATTAGAGAAGTTAGTACTTTCCTGTGCTCAACTGTTGTAATGGAAAGTACATTTTAAAGCAAAAAAAAAAGAGGATAAGATTTAAAAAAAGGCACGGAGAAATAAAAAGCCAAACAGTCATAAAAAAAAAAAATCTATAACGGAGCTGGCAAAGCTACATGCCAGGTTTCAGCTAAGGACATTGAATTTCAGCTGACAGGTTCATCTAATTTACTGCTTTGTTTTGGACATCAGGTTAAAACTCTTTAAAGAAAAGCTGGACCAACACAGCTACGTCCTGAGTCTTCCAAACATGATGAGCTCAGCTTGGAGAAGGAACTGAGTATTCGACCTTACTGTGCAGAACGTGGGTTCTCAATTTTCTTTCTTTCTTATTATTTTTAAAGTGGTTATTAAATCATGTATCTTATCAAGAGCATATTTTTTCAGGGCTAGGATTTAAAAGCTCAAGAAGGCCTTCAGACAACACTGAAATAATGACTTGTGTTTAAGGGTGAAATTCAGACTGCTTACTCAGCTTTGGAGAGCAATCAGATTGCTTGCATTCCACCAGTGCCTGACCCCCGAAGAACCTAACTACCATCTCCATATTTGATTGCTGAAACCTCTGCATATAAGCTTAGGCACCCCCATGTGTTTGGGAGGGCTGTGGTACTGAGGTGCTAGTGCTTCTCTTCCCCCTTGGGCAGCCGCAGTGGTCCAAGAGCCCACTGCTGCTCAAGCATTCCTGCCCCACTGTGGGGCTCCTGTGTGGGAGCCCTGGCTTGAGTTCTTGCTCACTTGGGTGGATCTCATCTGGGTGAAACCCATTCCTGCTCTGAATCTCAAGCGGACAAACGGCTAATGACCGGTCCTGACTGGTGCTTGTGGACATGAGAAGAAAGGGATTTTAGATGGACTTCCCATGCAAGGCATTTGTTAAGCACCTAATCTTCCTGTACAGTCTGTGAGGAGAGAAGAGGATCCCACTTGGGTACCACTGGCCTTTCCTACAATTGTACAGAGAAGTCCTGGCATCTTGTTCAGTTATTCTCAATCATTTGCAGGCTCAGGTATCAGTTAGCAGTTGTGGGATGAGGCATCCCTACAGTTCAGGAATTATTGGTCCCTGAAGTGGGGTGTGTGACAGAATAACCATGCAATTGGGTCTACTTAGAGGTCAATTTTAAACACATACCTAGTACCTGGCTTAATAATATTGCATTAATTATTCCATTGTCAAATGATACTCCAATGCAAGGTTCTGCTCTTCTGTAGTCATTAAGAAGACCTAACAATAGAGGCATTATCTCCAGATTCCAGCTAAGGCAGCTACTTTCACTATACCTATATTTTCCATGTAAAAGTATGGCAGGGAGCAATACATTTTAAGTTATGTATGTCATACTCCTGTATGATGTGCCATAAGACATATGTGCTTCCATACGATGAAGTGGTACATTAATATGCTGGACTGTATTTGTATAGCCCTTAAATGACCTCTCAGATGAAAGGTGCTATGTAAACTTAAGTGCACATTAAGCACCGCAAACTCACTTCCACAAAGTCTTGTCTCAGTCAGCTCCACAGAAAATCTAGCTTGAAAGTTTAGCTCACAATTGCATTAGTGTCATACCTCACTTCCCAGGCAGTAACAGTAGGAGAGACACTTGACATGAACAAAAATTTCCTGTTTTGCAGTGGATTAGAAAAATTTCCCCCATTGTGTAGTGTGTCTCAAATGGGAACTAGAAGTCCAGGTTGCCCCCTCTCTGCTGCCAAGCACAGAAGCCAAGGTTCTCAGCTTCAAATGGCATGCCCGAGCCACGATGAGCTGCAGAACTTTTCAGCTTCCAGTGACTTCTCTTGGCAATTGACGTGCATCTAGCACTGGTTTGTCATTGCCTCCTAGGTCCAACTTCAAGAGCAGACCACAAATGCAAAGCAAGTTACTCGTCCAATTATATTCTTCATAGATATATTCCTTTTTTATAAATGACAAACAAATCCCCAAATGAAACATTTTGGAATGCTGCAGCATGACTGAAGCACTCAACCCCCATGGATGTCTAGTAACCAAGAAGCAAGTGATGCTACAGATGATGACTTAGATAAGCTGGCAGAAAAGCCTAAGATCTGTACACTCTGTTGCCTAGCCACATCTTTAAACCATTCTAACTACCAAAATAGTCTAGAAAGTCTGCTCTGTCTTTCACCTTTCTAACATAAAGTCATGAACATGATGGCTGGATTTAATTTGTGTATCTTTGCTCTCTGCACGTTCTTTCTGGTTTGGGATAGAGAGGTGAAGTCCTGTCATCCACAAGAACAGGCCCAGTCCTGGCAGCAGCTATTCAAGATTAACCATATTTGGGGTTGAAATCTACTGCATAAAAAAGGGCATTATCGTCTCTTCAGCACTGTCCTTTAGCTTAGTTCTGGAAGGACTTGCTTAAAGGTACTTCTCTTTCCCGCTTTTCTCAGTATTTTGCCTTTCTTCAGTCTGCCTAATGCCATGTAGCTATGATGATATATTCCTGAGGTATACCTTAAATAGGTATGAGGTGGGCAATGCTTGTTCACTTCTTGGAAGTCTTCTGGCCAACAGAAGTTCTGGTTTCTCACACGAATGAACGGAGTTTTGGTAGATGTAATGTGACTGAAATGTTGTCTATATGAATGAAAACCGAAATAGAATATGATTCTAGCATTCTGTGAGAGCTTCTGCCCTCAACACCACGTGAACTATCAGAAATCTTGGTTTTACTTTTCATGGATATTGTTGCATATCTGCTGCATGCTCTTCTGCAAACTTTGCGTGTGGTCTTTCTCTCAGAATTTTAAACCAACTTTACAGGGAGCCAAGGCCTAAGGATTTGCAAGTGTGATTTAATCAACTCCAGAACCGCATGTCCAGATATGTATTTTCCTGCAGTTTCAAAATAAGTCTTTCATAGCTGGATCATTTATTTGCTTTCTTGTCTGATGTATAATTTTAGCAGTGTTACTTCTCGAAGAAGAAAAGCAGCAAAGGGCAAGCTTTAGCTGGAAAGCAACACGCAGTTTTGAGGCACTTATCATTTTCAGGGAAGTAATGTCAAAAGAGACAGGGAAGGGAAAATAAGTTTTGGATTCCAAGGTTGTGGAAGTGTTTGTTAAGTATTTGCATTGTGCAAGGTTCTTGAAAATTATATTCTTCTAGTACCACCCCCACCACTCCCCAGTGAAAAATAGTGAAGTTGCTTAAAATTTCTCAGTGAGTTTGTCTAGGATCCGCAATACCATTCAGGTGCCTTTACTTCTGTTATTGTATTATTGATGCCACCTTGAAAGTGTGGTCTTCTAGTCCACAGCAACTGCAAAGTAATCTAAGTTGCTGTGGTCTTCACAGTGTGGGCTCGCTCAAATAACCCTGCTGGTGACACAGGTCACAAAAGGTCACAAAATGCCCAACTGATCTTAAGTTGCTATAACTTGGCTTAAGACATAAGAATTTTTTTTTTTTTTAAATACCCTTGTGCCAAGGGCTCCCAGTTAGAGCTGGATCCCAGTGACACTGAGGCAGTGATGTTCTCAACACACCAGAAAGCTCCCAGTCACCTCCACCACTTCAGTGACATTTAGATGTGATGCCAAGACCCTCATTTGGGGTGGTGATCTCCAACAGCCCCTGGCAGTTTGGTGCTCACTGGAAGACGTTTCATTACTGTAAGTGCCCTTTAGTTCAAGCCTGAGCTCTCCAAGGATCCTCCACAAACTGCTGCCTATGAATGTGAAAAACTGCAGCTATATCTATTCCGGAAAATGTCCCGGCTGTCTAAGCAGATTTAAGAAAATCACTGATAATAAATCTTCCAGTATTTCCTTTGTATATAAACTGGTATCTCCATTTCCTATTTCTCCTGATACATTTTATTCTGTGATTTATATCCCACATATAAGCAAAGCTTTTCAATATAGAAGACCTAAGGATGCACAGCTGTTACAAGTGGTTTGTAGTTAAATTAAGCACATTAAACTGTGTTATACACCTAAAAAAGAGACGAGTGGTCTCTCTTGCCTCAATTTATAGATACCAGAAGAAAACCAGCCTGCTGTTCAGAAAGCATTGAATGGCCATCTTTTGACAATTAGATCCATTTGAGGGAACATTAAGTTGGGAGTCCCAAAATTAAGTGCTTAAGCTACTTAAAAATGTTTAGAACAGAGAGCTCACCTACACTAGAGTGCTCCCAGGATTTGCAAAGATGAAAGACTTTATGGTAGACTAGCACTGTGGTGCCAGATTCCTGCTTGAGATATAATTTAATTTTGAACTTAAAGCTGCTTAGAGTATTTGATTTTTTTATTGTGTTTATTGAAGGATGTGCTCTGTGAAAGTGTTCATGGATTTTAAAATCAAAGAAAAAGAAGGATTCCAGGAGATTAAAGATGAGAGTGCATTAACCCCTCAGATTTAGGATGACAGAGCATCGTACAGTGGACAGTATCTTGCTTATAGGATGGAGAGCGAGTACTACCGAACTGGCATGCATAAAAAATTTGACAATAGATACTAACCACTTGGCCATACCACTGAAAGAATCTGTTTTAAGAAGTTGTGTAAATAAACTTTGATAGTTTGCATAATAACATGTTCTTATCTCTGAAGCTGATGAGTTCAAACAGCAGGACAGAGGAGATTAGCAACATGAGCCTTTCTTTGGAAGTGAGATTCAAATTCATCTGTACTTTGAACAGACTGGAACATTTTTTGCCACCATGAGAAAACTCTCATAGAATCATTATAGAGGTGGGTATTTTTCATTTTTACATATTTATTTTGTATGGTAAATGGTACCTACAGGCTTAATGCAGGGCTTTTAACTCCTTTTTCACACTGCAAAAGGTTTTCATTAAGAACGCAGAAAATGCAATGCAACCTTTCAAATATCAGGCTAAGAAAAAAACAATCTAGGAAATGCTTTTTATGACAGGGCTATTTAAATATAATCGCATATCTGTCATCATACAGGCCTGCTTATAACAGGTTGTCAGTTCTCCTGGAGAGGGGGTGATCTGCAGTCAAGGGTTTTAAATAAGTAAGTGTAGGATTTTAAAAAAGTCTATAATGGGCATCTAAGACAGAATTCATAATTTTCATCATTTACTTCTATTAAAGCAACAGCCAGCAATCCCGAGTTAGGGCTAGAGTCCCACTGTGCTAGGCACATGAAGAAATTAGTGTGTGCTAATACAGCTCTGTGTTTATTTATGGGCAGACCTCTTCCACAGCGAATAAGCTCTTTGCCATCATCAGCAATGCGGCTAGACAGTAAAGCACCTACATAGTTTTGAAAAACTGGGGGCCAACAAGTAGGCTCTACAAAGATCATAGTATTCCAAAACAAATCTTTTGTAGAATTAGTCATCTAGGGTATTTGGTCACAAAGACTGTCTCCACTAGCAAATTAAAGCTGTGTAGGACCTTTCCTTGGCACTGAGAGGACCTGGCATGGAAAAGCACAGATGTTAGCAGACTCACTGCTTGTAAGCTGCCTTGCCCTGCCAACAACTCAACCCTACCTTGGAAATTTTGAGAGCAGTTGTACTTGCGGGCATCAGGCAAGCCAAGCACTGCTCTAACTTGTTCTTGCTTACCATGCTGATCTGAAATGTCTCACTTATTTTATTGCGCTCCTCCTGCATGTAATGTCCAGCTACTGCTTCTTATTTTTTTGTCAGATTGTTGGTCCTTCGCTTGCCATGGCTGGGCTAGGCATCTGGGCTCTGGTGCAGCGCCTCCATGTTTGCCCCATACAGTTCATCAGGACATGCAGTTTTGTCTCTGGGGAAACGATGACACTTAAAAAAAAAAAATTTTTTTTCTTAGTAGGAAAAACAATAAGAAAACAATTTTACTCTGATTTAGAAGTGATTTTGTAAGCCAGAACTGAAAAGATCCTCCAAAAACCCAAGATATTTTCAAGTGAAGTTAAACAGCTAGATATCTGGGGTCAGGGAAAAGATAAAGTATTCTAGAAAGCTGGCTCAAATACCTTGTTTACATTCTTCAAACTGAAAAAAAATTTGAAATGCCATTAAAATTGTCAGTTTTGCACAGAAATTTGTAATTTGATGAAAGAATAAGCAGAAAAGCTTGCCAAAATTACTAGTAAGACAGCACCAACAAGAACAGTGCTTAGTTATGGTCTAGCCGATTAAGAAATGGATATATAATCACCCTAAAGTGAGTACTCTCAACTCCCACTGCCATAACGGACAGGACCTGATTTGGTCTCTGTTGTGTTTTATGACAGTTTTGGATATGCAGCCTTACATTCTTGACTACAATATTAATTGCATTAGCTATGGAGTTTTTTAGTCTGGAAAAAAAAAGTTCTTAAGATAATATCTTAATTTTTTTGCTGAATTTTATGGGTCTTCAATGCTTATTTCCCAATGTTAATGTCATGTACTAGGTGCTTTACGCTTCAAGTTCCTAGATTTTACAGCACATTGCTCCTCCCAGTATTTTCCTTAGATACCGCGTATTATCTTAGAAGGAAAATCTACTAGGGGAAGGTGTGAAAGAGTTAAAAGGCAGCTTTTAGCAAAAAGCTAAGCTCAGTATCCCACGCACACTGGAATGAGGCTTTGCAAGTTAGTTCTAATAAAACATGAGAAAATAAGGTTAGAATATCAGGCAGGAATTCTTCAGGATTAAAGGTAAAAATAAACCAGGCCAGGCCAGAAGATTTATGTATGGTTGCAGAACTTCCCCAAGAAAAGGCTGACCATCTATCTGTCTGGGTACTTACACTGCACGTGGAGTGCTCTGGGATTCCTCAGTGACACTAAGGTCTCACACAACTCCATCTCAGGACAAGGCTTTCCACCTTCTCTTGACCAAGAGACATCAATCCTGGCAGACTGCTGGCCTCAGTTAGAAATGTGTTTCGTTAGCTCTTGTCTGGACTGTAGCCATGTCCTGACTGAAGATGAACTCATCGCTGTCTCATGAACTACAGCAAAGTCATGGCACAGTAGTATGTCCCAACAGCAAATAAGAGGTCATCCTTCTCTACTGAGACAGGCTTCCCATGGGAGGTTGTCATCTAACTGGTATTAACAGGACTTAGGCCACTGCCTTTCTTCAGAAGCAATTACTTCCAAACAGCCAAAAGCCTCCCCCTGGCAGAAGGAGCTGACAGCTTCTTAGGAGGATCCACTCCATCCTGTACCACTCTGCAGGAGCAGTGGTAGCACATCTTCCTCAAAGGATATGGGAATGATGGGAAGCACCTTCTGATGCTGAGTGTGGAGAAGTACGGAAAGAACAGCTTACACAGAACAGCAGACCTGTGGCTGAGAAGACTGAATCCTCCTGCTCAAAATAGGAAGTAAGATCCATGAAATTGTTCGTGATCTTCCAGATGCTCAGTGCCAAACATAAAAAAGTTAGGTAGGTGTTAAGAAAGAACACTGATCAGTCACTCAGATCTCCGTATAAGGGTAACAACCAGCAGTTCAGGAGACATCCTTGTGGCTTGTCCAAAGCCATGGAGTGAACTTCCATGGAAATTAAACAGCCACAAACCTCACCTCCTACAGACACTCCAAATGTGCCCTTTGCAACAGCTCACAGTAGGAAGGCTCGTCCCTTCACTCACGTGTGTAGGATCTGTTGTCAGCTGATGCTCTTTTGTTTTTTATCCATTCCAATCAATCGTCTCTTTATTCACTAGAACGAACTAAAAAAGCCAATAAATATTGTGAAGACAGATGCATCTCTAGCCAACTTCAACATTTTTTCAGCATGTGATCAAGCATCCCTATAAAAAGCATGATAAAATCTTTGGACCCTTTAGGACTTGAACCTGGAGAGACATCCAGCTCAGCTGAACTCCATGCGCCCTTCCGGAATTCCTGGAGTAAAGACATAATCCCCCCAGTTCAGGAAGGTTTTTTAATTTATTTGCTTTTACATCGCTGAAGCTTCAGTGGGACAAGCAATGAGAGATTTGTCTACAAACAGATAGGCCAGAGCAAGACATTGGAATGATGGAATCAGAACTTCAGATTTTATAGAAGTAATTTATTTTATTTTTCTGGCTTCTGAATCTATTTTAAAAGCTGTTTTGCTAAGATTAAGCACTGCTAGGGAAATAAACCTGCCATACCAACTGTTATTATCATTTATATTGTCATAGTGTCTCGGAGCTCTTCTCAAGAAAAACTGCGTGGCATTAGGTGTTGTGTAAACACCAAGGCAGAAGTCCCGTGGCCACTGAGTGCTTGTAACTGATGTACAGCATCAAGCAACAAACTATCGATAGAGTGCAGCCAACAGAGTCTGACAGCGAGCAATGTGATATTGTTGGTTTAAAAGTGAGTGATCTTAGTCCAGGGGAGCCTAAATGTTGATAATATTTCAGTGTTGCAAGAAAGGCTTTGACAGTGTTGATGAGGAAATCCTTTGGAAAATTATGGGAAGCCCCAGAGGTACTTTTTGTGATGTTTGCAAGATAAATAGTGGATAATGGTGCAGAAAGATGAAAAAACAGAGGCAGGAGTTGGTATCTTGAAATTTAGTAAAACATCACAGCTAGGATATGACTATGCTGTGAATGGCATGTTGAAATATGCGGAGGTGCAGCATATGTTTGATGCTAGCAAGTACGGAGAGCTGGCATTTGGATTCAAGACAGTAATGTTTCAGTCGTCACCCTTCAGGCTACAAACCCAACACTTGACAAAGTCACATTTTGGATAGGTAAGAGCAGGACAAGATTCTGTCAACTAACATGGCGTGTTGTAGTGATTGAGACATGAGGTAGAAAACCTCAAACAAATGTTCAGACTACAGAGAGAGAAGACAAAAGATGGAAAAAAATCTGCAAAAATTCAGGCACTGTCCAAATGCGAGGACCTAGTGAGATACTGAAATCTGAACGAATGCTAAAGTTCTAAGGCTTGTCTGTAATCAGCAGGATTAAGATAAGAGATGATTAGGAGTTTTCAGCTATATTGCATTTTATAAAGTCAAAGGAAGATAAAGGGATACGCTTAAGTTTGTTAGAAAGAGACTGTTCTGGAAGAGAGAGGTAGGACTGTGAGTCCTCAGCACAGGTGGTTGCCGAACTTTGTAAGATCCGGAGACAGCGTGCAAAGGGAAGGACGAGTGGCAGTCCAGGGAAATTCTCACCAAGGAGATGGGAAAGATGAGGACTGTTCAGCCAAGGACATGATGAAGGAGCAGTTTCCAATGTATAGAGAGAGCTTGAATAAAGGGAAGTACAGAAGCAAAGTGAAAATTTCAAAACTAAAAGGCTGGTTGTGTATGTTGAAAGCAACTGGCAGGCCAAGAAGATTGAAGATACCTGGCTAGCAATAGATCATTAGAAACCTTGCTGAGAGCAATTTCAGTGGTCAGCATGGGGACAGCCAAATTAGTGGGATGTAATATACACGTGAAATAGAGGAGGCAGGCTCTTGCTAATAGCACATTTCATGAGTGTAAATAGAAAAGAGAAAGGGATGTACAGGCTAGGAAGATTTTTTCCCAACATGAGAGAAACTAAATTACTTTTGTGAGTAAAAAGAGCTACAAGCAGATAGGCAATGGGCTGCAAGCTTTGGGAGAACTAATTAGAGAAATGAAGGTAGAGGAAAAGGATCACGTGACAGCCATTAAGAAGAAACTCAGCAGAGATTAATGAGTGCAGCAATGCACAGATAAATACATTTATTTGCTGCCTGAGAGAAATGTATGAACTCCACTGTCCAGTTAGAAGCAGAAAAATTTATTCCATCTAAGGGTTCAGACTTCACATAGTTTATATCATAGAGTCAAACTTACTACTGAATCTGAATCTCTTCCCAAACTAAGAATTCAGTGGCCTTTAATGCTGAGAGGTACTATTCAAGTGCTATGCTGGAACATAATCCTAGTGGACTTTCCTTGCTAATTTCCTTGACTGACAAAATAAATGGATAGGATATATAATTGCTTACAACTGTCCTCGTACTGTTAAGCTGGCAGGTCAGAATTGCTTCAGAAAAGTTGATCCCTTTTTCTAAAAATGTCTTTACTTGACTGCAAACATTTCTGAGTTTACAATATACAATTTTTTTTAGGCTAACAACGCAAACCTGTTGGGATTATTTTTGCAAATAGCAAATTAGCTCTTTCCTGGGAACACTTCAATCGTAAATGTAACTTTCCTTCAAGACTGTGAGAAGCTTCAGCATGGATTAAATCCAAGAGAATCCTGATAATTTTTTGCTTGCCACTGTACAAGGTACTCCACAAGCTTTCTGCATGTTAGGAGAATGCAGAAAACAATTATTACAATGGGTTCATCTGAGCTAGACTGTTCTTGGAAAAAAGATGCACACCTGCTGTCAGATGCTTATAAGGTAATCTCTCCTACTGTCAGGACCAAAACTGTGACATGCAGAGTCCCAGAGGGCATCACGGTGATCAGGCTACCACAGTATGTGAAAGCAGGAGAGACCCTGTACCAAACGTGTAAGAAAAATACATAATCTTCTGATTATAGGGGATGTACTTACATAGACTGGAAGCAGGTCACAAAGTTGCTGAAAGTCTCCGTCCACTAACACTTAGTATGTTGGAAAAAAAGGTGCTTATAGGTGCTTATACTTCTCTATAAAATACATCATCCATCCTACTTCACTTCTCTTGGTAAAGTTCTGTATTTTTCCTGTATTTCACGTACTTCCATGTAATTTAAGCCTACTGTAAAGAGAATAGTTCTGTTCAGCATTCTCAAGTAAATAAAAAAACTTAATTCCTTGCTAGTTTAAATTCATAACTAATCCTGTTATGATTCAGTAAGTTTCATTTTACACTTACCAGTGAATTTGTGAAGCAAATTTTGTCGCTCTTTACTAGAGGCTCGATTTCTGAGCATCCCAGTACATCCTCTCACCTTCCTCATATGGTCTAAGTTCTGCCTCACGCACCTCCTTTGATTTGAGTTTGCGATAACATCAGCACTTTATAGCACTTCCACTGCTAAGAGCATGGCAAAAATGCTAATTAAATCCATCTTCTTCACTCAACTGCATAAAGGAAGGAAAAATTTAAATGACAGGTTTCTCAGTAGCCCCCAGCAAATTTCCCTTGGATTTAACTGCCATTTAGGCATCGATGCTCCTACGCACTGCTTGGTGCATTTCAATTTTACATTCTCTCCTGTGATTCCACTTGCTGAATATGTTAAGATACTGAAAAGCAGTCACATCTCTCCTTCTTAGCGATCTCTGGGTTTTAGTATCAACCCCAGATAACAACTTGGAGAACATCACAGCTTGAGTCGTCATGAGTGTGTCAGTGTGCACAAGGAGAGGGAGGGAAGGTGCAGAGGCCTTGATGTAATCACTGCTGACGCTACTGACCATTAAACTGCTGATTTTGCTCTGCTTAAAACACGTCCCACGCATGTGCCATCTCAGACATGGGGTTCAGACCTTCACCAGAGAACTTAGGTGCTTTCCCAAGCCTTGCTGTATAAAGAAGATATTAGACCCGATGTGTTACCTTCTCATTAGTAAATAAAGAAGGTGGTAGAACAATTTTTCAGTTCTCAAGGACAGCAATTGTAGCAACAGTGTCAAAGATCAAAAATAACATTGCGGTTCCATGGTGGATGGAATTCACAAGAGAATATACAGCACAAGGGTAAATTTGCCTAAATATTTGGTTTTACTGAAGCAAACTCTTCATTAATATCTAGCTATTTCTTAATATTACAGCTTTGTCCGTGTTTGGAAAATATACCCACTATTTACAGCCTGTTATTAGGAGCTCTGAGCACTGGCAAGCCCACATTAAGGGAATGCCTGAGATAGGAAAACTATGGAGGGATTTAACTATGGGTTATAACTCGCTAATGTTTTCCCAAAAAGAGAAAGAAACAGCATGTGCTGCTGTACCAATACTTTAGAAAGCTACTTTTTTACAACTGAAGGCTAAAATCCTCACCTCTGCTTCAGTTTCTGTGCTTAAGAGGGCAAAGGAGAACAAACCAGCTCTAGAAAGCCCAGTTACCATGAGGGTTGAATTTTGCTACATGCAGCGCCACACAAAACAGCCATAAGGTATTGTTTCCAGTTTCTGTGGGATTGTGCATGAAATACCAGGGTGACAGGCAGAAAAGATAAGATTCAGATGAAGCAGCAGGGTCATGATTTTGAACAGCCACAGGAAACTACTTCAGATGGGAAGGACAGGGCAGGGAAAGGAGCCATTTAAAACCCCATCTACCCAATCTCCAGATAAGTTCCTCTTGGCAGGAGATTGCAGAATCCCTTGCAATAACAAGTATCTTGGCCCATAAGCAAATTTCACATGAAAGACTCCTTTCCCTTGCCTTTAGAAACAACCTAATTAATTATTTCCTAGAGCAGTGACTTTGTGACCACAGAAATCTCCACCAGGCAGTGCCTCCCTGGGTTCTGGCAAAACGCACAAGTACAGCTCAGTCACAGAAATGCCATTATATACCCAAGCATCGTAGATCTGTTTGCACATGGAATGTACAAGTGCGTGTACATGCAGGCTTACTGCTAAGAACACTCTGGTAAAAGTTGGAGGTGAAGGTGGCATTCAGAGATGACAACTGAAAGCAAGTACATTTTCAGCTTTATGACCCAAGGCAAATGCTCGCGAAGATGCTGAGATGAAGCAACCCTGCCGAAGCTAGCTGAGTTAGGCTTGGCAGAAGCTTTAGATGTACTCTGTAACAAAACACAGAAATTGCAAACAAGTTTGTTTGAATGTTTGTCAAATTTAGACTCACTGTATCAGGCTAAGCTGATTAATCTGGATGGAATCAAAGAAAGTTAGCGGAGTTTTATAAGTAGCACGTATAAATGTTTTAAGTATTTGAACAGATGAGCAGACATAAGGAATAATCTTTAGCGAAGGAGCTAAAAACATAAAAACCGTAGCTACACTACTATTGCCGGGGCTCACCTACAGTAGATATGCCAGAAGTTTCGGCGTACAATGCTTTCATTATCATACATCATTGTATCAATAAAAACATGATAAGCAGTATAAATAAGGGATTATCTTTACAGGTACGTTGGTATCGGTCCTCAGCTGTATTGGTGAGCATGAGAAGCCTGTATTAGTACTCCGCATCCGTATGTTCTTAGTCAAAGGGGCAAAACTGTTACCAATTAAAACAATTATATATTTTTAGAAGCTGCTGTTAAAATATGGTTTACCGTAATTATTAAACAGGCACCCACATACTTCAAACTGTGGCACAGTTTAGCCACAGCAATACGGCTAACAAACAGTGCTTCCAAGTGGAGCTCATGCAGTGAGATCTATTCCAGTAGCTAAGCTTGCTCTGCGATCTCTGCAATAAACTGAAGGCTACCAAGCAGTCTGTGACTCATGCAGTAGACCATTTCTCATCTCTATGTGCAGAAGTGGAATAAAACCAGATCTCTTGTTTTCAGACCACTGAGTAACCTTGAAGCTGGGGAGTCCTCACAACTGCATGCTCTTTTACCAATCCTCAGGTCACTGAATGGCCGACTTACACTGACGACTGCAGAGCCCTGTGGGAAAGGAGGTGTGAAATGAACAGTACTTGTTAATTAAAGGATTTTTATCAAGCTGTAACCTGGCAGATGCATTTCACAACTTTTGCACCTATGTTCACATAAAGATTGACAGACAAACTCAGCCTGCAAAGAAAAGATAAAATTTTTAATGTTTATTTTTCCATGGAAAAGCTTTACAAGGAGAAAGAGGTTTCACAGGAGAAAGAGTACATTCTTTAATCACTGTTTATTTGTTGAATTGGTATCCGAGGCTGACATTTCTTCTACAGTGTATTTATTTGTTCTCATAATATTACAGGACATTTACCTTTTATTTAAAAAGGATCATAATCCATGAATATTGTTAAGAACGCTATTAGGCAATGCTGTATGTGAAGAATTTACAGTCTAAGCTTCATCAGCTTAGATGAAGTGCCTTCAGTTTTAATTCTTTGCATATTTTGTAGCAACAAATAAAACACATCTTTTAAATGTTCAGATATTTTAAAGGCTTTGCATCATACGTAACAGAAAAACAGAGGTTTAGCATCTCAAAGAGCAGACAAAAACATTCCAATGTTCACAAAGCAACAATGAAGTCCCCAAGGAAAAAAAAAATCCCCATCTTTCCCCTTAAACCATAAGGAGAAATTTATTAAGCTGATTATTAAGTGCTCAAATGTGACTTTCTTCGTTAGTATTATAGTGCTGGGATTTTTAGACATCCCAGCATCAGAACCTAAATGGAGTTACGTGGTTTCACAGCGAGAGAACCTGACCCTTCCCCTAGCTGCCTCTACACACAAGCTTCTGCCATTTAAAGGACCTTTTCTGATCTGTAGAACAGGGGAAAAACCCACCCTAAAACAAAACCCAATCCTCTACCCTTCAAATACCAAGAAGCACCATCCTCCACCTTTCAGATCAATGAACGTGTCACCTTCCATCTCACTTGTACCACGATTTCAGCAAGCCGTTTGAAATCTCCCTGCCAATTTTGTTCTGAAGCATGCAAAAGAGGTAATACTAGTTTCAGAAGTAGATTCATGAGACTGAGAAAAAAATTTTGAAGTACTTTGTAAGAAGAGTAGCTTGAACAACAAGCACCTTAATTTCAACTTAATTCAAAAACATGAAGAGGGAAAACTCTTCACAGTTTCAGAATTAGTAGAATTAAAAACCCCGGAAACTTGCAAAGCATGACTGTCAAATATCTTACTTTAATTACTACTCCAACACTTCTGTAAAGATGCACTTTCAAGGACTGTTATGGAAGGCACCGATTTTTTTTTTCCTTCAGCCATTATGATGTATAAAGAAAACACAGAATTTCTGTCGCACTGGGCTGAACTACTGGCCCTAAAGATATTTGCCACTAACCTTGGAGCACCTGGATTTCACCCAGTTGCAGTTTTACAACTACCTTGTTTTTCTTGATTAATTTATTCATAAAATAACATAGAACCATTACAAGTTTTAATGATATATGATTAATGGTACATTAATAGTAATGATTTACAGAAGTGAAAGTTTTAATGCACAACTTCTCCTTTAAAATTGAAATTGGATAGTTTTGAAGTTAAATAATCAAAACATAAAACATTCAGCAATTCTGTTCCTCCACTTAACTATCAATTCCAAATTTTTCAAATCTAGAAGCCAGTTATCTGATATAGGCAGCCCTCAGAACAGTTTCCTTGAATGTATGGTTCAAAATCAGGTATTTCAATTTAATCAGAAGCTTGAAAAACAAGCTCTTATTCTTTAAAAACATGACTGTAGAATCAAATTGGGAATCATTGTCTTGTTTTCTGTGAAGTCTGACAATGGCCAGATGATTTTAAAAGTGGAGTTTAATACTTAGTCAAAAGGGAAAATAATACAGTGCTTTTCTGAGGCGTGTTGAGTACAGACCATTAAATTAAGGTAGATTTATGAACAAAGTTTTACAAATGACATTTCTTTAGCTCAAAATTGTTAATGTTTCAAAGGAACTAGGCAAGACTTGAAAAATACTTGCAATTCTTTTGCTTAGCCGTAGGGCCTGCAACTGGACAAAAAGTTCCCTGGTATGTTTGAAAGCAACAGACCAACGAAGAGATACACTAAGCAATAAGTACTTACAGCTATGCAAACAGTTCTCAACTTATAACCAAGATTTCTAGCTTTTCAGCTGCAATAAAAATGTATTACACTGATAATAATTAAGCACAATGTGCAACAAGGCAGCAAATTACATAATAGCTAAAGTATTTATCTATACTGTCAAAGTTTCCTGAAACCAAGAGCCATCAAAATCCCTGCACAGGCTACTGAAGTTTGATGGGATGCTCTGGGAGATTGAGAAACAAGGTCAGGACCTCACCGGACAGGGCCAGAGGTAAAAGTAAAAATTTTGACAGTAGCTGCATCAGTGTAAAGCTTGACGAAGCTGACCTGAGGACATCATTTTATTCTAATGCTACCTAGGATCACGGGGGAGGGTCCAGATAGGTCCTAGAATCCAGTAATTATTACCAGGTTATCTTAAGAGTACTAATGAATCAATTGATTAAAGATTTTTGCAGGAATAAGGGCAAAATTCTTGCCTTCTTTATAGAGCAAGATTTTAGAGGCCATAAATAGAAGTAGACCTAGGCAGCAGGTAACTCCAGGAAGCCAGTATGCACCAGGGTCTATCCATTTTGAGAATCATCCATTTGAGAATCAGTGTGAACACACAGTGTACCTCATCCTGAAACCCTCACCTCATCTGCATCCTTTCGGAGCGAGCTGCCAGGTAACGTTATCTTCATACGGGACAGCCCTATTGCACTTGCTGTTTTCATCCCCATCCCTAAGACAGGGGAGGGGCAAGGAGCTGGTAGAGGGAATTATCCTACTTGGATACCTCCATGGTAACAAGATACTGGCTGCATTTCATTCTTTGGGAAACTACAGGAAGAAAAAACAGACCAAAAAAAGCTAACTGAAATCCTCCATAATATTGTGACAAAGAAACTAAGATAAACTCAGAAACTCAATCATAGGTGCACTGAATCCTGAACAGCAATGAATCCTAATCCTTAATGAGAGCACTGATTTTACAAATGATAGTACAAAACCTATAAAATATAGAACACCTGCTTCTGATGGAAGACAGTAATCAATTTGGTTAAAAATACCATTTCTAAATTCATGATCTGTTGTAGAATACAAAGACAGATGTGGTCATTTAATTAAAAAAATAACCAGGTCTCACATTTTCAACAACTGTCACATCATTCTTATACTTTGTCTGCTTGGAACAGAAAAGCTCCTCTAATCCCTGATAAACCAATTTCAAGGAACATTTTAATGAATAATTCTAAATACTAAATCTTTGCTAACAAATTGGTAATTTTTAAGTGATTACATGAACAACTGAGCTGGCAAATTTGAGTAGAGAGTTACTGGGGGAATGGCTCATAAGTTGCTGGGCATGGTAAATTCTCAGGTAGCGCAGCTGCAGCCTGGAAGACACAACGTATACAGAACAATCTCTTGCACTTTATGCAAGGAAGAAAACTTACTTTTGAGTTGCATTACAAACTTGATGAACACACTTCTGTGGGAGTTTAGCTGCAAGGTGTCTTTGAGGTAAGTCTTCATGAATAACAGTGAATTAAAAAACCTGCACATCTTAAGAATGTACATACATCTCTGCTATCGGTTGCTAAACTATATGCCATTTTAAACTAGATATGTCACTCACAACTCTACAAAGTCAGACATTTAAAGCTTCCATGTATGTAGAAAACCTTGTTAGGACTCAAAAATTCAAAAGAATTTGTGGTCAATAATACAACTCTCTTTGCTAAAATAAATAATAATTAAAGGAACAGAAGGACATGCCCCTGCACGAGAAGGAAAGTCACTTCATTCTGATCATCCCCCTCCTCTGAGCAAGATGTAAGGAATGTTTTTCTTGACATTCTCATGAAAAATAGTTTTACTCATGATTTGATCTACAAGATTTGCCCACTGGAATAAAAAAGTGCATTAAGAATATATACAATGTAATGGAAGCCATATGCACCTTTTCTCAGGTTAAGCAGATAAGGCATTTACATGACACTACAAAACTACTTTCTCATGTGTTACTCATCTGGTCCGTACTTGGTTTGTATCACATTACAACAGCATTATTCAAACATAATGCTCTACACGTGGAAGACATGAAAGGCAAAACTATGAAGAATTGCATCCAGTAGAAAAGCTCAAAATGACATGCAAGAAACTAACACAAAAGGGAATCAACTAAAAATGTATGCATAAAGTATATGCCCATCAATAGGTTTACACAGTGAGCATCCCTACCCTTCCTTCAACAGAAGGAATAAACTACAGAAAGACACTACTGAATTAAAACAACATGGAGAAGCTATTAAAACAGAGTACGCTCCTTCTTCAAAATCACATTATCTTTTTCCTAGTCTAATGAAGAATATGATACTGTAATTAAATAAAATTTCTAAAAACATCTAAAGGAACTACTAAGATATCCATTCAAAACCAAAAGCTGTTCCAGAAAAGCAAACACTACAACTAAAACCTGCAAATGCCACTGAACTTGTTTCCATTAGACAATACAACCATAACCAATATTCTTTAGAGATTTGCTATAGTAATTTATCACTTTATTAATAAAAAACTTGATGCAAAACCTATTAAAGTCAGTAGAAAGACATGTTCTTAAAAAGTCTTGAAGTACATACTTCTACTGTAAGATCCAAATCTGGGAGTGCTGAGCCATACCAACCTGCTTAGAATTTTTATATCAGGAAACACTAATAAACTAAATTACCATACAAAGAGATAGCAGTCATCAATATATCTGATTTATCAAAATTTAGATTGAGTAGTAACATTTTCTGTTTTTTCTGACTCATAGTTTGAAGATGCTTTCTGGTACTTAGCTGAAATAAATTTCTGTAGCTTGTACATGCTATTCTGTTTGCCTGTCTGGTTACATTTATGGCACTTGTTGCTTTACTGTAAAAGTATCTTGTAAACCCTGGAGGAAGCAATGGAAATAGTATCCTTAAACACCATAAGCTTTAAAAAAAATATTTTTCTAATTATAGAACATTCAAATGTCTGTACACCACAACTAAAACAGAAGGAGTGACTCTGGGAATGTGTATGCTATTCCTTGGACAAACGAAACATAGCGTTAGCTTGATGATTAAAAGCCAATTGCAGTGAATACATAGACTGACCAAACAGCAGAACTCCAGTATACTTGTCAGCGAGAACTGGAGCATACTGGGAATCAGCTGCTCCTAAGATGATGAAGGAGAATGATTAGAGCAGTATCCCTGTGCGATGATATCAGGAAAAGGAGCTCTCCCTTGCAAAAGCTAAAGGGGTTATTGCCTGAAAGGGTTTAGGACTTACTGGATGCAAGGGGAAAACGTTTTGGGATGTATAGCTTTTTTTTGTAGATAATGGATTGTGTGTCATTTTGAGATAGCATCACAACTTCTGCCTCTCCTTTAGCATAAAGCCATCACAGTGCATCAGCAAGGAATGCCCTGAAACTTTGTAGAAAGAGCAATAGCAGCATAGATATAGTATACCACGCTCCACTCCCCTAGTTTATATAAGATTCAGTCATCTGAGTAGGGACTTAAAAAATGAAGAAAAAACTGGCTCAAACAGATCCATTCCTGCTCTCCACTAGTAAAGCTGAAACTGTGTTTTTCCTTAAAATATAATTATTTAAAATTTGGCTACAATGATATATTTAAAGGTCCTTTACAGTTTGATCCTGGACTTGTTTGATGCTTATACAGCAGTTTTCCTACAAGCTACTATCACCCTTTCCCAATAAGCTGAGAGTGGTTCTGAGTGTGTCTAAGTATAGTAACTAGAAGTTGAAACTTGAAAACAAAAAGGATGACACTTAAACACACATTTTTGTATGTAGATTTAGAAAACGTATCTACAATACTGTATTTAAACATTACACACTATAGTTAAATAAAGTCAAGAATACACAGTCTTTTCCCTACAGCAATACATTAAATAAAAAGCGTCAATAAGAAAACAGATCTGTTCACTTTTTTTCCACTGAATACACGCGGAATTTGATGGTCTCATCCAACCGAGACAAACAGAATGTCATTCTAGTTGAAAATGAGAGAAAAAAATCCATCTGCTGAATTATATGTTCAAGGTAACTGTAACAGTTTGGTTTGGTATTTTGAACTTCTGAAAATAATACTTGTTTTTTTTAGCAAGCAAGGGAAAATCTGTGGGCTGTCTAGAAGCTGATCTAAGGTTTCCTGGCTACTACCCAAAGTCAAACAAACAAACAAACACATCTGAAAAAGTGAATTGTACTAAAGAGTAAAAAATTGTAAATGCCCCAACCAGTTAGTTTACTTTCATCCTTCCAATAGCATTTGAAATCTGCGAACAAAAGCAAAGCTTTTTCCTTCTTAAAAATAGAATGTGAGAATTGAGAGGGTTACCAAACGAGCTGAAACATGGAGTTAGAAAAGTTGCTTAAAAAACAAATGCAAGAGAAATAATAGCTCAGCCCTTGCCTTGCTGACAGGTGAGATAACAACCATTTCTGGTACTACAGAGAAAACTCAGAGATAGACTGGCATTTCAATGGAAGGAAAAACCACACCAGTCCATATGGTTCCCTTAAAACAAAAGCCTCTCAGGTTCATGACCAACATTTCTGTCAGCCTTTAAATAAGAAAGAGCAATAACAATCATACTGAGGATTTACTGACAGGTGTGAGGAACAATGGTGATTGTTTTTAAAAAGCCTATATATAAAAATTCTTCCACTACTATACTTATAATATATGTGAAAACAATATCTTCAAACTTAAAACAAAATCATCTTTTCAGAACTGATCCTCACGACCAGAGCAGAGAGTCTAACCCAATTACCACTTAAGCCCTGTGGAAACTCTTCCCATGGTTCTTGCTACTTATGGCAAACTGAAGGAATTTTACTTGCAAAACACTTAACCACCAAAGACGGAGTTTTGTAATACAGTTTTAAAGCACTTTACTCAAAGAATAAGTTATCAGTTTTCTAGCAAAAACTCAGAATCTCTAAACATGAATGCAAATAATCTATTATTAAATAGACAGTTCTGGTTCAGTGGCCACTATTACAAATCAGGGGACTAACAGTGACTTCAAAAGACTCTGAATCAGACTTCAGGAGTATAATATTCTTGTTAATACTATGTATTTGCAAGACAGAAGTCTTCAGACAAGTCTTCACAAAGAAATCATAAAAGCAGGAAAGTGATTCAGCCTGCTTGAACTGGTTGACATTTAATTTTTGCAGTTTGGATATTCAACCATTATCTACCACTAACTATAAAATGTAAATTGGTATGTACCAGAAAAACTCCAGCATGATTTTGTGGTTCTTTTTTTTTTTTTTTATATATATATATATACACACACACACACACATATTAGAGAGGCACAGTCTTGTTAGAAATCAGCATGAAATTCTTCTGTAGGAACCTGAACACTTTCACAGAAATTTTTTCATAAACTATGCTCTTCAAATAAGGCCATCACATCTAGTTAAGCAAAACACTCAGTCTGCATAAAATTAGAGCTGCACCTAGTTTAAGATGTATTTTCAAAATACATGTGGCATAAATGCCATTACAGAAAAATAAGCAAGACACTTCTTTTACAGCCTGGAGAAAGAAATGATTAGTTTTGACATTCTATTAAAATTTAATAAGGGCACAAAAGGAATCTGTAAGTCCAAAATATCTAGCTATTCTAACAGTGTGTACTGTGCAAAGAACTTACAGTAACATCACAAAATAACATCAACTCTTTTAAAAGGACTCTAAAAATTGTTGCTCATTGCTTAGAATGGCATACATCCAATATATTCACGATTGGCAACAGAATCTAGAGTGTTATAATATCATTGCTGCTACTGTAATGAAAAGAAATGAGGTTGCGATGATAAATTTTCATGTTAAGCTGTAGGGAACTTTACTGCATTTTACCAATCATATTACTTCTTAGCTTTGTCATAAGCTCCAGGAAAATGAAAAACAGAAAAAAAGTTATCTATCGTATTTTCTCCTACAGAAATGGTGGACAGTAAAATAAAAGTATGAAATTAGCTGGCTTTGGGTTAGTTGGTTAAAAATGTGTGTATCAGTTCAATCTGAGTCAGGCTGCCTTGGTTTGTACCACCTATCCATAAAGGCTGACTGAATGAGATTCCTTTCATCATACAGGCACTGCCACCTTTGCTGCAATAGTAGAGGCATGCTTTGATAGCCAGGATAGCTTCAGCTGACTGACAGCTCCTGGGTAACTGAAAGGGAATGATAGTTTGACAGGAAACATCCCTTATTTCTCCAGACAGACACTGTCCTTGAAGCAACCAGGTATTATCTGTAAAAGAAGAACAAGTTTTATCATTAGGATATTTAACATGTCTGAAACCTACAGAAAACACTGATTTTTACCTATATGACAACATGGACTTTCTTTCCATATGCAACGTTAGGGGAAATTTCCTTCCTGATTTTTCCAGTTGTAGACAAAAAAAAATAATTAATTTACAAATGCTTGTTTAGCACCCATTTAAAGATGGAGAGACCCATTGCTTTGCTTCAGAACTATAGGTATATATACAGTACATCTTATTTAAATGCAATGGATCTGCAATTTGTCCTGTATGCTCTTAAGAGGGTATTAAAATTTATTCTAAGTTATGCAAGCAAAACTTAAATTAACAAGCTGCTATATATTTGTATCAGAGGTCTAATACTCCAGGTAAGATATCTGCCATTAATGCATAAAACTTCAAATGAATTATGGCATCTCCAAACAGAAATGTTGGTTTTACAAGTGCGTTGCTGCAATTTAGCCATGTTCGGGCTGACTGTTACAACAGAACTTGAGTTTCCCATTTATTTAAATATTTAAGAGTACATGAACTGAAAAAAGAACAGAACAATAAATGTAACTAGCTCATTGCACTGTATTCTGTATTCTGCTGTGAGATGGATGAAGTGCTCTTTTTGGTGTTTTTCAAAAAATACCTAGAAGTTGGCTCTAGAATTTATGAGCTTGAAATGACTCGTTGAGTTTAGGTTGCTTACATTCTCCCATTTTACTAAACCTCGAAGCTATCACATATATTTTTACTTCAACAGTATTTGGAGATCCTGCAGGCCAAAAAGTGTGTTGACTCTCCTGGAAATAGTTTATTTGTACTCCAAAAATACAAAGTGGGATGACAAACCACTTTAAATCATGAGGCATATAAACAAACTGCAGTGCCTATACAGTATTTGTTCACTGCTTTTAAAAGCAGAAATACAAAAATATGAATTATAATAAAGTAGGTTCAAAGCGGTTAGGTATAAATGTACCTCAAACACTTTTTGAAAGAGACAAAAGCAAAAAAAAACCCTGATTCGCTTTCAGGAATATGCTTCAGCTTCACGGTGAGCTTTCTCCCAGAAGCAGATGGTAGTGCTGGGATAAGCTGTTTGTAGAGACAGAGTGGAGGGGGCAAGCATCTACAGGGGGATCAGTGCCTTTGCAAGCCCTCACTGGCAGCTTGTTCCAAGAAAGTTAAAAAAACAAACCAACATGCAGCATGTATTAATTCAAGCAAAAAAGATGCTATCAGGCATTTTGTTTTGCTTTTTCAATCTTAGTACTCCAGCTGTTAAATGTATCAACTCCAGATAACATGTAATGCATCACAAGGTCAAATGGGAACCAGGACACTTTACCTTCTGCTGTGATAAACCAGGAATTGGGTGCTTCTTCATTCAGTTTTGAATCTGGAGGAAGAGTCAACTTTAATAAAAACTGAATTGTCTGGCCAGGAGCTACAGTTAGTGAAGGAAGTTGAACATTTGGTGCAGATTTAGGCAGTTTTGGAAGGTTTGTTATTTTATCCTTTTGCACAGGCAGGTTGTCTGGAACATCGCATGCTTCTGGATGCAGGATAGGCAGCTATCAGTAGAAACCAAACAAAATATTTATTTTTATTTGTACTGAAAGCAAACAGGCTTTCACAATGTAATCACTATTCCAAAGCTGACATGGACTAGGAAAACTAACACATGATAATATGGCTACAGGACTAAAACTTTCTGACAGTGCAACAACACAATGACAAAGAAAAATGACAAAATTATTTTTTAAAATGAAAAAGATAAAACTGATTAATCCAAATAAAATAAGATCTACTATTAAAACCATAAAATCCGTAAGTACTTTAAAGTATCCTTTAATTTTAAATTTTAACAGTTACATTGTATTTTAAAATAAAATTTCTTCTAATCTGGCAGTGAACTGTGTGTTTTGGTAATAAAATCTAAGATTTTAACCATGCAGACTGAACAGTAAAGGATAATTTAACAGAAGAGCCACCAACATGTTATATGATATGAAAATTTAAACACACAAGAAGATCATGTACTATTAAATGCAAGAGACGCACAAGATGACAGTTGGACCATTATGTCATATATATGTGTGTGTATATATATATAGGAAAACATTAAGACATGGTGCCATCATAAGACAGACAGGAGCACAAATTTGGTTTGCCTTCATGTTTATAAGCAAATACAGTAGTGCTCAGTTATGACAGGGGTTTTGATATGACAACTTGGCAGCCCGCTATGTATTTTGCTTTAAGTCACTGACCTCCCAAAATCACATCTTACAGCTTAACTACAGGACTTGGCAATTGATTTCAACTTCCACTTGTTACAAAGTGCTCATGGAATGCTTTTCATACTGAAAAACTGGGCCGTATTTTTTAATAACTCATATTTTTCTATTATTCTTTTCTAGAGGATCATTACTTTCTGTTTTCATGCAAAAGTTGCCTTTCCAAAGACTAAGGCTTTCAACAACTCTGCTAACAGGCAACATTTATTTGCATCATCACAAAACATTCTGTGACTTTAGCTACTCTGTCTACCCAAAAAGTGTATTACTATATGATTTTTATACCACTTGCCAAAGCCTGCAATAGTAATTTATATCAAGAAACACTACCATCAGCCTGTTTGATAAGTATTACTTGCCATGGAAAGAATTTTCGTTTCCAAATCCAACACTTTGATCTGATGATTATTCGTGTCTGCAACATACATCAAGCCGCCACTTTCTTCAACACACAAACCTCCTGGTTCATTAAAAGTTGACTGTGTAAAGCTCGAACCAATAATGTTGCTTGCCTCTCCTGTGCCTGCCAGGGTAGCACAGTTCTTCATCTTGGGATCTACAACCTTTATCTAAGATAAACAAAGACACAAAAAAATTTTTTTCTGAAAAAATCCTACCAGGACTTAGAAGTTCTGCATTATCTTATGCTCCACATTTTCAGAAGCCAGCACTAACCTTGAGTACCCAAGTGTGTGTCCTAGAAGCCAAATTATCATACTGTACCAAATTACATGTCCCACCTTCACCCCTCCCCATTCTCTGCTGGACTTTACTTCTTCCTTTGGTCTTTGTTCAGTGCTCCCTTTCGTAATTTTGAAGGTACCTACCCCTCTGGTATAAAAGTATGATGATTGGCTTGTTTCTCTAATGTTTGTTGCCCTTCTAGAAACATTTGCAATATAGTAAGAGCATAACAAAACCAGTAAGCTAACTTATAATTTTTTTTCTAAAAACAGATGATTTTTTTTCCTTAAAGTAATAGCAAAAAAGTTTAATGTTCTATGCAATACCTGAAACAAAGTTTCATTTGCTACATGAATTTTAGTAAGCACTTAGTGTTATATTCTTTATTCTTCAAATTAAAACATATTACTTTTAATGCATTCAATTGATGTACAGTTAACAACCTTTTAGACATGAAAGCTTCTATAACATCGCATAAGAGCAATCACAAAAACAATCTCTCTTATCTCAGAGTTCCATGGAGGCAACCCACAATACTTCCCAAACCCTGGGTGGCCTTTTTAAGGGAAACCCAAGTCCTCTTGTTCTCCCAGTTTTACCAAACCTGCAGTATTCCTGACTAAACACTTCTAGCTTTTTTGCTCTAGTTCAGCATCTTCGGGAAAACATAAGGAAAGGGTCTTTAGTCTGAATTGTAACTTGGCACTTTAAATTCACCTTTCCCAAGGGACCATTATATCAACACAAAAGCACGTGACATCAAAACAGTGGTAAAGAGAAGGACCTGTAAGGATGGAAGGGAAGAAAAAGAACCTACAAAGAACCCGTATAATTTGTTTCCTCAGCTTAACTGAATCAAACACAATCTTTCCACGTTCCAAAAATAATCCTTCACAGTAGTAAGAACTGTAAAGCCTGCATATAACAAGCTACTATATGCTTACCTTATGATTATAGGAATCTGCCACATAGAGCAGTTTTCTTTTCTTGTCCCATGTTACTCCTAAGGGATGCTGCAGCTTTGCATTTATGCCTGCTCCATCCACATCACCAAAGGCAAACAAATTCTGGAAAAGGATTTTATTAAACTAATTCATTACTCAATGCTGACATGAATTTAAATGACTGTAATTAAATGGAAATTCACTGACTTAGAAAAAAATTTAAAAAATCAAGACAATTTCAAAATAAGAACACTGAAAACCAGGAAGTGTGGATGCTAACCATGGAAATGGAAACTCTCACATTTAAGTTATCAATATGAATCCAGCTGACTTTAATGACCACACAATGCCGAATCAAGTTAGCTATTTTAAAAAGAAGTGATTTATTATCTGAGAAGCAACAATCTGCACTACAACCTGAGCGTCACAACTGGCACACATTTGCATTCCAAGCAGTGAAGTTAAGAAATTGATGGCCACGGAAACTGATTTACCCTCTCACCCCAAAAGTGGTTCCTCCAGGTCAGGCTTGAGGAATATTAGTAGGGCAGTGTGGGGAAGTTTGAAGTGATTACCAAAGGATCTCTCTCTCCTCCTACAAGGTGCTTCACCGCTCCGTCTTTCAGAGAGATGGTTCGCACAGTGCTGCTCTCACTATCCGCTACAAAAAGGCAGTTCCATGGTTCCTCAGAAGCCAGACAGAGCCCCGAAGGCTGTGCAAAGCCTGCCTTATGTGGGTACGCATTGTTTCTGTTCTCTTCATTTCCACTCCCAGCAAATCGAAGGCAGACTCCTTTCTTTAAATCACTACAGGAAAATAGTAACCCAAGTTCAAGAATGAGTTTGAAATACTTAAAAGACTTTAGGCATAAACAGAAGCTACAAGACAAGCACTTGGGAGTTATAAAACCAACTATAGGGCAGCACAAGGAATGATTCAATGCCTTTGTGCTAACTTTTATTTCACTTTAGTGTATCATTCATCACCAGGCAATTCAGCAAATGGAATGAAAAGTATCATTCAATTATATGAATGTACCTACCAAGTCATAGTTTTATAGCATAAGTAGTATCTTTATTTTATTTAACAGATGTGGGAAAAAGTAGGCAGACTTTAAAGGACACACACCTTTTAAGTCTGAACAGAAGCAGAAAGCTTCAAGCTAAGTACAGTAGAGAAAAAATATTTTCAGTGTAATTTGATTATCTCTCTCTTTGGGGTTTGAAAGCTGTTTATCAAGACAAACAGCAATTTCACATGTCTCTCATTACAGTTGCTTACCTTCCCTTCGGTAGTTTTCCACCTTCCAACATCAGTGCCCATACCTGATGAATGCCTGCCATTGCTATCCATAAAACGTCATCTTCCTGGGTCCCTGAAACTTTTAAAAATGAACGTATAAAAACATGAAAAAAAACCACTTTGGGCATGCTTCATAAAACAAAGACATAAACAAATCAATCTTGCTGTTCTACCTACTCCAGCTCACCTTTTGCCATGGGGAAGAAAAAAACCCCACAAATTCAACCAAAAAACAGAGCAAGAGAAGGAGAGAGAATGTCTTCCATCTACCAAAAACCTTGATATTTTTCTCCTGTTCTCTTCCCAAGTACACAAAAACTGTGGTTTTGATACTCCTACCTGATAAAAGGGCATACTTCCAATGGGATTTGCTGTTTGCAACTTTTTGCTATTGGGCCCATGTTTCACCTGTTGGTTTTGGATTCATACCAGCCAACAAATATGTATGTATCTTTGCTAAGCATGGTTTTGGGGGGGTGGGGGACGTGTGGTTTGTTTTGTGGTTTTCTACTATGCTAGTGACAAAATTAGATATTCCAAAAAACTACTGGCAGCTGTTTAGAGGTTTTGAGAGAAATAACCATGGCAGTATCATTGTACATTATATAGAAAGGACATAACGTTTTTAAGATAAGGGTAACTGATGCTTGCATTTCATGTAGATTTATGCTCTGGAAAGCAACAACTGCTGTTTATTCAAACATTAGATGCAATGTGGGCAATTACTCATTTCCCCTTCCACTAACCATGCAGTTTTCACGTTGTTCTCCCTATGCACATGTACATGTGGTATCACAAACACAAGATGCAGATCTGCAGAACAGTGATCTTCTGATCAAGAAGTGTCCAAGTACGTGTCAAGCATCTAGGTTTTTCAACTCCACAGATAAAACTACTATCCACCAATCCAAATCTAGAAATTACATGAAGCTTTCCCAGATAATACTTCACAAATATAATTATGCAAATGGAAAGCAAAAAATGTGTAAGTGTTCTATAGCTTTAAACATATCATATTACAGCACAAGAACACATAAGACAAATTGTGAAAGACAATTAAAAAAAACCACCACCCCCCAAATCCAGAAGAAATTTATTTTAGCCTTTTCTGAAAATCTTAAGCAACAGAAAGTTGGTATTTAAAAACTGCATTAAAATGGCAACACTGTTGTTTTCCTAACACCATACTAATCTATGCACACTGTATACAACTGTCCCATCTAGTCAGAGACAACATTAAAATGTTTTTCTGAACGAATGTATCAGGTTTTGGAGTAACTGTTAGGCACTCATCAGAAAAATACCTTCAAATTGCTCACAGGAAGTTTTTATTCACAAGAACTTATAAAATATTATGCATCTCATAGCTGCCCCTGCAAATGATCTGATGGATACCTCCTCCCCATATTCTGGAATTTTAAAATGAAAGCAATTTTATGTAAAATGCTCACAATCACTCTAAACCTGAGAAGTTAGTCCAAATCAGTATTCCTAAAATTAAATTAACACCATTCCCCTACCTGAGATCCTGCTGTTCTTCTTCTAATCCTAAACCTTTCCTTCATTACACACTGCAAGGGGGGGAAAAAAGTATCCTTCTGTCTCCAGATTCAATTTCTCATACTGTGAGCCCTCTTCATAGTAGTACTGGTATCATTTTAACAGTTCGCCTTCAGCCTTTTCTGCTTCTTGGATCAAGATAAAGGTTTCCAACACCGTGATCAAAGGAACTCTGCTGACTCTCTCCTGCACCTCCACGTGGCTCCATATTTTTAAACAAACTAGAGCTCCAAGAACAAAAGTTAAATTGCCAAAGCACCTAAGAGTTCTTGCTTTGCAAATTTGCAAATGAGTTTGAAAACACACATTTTATGAGTCACCAGAGATGTTACCAAAGTACTGGCAATGCCAAAAATATCTGGAATCACCTCTGCTTAGAGCTTGTTTCTAAGAGATTTAAATTGAGAAAATGGCCTATGAAATCATTTCACTACTTCCTATAGAGTACATGTTCAGGTTCAGGATTTTGTTTCCGTGATGCATATCTTGCACTTTCCAGATGCTACTATTCTGAGTATCCCAGACTGAATAATGCTAAAACCATGGTCAGTTCAGAAAGTGAGCTTTTTATCTTGCTATGCTGTGCAGTTCATTCTGAGGGATCACAAAAAGTGCTTTGTTAATTATTTAATATTCACTTCATCCACCAATGAAGTGAAGGAGTAAGACTTGAACTGAGCACTTTAGAAAAATGGGTTCCATTCACCTATCCGATTCTCTAATTCTACCCACTGAAAACTCCCTTGGTGACAGCTACATACTGAAAAATTGAAAAGGTTTCTTACTCTAATTCTGCACACTGAAAGGCTTATCAAATATGAGACACAGGAAAGAAGTATCAATATTAATTTCAAATTTTACTGCATATGTAAGATCAATAAAGAGAAGATCCTTTCTTCAACTAACAGAACAAGACAGGAAAAACAAGGAAGACCTCCATAACCATCATAAATTTTAATGCTACTTAAATATTTTCTACCAGATGGCAATTAGAACAAAGAGAATGGATGCAAGCATGGGAACAGCACAAGCACGCTGAATTGTGGAAAATATATCAGAACTTTAATAAAAATCAAAACCAGAAAAGTAAAAACAATGCCTATAGTTGCACAGTCAAGGTATTTTATCACACAACGGTCCTGACACTACAGAGTTTAATGCTTTACGTTCTGGAACAAAAGACAGAAAAAACTCTTCTTTAAGGACAGAACAGTTTGAGGACATGTCACCACTGTCATCCTTGTACTGTTCTCAGAGGAGAAGGGGCCAGGCAGAACCAGCATGCTAAAATTATGGTAATACCATCATTATCATAACTGCTTATCATCCCTGAATGGAAAAGATTATTTTAAAATAATTTAGTATGAAACAACATAAAAGAACAAAGCAATTCTTTTTACATTTATTCAATTAAGCAGCGCATTCCAACCTATCTCAAGCTGTTTTAAAAACCCAGTGTAGTTTCTCCTTATTAGGGTATGTGCATTCTTATCTTTAGTGCTGCCTCTATCAAAGCAAAGTATAGCTTGCAAATGTGACATACTTCTGTTATAAAGATCCCCTAATAATGAAATAGAGCTCTGAATGCACTGGCATTTTGTATTATACAGTGCTTCAGTTATTATACAATGACTCACTTCCTGAATCTGCCTCTGCTATGTACCTACGTTTTAAGAATACACAGTCCTGTTTGTACACATACACAACTTTAAACAATTCAGTAATACTTTTAACCATTAGCTGCCTGTCAATCTGAACACACAGAAAAGTATTTCACACCAGTCAACAGCAAAATGTATTTGAAGAGATTCCATTCCCAGGACTACCAACACTTGCAGCTTCCTTGTCTGGGGACTGCATGCTTACTCCCAGTCCGGGAATTAAAAGCCTGGGAATCACGTTATATTTTGTGGCTGGCACCACTGACATTTTCTAAATAGACTGAAGTTTGAAAATATTATTCTTGCCTACTAATTTTGTCTTTAAAAAAAATAACAAGGAAGAGGTCTGTTGGTACACTCATCCTCTGAAAAAACACTGGAGGCAAAAAGGGCTATACAATATGCCCTCCGGTTTACAGACAGGCACGCTGCCTATGTACACATGTGAATGTGAGTTTTGCCTTCACTTAAGTCAGTGGAAGTTTAGCCAATTAAATCCAAACCTGATAGAAAAGCTACAGAATCATCACTCTTCCCCAGTGAGACAGAGATAGCAAAGCCTCAAAGGTATGCTTTAGCACCCTAAGTCTGGACTGTCACAAGTACACATCATTCTTTTCAGAGGAATAAAAGTTAATTTTCTTCTTTTTTCCCTATGCTACCTGGCGCTCTTTCACATAGTGTTGCATTGTGAAAACAGGATAACCCTTTATGAAACAAAATGCTTCTGGAATTTTCCTCATTAGTTAACACACCTCCCCCCTCATCAAGGGAAATCCTTGGACATAGATACCAAGGGGCTATCATACAATGGGAGGTAATAGGGAGCTAAAAATGATGACTATAATTAAGTATTTTCCCTTTCTTTCCTGAGTTTTCTGATTCAGGCTTTCTGACTGTCATGGCAGCAAATACTTTAAAAAAGATCCAAAGTAATAGCATTTATTAACGTGAAAGAACTATTTAATGTCAGGATACATCACTATAACTAAAAAGCTAAGTCTGGTTATGTGTTTTATTCATTCCTATTTAAGCACAGTAAACGCATACACTTGGGAGTACTTCAGCACCGCAGTTTCCCCTGATCCCCAAAACCCACATTCCATATTTGAAAGCACTTCTAGCATCAAAATGAGAACAGTTAAAAACTGTTATGTTAGGATATGTGAAGATTTCAGTTAAATCTATTTGTGTCTCTCTGTGATTCAGCCAACAGTATGAAGCTGGCTGACCCACTCAGACAATATACAGAGGAACAGCGTGCTTCAGAAGTCCTCCCAAAGCAAGACGAGGTAACGTCCTGCTTCACTGCAGTCCTTCACTGTAACTTCTGAATATCTTATTTCTCAAGAGACTTTTTCTCCTTAAGCAGTTCTAACACAGGAGTAAAATCCTGTAATAAGTCTTCCACTTCAGCTCTATCTTTAATGAAGAAGTTATTTTTCTTTGAAATTTCAAATTTCTTCAATAAAAAATAATGGCCATTTACAAGTATATTTAGGATATAGTTCAAGAAGAAAAGACAGACAATGCTGTTTGATGTCAATGTCATCGCTAACATGATCTTCTGTGGAACTGAACTTGTGTGAGGGCAGACAGCTCAAAGCTCAATGAGGTAGCTTTGAGGAACTGCTAAAGAGATGAGAATGCCTTTTGCATTCCAAGTAAGTTTACATTGCTACATCATGCAGTCATACTACATATGCCACATATGTTTACAGCAACTCAGATTCTGAGTTGTCCAGAAAAACAATTCCTAATTAATCCCCGATGATCACAAAAGCAGGTCTTTTATCTTCAGCTACTACCAAGGAATATTCTTCACAGGACAGTGGAGGCTACAGCTTCAATGCCAGAATGAGACCAGACTAGAAGGAAAAAGAAGAGTAACGTGTAGAAAGCACACGCTCAAGATACAGACAGTTCAGACAAAAACTGTTCATATATGGTCTGAGCTCTCTCAGGAAGTTCTAACTGCTTATTGCTGAAGTGATTATTGCTTTACCTTTTTGTAGAGTTAGGGAAGAATCACCATGGATAATTGAAAAAGAAAAAGTGCTTCCTCTGGAATGCAGTGGTACTACAAAACACTCTAGAAGAAACATGGAGAGGGGGAAAAAAAAATCTTACATACTTTTTCCTTAAAAGGGATATAAAAATTGTACCAGTATGATAAGGTACTGTACTTTCATTTAAATAATATCTACGTAAAACCTAAATTGACGTAAAAATTTCCAATGAGTTTACTGAAAGCATGGTCAATACTGTACTTGGGAGTTTCTATAAATAGATTACAATCATGCATTTTAAGACCAGATTTTGGAATGTGAAACACACAGTTATGTCACCAAGCACAGGTCATTGTCCCGTTCCTTCCAGCAAGAATGCAGCTATCAAGAACATTTCACGCTCAGATCAACTGTGCATTAAGTATCACTTGCTTTCAACACCCACTGCATAAAAATAGAAGGGGACAACAGAGAAAACTAAAAAAGCACACAGCAATTTAATAAAGTATTTTTAAGCTGCTGGCCCTCCCACTGTATTTCCTGCACAATCTGTGTCAATGCAAATTTCAGCACCAGCTTTAACGAAGCCAGAATTTAATCCATGGAGTTCATTCAAGAATTTTGAAGGGGGAGGGTAAAACACAAGCTCAGCGGCCACAACTAAGGAAATAAAAGAGATGACAAGGAAGAATACTGCCTGCCTGAATCCCACCATGTGTTTTGTCTCCATTAACTCCCCTACCTTAGAGACATTTGTGCCAACATTCTTTTAAATGGTATTTCACAATCACTTAGCCTCTTTGCCTCAGGCTTCACATCTGTATAAAATGGGGAAAGAAAAGCCTATTATCTCACAGAATACTATGAGGATGCTTAAAAGCATGCTACTTTGTAGTATCTGTTCTGAGTATTAACTTATCTCTGCCCTCATAAACTTTTTTCTCTATATTTTTAATTTCACAACAAACTATACATTAGCATTTAAAAATGCAAACAATGAAGTTTTTAAATTGATCAATACATACTCTAAACTGTATGTAGGAGTAAACTCAAGAAATATAAATGATACAGAATTTTTTTTTCTCTTAAGAGGTAGCCTTTCCTTTTGAGACTTTGAAAAAGGTCAGCATAAGCTGTTCAATACTATCTAGTGTAGTACATAAACAGCTTAAACTTCTTTTTTTTTCCTCTCTTTCATGTTCTGGATAGCATGGCTTTGGACATTGAAAAGAAAATCACAGAAGGATCACTTGTTTAAAATCCATAAATCCATCTCCTGAAAAGAAAAAATGCCTCTTGTACACAGTTTAAGTTACACAGATCTGAGGAAAATGGGAAAGTGTGATGGTATTTCCCATATGCCACACCAGTTAACAAAAAACTCATAGATTTTGTAATAATGAACCAAAGTTTTTGAAGCATACGTTACCTCCTGCAACTTGCACAGAGATACATACAAGCATACAGTAAAAATGGGCACTGCTGTATGGATGTGAACAAAAGTAATTTTTGAAACTCTCATCAATTACTCCATTCATCCAAAGGCATAGACATCGACATACCAGTTTTAATATACGGACAACAGGGTAGCTACTTGTAGAACAGCACATCGAGGATCACCAACAGAAGGCTGGGTCTCTGCCCAGGACAGTGAAGATTCCCTACAACACTGTGCTCTGCATGCATTTACTGAACAACAAATGCATCCCATGATATACTGGATAGTAACAGAAGATCCTACCAGGCTCAAGCAATTTGCAGTAACAATACAATCTGACAAGCTCTGCTGCAGTGTTGGCAAACTATTTTGATGTCTGGTAACAAACTTTAAGAAGTGACTGCAGCTCATGACAGCGTCTATGCTGTAAACACACTGCAGAGACAGTCCTGGTTCCTTGTGCTCTGGGACAAATTCCTGTTAGCATTCTACTAACTATAACCTTCCATTTTGACAACTCTCTCTGGATACAGTTTTCTAAAGAGTTTTATATAGCTATTACAGTAACTTCCATTTTTCCTAGCTTACTTTACTTACACAAAACCATAATGAACAAAATCTTCCAAAGAAACTGAAAGCCCACCCTCCCCCTACACTCACCCCCCCATTTTATGTATTTGGCCTATTATCCTCTCAAAGAAGGAATTCAAATTGATTTAATCTCTTCATAACTGACAGGTTGTGTTGTATTTTGTAGAGATCTAAAGAGACAGCTGACTGGTAGGTTCTAATTTGAATATGAAAAAATCTATACTGGTCTGGCCAGAGTGCATTCAGAAGATCTGATTTTCATGTAAATACTTATAAAAATTCAGCAGTGTTGAACGGTGCAGATGACTAATCCTCTACAGGTGACTAATTCAGTGATTACTATGTTCATGTTGATAACAATCATATCAATTAACATTTAACAAGCAGAGCTCTCAAAAATATAAAGTATCAACAGATACTCAACTAATGGCAGAAGCAGATGAAAGCATCATGAAAAATGAAAAGTAAAATTATAGGATATTTTGAATAGTTCTGTTAATCAGCTTAAGTTTCTGAAGCACTGATGAGTTATTAGTCTCCTCCTTTGCTGATCTGTGAAACAGCTCTGCAATAACATCCCATGAAGATCAGCTTGCTGGTTCAAGACACCTTGAAAACTATGCCATCTAGTCACACAACGGTCTACTGGCTCACAAAAGGAAAATCAGATTGGATAAAGTTCAGCAGAAGTCACACCTTCATTAACAGCAACTCACACCCAGTGAGATTCTCTTTCAGGTCCTCTTTCTCTTACAAGTGGGATTCTATACGCTTAACACAGATTGTAAGGGTCATTAACAAAGCCTTTGAAAAAAGTGCCTTTTTTTGTTTGTTTGTTTATTGATGTTGTTGTAGAAGACATGTTACTAAAACTGTTAAATCTAAAAATTGTTGCTGGTTGCTTATTTAAGTCATCAAGGCTGCTGGTGGTACACTATCTATACTGACAATGTATTTGTACCAGAAGACTTTTATGCAATCAGCATTTCTGAACTAGCTTCAGGTTCCCTTAAAATTAATCCGAGTGTGTTTTCCTCCTTTGTAACTGATCCAAGACTGTAAGAAATGCTTCCAGGTCACTAAAATGTTTTAATTTACTAATCTTGCAAGCATCTCTCATTTAAAGATATTAGACTTAAATAGTGCTACTTCCCCCCACCATTCATCTGCAGATTCAAGAAATCTCAATACTGGAAGTCAATTTTTATGCCTGAAATACTGACCCAAGGGTTTTACACCACATTAAAGCACTGTTCTGTCATTGCTAAGAAACTGGCACCCACAGATTCTGAATCAGGGGTCCTCAAACTTTTTAACCAGGGGGCCGGCGCACGGATGCAGTGGCAGGCAGTCATCTGCAGCTGCTTGGTTTCCCCCCCCAACCCCTGGTGGGGGGGTCGGGGGTGTCTGTAAATACTGGGGGCCGGATTGAGGACCCTGGGGGGCGGTATCCAGCCCGCGGGCCGTAGTTTGAGGACCCCTGTTCTAAATTATACTGAAATGGAAACACGAGAAAATAGAGTATCAATTCACAGTTAGTAACAGTTGAAAGCACGGCAGTTATGCGATGTCAAGCTCAGGTGTGTTAAGTGAATCAGGAAAGCAAGCTACTTAAATCCTCAGAAGCTGATTCTTGCACCCTATTATTCAAAGATTTAATTTTTATCCCTTCATGCTTGCAAGGTTTTTTCTTAGGTATTCCTCTCCTATCTGATCAACTCTGTCATAATGTAGAGTCTAATGATTTCATGTCACCTAAACAGGAATAAACAGACATCTTCAACTAAAATTATTTTTATTTCCTAAATTCAAATATTTACAAGTGGTTAGACATGTCTGTATAGTCAAGGAAAGGAACTTCTAGACAAAGCTCACTTCCTGTAAAACATAGCTGCTTCTTAAGTGATTCTGGCATTAAGCACCGGCCTAACAAAAGCAATCACAATTGCCTTCTGTATTTGGACCAGTTACATAACTTGATGGAAGAAAAATTCTTTTGTAGCAAGTAACAGTCCACATTTTTTCGGGATCCAAAGCAGAACTGCAGTTATCACTTGCAAATGAAATCACTGTTTTTCAGACTCGGTTGTAAAGTAAACCTGTACTTTTTCGTATCTCAGACTATCACCAAAACAGGAAAACATCTAGTAAACAGTCATGCATGTGTAAATATGAGATGTTAAAAGCTCAACTGATACAATACTTGAATTTCCAAAGACCACATCCCACGGAGAGCTGATAGGCTGTTCTTCTGCTTTTGCTCCACCTTCCTTATCAACACCTTGTATCCCAATGCCTGCAACCGTGGTCACCACCTCTAATTCCAGGTCAATCTACAAGAAGCAAAATTATATACACTGAATGTACAAAATTAACTTGACTGCAATTACAGATAATTCAAGCTAATATCAAAACCGGAGATTTTTTGCTGATAAATAAAGAACAAATTTCAGGTATTTGTTTATGTAGGAAAATAATTAATTTTACCACAACGCTTCCCGATGTGTTGGTGGAGGGGAAGGGGGAAGCAGCAATTAGCGTGAAAAACATGTGCCTGGAATTTTCTTCCACATGCAACAAACATTAACACTGCCCTGTAAAGGTTTGCTGAGCTGTTGTAGAAGAAAGCATCAAAATTTTCTAGAAAAATACTCAGACAATGGATGTGGATGTTTTATTTTAAACTTCTACAGGAATACAACATAAAAATTCAACTAGTGTAACACTATCATCCATTTCTAAATAACCTGTATAAAACATTATTTTTGCAGTTCATTTCATGCCCTAGAGTAAATGTTTATATTTTATTTCATTTCTGCAACCTAAATCCCCTCTGCTTACTTTCTAAGTGACTTCCAATACCTCTCATGAATTTATCGTGAAGCTCATGTAAAAAGGGAGTCTTTCACACACAAAATTTTATAATCTGTAGCTAGACTCTTTTTGCAAGGCCCATGGCCTGCACAAACATTTGAAAGTATGTCCTGTAGCTGTTGTATTACTTTAATTCTTGGATACCCTCATGGCACATTCAATGAGAGGGAATTATCATGAAAAATGCTGAAGCAGTACGACCCAGATCTTCACACGTTTCTGTGCTGTCTTTGCTACCTGCAACACTTCATTTCCTGCAGTCCTTAGGCTACAGTGATGAGGATGACTAAGATAATGACCTAGATGCAAACTACTCATTTTTAGTAACAATGTTTCTTTACCAACAGGGAGCTTGGGTCCTTTCCAGAATAAGACCTGGTAGCCAGCTACAGTGAATACAGTGCAGGGACTTTGTGGACTAGTGCCTTTAAATAAAACACAATGAACATGGCTGACAGTACAAAGGCATGTTAACAGTACAAATTAGGGAAGGATGTACTTCCTCTGATCACAATTCAGACATACTGGTGAGGATCTGAGTACAAAATCTTTTCTGAGACGCATAAAATACTTAATAATGAGGCACTATTATGTTGCTTCAACAAACAACTTCCCATTGCTCTAAATCTGACCTAATCAAATGTAAGATCCAATGACTATATAATCTGAAGCATAACACTCTTACATGATAAGACCTTGCAAACATTTAATCAAAAAAAATCCATATGCAGAGAATTCTGATATTAAAGCAGGTAACTGTACTTTAGATACCCAAACAGCTAACAGAAGTTTAGATATTCACTGAACCATCACAGTACAATAACTTTAGATAAGAATCTGATAGTACTGGAAGTAAAACAAAAACATTTTTTACTTCCAGTACTAAGAATAGATGTTTCTCGTAACAGGAAAGTAAGAGTCACCAGAAAAAAAAAAAAAAAAAAAAGAAAAATCAGTTATGCTAGAACAAGTAGTGCATATCATATTAATATGAAAGGAAGCACAAAAGTATATGCAGCCCTTTAAAAAACAAACTGTGCAACAGCATTTGTTTATAAGATATTGGGCCAAATTTCCTTCCTGATGTTGAGGGTATTTGGAAAGTGGTCAATTTTCAACAGCATTTATTTATAAGATATTGGGCCAAATTTCCTTCCTGATGTTGAGGGTATTTGGAGAGTAGTCAGTTTTCACCTGTGTAAGTAGAATAAGGTATGAGATTAAATGCTGAAGTTCATTACGGAAAATATACCTTTCTAATTAGGTGATTTTCTGTATCAGCTACATAAATAACATTATTTTTTATAGCAATCCCTTGTGGTGAGTTGAAAGCTGCCTCTGAAAACCTTCCATCTCTCCTTCCACTGTTTGGACCTATAAATGAAACAAAGCAAACTTGAAAGTAATTGTAGAAAAGAAAAATATTATAAAGTGCATACATTTAAACCCATAAGAGAATTACATATTCTAAGAGATGCTTTCACAGCACCTTCTAGAGTTTACATTATTAATACTTTGTGTAGTCTCATTTTAGTCACTGTGGTATGTAATTACAATAGACTGGTACTATGAAGTTTTGAACTCATTCTCCACAACTCCTCTGCTTCTTCAACCTCATCTTCCAAAGAGAAGTCTTAATAGGGGTCTAAACTGTTCCTGTTCCCTTGCACTAAAGGTCAACAGCAACAACAGAAGACAGAAAAGAAAAATTACATCTTTTTTTTTATTCCCAACTACATCAAAGCAAGCCAGCAGGAAAAACTTCAATTTCCGAAGTTCAACTCCATTTCAATGGTTTAGATTTTGATGTAATCACAAATTAAACTAATATTTGATTAGCAGCCTTTTTTCATTAATAATTATGAAAAAGATGACATAGAACTAATTACAGAAAAGAACAGTGAGAATGATGAAGTGAGTCTTCTGCACAGAACAACCAAGAAATAGAAAGGAACATGACGTGAATATAACAGTATGAAGGTAAGCATATTTCAGAGGGAGTAACATTTAAAGTCATTAACAGTACGTGTCAGCAGAAGACATTTAGATATGAGTTATGTGTGCATCATGATTTATGATGCAAATATAGTAATTTCAACCTTTGTGTATGCCCACATTTATTACTGTATTATCAACTTCATTACATTATCTTCTGCCCACTGAATCATTCAACTGAGTCACTGAAATACACAGACTTTTACACCTACTGTCAGAAGACAATTTAGATCTTACAACCACAAAGGACTGAGGTGCTGGTGTGTCAGATTCCAGTACCTCCCCTTGTAAGCGTTAGGGTGCACATCCCCAGGGAAGGGAATAGCACAGAGTGCCACAGAAAGGAGGGGTACCAGTTCAGAGGTTAGGACACTTCCCTCTGAATTGCTGTTTGATGACTATCCCAGAACACTAAAGGGTAGCTTGTCAGCAGAAACCTCATCTCACATATCAAACAGAAACCAAATTCTCACACTTCTGTCATAAGAAATCCTGTCTGCACTTCCCATAGGAGAAGGGTCTTAAGAGTAATGCCTGTATCAGGTTAACTTGTATAATTTGTCTATCCAATGCACTGTTACTTCAAATAGCGAGAAAGTTTCTTCCTTTATTTAAACAGCAGTGCCATTGATATTTTTATCAAGTTTGTAGGATCCTGTCATGGCACAGGCATCGGCCAATACCATACTAAGTAATACAGGACACTTCTGTGTACAGCTTCTGATTCTGAGACATAAATGAACCGCTGGTTTCAAAGATCTGGGGATTCAACCACTTCCTAAATCTCTTTACTACAGTTGCTCGTAAGTGGACTATCCTAACAGCTATGTACTTGGTGCATTAAGATGTAACTTTCACCACTGTACCAATATAAAAAAAGAACAAGTCTGAAAGTTTCATTTATGAAAGAATAAAGCATGCAAATTTTCTTGATTTACATTGTAAAACAGAGAGTAATTTTACAAAAACAGTTAAAGAGTTTTTTAAAGCCTAAATGTTACTAACAAACTTTGTAACAAATGTAACTAAATTTAAAACACTTAACTTTCACTGTTTTCATAACTTGTTTATATGGTACACCTTGTGTGTGAGAACACAGGCCTTTTCATATATACTAAGGCAACTTCATTTTCAGGTGCCTATGTACCAGTTTAATGCCACTGTTCTTAATAATTCTCCCCTTCTCTAAAAACCAGAAGGGAATCCTATAGAAGAATGTTCTTCATCAAGAGAAACCCAAAAACCAAACAATGACCAAATGAAAAAAAACACACCAAAACCCTCCCCACATACCACCACAATTCAACATTCATTTCTTCTATTTGAAAGGCAGGCACTACCTTCTCTTTTCTTTTCCCTACCTTGGTGCTGGATGTTATGTATGTCCTTCAATCTAAACCCATTTGCAACTCTTTCAGAAGAATACAAAATGTATTTTTTGTAATTCATATTGGATATCACATGATAATACAAACTTTAGTCAACAGAACAAAGCTGAAAAATTAGACATCTCAACCAACTGCATTAAGAGTCTCCCACTGACGGTACTATATATACTATATACCCCTCACATCCAGTAAAAGTGATTTTAGTAGAAAAATAATAATCTGGCAATGCTCATAAACTGCTAGGTCCTCTAAGAGAAGAATCAGCCTAGTAGGCCCAGCAAACATACTCTAAACTAAAATTACTGTAATAATATTAATATACCCTTACCTCCAATAGTGTGTAGAATTTGTCCATTTTTTTGAGTAACCAAAATTCTATGATGTCCAGTGTCTGCTATTACAAGCCTTTCTCCTGAATTATCTACGGTCACTTTGCCAGGAAACAGCAGAGGAGAAGGTGGGAGGGAATCTCTGTATAGCTTTATTCCAATGCTGTTATCTTTGATTTGTCCCCTCTCCTTGTAGAATTTCAGCGTCATAGAAGTAAATAAAAACAACTTCTCTCTGTGTCCCTCTCCAACAAGGGAAAACAGCATATTTCCACGAGGCCCGAGAATGACCAGAGTTGGCCAGCAGGACACTTCTAGTTCATGCCACAGTGTTGCATCTGCATCATTTACTACAGGGTGGACAATATTATACCTCAAAACGGCACTTTTAATGTTATCCAGAACTTTTTCATTGGGGAATTTTGCTGAGTGGACACCAACAATAATAAGACCATCTGAAAGGAAAAATAAAGTCATGCATTGAAACATATTCGTATTTGAATAAAAAAAAGTAGTAAAAATGAGGCACAGTGATCTCACAATATGACTGACTGCTTTCCAGAAGGAGAAGACCTGAACAAACAAAAAGGAATTACATCGCAGTAGGAGCACAGATAGCTAGGTGTACAGAATACCAAAACTCTGAAATATTATTTCAGTAAAATTACTGAACTTGAGGACCATTACTTCCCCAGCTGGTTGAGATCTAGTATGTCATAAATTGTTCTTAGCTCCTGAACCTCTACATTCTAAGGTAGAAAATACATTAAAAATAATTTTGGGTAAGTTGTAGCAGGTCAACTGATACTTTCATTTTTTCCAGATGTTTATGATACCTTTTTGTCCTTTGATTCTTATACACAGCTATGGTGTTGTAGGAAATGAATTCTTTTCAACAGTTAACTAGGAATCACAAGTAAACACTGAACTCTCGAAGTCCCAAGTTACCTTGGCATATCTAACTCCAGATAAGCAGTGAAAAAGTATAAACTCTGAAATCATTACAGTATTCTAGATTTCAAATAAAAAGGCAGCACTGACAACTAAGACAAAATGACAAATACCACTTGTTACAAACCAGGCAGGCTTGAACCCTTTTTCTCACACACACACCACACCCAAAAAACCCCAAACCCACCAAAACAAAAACAACAAAAAAACCCCCACAAAAACCAGAAAGAAAGAAAAAAAAGTCAGGAAAAGAAGAGGATTAAATCATTGATTTTTGCCCCTCCCCTTAAAATGTTTAACTTCATTTCTGTATTTGGTTAATAATGAAGAGTTTAGGTTTTCCCACAGCATGGATAATTGCACTTGAAATCCTGGTATGAAGGAATAAGTATAATGTAACATAATTCTGCTTATATACACTGCATACATAATACCAACCTTAAAATTGATCAAACACACATAATTGTGAGCTTCCTTGAATTGTTTGCTTATTTTCTTAGTTTTACAAAATTCAAACACAGAAATAAAAATCTATGGCTCAGACTTCAGCTGCTTTTCCCTTGTGATAAGAAATAAATCTACTTCCACCCCATTTAGACTATTATGTAAACAGCCCCTTCCTATGCAACAAAAAAAGAATGAAGAGCCTGCCTTCAGTCAGGCTGCTTTTCAGTACTTTCTAGGAGCAAAAATACAAGAAAGAAACCCCCCAAAGGGATCTGCATCCTTTTTCAGGGCTTTAAATTATGTTTCACTAGTATAATCTCCAACAAATGAAGTAAACTGCATATCACATCAATACCATACTTCATCTCACTTTGTATTTAAAAAATACTATTAACCATAAGCATAATCTTGTCATAGTCAAAGCAACTTGTCAATTGTAACTGAAGTAAGAAAGGTAACAACAGTACCCATGCAGTCGTAGAAAGCTGCAATAATTTTAAACCACAACTATTAATCTAATGGAAATCCTTAGACACTAACCTTACTACTTATCCAAAAATCAATCATGTTTCTGGATAGTGCAAGTATTTTGTAACCACAAATAACAACTGGGGCCTTTCTACCTTTGTCCAAGTGAAAGTTCTAAATTTTCACATGACCTTTTGTGTTACTTTGAGGATAGGAGTGAAATTAAATGGGCAAGGAAAATATCCTTAGAGTAGACACCCAATTTGAGTTAATTTTGCTGCAGTATTAGAAATTATTTTGACACAACAAAAAAAAAATAGTTTCTCTTTTTTTTTTTTTCACCCAGTCAAGTGGGGAAAAGTATTTATACATTTATTTAGCATTTATAAATGCTTTTATCAGTAGCATTCAATTATCTGTGGCATTTCCTTCCTTCCCACATCACCAATGTCTACAGGTAGATTCCTTACAGTACCATATTTTTCCAGTAATACCAAAAAGCGAAGACTTGGAGTCTGTACAGGGTGGCATGGTGGCAAACTACTCCAATTCTAATGATGCTTATACTCCACAATATGAGTGTAGATCCTTGAAGAACTTCAAAAGGTTCTTAAATCAGAATAATTCGTGCTCAAATACTCACTGCAATGCAAAACACTATATTGTGCTCCTACAGACAAAATAGGCTTTGTTGAAAAGCTACTGAAGTTAGATAAGCAGGATATACTCTAGTTATAAAGGGTAAAGGCAGATGTGCAATGTGCATCTCTAAGTAAGCAAGTTATGTTATTTGGTGCTTACTCTAATATTGTTACGCTTTACCCTAAACAACAGCCAATGGAAATAGCCCTTCTCAAAGGAAACTCATCTGGAAAAGGCAATTCTTTAAATAAATGTTTTCTCAGCAAAGTTTTAAGAAGACTTGAGAGTATGAACTGTTTCAGCTCCTTGTAGTAGCAGAAACAATTTTTAGAAGGCAATTTTGTTCTCATTCAAATATAGCTATTTGTTACAACAGGAAGAGACTTCATCAGTTTATCACGAATCGAACCAGAACATAATCTAAATGTCTTCAGTCACCTTGCTAACAAATTTATTTCTCATCTTCTAGCTTCTCATAGTTGCTAGAACAGTACTCCTCTTTACTCTAGTTTTTCTCTCTTTACTTTTCCAGTTGCAATTATCAAAATCCAGAATTAGTTCCCTGAGAAGGAAAGCCACCCACAGATAACTTTTTGCAGCTTGCATAATGCACCTTTCTCCTAATAAAAGAAAATAAATTTATTTATTTAGCAGTCTAACATTTTCATTTTTAATCCACACGAAGTGTACTTTTTTCCACAATAAGTCCACATATTTTATTTCATTTAGCATCAATTGTTACATGCCACACAACAATTCATTCTAAACGGGAAGTTTACACATCAGATCATTACTGTTATTTGGCATTTACCACCTAATCCATTAAATGGCTTAACTATTTGTAAAACTTCAAGCAAATATGTAAAAATAAGATGCTTTTGTAGAACAGTCCAAAAGCCCTGCAGTTGCAGTCAGTGGAGTTTGCCATTGCAAGAACAGTGAAACCTGTCCTCTGTCAGTGAGGGCCTGAACCAGGGCCCCAAAAGTAACAACTACAACAACTGCGCCCGAGGACATGGTTTGGAATGAAATGTGGTGTTTAATTTCATGCTTTTTCTCCTACCTTCACAGTAGAGGTGCAATCTGGCTAGCTGGACATCTATGTTCTACCCTCACCTCTGGTTTTGTGGTAGAAATGTAAGAAAGGCAAATATTTCAGGTCTTAAATAGTTGTACTATTTGAGCTCGGATGAGTTTGTTTCCTTCTAAAAAAAATAATTTAATCTCAAGTTGTCTTTTTATTCAGTTACAGAGAAACAGAAAACTATTTTTTTCTTTTAGCCCTTCTCCTCAACCATAAAACAGTTAATGGAGAAGAACACCATCTTCAATGTGACAACAGGAAAGGGTAAATAAAGTGCTGCACAATGAAAGACTTGGTTGAATATAACAATTTCACAAATATAGAATTTTAAAAATCACTCTGATACAGCCTTTATCAATCCTATAGGTGCAGCATGATTCAATATCAGACAGCTGAAGTTGTAGCATCATTAATTGTTTAACTCCAAACAGCAGGTCAAATATTTTAACTGTAACAGGATCAGCAGCAGTGCCTATGTTTGCCTTTCAAAAATACCATTAAAGCTAGAAAGACAATTCTATACTTAACACCTAAACAGCACAAGTAAATTAAAACATTCTCTCATGAAGAAAACTCTTGTGGAAACAGACGGATGCTATACTGAGATAAAAGAATATGCACACCGTTTAAAACACTTTCTTTGAAGGATTGTAACAGAGCACAACACTGGATTTAAGCCAAGCTATTTCTGAATATTAAAAAGCACTCCCTCTTATAGAAGTCATTTCTGGACTGCTGATAACATGAACTGAATATGCACTGGGTTTTAAAATAACTTTCTGAATGCCACTTGAAATACAGAAATAGCACCACTGAAGATAGCAGTGAGAACATATCAGATAAAGATGTTAGGTGACATTTGATCCTATGGAAAGCAGTCTTCATTCTGAAACAGACCACCTGAAGTTCCAGACAACAGAACTATGTACATATGTACAATGATACATATAATGGTTTAGGATCACCCTAAAACTACAGTTCCTGGTGTTCAGACTTCTCGTGTCTGATGATCACACTGCTGAAGTTGCAACAGGCTCCATCTAAAAGGGCATTTGAACCACATAAGAAAAGTAATCAAGAGTACCAAAAATGTAAGTACACAACTTACAATCAAAAAAAGACATTATGTCAATATTGAGGTTTGTTCTTAGCTCTGCAGAAAAGTATAGGCAACATTCCTTCAAACATTCAATTAAAGATCCAAATGCATTATGAGAAAGATGCTTTGTCAGAGTTAAGATGCCTGTTTTCATCCTGACATTAATTGTCTGCTAGGTCAGCACCCTCTATCACTTCTATGGCATGGTAAATATATACATGAAATGTGTAAATAAATATCAAAGTGATTAAAACAGAATGAAACTGCAGAATAAGGCTGAATACCAAGATACCTGCACTAATATATCTAGACATTCTTAAAGCACTTTTTGATATGGCTGACATCCTTTCTACTTTAGCTTTATTCTTCAACTTCTATTTTTTGCAAGTTTCTCAAGTCAACAACTCTCCCCTTCTCTTTCTCCTAGTGATTAGGAAATCACATTTGCCTTTGGTGAAGAAGATGCACATTGACATAAGACCATCTACTGAAGGATTTCCCTATGGCTTAAAAAACCACAACCCTTACTGCCTTGATATATCATACATATTATTGTAATGCTAACATTTACACATTTAGCACAGCAGAGAAAGATTAAATAATCTGACAATCAAAACATGAAAACAGCAGAAAACAACCAAAAGGTTGTCTATAGTTATAAAAAGAATATTTTTCTTTTTTGTTTGAACCGTCAAGCACCTTAATCTCTTCCTGAATCTGACCGCTATCCTGTTTCCTAATGGATTAAATTTAAGATTAATGCTGTACACACCTGCTCTTCTTTCCTTTTACCTCCACTCACCCCAAGTATCTTTTTTCTTACACTGGTCCCTGTAGGAAGAGGATAGCTCAAATCCAAAAAGAACTTGTAAGAATAGCTCAAATGCAAAAAGAATTTATCACCTATCAGCAAAGTACTTTCTTTAAGTAATAACTCCTATGACAGGAAGTTTAATACAAGTCAAACAAAACCTCTATCTCCAAGTGGACCTTCAGTTCAGTCCTGAGTGCTGCAGCCTCTTCTACAACAGTATAGAGATGGTCAAATATTTCAAAGAGAAAGCTTGTGGGGAAAGGTTGTTAAAATGAGTATTTTGTTGTCAACTGATTTAACAGCTTTGTCTTAAAAAACAGATTAAGGATATGACAGGTATATTAATACAGTAACACTATAACAAAAATGTTTATAATTTAAAGGTATTAATTCTATGAACGTCAATGTAAGCTTCTGAAATCTCAACCTAGCCCTTCTTCCCAGTATGCCTGATATCCACCACAGTCCACTTACCATTTGCTAACCATCTTCCACTTAAAACTGCCTCCTTCTCAAAAAAATGCCATGAGTTTTTCGTTATTAAAGATCTTCATATCTGAAATATTTTACCAGATCTCAAATTTCTCCAATCAGCTACACTTTCCAAAGTAGAAAAATTTCTTTATGTGAGTCTCCTGTAAGGCACTATGTAAACCTAGCACGTATGTGAACTATTTAAAGAACTTGAAATTTCAAAGACATTGTAATTTCTTTTTCTAGTGAGAGAAGGTAACACATGAAAACAAATGCTGCCAAAATTAAACCCCTTCAGAAATGCCAATAGAGAATCAGAGACTTAAACATTGTAAGATAATGTTATTTACTACATATACATTATATTTAATACAATATTTTTAGGGCTGAAAATAACACTGTTCTTCATCTCACTATTCAGTCTATTAAAATATCCAAGATAAGTGAGTAGCTGATACATTCTGCGCAAGACCACAGCTTATCTCTGACAAGTCATCATGGTGACAAGAGACTGCATTCTAAATAGTAATTACCCTGCATTTTTATTCACTCAGAGAGAGATAGATTTCATCTCAGATGTGACTTTAAAGAGTTTAATTCCCTCTCTAGAACACAGAACTATTACTGGTATATAACATGATGCCAATACCAAAGAAATCCTAAACCAAGCTTACATATATTGCCATTTCAGTTAGAACAGAAAAAAACAAGTAATCTTAATGATATCCATCCTACCACCTTTACTATATTCTTCTCAGAATTGGTTCCTAGGTCAAGCGTAGATGGTTACATACAATTCTGAGCCCATATCTTACATCCTTGTGTAGCTTTTTGCTAATAGCTTTATTCATTAGGATATCAGATTTGGGCTTTAAGCGCATAACCTGTTTCTTTAATTACATGGACACAACAGATACCTTATTTAACCCCATTTAAAAATGTGATGGCAGTATACACAGGCACCTTTTTTAGGCTGCTTAAAAGATTAGAAGACATTTTTAGGTTCCCCTGAAATTTTGCCAACTGTTTAGTAACCAGCAACAAAGTGACTCAGCTACTCTGCCTGCAACACTGCCAGGAAATTCTATTCTAAGTAAGCCAAAGCACTTTTACCTTTATCAGAGTACTGGTGCTCTAATGCGTGGAGATCAGGCAGCAGGTGCAAGCAATTGATGCAGCAGTAAGTAAAGAAATCCAACACCACAACTTTTCCACAAAGGTCTTTGTGAAGAGAAATAGGACCTTCAGTGTTTAACCACTGTAGATCTGGAATTCAGAAAACAGCGATAACCAGTTAAGGGAAGGGCAACATACATAAATTACATACCACCATACAATGTTCCTGGTACATTTAACTTAAAAAACCTAAACTTCAACATCTCTTTCTATGTAGGTAGAAAAGCAAACCAAAAGCCTTATATTTATCCAAGCCACCCTTATGTTCCACAATTCTTCATAATTAGTAAACAAAAATAAATATTAACAAGATTTACTGTGATACTGAAAGTACAGTTTATATATTTAAATAGGCACCTCTTAGTTGAAAGAATATACAAGCCTCAGAACAGTTATCATACATTTTAAAACATTATCTACATTATTCAACCCCTAACAATGGAAAACAATTGATTTTTTAAAATTCATATAAAACCTAGTGAATTAAAAAAAACCTGTTAAACTCTTAATGATTTTTCCAACAGTTTTGTAAAGAGATGACTGAAATAATTTTGTGTTTATAGTTTTGATCTTGATTTTCAAAGTTTGCAATGACATTTAAACGAATTCTATTAGATGGGAAGAAGTACAACCTTTTCAGATATACCTGATACTACTACTGGTCATTTATTTTAACCACTTTATATGAGACACGAAAGCATTCTTCTCTCACTGGTAACTGCTGTTCCTCTACTTTTAGCAACTGACATCAAGACAAGAAATAAATATCCTAGAATACAGCCTGCTGTTATCACTTAACATTTCTGGAAAAAATGGGGCAAAAAAAGATAGTCGATACAGTGCAAAGCTTTGAAGGCCTTTTTTTTAAACAGTATACGCTGAGTAATCTAAATATCCTCAAAACTTCCACTCTGTCAGTTTCAGTAAACTAAGCTCTTACTGCCCCAGGAGGAGTTACTGCTGCTGAAGTCAGCAGAAAGCTTGTCTGTGGAGGACTGATGTCTATGTCCATGTATTTATAAACAGATACATACACATTCAGATTTGGAGACAATAATGAGAATAATTCATCAAGTATGTGTGTTATTTCCACAGTATAACTGCTTTACTGTTTACTTTTTGAAAGAAAAGAATAGGTAATTTCTTTTGCAGCATTTCTCTTTTTCACTAGAATTAAAATATTTTATATAAAAACACACTGCAAATGAAAAATATTGGCTACTTATTTCAGCTCTTTTTAGAGAGAAAATAAGGCTTGACAGAACACAGGAAGTGAAAAAAAGCGAATGACAGAAGTGAAAATTGAATCCAGGGGTCCAAATCTAGACAGAAAGAGGATTCACTTTGCTCCATTGATGAAGTCAGCATTCATTCCCATGATACACATATGATTTTAACCCTGAAGTTTACCTCCTGAGGTCTCTTGTCTTGCAGTCAGATGTGAGCTCCCACAGCTGCAGAGTCTCACCAAGTTCAAAAGGACCCTGAGCAGGGCTTGTAAGACCTTACAAGACTTAACCTTTGATTTCACACTTAGCAGAAGAGAAAAGGAAGTGTGAAAGGGAGATGGGCACTCCACTGGAGCATGATGACATCCCCAGCACAGTCTGTGTTACCAGCAACATGAAAACTGACAAGCACAGGTAAGTCATGGGGAGAGAGAGCTGGGAAACAGCCTAAACAGCCGCAGCAAAAAGAGGGGAGCTCAGGAGAAAGCTGCAGGACTTGGTAAGGTTCCCACTACAGATGGGACAGGCTTTATACATATTAAAAAAAAGTAAATTAATGAAGCTAGCAGAGATTTAGCACAGGCTTTAAAAAACGGGGTTTTGCAACGAGTAGCAGGGGGACCACTTATAAAGGGGCTCTTTTTTTCTTGTCCTTCGCTCCTGGTGCTTTCAGCAGTGACATTTCCTGTAAGTAGAAGCGCCTTTTAAAGAAGCGGCTCAGGGGGCCGGTAACCCGGACCTCGCAGGCCGCGGAACTCCCCGGACAGCGCCACAGGGGAGCGCCAGCACTCAGCCGCCCCCGGGGGGAGCCCGCAGCCGCCGCCCGGCCGCGCTCCGCCGCGGGGCCTGGCCCGCTCGGGCCCCGCCACCCACCTCCGCCGAGCTCGGGCACCGCTAGGTCCCGCTCCCGGCTGTCCATCTTCTTCAGGTACTGGTAGACCAGGTTCTCCTTCTCCTGGGCTGTGTCGGCGTCCAGCAGGGCGTACTCCAGCTGGGTCTGGGCGGGCAGCAGCCCCGCCAGGCCCCCCGCCGCCATGACGCCTCCCGGGCCAGCCCGCGGCCGGGGCGGCTGGCTGTTTACCGCCCTGTCGCTTCACCGCCGCACATTCGGCACCGCCCGCAACGCGAGGGAGAAAATGCAATAAAAAAACCCCAACCAAACAAAACCTAAGCACAAATACAAATAACTCGTCTGCCTTAAACAGGGACCTTCTCATTCATTTCGTGTTTTTACATAGCTTTGATATTGACAGAAGCATATTCGTGACGAGGATCCCCAGTGGCGATTCCGGCTCGGCAGATTCCGCACAGCCAGCTTTTTCCCGCCCAGTTACTTTGTAAGCGGAACAAACGTGAAAATCGAGCAGTTTCGGGACAAAATCCAAACAAGGCTCCAATAATTTAAACGGTGGGATTTTTTCGGGGCGAGAATGCTGTGAGAGAAGCGGAAAACGGAGCGACAGCCGCGGTGACGAAGCTGCGGAAGCGAATGCGGAGGCGAACGGCTGAGGAGAGGCGCCCGTCCGCGACCCTCGGTAGCGGCGGGAGGCTGCGGGAGAGCCCGGGGAGGCGGCCGCCTTCGGTGCCTGCGGCGGGCGGGGGCGCCGGCGGCGGGGAGCGCAGCCCCGTGTCGGCCTTCCCCGAGCGGAGATTCCCGGCAGCCATCCCTTAGCTCAGCTCGTCCTTGTTTTCTTTTAAAATCCTCCTGCTTCGGAGCAGCGAGGTGGCCGTCAGGGGAGCCGGGCTAACTGGGCATCCCCTTCCGAGGCCGGGCCGGGCGCTGAGGAGAGGGGTAGCTGGAGGACATGGCGCACCGTGCAAGTCTTCCTGCATCTTGCAGACTCAGGTTTTGTGTAACAGGAGTAATTAGAAATATTCAGAGAGACGGTCATTAAATTATTTTGAGGATAGGATCCACCATGCTTCTGTCCCATCGCAGACATCGCAGACAGTTTGGTTTGCGGCCCAGTATTGCTGTTTTGAAATGGAGTTCAGGTGCTTTTCATCAGGTAGGGAAGGGGCGAGGGAAGAGAGAAGGTACTAGTGGAAGGAAAGGTAGATTTGTGAACTTTTGCATTAAAGAAAGGAGAATATTTATTGTGTTGCCATGTCTGAAGATGCTTTATTGGAAGAGGACATTTGGGAGTACAAATCCATTAGGAAGCGAAAGCATCAGGGTAATTCAGAGAGCATCTCTACACCTGTGCAGAAAGTAAGTGATGGCAAGTGTGGGCCAAAAAGAAAGAGAAATAGAAAAAAACCCCAAACTATAGAAAAAACGGATACGCTTCAGAAAACTGAGCATAGATCAAGGCCAAATCAGGATGTAGATCAGTGTAAAGATGACAGTAGTGTGCACTCCCAGGAAAGCGTGAGTAGCCTGACGGAGCAGAGCTCACAAAATACAAAGCCTGTTCATGACGGATACTGTCCCAGCTGCCAGATGCCTTTCTCTTTGCTATTGGTCCAGACACCCCGGTGGCATGTTGCTGAATGTTTGGATACTCCAGGATCTATTGAAAAAGGTATGAGTAAAGTAAGGAAAAAAAACCTTTGGAGAAGAGTTAAAGGCTTCTCACATAATGTTGCTGTAAACCTTGGTTTTTTTATTTAGTTCAATGTTTGAGATAGTAGTTGGTATGTTTTTTAGAATGTTATTACTGATCATTGATCAGTATTTTCGTATGAGGGTTATGGTTCTTTGTGAAGAACATGGAAATCTGACATGAAAATCTCTATTGGAATCTAATCTCAATCTAATCTTTGTAATCTAATCTAATCTTTGTAGAGCAGTCATAACGATTCATGGTGGTTTATCAAGCTACAGTTTTAGTAGTTTGTTGAAGGTGCATATTTCCCATTTTACAATAATGGAACCTGTTTCAGTTACTAAGTCAGTGTCAGAAAAAAACCCTCCTCCAGTTAAGAGGCTGCTACTTTTGATACTCCATTTCTTTTTGCTTAGGTATACATCTCATTATCCTGTATCCATTTTGCTGTGTGATTTGTCTATGGACAGTTGAGAGCTGAAATCAGTCTGTTATGCTAATTTACTTGAAAAGTTAGCCCCTGGTCCAGTATGCGTTAGAAATTTCATAAAGAATTATACATGAACATTCCTGTATCATAAGACAACGCAGATTTATTTTGAGTTCTGTATGAGAGGAATAAAGCTTATTAGCATTCCAGCTGATAGTTTCATGTGGGGAAATACCATGTCTGAACAGAGCCAGGTATCCAATTTATGTTCTTAATCTCATGACTTTCGAAAAACAGAAAACTTACAGTCAGGAAGTTTGAGTAAAGGCTGTTCAAGGTAACACAGTCACTTCCTTTTTAGCTTTGTAACTTTCCTTTGTAACTTTCAGAACAATGAAATGTGAGTTCTTTAATCCCAATTTTGGCAGTGGTTTTAACTTAAGACAGATATGTTAACACCTCATTTCCATCTCTTCCTCCCATAATTAACAGATGAAAAATCCTTCTTACTTGATTTATGCATTCATCTTAAAATCCTACTGGCCACCTTTGCTGCTGCTCTGAGCTCATTGCTTGCATGTGAGACAGTTCTACTAAACCAGAAGCCATACCATTACATTAGCACAGCACTGAAACAGAGTTACTGTTATTGTTAGAGGGCTGTATTAATTCAGGCATAGTGCTGTATTAGCAGCAGCTGTTTGGTTTTAGGTTGGAAGCATTCTCACATCTGGCCAGCTCAGGGCAGGAAGTCTTGGTGGCTTGAAAATTACTTTTTACTGGTGCTGTCTGTCTTCCAATAGCTGCACTCATAACAAAACGTTTTAAAATTGTCATGTGTGATTTTTATTTTCATAATTATGCCAACTGTATTTGCAAAGATATTAACATTACTTCTTTGTTTAACTCTTCTCATAGAGTGTCCTGATGGTTTACTGTGCAATTCCACAATTCCATCCCACTACAAGCGTTATAGCCATTTTCTACTTGCAGCAAGCAGGGCAGGAGATTATCTTGTAAACTCTTCAGCAAACACTTTGGAGAGCAAGATGACATGTTCTACTGATGCAAAGCCCAGCTGTTCCCCAAGTCACCTAGCGGAAATCTCACAGAATGAGAAATCATCTAATACTGTAAAAAATTCCCTGAATGACTGTACGTTGATGGTACAATGTTCACCACAAATGAAATCTTTAAATATCAGTGAAAGTACTTCCTCTTTTGTGGATGTTCAAAAGTCTCAACAGACATTTCAGCTTACACAGACCACAGATAATAGTTGTAAATTTGAATTTTATGACTTTGCATCCTCTCAAGAAAGTGAAAGAGGAGAAGATCTGTGTAGTCAGAAAGATACAAACCAGCCAAGTCTACTACAGTCAAAAGCAGACTTCAGTGACTGTGAAATTTCTTATTCTCCACTGAGTACTTTTGAGGAAAGTGAAGGGGAAACTGAGGAAGAGGAGAAGAAGGTAAAAATATCACAAAAATTATTCAAAGTCTGGAACTCTGAAGATGAAGAATCTAATTCTGTGGTGTTTAAAACTTTTGATGGACTTCTCTCACAGCAGAAGCCTCAGCATGAGCATACTAAAATGGGAAGCTTCATAACTGAAAAAAAACACTGTGAGGAAGTAAATACATTGAACCATCTAGATCATAGCATAAAACCTGTTACTCAGAGTCACGTGAGCACCAAGTCATGTGTAAATAATCAGCATCAGCAAGAGGCTGTAGCCAATGGATCTTCTTTTCCTTTTAATTGTGAGGAGGTTAAACAGCCAGAATTGATTTCCTCTGCTGCTAAAGCAGGTAACATAGGGTCAGAAGATACTGCTGCTTGTGCTTTGGAGTCTGTATGTGTGAGTTTTACTGAAACATCATCACTGCTAGTCAGGGAAGATGCTGGTTCTCTTCTGACACAGAAATGTAATGTTTTGAAGGACCCAAGCAACATTTTAACTAATACAGGTGAAACTACTGCCAATGCAACGGCTCTCCAGGAGAGTTTGCAGTCAGTAGTGGAGAAAGAAGGAAATCTTAATACAGCTGCTGTGTGCTTTCCCAGCCCTATCTCTAAAACAGTCCCATCTCGTTCTTTAGGAAGTATGAATGCCAAATCCAGTCCTGCCAAAGAACTCAAACAAATGGACATTGGTGTTTTCTTTGGGTTAAAACCCAAAGTGAAAGAGGAGAGCAAAGGAGAGACGTGTTTGAGTGAGGGAAAGCAGATACCAAGTTCAGTAACTCCCAATGGAAAGCGGCCCAAACAGCAAAAAAGGAAAGCTGAAGGGTCTGTGGAAGATGTAGAAGCAGTTACAGAAAGTTCAAGTAAGAGTGGAGCCTTTGCAGATATAAGTTCTGGTGGCCGGCAGAGGTGGAGAAAAAAATTGAAAGAATTGTCTCCTACAGGTGAAGGAACAAGAAAAAAACACTGCCCTTTCTACAAGAAAATACCAGGTAAGAGGTAACTGTTGCTTGTAGAGGTTAACTAATTTTGAGTTGATTGTTGTAATTGTTTTTTCTTAATTTTAGACTTCAGTATTCTTCATTCTTCATCTTTTAGACTGCAGCTCATAATGAATTTTCTTCCCTCCATCTAAGTTGAGAAAATCTTGTGTAGGTGCAGATCTGCAGAAGAAGGTGATTGAAGAACCAGAGTCAGCAATGGCTGAAAATAGTGAAATAAGTAGGAAAATTATTTCAAGGACTTGGTTCTGAACAGGGGAAAAAAGATTAGCAGTTTTAAAAGATGAGTCTACTTTCTTAAGTGATGTTGAATATATCTCTTGGTAATATTCACTCCTAATTCCTGAATTTAATCTTTTACATCGTTTCAGTTGTGCCTAAAAATAGAGCTGTCAATAGAAATTATTTCCTTACACTACGTTAAAAGAATTAAGTTTAATTTTGCATTTGAAATTCAATAGTATTAGAAATACAATTTACTACAACTGTGAAAACCAAGAAATTAAAATCAATTAGAAGAGTTTAGTTAAGGAAATACCCAAGAATTTCTCAGAATCTCCTCAAAGCAGTTAGATCAATTACAGAGTGATGGATCAACGGCTTAAAAAGCTTCAGATCCTCACAGTTCCCTTTACCACTAAGAGACTGCCTTAGCTTTGGTAGATATTTGAGGAGGCCAAATAGAAATATGTTAGTGATCCTGAGTGCCAAACTGCTACTTGAAGAGTGACCTGTAAGTTTTTGTGGGGCTACACCAGTATTGTGGGTTCCATGGGCTTAGTGAATTTTCCATATATAATACATTTGAAGAGCAGACTCCTATGCCTACAATGCAATATTAAAGTTGCTTTGTTATTATCTATATTATCTTTGTTCTGAATTTTGTTATAACACTTGAAGTATATTTGACTGCATTTTCTGTCTTGCTAATGATGTGTATTTATCCTGGTGGCCTAGTATGATTCAGCTTCCCTGCAGTTTTGAGTCTGGTCCCTCTCAAACACTTTGGGATTTTTTGGTTGTGAATTTTTTTTTGATTAGCAGAGTGATGTGGTTTTTGGAGTTACAAATACTTAAAGTTCTAGACTCAAGTAAGTAGAACTACTTCTAGTTGTCCTAGAAGATCTGGGAAATTTATGTAACATGAAAAATATTTGCATGCCATGAGGTGAATCAGTTCTACGTGCTATTTCATGGTTTTAAGGAAGTACAACCCAATGTGAAAGGACCATTTGTCAGTATGTTTGCATTATTAAAAAATTACATTTGCAGAGAAAAGGACTATCTTGTATACAGCTGTCTTTATGCAACTTCTTTATACAAACAGCACCTCACTGAAAGCATACAGTGGCAAATCAGTCACATTTCATCTCAGAAGATATATTTGAAGACCCCAGATTGCTTGCTTAATGATTATATGGTAGCATGTTTTAAGAGGAATTTGATATGTAGAATAATTGAAAAATTGCAGTTTGATTGTAAAATGCATTTTGTTAAGCTGTAGCTACCTGTGTTATTTTGTGCTAAGATGTTGGTATTAGATTTTAATCTACATGAAGTTTCAAAAGTATCAGCTGGATGCACGTAAGTGCGGGCTTTTTGCTTAACCAGTTGCCATCTGTGTAGGATGGCAGCTGATCAACAGGTATTTGGGAGGCCTATGAAGGTATTTGTGTGTGCACACTTTGTTAAATTTTTATTTTAATAAGTAAAAATCTTTTTTGTGACTGACATACGCAAACCTTGTTCATCTTTAAATGGCTTCTTCAACTGTATGCCCTGTAACTGTATTTCCTTTTAATTTGGAAGAAAGAAAAAAGAACAAAAGGAACATCTACTTAGAAACTGGTTCTGAACTATTGATGTCTGCTGACTGGCTTCTCTTCCCTTTTTGCTGTAGGAACTGGTTTTACAGTTGACGCCTTCCAGTATGGAGAAATTGAAGGCTGCACAGCGTATTTTCTTACTCATTTTCACTCTGATCACTATTGTGGGCTATCAAAAAACTTCATGTTTCCAATCTACTGTAACAAGGTACGTTTTTCCAAGATTACTATCAAATCCATGCACAACTATAATCACTTTTATACTGCTGAAAGTAAAGAGAAGATCAGAGGTTCCATTGTTGGGTCAGTTAAGCACAGTGGCTCTGTATAGCAAAATCTGGGTTTCCCTTCTAAGAACTTCTTAGCCTGGTTTGACTGATGAAGAAGATTAGTGAAACTTCCCTGTCTAGATACCATTAAAATATTCAGGTTTAAAAGAATGTCTAGAGGTCATACAGACTGATCTCCTGTACAGCACAGGTTTAATTTCAAAGTTAGATCAGACTGCAGAGAGCCTTTGTCGGTCAAATTTTGAAAATGGGACAGATTCCACTACTTCCTTGCAATCTCTTGCAGTGCTTACCCACTGAAATTTTTTCCTAATATACAGTTGAAATGTCCCTTTTTGCAACTTGAGATTGCATCTTGCTCTTTCTGTGTGCATCATGGAGAAGAATCTGGCTCCGTCTTCTCTATAACTCTGTTCAAGTGATGGAAGTCTGAAATTCCCCTTAAGCCATCTCTTCTCCACATGAAGTAAATGGAGTCGTTTTAGCCTGGTCCTGTGTGTTCTGTGCTTCAGGCTGCTGAATGGCCAAGACTGCCATTAGCTATTGTATGTCTAACAAACTTTTCTTTATTCATAACATGGTAGGGCACCTTGCCTAATCAATCCATCCAGAACCTGCATCAAAAAACCTATTTCTGATTTACTCTTTAAGTCTTCTGGAATGCCTGTGTCCCATGTTGCCCTTCCAGTAGTTGTTGGGGTGACTGCAGTCCGCTGGGACAAGATCCAGATCCTGTGACCTGGAAACTTCAGTTGTTGAAAGAAGGCTTTACCCAATTCCTCTGCTTGGCAGTCTGCAACAGATGTTGTTCCCCCTTGTTTGCCTCCTCTCTGATTCCAATCTGAAACCTGTTCACAGGCTTTTCAAAATTTGCTTTTTTAAGACAGTTTTTTTTCAGTTTGCTTTTTGAGAGACGACATGCAAATGAAAGGCTTGATTATACCCCAGATCTCATAGTTTCTCTCTAAGAGACAGTCTGGCTTTGAGAGCCTTTGTTTCTAAAATAAACAAAGGCCTTTTTTTTTTTTTAGACTTTGTTCCTATTCCATATTAAATCCTTTCCCTGTTACAGATAACTGGCAACCTGGTGAAGAGCAAACTTCGAGTCAAAGAGCAATATGTCCACGTGCTGCCTATGGACACAGAATGTATAGTGAATGGGATCAAAGTGGTGTTGCTTGATGCCAATCAGTATGTATCATTGCATTTTTTGTGGAATATTTGTATGTGTAGAATATTGAAGATAAATAGCTGTACAGATACAGTTAATGTTTTAATGATTTTCAGGTTTCAGTGGATCTGAAGAACTAAGGATGAAAATACTTGACATTCTTGAATTGGCTTAGTAACATGCATTTTCACTTCAGAAGTGAATTAGGCATGTAGGAGCTTAAACTTCTTGCAAGTAGTTAGCTTTTGAAATAGGTGAGTTATCTTTGAAAATGAAACTTAGTCTTTTTTGATAATTTTAGTTTAACTTTATTATGCTTGGTTTTAATGAGTCCATAGTATTCACCACATATAGCTCCATAATTTTTAAGCTTGTGGAGAGGTTGAATGATTTTTCTAGTTATCTGGACAGTAGTTTTTGGTGTCTAGTTGGGAACATCCTGGATTTGATTATCTAGGTTTCTGTGGCTTCAACTGAAGATAGTGAAATCTTCAGGTAAAGAGGTACTTTGAAACCTGGGACGTACAAAACCTAGCCAACGTTCTGAAAATTGTATTTTAAAGAAAAGCCTGTTGAAATCTGGAACAAGTCTTCCACTGGATTCTGTGATGAAGGGTGAGATTCTTGTCTGTTACACTGACACTATATGCTAACGATGGATTTAAAGTTCAGTAACACCTGATTTCCAGCCCTGTGTTCTTGCTGTTTTGCCTCTTGGTACCTTATTTGTCTATGGGCTAGAGGAAAAATCCTTTCCCTATATATTGAAATGCAGGACTGTGTCTCAGTTGGTTTGAGTATTACTCATTGTAGGATTTGTTTATAGTTAGATCAGATTCCATTAAGTCCTTTGAGAACCATTTCTGGGAATGAAGGAAGCCTTGTTGCTTATGTAATCTGGACACTTCTCATTTTTCCTGTTTGTCTCTCCGATCCTCTACTTCAATTTAAAAGGCATATAAACCTTAGGTACAAGGTTCGACTTCTTGCAGAGTTCACCAATTCTGTCATTTTATCTCTGATTCATGCCAGTTTTTTCCTTTTTTGAGATTTCATTTACCCTTTACAGATGATTCATGTCCAAAATAGTCCCACTCTGGTTTTCCAGTCTGAGCTCTTGCCCTTCAGACAACTTTGGCAAGGAACTGCAGAAGGTGCAATGAATTCACTGTGGCCAGTAGGAGAATTGTATTTATAATCAGGGAATTCAGGATGGAGGATAATGTTTAAAATCTGGAAATAGAATTTAAAAGGAAATGCTTCAGTAAGTCCTGTAGGAATGAAGATGCATCTGTAATAATACAGTTCTCTTTCTCCTGAGTAAGAATGCTGCTTCTCTTTGGTGTACTGGTTGCCCTTTGAATCGAGTAATAGAACATCAGGAATTGCAACTGAGGCAGCATCTTTGTCATATGCAGAAGACTGAGTATCCCAAAAAGACAATTAATGCTTGATTACTGTTGATGTGCTTTTTTTCTTCTCTTCATCTTGGCTGAGAACTCAAGTCTAGCTCATCCATGGCCATATAAGATTAGCTTCAGAATTCCTTTAGAAATCAAAAATTTCTAGCTAAATTAGGCTGCACAGTAGCTGTGATTTAAATGCTGCTCTGCACACCTTCCTGCTGCTGAAGAGTGGTATATCTCTGAAGGCAGTTTATCAGTATGGAGAACTAACATAATTTGTATGGGGTTTTTTGTTTATTTCAGTTGTCCAGGTGCAACAATGATCCTTTTCTGTCTACCAAGTGGAACTGTTATTCTGCACACAGGAGACTTCAGGGCAGATCCTTCTATGGAGCGCTACCCTGCTTTGGTTGGTCAACAAGTTCACACCCTTTACCTCGATACCACGTAAGTTGTGTTTAATTATGCTTTTTTCAATATAACCCTCTTTTCAGTTTAGTAAGACTTCATATGAACAAAGTAAATGTAAGCATAAATGACATTACTGTTCTAACACTTCTTAGCTCTATCTAGTATTGAATAAAATCAGATATTTATTGAAAGTCCATTTATGTCTAGCTTGTTCATCTATTATGCTGTTACATGAGAGAATAAAAGCGGGGGTGGAAAAGATGCTAAAGTATTTGCTGGGATGACATTATTTAAGTGGTATTAAATTCCGGGTGTCAGAACATTGAGTGTTCAGCTCTAAAACAAGAGGTTCATGGAACACTGGTTTGGTGTGGATTCAACTCTGTTATGAAAAGGGGTGTGGGGGAATTCAAAGACTGAAAGAATGCCGAACGGTTAAATCAGTTGTGCAGGTTTTCATTAGACCTTTCTCTGACTCATGTATATAAAATTGTTTTTCTGTGTGCGATGACTAATGCCCAGCTGCAATCTTTTTTATTTCTGTTCCATATGTTTCTCCGAATGAAAAATGCCTTATGTTGTGGTTTGTGTACATGACAAAAAATAGACATAAGGATGTAATTAGTATATGATACAAATATCTAGCTTGAAAGAGCACTTGGTATTTATAGAGAAAAAACTGCAGAATTGAGTGCCAGTATCAGACAAGTGAATAGTTGTAGAGAAAAGACTGATATAGGCAATGTAAATTTTATTGCAACAATTTCATCTGGACACCTCAGCGTTTCTAATAAATAGACTGCAAGTAGACTGAAATTATATAGAAGGATTACATCTTTTTCACTGCTTTGTTATTGTATGCGTGCAGTTTTGAGGGCATTCGTGGTAAATTCAGTTGTCTTGTATCTTATGTAACAAAGTGGTATGTCTTGTTTCCATGCCCCAGATACTGTAGTCCTGAATACACTTTTCCCTCTCAACAAGAGGTTGTCCAGTTTGCTGTCAATACTGCTTTTGAGACGGTGACTTTAAACCCACGTACTCTAGTTGTCTGTGGCACCTATTCCATTGGAAAAGAAAAAGTTTTTTTGGGTATGTAAAAGAAGTATACTGGATCAAATAACTAAATAAATATCTTAAGTCAGTGTTAAAAGGTCTTTTTCCTGGAGATCTAAAGGGTCGCTTAGTCTTGCTGGCCAGATACTGTGTAAAGAAATGAAATATATTTAATAATCCTGCGGCTAGCTTTTTAGTTTTCTAATCAATAAGTTAACTTTCTGAAAGAAGTATTTTTCTGTCATATTTACAAAACCCCTTGAATATACAGAAGGCCAGTTTAGATGCTAAATGAATTAACCTATTTAATTGATTGTGGTAAGAAAATTGCTAATGGCAATTAAAAAAAAAACATAAATGAGGTCTTTATGACATTTTTGGTGTTAATAATTTCATGTTGTTAAGAAACAGCAAAAAGATATAATTATTCTTTAACTTCTATTTTGGTAACAGTTTTTCCTTCCAGGCTTATATTGTGTATTTTCCTAAATATTTATAGTAATCAGTTTTAATGAAATCAATTTTAACAAAGCATTCCCCAAACCAAAATCCTTCTTTTCTGACTTCATGCAAATTTTGTGTGCTATGCTTCACTCAGTTACAGCATTAAGAACCAAAATGATTGCCCACACGTATATTCTGGAGCATGCAGCCATGTGCCATTTATGCTTTTGAGTGTATTAAAGTCATTAATACAAGACTTACTTTCACTGAAATATAGTGTGAGCTTTAATGTGAGCTGTTTGTCGCATATTCCAAAAACTGCACATTTCTGGCATCTTTAAAATAAATAAATACCAGTCACCTTGGTAAAATTCTGCCAAAGAAATATGACTTGGGATGTATCAAAAGTATTTCTATTCTCCTTCTTTTTCCAATTGTCATTCACAATTCTGCCACTAAAATGTATGAGCCAGAGATTTTTAACAGCTGTTAATTTTTTTAATTTTAGGGAATATGAAACATTGTATCCTGTTGAATATGAATTTTTTTCAGTAGTGAAAATGATCCAGTGCACTGATTAGGAATATCTCCAAAATGGGCAGAAAAATGAACTCTTACAATTTCTTTATGTGATTTCTTTCTGATTACTCCTAAAGCAATTGCTGAAGTTCTGGGCTCAAAAGCGAGTATGTCTCGTGATAAGTACAAAACACTGCAGTGCTTGGAATCAGCAGCTGTTAATTCCCTTATCACTGTGAACTGGGATGGTACTTTGCTTCACATTCTTCCCATGATGCAAATTAATTTTAAGGTAAGTTCAGAAAATATACTCTGTCGATTAACCCACCACCTGCATCTTACTCTTGGCTCCTGCCAACCAGTGTTGTGTGTGGTGCTTTTTAACCTCTTGTCAGAACATATTTATTTAGTAGAGTTTTGACATGTAGCAATACATTGAAAATAAAATGCAATTAAACATTAATAACTGTCTCCAAACATGATACACAGAAAGTGTAATTTCACTTCAATGCGGTGCTTGTACAAGATAAGATGAGGTTTGTTCAAAGGCTTACCCTTTGCGGGCCCTTTTGAAGTAGATTTATGTAATGACTTCAGGATCTGTCCTATTAGCAATTAATATATTGTGACATGGAGTCCCTGTTTTCAGCCTGTTTTTTACCTAGTATGATGTAGGAAAAGACTAAAAGGATTTTCTGCCTCCGAGTCCCTGTTTTGAGGCAGCCCATGAACACAGCCAACTTCCAAACTGGTATTTGATAAAAAAGGAATGGGTTTCTCTGTGTTCTTCTCGGTTCAATTTCCATGTATTTATAATCGTATTTTCATCTTTCAAAAGAATATTCTCTGTCCTTCTGTGCTGATGATTCACATGGGGATAAGGATGCATGAAAATCAATGAAAACTCACACACTGAATGAACTGGACACCTCATACATACATGCCTTAGTTTTTGCAGACACAATCTTCTCCAATATTTGTAGCAAAAGCAAATAAACCAGTTTATTTTAAGACAATGTTTCATCCAAGTTGACGTCAAATGCACATTTCAGTTGAGATTTGAGACAGTCGGTTTTTGTGGGAATTTTTTAGTTAGGAAAGGTGACTGATTCCTGGGGGGAAAGAAGGTTTTTCTGAATAGACTACAAAATACAGAATGGCATTAAGGCAAAGCAGCAGGCTTTAGATTAAAGGTAACCTGGAAGAAAGAAAAAAACAGTGGTCATATGCCTTACAGACTTGGATTTGTTTTCCTGCTTTACTTCAGGCCTGCTGTGCCATCTCAAGCAAATCCTTCAGAGCAAGCTGGTATTTAGCTCCAGGACCAGTCGTGGTCAGGGTTGACCTAAAAAGGAGAAAAAGAGGATATATGGTTTGGATGAGAGCTGCGGGAGGTGGAACTTAATACCTTAATGTTTTAACAATGTTCTATAATCTTTTCCACGGTGTGGCCGATACTGAGTAATGGAAATGTGTATGGATTTGTTTTTAATGTGTTGTGTTGTTTTAAACAGTAATATATTTTAGTATTAGTTTCTTCTGCAGGTTTTTGGTTGTTATGTGATTCTCTGTCATGTGTCCCAGCACGTATGGTGTACTCGCATAGCTGGACTTTCAGGCAGAGGGTGTGGTTATACCACAAGGACGTCTAGACAGTCTTACTTCTAGAGAGGGGCAATTGTATCATGTGCAGGGTCTTGTCTCTGAGAATAGGAGGTTCTAGATAAATCCACAGCATGCCAGAAGGGATGCCTGTACCCTGGAAAGGGCCAGGAAAGATTAAAGGCACAGTGATCTAGTGGACGAAAGTCCAAGTGTAATGGCTGTGTACTATGATGGGAATTTGATTTCACCTGTGAAGTTGTTGGAATGTGGTCTCATGCTGTCATTAGTAACTTTGTGTCCATCTAAGGTAGACATGCTAGGTAGACTTCCAGAGTGCTAAAGGTCCAGTGAAGCCGGTAGCTAGATGAATGCCTGAGTGGAACGTAGTATCAGTAAAATGTGGAGAATGTTAAATGCTTAAAAATGAGATCATGTGATACCTTGTTTCTGCTCCAGCAGCATCAGTAAACATGAACTCAGACAAGGCAATATTGTAAAGAATAAATTACCTGTTCACTTGCAATCTCATTTTAGTTAAAGAATGATAAATGATATCATCCTGTTTTTACAGACCATGTAAATGTTGATGCCATCATCTATCTCTAGTTGCATGTTTTTGTTTTGTGCTGGATTATACAGGTTTTGTCCTGAATTACTGGCTCATTACTGGGAATGCCAGAATTTTTTGATGATCCTCATCCCTAAGTGCAGTGCCTTTGTTACCTTCTGGGTCTCTCCTACCTCTTTGGTTTTATTTGATCCCTGGTCCGCTCAAAAACACAATCATAATTCTTAATCTTAGAATGGTTTGGGTTGGAAGGGACCTTGAAGGTCATCTAGTTCCAGCCCCCTTGCCATAGGCAGGGACACCTTCCACTAGACCAGGTTGCTCCAAGCTCCATCCAACCTGGCCTTGAACACTGCCAGGGATGGGGCACCCACACCTGGTCTGGGCAGCCTGTTCCAGTGCCTCATCACCTGCACAGCAAAAAATTTCTTCCTAATATCTAACCTAAATCTACCCTCTCTGTTTAAAGCCATTCCTCCTTGTTCTATCACTACATGCCCTTGTAAAAAGTCCCTCTCCAGCTTTCCTGTAGCCCCCTTTAGGTACTGGGAGGCTGCTGTAAGGTCTTCCCAGAGGCTTCTCCTCTCCAGGCTGAACAACGCCAACTCTCCCAGCCTGTCTTCATAGGAGAGAAGCTCCATCCCTCTGATCATCTTCATGGCCCTCCTCTGGGCTTGCTCCAACAGGTCCATGTCCTTCTTACGTTGGAGGCTGTGGGGGTCTCATGAGATCAGAATAGAGGGGCAGAATCACCTCCCTCAACCTGCTTGTCATGTTTCTTGTGATGCAGCCCAGGATACAGTTGGCTTTCTGGGCTGTGAGCGCACATTGCTGGGTCATGTTGAGCTTCTTGTCTACCAGAACCCCCAAATCCTTCTCCTCAGGGCCGCTCTCGATCCATTCTCCACCCAGCCTGTATCTGTGCTTGGGATTGCCCCGACCCAGGTGCAGGACCTTGCACTTGGCCTTGTTGAACTTCATGCGGTGCGAACAGGCCCACCCCTCAAGCCTGTCAAGGTCCCTCTGGATGGCCTCCCGTCCCTCCAGTGGGTCAACTGTACCACTCAGCTTGATGTCAGTGGAAAATTTGCTGAGGGTGCACTTGATTCCAGGATCCATATCGCCAATAAAGATGTTGCACAGCACTGGTCCCAATACAGACCCCTGAGGAATGCCACTTGTCACTTGTCTCCACTTGGACATCAAGCTGTTCCCCACATCTCTTTGAGTGCGACCATCCAGCCATTTCCTTACCCACCGAGTGGTCCACTGGTCAAATCCATGTCTCTCCAGTTTAGAGACAAGGATGTTGTGTGGGACAGTTTCAGATGCTTTACACAAGTCCGGGTAGATGACGTGTCATCTTCCCTCATCTGTCAGCACTGTATCCCCGTTGTAAGAGGTCACCTCTTTATTTTCCATGTGCCTTAGCATAGTTTCCAGGAGGATCTACTCCATTATCTTGCCGGACATGGAGGTGAGATTGGCCAGCCTGTAGTTCCCCAGGTCTTCCTTATTTCCCTTTTTAAAAACAGGGGTTACATTTCCCCTTTTCCAGTCCATGGGAACTTCACCAGACTGCCGTGACTTCTCAGATATGATGGCTGGTGGCCTAGCCACTTCATCCACCATTTCCCTCAGGACCTGTGGGCACATCTTATTATGTCCTATGGATTTGAGCATCTTCAGATTCCTCAGGTGGTCTCTAATCTGATCTTCTGTAGCGGATGGTTCTTTATTCTTCCAGTCCCCTGCCTTTGCCTTCTGCAGCTTGGGCAGTGTGGCTGGAGCACTTGTTGGTGAAGACTGAGGCAAGAAAGTCTGAGTACCTCAGCTTTCTCCATATCCCAGGTAACCTAGTCTTCTGTTTCCTTCTGGATATGGCCCATATTTTGCCTAACTTCCTTTTATCACTGATGTACCTATAGAAGCTTTTCTTTCTGTCTGTGACATTGCTGGCCAGATTTAATTCTATCAGGGCCTTAGTTTTCCTAACCTGATTCCTGGCTGCTTGGGCAATTTCTCTGTATTTCTCCCAGGGTACCTGTCCTTGCTTCCACCCTCTATAAGCTTCCTTTTTGTGTTTGTTTTTTTCCAGGAGCTCCTTGTTCATCCATGCAGGCCTCCTGGCGTATTTTCCTGACTTCCTCTTTGTTGGCAGGCATTGTTCCTGTGCTTGGAGGAGGTGGTCCTGGAATATTCACCAACTCTCATGGGCACCTCTTCTCTCCAGGGCTTTAGCCCATGATACTCTACCAGGCAGATCCCTGAAGAGGCCATTAATTTGGGCTAATTTCCTGCTTGTGTAGTTTCAGTTGCGAACCTACAAATCCATGAAATCCTTACGGGAGTATTTTCAGTCAAAAGCTCAGATTCAGTCCTTATTTAGTAAATTGAGTACATCTGTGATCTTGTACATCAATTGTCTGTTTAGCAGAATGCAAATAACCAAACCTTGATGATATATTATAGTACTGTACAGTTTTTTTTCCCTGTTATGTTCTTTACTAATAGAAGAAATGTCTGTGCTCCATCCTTCATAGTTCTAAGGACTGTATGCATGATTCTTCTGTTTATTGTTATTGAAAAACTTTTCTGGTCTGTTTCTAGATAAAGAACAACAAAAAAAGCTGCCTAAGCTACATGTGCTTACAACTGTAGCCTGGTGTCATTAACTGTTGATAAAATTGCAGCTGCCCGAGGAAAGCTTCCATGTTTCCAGAGCTGACTGCTCCCAAGACTAAATCTGGATGCTCAGAGCTTTCCTTTTTACTGGAGTAGAAAGGAAATGAGTTCTTGGTTTTCAGAAGTTCCTGCATATACTTCCTTGTTCACAGGCTTTCTGCAGTGACCAGGGGCTTTTATTTTTCCTGATCATTGAGTCTCCAGATTGCTGGAAAATGTAAACAGCTTTTAATAAAATTGGTATTTTTTAAAACGCATATTCAGGAATTTTAGAAGTATTTTTGAGGTCTATGTTGTGAATATTTTTTCCTTTTGGTGGCATCGTCCAGCTGTTTAATTCCAGTTTTGGGGCTATCCAAAATCTGCTTTTCTCCATGTTGATTTTCAGGAGTAATATCAAGCATGTTTTCTTTTCATTTTGGAGTCAGCTCTTTGTTCATGTGTGATTTATAAACGCTGTATTGATTCAGCAGAGTGTGTCATTCACCTAAAAGCCCCAGGTGCTTAGAAAATACAGAAACCGCTCTCTGTCTTTCCCCTAGTTACCAAAATTTAAAGACTAATATTGGTACCTTGTGCCTAGAAATGAAGCAAGCAAAAATGAATAGTGACCATAGTTGTGTTAAATCCACTATGAAAAACAGGTGGATCCGTGCATGAGGTTTTTGGCAGTTGGAAAGATGTTTTTTGTAAACCCACAACATCCTCAGAGTATGTGCTATACCCTAGATTTTCACTTGGCCAAAGACTTGGTGATGGTAGTGTATGGTACATTTCCCTTTTCTGTGTGAGATGTCTTGTGTCAAGATGTCAAGATGTGCATGTTTCTGTACACATGCAGCCACAGTGAGGGAAACTGCTACTTGGCTTGAATGTTTCCATTACTTTTTATCTTCAAATGTTTATTTGAATATTGAATTCTGGGCAATTTTCTATTGCTGCATGAGGAGTTGTGTCACTGTCTCAAAAACCTGTTGAAAACCAAGTTCAAATCTGAGAACAAAGCGTATCTGTAGTGTTTTATAAATTCATATAGATGGTCTCAGTCTGTAGTTAGGATGAAAGCAGTCCCATTCATAATGTTGGATATCTGGCCAGATGCGACTAGATGTGATGTATTTTTCCAAGCCTTATGACTGCCCCCTTGAAAAGAACCAGTGTTTGAAATGAGTGCTTGGCCAAGATGTGTCAAGCCGGAAGGGTAAAACTAGAAATGACAAGCCAGAGGCAATCAGAGGCAGTGAAAATGCAGTGGCAGAGGAATATGCTTTTGGTGGTGTTACATTGCTGTTGGATTGGGTGAGGTTCTTTTTCTTCATTTTTTCCTATGTGTCATTCTGGCTTTGAGTTTGTTTTTTAGGAGTTGATATCAAATTTTCTTTAGGTACTGCCTGGGTCAAAAGTGAGATGACATGCTGCAGATTCATGTTTTGGATATTCTTAACGGATAACATGCACATAAATTTAAAAACTAAAAATATTCATACTTTTTATATATGTGGGTTTTAGTTAAAATATTATAAAAATAAAACATGAATTGCTGCAATGTTGCTAGTGGATTTGAAATATGAAAAGGAAAGATTAAAAAAAAAAAATAATCAAGGGAATGTGGTACTTTGCTGTAATACTTGGTTTTACTCCAGTAAAATACGAGGTTTGATGTATGTACTGATGAGGAGCTGTTCTTGAATAAGCCAAATGAGTTTAAGTGATGTTAGGGCTGATTGTAAATGAACTATTTAATCACATTTGAGTCTTCTCCTACCTTACAGAATCTGTTTGCATGTGCCGCTGACTGTAGCGACAGTGTAGATAACAGGCTGTCATGGTGATTGAAGGAGGCTGATTTAGCAATGAAATATATTTTCCATTTTAGAAGGATGATGGTTTAGAACAATGTTGGCTAAAGCAATAACAGAGGAAATTGTAATGTGTATTTAAAGTGGACTTGTTATGAATAAACACTGTAGTAATTTGTTTTGTGGAAAGAGGCCATCTTTTCTAAAATGTGAGCGTGATTCTTTTGCAACAGCTAAAAACTGAGGCTTCTGCCACTTGAATATCTGCACCTCTTTTATGTTAATTAGCTCAGTAACGTCTTGTCCTAACATTGAGGTGAGATTTTTCAAAAGTGCCTGTGATTGGAATGGACAAATAATTTTTTTATGAGATTGAAATTGCATCCTTAATCGAAATATTGCACACTTGACTTGCACCAACTTTGAAAGCAGATTAGCGTTGCTTAATATAATAATCATTATATCTGAAGTACTTGTATTTAGATCCCTTTAGAGCAAGGGGAGCATGGATGTGAATTATTACCTGTGTTAATTTTCCCAAAATGAAATGTGAAGGAGAATTAGACTGCTACAGTTACATCTTTAATCTAGTGAGGACTGAACATTTGCAGTGTATTAACAGTCATGGCAGCTAGCCATAATTCCTGTTGCTGAATGAAATGTGTGTTGTGGTAGGGTTTTTTTGTTGTTCTTTTATGTGCCTAGTTTGATGGATTCTGTATGTTGCTACTGGACATTGTACTGAAGGTGCTATTAAGTGTCACAGGCAGCCTTCCGCTTCCGTGCTTAATAATTTTCAAGTGTCTGACAGGTTACTTAGTGTTCTATCACAGCCTGTCTATCCCCCTCTCCTCAGCTTTTTTTAATCAATCTTTATTTTGTATTCCTTTTCCTGCTGCTGATAGGAGGTTTATGATTTTGAGTTCTAAAATCTTGTGGGGCTTTCAAATGGAGAATGTGCCTTTAAGATTTTATACGGGACACGTGAAATTGATTTTCTGTTTTTGGTTTGAAATAATACTGACTTCATTTCATCCAGGAATAGGATTGTACATTCCTTATCCTTCCCTCTCATCCCTTTTGTGATCCTAGCTTAAACAGCATTGAAAGCTAACTTCGCCAACTTGGAAACTCTTTCAAGTTAATTTTTTTTTTTAGAGTGAAGAGATGAGAGGTTGTTTCCTTTCCTATCACGAATGGAGATGTGGTAAAACATGATTTAGTGCTCAGAGCAATACCTGACTCACGCATTGGCTTGCTGCGATTTTTTGGGTAGCTTAATTAACTCTTGAGTGCTTCAGGGTATAAGCAGATGTCAGGATCTCGGTGGCACTTCAGCTAGATGATTTTGCACTAAATCAGGCTTTTGCAATCTTTTATCACCACTCAGCTGCAAGAGTGCTGACCTCTAGCTGAGAGGAGGCGGTGAATGGCTTGGAGAGCAAGATCTATAAGGTGATGTTATTTGTACCTTATGTGTTTTGATCTGTAATGCATAGCTCTTAATATGTGCTTATTCCGATGGAGCAATTGAGATCCTAAGGTACAAGGTGCTCTGCAAATGTGAATATCATTAATAATTTAAAGGCAGATGGTACTTAAAATAAAAAAGTTAATATCAAAACATGAAAATAAAATTTCGTCTGCAGTCTCTCCGTCATGAAATGTCCAACCTTTAGACTAAAGAGCTATTTAGGGGGATTAAGTATGCGCTATATTCTTTTCACAGGGCTTGCAAGATCATTTGAATAAGTTTTCTGAGAATTTTGATCAAGTTCTGGCTTTCAAACCTACGGGGTGGACCTACTCTGATTCATGCCTTTCTCTGGTGGACATCAAACCTCAGACAAGAGGAAAGATCACTATATATGGTATGAGGGGTAAAGATTTGGTGCATTTAATTTTTTGTGGATGCTTTTCATATTTTTATTCTGGAAACTCCTACTGTTCTTTGTAACCAAAGCTTTTTCTGATAACTCGATGAGAAACTGAGCAGATGGTCTCTCCAGGAGAGAGCTGTGAACTGAGTAATCAAGAGCACTGTAAATGCAGATTTTATCGTACATTTTGCTCCTGTCCTCTTCATGCAAATAAAGGCTTTTATCTGATCTAGGTAGAGAATTCAGGGGTGAAGTCTTGGCCTGACTGGTGTGGTGGCAGTGCAGTTCCAGAGCCAAGATTTCATTCCATACCTTACTCATTTGTGAGAAGCTGTGGGTCTTGGTCTTCCTCTTCCTCTCTGTTCTTTTCGGTGGGTGGAGTTGAATACCTTAACATTGATTTAACCAAATGCTTGGTGTTGCTCAGTTTGCTCTGATTAATGACTTGATAACTTAACGCAAGATAATGTTTCCAGAAAGAAAATCTGGGGTTTCATTTCACCTTGGCTATAAACTTAAGGTTTCAAATATGAATTTAAAAAAATACTGCCTAAAGTACTTCTTAGCTGGAAGGCCTGCAAAAGTATTTTGGCAAGAAGCTAAGTAGACTGACAGATTGCTGTGATTTGTTTCATTTCAGGGATTCCTTACAGTGAACACAGCAGTTACCTGGAAATGAAACGTTTCGTTCAATGGTTGAAGCCACAGAAAATCATCCCCACTGTAAATGTTGGTGACTGGAGAGCCAGAAGCTTGATGGAGAAGCATTTTAGAGACTGGATGATTGAGGGCAGTAGGCGTAAATAAATATAAAGAAGAAAGTGTATTTCAAAGGAGGTAGGCTGAAGTGGGAATTGCAAGTTCCTGTGAGTTTCATTTGACTCCTTTTTCCATGCAGCTTTCTTTAGGGAGGACTAAGCTGCCATTCTCCTGAGAAAGCTGAATTTGGAGCCGGGGGCAGGAAACGGCACCTTGCTTCTTCATCCACCTACTACTTATTTTTCCCATAACTTCATAATTTTTTTTCAAATGCGTGTTTCAGGTTATTTTTATCTTACTGCTTTTTCCTCATTCTTAATTTTCTTCAGATTATGGAAATGCCCAGATGTATAATGCTGGGGAAGAAACTGCCTCCAGGTTAATCATTTCTGAAAAGAAGTTACTGTAATAAATGAGATGTTATTAAGCTTATGTCACATGCTGTCAATCCAAGCTTCAGAGAAGCTCATTTCCTGAGGCAGAACTGGCTATTGTGATTTAAATCTTATAAACAAGATTTACCTTGTGAGAGAAGGTTGGTTCGGCACCTTGCAGCATACATACTTCAGAGAATGATTTTTATAAAAGACACTGCTACCTATATTCTGCTTAAGATTTTATGCTTTTTTTAAATTTTTGTTTTTAAATAAAGAATGTACATGAAGCCTGTGTGTTCTTCCTGAGCAAAATTAATTCCTTTTCAGTATCGTAGTTGCTAATCTGAGAAACCTGTGAGTAATACCTTTGGTGAATGTGCTGTATGTGTTGCTTGTGTAGGATTGCTCTTGCATCCTGGTAATGCAAATTCCCAACATACGGTCAAAGCACAGGGCTGTTTCCTCTCCGTGTAGTCCTTTTCAATGCATTTGGGTTTGCAGGGTTGCGTACAACATGCGTACAACTTGTATGCAGGTTTGTTGCTTGAATTCTGGAAATGCAAGAAAGGCAAATAGTAGTACTGGCAGGAGAAAGGTAAGTTTCACTTTGCGTTTTCCCCCCTGAATCTTAACCCAGATTATTAGTGCTGCTTTTTCTGTACCTGCTTGGTATTTATGATGCTGAAGTATGTAGTTCCATGCAGGCACATTAGTATAATTTTAAGCACTAAAATAAAAACTGTTCCAAACTTCCAGAACTTAAAAAGTTGTATCGTGTGTAAAGAATCATCCCCCAACCTGTGAAACAGCTCATCTGAAATCTTCAGTGCCATTTTTTTGTTGGAAAAGTTTCTTTAATATCAGTGTAAGTATAGACAGATATTTGTCTTTGCGTGACAAGCTCTGTAATGTGAAGTCAATGCATTTTTTCTGTCTCCTGAGAGAAATAACTGATGGAAACTGATGGAAAAAGGTTCTTTTACTGATTCACAATTATTTCAGTATACATTCACTGAAATACAGCATTGTTAACTGTGTCTGTTTAGATTTAGCAGTTAAAGGAGTCTGAAGTTTTTCTTTCACATAGCGCATTATGCTAGCTAGCTACCACAGGAGCTGTTAACTGTCTTGGATTGGCATGCTCATTCCTAGGATTCCACTCCTTTTTGGCGTAGGTGTGTGAAAAAGTATATTTTACAGCCCTTGCAAATACCAAACCTGAATTAATGCCTTGTACAAGTCAGAGCAAATTCGGGGATTCTTTTTGGCTTGCAAATGCTCCTTGCAGTTGAATCATTAAGGCATTATGCATGGGGTTTTGGCCTTTCGAGTCTTTTTCCTGATTAATGTTGCACCAGGTATTAGGGGCTGGAATAAACACCCCAAAGTCAAAATCTTAAATCACAACTCTGACATCTTGTTTCTGTGGTTGCACTTTCAAGAATGAGTATTCCTACAGAGAACGTGTGTGGGCTGTCAACATGCCAATGCTGTTACAGGTTTGTGATTCCATTAGTTGGCCTGCATGTAGGTGCTAACACAGCACCCAGATAATCTGGCGTTCTGCGCAGCTGGGAGGTGCGAGACACCTGTTGCCTCTCTGTGCTTGTTGCTTCCTGCTGTCTGTTTCTACCCTGGTACCCAGAATGAAGGGTTGGGGCTTTTTTTCTTTGAAAAGCAAACTTGTTTTTGAAACTAACCGCAAAACCGATGTATCTTGGAAGACACTGACATTGGCATCTGCTGGACTGACCCAGTTAATCCTGCCCTGATTTGGAGCAGATGGTGATAGGCGCGCTCCAGTCAGCAGAGCAGAAGGACTTTTGTGCTGTGTCTGTTTCCAGTTGCCTGCTCTGCTGTAGGTATTTCTGCGTCAGCCTGCTGGTTGCTTTCATTCCTCTTTCTGGTTTGTATTTGCACTTCTATCAGCTGTTTTTTGTGGGCAGACTCGGATTCTGCAACTTTTCATCCACCTTCATGTGAGGAGATCTGCATGTTACCCAGTCACTTGGCCTCTGTTGTAGGGAAAAAAGTATTTTCAGAATCCAAACTTAGGAAGAAATGAATAATTTCGTTCTTGTTGTGAAGGAAGATGATCAATAACAGGATTAGATTGCTTAGGAGGACGTATAAGCAGATGTGGAAAACCATTTAACTAAAGGATTTGAGGGGAAGATTTATAGCAGGACCTTGTCTCTTCCCTCGTCTTGGTTGTTCCAAGGGATGGCTCTGATGGCAGCACGTTAAGTCTTTTGGGGAGCACAGACCTATTGTAAACCTGATCCCAGCGTTACTGCGCAGGTGTGATTGACGAGGACTTAGGGAGCGACTCTACTTTTCTGTGATGGAGGGAATTGTTTTTTCAGTCTTTTGGCAGTGTTGGCCTTCTAGATGCATGAGAGCAAGCATTCGTTATTTTGGTCTGGAGTGGTGGCTCTAACTACAGCAAAGGTGCCACTGGATCAAAGTCAGCAGATGGGGACGTTTGGTCTCCCGCACTATAGAAAGACTAGACCAGAGTCCCCTGGACGGTGTGGGGGGATGTGTCACATACTGATGCAAACAACAGCAAATTTTGCTACAGCAAGATGGGCCTGTGAACGTCCCAGAGGCTCTTCCCGTTTGTCTAGTGCTGACAGACTCGGGGCAGAAGGCGAAGCACACCAAAGGGGCAGCTGTAACACTCGCTTGATCCGCGCCCAGAACGGTTTTCAAAGCCAGCCACTCTAAAGAATCACTTTGTATTTCCCATCAGGACTCCTGCTCTGATTACATATCGCCCCAATAGGCAGATAAATGAGCTAAAAGCAACGCTGTTTGAAAAGGGGAGGGGGAGGGGAAAGGGGAGAGGAGGAAAGCGGCTTGCTCGCTGTGCTGACTCAGGCAATGGGTTTCAGGCGGGCTGCGATAAATGAAGGCAGCTACCTGCACCAATGGTCCACGATGCCACCGAGGAGGTTTCTGGGGAGGCAAGTCTGAAGACACTGCAGAATAAAAGCATACAGACAATTAAAGGGAGCTTCAAGGTGCCAGATATTTCATTAAACCTTGATGTGAAACAGTGATTGATAGTAACTTGGAGTGGAGTAAGGAACTGAGATGCCATTGGGATGGTTAAAGCGTTTCTCTTACCTGATCAACCCTGTACTCGTATGTGCTTAGTAAGGGCTATTAAGGTAAACCGGTATTTAAATTTGTTTTTAAGACAGCATGACTTCAGATACATCTTTAAAGGAGTTCAGGACTGATTTTTACTGACATCATGTTTTGAATTTGAAGACTGCTTAGGGGGAATCACGTGGGAGACTTGTTACCACGTGTGGGTAAAAATGCAGTTATTGCCTTGATGCGTTTTCTGTGTCTGGATAATTTCTGGCAAGTTCTCTTTGGTAGGGGGGACAAATAGCAGGTGAGTTTTGAGAACAAGAGAATGCAGCCCAAACTTTCCCACCCTCCCTTAGCTGCAGAAAAGTATCTGCTTCTCATTTCAGAATCAAAACAAATCGGAGCATCTCTTTCAAGGGTGGGGCACAGGCTGCTTTGTGTCTTTAGGGTTTGTCATGAAATAATGAAATTTGAAATTTTATTTGATAGCTACCCTTCCAACTCAAATGTATTTGCAAAACACTCAGTGTTTGTAAAACACACGGTATTAGTATCTGGGGGAAATGTGACAGGGATGAATGAAATCCAGAAGAATCGTTGAAAGTTTCTCGGTACAAATGCTAAAAATTAGAGCTCTTGTACTTAAGTTTCACTGTTGGTTCAGGTTATGAATGTGCGTTTGTACACATTTGGAGTGCCGAATTTAATGCTCTCCCTGGAAGTGCACAGGAAAGCTGGAAGGAGCTTACAGCCTGCTGACAAAAGAAGGGACAAGATGGGCTGTCCCTGTTTGCAGATAAGGAAGGCAGCACAGCAAAGCTCGCTGCCCTCGCACCGAATGTGACCCAGCTCTACCTGCTGCCTGCGGTGGAGGAGCTGTAGCTCGCCGAGGCAGTGCCCTGCACCGCCTGGATGCTTTCTGCTCTGAACCTTTACCCACTGTTGTACAATGGCACCTTGTTATCAAGTCGCCAGCAAATACTTTGGCAGGGAAGAGGCTTTTCCACTCTGTCACATCTGCTCTGGTATCTCAGAGCAGATAGTGACTTGTTTGTGCCAGTTTCCAATAAGTACTTACATAAAACAGTTTTTAAAACCTCTAAGCTTGCCTGTTTGGCATTGGAATTTAACTTTATTCACCTTTCCTTCTGTATGTTGTATTGGTTGATAAGGATGGAAGAGGAAAAAAGGTCACCATCTCAGGAAAAAGGTACCAGCAGTGCGCCCGAGGAAAAGGTGACACAAGGACACAAAAGTGAACAAGGGTGACCTCAGAGGTGAGTTCAGCAAGATCAGGGCTGGCCTTGAGGTTCTACAGTTACTGACTCCTGCTGCCTCCCACCCACCCCAGCTGCCCCCCGCCTTCCTCTGTGCAGAGCGACGATTTCGGTGAGCTGTGTTGTGAAAGGCAAGATTTATTTTTTTCTGTTTGCTACAGTGATGTGTCAGCTCCTAGCAGAGACCTCCCCGAATGCAGCGCTGCCAGCAGCAGGTCCTAACCCACTTTTCAGCTCCTGTTCTAGACAGGAGATGGATTGGGGCGTTTATCCCAGCAGGAGAAAGACAGGTTGGATTTCACTTGCTTCTGAAGCTGCGTTATTTGCTTGGCAATCTGCCCCGCTGATGTATTGCTGATCGAGGGAGGTAAAGTTGAGATTTCCGTCCTGTGTGCTGCTACCCAGCGACCGTCAGAGGTAGAGAGCTCTGCAGCACAGTAGGAGCCCGGGTTTTCTCTAACACCTTCGTGGTCACAGCACAGCTCTTTCTCCCAGTTCTTCTGCAGGGAGGGTGTTGGCAAAGCCGACGACAGAAACAGATTCAATGGGAAAACTCTGAGAGACAAAAAAAAAAAAAAAAAAAAAAAAAAAAAAGGATGTAGCTTGGTGATAACCACTGTGGTCAGCCGGCCGGGTTTCAGGAGGGTGCCTTGTGCCATTTTAATGTCCATTCTGCACTGCAAAACCCACAGGTCTGTTCCTCTGTCTTGTTGCAGCAGCAGTGCGAGCAGAGCGGCAGCTGCACTGGGCCAGCCCGGCTGCATGCCATCGGCTGTCCTCTCCATCTCAGCGCTCCACCTGCATTGCTGCTGCAGGTACACCCACGGCTGGTCTGCTGAACGCTCAAGGCACCACCACATGCACCTCTTGTGTCAGTAACTGGAGAGCTGGGAGTTTCAGATGGGGGTTCGCCAGCCCGGAGGATTTACACGGGAACTGGTGAGTGGACGTGCCCCTGTGCTCGCACCCTGCGGCTGTGGTGCTTTGCTGGTTTTCACGTGCCTTTGCAGACTCTCTGTGCAGCATAGGCACACTGGGACTGATGCTTCGTGGAGCACTGAAGCTGGTCCATGCACAGATCTGGGATATTCAAGTGCCCAGAAATCCTGGGCAAAAGTACAAGATCCTTTCAGTCTGCCAGAACAACATTTCCAGGTGGGAAAGGACATGTCTGAGAAATGCAAATATGTGGAAGGCCTTTCCAAATGGGTTTCATAGCATACTAATAATAATTCAGTGCTTTTCACAGAAAAGTAAGGGCAGACAAGGCATATTCTCTAACTCTTCCAAGCTTATTTTCCCCCCTTGTCTCATTTTTCTTCTGAGATTACAAGAGATGGAGGCTTAGATTGATTTGTTTTCCTCTTCTGGAGCACAGGCTTGGGGATTTCACTTTTACAAGGAACTTCTGCCACATGGAGAAAGCAGAATCCTTTTTGCTTTGAGTTTTTGGTTTGGGTTTTTGTGTGCATGTGTGTCGTTTTCCCAGTTCCCAGGGTCATTGGAGACAGGTCTGCACCACACTGTGGTGGTTCCAGGTAGATGCTGTGTACCCAGGAAAGGAGGTTTTCATCTCTGGCTATTGGGTTGATCCAGCTCTTAACACTGCTGAAAGAGGCAGCAGCATCCTTTAGTGTTCAGGGCAGCAGCTGTCTGAGATCTTCAGCCTACAATCACAAATCATGTAATTATCCCACCGCACTGCCCGGGATTAAACTGTACTGTGCCACAGCAGTTTGTCTGGCACGATCAGCGTTGATGGCCTCTGTCGCTGGAAGTGTCGGAGGTGGAGCAGGCTTGCAGGCGGCTCTGCTCTCTGGCCACCTGGGAACCCCCTGCTGGACTTTGCTCTTCGCTCTTATTTCCCTTTCACCAACCAGCTTTGTCAACCCCATTTCCTCGCTATAATGGAAGAACTGCACCAAACTGGGAAGAGGAGTCTAAGGAGACCCTGCAGACCTAAGCTCTGGCTCCATGCAGAGGGTTGGCTTGCTTTGGTGGCAGAGGTGTTGAGTTCTTTGGACAAGAGACCCCTGGGCTGGCAGGCTGCAACTAGCGCTCTGGATCAACTCTTGAATGATGCTAACAGCCAACATTCAGTGTTTAAAACACAAGATTAGCACCACCGATAGCCGTTGTCTTGGCACTGCCACTGACTGGTTAACTTCTTCACCCTTCACTACTGGGTGTAAAAGAAACAAGTTCTCAGACAAATATAGACCCAGGTGCCCCAGGATGGAAAACTGAAATGTGGCCAGACACTCGCTGCTGCAAGTCCAGTCCTGCTGCCACCACCGTGGCTTGGTGCCCCCGAAGAGCTGGTCCTGCTGTAAGATGGAATGGGGACGGGTGAGTCACGGAGCAGCTGTTAGCAGCAAGGAGAGGGCTTCTGGTGGCTGGGCATCCTCGCTGCTGCAGTGCAGAGCTGTGGTTTCTCTTAAGGTGTTTTTGCTGAAAGAAAGATTTGCATCAGCCTCTTGGCTGGCCTCTCCTTTTCTTTAAGTGATGCAATAAATTAGAAAGCGATAAGGGCCAAAAGGAACATTTGAAATTCCAGTGGCATTTCTAGGAACTGCCCAGCATGCTCCAAGTTCTTCACAGTGACCTGCTGGCCAGCCTGCAGGAGGGAAGCAGCTGGCTGTGGTGAGGCACGTACATGTGACAGCTGTTCATCCCTGGGAAACAAACCAAAAAAGCCCTCAGTGCATCTCTGATTACATTGCCAGCTCCCCAAACTCGATAGTAGACGGTCCTGTGGTTAAGACTTTCTGCTGAGGATTCAGCACGCTCTCGTTCCGACTCCTGTGTTGGCAAAGGAGCACCAAGCAAGGAAGTACCCTGGTAAGTACATACCTGAAGTACTGGATGAACTCTTTTGACTGGGAAAATCTCCATAGACTCTGCTGGGTGCAGCTCTCTGTGAGCAGCACACGGGCAGCGTGAGCCAGTTCCCCGCAGGGAATTGGGAGCATCATCTGATGTTCGCTCCCAGCAGTGCTATATGCGGTGGCTGAGGGCAAGCCACGTTTCTGCAGGGTATTAAGGAGAGTTTCTCCTTTAGCACCGAATGGGCGCATCAGCATCTCTCCACAGCACGGGGCACTGAAGAACGAACTCCCACACCTGTAGTGTACAGCTCCGATGGAGGTGTTTCCAGCAGATGTTCCGGGAGGGAAAGCAACTCATAGTATTGAATGTGATGCTGGTGATGGCATTTATGGTAAGAGATAGCACGATGCCGATGTGTCTGAAATCACTTCTTAAATTTTACTTAATATGTGCAAGGAAATGGTTCTCCTGAGGTCACTGGAAATCTTGGGGCAAAGATTAAGCACCTGGTATCCTCAGCTCACCAGTGATCTCCTCTCTCCCTGGCGTGCAAGAGGACATCGCTCTCCTTTACTGTGCCATTCCTCTACTGGCTCCACTTGCTGAAAGCCCAGCCGTGCTGAAGCCCGTCTGGTGGGGTAACGCAGGTTGGGGGGACCCTGAACACGTTGCAGCCAGACGCTGCGGTACGCAGAGCTTGTCTCTGGCTCAGTTCAGGATGGATGCAGGCAGCACAGATAACCTTTCCTGGCTGGATTCAGCCTCCCGCAGGACTTGTGTTTCCTTGATCAGTGTATGGCTCCTGCCCCAGTTCTTGGTAGTGTTGCCCTTGAGAGGAAGCGTGGGGTGCTGCGTGGTCTGGTTTGTGCTTGCTGCACAACGGGCTTCTTATTTTTCTTGACTTCAATAACCTCATGCTAATTTGGACATTTCTCTTACCATTATTTTCTCTCTGTTCTGGAACTTGCTTTTCTCCTGGACAGTTGCCATTATCCTGCTGGAGAAGGGTACCAGACTGGTAGAAAGAGTATGATTTGTATTTGGGAATTCAGGGGGAAAAATCAGCAGCCACAGGGTGAGTGCAGCATGGGGATGTGCTGTGAATGAACACCCAGGGAGACAACCTCCAGGCACTGGCTGTATTCAATAACAGGAAAGAAAAGAGTGAGGAGCGTGTTAGTTGTTAGCTATTATGTTGATTACATAGTCTGTTGTTTTGTGTCTCCTGTGCCCCCAGTTTGCAGATGCTGAGCAATTCAAAGTGGCACGTGTTGCAGCCAGCATTGGCCCCTGCTTCCAAGCCCATTACTTCATGGGGTCAGTAGTGCAAGAAGGTTTCAGGATCTGCAGCCTTCCTCCAGCTGTTTTACGTAGATTCACTAGTCTGTGGATTCACTATATTTCACCTCATGTCAATTTAAACATCTGCGTCAGGAGCCCTCCATAGCCCAAAACTTACCTGGAGACCAGCTAAGGAAAGATTTTGACACCACGGAGCATGCTGCAACAAGAAGCTACTAAATTGCTATTTCTTTGAGTGTGTGCTTACAAGACATACTTACAATGCCTATAGGTGATCTAAAAAGTTACCAGTTACCCCTCAGATGGCACAGGTTTAAAGACATCCCTTTCAGGTCTTCCAGGACTACAAGTGAGCACTGGGTAATTCCATGCATGTAGGCATTTCCCTTTGCTGTCGCTTCTAGAAGCAGCCCAGAGATTAGTGGAATTTGCTCATTTGAAGAAAGGTAAAATTCTCATTGGGAAAAATGTTACAAAATGAGTATTCTGTGTTGATCTTGTTTTTTAAGGGTAGCTTTTTTTTAAAAGGGCTGTTTGGTGACTCAGCCGAAGGTTACTGGGAGTCTTTGGGGGATGAGGAGGGGCTGTGTCAGGAGAAAGTGAGGTATTCACAGAACACAATGTATTGTAAAGTGTTAATGCATTTATTAATCATATGTAGGCAGACAGCTTCACACACCTTACCAGAATTTACTGTACCGACGTCGTTCCAATACTGTATCTCTAGTAAGTGTTATGAATTAGCCAATATCTGACATTAATTATCTGCATTTATCATTGTGCAAATTGACATAATGGTCAGTTGTGGGGTAACACATCAGTGACTGTTTACTGAAGTACAGAAGTGATGCCCCGTTTTTCTCAAATATACTGGAATTATCCTGTTCATGCTATATCTACCAAAATCCTATTTTTCTCCACAAATGACATTCTTTGATGGCAGAGGGGTGCAGCATGCATTGCTCAACATCTGCTTCAGCAGCGATGCTGCATGCAGGTTCCGGAGTGGCAGCTCTCCTCCCACCATCACCTATGGATCACAGCATCTTCGCTTTTTGGAAATGTTTCTCTATGAAGTTCCAGGAAGTTTCTTCATGGCTGCCTCACCTCCTTTTTTCACCCATAACTGGAAGCACAAGGTATTTGCTCGCAGTTCAGTGACATGTGATCACTTTCAGGAAATATTTGAACAAAATGTTGAAAGAAGGCAGGAAGTTTGGTCTGAAAAAAAAAAAAAAAAGGGAGAGAGAGAGACAGGAGAACAGGCAGAAAAAACACCTTCCAGAACGAAGATTTCTCTGGAGACAACGAAAATCCCATGCTCAGTGAAAACAGAGCAAGAAAAAACATGCCATCTAGGATATATGTTAGAAAAAAAGCTTCCTAATTATCCAGACAGAATGAGTCTTGGAACACAGGAAGGTCTGGCCTTTCCTTTTCTAAAGTTCAGAAAACCTTAGGCAAACCTTGGGCAGGAAGGGCCAAGGGTGACATCCTCGGTGGATAGGCTTGAACCAGATTATCTGTGATTTTCAGATTCAGGCCCAGAGGGCTGTCCTAGCACACTGATGGAGGTACAGAGCTGGAAGAAGCCCTGTGTGGTGATGGCTGGCCATCCTGTCCCTCACAGACTGCTCGGGCAGAAATGGATTTGTCGTGGTCAAAGGAGTCCCATAGAAGCTTTGGGGGAGAGCTCCCCAGGAATGTATTTTCTTCCGTTTATCAGCCTCTGTAGTTCCAGAACTGGGTTTTCCCTCTGTCTTTACGCAGAATTCAGCACAAACAGGCCTTTGAACGACACTGAAACAGAAATATTAAGAAGTGAATCCTTTCCCACTTTGAGAAATAAGCATGTCCTAAACACTCTTACCTCAAAAGCAAAAGACACAGGCTGTGGAAACATTAAATCTGGAAATTAATATTTTGACTAGGAGCAGAGTCTGAATAGATGGTATAAATATTTGTGTTTTTTTGTTTTGAGTTACTGATGCTGTTTTCATCTTTGGCTAAATAAAATTATATAATTATTTTTTAAAAAGTCCAGACTGGGTTTTAAAGGAAGTCTACAAATCACATTTGTTAAATCTGCTACTGGAGTAAGTGGCACCAACCTTATTTTAGGGACTGTATTTTCTTATTGTAGTATCTGACATTGGAAGCTGGACAAATACCACCTTTGGGCCAAATCCACCTTAAATCAAAGCTTATGTAAACCTCTTAATATCAATAATCCTATGCCTGCTAAACCCAGTAGTTATTTTGGTTGTATCTGGCAAGATAAAGTTATCTGTGCACAAAAACAGTGTTTCAGTTTGTTGCCTCATCATTGTATCAATACAATCTATCTTAAAGCAATATATATGTATGTAAATCCACCCACATACAAACACAACCCCCTATATACAAGTGTGTACCTCTCCACATACAGAATAGGTATGTGTTCTGCACACACGCCACATCACACCGTGTACCTTTTGGCACCCAGTACAGGCACCCCTGCAGGCAGTTCCCTACCAAGAACCAACAACTTTTGGTGCAATGTTAGCTGAAAATCAGTCGTATTTCTATGATAGAATGGAAGCAAGACATATTCAAAAATAAATATTTACGGGAAAAGTGCTTGTTTGGGAAACAAACGAACACTTGCCCTGAAGATGCTGCAGTACCAGTGACACCCGGTACTGGCAGCGCTTGGTAACATCAAAACTCTTCCAGTGAACTTTGCAGCTGAGCCAAGTGCACGTGCCTTTGTCCCTGGTTTCTCTCTCAGCAGTTCTCTCTCTAGTTTTCCTAGCTGTCTTCAGCAGTAACAATTTCACAGAGCAGCCCTCCTCCCTCCCAAATCCATTCATTCATTCTTCACTTAGGGCTTATTTTATCTGCCACTGAGCCCACAGGTGCTCCAGATATATTCCTCTTCTCCACCAGCTCTTTCTCCTGTCATCCCTTGAATGTATTTTTGTGGCTGTAACCTAAGAGGGGCACAACACCAAAGGAGGCCCCACTGCATCACTATACAAGACTATTTACCAGCCTCTTCTAACACTGCCGCTCTCAGCTCACCTTTGCGTTTGTGTAGCCAAGAGGAAACAAGGGAAAGTACGGCTTTGTTCCAAATGTGGGTTGTTTCCACACCCCTAACTGATTAGTAGTTCAGTATAAATCAATGTAGCTCAGTGTAAAAAGGTGTGCAGAGGTGTGAACTAGTATTCTACTGAGTATGAAGTATACACAGTGCAAAGCTTTCATAAATTATTTGACCTTCAGTTTTTTTCATGCAACTGAAATACATGCCAACAAAACAAGTTATTAGGACATGAAATGAAAATGAAATCCATGTTGTCTGTTCTTTGTACTTCAGCAATAAAAGATGCCTGGCAGCTCTAGAGGATAAAGATTACTCAGTGCACTATGTATCACATTCTTCTCCCTGATCTCTTCCCTTGAACTTTGGCACTTACTTAATCATTGATGTCTTTTTTCAGGAACATGAACAGCCTTTAACATGGAAGACATCTGAATGTGGAATCCTACATACACTAAGTTTCACCTTAAAAAAAGAAGAAGAAAAAAAAGAGAGACGTTTTAATAGCTTGTTATATCTGATCAACATTTGTGCTACATTCTGACTGGTATTTTAACTAGCTGAATAAAAATGTCCTATTAAGAGAGATGAGTATTTTTCCCTTGGTGACACTGGCTTTCTTTTCTTTAGATGGCAACAATATCTGATGACCTCAACTTTCTCGACAAAATTCAAAAAGTAATGTGTTCAGGTATGGGTCAGAGAACATGGATACTGAAATATGGGTCCATCTGAGAGAAAAATAGGTATCAACAAGTAATAGGTCACAGTGGTGTTGAGGCACCACTTAGAAATCTCCTACATTCTTCAAAAAACAGTGATATCACACAAGGAGATGCATAGCTCTTGATAACCATTAGGAGGTAGGAGTATAGGGCTCTGCCCTCAGTACCCAAAACCACTATGAGCGAATACACATCCAGTGAAGGCAACTGTTTACATCCTAAAGCTTGCAATTCACAGGGCTTAGCCAAAAAATACCAAGTAACGAACTGACACTTGTCCAGTAGTATCTCTTGGGGTTCTGAGATCAAATCCTCAAACGCAACAGTGCTGACCTTGCATTCCCCAAATACTTGAGGAATAGGAGATGCTACATGAGAATGATGCTGAGGAGCTATTTGGTACTGAAGTTATTCGTGCCAAACTTAAACCAGAGTAAACTGGTTTGAATGGAGACACTTGAAATGCAAAAAGCAACTTGCTTTCTCATTTGGCTTAATTCATTTGACTATCACCTTCAGATTAGTCAGGCTTACCTCCTTTCTTGTGGACCTGCTGATGAAGAAGTAAGCCTCCTCCACGTCCTGGGGTTGCAAATCATTCACAGCCACTATACGGTCTCCGTGGTTAAACAAACATCCCAGTCGGGGAGGCCCAGTCCACTGTGAGACACTAGGGTGTTCGGAGGACAGAGAATGAAGGAAACACACAGGACCTGCAGCTAGCGCTAACAGAACGGCGAGGGCTGAGCAGGACTGTGTTGACGGTACTGCCCTCTGGAAACAGCACACAGCTTGAACGACTTTATCTAGTTCTAGCTGAAACCAAGCTGCTTCATCCCTCCCAATGGGTTCTCCTAAACGAGACATGACTCTGACATTGCAGCATGTTAACAAGCGAGACTGGTGCTAGCAAGGTCACCAGTGAAAGATGGGGATTCCAGTCCAAAATTAGCAGGCCAGACACACTGTAGATTTTTTAGCTCGATGTTTGACTAAGACGATTTCTGAAGTCATCCCGAAAGAATGAAATGAACACTTATTATCATGTGGTTTATCTATGCTAGAACTGCAAGGATCAGAGAACCACTGTTGTCCTGATAGGATCCTTATGGAAATTCCAGTATATCTTTCCTGCTAGTCTCCGATACAGTCTCCTTGATGGCAAGCTATCTAGGATTAGCTGACCTGACAGTCAGACCTGGTGCTCTGCTCCCTTACAGAACAAGTCCCAAATTCTTTCAATATGAATTTCCACTGAGAAAGCTCTGTAAATCTAGGTGTAGATCCAATTGTTGAGGTGGGGTTCTATTTCCAGTCACTTTTGCAATGTTGTTTTTTCTTCTTGCTGGCAGCAGCTGAAACAAAGTGACTCGTGGTGCGCACAGTGCACCTGGTCGGTGTGAACGTGAGAGCAGCAGCGAAAAGCAGTCTCAGTGCTGTGTGGCAGTGGAGGATCAACAGGAAGCACAGGAGTACGCACCGAGCATTTTTCCTGCTCCGTCCTCTTTATCCTAGTCATTGATATCAAAGGTCTGGGGACAGCACTAATTTCCAGTGGGACTACTAAGAGGATCTGTGTGCCCATAACACCTACTTGTGAAAATTTCTGCCTAGCACTCATTCCTAGCACCGAACCACTGCTGGGATTAATTTAAAGGCAATTTTGTGCTCACATACAACTCAAGTCAGCTTGAGGCCCTGTTTACCCTATCACAAGATACATCCCAGTCACTATATCTCTGAGACACACCATCGCCATGGTTCACCAAATCAAAGGTAAAAGCGACTAGCAGTAATGAGATGATTTTACACCAACATTAGAAGAACAGCTTCTGGAGTGCGACTTAATCGCTAATTACTCAGCATGCTGAGGGTTCTCAATTCTATATAGCCCTTTCCAACAGCAGTTAAAATAGAAACTCAAGTACACGAAGAGTCAGAAAGAGCAGAAAGGAATCGCCGAAGCGCTAGCACACACTGACCCTGCCCTCTTCTGCACTGCCAAGACTGCACATGGATGTGTGTGGTTGTACAGTTCTGTACCTGACTGTCACTCATTCACACCTGACGGGCACCATCACAAGACATCCAGAACTTACCATATTTGTCCTGCTGCTTCTGTAAGTTTTAGGTAACTGTCAATATCAGCCTGGGGAACGAAAATATCCAACTTCTGCAGATGGGTCTCATCTGTAACTTGGCTGTGAGGGAGAACATCAGAGACCATAGAATCATAGAATATCTCTAGTTGGAAGGGACCTGTAAGGATCACTGAGTCCAACTCCACGCTCCTCGCAGGACTACCTAAAACTAAATCCTATGACTAAGAGCATCAACCAGATGCTCCATGAACTCTGGCAGGCTGGGCACACTCTACCAGTACCGCAACACATCTGTCTTCTCTGCCATGAAAATGAAGGAACACTTACCTGAGCAGTATACACAACTGAACCACCGAAAGTGGTAATGAATTTTGCCTTCTCTGGAGGGTTGGCTGCTGGCTGGTGCTGCTTTCGGGGAATTGTAGGTTTCTGTTTGCTTCCAAGTCTCTTGGACGTGCACAGTTGTCCTGGCATTTGGGAGGAGAAGGGAGTCCATCACGTCTGCATGTGAGCTGGCAACTCCCATCCAGCAACCTACTGAAGAGGAACGGTGATAAAAAATGAACTGGTTTGACCATGCCAGGCGCTCCTGCTGTGTTTGAAGCTGGATCAAATAGCCATCAGTGAAGCAAAGAATAACAAGTTCTTGTGGAATATCCAGTGGACAAAATTACAGCTAAGTAAAATAAACAGACCTTCTAAAAATGAACCATAAATCCCAAAACAAACCTTTTCAGTATTTAAAAACTATTTATTAAGCCTGAAAGCATTCCAGCTAACAAAATGCCTTGACAAAGAAACTGAGTACAGATTGTTGGCCTTGGCTCTACTAGCTTCTGCAGAGATGTAATGCTGTCCCCTGGGAGACAGAATAACCCAGATGTGCTCGAGCTCATTTTAGATTGATTTGGTGAGCCTTATAATGCCTGCAGCCAACTCCCCTCCACGCCCCAAACGAGACTGGGGTTAGTAGCAAAAGCTGCTCTTGGTACATTTTAATTCAGATGGCAGAGGCTTGTGAGGTTTTTATAGTAATTCCCTCCAGGGGCTCCCAAAGACACAGATGAGCTCGAATAAATCTATTGGAACAAACTGGTTTGTGGGTCTGCATTTCCAATTGCCTCCCACTATGTGCCGTAAGACCCGACTGTCTGTAGGTGGCAGGCCATAGCCAACCGTGTGGGTACAGTCCTCTGCAGGAGACTGCGCTACGTCGCGGACGTTGCAAAGTTTCCTTGCGGCACTACAACTGTGACACCAAGTTCAGGTCCTTCTTTGTGACGTGCAAAATACTGTACCTTCCAAGTACACAGCATCAGACCCGTTCTTTGGATGGGGAAATGGGAGGAAGGAGATGAGCTACTCGGGATCACATAACTTCTTCCTGGAAAAGCCGGGAGCTAATGCCCCATGTCTCTCTTTCTCTTTTAACCACTAGATAACGCTGCCTGCCTTGGAGAGTACCTGCCTGAAAGGTTGCTGCAGCTTGGCTGCAATATCAGAGTAAAGTGGTGGGCTGTTATGTCATGATAACCTAGAAAAAGTATGAGTGAACAAGAAGTGCTGCATCCTATAGTCAGAGCCTGTCTAAATGCATGAGTTTGCAATGTGAGTTTAAATTTCACATCAATAAGTTTGAATTTCACTCTGGTATTCCCATGAGTTCTGAACTTTCTGAACCAAGACCAAAGGAGGACTCATTCAAATGAAATGCAGCCTCTAGATATTGTTATGTAAATACAATTTACAGCTCTATCTGTACCACCATGTGACTTTTAATTTGCAAATCCTTAATGAAGTTGTTACTTACAGCGATTTCATTGACATATAAATGTTCTCCTTTATTGGGTTCTTCTGCACTGGCTTCTCATGCACAGGGACATCAGACCCAGCTGGGGGGTCGGGCTTTGATACTTCAGCAGTGCACTGTTGGAAACACGTAACAACAGAAGTTAATATCATTGTTCTGCCTACAGAAAATATCTTAATTTCCTTATTTTGTTCAGTGCTCATGCTGTTTAAACACATTGGCTAAAATAGCGTGGCTTTCCCCAATTAAGTCAATTCCCAGAAACGTGAGCTAGAAAGGTGGGCAGAACTTACAAGTTAACTGTCTGGTATTATTGACCCTTTCGGACCGGGAGATAACCAGCTATATTCTAAAGTACTACTACAAAAATTCTGTTACATTTTAATTTAAGCAGGTTGAAAAAACAATCTTGTACTTTGGGTGTGCTTAGTTTAAAGCACTTAGATTCTATGACAAAATCATACTGTTAATGTCCTTCAGTTAGCTGTACAGTCTTGGGAGAGAGGCTGTGACTTCTGCAGAAGACTGACCACTTAGCCTCTCCTGGGCACTAATATCATGGGAAGCCTAGAGAAATCAGTTTCCCAAACTAGTTGTCAAAATTTGTTTAAAATTACTGGCATGATTCCTCCTTCTCCCTTATTTCACAGTGAAATGTAGATATCAAAATGTTTCACAGTGTTTTTAAAGTACTGATTTCTTTTACGCAGCTTACTGATGCTTCAACGGATTTACATTTTAAAAAATATAAAAATAATGTACTGTTACATTTTCTAAATAAAGTTTTCACTTTCGAAAAAAACCCAAACCCTTGTTATACAACAGGCAAAAGCCATTTACAATGAAACAGTCAATTTGGGGAATTTAAACAAAATCAGCAATGTTTTTGTCAAAATGCTACTTTCTACCAGAATGATCCTTTGAATGACTCTAGTGTATTTTTTCTTGCACAAATGAAAGCTCTATTACCTACTGCTTTATCTATGTATTTCTTTTGCAAGGTACTAGTGGTTCCTCATACCAGTTCCTCTTTGGCTCGTTAAATGTCTGTCTCCTGTCTCCTTGGAGCTGTTAACAAACCAGCTGATGAACTGGTTGTTAAGAAAACAACTGATGAACTACCTTTGCTAAAATACTGATGGGAGTTTGGTAATAATCTTCTTCGTCCTTTTTGATGTCTTCATCTGTATCTGACGAAAGCAGATTTTCCTCACTCTTTGCCAGATTTTTATCCTGTTAAAAGAATGGATTTGTATTTAACAGGTTCAGTTATACAGATTGTTTAATGCATATTTTTCCATTTTCATGGAGAAGTAATAGAATCAGGAAATATCCACAGAAAACATGGGAAGATGTTTCTCCTTGAAGTGAGATATACTCGGAGCCAGCCTGTTTTAGAAACAGGGTTTCTTTATTTGTGCTGCTTCTTGTATTTTTGAGATCTACTGCCCACGGGCAAAACTGGCCACTGGCATTTGTACTTCTCATAGGTGCATTTGTGGCAATCAGGCAGCTGCAACTGATTGCATGTTCACAGCCCCTTATTAAAAATCAAGTGGGTTAAACACTTCATGTATTAATCTGCATGCATTTAGGGTCACTTGTGTGGAAAAGATTTTTTATTTGCATTCAGTTCTAAAGTCCCTACAGTAGGAAAAAAATCTGTAGGAAATCTGGAAGTGGATCAGGATATACTTGTCCTCTTTAAGCACCTTTTAACTACTATCAGGTAAAGAATGAATGAGACTTCCCTGACTTATGAGAAGTCTGTTATCTCTTACTTCTCCATGAGCTAGAACATACCCTGGAGGACTGGAGATGTGACACTGAATCCTTTGTGTCGTGAGTGATATTCTGCCTTCGTAAATATTTGAAATACTAAGTTTGTGGCAATTTGGTAAATCAAGGAGAAATTAATCCCTCCACCAAGTTTACCTTTCTAACTCACAAAGACAAATTATTTATTTTTCTTTCTTCTTGTTGACTTCACTATAGTGAAGAGTATGGTAATGAGTATTTAACTGCCTCCCAATGCAATTTTCCATGCCATGTTTGTGATGCAACCATTTTTTCTCTCTCCACTTACATCCTTGGTTTCCATGGTGATAATTTTAATAATTGCTAAATATGCCACTGAATATATTACTGTTTTCAAGGTAAAGTAAATTAAATTAATTACACTCTCACATGTAAAGAGAAGAAACTGGCATTGAATAGAAATTAAATATGATGAATGTATTTTTGTTCCGTGTTGGTATCAATGACATAAAAAGCAACTCATGCAGTAGGAGTCAGAACAAAGAAGAACCTGCAAATGGTCCTTCAAGAAGGGTATAACAAAACCACAGCAGGAACGAGACTGGCTCTGTGGTCATCATCTAAAGTCATTAACAAATTTCCTAGTGACTTTTCAGAGGCTTTGGATCAATCAAACAGGTAAACACTTGGGGAGAAAGGGGAAGAGGAGGTGATTTTATGAAGTCTTGTGATCCTCCAACTCCTAGGAAATCTCAGAATGCAGACAGTACTCATCAGTTTCCAAAACTGAGCCTTCAATCACTGACAGTGGCTACCTCTTGCCAAATGCATAGTGTTTCTCCTTGGTACCATCCCAGATTACAGAGACAACAGGAAGGAGAAGGTTAAGCTGCAGCAGCCCCGTGTTTCCCTAAAGCAGTGTGCTGACATCTCTGTTCCTCCAGGTGCATTGCCACCAGAGAAGTGCAGTTAACCTCAGCGTGCAGGTATTCTCAATTGCGCAGCTAAACAAGTACTTTGAGCCTCTGTTGAACCATGATGTGGATTTACACCAGATAGAGACTGCGGAGAAAACCGACATAGCACAAGATGGAAATGATACCTGGAGAACAACTGAGTTAAGTGTTAGTCACAGGCTCCTTAGGGAAAGTTTTGTGTTGCTCTCGGACAGAGGAACATCTCTTTCAAAAAATCAGGCGTGTCTAACAGATCCTGACAAGGATGCCTAGGTGCCTGCAATAGTCATGCGCAGTACAGGGTGATGCAAGCCAGGGCTCCTCATTTTGATGTATTTCAGATATTGAAGCTGTGTATCAAAACAATTGATACTGAATTGCTGAGTCAGATGGGGTTTTGTAGTTTCAAAACGTGGGTTGAAAGGAAGCCAGGTCCCTAGACCTCTCCAAGGGTCCCTGCCTGCGTGACTATACTCAACTGACATTAAGGTGCCTGTTTGCATGAGTAATGGCTACTGAGCAAAGAGTTTTCACGATCTGGGCCTGGATGAGGGAACCACTGATAAAAAGCAAAATGAATCAGATCCTAGAAATGTGGAGTCATACTTCTGAAAGGAAGTAAATACAAGGGATTAATCTGGAAGTCAGCTGTCTAGACATCACTGAGCAGAAAATAGATCTGGAGATGATAGCAGATGCTAAACTTATGAAGCAAGTGAAATATTTTTATCTAACGAACAAACATTTTTGTTTCTTGTTAGCTGTATGGGAAGGTTACTTATTTTCACACATGCTGAAACAGAAATATGAGCTTCGTGCTATTCCCTCTGTTTCAGGCTAAAAAGGTAAAATCCAAATTCCTTATCTTTTAACCCTCCTTTTCAGTCTATCCTAGTTCAAACAGCTGTATATAAGACATGTTCTCTGAGGCATCATAAGTATGAGAATAATTAATGAATGAGACAGAAAAGTCATGCAGAAGAAAGACAGAAGGGCAGCCTTGGTATGCATCCAGAGCAGCACCAGTTAAAATCAGACCAAGGGTTAACTCAATGCATTTCAGAGTTCAGACTCACAATTGAATTATTGCAGCTTCATAAAGTACTGTGCATCAGCTGAGCTGTGCTCACTGTCCATGGCATTGCAATGTAATTTCAACTATTTTCACTTCTTTCCACTAAATTTAGCTGTATTATCTCATATTTGCTGCCAGCCTATATACATGGATGGTGACTGCAGCAGGTGATTTACCATCCTGTTAACTATGATAGCAGAACAGATTCTTTTCCCTGTATCTCAGTCACTCCAGATCATAGTCCAATGCATAAAGTGCCAATAAAGATGAGTTTAAATTCAGCTGCCAAACTGCATACTGGTGTTGTACAGCCTTGGTTGTGTTTTCTGTTCTGTTGACTCTGCTGCAAAGGCAGAAATCTATGGCAGATGATGGGTGAAAACCACCTGAAACTGCTGCAGGTATTTGTTCAGGGAACACAAGACAGAACTTATATCCAATAACACATGATAACATTCATCGCTCTATCTTCTAAAATCATTCCTGCCAGATAGGAAGGTTAAATTACTTGAAGTTACATTTGTGCTGACAGGACAGTGTGCCTCAATTTAACAAGCCCTTGTTCTGTAGTCCAGTTACATTGATTCGATCACTACTGGCAGAGGCTGCAGTAAGAAACCGTTTAGGTTTCTGTGGCACAGCTGAGAAATGTGGTGGGAGGAGAAAAACCTCAACCAGTGCCACTTCAGAGTTTTCTTAATCAAGTTTGTGAGAGCTGCCACAAGTTGCAATTGCTACACAGAAACTGAGGATCTGCCTCCAAGAAGCAAAGTAAACAAAGGGTATCTCAAGCAAGTTCTTAAAAGGTTATTTTCAGCGCTAAACAAGCAACAGACTAAATATTTATAAGAAACTTCATAGTGAAAACCAGTTTAATGTGCTGGGAAAGCAGGTGGGTAATCTACAAGTAGAGACACTCAGGTGAGGTAAGAGCCAACAGTCACTTCTGCAGACTGAACAAGTCAAGTGCTGTTTGATTTGTCCTGCTTACCAGGCTTGGAAGAACTCCTCTTGGTGACTCGCACTGAGCCTGATGAGAGCCAGGATCTGAATTAGGCCTGTTCTTCTCTTCTGAGGAACGGTTCTCCTGTATATAACAGAAAATGTTGACTCCTCTGGAAATACACTGGAGGTGCTTCACCTGCACTCAGCTTCCTCTACCGGGCCACCTGCATGCAGCTTTGTGAAGAGAGAAAACCTCCAATTCCTTGGCTGCTATTCAGCCTGTCACCAGGGGACTGCAGTTGCTTTGGGACAGCAGCAATGTTTCCCTTCCTTTCTATTTAAATATTGAGGGGGAAGATCTGAAAGGCACAGAGGAAGACCTGAATTCCCCTCTAAGCTTTACAGCCTGAAGAGAGAGACAAAGAAAAGCACAATCACAAAACCGGAAGAATATGGCCAGCAGTTGCCAAAACAATCACCACATTGTTTTTGTGATGACTTTACCAAGGCATGTCAAAGTGACTCTTTAGGGGCTTACTTTATGCCCCCTAATCTTTGCTGGTCAGTTGGGACAGCCAATTAATTTAATTTCTCATTGCCATCTACACTTGCCTTTACTTACATGCAGATGCTCCTCAAAAGTCTTTCCTTTGTGGGAACTCTCTGATATTATCACACAGGTCCTGCTCAGGACCCCCACCAGAGAGCAGGACAGACCACCCAGGCACCCACCGCACAAGCTCTGAAGAACTTTTGATGCAAAAAAGCAACTACACAAATCAAATTTCACAGTCACCTCTAAGAGCAAACTTGTTACTAAGAATGGTTAATCTGTTTACCTTCTGGTAGCTTTGCCTGTCCAGGAAACCAGTCGTAGCTATAGAATTCAATGATAGTGGCAACGAGGAGGGCCGGCTTCTGAATTCTGGATTTGGAAGATCTTGGATCTAGAAATAACCACAGTGTAAGAAGACAGGCATGCGATGGGCATGGGCTACAATATACCAGTGTATCCCACTAGTCCAAATTTTACTTCTAATGGCTCAGAGAGGCTGTTGACATGGCATTTTCCAGGGAGACTTAAATTTTCCCTGCTTGCACTTTGAGCTGACTGGAAGCTGCAGGGATGTAAGTAGCTTAATGCTGAGTGTGAACGAGCAGGTGTGCCTGGCTGACAAGGGGCAGAAACTTGGGACTGAGCTTGAACTAACAGGACCTTCAGCTGGTTCCTAACACTGACAGACTGGATGTGGATTGATTGGTGTGTAAAACAGCCCACAAATATAACCAAAATGCACACAGAATAACACACAAGTTTTCATTCTGATGCATCCAAGGCGCAACTGATTGCAGCATAATGTCAATCACGTCCTACTTTATATAAATAATGTGGCTTACTCTTCAAAGAGATTCCTGCAATGTAAATTCAACCCCAGCACAGAGACTGTGCAATGCCTGCTTAATGCGTAAAGCCAGAGTACAGGATTTATATGGAAAATGAATTTCTGATTAACCAAGACAAGAGCCAACTTGCAAGGCCAAAACCAGCAAAACTCCTCTGCACAGGTTTCTAATGGAAGTACAGACTTCTTTCTTTCTAAAATCAAGTGCAGTAACACGTTACCTGAGGGCAGCATCCACCTCTTTTGGTCTCCCTGCAGACTGAAGATATCACAGAGACCCAGTCCTCTGTTTCCTGCCTGCAGGTTGGAACAACAGAAATGAAAACTTACTCACAGGTAAAACACAAGGAAAACGCATTTGCCTACCCACTTCTTCCTACGGGGCCCAAAATAATGCTTCCTGAAATCAATGAAGAAAATCTGCACGTTCCTTTCAAGAGAGAGTTCTTGGGTGGCCATAGCCAGGTGGCAAGTTTGACCTCAGAGGTGCAGCCCAGGACTGGGAGCCAAAAGGCAGGTAGTGGGGGCTGTGTGTGCGCATGCAAGGGATGCGGAGAGGGAGAGAGATGGAGAGGGAAGACTGTGCTGTCTGCTTCATTTTCCATGTGTAATGCTCCTCTGCTGAGTCCTGCCATAAACACAGCTAACAAGGCTTGGGAATGCATTTGGGTGAGTTTCTTCAAGAAACATGCCATGAACAGACCCCTGAAGCCCTGTTCCAATCTTGTGGTGGATTTAGTTGGATTAATTCTGGAATGCTTCCCACCAAGCACGGGCTGTGAAAGCAGTGCCTGGGGGGAAGATGTGGGGTGGCATGCTCAAGTAATACACAGGTATGTGTTTTTCTTCTGTGCTTATCAGCATTTCACACATCAGCTGCTCTTCTGCACCGAGGCAGAAAAACTCGTGACGCACTTGTGGCTGGGAAACTGACGAGGAGATGCTGGGAAGCAGCAGCAGAGGAGCCCTGTGCCAAATGTCCTCCCTCACCTAACCGAGCTTTGGCTGATCACCTTGACAGCAGCAGTTTCTGCCCTCGCTGAGGACTGGACTGCAGCCTGGGAAAGCAGGGAGCGCACCACCCTGCTGCAGGAGAGGCCCCAGTCATTCCTTTTGGGATCTTTTTTCCCTTGGGGGAGTTTTCCCTTTCAATCTGCTTCCCTTGATTAACAAACTACTTTCCAGGGCGAGATTATTTCCTGTGATTTATCTATAAGTAGCAGAAGCTTCCCAAACTCCCAGGAGCAGTTGGGGGAGAAGACAAAGCTCTCTGCCCTTCTTTGACCCTTAACCAGCACAGTCTGACATGGCACTCCCACACTGATCCACTGCTGCTGCCATCCCCGCTCCCAGCTGTGTGCTCCCACTGCTTCCACATGTTGGATGTTGTAACAGTGTGGCTGCAGGGTAAGTTAGCTCACCTGTCTGAACCAGCTAAAAATTAACCCAGCCATGGGGAAAAATGACATAGAAAAGAGCATTTTTCCATTGAATCAACCAGCTGAATCATTTCATCTCAGAACTGTGCAATCAGTAGCTGAGACACAGGAAGGGATGGGAGCAGCTGTGAAAAAGCAGGACCTTGCCCTGGGGCAGCGGCTTAGTGTGACAGTGGCTTAGGGTGACAGCTGAACTCTAATGTCAGATTGCATTTGCACATCTTCCTATGCCTACCTGCTGCTCCCAATGAGGTAGTAACATCTGTTTCCAGTACTGATGGACATCACCTGTTCAGGAAGGCATTTAAACATCTTCCTCACCGTTTCCATAATTTCAGAATTGCTTATGCCAACTTCAATATTAATGATTCTGTTAAGATAAACATATGAAACATTCTATAAAACTATACATACATAAATACAAAACCACACACATACACATACATACATGTGTGTACGTGTGTATTTTACTCTAAGCATAGCACATGATGAGATCTGCAGGGGAAGATATAAAAATTTTACTATAGAAAAAATTCTCAAGAAAATAAGTGCACACATTCAAAATAGATGGTCTTTCAATGAAGAAAACTTGCAAGCAAAATACTAAAATAAATTTTTGCAAATACTCGTGTCCAGATTTTGGATCCTCATTTCTGAAAAAAGGGGCTGTTGATCTAATACAGAATCCTGAAAAGGAATGATAGTATTAAAAATTCCTGACAGAAGTTTTTTAACCACTACAGAACAATACATTTGATTTGAAACTAATTGTATATTAACAATGTTTTAATGGAGGGGAAGAGGAACAGACAAGTAGTACTCTTAATGGATACTTAAATAGAAGCACTATTTCCATTAACTTCCAAGAAGTTAAATTAGTAAAAATAGTAGTGACGATAATGATGGTAATAATGTAATCATCACATACCACTGAGCAAGCTGGAATCTTTTTGAAAGCTTCACAATGTAAATCCTTTTAATGGAGGAAGCACAACAGCAGTGTGAGTCCAGTGACCTCCATGCCTAACAATTCCAGAAGCCTGGAGTATTAAGCTCCAGGTCTGAATGGTAAAATCTTTTTATTTCCCTTTACATTTACTGTTTCCCTTCCAAGTATCTCATACCCTACGTGACATAGTACAAAGCCAATGACACCCAGCCTTGCTGCGGTGGGCACTGTACAGAGAGGAATGAAATGTCCAACCCAAACGAGCCAAGCAAAGCAATTTCTTGGTGGATTAAGAGGCAGTGGGGCAGCCAGCACCAGCCCAAAGGGTTACGTGAAAGCCAGGAGACCTCTGCACAACTGGCAGAGCACTCTGTAGAGCCATAAGGTGGGAAAGGTTGTGCGCCACAGTGAAGAGTGGCATAGGCCATCCTTACTTTCATATCAGTGAATGCACAGCACTGTCTCACAGGAGATAAAATACCTTGTACTACAGGAATACAGCCTTTGGGTCATGGAGCCAAGATATCTGGTTTGCAGATACCACATCACCACAATCACTCACATAAATGTATCAAATTTCATCAAAACAGTTTAGGATCTTTACTTCTACATGTATCATACACGTACATTGCGCCCAAAGCCTACGAAAGCCCAGGGGCCTCTTTACTGGACTTCCGTGTGATTCGGATCAAGAACCTCAATCAGGAACAAGTGTCTGTACAACCAGTGGCCATTTAAGAGTTGATACATGACAGAATAAAAAGGTGATGAATTTGAGTTACATACTGATCAACAGCTATGGAGCCTTTTGTGTTCTGGCCTTTTAGATACTTCAAGATGTAATCGCCCTTGCTGGATTTGGACAGGATGAAAAAACGCCTTTTCCAGGAATTCTGCCGAAGAGAAAGCAATTTGTTTCTCATTAAAATTCAGGATAGCAGAAATAACAATTGCTTGTTGAGTGATTGCTGGAATATGACTAATCTGTGCTAGGGTACCTGTGAGCCGAAAAGTTGAAGAGGTGGTGATTTGATGAGGAATCCGTGCTTGCAGACTCCACCTTCCGTGCAAAACATATTTTGAGTTCTCACTAATCAAAGAGAAATGAAGGCACCATTAGTTAATTTGTTGCCAATTAATCTCATATAAAGACCTGCTTGAACTGGAAATTGTTGCTGAGCACTGGGTTTCTGTGCTTAAATGGCCACAGAGCACATTACAATTAGAGAAGACAAACACAAATCAAGGCTATACAATATAGGGTCAGGCCACGCTTCCCTGATGTCAATGTTATTGCTGACAACTGGCCCAAACTGTAAACACATGATAGTGACAATGTAGGGGGCTTGGAAGATATCACAAACCTCTGTCTTATTTAACTGGTCTTGTTTAACTTCTGGAGTCTGGTCTTAAATTTACCTTCACAATTAGTGATCTGACAGACAGTAAACAGCCCGCTAATGAAATTTCAGATGGCATTCAGTTTGCAATACAAAAAGTCAGATAGGTTGCAAACACAGCTAAATCATCTTACACCATGAATCATGATGTGACAACAACAAAAGGTAAAATATGAGCTAAAACACTGGGAGGAAAGATGTCTGAATGTATTTGTTCATGACCCTGCATACTCTGTGGCCAGTTGTAGTTTAAGATTCACATTTTCTAATCACTGTGGATTTCTTATCAAAATCTCAGTTGTATTAACGGACTTTAACATCCAGTGAAAGGAGTGGCAATCTCATTCAATTTTTTAAGCTATAAACCGTGTATAGGAAATCAAGATTTTTTAAGAATCTAGTGACTGAGAGGAGCACAGTCAACCTCACCTTGGATCTTCCAGTAAGGGACAACAGAGAATATACATAAGTTCTGGGAAACATAACATGGCCAAACGTGGTGATACAAGAAATGTCTGAGTCTGAAATCCCATTTACAACTGACTTCAGTGGAGGTACGGCTTAATCATCTGTGCCTTGGAGATATGGGCTGTATCTTCCAGTTCCCAGTTAATTTTTTAGGATTTTAACATTTTTTTACAAATGTCAGTTCAGCCTCTGTGTCAGGGACAAGAAAAATTCTGCTATAAAGGGAAATGCTGCATTTAGGACATTCTTTAAGGAAGGAAGCAGGAAGACAGAATTAACACATAGAGTAAGTCCAATGAGATCTCCAGTTTTTCAGCATGCTATTTCCCCCCTGTTTTTCACTTGTTGTTTACTACAAAATCTTTGGCAGGTGGAGGGCAAAGAGGATGGTATCACATATTGATAAGAATGGATTGAAACCTCATTCAGCTTTACTACCGACAAATCTTAGCAAATGAAATTTCATACCTGCAGAATTTTTTTTACTTGTAGAAGCCATCCTGATTTTTTCTTCCACCCAGATAGCAAACAGAGCGACAGCCCTGAAGCTAATTCATTTCTCTTTGCTTGCTGCTGAGCAGCATTTCACTGCATGCATGGTTGCCTGAGAAAATAACAAATACCTCACAAGTGTTTATTTTCACAGTGATGTTTAAACTATATAAAATATAGAAAAATCTATAACAAGCTATATAGATAATTTTAATAATTATTACTTATTCCAGCAACTATTATGCATAATAATATTTTATAAAATGAATTATACATTATATTAAATATTATATTTATTATAATATAGCATTATAAATACTAAAAAAAATATATTTATATAGGCCAAAGAGATTATTTGCCTAGGAAGTAGTGAGACCTGCCAACAGAACTGCATTTTGCCCCTTCCTTTACATTAGACACAAGCCAGGAATATTGCATCCCATCTATGTTTCTGACACTGCCTTAGCAGTGTGATCAGCCCTGTATAAAACAGACATAGCTTCGGCTGAAGAATTTAAAATCTGTTTAGACAACCTAGTCGTAATATTATGGCAATTATAATAATTTGCAAGTTTGTAGCATTCTTAATACAGTGCCCTCAGAGAAATTTATAAACAGTGATGAAATAAACTTCACAGATTTCTAAGAGGTGGATTACTATTATGATTTTTCAGATGGGTAAAAAGAGTATGTTTTTATTTACATCAACTTATGTTTGCAATGTCTCCTCCAGGAGAACCAGGGAAATGGGAATCTCACTGTAAACCTGAGAAAGTAAATAACCTGCTCACTGGCATAGCCAGGCTGTGGCAGAGGTGGGAACAGAGGCTGGCAGGGAGGCAGAATGCATCAGTTCACTTCCATGGACTTCTCTGAAATTTTGTTAAATAACCCTTTAACAAAACATGCACGCAGCAATCTGTGGGATTTGGTAAGTGCAGGAGCACAGAGATGGAGCATTTAGAAGGTAAAAGGTGGGTTTGGTTAATGGGATTCCATTGGGTTCTTTTTGAGCTAATGTGCTTTAGGGTTCTTTCCTTTGAGACCACCACCATTTGGGTGTCAGGACAACAGAGCCAGACCTCCAAAGCACTGCTATTTCTTTGCAATTTGTATGTGAGCTCTGCACCCCTCCCTGTTGACTGCAAACACAGCACACTTTGCAGACTGGACAGTTTTTTATTATCTCAGTTGCTTTCTTGCTTATTTAAAATCAAATCTAGTTTCTCTCATATACTTATATTTCCAATTTGAAATGCCATGTCTGCTTGTAATGTCATTTAGGAAACTTTTCAAAAGTTTCCCTTTGCCTTACCCCAAGGCTCTCATTCCTCACAAAATCAAATGCTTTCCTTTTAGTAACTTGGCTTGAAGTTGTCTGTTAGTTCCAAGGAGGTTGCACAGTCTCCAACATGTGTGCCTCCTCTCAGAGACTCTTCTGGGAAAATTTAAAGGATTGCAAGTGCTGTTCTGTAGCTCTTTCCTGAGCTCCCTGGCTGGGATGGAGTTTTAAGGGGTTTTCTTTGCTTCTGTTCAGTGATTTACTCCATGGTGCCAGCAGTAAACATGGTGTGGTCAGGAGTACCGGTCAGAAATGGCTGGTTATTTTCTGGCCTCACTCGCCTGACAGGGGGTGGGTTACCAAAAAAGTTTTACCTCTGACACACAACTAAAGCTATAGACTTCCACACATCCTGTCCCAGGCAATACCATGATGGAAATGAGAATGACCCTCTGGAAACTTAGGTCCACTGGAGATCTTTGCAGAGCACCTCCGCCTGTATTTTGGGTTGTGGGGTTTTTTTAGGGAAATCTTTGCGATTTTGCCATTTTGAGAGAAAAATTTGTAGTACAAATGCTGTGACAGACTACTATACAATTTACTGCTAGGGTTTTCATCTATTGCCTACCAAAAAAAGGGACAAAAAAGCAGTTTCCAAAACTAAAAATTACTACACACAAAGTCAAATTGTTAGTGTCAATAGTAGGGGCTCATGCCGGGTGTTGCAATGAAAGGCAATGTAATATTCTTTTCAATATAATTGACAGAATCACCATGACTGGCAAATGATGCAATTCTTGCAAAACAATGTTTCAAGAGCCTATGACAGGATAAAAGTCTCTTCTAGGTTTCAGTAAAAGTCAAGATTTGCAGGTGGGAAGACAAAACCCCATGAGATTACAGTTGTGCTACCTCAGTCTGCATTTTGGGAAAAAGTTTTTAATTGTTGCATTCAATTGTTTTTTCTCTTCAATGGAAAAGAGTTTCTTAAATAGGTTATGTCAAATTCAGAATAGGCAATGCCAGTTCCATGATTATAGCCCCTCAGATTTTTGTATGCCTGGCATGAAGAGATTTGATTGCTTCTAACCTTTTCAAATCCAATGATGCACTTCAGTCAAAACACAGATAAAATGCTTCAATTTCTTAAGATACAAGCCATTACAAAACTTTAAAAATGTAATAGCAAGATAAGGAAAACAAACTGTGTTAATACTTACAGATAAAATGTCTTACCGTGTAGAAGGTTTTAGAGAAATACACCTTTAAGTATTTTCAGATTCCCTGTATTGCCTTGGACGGCAAACCACGATGCGTCCTTCCCCTGTATTGTGACTGCCTTCTTATAGTCCTTGTACAAATACAAACACCCTGAAATATGACCCACAAGGAAATACCTGCTTCTGTCACGGGAAGTAAATGAAAGACTTTTCTGCAAGGGGAAACCGAGAAGATTAATAGCCACTTGAAAATATATGCACATTTGAGGCAGCCATAAATGGCTCCCATGCAGAAAAAAAGCTGGAGACAGCTTGGCTTTGTTAGTTCAGCTTTCTAAACAGTCCCTTAATTTCCCCTGAGCTGTGTGTAAAATACCCACCCACAACTGGAAGATAAAGTAACTTTAAGAACCCTAAACCATGATAAAGTACTTTAAAATGTAACCAAGTTCAGGTTAAAGAACAATATATACTGAAACATGATGCTACCTATGTAATGACATTGTAGGGTCAGTGTCTGTCTTGGTCATAGGTGAATTTTTTGGGTTCTCTCAAGAAACATCCAGTATATCATTAATGATAATGATTTTACACACCAAACCATTTGGCTAATCCTACAGATGGCAAGGAATTGCTTTTAGGCAGAAAATAAAAATGCTAAAATGCCCTACAGCTTGTAAGTCACTATTCAGCTACCTGGTGTCCCTCAAGTGAAAGGGTCCGGCTGCCTTATGCTGGATGAGTTCCTTCAGGCTCTTGATCTGGCACAGCCCTCAGCATGTAAACAGCACCAGTCAGATGTGATACCTGTCGATGGGAAATTTTCTTCTTAAATAATATTAGTGGGCTTTGGATATGATCTAAAGCAATGTTGCATCTAGGAGAGGCACTGGGCCTGACACATGAGAATGTTTTTCTTTCTTTCATTACTACTATGAGTTGTCTTTCCAAGTTGCTTCCCTCTCTGACAGTGTCTTCAGGTATTTCACACTGACCGTTGTATATTTCATATACTAGAACCAGCCTGCAGGTTGTTCAAGATTCAGCCTCAACTTCTTCCTTCCACTGTCAGCAGTAGAATTGCTGTGCTCCTTTGTGCCGTGCTATCATCTTTTCCCATGAAACCTTTGGTCTACCAGGAGACCTCTTGCAAATGTTGAGTGCGCCTTGTTGGCTTGCCATATTACAGCACTTAAAAGCTCCAAAAAACATTACTACTATGCCTTTTCTCTTAGACTGACAGCTACCATTTCACCTATTAGTTGGAAATTCCCAAGCTGTCCTTTAGGGGCTGTCATGGTAAATACACAACAAAATCTGATAAAGACCCCATCTATCCACCTTTTTTTTTCTTTTAGGTATTGTGTCCAATAGGGCAAATACCTTTTCCTAGTCACAGAGGAAACTCACTAATATTAACTCATCTGATTCTTTCTCAGCAGTCCCTTGTAGGCTGGACCAGGGACTATTTTGAGTAGGTTTTATATTTTCCCAATGCTTCTAAGTCAAGATAAATTTGCTATAGCTTTTTAAAAAAATAAAATATCATTCTCAAAGAACCTTTGAGAAAAAAGCACTATACAAGAGGAAATGTGCTCCTTACCTGTAATGCTGTTACACTCCTTGGCATTATTTTAAAAACCTACATTACTCGTTTCAGAGCCCCTACTTGCTCCTTTATTGTTCCCAAGGCTCTCTGGCTTCAGAGCTACAATGTATCTGAATAAAAGGATAGTTCTGGAGACAGGAATGTTGTTAACAGCAATTTAAAAACACGCTAAACCTTAAGCAAATAAACACTAAGGAACTATAATGACATGGAAGAGCTTCCAAAGAAGTAATGAATAATGAAATGTTGACCGGACACATTTCTCACAGTAACACAGGAGTATTTCGGTGCCAGAAAACAGTTAAAGATGGAGCTATTTGCCAGAAGTAATAAGAAGAACGTTTTCATATGAACTAGACCACTGTACAGTTTACTGTATAAAGACATTTTATACACCGGGCAAGATTAAGTGCTGGTAGGCCAGGATATTTCCATTAAAATATTTTCAATAATTTTGGTTTACTCCTAGAGAGCATGTGGTCTGTCAAACCCAAACCACCCAATGTCAGCTTACTTTTCTAAACTACTTTTCAATTGACACTGTAAACCTCATCTTGAAAAGCTGTTGAAGATCATCTCCATTCTTGGCTGAGAGAGGTTTTGGGATGTATTTTGGTTGGTTTTCACTTCACCAGACTGAGTGAAAAACATGCAGATATTCATAGGAAATTAAAAAAAAGGTCTTTATTGATTCCATGCTCAAGACGTCCATAAAACAATAATTCATTTAATTCAAATAACTATAAATTCGACTTATGGAAAAAAATATATACCTCAATATGCCAAAATATTTGTAACAACATTAATTTACTAATTTTGTAACTTGGCTTTAATAGTATGCACTTATTTTCTTAGAAGATTTCAAAAGAGTATTGAGTACGTTAACTGGGAAAAGGGTGAACAACTGATCCATTTATCAATTTAACCAAATCACTAAACTTACTTTTTTGAGCTAGCTACCAACTTTAAAGAAAATATAAAAAGTAGGAATATAAACATCACCAACATAACTCCAAAATACAAAATCAAGACCATACAGTCGCTAAAAAGGCACTTCTGGTTTCTGATTCAAGTATTATTTCCCATCTTGGCAAAATTCCTCACAAATAGAAGCTATATCTAAACATACAGTTGTTACTGGGACATGTAATTCTACCATTTCAACATTAAATTTTAATGTTTTATAATAAAACTTTGGCATTAACTTTCTGTTGGTTCAAAACTTCTGAATCAACAAGCAGACTTTTGTTTCTGTAAGCAGAAAAACTGTTTCAGGCCATTCTATCAGTTAATTGCCGTATGCAAGGCAAAAAGCTTTACAATGGCACTTAAGGTATCCAATTACAGTTTGCCAAACTTTTACAAAGATTTTCATTTTTATTTTTCTATTTGTTACATTTCCATGCTATTCAGGTCAATAATCTACAAACACTGATTTATTTTTTTTATTTATCCGTCTTACGCTAGAGCAATAACTAAATAAATTGACTTCCAGATAAGGCACAGAGCAACCATTACTCTTCATTAATAGTGTTCATAAAAAGGAAATGAATATATTAGACTAAGAAACACACCTTAAAATAGCTACAAACTGTTTCATCACCAGACATACCCATAATATGATGCTCTTTGGATATCTCCGAGGAAGTTACGGTTCCATGAGCTAGCAGTGAAAGAGAAGATGAAGTCTCATGATTAATTTTTTTTGTTCTTAATTTACAATCTGTTTTCTGGAATAAACCTTTACAGGTCAGTTAGCTGACTCTCAGAACATCTTCAGTAGCCACAAATCATGACAGCCACACTAAGAGGAATCAAGATACAGAATTAGTATTAGCTGTCAGGTTGGCCCACAGCATTTTATTTCTTCTTTAAAATCTTGCATATTGCCCATCCATCAGACACCCCAGCTTACACAATATAAAAATCTAGCGTAATTACATTTCTGTAAATAAAAATGTGTTACTCCAGTTTATAATCAAATCTCCACCCAAAACCATATGCTGATCTTTCATCACCAGCTGCATTAAAATGTGCTTTCAGAAGTAAAGTTCCTTAGTGAGCATGGAGACCACGCAGGGAATCTGCTTCTTCTCACTGAAGCGTGGATCATCAGACTGTGATTCAAAATTTGTGGCAACCACATAGTTGACTCGTGTGAGGATCTGCATGATCTCAAGCTGTTTTCCATGCTCATTTAGCACAGAGCACAGAGACTGCACAAACCAGGAGCCTCTTCCAGGATTCCTCCAGGAGTAATAACCTTACAGAAAAGACAGATAAGAAAGTACACAGGGTTATTTTTCCTCTTTTTTTTTTTTTTTTTTTTTAATTATCTTGTGTCGAAGAACGGAATGGCAGAGAGATATGTACTAATTTGTGTGAAAGATTCTGGGCAAAGAGTAACAATGACCACACAGAAAGTTTAATTCTCATAATTTGTGTCACATATCCTACTTCATTAAAGTGGAGAATGAGTATTAACTCTCCAAACCTCACATTATTGAAGTACCATTCTGTATTTTTGCATTTGGGAAACTGCAAGCAGTAAGATTTTATGTTCTTCCTCTTGAAGAATAAGTTTTGTACTGGAACTGTTCCCCTTCCTGTTTTCATCACATATTCAACATACTCTCTACACTGGGACATGGAAGGGCACGATTCCCAGAAAATAGTAGTACTGAGTTCATCTGTCATGTCTGTGTCTTCTCACCTGCCAAATCTGGGCTTTCTCCCTTTGCCACTGTAACTAGAGTAAAAGAGGTGGATACAACACACTGGCCCAACATACACTGGGCCTTGGCGTTTTGTCCATCAGCGTACAATGTATCATCAATGAGGGTCAGTCTACAATAAATCAATATGGGTGATACTTTTTGGCTTCTGTCCCCACACTGACCACCTTTTCTTTACCTGGCACTGTGGAATACGCAAACAGAAAATCTGCTTCTACTGGGATTTTGTATCTTGGATTGGCATCTGTTTCCAGAGTGTCATTTGCAGGTCCCGAGTCAGTTTGTATACCTTCATCAAATTCAGAGCCTCTGCATGCCTGAAAGCAGTGAAGACAAAGAGAAATTATTCAGTAAGGAGAAACTAAGTGTTATAAAAATAAGTATTCATTAACATTTTTTAATCAATACAGGCTTAAGCAGTACTTTGCATGTATTAGAAGCAGAAGTGCAATTGTGAGGGACATCCAATTGTTCAGTGATAAAATTACTTATCTATAGTACTGTGTTGCAGACTGTGGAACCCAGTGGACAGTCAAAATACCAAGTCAGCATTAGCTTATGCTAACCATGATTAATTTTAGTAGTCTACAGGCATCCTCAGCACTCCATTATTATATAATTTCTTGTGCACTGTGACTTCTGGACATTTTCTTTACATGGACTACACATTGTCTTTGGTTCCTGACATGCACTGCTGTAGCATTACATTTCACAGAACAACAAAATCAAAATCACATCCCAAGATCATCTAGCCCAATCCCCCTTCTCAAGCAGTGACAGCTACAGCAGATGCCCAGGACCATGTCCAATTGGGTTTGGAATATCTCCAGAGATGGAGACTGGGCAACCTGTTCCAGGGTTTGACCACCCTTTTCAAGTATATTGCATTTTTAACATTTTTCCATTTATTCTTAGTTTCCTCTTAATCATGGGGTTTAGCTAAAGGGCACATGGGGACCACAGTCCAGGCTGGCAAGTTTCAGCTCTTGATCAGCAGCTTTGACTGACAGCTTTTGCAAAAACCAGCATGTCTGATGGGCTTACATAACAGGAGTTGGTTGCCTTTATTAAGATAATTTTAAAGGCAATGAAGTACCCATTTCAAACTTGTAATTAAGAGAAACATCACTTTAGTAGTGTGAAGAGTCTAAAATAGACAGTTTTCACTTTGAGGTTGAGGATTAATTGATGGAACAGCTTAGGGAAATCCACATCCGCTGCAACTCCCATACATATATAATACTATGATAAAAAAGAGAATTCAGACCCATGGTGTTTCAAACAGCTGTCTTTAAAAGCTTAAATAATATACAATTCATTATATGTTAATGCAATAATATAAAATTTTAGGCTACTGAGGGAGAGAAAAAAATATTTCTTTTAGCAGAAAGCAGTATTTGGTAGAGACAGCCTTTATTCAGAGACCTGGACAGTAGTGTTTCTATTGATAATCACGTACTGTCCTCAGGTCTGTTTGAACAAGAGGGAGTTTCCGTTTCTGTTTTTAAGTTTATATATTGCCACACACAAAGAGAAGCCATGTACAAAATTACAATGAGAACATGTTGTTTACATCTGTGAATCTTGCGTATCAATTATCTTTTCAAAACAAACAATGGAAGTCACCCATAGTCCACTTCTCTCAAACACGTTTCTACAAAACCTCCAGCAAGATTCTGTAAGTTAATGTACAGGGCTGTTCTACAGCAGGCAACCAACATAGCACGTTTTCCCCAGTGCAGCAGTAGGACATTATGTCTACCATAGGGCTCTTACCTGAATGAAAAATAATTTGGGTTTGCCTATAAGGCTTTTACACTTGTCTCCTCTGAATAGTGCAGTCAAACTCTTGATAGCCATGGGTCCATCAGTGCCATAGATGAGCCCTTCTTCCCCATGGCTTAGAAGGATACAGGCAAAACAAGCGGCATCACTGTGGTTCTCCTCAGCAGCTGCAAATCAAATACTTCTTAGCCAAAAGGAAGCAACATTTTAATGAAAATTGTATTTAGCAAACACATTTTTCTGAGACTAAATATACATTGGGCTTCTACTGGAAGGCACAAGGAGGAATGGACAAAGGTGACACAACTCACTTTTTAGTGATGTGATGAGTGCCTTGAATACATGAATACATCCTTCACTTGACTCTGAGTTCGGCCCACTGGAGTCAACAGGCTGGACTCCATCTAATACAACAGGCACTTCACCTAACATAACAAGAAAGCTGTGTATTTCTGAAATGATGTTGGAGGAAGAGGTGTGGAATTAAGCCTAATCCATTCAGCCAAATCCTGCTATACGGAATATTGCATGTAGCAGGGCTTAAGCAATCTGTTCCAATACGATCTGCTTTGAGTAGGGGGTAGACTTGGCGACTTCCAGAGGTTTTTTCCACTCTAAATTATTCTATGATTCTGTATTTTTACCTTGTTTCAGTAATTTTTCCATATCATCACGGCTTCGGTCATTGTATGTGTAAACCTCAAAACCTAAATTTCTAAAACTCTTCGCTAGATCTCCAGCGTCTTTGTCAGTGCCATTGCGTGTACCCATTCCTGCCAGAAAACAAAGAATATGGTTGATTGCACATTACACAATTCAAAATAACTCACGTGTTCAAAGGTAAATTTTTAGGTTTATAATTACTAAACCAAAACAATGTCATGGTGACATGATTTTAAAACAATCCTCTAACAGTATTCTCAGCACTGAGAACAAAGGGTGAGATTTGTTTTAATGCAAAATAATGCAAGGTTCGGTGTTAACAAGTTATCTTACCCAGAAAGATGCTGGCCTGCCTCTAGTACCTTGCAACATAGGACCTCTGTGGATGGTTCTATCTCCTTTTGGTTATGCAGTGTAACATATGCCTAAAGCACCCCAAGGAAAAATTGTTGAAAAGAGTCCCTATGACACCCACATAAAAGAAACCGATATAAATTATGTGGAGTAAACACTTCATTTAGTATGTTTGCCAAGTATACAGGAAAAGACCTACGAAGTTGACCACAAGTATCTGCTTTGAAACCGTACATGGTCTGAAAAGTTAAATGCAGGAGTGCGAGCAGAGCACACCTACAGCTACTAAGTTTTGTAGCACAAAGCTGCAGCTCAGGGACAGAGAAGTTAGAACATGGGCTGCAGATGCTGAAGTTCAAATTTTAACAACACAGCTTTAAACTCTGGGACAAAGGTTTAGTTGGAAGTTGGTGGAGCAAGGTGACATACTCTTTGAAACACATACTGCAAAGAAGCTGCAAAAAGCCACTCTAACGTAACCGTTAAAGAACAGGAATAAATTGTAGTAACAACTATTTCTTAAAAAAGATAAATAGATTCATTAAAATTCCATGTCCTAAAAATAAAATGCTTATTCATTAATGAAAGTATAAAAATTCTGGTCTGTAGTAAGTATTATCAAAGGAAGAACATTACCTGTTTTGTCTTCAAAATTTTTGTTGTTTATAATAATACATTTGCCAACTTTCTTGTAGTCCATATTATACTGGAATGTGGGTGTAACAATTCGGTACTGATTACTGAGAGAGGACTTTGGCTGTTCTTCTTCTCCATTCTTCTTTTTTCTAGGTGAATCAAATGAAATCATTGTTAGTGGCCAGTCACATGCAGTGTGCCTATTTATCTTAACGCAAACCATTTGGCAGCCCTACCTGATATTTTTTCTTCTCTAATGTTTATTTTCATGATCCAGGCATAAAGATCTCGTGATTTGCATGAAGTGATTATTGTATGTGATTGGATTCTGATGATGGTAAAATGACCCTAGACTGAACCGCAACCAACAGTCGTATACATAGGTCCTGCCTCACAGATAAAACAAATGGCCTAACCATGAAGTCAGGCTGGCAGTAAACTTTTGCAAACGATGGTTCTGGACATACTTTACTTTCACCATGAATAATCCATGGAAGGACATACAGAACTCCCTTAATAACTATTCCAAGCACAAGAAGATATGCAGTTCACCCAGTCATGTGAAAGGACTTGTTTACTGAATCACAATCTTTCCTAATTTCTCTGAATTAGGAAAAGACTGAGCAAAAGGTAGTTTCTCATGATAAAGGTTATTGATGTGAGCAGCTCATGTGTTGAACTAGACTGCCAAACATCAGTCTGAACCTATGCAAAAAAACTTAAGCACATTTTAGTGTAATCAATACCTGAAGCTCACTTAAAAATCAAACCAAACCAAACCAAAATGAGCTACAAATGTTTTCTGTTAATATAATTGTGTACTGATCTTTCTGCTATGTGTGGGAGTCTTAGATTGGATTAGAAAGAGATGCAAAGGGATAGCAGAGACTTTGCTCACTGATTTATTCTAAATGAAGTATTAAGAACAAATCAATTACAGCCAACATGCACAGCTGGAGTATAAACATGAGGAACTCAGCAGTACTTGCTGTTAGACGTGGACTATTGGTCCAAGCAGGCGGCTTCAAAATTTGCTAAGATCTCCTCAAGCAGAACTGAGGCCAATGAGAGCTTATAAGGTGTCTGATTCAACCTCAGGACTATAAACAAGCTTTGAAGCAAGCCTAGGTAGAAACAATACTCAGGAAAGTGCAGCAGAAGTTATCAGTACCTCTCTTATTGGAAGCAGAACGCTGGACCAAATAGTATTTATTACTGATGTCTGAGAGGAAAACATAACCTACTTTTGCAGCACAAATAACTGTATAATACAGTTTGATTTTAACAAAATTAGATTTTCCCCATAATCTCAATTAAGTACTTTCACTATTCTCACTCTGACATCTTTCTAAAGAATTACTAAGCTATTTGCTTCAATAATAGCCTGTAGACATGAGATTGGTGCGAATTGATTAAATGCTATTTATGTAAACCACTTCCTTACCTACCTGATTTAACAATTGTATTTTAGCTTTAAGTGTCCTCTCTTTTATTACTAAAGGATGAGACTAATTGGAAACTATAATAAACCTTCTCCAGATGATTCATTGTGTTTAAATGCTACTGCAATTAATTTTTTTAACAGCTTCTTCTTATCTTTCAGCGTCCTCATGTTCTTTTATAAAGGGCCAAATTAAATAGCTGCACCTGGCAGGTTTTCTCTGTACTGTTTTTACATGTGACCATCCTAGTATCCCCTTCTCTCAGACTTTTCTTAGATACTACAAAACAAGACATTGAATCATACATACTTGAGGATTTTGTCTGATACACTGGAAGTACAGTGTTTTTCTGGCAAATCACAAGTATTGGTATTCTCCTTGCATACTGCTTCTTGAGGGCTCTGGGAGAAATAATTAAATATCCTTTGCCTCAAGAAAAGGTTTTAACATTTTAGAGAATTATACACAACTGTATGATGTTAATATTACATTTGACTTTCAAAGAGGTCTTGGATTCTTATTTTAGCCTAAAATTCCCCCTGGTCCTACATCACTAGACAGCACTCTGGCAAAGGGAGAAAAAGAAATTTAAAAACAACAAATAACCACTCAGGTCGATGACGAGGCTAATTTCCTTAGCCCACACTGGATTCAAGTTTCTACAGATTTATCGGGCTTCACTGACTTCCTGAAAATGCTGAATGACTAACAGTGGCTGTTGCACACAATAGGGTATTTTCAAGAGGATTGTACACAAATTTCTGTTTATGTTCAACCCATGAGCAGTTGTGAACACTTGGGGCAGATGATGCACTATTTGCTCTCCTGAAGTGCTGGAAGCGATCTAATTCTAGTGCAGAACTCGCGCAGCTATGTGACCCTACAAAAAGTCTCACTGAAAAGTGCAGCTGGGGTTAAGCGGCACAATATCGTTGCCACACAACTTCTCTGAAACCGCTTTGCTTCCGAGTTCATTAGTTTGCACTCATTCATGCAGAAAGATTTGGGCCTTCTGCTGGTATTCCCAAAAGTACACCAGAAGCTCTGCGTTGGCCAATGTCCAATATCACAGACCAGCCCCATCAGCATGGTGGCACACATAGCTCTTACCATTTCCTCATTCTTTTACAGAGGGGTAGTACGGTTTTGTCCTAAAGACTCCTTCCAAGCTGAACAGGCTAACAAGATACTAAGCAACCACAGCATGCTTTGTAAGGTCACACATATAATTTCTTTACTGGCAGACAACAAAAAGTTCCAGAAATCTTTTGGTACATGTCCAAACAGAATGACTAAGGAAACAAAGGTTGTGGAGTATACATCTCTTGGGCCTGCAGTCCCAACACAAGTTGCTCTTTGACAATTCCTTTTTTTCTGTGCCAACATAGCACAATATGGGAATTGCTTGACTGGCCTAAACTGACAGTATAAAGGTACAACTCTTTAGTCTCAACAAGCTAAGTCAGACCTTGTACTAATGACTAATGTAAACATAAATGCAAATAATGACTAATGTAAATGTATTACTAAAGTAATAATTATCTACTGATCAGTCCTTCAGGGAAATGCCTTGTCAGTGACAGGCTGGCTTATGACTGAAAGCCTAAACCTTTGCAGCTAATTTTTTATTTTCTAAGCTTTGAACTGGACACTTGTTAATATAAATGTTTACTGCTCTTGCTCTTACCAGGCTTTCTAACCACCATATTTACCAAAAGGGCTTCCACAGGTTAGCTGTGTGGTGTTATAAAATGTTTTAAACTATTTGCGCTTAGTTTTATTTCATCCTGCTTCTCTGACATCCACTGTCTTCAGTTTCCCTCTTTTGGGATTCAAACTTGCCCAGACTAAATAGAAACTTGAATTTTATGACTGCTTACTCTTTTTTTCAGCTTTTAATTACAGCTACACCATAACTCCTTATTCCACTAGCAGTAACTGATCTTTCCCTTAGACAGAAATATTCTCCCTATCAGTGCTCTCACACATTTCATGTTCTCTCTCTGGAGTGAAGAGTTCAGCAAAACTAAAACTCCACTCTGGCACCCTCATACAGCTCGCACATTTTCACTTTTACTGTGTCTCTAAATCCAGGCCTTAGGTTTGACAACAGTATGTCTGGGAATGGGATTTCATCAAGTCAGTGTCAGCTCTGGGAAAACCATTATTATCAGCTTCACACTTTTCAAATATTAATTCAAATGTAAAGTTACCTATACAATTTATGATTTTGTTACCAAACTTTTAAATAATAAAGGCCAAATTTCTTACCACCATGGGGGGCTAAAATTCTGTCAAAGTCACTTGCACCAGTAGTGAACCTGATTGTCTAAAGCACTGCTACTTATCACAACAAACTTTCTTTTCCGTTACACTTTGGGTAAATTTTGATGTCAGTATGTATGGATATCAAGATTTAGGGACAAAAATACCTCTGTTAACATTTAATTATACCTAAAGATTATTTTCAATAACAATTTTCCTGAAAGCAGTGTCTCTTAGCAACTGATACTTCCTCTCCTTTTGCTTCTTTCCTACTGGCATCTCCCTGCACTTACTTTGCCACTGTGTATTAGTATGACATCCAACATACTGAGAAGCCATGTGCAGGAGAATGGCTTCCTTGCTTGTTGCAGTCTCTCATCATCTCCCCCACCTGCTACAGCCAGGTAGCCAGTGAGTGGAAAAAACCCCTTCTGCTCTAAAAGGGCTGGTCTGCTGTAGCTATATGGACTCCCCTTAGAAGAGCAGTAGCATAATGCAGGGAAAGGTCTCAAGAGAAGAGTGCATGAAAAAGTCTCCAGAGTAAAAACTGTTATACCAATCCATTTACTAAACATCAACATTAACAATGATTAAAAAGAGGATGATAGTAACTGACAGACAACAGAGCTCTTCTGAAAACATGAGCTGCTTGGCCTTCAAATCAATGTGACAGCACACAGAAGAAACAGATATCCCTGGAAAAGAAGCCACTTAAATAGCCTTACACACAGAGGATTAGCTGAATAAAGACAAATTTCACAATCATCGCCATCACATCACAGGATGGGAGGAGTTTCCCATTTGTTTTTTTCCTGTTTGTTTGCTTTTCTAAGAGGAAATCAATGTGTTAATCAAAATGAACTCTAAAAATTGTATTACAGAGGGATATGTGGGCTTTGCAAACAGCTATAATCCCTTTCCTGGGAAAGTTAGGGACTTTTGTTGCTGTACTGCAAAATGTAAGCGTAAAAAATAATTCTACAATTAAGATACTATTCAATTTAAGGAAGTTGCCATTCATAATTGGGTGGAAAAGGCTAAATTGATTACATTCACTTCTATTTGAAGTACACACACACAAAAGAAGAGAACTCTATCTTGCTCTATCAATTTCAGTGGGCTTTACTTCATAAGGAATACACAGAACATTATAATAGTTTTTACTCTGGCATGCTTCTTTAATGCATTGTGCAATCATATATCATTTTTGAATGACTGTTAACAGGTTTCTGTTAAAAAGAAAAATTGCCTTAAAAAACATGCTGTCTTTACAGAATACAACATTTCAGGACCCCATCTGGAGTCCCTGTGCTTTTTGGCACTGGAGAATAGTTTTATTCTAGTTTCTGTCACATTGTCAGCCTTTCTGTTGAGTCCAGGCAAGAAGACTGCAGCAGAGGTAAAGTGACAGAGTCCATAGTAGAAACCTCAGGTAATCCATTGACATCCACCAGAACTTGCATCAACTTAATATGGTGGGATGCAAGGTGTCTTAAAACTGAAATGCTCTTTATTGTATTACAAACAACTGAGACATTTCCCTCGTGAGTCTTACATTTGGGGACCTATTTAAAGGCTTCCTTTGAATAAATTCCCCATTGATTTACAATACAAATAATTTTAAGACCTCTGAAGAAACTTACATACCTATATTGCTGATTTAATTTTATGCAGTTTGTGTGGCTCTATGCTGCTCTTTCTGTCTAACCCCCCTCCCCCCCCTTCCATTATTGCATGCACAGTATAAATGGTGTTTGTGATTACTGCTCATCACAAGTACTATGTTTGCTCTCCTGAGGTAGAATCCTGGATTGGGTTCATTTTGTAAAAAAAAATAGGTAGTTAAAGGATAAACAGGAAACAATGAAAATGCAGAGGATTACATTTGAATTCACAAAGCATCACCAAACTATGTGTAGTAAAACTGAGTGTACTGGAGACCAATTCAGAGTTATTCTTCCAAAAGAAGTGATACGGAAACAGAATTCATAAATTAGACAAATCAAGGTTCAGCGTTCTTTCTGTTCTATGTTTCTACCATAGTCTCAATAATTAGTGGTCTATTCATGTCTGATGCTTTCTGATGATCATGCATTAATATGTCTTACTCCTACACAACCTTCTTTTCGTACTGCCAGCTTTAATACTTTTATCTAGCTTTAATACTTTTAATCCAGTCTAATTTCACCATATTTAGTACACCTCTAATTACTGTACACTCTCTCCTCTTTGAATTTTTTTTTTCTCTTGAAACCTATTGGCAATAACAAGCAAAAGACACTTGTTAAACCTGACTAAAGCTTTTTAGATCTTAAGTTCCATAAGGAAAACTCTTTGTTCTTTGTCAGATCCATTTTGGTAAGGTGTCACGCAGATTTAGAGCTGCATGCAAATAACAGATTATCCTGTTGCCTTTTCCTGTTAATATTGCATCAGGTTGGCAGAGCAGCAACATTTCTGGACAAGAAGCATGTGTCACTGCTTGAACTGTCTTTTATAAAACCGAATATTCCTTTACTGTTAAAAATCAGAAAACAAAAATTATATGGTATAAGGACTAAGCATTAATCATAGGGGCTAAACCAAATATTACAACTGTATTGCACTGCGTTTGATGGTGAGATCCTGAGTCACATGTTAAGATGGCTACTTGCTAGAATACTAAGTGAAACCCAAGATAAACATTAACAGGAGCCACTGCAGAAGACACTGGCATTTGGGACATCTCAATCCCGTTTCCAAACTGACTGCCACACACTATGGGCTCACAAACCTTTTCTCCTGAACATACTCCAATGGCAGGTGCAATTTTCACCTCTCTCTTTTCAGACAGGTAACACCTTACCAAGGACTCTTTTGAAAGAGGTTAAATGTAACTGTAAACCAAGAAAATAAATACTTTCCCCTCACAATCTTTTTTTAAGCAAAGGTTACTTAGGCCTTCAAATTATATGCCACTAGATAAACTGAAAAACAGCTTAATAGTTGAAGCAAAAAATCTCCTGAGGAAAAAGGGGCAATACTAATTATATAGAAGGAAGTTCAAGTAAACACTGCATACTTTCAGTTTCCCTACTGAAAGTTATTAGCAAATGACTGCTGACTTTGACAGACTAGCACCAATAAAATAACCAGCCCTTAGAAGGCTATTTTTAAATATGCTCCAGATAAATGTTGAAAGAAAAAACTTTCTAATATTAGTGTCAGAATCTTTTCAACATAACAGGAAGTCTTCATTTAGAAGAAAGAAGAAAAGTGGTCCTAGAAAACTGAAGATAAAAGTTCCCCCCAAGCATCTAAACATGTTTCACCTATGCTGCTTACCATGGCAAAGAGATGTCTTACACCAAAGGCATGAAAACCGACAGCTGTTATTTAGAATAGCAAACATAAACAACACAATATAAAAAAGACCCCAGAACATCAAAACATGACAAACAGTCAAATGGTCTTAGATTTCTGTTCCCTCTAATAGTCTTGTTTTGCCTGTTAAATTTTAAATTATGGTGAAACATGCCAAACTGATAATACTGGAGCCTGAAGTTCATATTTATCAATGGCATATAAAGTCTGTGCAACCCCTACATCTTCATATACTACTCTGCTGAAGGGCCTAAACGTTGAAAGTCATTTTGGGGAAAGGGTGGAATAAAGGGAAACAGCAAGTGGGCTACATGAACACCGCAGCCCCTGATGAATGCAACCTCTTTTCTCCTGGGAGCAGGCCTACTAAAAGCAACAGGACTAGTCAGGCAGTAAAATAATGCCTGTTTGTATCTGTTCTCAGACCAGGGCCATAGCAACTATTGAGCCTCCAGCTTCTTTTTGAACTGCCAATTAGTTCCCGACTTCTTCAGGACACCTTTGGAAGTAGCTTGTCAGCTGACTAAACAACGCCAGTTTAAAAGTCACTAGAGGCCAAGCCTTTTGTTTGAATGAACCTGAAACGAGGAAGCTAATAGAGACAGTACCTCTTGTTTCTTTGGGAACTGATATCCTAAGCCCTCCTTATTACTGTAAGCACACTAATTTTGAAAAGCAAACACTGCTGTAGCAGTCTTGAAAGAACAGAGTTCGGTAAATAATGAGATAATTTCCTTGAACTGATCAAGATAATAGAGCTGGGAGGAATCTAAGCTATCATTAACAAATTCTTTGCCCAAAATAGGACAGAGTTCATTCATCCAGTAAAACAGTATCATACTAACAACCTACTTTTGATCTTACTATGACATATGTAGCAATACTATTACAGATTTTGCAGAAAATGTGCAAAATAAAATGCTTTAATTTTTTTAAAGAAATCCTGGCATTTCCTGGAACATGCTATATCACTTCCAAAAGTAGAACACAAGCCATGGAAATATTTATTAAGATCATATGCTAGCTATTCTTTACTTGCTTAATTTGATGAAAAGTATTAAACAAACCAAAATGCTCAACTGGGGGGATATGTTCTGTTGCCTACTAAGAACCACTTGGTTGTGCTCTGGACAGAGAACTGAGTGTGAATCCTGCTTCTGCTATTGAATAACTTCAAAACAACTTCCTAGCTCTTGGCCTTAGTTTTTCCATTACAAAATGGAGCCTAAACAAACTTATTTCATAAAACAGCTGCTGATTGTCTTCTTTCCAGGGGGCCAGTAGTGTACAGTAAACAAGAGAATGATTTCAAAATCCACTGTTTTGTACATCTGTACAATGTTTATGTCCAGAGGGTGTGAGGTAGCTTACTGCCATGTGCCTCCTGGAGGAAAAAATGCTTGAAACAAAGATATTCTTACTGTCCACTATGGAGTTTTACAATGGCTCTCAGTCCAGAAACAGAATCTATATTCTTTGTTTACCGCACATAGCGTCCCTGAAAAGATAAAACCACTACAGCCTGCAAAGGATTATTTAATATCATCTGCAAAAATGACAGGGTTTCAGTCCACAGAATATGGCATTTCCCCAAAGTATATTATAGCCCTAAAGGCCTCTGGGACCTTGACTTATCACAGTCAATATCACAGCTTACCACACTGCAGCTACTCAGGTGAACTATACCTACTCTTAAGTACCTTTGCAACTACAATCTAAAGTGTATTAACTTCAATCACAGTAAGGCCTCACCTACCACAAAGCTTCACAATTCCAACAGTCTCAGAGATGAACAAAATCAACTAGTGAGCTACAACATGCCAATTGCAGTAACTGACTGACCTGAGCGTGAACACACTTTTCATTTGATCTCTTGCAAAGCAAGCCACAAACCCTTATTCAGTAGTTACTATAAACCTGCAGCTTCTGTTTAAACTGCAGAACATCTTTTAGATTTACATCCAGCCTTTTTTTAAATGATCCATTGCTTACAAAAGGTGCCTCCTATCTTCTGACCATCCATCGCCTATGTATTTGTATAGTACACTATATATTTGCATAGTGCAAGCAAATTATCTTTAAACTTTAGTTAGAGAAACTAAATACATTTTAAATCCTCACTACATGACATTTTTCAGACCCTGAGTTACTCTTGTAGCTTTTTTGTCCCATTTGATTTCAGACCCTTCTCCAATTAGGAGGGAGAATCTTCTCTAAGAACTTGTAAAACAGAGAAACCCAGCCCAGGACAACTGGAAACAGGTAGCAATATCCTAGTCTTTGTGCACTTAACAAGTAGAACTTACAACCTACATGACAATTTTGTGGTGTAACGCCTGCAGCAGAGAAGATCAAAACAAAGTTCTAAACTCTCGACCATCAATTTGTAATTCAGCTTCAGCTTCCTAATTAGCTGGATGATATTTGCTGTGCAGGCCTCACAACGCTGTATGCATCATAATATTCAATTAACATTCAAAAGGTAACAGTTTACAAATAAAGAATATTGTTTGCTGAAAGGCTTTCTGCTCATTTCCAGAAAACCTGCACGTACATACCTTCCAGGGGTATTCTAGAAACTGAAATCTTGCATGATCATATCCTAGGTAGTATAATATACATAGACAACTACCAACTATATGAAAAAAAAAAAAAGAAGCCTCTCTTATCTACCATTAGGTACTAAAAGCAATTAACAGAAATTAAAATAAAGCAACCCCCTCCAAATACTGTTTCTCAGATAACATTCTGGCTAGGAGTAGCAACTGCAAAATGCCAGTAGAGTTATAATTAGCTTGATATAAGCATTGAAAGTAAACTCTTTCAGGGTATTCATTCATGAGATTTCCAAACAGGTGGCAGAGAAAGGAGGAGATAAATAACATTCTACAGTACCTTGGCTCATCATCAAATGGTACTCCACACTGCATCTGAAAACAGCTTCAGCTTGTCCTCAAGAGCAAGTCTAATCTTCTTTGCTAATGCTAGGAGCCCACCATGCTCAGGGTTACATTGCAGAGTGAAACAGGATTCTCTCTGTGTTCAGGCCCAAAGATTTGCATGTGTCAGCAGTGGGTCACGCTGGACTTTTCTATGGGGCTATTCAAACCCTCATAGCTATCACCCTGCAAGCTGAGGTCATGCAGGCCTGATCTACCTTTGCTGACAAGTGGAAAACACGCTCCCATCGCCCTGATTCTATCCCCGTTCCTATGTAAGAGGGCAGGAAAATACAGCAGATCTTGAGATGGAGGTGGGACGCAGACGTCACATTGTAGTAAGTCTTTCTTCCTTCCCTCAAAACCTGATCTGTGATCTGCCATTAGTACAATATTTAGACAATGAATATTTCTAAGTAAATAATGCAAATTAACACACAGTTTACAAAACCTCTTTGCATTCTAATTCATAGAACTATATAAAGAGGGATGTAGAGGTGCTGAAGCATGTCTAAAGAAGGACAATGGAGCCAGGGAAGAGTCTGGAGCACAAGCCCTATGAGGAGCCGCTGAGGGAACTGGGGCTGTTCAGCCTCTAGAGATGGAGGACCTTGTTGCTCTCTACAGCTCCCTGACAGGGGGCTGCAGGCAGGTGGGGGTCGGTCTCTTCTCCCAGATAACAAGCGACAGGGCAAGAGGGAAAGGCCTCAAGCTGCACCAAGGGAGGTTTAGATTGGGTATGAGGAAAATTTCTTCACTGAAAGGGTGGTCAAGCATTGGAACAGGCTGTCCAGGGAGGTGGTGGAATCACCATCCCTGGAAGAGTTTAAAAAACGCATAGAAACAGTGCTTGGTGCGTGGTTTAGTGATGGACTTGGCGGTCCTGGGTTAACGGTTGGACTTTATTTCAAAGATCTTTTCCAACCTAAATGATTCTACGATATTTCTTATATATTTACCTTAAACAGATTTGGTTTATTATACGTTTGGCTTAATTTGGTTTTGATTCCTTTGAAAGCTTAAAAATGACACTACTTAATAGCTTTCCTCCAAATTTTGTATGATGACAGCCCAGAGTTTGTTGTAATGAAGGAAATAAATTACTGCACTAAAAAGGAATTAGGATACTTGACTCACTGTTGTGATTGCTACAGATACAGTTTATAGATAACCCACTGTTTGCTGTGTTTCACGAGATAAAGTCTGTAAGGAGACTGGAAAGAAATACTGACTGCAAATTAATGAGTTCTTACACATTAGACTAGGTGCTTTTTCAAGATATTTGGGCATTTCCTGTGTGGTACATCCAGGGGAAAGTACAAGCACCAATCACGATTTTCACTAATTGTTAAATACTCCTGCAGTGTTCTTCAGTGATTGAGTCCCAGATCTAACAAAAACTGCAATAATAAAAAAACCCCAAGCTCTGGCTTAAAAGAGAGTAATAAAAATGAAACATCCATGTTGCTCTACATTAAATTTTCCTTATTGTCTTTGTAGGAATTAACTTTAACAGACTATCGATGTCAGAACCTATTACTTCTGAAATTTTATGTCCAGTGCTTTGGGGGGAAATACACTGATATTTAGCTTGTGCAAAGCAGAACCCACAAACTCCAAACAAAATTAAAACTACATTGCGTTAATAATAAAAAAAATTAGACTTTTGTGTTAGAGTAGTGAAAGGAAAGATCATCACCCACTTACAGGATGGACTAAGGTGCACAGCGATTTGCTTAGAGACATAAAGGAAATGTGAGGCTGAACCAAGAGCTCAGTACAGACCTCTGAGTTGCAGCCCAGAGCATAACTTCAGATAATGATCCATCTGCTGTTATTTGTTTTAAAGTAACTTGCTATTTTTACTCTATCTAAGGATAAAAGAGATACTTTTCTTAGCAATATTTATTTTTTAAAGATCTGTAATATTCTGTCACTGAAAAAAACTTGTAACAGAGCTGCATTTTTATAACTGCAAAAGTTATGATAAAAAGATGAATTATCATTCAAGGCATCATTCGGATTTGAACACATTGATTTCAAGGCAGGAACAGCTGACATTCATGCAGTGGAGGCCAATACAGATTCTTCATAAGCATAGGGTGCTAGCAGTAGTACTGTTTCTACAAAGTAAGCAATTAATTTATAAGATCAGTGTATCGGGTTTAAAAGATTTCGGTAGCAGGGAGGCTACAGGGGTGGCCTCTGTGAGAAGCTTATAGAAACTTGCCCCATGTCCAACAGAACCAATGCCAGCCGGCTCAGGACAGACCCGCCGCTGGGCAAGGCTGAGCCCATCAGTGCCAGCGGTAGCGCCTCTGGGATAACACACGTAGGAAGGGAGTACAGTTGAGCCCTGGAAGAAGGGACGGATGAAGGGAAGGTGTGTTTAAGATTTGGTTTCATTTCTTATTACCCTACTCTGTTTTGATTGGTAATAAATTAAATTAATTTTCCCCCAGTTGAGTCTGTTTTGCCTGTGATGGTAATTGGTGAATGATCTCTCCCTTTCCTTATCTTGACCCACAAGATTTTCGTTGTATTTTCTCTCCCCTCTCCAGTTGAGGAGGGCAGTGATAGAGCAGCTTTGTGGGCACCTGGTGTCCAGCCAGGGTCAACCCATTACAGAGATCACGCCCAGTGTTTTCAAATGCCCCCCAAAATACAAAATGGGCAACTCTGGAAAATACATGCATCTGCATCACTGTGAACTGTTCTTCACAAAGTTCTAGCGCAAAGCAGTGTCTCACAAATCAAGTAAATATAAGCTGTTGGTAATCAAAAGGGGATGGAAAATAGCTTCCCCAAAAGAGAGAACAACAACAGAAGACCACAGTTGAAACAGAGACCACTTTCCACACCTGTTACAGCTCCAAAGCTGAGGTTCAGCTGGGGCTTAATCTCAAAAGTAAATATTTACTCTTTGAAGGACAAGTTATTTATTTTGAGAAACAGGGCTACAGGGAGACAATCAATGGTAGTGAAACTGAAATAGACAGCTTTGGTAACATCTGTGCTTCCCCACTTTGATGACCTGTATCCCAAATAAACACTGTACAAATTAAAAGAAAATATACATACCTGTGAATCTTTTTGATCTAAATACCAGTTTACAATCCTGGTAGATATATAACTATTGAACTACAGAAAACAATATATACACTGATGTTTCCAGAAAACTTTCAAATTAATCAAAATGAAAAGTCTCAAACTTTACAGTGAAAAGTCTCAAACTATATATTTAAGGCAGAAATAAATACCTTAAAGATATTTTGGGTCTGCAGTGTTAAACAGCTGAAATACTCTTGGTGACTATGTGTCAGTGCACCCTACAAATCTCTCAAATTCCTCAGTGGGATTTTCGTATAATATATTTCATGTTTCTGCATTAAGGGCACTACAGATTTGCACAGTTTCAGTTGTAACTAGGTGTTTGTAAGAATTCTTAAATACGTATTTAGATAATGCTTTCTGTTTCTGGATGAGAAGGGGAATATTGACTGTAAAATAAGACAGTAGGGCTGGAGTAGATAAAAAGTAACCAGAGGACAAATGGTTCTATACAATTAAATTAGAATAAAACTGGAACCTAGATACTACTAACCACCACCCTCTTCTGCATTACACTTCATCACTGAAGCCCACAAACACTCATGATTATTGACAGCGTAAGTACAAGTCTACCAAGCCTTGGGAATTTTCAGATGCGGCTTTTTTTAAAAAAAAACCCTTTCATTAGTAAGAGAAATCTTAGCTCTACTTAGTACAGTGGAACCACAATTTTATTCTGTTTCATGTTACATTACATTTCCTGGATGCTAAAATAGGTTTGCTGCTATCCATCTCCCTAACAGAGTTCTCCAATAAAAGACAAAAGATAACAAATGAAGACACAAGCCATTCTGTAGAGAAGCGAGACCCTTTCTAAAGCCTCAGAAGTGTAACAGGAGCACATACAGCATAGAAAAGAAAAAATTATATGGGAAAAATTGTATTAGTTTCTAACTATCACATAAAAAATTAAAATAACCGTTTGAAATCCTCAGCTCAATCTTTGTTCAACCATGTTTTAAAATTTTGTTGCACATAAGCTTGCCACTGCATACCCTGTTATTTCTGCTTTCTGAAACATAACTTTTTTCTCGAGTGCAACTCCCCGCAATTTTTGTCCACATTTTGAAGTAAACAAAATTTATACCCTCCTGCCATCTAGTGGCTACAAAGCCCTGAGCCAAACACCACCAGCAACTGTTAATGCAAAAATTAATGCTTTCAACCCTTTTCCACACCAACAGATTTCCCCCACCAACATTAATTAAGTACACTTTTTCAAAGAGAAGGAAATAAGGAGAAGGTAATTCCCCTAAGCTGTGGTGCAGCCGAAAGAACCTGCCCACTCCACGGCTTGTTCCGAGACTTGTGGCCTCCATGGTAAAGCAGGCTCACAGACTTCTTGGAGAGAAATATGCTGTAGTGAATAAGATTTTCCCTTACTTCTGCTTACTGCTCTTGCTAGATAAATCTCCAGTCACAGCCAGAGAATGGTGAATTGGTGCTGTGAAGCTACTGGAAACAGCTGGTCTTTCTGCATAGCTTTGAATCCAGTTTCTCACTGATCTGTTCTCTTAAATTAAAATTAACATGCTTATTTAACGATACAAGTTAATTGTTTTCCTATTAAGCTTATATATTTTAAACAATAATAAATGAAATGCAATGTAGAATTTCATTGAAAGCACTGCACAGCTAGTAAAAACTGGGTTGCTAAAACAAGACAAGGGACCATAAAATTGTAGTCAATCTAAAGCTTTCTAGACATTTCCTTTGACAGGTATTAATTTTGTGTTACCAAAATGAAGCCTTGGCAGTCAAGACATAGAACCATGCTGGTTCCAACTAAAAGTATATCTAGCCTAGTATCTGGTACTGCCTGGTAATGAGTTTTAAGAAAACAAAAGAAATTGGATACAGAACATATTCTCACAGAAAACTGATTTAGGAACATCTTGCACCAAAGATTTTAACATCAATACTCCTACTGGACTTTTCTTCCACAAATACATCTCATCTCTTCTGAACTCATCTAAAATCTTGATGTCTGTGTATCTTGTGACTTTAAATTCCACAACTGCACTCTGCACTATGTGAAAATGACATCTTACTGGCTCTTTTAAACCTACTGCATGAACTTTCCATTGGATGTCCTGTGAGGCACAAGGAGCATTCGTTCTCTATTCACTTTCTCTTCCAATACAGTCACAATTTTATATTATATCCCACCTTCCTTTATCCTCTCACATTCCTATCTTCCTTCAAGCCAAAGAGTTTTAGTTTCTGTAAGACAAAGACCTTGTTACTGTACTTGGATTTTTAAGACCTTCACTGTCAACCAACTCGTTCCTCTTTAGGCAATCATCACCTTCTTCAAGAAACTCTGATAAATTTCTCAGACTATTTTTTTTTTCTACAAAACCTAATTTGAATCTTCTCAACCTCATATTTAATCTACACAATTTTTTCACTTCTAAAGAACAATGTTTCAAATTGTATCTACAAGGAGTTCCCAAAGGATGAATGCCTCAAACTGATGCATAGCCAAAATATTGGAAAAAATTCTTATAGAAAAAAGTGATAGAAATGCTGATTATTGCCTTTCCTTCAGGAATGATTAACTTTGAGTTGTATAATTTAATAATAGTATTAGCTTATTACCTCTTATAAAGACAACCAATACAGATATTAAAACACACATTTTATAAAGTTTAAAAGAAACCTTTGGCAAGATTTAGAAAAAAATGTTACATTGTCTATTTTGCATGATATGATTCTGTAAAAATGAATAATATACATACACATCATAAAACATATTTGAAGAATGATAAAATGAGACAAAGTGATTTGCTTAACAGCACATCAAAAGTCTTTAAGACTGAACCATCTTCACTTCTCTTACAGATTTGTTACCCCTGTTAGACTCATACAGTAAGTAGCAAAAAAAAATTTATATTCTCCACGTACTTTCTCTGAATTATGCTGTTCACTTCAATGTGAATGTCCAATAGTAAAAATAAAATCAAAACATCGCCTGTAAATACAAGTCTTTGTATAAACACCTCTAATAAAATCTCTCTAAATCCATGAAGATTTATTTAAGTTGGAAAAGACCTTTGAGATCTTCAAATCCAACCATTAACCCAGGACTGCCAAGTCCATCACTAAACCATGCACCAAGCACTGCATCTATGTGTTTTTTAAACTTCTCCAGGGACGGTGATTCCACCACCTCCCTGGGCTGCCTGTTTCAATGCTTGACCACCCCTTCGGTGAAGAAATTTTTCCTAGTATGCAGTTTAAACCTCTCTTGGCACAACTTGAGGCTGTTTCCTTTTGTCCTGTCGCTTGTTATCTGGGAGAAGAGACCAACCCCCACCTGCCTGCAGCCTCCTGTCAGGTAGTTGTAGAGAGCAATAAGGTCCCCCCTGAATCTCCTCCACGCTGAACAGCCCCAGTTCACTCACTACTCCTCATAGGGCTTGTTCCCTAGACCCTTCTCCAGCTCCGCTGCCCTTCTCTGGACATGCTCCAGCACCTCTACATCCCTCTCGAAGTGAGAGGCCCAAAACTAAACACAGTATTCCAGATGCAGCCTCACCAGTGTAGAGTACAGGGGGACAATCACTCCCCTTCTCCTACTGGCCACACAGTTTCAGATACAAGCCAAGATGCTGTTGGCTTTCTTGGCGACCTGGGCACACTGCTGGCTCATGTTCAGCTGGCTGTCAACCAGCACCCCCGGGGTCCTCCTCTGCCAGGCAGCTTTCTGGACACCCCACCTCAAGCCCATAGTGTTGTGTGGAGTTGCTGTGACCCAAGTGCAGGATGCAGCACTTCTTCTTGTTGAACCTCATGCAATTGGCCCTGGCCTATTACTGCAGATTCTCCTGTAGAACCTTCCTACCCTCCAGCAGATCAACACACCCACTCAACTTGGTGTCCTTTGCAAACTTACTGAAGGTTTACAAAGCGAAGCAGCCATTTGCTGACATGCAACAGTATTTGTAAATTTTGCATGTTCTTTTTTCATCTTTTGCATTTTCAATTACATTTATCTAATGTTTTCATAAGTATAGACAAGCAGTACATAGTTCTTGCTTTCTATACATTTAATGAATATAAGCTTACGCTTCAGTGAGTCTACTATGTTTTAAAATGGAAGGCTTTTAACTTAGTCTGTAATGGATTACATCTTTAGACTCAGTGAGGCTTCTTTGTGCTACAACCTAGATGGCACGTCCAAGCTTTAAAGAACCTTAAATAGTCAGCAGGGGATTCCAATAATGCAGATTAGCTGAGCTGAATGCAATAAAATAGATAATTAATGGCATATTTAATTCCCAATTCCACCGAAGGGCAATGTTTAAGATAAGGGACTATAATTGATGCTAAATTAACTTAGTGGTCCCTTACTACCAAATGAAGTTTATGGGAGATACTATAGATTTCCCTATAGGGAGATACTATAGAGAGATGCTTTAAGGTACAGAGCAGGTATATTAAACCTATACAACATAAACCATCTATGACACTGTGGACTCAGCAAAATGAACACCAAAATCCCTTTAGAAGTATAGTATAACAGCTGACAAAACAGTAAAAGGATTAAAAATAGTAACTTACTTGCCAAAAAGTGAGAATCTGCTACTTCTGTCTGGCTTTGCATCAACTATATCATTGCAATCTTCATCACCTCCCTCTTCAGTACAGCGAGCAACATGCTGATCTCCCGACATCTACAAATAAAAGTGCAAGTATGTGTCCCTCAATGAATGCTATCATTTTAGAAATACCTCTGTAAACCAAACCATTAAACCAGCTACATGTGAGGTTGTTACACTGTTTAATACTTTATCAAGTAAGAGTGGCTTTGGACTTCTGGCTTTGAATGGCCATGACACCGCACCTGCTCAGTCCTCTGTAGTAGCCTGTGTCAGCTACCAAAAGTGACTTGTCTCACACCGCTGTAAAAAACTGCGGATAAGAACAACAGTAATAAAAATTTTAGGGTGAAAGATCTTATGATTAATTCACAGAAAAATTTTCATGGTCTGGTAAGAAGTATGTTAGGAAGAAAGCAAGGACAACTAGTATCAAAACATTTGTAACTGCAATCCTATCCAGAGCTAAGCCACCCAGAGAGCTCCTGTATTATCTTCCACGGATGACAGCTTAGGTTTTCATTTCTCTGTTTGTCTATAACAACATTTAATACTAATTTTATATTGTTCTCATGATTATTACAGGTGTACAGTTTTCAGGGAAAAAACCCCCAAACAGTTGTGCAGCGTTCCCTGGAAATTAAAAGGTATTTCCATTACATTAAGCAGCCTCCCACACAAATTGCTGTATTTCGACCAGTTTGGGGTTTTTTGTTGTTACTCCAGTGTGAACTTGGAACGCATTCATTCACCTCAAAACCAACACAGCACCGAGGGGCGTGCGAGGCGGCGGGTGGGCATCGAGGGGGAGCACGGGGGCTGCCCCACGGCCAGGAACCCGCAGCCCCGACTGGGGGACAAACCGCCACGGCCACCAGCCCCCCGCATGGCGAGCCCCACTGCAAGTACCCCTGCCCTCTCCCAGGAAATGGCTGCAGCCCGCGCAGCCACCCGAAGGGCCGAAGCGAAGAGCCGCCGCCTTCCCCCCCGCGGCCCCTGGGCGGCAGAGGAGGGCAGCGAGCAGCGGGCCGGGCCCCGCGGCTGCCGGCCGGAGGGAGGAGGGTGGCCGGGAGAGGGGCGGCAGGGAAGCGCGGGAAGGCGGGAAGGCGCCTGAGGGGAGGGCGGCGGGCGGGACGGGGGGCGCAGGGGGACGCAGCGGGCTCGCTGAGGCGAGCGGCGGGACAGGCGGCTGGGAAGGGGCCAGGGCTTGCCTTGGCGCTGGGCTCCGGCGAGGCAGAAGCGAAAGCGAAAGCGGCGGGACGGTGCGGTGGGGCGCGGCCCCGCGGGGGCAGGCCCGGGCCGGCGGAACCCACCCCGGGCCGCCCCGCCTCGCCGCCGGGGCCGCCCCCGGGAGGGCCTGGCCTGGCTCCCCAGCGAGCCGCTCCGCGGGGGCTCGGGTGCTGCCCCCGCGCCCCCCTCACCTCGCCGGTAATGACGGCTTCATCACTGCCGAAAGGAAATTACCACTTCTTAATAGCTGCGCTCTGTCACACCCCCGCGACAGAAGAGCCTTAAGTTTCATGGTGACACGAGATTGTCTAGATCTAAGGAAATTTTTTCCCTGTATAAACTTGAGTGGCATTTCCTTATCTTTCCAATTACTCGGTGTGTTGCATCTCTGCTAATTACAATACCCTACTGTGCAGCCATTGCGTCAGGCCCAGTAGTCCAGGATGTGGACTGAAGATTGGCACAGTCTTGCTAATTACTCCTGGATGTGGGCTCCAATCCTGCAAAATCATACACCTACCCAGCAGTGCATGGTGTTTAACATTCACTACCTGAAGAGATTTACATCAAAGGGACATTTTTCAGTGTAACTGCCTCATAATTGGCGCAAAACACAGGCATGGTAACAAACAGCCTTTTGTTTCCCGACAGGTCACTGCTTCCATGTGACGGAGGCACGTCTGAACGGCGCGGTGGCTCTTGCCGTGTGTCTGCATGTGCTGCTGCGGCCGGTCTCTGCTTCGTGCGATTATGCCTGTAGCTCCCAGTTGGATATGTAGCCGAAGTTTTCTCCTGAAAATCAAACTAACAGAATCCCATGGTTCCTCTCATGCCATCTGTTAGCTGCTTCTTTTCAAGAAGACAGCACCTCTTCCAAATTTGTAACGGATGGATTGTTATGGAGAACAGAGACACTGGAAATGTGTAGATCTTTAAGTAAATGCGTGGAGGGGAGATGAGGGAGACTGTGCAGTCACCAGCAATGACTGGTAGTGGCACCTAAACTTCAGAACATCCAAATGTGCTTTCCTGAGCAAGTGTATGGAGGTTACCAAGGAAATCCAGAGGCTATTTGCCAGCTGTGACCTTCTATGCCTTGATGAAAACGTTTATCCATTGCCATCTGGCCCCCACAGCAGAATTAGCAAACCTAGAAATGTCTTTTTTCTAAAAGTCATTGTATTGCTATTGAAAAAGTGGTATTGTATGTAATAATGCTTGCCAATTTTCAAGAGTTTAGTAATAGAATTGTATATGGGGAATTTCTGACTCAAACTGTTGATGAACCCCCTGATTCTGTTTTCTTTTCACATTGGCTGCTGGCATTCACAAAGAGAAGAGCTGTTTCCTTAGTGTGCTGCGATATCTTTCTTAAGTACATGTTAGATAAAGCAGTTTTAATGTAGTGTAAGGTACTAGATTTTTCAGAAAATCTTGCTTGTTTTCAGTAATGAGTGAGGGAGAATTAAAAAAGATAGTAGAAGCAGGAGGAAGTATCTTGCTTCGGGACATGAAGTGATTGCTATGTGGGGAAAGGTCAGGAAGGTAAAAATTTCTCATGATATTGCACAGCTGGCCATATGGATTACTGGGCAGGGGGAAGAGCCAGTAGTGCTTTATACCTGGTGACTCACTCCCTAAAAACATTTATAATGAAGCCTTTGACTGGATATTTGTGTTGTGGAAAATAAGTGTTTAACTACCATGTAAGCAGCTGCAGGATGACAATGGAGTATGCCTTTGAGAAATTGAAAGGTAGATGGCAGGTACAAACTAGAAGGCTTGAGGCAACTAAATAGTACCTGTCTGGAATAATAACGGTGCGCTGTGTTCTGCACAACATCTGTGAAAACAAGGTTTGGGCTTTGCTGAGACATGAGGCAGGTGTGGGGATACTTTCAGGATGGAGGATTTGAGCAACTCACAAGGTGTTTCCTGCTAAGTGACTTTTGTTAGAATTTTATGTATTTTGCAAGAAAGGATGGATGGGTTTGGTATGCTATGGGGAATGAGGGTTGTGTGGTGTGATTTGGCACACCACAACTGGATGAAATTTGGTAGAATAATGCATCTCAGTCAGCTTTGTGTATGTATTTGGGTGGGATTTCTCTGTAATCAGGCAGAGGTGATCTATTGCACATGCCATGTTTTATGAATTTCAAACTTGTGTCTTTTTAGTTTATGATACATGATAAATGGGCAGGTTTGGACACTGGAGGTCTCATTGTATGTACATGGGCTATGCTGTGCATGCTTTGCAGAGATTTCTTCAAGCTTTCAGCTTAAATTGTAGCATATCCTCATGACTTCTTGGCCTGTTCATTCTTTTTTCCATTTCTTTCAACTCCCTTTCTTGCTTTCTCTTGCTCTATTAGAAGCATTTGCAAAATCCCCACACTTTCAAGTTTTCCCAACACTGGTGATGAAGGGAAAGTGTAAACACAAATCCTTTTAGTCATGAAATGTAAACAGTTTGTTGGTTTCTAGAACAGCAAAAATGTAAAAAAACTACTGTACATGTTTGGAAGGCAGTCCCTTAGAAGTTTTTCTTCAAGTCTTAGTGTTGATAAATCTTTTCAAGCTGTCTTTCAATATTTTTGCAAGCTCGATTTGCTACTTTGATAAATTTGATTAGCATGGAGAGGCTACATGAGACAAAAGGCCCTGAGCCCAGGTAACTAATTAATCACGTGGTTCAAGGAAGGTTATGATGAGGCTGGTCTAGTGCTTGAACTTTTACAGGCAGCTTGTAACAGTGGGTAACACCCCCACTTTGTGTAATAAAACAGCACCTTTTTTTTTGCAAACAGAGTGAAGATAGGGTGGCCATAATTTGTGGTGTCTGGCTTCCTGCTATTCATGTAGCTGGAAGGGCACAGTGGCTATTCAGGAGTGACAGAGAAGGTGGCCCTGACTTCAATGTCTGTTAAGTTACTTTGTGTAATGAATGTGTGCTTTTTAGATTCAGATTCAGGATGCAGACATGCTCTCAGTTTTCTATGCAGTTAATTCAATGATTTTAAGGAGGTTGGAGAGGTAACAATGTTTTTTTCCTACTAATTTGCACTTTGAAGGTGCTGTCTCCTTGTACTTTATGTGTAACTGCAGTACTTTTAAACCACATTGATTAAGGTTCTACTGTTAAATAAAGCCTTTTAAGATTTTCATTGATATCAAAAAGCCTTTACGGGGCCGTACTAAAGGAGGAAAAAAGCCACAATGAGCTTTTAACTGAAGAGAAAATGTCTTGCTAAGATTTGTTAAGATAACAAACTTGTGCTGGTTTTGTGATTTAATTCCTTGCATGATCAAAATGCAATGCGTACTTTGTAATGAGACCATACAATGATTGTTTTTCAATAAACTGTCTTTTCCATTAGCAGCTCAGATTTAATCCAGGGTGGTGAAGAACAGATCATGCAACAGGACAGTTTTGAGATGCTCAGAAATGGGGAAATCTTCAATAGACTCCAGCAGAGCTGGTGCACAATGGATGTGAGGGAAGTAGTATGGCTGGGAAAGCCAGTAGCTGTATAGCATTGTGGCCTGCCATGCTTCTCTTCTTGAAAGTGCTGTAACTTGGGAGAAGCAGGAGAGCTTGGAAAATGTGTTCACTGACTTCCAGCCAAGCCAGTAGTATGTGTTGCTGTGAAAAAAACCAAACAGGCTTTGTGTATCTTGAAATGAAGTAAAATTTAGCTGTCTGACATGCCTCTTGAAAGGAGCACGTAGTCTCATTCTTCCCAGGGACCTCTAGTATGCTCCCTGGGTGCACAGCACATATGGGCTGCATACACTGATGCTCCAGGCTGGGGCCCTGTCCAGATCATCAGTGTTCAGGTGACTTCTGAAGGAACGATTTGTTCTGTAGTTGCCAAGCCTTTGTGGTTTTGTGTGTTTCAGGGATGTCCTGCTTTCAGCACCTCTCAAAACTCATTTCAGGGAGGACCTTAAGCAATGTATTGTCTGTGCTAGGACAGGAGCAGGTCATGCATCTTTGTTCTTTCCAAAGCGTGAGACAAGGGCTCTGGCAGATAGCGTGAAGACAATGACTATAAAGAAAATATACAATATGGTGACTCTTGGAGTAGACGAACACAAAAGAGGCAGCAGCTGGTAGTGTGCCTGGTGCTAAATAAGGAGGGGACAGCCTGGCCACTGTGACCCTAGTATAGGTCACTTGCATAAACTGAATAGCAATCTGGGACAAGATGGAAAGCTGTCTGAGAAAGGAACAGGAAGACTTCCAAACTATTTTGGTTCACAGGTGTGAGCAGGGTAAATATTATTGTGATGTAACTTGGTCAACATAAAACCACCCCTGATCCCAGATGGAATAACAAGAGGTAACTCAGCAGTTGTTTTAATACAAGAAATTACATTTTGTGAACATTTTTTTTAAAAAAATGAAAATACATCTGTTTACATACTGATATTAGTTACTTACTCTGAAAGGCCTCCAGTGTTTTCAGGACTTTGTGCCATACCCATTGCTCTTCAGATTAGAGATTCTATTTTCAGCGCACCAGTTGCTGACAGTATGTTGTGCCAGTACATTGTCAGCATTCAGTAAAAGTAGTAATAATAAGTTAAGCAGACCTGCATATCTCCGTGGAGAGATGAACAGGAGGCTCTCTAAGCATACCCAGAAGGTTTAGACAGAAAATTATTTTGATTGAATTGCTTGTGACGCATAGAAAAGGAAAGTGCCTAGCAATATCCCAGGACTGCTGCAGGCACGGGAAGTGGTGCAGGTGCATGGACGACTAAGTAGACCTTTACTTGGAATGAGATAACTCTTAGCTGTGTCCCAGGGTAATGGAGCCCTGTGCAGCTGGAGGTATTATGTTTAGGTGAGATGTAAATCTCAAATCCTGACCATTTGTAGCTGGTAGAATTTAATAGCTTCTTTAGTTCAGAGCAGACTTCATAATCCTTCTAGCTTGCTTGAATCCTAGTATCAGGCATAGTAATTTCTTACCATTATTTGGCTATGGAATTTTTATATTCTGATCTATGCCAGCCTAGTCTTTGTGAACACTGTTAAATAGCTGCTTTGTTCATTCAATTCAAAAGTAAATGGTTCCTTTCTGACGTTTTTCCTGTAGGAGACAGATGTTTGGATTTGTACCCATCATGTATTGAACTCTTTGAGATAAGAGGCTCTACCCATTTCACTGTGCGTTGTCCTACACCTGGAGATGGAGTGATAGGTTGATGAAATGGAAAAACATGAGAAATGAGCATGCTCTGCTCTGCTGCCCATAGCATTCAAGGTGAAACTGAGTTGGCACCAAGGGAAAAAAATCATGACTTGACTGGGATAATGGTGGTGCACCTCTTCTAGATCCAACAAAGGGCCAAGAGGCTCCAAATGCATCTCTGGCCTGTGTTCCTGGTGGTACCTCCTTCTAATATGATGCTGTTCCTAAACACAGAGTAGTCCTCTATGAGGTCACTTGCTGTGTATCAGAGTGAGGAGAGACTGTGATAAATTGCTGCTGCTGTGTAAACTCTTCATCCTGGGCTTATGACAACTGGCTTTGCAGCAAAACTGAAATACTAAATGATCAGACTCTGAACGTTCACATGGATATGATTTGTTTCTGTGAGTTCATTCTTCTATTTAGAGAAAGATATTGCTACCCTCCCTTACGCACTGACACAGTTGCCAAAATAACCGCTCTTACTAACTGGCGGCTTTAAAAGCCAGCCTGCAGCTGACTTTGAAACAGAAGGTCAGCAAACGGAGCAACAGACTTCAATTCAGAGCTTTAATGGGAGCCATTGACCACAGCAAAGGGCCCTGACTGGAGTGTCTAGAGTGTGCTTTGCACAGGCCAAAAAGTCACTTTCATACTCTTTGAACCTTTTGTATAAACCTATATATTTTTCACTCTGTGGATTTCAAGATGAATGTGCAGCCGTGTGCTAGATGTGGCTATGGGGTTTACCCTGCTGAGAAGATTAACTGTATAGATCAGGTCAGTTCTCTTTCTTTACTATTTTGGACTATAATAAATGTACGGATTGGCACTTTTAACACAGTGCAAATTTCTTGGTTCCAAAAATTCTTTACTCATAACTGGTTTCAGAACTGAAATGAGTTAATAATAGGCATGTATTTGAAGGATTCTTCAAATTCATGAAATTAATGTTAAAGATCAATACTGAGATTTGAAACTCAACAGAATAATAATGAAATACAATCATGCCTGTTTGGTTTCTCTTTTGTTGTATTTCCAGACATGGCATAAAGCCTGTTTTCACTGCGAAGTATGCAAGATGATGCTAACAGTAAACAACTTTGTTAGCCATGAGAAAAAGCCTTACTGTCAAGCGTAAGTGTGTTTCCTTTTCTTTTTTTTTAAGCAAAGGTTTAAAACGCCAAGTAATTTAATGTAACAGAAGATCACTATCTGGACTCAGCCTGGTCCCATGTGTGATGTGAAATTATGTATTGTTAGTGCCCTCATGCATATCTTTGGATTTACATGAATCACAAATGATAGGAAACTCCTGTTACTGTATATAAAGCCTCCTCATTTGTCCAGTGTGTTAAAAGATAGCAAATTAAGTTCAATTTCAGTGCTGTGGGAAGAGAATAAACCCAACCATAAAATTCAGTGCTTTTCAAATCAGCAGTTAAGAGTTAACAAGATTGAGCTGATCATCAGGAAAATGTATAAAATGCAGATTTTGGGGCTGGTTTATTCTAGGAAGTTTTTATTTTATAATGATCAATTCCTGTCAAATTTGTCAGCAGAAAAAGAAGAGATGACAGTTGTTTTTTATTCTATTATTCTCTTTTGTTATTAGAAACACAGCATTGATATGAAGATCATTAAAATTAATTTTGCTCTAGGCACCTACTCAATACAATAATAACTTGAACGTAATCTGAGATCTGTGTGTGAGTGGGGGGAAAGTTATGTGTAGAGGGGTGGAGACTGGTATTGTGTTTTTGAGTCCTCAAAGAGAACCTTTCTGGTGGGCTGCCTGCTACATTCCTAATATCCTTTTACAATTTCCTTCTTTAGGCATAATCCAAAAAACAATGCGTTCACAAGCATATTTGAGACACCAATAAATATGAATGCAAAAAACCTGTCAGAAGTGGTAAGTGAGGTAAGAAGCTTGAGGGCCAAATACATTTAACTTTGTTTTACATTTCGATACCATATTTGTATCGTGTTTTAGAAATATAAATATGTATTCTTTACTTACCCTCCTGTGCTCTTGCAGAGCAGTAAGATCTCAGCCTGGGTTTGAATCATAGTTTTTTAAATGCGTTCCCTCGTGAGAAAGAAAAGTTAGATATGAATTTGCCTCTGCTTTCAGAAAGAAAAATGGGTAGCAGTTTCTCACCTGCCGTATCTGATAATCTACATGGAAATATTTTCCGTATAAACTTCCCAGAGCTATGTAAGCTTAAAAACTAAATCAGGGGGGTTTACGCAGCCATTGGAAACAAGAATGACCTACTTGCTTTGTGATCTTTACGAAACTGAGACTAAAGGGCACGAAACAAAAAGTAAATTCTGTCTCCGTGGAACACAGGCAAAGGTTCTCATAAATGCTTTGTCAAGTATTGCTGGCAAACCAGAGATGAGAAAACACGAAGTCCAGGGAGCTTTGCGTGGTTTTACTGAAAATGGTTTTTGCTGAAATGCTGAGGCGTCCGGGATGGAGCAGTTTGCGTGGCCTTTTAGCTGCCTCTGCCCTGTGAAAGGCTGCTCTGCCCCGGCGAACCGCTAGGGGTGCTCCAGGTCTTCTTTCCTCCCACGGCCAGTCTTCTCTGTCTCGCACTGTTCTCCTCCACCTACATTTGTTTCAGACTTGCATTTCTAAGCTTTTCATGAAGTGAGAAATACAGAAACGGCCAGTAATTGATAGCTATCTCACTTCTATGTGTCACGCTGTTTTCTTGAATGTCGTGTCTTTTTATACTCTAAAATAGTACTGCGCACTGCATGGCTATATTTAGTAGGCAAACCAATGTGTGTTGATGTGATTTAGCCATCATTAAAATAAAAACAGAAGGTTGTATTTCTTAGATTATGACATTATAGCTAAATTCATTCTGATGTTCTGTATTAGCTGTCCAAAGCTGAGGTACATTAATAGCCATTATTAGACCCTGTATCTTTTATCACTCTTGTACAGCCTTCTTATGCATCCGTTTTTGCAATATCATGGGAAGTAACTATTTCAGCAGTGACTATCACACTTACTTTAAACTGTGTGTGACAGATCTGTTCAGGAATGAATTTGGGATTACTGCAGGTTCTATTTCTGGTTTTAGGCAGTGATATGAGACTCTGATACTTCCAGTGCATGTGAATATACACGCCAGACAAATTATAGCTCAAAGATCACTTTCCCTTGTTTTTTACACCTAAAGCACCTTCTGTCCTTTTCAATCACATAATGAGGTTCTTCTCCAGAGAGAAAACTGCTAAGGGTAGTAAAAAAGCTGATTCTGCAGTACTTAAAGGGAGTACTTCTGTAGAAATTTCAGTGCAGAAAAACTTTTTCATCGGCAGTTGTATAAAATAATGCTAACTTGGGAAAAGGTGTCAATAGCTACTGTAGTTTGTTGGAGTTTTTTAGGTAAAATTATTTCTTATGCAGAAAATGTAACATTTCTGCAATCCTAACACGATGTTCTCACACAAGTCTTACTTTGAGACACCAACTTGAACATAGAGATAAAAATTCAGGTCGCACCCTCTACACAGAATTTCTATGTGAGCAGACAAATCATTCATCTCTCTGTACCTCTGTACTTAATTTATAAATGGGAATAATGGTACTCATGCTTGGTAATTTTTCTGGCCGGTCAGTTTAGATTTTGCACTCTTCAGGACAGGGTCTGTTATTTTTTGCATCTGCAGAGAGAGTTGTATAACAGAGCTGTGATTTCAGTTGTATTTCTATATGCTGTTCCAATGAAGGTAACAGTAGGACAGTGATGACCCAAGACTAAATATAGTAGTCATTTACATTTACACAGTCATGATGCTTTGTGGACACTGTGCAGAGAAATAAGAGAGTAGAATATTTCTTATTGGGTAATAGTTCTTTCATCTAATGCTGCATTGATATGTTCTGCTTAAAATTTCTTAGAGATTTCCAATCCTCATAGATTATTTCCCCAAAAAGTATTATCTAAAGACCAAATAACTCTTTCAAAACTTTATGCTCTATTTCATTTGTAATGTGCTGTTCCTTTACGGATGTGCAGCTCCAATAATAGCAGAAATCTTAGGCAGAAGCTGCATGTGGATTAGCAAGTAGAGTTGTGACCTTAGGGCTAAATGCAGCCAACTCCTTTGGCAAGAATGGGTGTCATGGAAGAAGTACTTATGTAGTCTTTGCATGGCATAGAGCTACAGGCTATGTGGCCTTTTTTTGTACATAAGCAGGGTGTACGTAGTGTTAATCTAAGGAGGGAGAAGGAGAAAAAGATGGAGAGTTTTGCAAGCTTTTAGAAGTTGGTTGGTATTTTTTATCTTTACTGTGGCAGTGGTGAGGCACTGAAAAAGGCTGCTCAGAGAAGCTGTGGATGCCCCATCCCTGGCAGTGTTCAAGGCCAGGCTGGATGGGGCTCTGAGCAACCTGGTCTAGTGGCAGGTGTCCCTGCCCGTGGCAGGGGGGTTGGAACTAGATGATCTTTAAGGTCCCTTCCAACCTAAATCATTCTATGATTCTATGATCCTATGACTTTATTGTGGGCTGTAGAGTTTTTGTGGATCAGGTGTGCTTGTCATAGTCCCTTGATTTCTGCATTCATATCATATGCAAATGTGTCTTCAGGGTGAAATTATTAGTTGGCAGTGAAAATTAGGCTGGTCTGTAACAGCTGGAGATCTAACACAGAGACACAGGTAAACATTATGACTAAAGTAAATCATTAATAAAATTAGTTCTGTGTAGTCATATTATTCCTCTGCTACTCTTGTGATGATGTTGGTAATTTTTACAATGAGGCAGATGGAGGAGCTGACATAGCTGAAAGCTAACACGGCAAAAGCCTACATACGAATTCCTTGATCTAATTTGTCCCATGGTTGGCTGGCTGATGGTGTCAGTGTGTGACAGACAAGAATAAGGGTTGCCTAGCGGGGCCAGAGGTGTTTTTGGAAGTAGCTGTCCTTCAGACCGGTGTAAGATGCAGCCAAAACTAGCAGGCACTACATGGATTTGTTATGGTGGGAACTGCACTGTTTTTGTTCTTTTGTCTTGCATTCACCTCCTTTTGTTGCTGCAGCTTATACAGACTCCGTATTGTTATTGACTAAGAGACTGTCTCCCTTACTGTTCTCCTAAGATGGGGGGGTGTTCGTCTGTACTAACAAAATACTAAAACCAAGTCTTTATTTTGTTTGGGTTTTTTAGATAAAATATCGAGGAGAGGGTGAACAATACAGTTCAGTCTTTCAATGGGATGTAAGGTCCAGAGAAATTGAAGCTGCCTATAAAGCCCAACAACTGGCCACCCAGGTAAGAAAAAATCCTCAAGTCTCCACACCGCTAGCCTGCAGGAGACCGAAGATTGGCCTTGGCAGTCCTGGGTGTTAGGGTTTTACTCACAGCATTTCAATGATAAAAAAGCCATTGCTTCTCATTTGGCTAAACTTTTCAAGGTAGCATAGCTTGATTATAGCTTAGGGTACAAGAATCAGAAGACAGGGAAAGAAGAGTGTACGTATATAGTTAGCTGTCTGAACTGTGGCATGTACAGCCATACTCTATGTATCTTCTTCCTACTGGTGCTGAAGCTTCACAACCAGTGATCTGATTCCCAGGGGGAGTTATCTGAGTCTCACTCCAGGATCCTAGATCCTGACATCTTGATGTCAGTTCTTGCTATAGAAGTTCTGCCCTGGCATTCTGAAGGTATGTGGAGTGTAGGCCTTGTGCTCTACGTCTGCAGAGAGTAAATTTCACTTCCAGAGCTTTGTGTGTGTTTCCTTTTTTTCTGTCAGATCAGCTGTTTGTATATTAAAACAAGGGTGAAGATTGGTAGTTACTTAATTTTGCTTTTGTAGAATGCTTACTATGCTGCCTGTGAGGAAGGAAGATCATGGTACTCAGGGAGCATTCCAGATCCTGAGATGGTCAAGGTAACACAGGCACAGAAGACTCTGAGTAATGTAAGTGGGCTGATGTTTGGAATAGCTTTATTTGTGTGGTCTATCATTCTAGAAGACTTACCAGTGCATCAAAGCCAGTCTTTGGTAAGATGTTACCAAGGGAGAGACTGACACATTCACTTTTGTCAGTAGCAATATTTAACCATATAAATGATTAAAGACACAGAATGGTGCTATTGCCCATCCCAGAAGTCATACATTTATATGTTTATAATTGTATTCAAGTACTTCAAGTACTTCAAGTACTGACCAATGATATCTGAGGTGACCTGATCTAGCAGGCAGTGCTGTTTACCTCAGTAGAGCAGAACTCATGATGGAAAACAGGTCTCATTTTCCATACAGTAGACCTTTCAGTGATTATATTTCCATGACTGATGAAAATAACTTCTGAATTATGATGGATTGTCTATGCCCATACAATGGGTTAGTGACTCTGTCAACATAGCCAATTAACAGTGGATAATTGATGTGAATGGGGAATGTTTTCCGTTGTATGTAGGGAATATTTCTACCTAACAAACTTATAAGGTAGAAGTCCTTTAATGTGTTTACTTTTAAATGAAGTGATATGTATCTTTAGGAAGCAGGCATTGAAAGAATAAACACATTAAACTACAGTGGGTTCTTCTGTAACAAGAAAACACAAAATATTCATTTTCTAGTTCCAATTTACAGAAGAATATGAGCCGCGGAGGGGCAAAGGCAGCTTTCCTGCTATGATCACTCCAGGTTATCAGGTTGCTAAAAGAGCCACCCAACTAAGCAGTAATGTAAGTCACAGTTTTTTACTAAAGAAATGTATGCTAGACTTCTGAATTTGAAGAATCCTGGGTTTAGGTCACTCACTTTAGACAGTAGGTTCTATGATGAAGATTTGTTGTACTGTTAATTCTGCAAAGTGAGAAAACTTTAACATGATGCAGGGAACAGGGTTAACAAACTACTTGGCTTGGGAAGACAATCATGTAAGATAAATGACAATATAGATATTTCCTGAAAGATGTAGCAACTTTTGGTGTAACTTATCACAACCTAAAAAAGATTGTGAATGACTCTAAAGTGCTTATTTAATTATCTTTATCTTCCCTTTATGGCTTTATTAATCTATTTATTTACATCTGACATTTTTTGCTTTCTTTACTATTTGAAGTTAAATACCTGTAATATTGACTTTAATTTATATACAAGCTACTTTATGCACAGAAAAATGCTTATTTATAAAAGCAACAATTCAACTAAGAAAGTAAAGTAAAAATAAGTCCCGTAAAAATTAAAGCATTGCACTGTTTTCTGTACACAGTCTGCATTGTCAGTGAAGTATAATCTTAGTTAGGCTATTCATGACCATTTTCATGATATTTTGATCAAACGTATGGCTCACATAAATCTATTATCATTTGAAAATTTGATTATCTAGGTGCATTTCTGTCTGTTTCTGGCATTCACTTTAAGGAAATTAGGCCTTAAATATACTGATAGCTTGACTGTACAGTGGGGAGTGTCTTGACTCCTGTTGCCCATTTTCTCTTGAAGCCTTGTGATAGAAAATAGTGCTTATTGTTTGTAATACGTATTTCGTGTTTTCTCTGTCAGGTAGAATATAAGCGGGGACATGAAGAAAGAGTTTCGAAGTTCACCTCTGTTGTAGACACTCCAGATATACTTCATGCAAAGGTTGGAGGACAGCTTTCAAGTCATGTAAGTGAAATAAAATAAGTTGACCTGTTTTGACTCTACAGGTGGCTTTTAGGACATTTATAAATCACCTAAAATTATGAACTTAAAAGAAAAAAAATAATATTTTAAGGGAAAACTCAGTTTACCATTAAGTATGTAATACTTCCAGTTATAAAGGACCATATTAAGTTCTAGGCCATTTTAGGGACTAGCTGGCTGGCAGAACTGAAGGCAGAAAACTGATCAGTTCTATACCCAGCAACTGAGTGCCATGCAGAGTAAAGAAGGAAGCTGCCTGACTCTAACATAAATCAAATGGGCATCTTGCAGACAACTTTGGTATATTTTCTTTAAACAGCTGTGATCCATCCTATACTGTGAATGAGACACAGAGGTCCTGCAGAAGTTATGCAGTCATGTAGTTAAACACTACATTGTAAAGATTCAGATTTCATGGTTCATCTTCCTTTAGGCAGGTGACAGCCTTCGGATGCCTGACTTTGCAACTCTAAGAACTGATTATGTGTGCAATCAAGACACATTTGGTCTAATTGCTCCTGAACTGTCTTGATTTTTTTTACAGTTGAAATACACAGAAGACTTTGAAGAACAGAAAGGGAAAGGCAGCTTTCCTGCTATGATCACTCCAGCTTATCAAATAGCCAAGAGAGCGAATGAATTAGCCAGTGATGTAAGTGTCCAAAGCAAAGTTTCTTTTGGGGAAGAAAAGACAAACACGTCACACAAATTTTGGATTAAAATGTTTACTGACAGAAATTCCATTAACATCGTGGACTTAAATTAGCAGTGCACTTCATGCACAGATTTTTAAGAGATTGTCTTTTGCAGGAATGAAGTTGAGTTTTATGCACAAAGAGAAAATTAGGTATTTTATTTGTGAATCAACACTCTAGATTTTTGTAAGCAAAAGTGTCACCTTTACCTCTGTTGCATACAAGTATGAAGGAAGACAATAAGGAGTCAGCAGGAGGTCTTTGATTTCATTCTGCCCAACTCAGTATGAGTTAGAGGGGCTGAAGTGTAGCTCTGATTTACACAGCAACAATATCTCTGGATAACCTTGTACCAGGGGAGGGCTGTGTTTGTAGAGCTCTCTTTGCCATGACTTTACATGTTCCCAGTTGATCCTTACAGTTCATTCTCCTATTCCTTCTTTTATGGTCTTGCAGGATGAGGCTTTTGTGAATGCAAGAAACTAGCTTCCTGAATAGCAATTATATATATATATTAAGTATATACACACACACATATACACATGCATATATTTGACATAGGTATAGGTTTATAAAATACAGCTTTCTATTCCACTAATTTTGCTGTCCTACTCTTGGGGTTTTTTTAACTCCTTGATGAACTAATCTTTACTGGCTTTCTTTTCCTCTCCAAACATAACAAAACCACAAATCCTTCTGTATTCTTTAAAAAGCATTGTAAAAGGACATCAGTATTGCCTCAAAATGTACAGTTAATTGTGTTTTGCCATTGGAGACTGAAAGGAAAGCTCTTATTGTTGGAGAAGATAACATGTGCTGTACTCAATAGAAGTGAATTTAAAATGTTATTAAGAGTCACTGAGGAAAATAAGAGGCAATCTGTAATTTTGAAGGCAAAAGCAACCGACTCTAAAATATTTACATGTTTTTGTTTGCCTTTGATCTGTGGAAAACCCTTCATTTGTGTCAGCAAACACATGGTGATTAAAGGGCAGTGCCAGGTTACAGACATTATTTTGACCAGCAAAGGTAGTGCAAAACTTAGTCTAAACTTGAAGTTTGGCTGCCTAAATCTTTCTGAAATGAGCCCATTTATTAATGGTGTTCAGATGACCCTGTGGTAAAAAACATGCTCTGTGGTAACCATGAATTTACATTACAATCGGTTCTACTTTTTAACTTGCTAGAGCATCAGGGATTAGCCACTGAAAAACAAGTGGTGCTAAAAACACTGAACTAATGGTCTAGGTTGAAATGGCAAGTCCCATGTTCCTACTGCATTATTCAAAAATACACCACTACTTTTATTATATCTTCAGGTGGCATATTTGACTTCTGTAGATTTGTGGCAATGGGAATTTTGACAATCTTTTGACAATCCTTTATTGTCAACATGTTCATGTCATTGATTATTATTTATTATGCAGCATCTGTGTACCAGACAAAACTCATATGGATTATTCTTTCCTTTTTGTTTTTCCTGTTAGGTGAAGTATCATCAAAGATATGAAAAAGAGATCAAGGGAAAAGCCAGCCATACAGCTGGAACAGATGCTACTTTTGCAAGAGAAAATGTAGATCAGTATGGCCAGGTATGTAACATCTGAGAGATATCCATGCCGGCGTTGATCATTGCTATGGCTGATTGCTCAGAACTTTAGAAACTACAGTAAGATCTATTTTCACTTTTCTTTCTTGTACAAGAAAGTAAGGTCTCAAAGGAAAAGATGGTGTGCAACAGCACCATGCTTTGAATGTGTAATATACTTAAAATACTTCACTTAAAAGGTGAGACTACAAGGTGTATGCACTGTCATTGCACGATCCTTACAGTAGGGACATTCCAAAAGGTAAGCATTACCTTGGTAAATTTTATCTGTGTGCATGTGTGCACTATGCATATCTATTGTGGGGGTGTTATGTATCACACTGAAAAGTGTTTACTTGTGGAAACTTTCCCATTCCATGAGAAAGAAAATGTAAATTCAGTCAGGAGAAAAGGTGCAAGGGCTGTGAAATGGTAGAAAATTAGTAGTTAGGCATCTTTTCCCTGCCAGTATTTTTAGAAATCTTAGAAGCTTTTCAGCTTTAAATATGTGCGAGTAGCACTGAAGATTGTACATGATTTCTTGGATTTGAGCTCTTCTACAGAAGTGGTATTGTAATCTTGACAAGTTGTAGTTCTGTATTTGTGGAACAAATAAGCTATAGTTCAGTTTCGGTCTGTGGCATTCATTTTGGTTTTGTTTCATTTTTAAGGGAATGCAGTTATTTTTGTGGTCTCCCAAAATGCATCCAAAGTTCTGTTACAATTAAGTTAGGGAAATAGTACAGCTGAATAGAACTGAATACAGCTAAAGGCAATTTGAAAGGAACTGAATAGTGGTTTTGTATAAACAAAACTATATGGTTAGTCTCAGGTTTGTCATCCTACCTCCTCATGAGACCCATGTACTTTGGAGAAATGAAGGAACAGGCAATATATTGTCCTAAGACATTTGGGATTTTACATTTCTTCACTTCTTCTGTCCAACCCAACATCATCAATGTGTGAAAAGCAAACCATCATTTAAGAATGTGAGTTTAGAATATGTAGGAATGAAGCCTTCACTCAGTTTCTAGTTTTTGAACTACTGCAAGTTTTAGTAAGAATAAGCAAATAAAATGAATTTGAAAAAGCATTAACTGTATTTTCAAGCATCAAAATGCTTCTATCTTTAGAACTAATTTAATTTTTTTTTCTTTGGAAGTATCTTTGAAACTTCAGTCATAGACTTCAAATCTAATTTGAGTTTTAATATTTGTAGATTGGATTTTGATATTTTTATTCAAATAAAATAGAGCCACTGAAATAAATGGATCTTTCTGAGTGAAAGATGGTTAAAGAGATTAGATTTCTCACTGTTGAGATCATGGAGGTACATCATACAAATATATATATAACATGAGACAATTTAAGTAATCTTACTGTAAAATTCCTGTGTTGTTCATGTTTTGAACATGAACACCTGTTTTGTTCATGTTTAAAATAATCTTAGAAATGGCTAAAATTAATTATCTGGAACTTTGAAAATACTATTTTGTAATATGAGAAATATTAGAAATTATATAAAAATGTATTTGAGAATGTTAGAAGAAAAAGAAAATGGCAAGTTAGTCTGAAGAATTCAGGCTCAGGAACAGTATTTTAAGAAACTAACTCAGCTTATTAGTCAAGGATATTTTTTATTTTCTGTGCCTGTTTATAGAATAATTTAGATGCAATAGCTATAATTACATTATATTGTTCACAGAATTATATGACCTATCTTATGATATGACATTGTTGGTGCACAAAATGACCTGCAGTGGATTGTTTTGCATTGAGAAGTCACAAAAGAAATATCCCAGATATTTATAGTCCTTTCTATTTGTGTTCTTCATGACATTATTGACATGCCACATGTTCTTTTTTTCACTTAAACTGACTCTTAACTACAAAGATTTACGAAATATTACAAAGACACATTACACTATATCTTACTTGTTTGTATGCTTACTGTATTGTCCCCAGATCTTGCCACAGAAAGCTTTGGGATGATCGTTGTGCATTACCATTTTAAAAAAAACTCCAGTATTTTGTTATTAAATTATCAAAATGCTTTTCATATTGTCAAAAATTTACACCTAAACTTATCTATAGGTAGATTTAAGAGTATTAAGTCCACAACAATTGTTTTTTAAATCAAGCAAATGGAATTTTGTGATTTTGTTTCCTAAGGAATTTAGTTCTTTATATGTTTCTACTTCATTAATGAACCCCTCTTCAAGATGTATCGCTGCACTAGAGAAATATTATTTTTGGTCAGTTATGATGTGAGAAGTGGCCATGGAGAGATCAAGATACTTCTGTCACATCACAGAGGAAGGGTGACCTTATGCGACACTTGGAAAGTTTAAGCAAATCTCCTGGCTGCCCAAATCGTTAGATATTTTTATAGCTTTCCAGGGAAACATCTATTGACAAAGACAGGGGCTAGCAGGTATCATCTCTGTAATAACTGAGGTGAGATTAGAAGGATGTATATCATTGTATACTTGAATTCTGTCTTGACCACAACTAATTGCTACCTAAATTTCTCTTGCAATGCAACATAAGTAATTTTACAGGCACAGTTGATGTAATGGGTGATTTTATTCTTACAGTTTGATCATTTTATTCTCTTTTTCATAAAAAAACCCCACCAAAATGAAGCAATGAAATTTCCTACTAATAAGGACTAATAAGGGGCTTTGTGAAATCACCCATGGTCCCACCTGCTCATGTATGATGAGTAAACACTCTGAATTTTCTTCAGGATTATATGAATGAGTATGAAGAACACAGAGGGAAAGGAAGCTTTCCTGCTATGATCACTCCAGCTTATCAAAATGCCAAGAAAGCAAATGAATTGGCAAGTGATGTAAGTATGAAACCTGAATCAATACAATTCATAAACAATTAAAAACAGCAGTTTGTCAGAGCAGTGCCTGGGAGGAGAATGCTAAAATTACACTTGGGAAGTAAACAACAATGACATTTCACTGCATTGCTGGGAACTGCATGGCTCAGGGGATTAATAATATCCATTAATAGGAAGGGACACAGCTCCAACTTGCATGAGGGAGGAGATGGATGTAGCAACTAATGGGGATCCCTACTGTTAGGTTAACCCTCCTGGCAAATCTGTACCTGTATTATTAATGAAACCTTCAACTGCCTTAATCATCCTGTGGACTACCGTGGTATTCCCAGTAGTGAATAAATGGAGGATGAATGAGCGGTACTGGTTTTGATATTTTGATCTATCATGCCTCTAGTGCAAAGCAAGTCATATGGAGGAAAAGCAACTATGGAGTATGACACTGTCACTTCACAAGAGCTGATTTCTAGGCTGGGGATTTTTAGTTTTGGGTGGTAAGCTAAAGAATTGGCAGAAAAAGTAGCAATGTGCAATTCTTGCATTCAGCTCATTGATTAAAGATCCCCAGTCCTATTTGAGGAGACCGTTTCTCATAGTGACAAAGAAAGAGTCAGTCTGTATGTCACCACACTGTGGCTGCTGTGAAGGGTTCCTGTGAGTGACAGCCTTTGAACTGTGGACACCTGTCCCCCATGGGGCTACCTGAGTTGGTGAGCTCAGTCTGTTTTCTGGGGACCTGACAGATAGTTGAGTGTTTCAGTCTAGCCTGGACTAGACACTAGCAGTAAACTAGAGTGAAAGGATCAGTCATATTCTGTTACCTGAGTTTATGACTGAGAGAATAAAAAAACCCTGAAACCTTCTGTGACTAATCCCTATTTTGATGAAAAACTCAGTGATCCCTTGTTTAAACATGAAATATTTAACCTTTCCAGATAAAGATGGCAGTTTCATAGGTTTTCAAAATGCTAATAGTCAGTAGTTTCCTTTCTAATTTGTAATACCTGGAGCAAGAAGAAGGGTTGGTTCATAGCAGTAACGCTTGCACACCAGAGTACTTATCAAGCTGTTTCTTGTCTTTAAAGCCTGAGAAACTGTGTGCAGACTTGTAAAAAAACCCCCACCAAACCCAAACACTTTGCACTTCAGCGTGTTTAAAACAGTTTGTTAATTTGTATATTATGAATCTGATTTTTGAAGCAATAACATAAGATGAAAAACGTAAGCATCTCCTTGTATGCAAAGAATACTGAAATATATTCCCAATAGGGTTTTCGCTGGACAAAGTTTGGTAAAAGGCCAATGTAAGTGTTATCTCTCTTCACCCATCCAATCCCAATTTAAGTCAATAACCTGATGTTGCAATTAAATTAACAGATCCCTTATTTCAATCTTGGTTTTGTAGAGAAATAATTTCCTTAAAAACATTTTAAGTGCAAAAAGACACAGCTTCTTTAAAAAGCTGGTTTCTACAAAAGAAAAAGTTCACAGAGCACTTGATAACTATACAAAATTCTCTGACTAGAAGTGTAAAATTACAGTACTGAGGCTTAACTTCAGTAACAGAAGAACACACAAGCTCCAGCTAGTCACTAGCCAAGGATCCGCTAGCTATCTGTTCACGCTATGAACAACAACCAGTGCTGTTCAATCCAACAAAAAATGGATTAAAAAATGCTGTCTAGTGAAGTGGCTTGACAGGGATTGTTAGGCCTGTGATTTTATATGTGGTTTATTTCAGGAAGTAACAACTTACAGTGTTTCAACTTAGCAAGTTCTATTTGCTTATCAAAGCAAGAATAGGAAAAATCTTATCCTGACTCATGAAGCCGGTCTAAATAGCAATGGTGAAAAGGTAGACACCTATTTTATAATTTTGCCTACTTCTTTTCAGATAAAATACAAGAAAGATCTTTCCAAGATGAAAGGTGCAGCTCACTTTCACTCCCTAACGGCTGAAGACAACTTAGTCCTGAAACAAGCCCAAAGTGTTAACAAGCTTGTCAGTGAGGTAAGGGGTTGAATTGATCTGATAACAAGTTTGAGAGCAGCTCATACAAACATTTGTGACTGATGGGTAAGGACTACAAATACAAAAAGCTGTTTTTCTTATTACACATGGGCAATGATCTGTCTGTAGCACAGTGACTGGAGAGAAAGGTGCAAAAACAAATTTTCAGGTGCTGTTATCTGGCACTTCCAATGCTCTGTAAGAAAGTATGGGAAATTAACAACAGAAGAGGAATTCTGATTTGGCCACATGAAGAATAGAAATCTAAAAAAAAACCCTGAATTGTGCTCTTAATGTGCTGTGAATTTATATTCATAAATGTTTTAGGATGACTTGGGTATGTACCTTAGAGTGTTTCAAAGAAGGTTCTACTGATAATTTAAAAAATAACACCAACAGAGCCAAAATTTGTACCATTCTGTTAATGCAGGTTTCTGTTTTCTTCCGTCATGTTAAAGACTGTGAGTTACTGATAATGCATTCTTCTTCTGCTTGGCAAGGGAAGATTGCTAGGGAATTCTCAGTAGACTCTGAATTACTAATTTATTTATAGTGTCATATCAGCTATAAAGCTATTAATAAATGTGAGTTTCTAGAGCTTCCCCATGGCAGTTTAAAAACTTGCACTCTTGAGATGTCAAAGTATAAAAGTTTCAATAATGAAAACTCCTGGAAGCAGGACTGGAAGGGGCCTCCTGGGCCAACGATTCCTGGATCGCGTTGTTCCAGCACAATATTATATAATCCTCTTCTTCTAATTTCTATCCTACATTTACTCCTGTCCACTTTATTACTATTGTGGTTTGTTGTAACATTGTCCTTTAGTTTAAAAGATTCTTCTCCCTGCATGATTACCTTTCTGAGATGTTTACAAACACATATAATTTTCTTCTCTCTACCTTTTTTTCCTAGACTAAGCAAGCCAAAATCTTCTCATCTCTCACAGTCTTTCACTGCAGCTCTTACAGGCTGAGTGCGTGTTCCTTAAAAAGGAATGACTGTAAGAGAACATAATTTAGTGTTGAGTTCTTGCTGGAACCTGGTGTATGGTATGCGCACTGCCCAGTGCCTACTCAAAAGTCTCCTCTTCCTCCTGCCTGGAGCTGCATTTGCCTTTTTCATGGCTGTGTTACATTGGCATCTTGCCATCTTTCTGTGGTCAGCCTACATATGAAGAGTTTTCTCTTTCTTAGCCTTTCCAGGTGATGAGCTCTTGCAGCTGAAATTTTCATGACTACTCTTGACATATATTAACCTACATCACTAAATTTAGTCTCATTTCCATTGCCCCTTTAAATATCACCCTCAACATTCCTACTTCAGAGCAACGGTACTTAATGAAAATATTAAACCAGCTCTGTATTTAAACTTTCGCTGAATAATTCTGCTGGTGAGTGTCCCCTGTTCAATCCTGCTTGTTGAAAACCACCCATTGCTTTTTCTGTTTTCATTTGCTCCACACTCACCTGAAAATTCCTTTGTAGATCCTTGTTTTTCTTAATAATTTTCCTCATGACACTGTCTCATACACTTTGCTGAGGTCCAAATGAATGAAATTGATTGCATTTTTTTTGCCTATAAAACAAGAACTGAGCATATGAAAATCATCTTCATATTAACTTTCATCATAAGCCATTTGATGAAAGCCATATATCAAAATCTCTGAACAGTGAGTCTGGCTAATAAAAAGTGTGTGGAGGAACTTGACAGAGCAGGTTAAAGTTTAACCTTTCCCTTGTGCATTTTTGTCACTAAGGTGGAGTATAAGAAGGATCTTGGAAAGAACAGAGGCTACAGCATGAACTATTGTGATACTCCGCAATTCAAGAATGTGAGCAAGATCTCAAAATTCACCAGTGATGTAAGTTTTCAATACCTCATGTGTGGCTTGCTTAACCTGGTAGCTGCTAGAATTGCAAGACATCTCTGTGTGTGTTTCAGATAAGTGTGTGCTGGGAATTTGATTATAACTGATTTTAACCCATGTTGTGTACAGCACCTATCCTAGTCTGTCCAGATGGATAACTGGGTCTTATTTTATATAGGATTATGAAAAGAACTATTATGATATATGAAGAGAATTTACTTACAATAGACTGCTAATCTGGCAAGTAGTTGTCAGTTGTTACTGTAATCTATCATAATTGTTACTTATTTCATTGTGTATGTCCATGTCCTGACTGGAAAGGTAGGCAGAATATACTTTACTGCAGTTACTGTCAGTGAGGAACATGTTTACTGTATGATAGTAAAATATTAATAATTATACTGCTTGTTATCTCATGATACTGAAGTACAACTTTACTTTATACTGCTTGGTACCATTCTCTGAAATCCAGGAGGAGTCGAGCTTTTGCCATACAGATGAGTTGGTGGAGTGATTAATTTACCATGTTGTTGAATTCCCTGCTCTGGGCTTGGTGAAATCGGCACCAAAAGAGTCCAGTTTTGGTAGAGGAGTATTTGTTTGTTAATGTACAAATAATATTTCCCTACAACTTCTTTCTAATACTTAGTTCTGATGAAATAATACGCAGCAACAGAATGCAGAGGTATGTCCTTTACGTGACGTTCAGGTGATCTGAAGAATATGTAAATGACACCTTGAAAATAGGAAACTCCCGGAGGGGTTTAGTTTTTATTTTTTAAAGAACAAAGGTTGTTATGGTTGTTATAAATTTCTGTAGTGGTGCAACACTAGTAGACCACAGTTGTAATATTTTGTCTCACTGCTGCAACATATGGAAACTCATAGAAAAATGAAATATATTTTCTCAGAGTTGTTGGTTTTTTTGTTTTTTGGGGTTTTTTTTGTACAGCTTAAATACAAAGAAACCTACCAGAATGAGATGAAAGGTCATTATGTAGGTATCGGCATGGACAAACGAATGCTACATGCCATGAAAGCCGGCAGCTTGGCAAGCAATGTAAGTCTTTTTTTAATCACGCTTGCATGGTTGTTGCTTTCTGGTCTTTAAGTTTTTTCCAGAATTAAACTGACTGATAGAAAACTTTAGATCATATTGTACTGGAGATCTGAAGGATAGATATGTTAAGAAGAGGGGAAATTCTGGAAAACCTTTTGTACTGATTTATAACTCACTGTGTGGAAGAAGTTAAAATAAGCAAATTCAGTGATCTGGCAACATACTGAGCTCCTTCAGGTTTTTTTGACATCAGTAGGATGTTGAAGGTTGCTGTGCCACCACCCCCAGGGTCAGACCTTTGCTGAAAAAAACCCAGTCTTTAATGAAGATTTCTGGATTCCAATTTAATTTACTGGGTTAGTCAAGAAGCTATTTTGTTACATACCATTCCTTCAAGTACATTATTTACAAATCTGTAAGAAGCTTGAGAACTAAGCAGAAAGATAAAAGAGATGTGTCATAGGTGGAAGTTAAGTTAATGCTCCCACTGTTGGCATTGGATTAATTGAGGAGCTGAAAAAGAATCAATTAGTGGCTAAACTATGCAAATAATTTCATTTTCTTTGTCACTCATGACATTGAACTTACTTTGTTTCCTGCATTTAATATTAATATTATTGTTTCTCCTTTCCTCTTGACTGATAATTATTCAAACAAATGACAGCTTAAAAAAAGAAAAAGAATGATTTTTTTTTTCTCCCTGTGTTTCAGGTAGCCTATAAATCTGATTACAAACATGACGGTGTTGACTACAATTACCCAGCTACTCTTACTCCTTCATATCAGACAACAAGGAAGTTGGTCCCTTTGAAAGATGTAAATATGTTTTGGTTTGGGTCTTTTTTTTCCTTAGGACTGGCATGGCTCATCATCTCTCTGTAGGAAAGATTGTGATAGATTGCATGTGTCAAATGATGATTTAATCATGGGAGCAAGCAGCTAGTGGTAACAAAGTTAAAGCAAAATATTGCAGGGAGTCAAGAGGGCTCAGAGGAGTAGAAAGTGCTGCCACCTCCTGGCATTGGTTTCAGTTCAGCACATTGTAAGTGATGTGAAATGGCTGAGTTCTGCCTTATCCCTAGTCTGTGTTGCAAAATGTCTCACCATCCTGGGCAGCTTCCACAGCAACATCAAGCACAGAAGGGGTAGGGAGACTTACATAGGCTTTTCATCCTTTGTGAAATCCCTGAAGAGAGGTGTTGCCCTTTGAAGGGGAACGAATTGGTCACATAACCTTCCTCATGCTTGTGGTCCGTGTGAGAGAAGTGCCCTCTGTGCTTGGGGTTGAGTTACTTACGGAACGTGAAGAAATTTGTGTACTGCTTTGGTTATATGTGCTCTATACATAAATGGAGGACATCAGACTGTAGAAGATACCATACTCTCACCTCTCACAAGCATTGAAGGCTTGATTGGTCTCATCTACCATTGGGAACTTACCCTGTGCCTTAGATAGGAGCACAGTCACCAGGCATCACTTACAAAATCAGCAGGAAGAGAGCAGCACCTCTGCAGGGCATTTCTAACTCCCTAAGACATATACAACCTGTCTTTCCATTGAAATTGCAAAAAACCAGGGGCGAGATGCCTTAAAGAGACCATTAACATATGAGATTTATCTGGGCCTGAATACCTTTTCCAGGAAAAAGATGGTACCATAGTGGGGTAGAATTTAGAACCCTGATGTTTTTGTGGAAGTGCTTGATACACTTCAAATGTAAGACGCACTATTGCTTCTTCAGCAGTAATGTCAGCTTTGTCTTTGAAAAAGCTTTAAGAAATGAAGACCAGCGTTTGATTGCTTAGTGCGGAGAGCACTTTATCCTGAAAGAGTTCTAAGTAAGCATGAATTCATGTCAAAAATGCACAAATTAATTCTACTCACTCTAAACATTTCAGCACTACAGTTCATAGTCAGCATCTGGGTTTGGAGAACATTAAATCCGTTGGCCACAGAGACTCAGTTGCATTAGTCATGATCATCATTTAGTAGCTTGAAACAGTCCCAGGACTCATCGTGTTCACTGATAACCAACATGTTTACTCTGAACTCTTTAAGAATACAACTCTCACACACTAAGGAATCACAAGTAGCCATAAATACAGAGTTTCAATTAAAAAGAAATATCCCTTTGGTGGAGTTAAAATTCTTTCTGTCTCTATAAAGAAGCAAATGAACTGTTTTAAATACCTTGATCACTTTGGACCTGTGAGAGCCTTTTTTCCTAGGTTTTGTCATTATGGCAGAAAGAACAAGTTTATGTGAGGATACCTGAGATAAGAAGGTTCGCGTTAAAATAGTTCAATAACTCAAAGCCACTAGAAATATATTCCACTTTGCTGGAAAAAAATGTTCTTAAGAGACTAGTTTTAAGCAATGTCATTTGCAGTGTTTACAAGGTGGTGATTAACTACAGTGAATATTAATTAAGGCCTACAGAGAATAATAACTGTGTCCTGCAGTGTAACACTGAGTCCTTTGGCAGCAACAGGTCTGCTAGAATGCTTCACGATTTTTTTTTTATCTTGCATAATTTTGGGATTTAATATATGCATTTTATAGATCATTTTTGCTGCTACCATGCTAATGTGTTAGGAATATAGTGGGCTGCAATCCTATCAACAATTGACATTAAAATGACTTTGTTTTGTACCATAAATATATATTTTTCTTTTTTCATCATCCACACAAGCTCTTACCACACAGGGAGATTTCATGGTTAATTATTACTTTAAGATTCAATAAAGACAAAGAGTAAGAGAGTTCATTTGCTCTGCACAGCATTACACTGGACAGACCTCTTAATAGACATTAACCATGTTCCTTTATAAAGATAAGCCTAATAAAGATAAAAACAGTCTAAGTGATGGTTAAGAACATCAGTTTTGTAGGAGTGCTTTGGGGAACCAGCTGAAACTGGATCTTTTTAAGAATTTGGGGTTTTGATGGAGAGGAGCTATAAATGAAGTCCATTTTCAAAGTAAAATAAAACCTATGACCTCAGACTATGAAATTTTCAGAGCATTAACTCATATGTCATCCAAGAGATCCTGGCATTTTTCCTTACCTCAATTTATTATGGTTTAAGTAATGATTTATCCAGAGTATTAGCTAACAAAGCTTAGTCTACTGTCTCTCTCATTTTCCAGTCTGAACATTTCTTCCTTTATTAAATCTTTTTAAAATTTTATTTTAAACTAGGTAAACTACAGGCAAAGCATAGACAAGCTGAAGTACAGCTCTGTTGCCAGCACTCCACAAATTGCTCAAGCCAAGATAAATGCGCAGCAGCTCAGTGATGTAAGTTCTGTCATCATTAGCCACCATTGTTTCTTAGAATTATGAGATAATTCTGCTTCATAGCATTTGTAGCACTGAAGTGCTTGATTATTCTTGATAGGTCATCTACAGATTTACAACCAAAATAAGAACACAAATTGAATGAAATAACTTCAAAAAAAGTGGCAAGCATACCTGTAGATCTAGTATTTTCCTCCATTTTTAAGATTTGTATTTGTGTGCTTTGTTAGGGTTTTGTCTTCTGTGTATTTATTAATGCATGTTTTTAATAATATATTTTCTACTTATAGATAATCAGTAACTATTCTATTTATAGAATAATCATTTTACTTTCTAGTACCTAAGTAGAAGTTATAAGTGTCTTATTGTCCTCATATTTATGTCAGCTGTACCTATGAGTGTATCTATAACATATGGCACTACTAGCCTGAAATTCAACAGCAGGCAACCAATGTAATGATCATATTTTTAGTGAATTTAAAATAACTGAATTTGTTGTTGACTTTTTCATTATATGGCAGCTGAACTACCGAGCCCAGTATGAGAAGACAAAAACAAATTACACTCTACCTCAGGATGTACCTCAGTTAGTCAAGGCAAAAGCCAATGCTGAGTTATACAGTGAGGTAAGCCACACAATGTGGAAATGCTGGTGTTCATGATGCTGTTAATAGACAGAAATTAATGTAAAGATGATGACAGTGTTTCTGGAAGCATTTAATATTTATCATCAGTCTTTACTAACCAGCATGAAATATGGTAAACAGAATAGATAGGGATACAATCTCAAGTATAGTGAAACCACTATGTTTTTTTCAAGACCTTTTCAGATAATTTGAAGTTGCTTAGTAAATCAGTGTTCACATTACAAAATTAACTGCCTCTGAGGTGGTGTTTGTATGAAAACCCAACATTTTCACAGTTCTAATATTTCAAAGCCCACTGAAGTCAATGGAAAAATACACAGTGACTTTAGTGATCTTCAATCAAACTCACTTTTGCTGCCATTCATAATTCATGACAATACGTAGTGACTTGCTTGGATACATGGGAGTTAAAATCAAGCACTTGCTGGAAAAGTGTAATTTCTATTTCATTTTTAAAGTATTTTTTCAGGCCTCCATTGTTATAGTTTTGGAGGAAAAAATGCCCAACGAGACAAATAAGTGGAAAACCAGAAAAAAATCCAGACTTACTAACTGACGTGACTGTTATTTTTGAACCAGTTTCATAATTTTTCATGATTGTGAGTTGGCATTACTGGAAGTTTTTCCTGGTATATTCATACCTTGTGTTCTACCCCTAAGTTTTATTTGAATTGCATGGGTAGAGTGTTGCAGAACCACAAAGTGGCTATAATAGGTTGGGATGCATGCTCACTAGTTACTAGTAAAATATAACCATACAAAAAAACAAATCCAGAAATCATGGCTTCCCGGATACTTCATTAGATGCATGCATAGTATGCATGAAGGCATACTTGTTCAGAATTGAAAAAGAGCTTAAACGACTAGTACTTTAACTCCACTTACTTTCAGAAGCTAAACATGTGATTCTCATGCATATTTTGGCTCAAGAAAATCTCCTGATTCTTCACTGAGCCTTGCTTCACACTTTGGGGTGGTCTCAGAACACATGAGCTGGATTCCCTTTGAATGCAGCCAAACTGAAAGATGCTGTCCAGCATCTCACATGAAGAACTTCAGCTACAAATAAGTATTCAGTGTATGGGACCTGACTAGCTCTAGTATGGCAGGGAAGAAATCCTGAAATGAGTAGTGTGACGTCTGATTCTGAGCACCAGCTGTTCTGCCCTCTAGATCAGCTCCTGTTGATTGACATGATTTGCGTATGTAGACATAACCACAGGCACTTTTGAAGAAGTTCCTTCCCCCATGCCTGGTAAAAATTAAGAGCTATTGGTGCATGTTCTGGGATTTAAGGTGCCTGTAAACTCTTAGAATAAAATTCTTGGCTCAATCCTGGCCAATTATAATGAACCGTACCTTAAGAAGGTTCCAGTTTATGGACTGAGCATATTTCTACTTCTGTTTTGCTCTTAGTCATTTTCATGTTTGTTTGAAGATCTTATGTGTTCATGTGTTAGTGACATGTTGATGTCTTTCCTTTCTCAGATTAAGTACAAAGAAGGCTGGGAGAAGAGTAAGGGCCAGGGCTTTGAAATGAAACTTGATTCTCTGCCTTTACTTGCTGCCAAAGCTTCAAGGGATCTTGCCAGTGATGTATGTTATATATAAATACCTAGGTATTATTATTTATATAAGTTGCTATAGCACAGGGAAATAAAGCTTAGCTCACTTCATCTGGATTTTTAAGTTGTGCATTTGGCTGTCCGAATTTCTCAATGGCTGATCAGTTAGAAACTCTCTCAGACTCTACTATGAAATGTCACTCTCTGAAAATTATTTTTTTAAATACAAGTGTACAGAAGGAAGCAAAATTTGCAAAATAACCCCATAGTAAAATTCAGCATTTTGAATTGTTTATAGCCTCAAAAATACTGTTATTATCCACTGCAAAGGGAATGCCTATTTCTTTAGTCTGCTTCTTCAACATAAACACGTCTCTAAAAAAATTTCCAAGCAAACTCTTTTTAAACAAATTATCTCATGATACTTAACCTGCGGAGAGGCAGAAAAGGAAGAAACTCTTCCTGGAAACTGTTCTGCAATGATGCTGATTCTGAAATCCCACCTCATTAAGAAAACCAAATCTTGAGTTCCTTGCTTGATTTTTATTATTGATTTTCTTATCTTTTGCTTTAAGAACCAGATAATTTAGCTAATTGGAAGACTTTAAGTTTATAAACATAGCTACCTTAAAGGAGTGAGCCTTGAAGTGTGAGGTTAAAGACAACATAAATGAGACCAATTTTGCACTTTGGGGATTTCTGAGAAAATCTGGGAAATCTGACGTGACAAAATGAGAATCAGGCAAAGCCCTTCTAAATTTTGACCATCCAAATCACCAGTGAAAAACTTATTGCTTACATCTTGGGTAATTGGAAATGTTCTTTGACTTAAACAATTTTTTTTCACAGATTAAATATAAAGAAGAATATGAAAAATCAAAAGGAAAAGCAATTGGAGCCAAAGATTCCAGACTTTTGCACTCTTTACAGGTGGCCAAGATGAGTAGTGAGGTAAATTGTTTCTCTTGCTCAAAAGATGTTTTTCATAATTATGAATCTTTCAGCAACAATTTGTGATCTACCACTGTTACTGCTCTCACTATAAGAAACTCTTGGAAGCGTTTAACAAAAATTGGTTTCCTTTCTCCACCTGTTAATCTGCAATGTTTGCACTGTATTTTTGTTCTCATAGGGAATTTTGGGTTGATGGTGTCCTTGTTTTGGGGCAGGAAAATCACATCCTATTAAAAACTCAATATAAACTCTTCTACATAAAACTTTGAAACAGATAAAAATATGTTTAAAGTTAAGATGTACTGTAATAAAGATGTCTCTAGAGTCTGCAAAATTCATCCTGTCATCTTGCCATCCCTCATAGACCCTGATTTCTACATATGTTTTTTGCCTAACCTGCATAAGGACCCAAACAAGAGTGGAGATTTAAGATAGCTTTGGCTTTGCAACACACTGATACAGCCAACTATTTTCATCCCTTCTATTTCTAGATTGCCTACAAAAAAGATTTTGAGGAGAGTAAGACACATTTCCATCTGCCTATGGATATGATAAACCTGAGACATGCTAAGAAGGCCCAGGCACTTGCTAGTGACTTAGATTATAGAAAGAGACTCCATGAATACACAGTGGTTCCAGAAGACATGAAGACGAAATGGGCAAAGAAGGCCTATGGTCTCCAGAGTGATGTAAGTTGATGTATATCTTAACCGTTACAAGAAGTATAAGTGTTCATAGACATTTTCAGTTTGACATTAATTTGCATTTCATATGGACACTGATTTACATTACTTTTTAATGACAAGACTTTAAAAAAAGTCTTTGCAATGTCTTTGAAACTACAAGGGGTGCCCATGTTCACATACAAATATTGTACCTGTGTTCCCCATTCCAATAAATAGCATTTTCCCCTACAGCTTCGATACAGGGCAGATCTGATGTGGATGAAAGGAGCTGGGTGTATCACAGAAGGAAGTCTTAATATACAGCAAGCCAAAAAGGCAGGAGATTTGGTCAGTGAGGTAAGCAAAGTACTCAGGCTTCTGTCATTTATTCAAAGCTTTATGCAGACTTATTCCACTACATCATGTGCAATAGGTAAGGAATTCCTAATATGGAAAATCTAAGAAATAGAAGAACTGGTGCGCATAATTGAGTTATTCTACAGTTTAGACATCCTGGGTTAGGGGTTAAAAGTAATTTTTCCCTTTTTGTGGTTATTGTGTCAGGTTTGTGAAGCAAAAGTCCTCATAATTGTCCTTCCACCTCTTTTCATTCAGCTACTCATTTTGCAGATCGGCATTGAAAGGAATTAGCGTTTCCTATGGTACAGGCTACATGAAATGCATAGAGTTTAAGGAACAGTATTGAAAAAATAGGTATTTGTTAGCCATGTTTGGAAATTTCCTTGCTCTTTGGCCAATAAGGGTTGTGACTTTACTGGCAACTTCAGCTTGTGCTGCTTTTCCTTGCTTTACTTGATTAATTCATGGCTTTGCACTGCCATTAACCTTATGGAAGTACACTTCCTCAGCTGCTTAGCTATGGTTGAGTCATCTCACTAGTGCTAGGAAAACTAGAGGACAGATAGAAGAATAAATTAGGGGAAGTTTGACAAGGAGGATAAAATCCCACTTAGTGCTGGAGGAAGGAACAGAAGCCAGTTAGTTACTGGAGATCACACTCTGATACCTTGGGTCTCTGACATCCTCTCACTACTCCTGCAAGGGGAAAAAAATACATCTTAGAAACAAAAGAAGAGCAGCTACTCTTAGATCTGGTGTCTCACTAGGGACAGACTGACATCTGCTGCTGTGGTGTGCTGTAGTAATAATCACTTCCACAAATATTTAACCCATAATGATCTGCCTTTTCATTCCAGTGCTGTGTAAGGCCAAGAGATGGCTGACAGTCATTTAAACTGGAGACTAGTGGATATTATTTTAGAGAGCTCTATTGCCATACAGTGCCTGGCATTTTGTCATTTTGTTGCAGAATGTCACTACATTGTGTTGCATGCAATGTGACAAAACATGCTTTTTTTAATCCGCCTCCATTCCAGGTTCCTAAAATAAAGCAATGAGCACCTCTTTGAAGTGCTGCATGCTTTTTTAACTTCTATTTTGTGTTCCACTAGCAGAGACACAGCATAAACTGATATGTTCACCCATCAGTTCAAACAGAAGGATTTCTCGCCTGAAATGCCAGATAACGAAAAGATGCTTTCCTTCCTAGGTGGAATGCCCCACTTCATGGTTGAACTGTTAGAATAAGAATTCAACTAAAGTATACAAGAAGTATTTGCTTGGTGTCCCCTATCATATTATGGTCATGAAATAGGATGCTGCATTTCTTTATACTGTGTCAAAGATAAAAAGAGCTGCTTAGCCTTTTGCATCACTCATTTGAGAACAAGCTGAGGCAGAGATATTGATTCAAAACAGGGCTGATCCAAAGCCTGAAGAAGTCAATTAAAGTTTTCCATTCATTTTGGTGTATTTCAAATGCAAAACAAGAAGTAAGATGGAATAAAAGTAAAGACAGTCTTATTTAACAAACTAGAAACACTAGTGTCTATGAAAATTTGTCCATTCAAATAGGTTTTATATAAGTACTGGTACCAGAGGATGAATGAAGCATGATGTTTTTTCCCACATCCAAGACCTGAGCCTTGTGGAGGCCTCTCATAGCTGTTGCTCCCAGGAAGGCTTGACTGCAGTGTCTACACTGAGCTCTGCTTTGAAAAGATCTGGGAGATGGTGGGGAAAGTTTTGAATTTATGTTACTTTCAGGATACTGAAATTGCCTGCTCTAATTTAATTGATAATTTAGAAATATCTTAATTTAAATATCTTAGTAATATATGTTCAGTGATTTGAACATCACATGCATTTGCTTGAGAAGTCTCATGTAAGAAAATGAGATAGTAATATTGACCGTGTAGCTTATGAGCTCTCTCGTATCCTGAGTTAAGTCATACCCAGTTTGCGAAGGACACTCATCAGTTGGTGTGCAACCTAGATCTTGTAAGATATGTAGCTTTTACCTCTGGCACCAAAGAGTACCCATACTTGCAATGTCAGCAACAATGCATTTACCATACTCATTTGCACTGCCCTTGCCTCAAAAATAGTATCACTGGGTAGTATTTGGAAGCTTATTTTGTTGATGCGTATACTAAAACTGTCTTGGGAATTTACATGGGACTTTTGGGTCTATTAGTCACATACTTTTTGAGAATACTGTATTTACGGGAAAAGGTAGATACTGAAACTTCTGTGTAACCTGCTTTAATTTGATGTAGAAAAAGTACAGACAGAAGGCTGATACTCTGAAGTTCACCAGTGTGGCTGACAGTTCTCAGATCAAGCATGCCAAGAAAAGCCAGGAACTGCAGAGTGATGTGAGTCCTTGACAGAATTTGTATCTTTCCCAGTAGCTTACTCATAATGTGGTCATTCCTGAGATATGTGGACTGGGCTGGTGGTGGAAGAGAACCCAATCCTGAAACCTCTCAATAGATGAAATTTCTTGAGATTTATTTCTAAGGGGTCTTATTTGTTTATTTGATTAATTCTCTCATTAATTCTCTGAACTAGAACAATAACCAAAATCAAACCCCAGTGGGAATGGAAATAGACATGTGAGGTTTCTGATAAATTACGTCAGAGGCTGGCGGGGGAGTGGGAGGGTGCCTCTACAAGACAGTCTCGGTGACAAACGTCTGTGTGGTGCAGGCTGGATCCAAGTATGGCTGAAGTGTGTTCATGAAAGTATAACTGGGTGTTCCAGAGACATTAGTGTCATCTGCAAGACAATTGGTTATCCATGAGGTAGTAAAAGTGAGGAAGGAAGCTGGAGGGAAAACACAGTATTCCCAGCTGATCCTCAAGTGGTGCTTCAAAGCGAGGTAGACATTACCACAGGACTGATATACATCCATCCCAGGTTCTGTGTTTCTCTCCACTGAGGGCCCTGTCAGACTACTTAAAGCTACATCAGCCTTGTGAGACCACACACGTTATTGAGCTGTTGCTTTTAAAGTACTTTACTTACTTTACTAAAGTACTTCACTTTTTGATTCGATGATTTAGTAAAATGCTAAAATAGGCATATTTTCCCAAACTGGGTGCCTTCAGAATGCTCCCTATTCTTCTTTGGGGCTGGGCAACCCTGGCAGACAGATTAGGATAGCTTATAATTTAATAGAATAGAATAGACTATTTCAGTTGGAAGGGACCTACAAAGGTCATTCAGTTCCACTGCCCAACCACTTCAAGGCTGAGATGGTACCTCAGGATTCCTTGGCAGGACTTAGCTGACAGCAGCTCACTTTTAAGTTTCCAAAAGAAAGGGAACCTGTTGTTAAAATTGCTTAACAACTAAATTTGGAACAGTAGTTACTTGCCAAGCTTTTTTAAAATTACTTTTAATATGTTGTGCCTTGAAATGAAGATACTGTCAGCTTCTCAGTTGTTATGTGAATGAAGCATTATTGCTTCTTGATTGGTTTTTTCCAGGAAGCTACCATGTTTGCTTTTTTTTTGCTCCTCTGCTTCAGTAAAAACCTGGCATTTACTTGGATGAGTGTTGTGTGCTCACAGATGACACCATACTGAATCAGAGGAGAATGCTGGTCTCCTGACTCCTGTTACTTATTTCCTATGTACTGGACAGCGCTGCCTTTCTGTATTTGTGCTGAAGTCAGAATAGTAACCACGGATTTAGAGCTTTATAGTAGAGACATTTTTTTATCTTTTTCTGTGAGATGTAAGAAATGTAACATTTTGTGAAATGGAACATCTTTTCATTGCTTTTTAACATCTCCTCCAACAGCTTTATGGGCTTCTGAAACAGAGCAGTTCATTTCTCTGTTGATGTTGCCCTGGGATATAAAATGGAGACATTTGCTACTTGGATCATAAAAGGTCCTTGATATTTTCATTTAAAGTTGGAATATTAGTCCTCACTGGAGTATTAGCAGTCAGCTAATTACATTTAAGTCACAAATTTTCTCTGCAGATTCAATTGCTTAGTGTTCTTAATTTCATGCCTAAAATTCACTGTTTCTGCATCCTATTAAAGACTTTCATTCCACCTAAAAAGTAGCTGTAGTTTAATATTGGATGTATTCTTGCATACATTTTGTACAGAGTATGAATTACTGACAGCTTTATAGCCAGTTAAAGTAGGTAAATTTAGGAAAGAGAATTAAAGTATCCTGATAAGTATGGTGTTTCACTGTTTCCCTGAAATTTAACCATGAGTAATTTGGTCAACCTGACTCTGTGTCAGCTTCCAAATTCATATTTGGCAAAAAAAGTCATGATGCTAAAGACTGACTCACCAAGTAAATTACCCTAACAAATCCTTGAATATTTGGGGTGTTTTAATCAGTATTCCTTCAGTATTAAACATGGACTACTGCTTGTTAACCATGCTTTACTTTCTATGTACAGGTTGCCTACAGGTCAGGAAAAGAGCATTTTCTTCATCAGTACACCATCAGCAAAGATGATCCTGTCTTCATACTGGCCAAAGCAAATGCTGCCAATATCAGTGAGGTACTGTGTAAGACAGAGGTTTGGATTCCCTCACTCCTGTGAATAGTTACAGCTGCTGTTGAAATGTTTGTTCTGTGGGTAAAAGTTAAGTTCTTTCTCTGAGAAGTTCCAAATGTTTTAGATGTAAAAACGTTATAGCTAAATTTGATTACTTGCTCTTAATGAAACACTAGTCACATCTGTTGTTCTAAAGACTTGTTGCTTTTAGAGTTTGAAGCTGTGTATTTTCCACATAAGTAGATTTCCCAGATGAGTGGCACATTGACAGTTTCACTGGAACCAGTGAGATAATGGGGTTACGGTGCCCTCAGTTACAGTATGTAAGTGAAGACACCAGGATCTGATCCTTAGACAGATAGTTTCTGGGCATGGAGTGTATTCTGGTCTGATGTTACTTGAGAGCTTTCATTGTGACTATAGAACAAACAGAATATATTGATAGTAATAAAGAGGCTGTGGTATTTTCATCTCTTTAGAAACTCTACAAGAGTAGCTGGGAGAAGCAGAAGGAAAAAGGATTTGTGCTTCGTTTGGATGCTTTGTCATTCTTGACAGCTAAGGCAAAGAAGGATCTGGCAAGTGATGTGAGTATGGACTCTATGAGCTTCCTTATTCTTAGGACAGCTGACAGTCCACGTTGCTACCAGGTGTTAGGGATATGTCACATACATCTCAGTGCCCTGAGCCACCCTCACTCAATTTGTGCTAAGGATTGGCATTCCATAATTAGTCAGAAAGTTTGCTCTGAGCAATTCAGAGTTTTTCCCCACATGCTGACTGTGTTTTCCTATTCTCATTTTGACCTGAGGGTGAATTTTAGAACTCAAAATGAAGTGAAAATCTCCTGTGAAACATCATAACTAAATACATCTGTGACTGGCCAGAAAATACGTGAAAGAACCGTCTGAACTCAGTGCTTAAAGAATGTTGGTTTTCCTAGAAAGAAACAAAAAGAAAAGATTTCTTACAGCTTTTTGTGAACATATTATTATTTAGAAAAAGTTTATTTATAAACACTTACTACTTTCTAAGGCATTCCAGTTCTCTTTTGCAAATGGACTTCTTTCTTGCTTGTATCAAAGACCAAGAATGTCACAGCTCTGGTAGACCATTGCTTTACTACTCGCAGAGCTGTCAGTTTGGCAGCTTAGATCGTTTACTCACAGTCTATTTTTTTCTTCACAGATTAAATATAAGGAAGGTTATGAGAAGATGAAGGGTAAGCTGATTGGAGTAAAAGCTGTGGAGGAAGATTCACAGATGGCTCATTCCCTTCAAATGTCAAAGTTGCAAAGCGATCTGGAGTACAAGAAGGCATTTGAGGACACAAAGAATCAGTTCCAGGTCTCCATGGATATGGTTAACCTTGTCCATGCCAAAAAGGCTCAGAACTTGGCCACAGATAGAGGGTACAAGACAGCTCTCCATCACTACACAGCCCTGCCTACTGACATGAAAGTGGCATGGGCCAAGTGGGCCTACGGATTGCAAAGTGATGTAAGTCCAGAGCTGAATTTATTTCAGTACCTTTTCATTCAACCCCTTCAGACACTTAGGGCTGAATTTCTTCAGATGTTTATGCTTTTAATGCCATGACGTATTTATGCACCTAATTTTTCAACTATTAAACAGTTAATGTTAAAACAGTAAATATTAACCACTTACTTGCTCAAGAGATATAAAGCCTACTCAAAGCCTACTTCAAATGTTAATAAAACACTAGGATTCATATATGTTGTACAGGTTTTTTTTACCTAATGTGAAGGGAGGTTAAATAATTTAGTGATAAAAGTGGTGATACAATTCCATATAGAGACCACATGCCCAACAGTAACCATCAGATGAACTGTCTGGTACTGTAAATGGTTACTATAAATTAGACTTCCTGTTCTGAGGTTTTAAATCAGAACTTTTCAAGGAGACTAAGATAGATATGTGTATAGGTCTTGTTGAGGTATAGGTGCTGAAAACCTTCTGGCTTCTTTGAGAAACATAGCTGTAGTGCTCGTGTGAGCTTTTGGAATTCAGTAGGCTGTTGGTAGAAGAGGTTTTGTGAGGAAAGTGTGAAGTACTCCTGTACTCAGCCTCCTTAAAGACACATGGAAAAAACAAAACATAATGCTTTCCCTCCAGTACAACAAAAGGATAGGGATTGGGAAATGCTACCGTTTTCTTATCATTGCAAATCATTAATGATATTTGCAACAGTGCACTATGTACAACAGAACCAAAGTTTTTGACACCTTAGAATAAAAATTACAAATGACAGTAAGGTGTAGACCGCTTCTAAAAATTACCTTGCAAAACATATTGCACAAATGCCGGTGAGTCCAAATACTTCTGTTTCATTCTGTAATTTTTTTGCTTTCCTTGCAACTGTGCAATAGTGAATAAAACAAAAGCAGGCACTAATTTGACTTGGTTGTTGTTCCTGAGATGTCTGAATCCTTTAATGGCATTTTAAGTGTATGAACACCAACAATAGGATTTTTTTTTTCTTTGTCAGAACCAATACAGAGCAGATTTGAACTGGATGAAAGGAGCTGGATGGATAGCCACTGGGTCATTAAATGTGGAGCAGGCTAAGAAGGCAGGAGAACTCATTAGTGAGGTGAGATTTCATGACAGCATGTAACAGAATTTGCTGCATAATGCGTGCAAAAAGTCTGTATAAAATTAAAATAATTTCCACTCAAAGGGGAAAGAAAAAGGCATACCACATGAAAGACCTCAAAACCAGGGATAGGACTGGTAATTAGAGGGAAACCAGATACCAAACACACACCAGTAGGAGTCTATATAGCCTTTGCAAAAACAAAGTAGGTGACAAATGATATTATGAATAATAATGGCAATCAAACAGTGCTCAATTGCTACCCACTAACCTACCTTTTTAATGAAGCAAAACAGGAGAGATGATGAAAAGATGCAGTCATTGGACCCAGAACCTTTTTTTGTACCTTCTTGCTCCTTTTCATATATATTCATGTTAGCTATTGAAATTAATATAGATATCTCTATCTGCAGCTATCTATTAGCCCAGGTAGTTTTCATCCTTATTTTTCCCTATAACCAGTATCACTTAGAGGAAAAGGAAGGCTCTAGAATCCTTTGTGTCAGACCCATGAGGCCTTCAGAGGAGGTTCTGGTGGAAATGGTTGAAAGTTTCGTAGTATTCTGGTTCTGTTATTTCAGAGGGAGTCCTACTGGCCAAATCTGCTGCAGTAGGAGACTCAGTCCTGTGATTTTTTAGATAACCACGGGTGATGAAGGAATAATCTGTCCATTCACTCAGTGAGAATAACAGCATAACCACTAGTGTCTCAGAAAAATATGGTAATCCTTTCACGTCTGCCTGATTGCTAACACTATGTTTTCCCTGTGTAATCATCTACAATGAAGAAGGGGGATTTTTTTAGACACAATAAACTAGATCCTCAGCTAGTGTAAAGCAAGGTAGCTTCATAAAAGCCAGTCCAGCAGTGCCAGCTGGAACAGTCTTGGAATCTGTATAGGTATACCATTTTGATGTTAGAATAGTAAAAACTGCCAAGTAGAAATTTGACCTGCTAGGTTGTTCATGTCAACCTTTTTGTGAGTACTAAATAATTTTAGATGGCTATGAGCCTTCTCCTTTCTTACATACACACAGTGACTAGCCCTGGTAGTAATGGTAAAAAGCAATTGCCAGAATATAGTTTCTAGAAAATTTACGTAGAGATGTTCTGGTCAACCCTTATTTGTCTCTAAAGCTGATCAGGACAAAATATAAACCGCTTTTGTCCCCAGTGAAACTTAGCAAGACTGGTCATTTTTTAAGAGATTTCTTTCTGAAACCAAAAAATTGCTCATAAGCTTGTAATACCTTTAAAGTGGTAATGTGTTTTACATTGGTGTTTTGAGTCCCCAAAGAATCAAGATGTTGCCTCAAATAAACTTATGTGGATCACAAGCTCAATGTAAAAGAGAATGACATGCCTTTAGACTCGAACACTGAGATAAAAACAATATCCAGAAGAGCCATGAAATGCTTATTGACTTGGGAGTTCATCACAGGCATTGGGAAAATTTAGTATGCACTATGTAGAGAAGAGATAAGAGTGTTGATGGGTTTAGGACAACTTATGCAGGAAGGGAAGCTTTTAGTGACCTGGTGATATGGAAAGTGTTGTTTTGCCATCAAATAGCCTTCATCTTAATTATGCATATATAACAAGACCTCTCAAAAGCTACTATGGGTCCTTTCGAGCAAGCAGAATTAATATAATTATCCAGAAGATATACCATTACAATTAGGCACAGTGTTAATGGCTGCAGAGATTTAATATAGGTGTTAGGAGGAAACCTAAACCCTGAAACAATAAGTTAAACAATTGCTATTATTAACACATGACAACTGTATATAATATCTTGCTTAAAGAAACCATAAATAAAAAATATAATCAGTCATACTGTATTTGAAGTAATCTGAAAAAGATTTTAAGATCCTGAGTTCTGGAGTATTTAGGTAGGCAGAATCTCATTTTGAAATGTTTTCCTTATATTTATGGAGAAATTCTTTAATATTAATCGGCAAAAGGTTATTGTTAAATTGAAACAAATATTAATCTGAAAGTACCTAGGACATAAAGATGAGGAAAGAGGAATAATAATTATGTTCACAAATTCACTCTAATCTCCAGCAACCTATGATTTTTCTCTTTCAAATAGCATGAAAGAGCAGCACAAAATTCACAGCTTTGATCTTTTTCTGCTCAACAGAAGAAGTACCGTCAGCATCCATATGCTTTGAAGTTTACCAGTATTAAAGACACTCCTGAGATGATCCAGGCTAGAATTAGTTATAACCAGGCTGTGGATGTAAGTTATAATGTATATACATTATGATTATAAGAGTGGTATCCTCTTTGAACGACCTGATTGAAGCACTGGCTTTCTCTCTCTCTCTTTCTCTGAGATTATCCCTGGGAACCATGAAATTTCTGTGTTCTGGTGTGGTGCATCTCACAAAAAGCATGTTTCTAACTTGGAATGGGAAGTCGTAGAGATCCCACTGAAATGAATGAGACTTTCATGTAAAAAGGGATTTCTGTCCAATTTTTATTTTCCAGAAGTAAAATTTAGGAGTAAGACTGACCTTTGACCTTCAGAGACTTTTGGCCATTTGAGATTCATTGAGGAAGAACACATTTGGGGTTCTTTCTCCTTTTCAAACAGACCTTTCAAATTTCAGTTTCTGCATATTCTTTGGAAACAAACTGTAAGTCAGCATGACAAGGAAGAAAAAATAAACTATTTCAAGCTGTCATCCTGCTGAGAGAGAAATCCAGGAGGGGGAAACTTAAAGGGAAGAATTGAGGCTGTTTGGTGTTTAAACATGTTTATTTTTAATAGAAGAGCGATTTAAAAATATTGTAGACTTAACTGGGATAATACAGAAGTGAATAATAAGCAAAAGTCACTCAAAAAAGACAAGTTTCAAACATGAGAGGAGGTTTTATTGTGAAAATAGATATTTTTAAAGTGAAGAAGATGAAAGACTTTGTGTAAAACACATGCTATTGTAATACGTATAGTGTCTATGCCTTTGGTTTAATTAATAAGATCCAAAAGGCTTACATCTCAGGCAGGATAAATATAAGTCATTTTGTTCCACTGAGCCACAGTCAAAATCAGTCTGCTGCTCTACTTCTTCACACATGGAGTTCTCATTAATTTCCCTCTTAGGGAGCTGCAATACAAGTGGACCTACTTGCTAAAGAAAGTGGCAGCAGGGTGAAATGGAGAGGTTCTTTCTAATGTAGAGGATCTCAAAGCCTCACACAGAAATAATAGCCTTGGAAAGGCAAGTTGGGTGGTCAAGATGTGGGTCATATCTAAAGACCCAAAAAATGATGGTGGCTATCTGTACTCACCTGAAAATTATGTCAATGTAAGAAGAAACTAAGCTAGGAAAGGAAAATAATGTGGAAGAGGTGAACTCTGCATAGCCATTGTAGGGGAAGTTCCAGCTAACTGCACAGAACAACTCATACCTGTCTGCAGACATCAGGGAGCTTGTTAGTCCTGAGCCAGCCCTGTATTCTGCCTCCAAGGTAGCCCACATAAACTCCTGTTTTATGATGGGATCAGTCCACTTCTGAGGGTTTTTTAATCTCTTTCCACTGACTATTGAGTACCCTCTTGCAACTAGGGCTGGAAATAACTTTGGAGGAATCGTATAGGTAATTAATATCATATTTGTCTGGTAAAAATGAACAACTTTGGAGAGATGTGTTTGGGGAACTTCATCTCCCCAGATTTCTGTGGAATTTCAAAGTGTTGATGGGCCACCTGTGGCTGCATACCTGTTAATAAATGCTGTTCATTCTCCCTTTCGCTATTCACATATGTTGGAGGTCATCAAATTAATATTCCAATATCTGAATTTTCATATACATTGATTTATACACTCAAAACTTCAAGGAGCTCCTCTTTAGTTGATAGATGTGTCAGACTCCCAGAGCTTTTTGACTAATACAATGGCTTGTATTTATTAATGCTGCTGTCACTTTTCTATAGTCTTTGCTTTCCATAAACTTGTTTATTAATGTTTTTGTCTGAACTAGTGACTGGACATGTAGCGAGTACTTTTTTTTTTAATCTTTTTTTTTTTTTTTCCTCTCAGAGGCTGTACAAGGAGCATGGAGAGAGTGTAAAGCATCAATATACACCAACGACAGATCTTCCTGAAATTCTTCAGGCCAAATTAAATGCTATGAATATCAGTGAGGTATAAATCTGACCTTTAATGCTTTAAAAAAAAAAAGTGAAAAAGTTGATAGTGCTTTGCTATTTGTCCTACACAGGAAATCAGGCTAAATTTCTTTCCTTTCCCCAGATATGATCTTTATATAGTCTAAATGTTTCTGAATATAAGAAATCAATCTTCTTATAAGTTAGAAAGATTAAGAACGAAAAAATACATTTTAATAACATGTTGTAGTCAGAGTCCAACTCAGCCTCACACAGGGCACCAATTGCTGCAACACAGGCAGGCTAGTAGGCTGCAACAAGGTTTTTACTATCAGTCAGATTCTCCTGCCCGTGCTGTTTCACCTTCCTCCAGAGGTCAGACCACACTGCTCCTCCTCCATCAAGCCCCCTCTCCTAGACTCCTCAGTGCTATTTAACCACTTAGCAGGAACAAGCTACAGCTGCACATCATCCAGGTCAATCAACCCACTGCCTCTGAGGCAAGGCCACAGCTGCATGTTATCAATGCTGATCAACCCACTGCCTTCACTCCTCTACAATAATGGACATTTGTCATGTGATTATTCCTGTTGTGTATTGATAGTTTCATTTATATGAGCCCTCTGCATTAGAATAGAATTAAACTGATGTGTAACATTGCTAGGATAGCAATAATGCTGCAGTGTCAACCCTCTGAACAGCAACTCTGCTTTATTCCTGTTTCCTGCTTCCTAGATTCGCTATAAGGAGTCCTGGGGAAAGATGAAAGATGGTGGCTATCAACTGAAACTAGATGCCATTCCCTTCCAGGCAGCAAAAGCTTCGGGTGAAATCATAAGTGATGTATGTGAACTTACTGCTGATACTGTCCAGTAGTATATGCCAGTCACTCCAGACTGTTTCTGCTCTGCTGAGTGACTCTGGATGGAAGCAGCATGTCCAGCCAACTCACATCTGAGAGACATCTGGCCTCAGTCTAGTTAGTTGGGCTTTTGGAGATGCAGCCATAATGAAGTGCTGTTGGTAACTAAGCAAAGGAAGGTTTGCTAAAACAACAAAATCTGTCAGCTTTGCTAATAAACTTACCTGCTGTAGTGACTCAACAATCTCAGGGATTTTTTAGGAGCTGTCGGCCACTGTTGGCTAGGTAAGCTTTGAAAGAGAGAGCTTATTCAGGGGATTCTACCCTTCAGGGTTTGTCTTGAGTGTCCTTTAAAGGTTGTAGAAATATACAGATTTCAAGCATAGGAGCCCAGTTGTTCTGACTTTGCTAGAATGCTGATGGAGAGAGGCTCCTCAGAGGCTAATTTTGAGCACCTGCACTGGGTTCTTATCTTTCACCACCTGTGCAATAGCAGGTAACTAACCCAAGCTATTTGTAGGTGTTCATTGGTGGGTTTTTTTGTGCTTTTCTCTAAATAGGATAAAATATTAAAATGTTTGCACAGGTGAGGTCTTCCTAGCATCCACTAAAGTTTCATTCAGATTTATTATCATATTAAGTATAGCCAGCATTTATTGTCCGTAGCTTGCTTTCTGTAATGTGAAAACCCTTTTATTCACGTTTTAACAATCTGACTAATGTTTCTCTTCACTCCTATTCACATTTCTATTCTTATTTCCTTTTTAGCACAAGTATAAGGAGGCATTTCAGAAAATGAAAGGACAGATGGTTGGCTCACGAGGCTTGGATGGTGATATTCATATTGCTCATTCAGTCCACGCTGCATTGCTACAGAGTGATGTAAGTACAAGAAAGATGTGGGCATTTTGGAATTGGCTAAGAGCGAGTAGTTCCTCATGAATGATGCACTTAGCTGTGGACTAGCTTACTGTTTAAAACTTGGGTCTTTCTCTCCCACTTGATACAATCATGATATTCTTACCATTCTTTTACATTATTTACAGTAACATTAATATGACAATAAAAGAAGACTGTGCATTCTTGTACAATCCCCTGCTGCATACCGCTGTTGCCTAGCATAGAATATTTTACTCCGTAAAAGTATCACTCAGGGGCAGGTCTAATTGAGAATTAGTAGTGGTCTTTGTACAGAAATAAATTAAATTTAGCAGAGATACGAAGTTATTCAGTGATTATTTTCAGTTTACTGTTTTCCTGAAAGGCTAAAGGATGGATGAGTTTATGAATGAGTTTATGGATTTTCAAGTTGGAATTTTTTGGTTGGGGAATGGTTCCAACTTGGTCTTGGGATAGGGTAAGAATCGCATCATTTGTTCATTGCCTATAGGAATCGTAACTATGCAGTGCATTTTGAACACTGTGGCTTGTTCGAGAAAGTAGTGAAATACTTGTCTGACTTCAAGAACATAAATAATCTAAGATCTACTTATATTCTTGCCAAAACTGTCCATAGTGAGCCCGATTGTGGATATAGATGGGAGAGTGTTCACTTTTAGTAAGTGCTGGGCTTGTACTGGGATTCTTTCTTATGCGATGGTATGCTTAGACATACAGGTAACAACAAGTGTCTGAAGAATTCATCCATCTATCAGGTTACTCTAAATTAGTTTGAAGATTGTCAATAACTCTGGAAGCTCATAATCTGGATGAACAGCCTGAACATCTCAAATTTGCATAAACTGATAGGGAAATGTCATGTTCAAGAAGTTCTTTGAAGATTTCTACACCTTTCTTTTTCTGGATGGAGACAAGAAGTCTAAAAAACCCCACCACTAAAAATGACATTTAAAAATATGAAATTAAACTGGCCAAATCAATGGAGACCAACAAATATTTTGAGTGAGGATATGTACTAATTCTGATATAAATATGGCAGTTTGCATTTTATCCTTGGGTAGTAGCTTCATGTTTTTGTTGTGCTTTCTAGAAATGCAGTGAGTTGTAATTTCATTTATCAGTTTGGTAATTTTATAGATTCAATGTATCCAGTTTTAACAAAAAGAATTATAAATAATATCTTATCTTAATTGAATATAATGTAGGTGGCTACTATTTTGATGAAGGATGGGCTGCCATGTATTCTAGTTATAAGTATTGATCATTCACAGTGTTCTTAAACAAGTTAGGGAACTTTTAAAAAGAATAATTTATACTGGAAAATGGGGGAAATATGGAGAATATCTCTTCGATCAAAACCTGAATTCTAATTACCATGCTGTGATATCTATGTGATCTGTTTTTAATTTGATAGGTGAAATATAAGCAAGGTTTTGAGGATACAAAGACTCACTTCCACCTGCCACTGGATATGATAAACTTGGTACATGCCAGGAAAGCCCAGTCTTTGGTCAGCGAACAAGAATACAGACAGCTGCTACATCAGTACACTCCTTTGACTGATGATGTGAGATTGCGGTGTGCCAAGAATGCATACAAACTACAGAGCGAGGTAACTGCAAAACATCCCAGTGATATTTCCCTGTCGGTCCCAATGCAAGACAGTTCTGTTCCAAACCATGGCACTGTGTATTTAAGCAGCAGCTGAGGGATAAGAAATGGCTGTTCCCCTGTGATTACATTCAGGAATGAGACATTTTTTTTATTGGGCAGTTGTACAGCAGTGATCACACTATCCTGAGGGGTAAAGTATAGTAGTCATTGATGATCAGGCAGAGCAGTGTTTGCAAGTGAGAATCATTGCACTGTTGGTGAAATACTCTTTTTTAAGGTCTTGCTAACCATGCAAACTGTTTGCTGGCTGCTCTTTGAGTTGGTTTGTATCTGGATGAAATTCATGTGTACCTCCACAAGAAAGATGCCTGCTGTTATAAATCTCATTTGTAAGAGACTTATAAACTCTGGGCCAGGGCATAACCACTGAAATTCTAAGAAGCTCCCTATGTAATCTTGAGTGAAATTAACTAGATAAAGCCTTACAAATTGAAGGGTAGGCTGTGTCTGTAGGCACAGCCTTGAGCAAAGGGCTTTTAATGGATTACATTGCCTCCAGAGACCTCAGGAGGGACTGTATCTTAAAAACATGTCTGACACCAAAATGCTGCTGTATATCAATTTAACTTTTGGAGCCAACAGTCTTAAAGATGGCAGGCTGTGTTCAAACAAGCGTAAACATCAGCTGCCATGGTGCTGCCCTAATTCGGGTAAAAACACGTGTAATCAGAGATTCTGAGGCAGTTTTCCATCCATGACTCATTTTGAGTTGGGGGTGAAATGATGATTGGCAGCAATACATCTGAGTGGAGAATTTACTGTCTTAGCAGCTGGTGCTAGTAGCTGACAAGAGGTGGGGACTACACTCTAGCGTTGTCTGCTCTTACCTTCCGACTCACAAAGGACATTTGCTGTACACAGCACTACAATGCCTTTCAGTCTAGAGATTAGCTTTGGACAGGCCTGGATGGAAGGGGAGCTGTTACTGTTTTCCTAGGTGGCTGAATAAAATGAAGGCATAGTCCATTTCCATTATAAGTGGTTGGCTGAACCAAAATGCCTCATTAACTAAAGCTAGTTCCTCCCTCGGTGAGCAGTAGCAATTTTCACATATCCATCAAGTAGGCAAATCTGTACTTTACTAGTTGTTTGGTCTTTATAGCTTTTTTTTTTGAAGCAGAAAATAAAATGATCCTCCTCACCTTTCTCATCATCAAATGTAATAATATTTGTCACAATGTATCTACCAGTAACTTATTGGTGACTTTTGAAAAAGTAGTATTTACAGTGAGTCACTGATAGGTTTGGTGGTCTGGAAAATATTTTAACAAAGTCTGAACAGTGGCTTAGTGCTATTTTTCCTTGGTGTTCCCTGCTTATTCTATGACTATTTGGAACTGTTAAAAACGAAGGCTGTATGCACATGGACACATACATAAACACAAGAACTTAGGGTAATGTATATGAACTGTCTGTGGTAGATACTGATTTTAATGGATTTATCTGAATACAGTTATTGTGTATTTTTGGATGAATAAATATAGGGCATCTCAAATGCAAACTTGTAATTACTTCTGCTTGGTTTTCCTTAGAATTTATACCGCTCTGACATGAACTTTATGAGAGGAGTTGGATGTATTACTCCAGGGGCCCTAGAGATTGAAGGAAAGAAGAAAGCTTCTGAACTCATCAGCGAGGTAACAAAAGAGGGGTTTGATTTCTCCAGTACAAACAAGAGTTTGCCAGATGTCTTTCTATTAAACTGGGCTGGCTAAGTGACTCACTGAATAATGCTAGGCTCCGTCCCCTCGTGTTTGATCATTCCATTCGTGTCCTAACTGCAGATGGGTGAACCTGATGGAGTTCAAGGTTTTGCAGACTTTGCTAAGTGTTTTTGCAAATCTTTTCTCCTGTGTTTCAAACCCAAGAGGTTGTTATTTTGTTATTTATTTTACAATTAAAATGTTTTTTTCAACTAAAAATAAAGCCGTGCCTATCTCTAAGTACCCTAGACTGTTTCTCCAAAATCGGACTGATCTGTGAATTGCCCAATACATTACGCTGTCCTCATCTCAGCTCCTGCTTTACAGTCTTAGTCTGTTTTCCACTTGCTGCTTTTGTGTGCTACTGTTTTTCTCCCTCTGTAACTGAATTTTTATTTCCTTTTTTGTGTTCTCGTATAGTCTCTCCTACTTTCAAAACTTAGATCTGTTGCCCATATTCATATAGATGTGAAATTAAGAAAAATAAGAGTGCTCTTCCTAGTTGTGTTCTAGTGAACAGATCCCTGCTTGTAGTGATCTTGCAGCTATTTTGCTCACAATGCTGACATAGGACCACAGGTCAGATGCAACCTCATTTTTCTCACAAAAAAAGTTCAGTGGGCTTATACAGCACCTTCTCTCTCTGGATTGGATTGCCTTTACTGTTAATTCCACTAGCCAGGTTTAATGACACCAAGTAGTGAAATAACCTTATTACTGTACTCAGCATAGCAGCAGTTGGATTTTTTTTTTAACACCTTATTCTTTATTTACTTTTCACTTCCCCTGTGAGACTTAAATGCACCAAATTCAGAGTAACAAAAAGTAAATTAGTCTAATGGTTAATAGACACATACCCTTTGCACAGTAGAGTTTTAAGCACAAGAAGCAGTACTAGACCGCTGGTATTGCAAAAGCCCCTTATCTGACAAGATAATTTAGTTATTCTGTTCAATTTTCTTTGTGTGTGAACTCAGAATAAATATCGTCAGCTACCACATTCCTTCAAGTACACATTGGTGACAGACTCTCCTGGCCTCCTTCATGCAAAATTCAGCAATATGATTGCTAATGAGGTAGGTTCTCCTAACGTGAATCAGAAAATATGCTCTTCAAAATGCAGTGAGCTAGGGATGGAGGAGTGGGAAAGAGACAGCCCTGTTCTGAAAGCAAAATGTATCAAAAAGAAAGCAAGCATCACTTATTTGTGCTTTTTCACAGTTAGATCACATTTTATTATTTCCAAACATTGAATACAATTTTCAATTAAATCTCTTTTAAAAAGCTTAAATAGTACCCATACGATATAGTCCTGTTACCAGGTTTTTTTACGTAAAACAGCCTCAAAAGATCAGGTCTGTGGGGTGTTCTTGAGGGAGCTCATTTGCATAGTATAGTCCACTTTAGAGGGCTCCTAAACAATGCATCACTTTTCTAATTTTTGAAAAAAGGAGATAAACCTCATAGACAAATTAGCAAAATCATCTATATTAACATGAAGAAAAATCCAAGCTAGAAAATATGGCCAGTGCACCAGAAATGCCTACCTTTTTATTTAAAACATGTTCATGATGTCCTTAACATTCTTAAGTCTGCTTTTGGCCTGCTGGGAACATAACAATGCAAGGCTAAGAATGTAGTGAGTTGGCATCACGATATATGCATAAAAATTAATATAAACATTTTTATGCCCAGAAAAACCCCATTACAGTTGCAATGGTACCTTCTTAGCTGGATTTTGTGCTGGCTAATGTAGTTGTCATAACCATGAACAATTTAAGTACTGCTGTTATATTATTGAAACAATAGAGGAAATTAATTGCAATTGTCTTTTTGATCTCTTTCTTAGCGCCTATATAAAGCAGCAGGAGAGGACAGCCAGCATCACTATACACCAACCCTGGGTCTGCCTGAATTTACACGGGCAAAAATAAATGCAGCCAACCTCAGCGATGTAAGAATTTGTTCTGTATTTCTTATACTTATTTGGGATGGAGGTTGAATCGTGCAGTAGCAAGGAAGATGGATAAGTAGACTTTTTAGATCTATTCTATTTATGCTTTCCCTGATTTGATTATAATGATATTTATCTCCATTAGCATATATCCAGTTGTGAGTAAATTAAATCTACATAAAGAACGAGACATGTTTTGTCTGAGTTAGTAGGATTTCCCAAAGATAATTTTAAAAAATCCTTTGATTATGAAGAATGAGGCTGTAACACAGAATAACAAATGAAAGAGGGTTCCTTTGTTTGTTCCTTTGTGCATTTAAAAGTGAAACAGCAATCTACATGTGCCTTTCCTACTTTAGGCAAAATACAAAGAATCTTGGCATAATCTACGTGCTCAAGGCTACAAGCTGACAACGGAAGCACTCCCGTTCCAGACTGCCAGGGCCTCTAGAGAAATTGCCAGTGATGTGAGTTGAATGATTCAACCTTCCTTCTTGCCTAATTTCTGTTAACTTCATGTAAAACATTGTCTAAAGCAGATTTAACTGAATTAAAGCAACTCCATAACCATGTGAGACAAGTGTGAGACAGAATATATTACTTATGAATGAGATTCTTTGTGTGAATTTAAAAGAAAAAAAAAGAAGAGGAAGAATCGCTGCTAATAGGGAACCAAGCTCGGTTAAACATCTTCCAGTGGGAAATAGCTAGTGAATTAAAGTATTTGCAGACAGACAAATCAGAGGGATTCTGCTCCTTTCCAGTCTTTCAGCTCCTCATATTATAAAGTGCCCACTAATTCTGTCCACCCTGCTTTGAGCTGAGTTTCGGAAGTGCTTAATGTTCCCAAATTGACATGAAGTCAGAAGCTGAGTATGAAAATCAGGAGCTGTCTGTCTGGTTAGGAAGTGAAAATCAGTGGAAGCTCTTGCGTCCCCTTGATTTCTGAAATAGAGGAAATGCATCTTCTTACCCATAAAAATATCTTCTAATTTGGATTGTTGTTTGCAAAACACTTAGACATGGTGGTATCCATTTCTCAGAAAGCTAAGTTCATCCCTTCCTCACAAGACATTTAACAAATTCTAGGAAAAAATGACAATTAAGCTGAATTTAGTAGAAGTAGTTTTCATTTTGTGTAGTATTTAGTGGCATGTTTTCTCTCTAATGTGATAAAATATGAATATATTTAATGTGTATTTGTTTTATCAAGCAACTATTTCTAGCTGTAATTTCTAATGTATACTTAACCATATTTTGCAGAGTGCTTTTGGTTACAGCTTCAGATCTGCTCTAAAGGGTACAAGTCCATAATAGAATTACATCCACTTACAACAGATCTGAATTTGGCCCTTCATCTTGGAAGCACTTTATAAACATTAGCTACTGTAATTCAATCCCCACAACTCTCTTGTGTGGCAGATAAGTGTTATTATCCCATTTCAACTACATTATGAACTCTTCAGGGCCCAGGCCTTCCCTTTAAAGTTCCAAGCACCCTGTTGATGCTGTATAAATAATCATTATCATAATCATCGCTATTTCACAGAAAGGATAAATGCAAGATCATAGGGAGAGTCATAGTCCCAGCTAAGATGAGAATGAGGGGTTGCTGGCGGTTATTCTTGTGCTCAGACCACCATCTTAGGCTTCTCAGCATAGTTATTGGTCCAGGAAAACTGAATTTACTCTTTAAAATATCTGGGTGGCATTTGCAAATCTGAAGGCTACAGAGTGCATGATGTTTCTCTTTTGTATAGATTTTTTTCTTCTGTCTTTTGTTTGTTTCTCATGGTTTCTTATTCCTAGCGATAGGAATAAAATTCTATGAGAGATAATAAAAGTACATGATCTGAGGTTAAACATGATCAATACTTTGGGCATATTCAGAGAATGTATTAAGGTGCGCTTAACTTTAATGTTGCAACTCCTGTGGTATTTAAATTTGAGGGCAATGAGAGATTCAGACTATTACTTTCTAGTGCTGCATACCTCGGCTGTTTTTATGGACAGCATAGATGTTTCAGTGGCTTATCCTAAGTTAGTTTGCTAGAGTAGCCAGTCCAAGTTTGGCACTTTTTCACTTTCACCCTTTTTTATTTTTAGTACCAATATAAACACAACTTTGTGACGGAGAGAGGAAAGCACATTGGTGCCAGAAGCATTCTGGATGACACCAGGTTGCTGCATTGCTTGCATGCTGCCAAATTACAGAGTGAACAGGAGTATAAGAAAGGATCCCAAGAAGTGTGGTCTCAATACCATCTGCCCATGGACATGGTGAATCTTGTCCATGCCAGGAAAGCCCAGGCCTTAGCGAGTGATCAAGATTACAGAAAGATACTCCATGAATTTACAGCACTTCCAGAAGACATGAAGATGAAGTGGGCCAAAAGAGCCCACATGCTACAGAGTGAGGTACAGACTTTCCTTCTATTAACAGCAAATGGAATTTAGCAATAACAAACCTTTGAGTGACTGACACGGACTGTATATTGACACTGGGCAGTGATTGCTCCTCACATATGGAATATATGTGAATCAGAGGTTCTCGTGTTATGAACCTGATGGAGAATCACTGTGGTCCATGTTACTTGTTCTAGAGCTGAGGGATATACACAGTCCCCTCCCAGCTGTTTGGATCACAGCTAGTCAGTGATTTGACAGCCACTGGTCTACATGCAGAATTCTTTGAACAGAATATTAAATACTTGGAGGTTGGTTTGGGATATGTTAGAAGGTAATTTGCAAACAGAAACGATCATATCAAATAACCAGTTCCCCAGAAGCGTTTGCAGAAATTGCTCATGCAAATGTAGGCCCAGACAAGCTTTGATGACTGAAAAGATGGAATATCAGCATGGACCACATCCCTGCTCACTTTGCCTTAGCATGTACCTGTGTTCAGGGACAAGCCATTGTCTGTGTGTGCTTTCAAACAGATGTAGATGTTGAGTGTGTGCGTAAAGCTGCATGGATTCGCATAGCTGTATTTTCAAGGACCAGTGTCATTAGTGACTTTGTTAGTGGGAAGCTCTGTTCTGGTGTTCTTTGTTTTGTAAGAGATGAAACTGGATCATTCATCAGGGAAGTGAAAAAGTTTATTTAGAAAGTTATGCTAACTCTTTATAGGTCTTTAGAGAGCTTATCATTTACTGAGCTCAGGATTTTATTGTGAGATAAAGTGATGGGGTATTCGTTGGACTCAGTCAGATCTGATGAGCAGGTATTAACAGATATTCCAGCTGTGAAAATCAGAGCCGCAATCAAAACACTGAAGAGCTTGTGTCCTTTCTTACTCAGTGTATTTGCTATTTGGTATCCCAAATGTAGTCTTCATTGCCAGAACTTTTTTTGGGTATTCTTGGGATGGTATAGAAGCTGTCGCTAGTTCTTTACCTTTCCAACTCCCATTTCTGTCGTCTTCTGTAATGGCTAACAGATGGCATACAGGTAGTTAGATCCAGGAAGGCAGGATTTTTTACTATTTACTGATGTGTGATGGTGGCTCACATGATAGGAAAGTGGCATTTCCAGGGACTTAGTCCTTAGATCCTAAAAGCATATACTTAGGGACAGGATAGGAGGTGAGTAAGAACCTCAGCACTTGGCTCTTTGTCTTTAGACCCCGGAGGTCAGGAATCCAGAGAAATTATGAAGGTGCTTTTTTCTGACACCCTCACTATCTAGTAAAGTACAACATGCTTGAGCTAGCTGGCTGTTACATCCTTCTGCATATAAGGGAAAAAAAACCCAACCCTGAAAAAAATGGATGATCGATTGAGTTAAAATCACAGTAAGCCACTGTTACTCTGAAGAAGTCAGAATTGTCGGGATTGTGGGTACTTTACTGGCTTTCACTTTCTATTGGGTGTGCCTTGTTTTCTTTACTGGATTAGGAGTTTAAGCAAGCCTTTAATGTGAGTAAAAAGAGAGTAAGGTGTCCGCCTAGAAATGGGGTTAATGAGGAAGCATGCACCAGATAAAATAATTAGTATTCCTGACTTGAACTCACCTCAGAAAATTATTTCAAAAGGGGTTCTTTTACACCCAGTACAAACAGGTTATTACTTACTGCTTTGAGTCATACTAATTCACTCGTGGGGCCTTCTCTTGTAACTTGCATATGATACATTATTTAATTCCTGGTGGAATGAACAAATGCAAACAGTTTGGCTTTACGATGTGATATGTGCATGGCAAATGAAAAAACTCAAAATGTTAATATGAATCAGGGAGTCTTTTTAAAAAACCTTAATAGCTATGGATACAAAAACTGATAGCTAACGATTTTCATTTTTAACAGCATCGCTATAAATCAGACTTGAACTTCATGAAAGGAGTTGGTTGGATGGCTCTGAGATCTCCACAGATAGAAAGTGTAAAGAAGGCTGGAGAGCTCATCAGTGAGGTAACTGATAAATCTTTCATGGGGTAGCACGTCTGTAGGAATTGTTTACCATCAAGGCTCCTCGTTACATGACACTTACGAATGTAGCTTATCATTTCCTTTTGATGTGGGAGCCTGTTTATACAAGGTGTAAGTTACCAAGAAGCAGTATGGGAGATGCAAGTCCACTGTGTGACACCTGCTGAATATTTTCCATTCCGAATGAAACACGAAAGTATAAACAAAACACGTAGCAATAAATAAATGCAGTAAACTCCATTATGAAATTCTAAGCAGGTGGTTATGGAAGGCATATAGAAAGATACAGCATTGACAACCACAGTGAAGGGGCATTTGCCTGCTCAGTATCATGCATTAATGGAGAAAAATTATGAGCTGTCAAAAGTGTAGTGTTCTAAAGCTTTTTGCATGTGAATTTTCAGTTAGAAGTCCTTGCACACACACAAAAAAAGAAGTTTGGTGGCCAGGCACCACAGCAATGATACAGAAGCATCCCCATTCCCTAGCTGTAAGAGCAGCTTAAACTAAATCTGAACAGTACGTTTTTTAAATTGTGGCTTCAGGAAGGTGGCTTTTATGTTTGACTCCAGTCATCACATGCTTGGAATTGATGTATCATAAACAGAAACATCCTGTGTTTTTTTTCCTTTGTTTGTTTTGGTTGCCTTCTCCCCCTCTCAGGTAAAGTACCGTCAGAAGCCAGAAAGTTTGAAGTTCACTGCTGTGGTTGACTCTCCAGATTTGATTCATGCTAAAACCAGCTACCTCCAGTGCAATGATGTAGGTTTCATTTTACTATAAGTGATCTTAACTTTAGTTGTTACTAAAATGCGTAAAATAATTATCTTGACATTGCTTCCAGTATCAATTGCATTCAATGACTTTCAACCCCACAGAGACTGTACAAGGCTGAAGGCTTCGAAGCCAGGCACAGGTACACCCTGCCTCCTGATCATCCAGATTTTATCCGAGCCCGCCAGAATGCACTTCACATCAGTGATGTAAGTAAGCCTTTTACTTTGGGGAGTTGACTTGGTAAACTTGCTTGGGAGTGAAAAACTTTCATGTATATGTAGAAGTCAGGTTCTCTAAGCCCGACTAAATCTAATAAAAGCCAGAGGCTGTGGACAGCCAACATGTTGCTAGGTTTGGGCTGGAGGGATCAGGAAAAGACTGTTGATTTTTCTTTTGAGGAGTAGTTCTGCTTTCCAGAGCAGGAAGCCATTATTAAGGATTTCAGTCTTTCAGTATAGATATTGTTAGTTACAAATTTAAATCTTTTTACTTATGTTTGGGTGGGGAAGGAGGGAGAATCCTCTTTCCTTCCTTCATGAAGGATCCACCTTCATGAAGTCACAACGTCGCAACATGACAACTTATCCCTTAGGTACAGTTGTTATCAACCTGGATACAACTGAATCAGTGAATGGAATTGATTTAAAGGGATTTTGTTTCCACATTATCCCAGACAGAGGCACTCAGACTATTACTAATGTACTGTTCCCTGATTAAATAGCTGTTGTCTTTAACTGTAGGGTCAGAGTGACCTTAGTTTGTAAGAAACTTTGAGTTCCTTGTTTGGTGATAGGTGCTCTATAGGTGAAAGAAACAAATAGGATTTACACTCTTTGAAGTGATAGAGGAGGTAAAAAGGCAAAGGGGTGATTGCACACAAATGAAAGGTCAGCCCTAGACCTTTTAGCAGGGTGTATGGTCATGCTTGCATTGTTTCTACCCAGGCTGGCTTGCAGGATTTCTGGCATCTCAGTTTACCTTAAAATTTAGCACCACCTAGCACCAAATTCACCAGTGAAAGAGAGTAATAGCTTTTAAAATGTGAAGTGGATTTTATGCTTGTTTTCATATGATCACAAACCCCAGAAAGTATGAATCAAAGACTTATAGAAAGCAAATCAATAAAGTCAGAAAGGGACAGCCAAAACCACCAGCTAAGATACCATGACTGCGTAGGAAGACCTGCAGACTGGAAGCTAATTTAAGAAAGCTACTAATGGAACAAGAATCAAATCTAGAGCAGTTTTTCTTCAGGATGTAAATGTATTTCACATCCTCAAAGTCACATTAAATATGTTAGAAACGGCTGTTATTCCATGTGAGTTAATGAAGCCACATGTGGCAGGGGATAGAGACAGGGATCACTTGAAAAGCTTGAAATAACTGGTATTGAAATTATGATGCCACGAAACCCAAGACACTGCAAGTGGATGCATCAAAAGAGAGAATAAGGGCAATATCAATGCAATATTGATGTGACTGATGCATCACAGTTTCTAATAGAAATTAAATCACATCAAAAACAACCACATTCAAGTACAAAAGGAAACCCTGGTGGCACTTTTCAGATGAGGCATTTTATCTTTATGGTGAATAGAAAAGAAGTTGAAGTGCTATAGAACTGGATCAAAACCTTGGAGATGGTACTGATGACTCTTGATACAAATAAGCCCAGTAGGATAAAACATTTATTATTGCAGTTTTGGGACTGCGTTTAAGAAACTGTAGGGGGAAATGACTGTTTTGTTCTTTTCTTTTCAACACAGAAATTGTATAAAACATCTTGGGAACAGACAAGGGCATCTGGCTATGATTTTAGGATTGATGCCATCCCATTCCAGACAGCAAAGGCTTCAAGAGAGATTGCTAGTGATGTAAGAACTGTTCTGTTTCAAACACTTCCCAACCCCCCTTCCTATGCCACCCTCAGCCTGTAAAAATGGGTGAACTCTGACGTAAGTGAACCTTGTTCTGCTTTGGAAAATTGGTGAGCCAATGAAACCAAATGCTGGATAACTGCAAAGATTTCCAACTAAATGCTCCCATTAATAATGTTCAATACCAGGCTCCTCTGTTGCACTTCAAAGGGTTGTTCTTCGGAAGGAGGTATATCATGATATAGTTAAATAAAATAGGTGCTAGGCTATGAATAGTTAAAGCATGGTCTAGAATAAAGCGGGTCACCTTTGAACACAGAAGGCCACAGGTGGCAAGAAAGCTGAAGGATGGAGGAGCTTCACTGCTGGAGCTGTGTATTGGTTGTGCTCAAGAGTGCAGCAATAAGAGGATTCTGATTGCTTTTGAGAGATGAGTGTTTTTGGCTCCCTAAGTCTTTCTACTCCTTTAAAAATTACCACAAAGGGCGTTCTTCTAAAGTGTCTTGTTAGATTAGGAGATGTAGTTTGATATCAAACAAACCCTTGGTCTTTGTGCACTACAGGAAGCATGATTGATAGTTAGGGAGGGTAAGTTATTTCGTAACAGAATTTGAAGGCAATCTGAATGTGAAAATGAGATTTACCTCTGCCCTTCCTGCAGTACAAGTACAGAGAAGCCTTCTTGAGAGACAGAGGCCAGCAGATTGGATTCCTGAGTGCAAACGATGATCCCAAAATCAGGCATGTCCTCAGAGTGGGGAAACTCCAGAGTGACAACCAATACAGGAGTGGATATGCCCGAAACAGGGCACAGTTCCAGAGTCACCTCAACCAGCCAGGATTCCTCCATGCTAAGAGAAGCCAGCAGCTTGCAAGCAATGTTAACTACAGGCAGCCTTTTCACCAATACACTTGTGATCCTGAGCAGCTAAACGTGAAGCATGCAAAGCAGGCCTACAAGCTGCAAAGTGATGTAAGTATGGCTGAGCAACACTGTCCTTCCAAGTGCTAGGAGCTGTCTGTGGCGATGTGCTTCGCAGGCCTTACCTATCAACAAAATCATATTCTTGAAAGAACTGCAGTCTGTTTGCTGAAAAGGAATAATGTGTTTATTATTGACTCTGTTGCTCTTTATATGCTCTGTCTTGAATACCCAGGGCATGTGGTTTGATTGGAGACAAACAAAATAAGACACCCTGATGTATGTTTCGTTCTCTCAGGTAAAGTACAAGTCTGACTTGAACTGGCTCAGAGGCATTGGCTGGACTCCCCCAGGTTCTCACAAAGTCGAAATGGCAAGAAGAGCTGCTGAGCTGGCGTACATTCGGGAAATGGGATTGCAGTCTGCTCAGTATGGACCTGGAGTTGTAAGTAGAGTAAACTACTCTCACAGATCCCAGCAGCTCTGCTCTCTAGAAGGCAGGCAGGCACACATCCCATTTTTTTGAATGCTTTTGAATGCTCCCTGGAGTCTACAGTTCTTCTCATTATTTGAACAGAATATGCATACTTCCTTCACGAAGCTTTGTTGCTTTGTGTAAACCTTAATTTGAAGGAATTCAAGAGAATTCATCACTGTCATTGCTGACGAATTCCTGTAGGGACTAGGAAGTGCCATGGAATAGGATTTACTTATACTGTGGGATGTGTTTCACTTAACTCTTGAATGTTGTCAGATCAAAAGGTGTCCCGGTACGTCCATGGAAAGCAGAAGCAGAGGTGGAAGGGAATCCTTGTACAACTGCCATTCTCTTTTCCTAATTCCACTGAGACACCGTGTGCTGCCATGCAATCATGTGTTGCCCTGTAACCTCCACTCGCAGCTGTATTGACAGGCTTGATGTAGACTTCTAACAGCCTAATGTGTGCTGTGGGAGGCTTTTTGCACAGGGGGAATGATCCAGCCTCCTCCATCTCTGTCCAGCTCAAGATACAAGAAATTACAAGCTGGGATCTTCCAGGTTTTTCTTCTCCTTACCTCGACAGGGATGACTCCCAGTTCGCAGTGTCCCAGCACAAGAGAGCAGAAGTCCATGCCTTGTGGCCTCTACAGTTAAGAAGCGTTAAGTTACAATAGAAGAGAAGCTCTGCACTTGAAATGCTTGTTTCATTTAAGTTTTAACTTTGGCAACAAGTCAAACAATAATCCAGCCCAAGAGAAACAGGACATATCCATGGTTTATGTTCGCATCTGAAAAGTTACTCTGGAAATAAATTATAACTATGGTTGAGTAATGCAGGCAGTGGGGACTGCAGGCACTGTCTTCTTAAGCTCTAGGTATGATAATGATCTGATTGTCCAAGGGCAAGCTGCAGGTGTGCAATCCACCTGGAATTTGGGTATTTGCTGGCTTGCTTTTTATTTAGGGCTCAAATTAGGAATTAGGATGTGAACACATTCAGTCCTTTGATATGTATGGTACCTAACCTATGTGAACGGCTCCATTTTTTACACTTTTCCACCTCAGAGGTTCGCTCAGTGCAGGACAGTGATTTAGATTTTGCTCATTTGTTTGCCAGTTGTGATAATTTTTAATATGTAAGTATTTTTTATAGAATAGTTAAAACCTTCTTCTGTCCACTGGATGTCCTCATAATTTACATGGGTTGGGTTTGATTTTACAGGACCAATTGGAGGCAGAAGGATCTCGGCAGGTCACAGTCAACCCTGATGCTTCAGAAATTCTGCAAGTCAAGAGAAGGAAAATGCAGCTGTATCAGAAGTAAAGAAAAACATGACACAACACAAATAGATTTTCGTCTTGTCCTGAGAATCCTGTAGCTTTTCCGGAAGCATGATAGATGGCATCTAAAAACTTCTTGTTTTAAAAAGCAACCTCAACATTGCAAATTATAACTGATCATTTTATTTTTGTGCAGCTACTTGGTGATTTATCACTGTATGTATTACAGCATCTGATATTTATCTGTAGATATCTGTAGAAGCTGTAAATGAAACTAATACTAGGTGACTGGCAGGCTCAGCTTTGTACTACAGATGAATGAACCGGGTCGGTAGAATATAAAATAATTTGTAATGAATAAATTGGTTGAATTGTTGTGGTTATCGCAATAGGGGTAGCTATTGATAGATTAGGTAGCTGCTTGGAGAAGGTTGTAAACCCTGGAATTCAGATGCAAGGGACATCACTGTTTTAAGGAATTGGCTCTTCACAAACATATCTATTCTTTATACCCTGATTTAATACCAATCCCGTTTTTCAAGTTTCTGTGCAGACTAATTGAGCAAAAATTACACAATTTGACTTTTATGAAACACCAAGAACTATCCAATAGCTTCAGAGCCATACTTTTTTAATGGGATTTAATGCCCCCTAGGTCTCACCAGTATTGACGTTAGGCACATATATATCTTTGTAGATCTGCAGCATAAGGAGCTACCCTCTAATCAGGAATAAAGTAGATCATTCCAATATTATTTTGTTCCTTTTTCAATCTGGAATGCATCACTGATGGAATTTGTGGTTATTTACCCTACAGATGTGCTTTTAAAAATAATTCTCCTGCCTGATCCTCTCTCCTCAGATAATTGCAATGGCACAGTCTTGCAAACTTAGGCACATCATTTTTATGTATGTGAAAAATGGTACTGGCTTTAAGAGCACACACCAATAGTTTTAAGGTGTCAGGGTCCAATGACTACAGAAAAAACACACCTTAGACAGGTCATGTCTTCTTAGAGGGGAAGAGTAAATGGCTGGCAGCAGCTGAGCCTGCAGAATTTTCAGGGCTTGAAAAACAGAACTGGAAACATTGGCAACTGTGGCTCTGTTTGGTTTGGGGAAGAACTGGAGTTGGTTTACTTTCTGATCTGTTTTGCTGCCAAATGTGGGCTTATTTCAACCCCCCCCAAAAGAAAAACAGTCACTGACACACTAGCTAATGCTCTAAGGCTATTTTCAAGGTGGCGATGAAGGATGCCGCATGTAGGCCATCAGAAAATATTGGTAACATTATTGGTTGAAGAGGAGGTATTTGAGGAAATGATAAAAAACAAGCAAATTTCTCAAGCTTACCATTTGTTATTCCAAAGCTGTCTGCTAATGAGGTGACCTTGACTCAGACCGAATTTTGGATTTAATCCAACTGAGAAATGTTGTCACCTGGGTATAAACTCCTGGCTTGTTTTTTAACCCACATCCATCACCCCAGCTGACAAGGCCATATACATAGTAGGAGCCATTTTCTACGCAAGTTAGTGGGCCTCCGGAGTCTCCCTGATGAGAAAAAGCACACATGTATAAAAAACGTGAAGCAAAATGTTAACAAAAATAATAATGCTCCCCTCTCATCATATGGCTTTGAAGCTGTAATCATGGGGTTTTTTTCCTAGCGGATGTACCAACAGATGCTGCTCAGTCCCTGAGTAGGCTTGCAGTTCTGGAGACAGGTCAAATGATACCAGGGTTCTGGGATGTTAGTTTTTGTTTGTTCAAGTCTGTGATGTATATCTGACAAGGTCACGTGAAATTTCCCAGGCATGAAAGTACCAGGCATTCAGAGACTGAGTTAGAAAGGTAGAGATGTGATCCTTGGTGTAAATGAAAACACTTGCCTCCCACACCCCTCAAAATGACTTTATTGTGAGCTGGTTGGTCTCAGGTTTTTGTTTTATTGCTGTTTTCTATTGAAAAATGTGCTCACAGTGGTAGTTTGCACCTTAGGAATTGTTGTTCAAACACTTCCCCATCTTAAACAGTACAAATATGAGCTTGCTTCACATTTGCGCTAGCTGTAATGAAAAGAATTAACAACCCTGACTTTCCCTGCGAGTCGTAGCTCTGATAGTGAAAATCAGGTTAGAATTGGTGCTCGTGGCACAGGCCATAATAAAAAGAGAAAAGACAGGCAAGTTTTCAGGTTATTACAACAAACTGCCTCAGAAGCCAAACTTCCCAGGTGAGTCTCTAGCTTCCATCGATCTGCCTGTGGCTGACAGTGACAATATCAGCTCTAGGGGTATACACTTCAAACTGTGCTGAAGAAAGACGACGGGTGTTGAAATACACCGATGGGAGAAACAGACACATATGCAGCACTCTGCCAAAAGTATTACTCTGCACAGCCTGGTTATTTACGCAAAAAATTAGTGTTCAGATACAGAAAAAGCAACAGACCTGACAAGAATCAGCTCTGGGTCTCTGAAGATTTCCTGCACAAAACATGCTTTCATCCAGCACGTGATCATATGCTGTGGGTGAATTGCATTTCCTCTGTGAAATCAGCTTGACATTGGCATCTAACAGCTGACGGGATACTTCATCTATGGGATGTGCACCAAAAAAATGGAGTCAGCTTCCTCCCAATCCTGTTACATGTTGTCTTTGTTCAAAATATAAGCTTGCTTGCCATTTGGAGGGGAAGGGGGAAGGGCAGGGGGGATGCATGTGCTAGCCTGGGAAGAAAAGAATTATCTGTCTGAAATGATAAGGGTTAGAGTTGGAGCCTGGAAGCTTCACTCAGGACACCGAGTTGTTGCCTGAATAAAAGCAAAGTCAGGTATTCAGAACATGGCTCCGATCAGCTCTGTCTGTGTAATCCTGCTTTCCAAAGGTGCTGGTTGTCTGCAGCTCCCATGGGTCCCAATGGGACTTTGAGTTGCTCAGCACTTCTCAGACTGGTGCCATTAGATGTTTTAGTACGCAAGCTAATGAAATAGATGAAACCTGAAAATCATACAATATTTAAGGGCAATGATTAATTACAGTGAATCTAAAGACATAACTTGACATCTAAAGGCAATAGCCAGACCTTCAAAGCACTACATCTGTAGATAATTAAAGGTGGTTTATAAGTTTGGTTCTGCATGAGTTTCAGGAAATATTGCATTTCTGCAGTGATTTCCTGAAATGCTAATAGCTCTGCTCAAAGAAGGAGCCGTCTAGTTTGAACACATACAGGGTACTTGATATTCTTTGTTGGGTAAAAAAATAAAATCCCCCATACCCTTTTTAAGGGAGACTTTTTATTTGGAACTTTTAAAAAATGTCCATTAAATTCTGTTGGTGCATTCTGATCAAATGAACACACTTGTCTCTTGTGGACTTCAATGAGAGTTACATCAGAAGGGAGAATTTGGTCCTATGTATCATATGAGGCTGTATCAGTCACAAAGCACTAGGACACCTACTGCAGCCTCAGTGACACGTTTTCCTTCTGCTGCTTTACAGCAACACATCAATCAGAACATGAGAAAATGCATTTTTCAGAAAATTGCCATTATCTTTTTTTAAGAATAGTAATTTCTCCCCTTAGGATTTACTGCGGGCAAGAAAGGTTTTGGACAGAGCTGGTTGAATTTTAAAAGCTTTGCATTTTTTTTTTTTTTTATTTTTCAGCGCATCTGAAGATCCAGATGCTGCTTCTGAAAAGCTTTATCTGACCCAATGGGCTGGAAATCCATGTGAAAATTCCTGTCTTTCTTGGTCCTGTCTTGAAACACACAAACTATACAAAAGCCTCTCTCTTGATACCTTCTTGCTTCTCTTGCTGGCTGCAGCTGAAACCATGACACGGTGTGTCAGATGGCAGGCAAAAAAAGATGCGTCAGGGATTTTTTCAGAATGCTGAAAGGTTTGGTTGCTCTAGCAGTTGGAAATTTCTGCTAATGAGTAATTTCTATGGCAGGGCTTTAGCCTTCCTTAGTTTTGAACTTCATGTCTTGGTCTCACTAAGTGCCTAGGTCCACGCTTGGGTCTGGCAATTGCTACTGAAAGCATCAGCCCACCTTGCCATGAAGTACCCACCAAAATCCAGCTAGCCCACAAATACCTGTCTCGGTTGCACCCCATCCAGAAATGAAGCAGTCAGTCCCAGCAGGAAAGAAGAAGTCAGGCAGGCACACTGTTTTCACATACTTTGTTTCCACTGCACAGTGACCATCAACTGGCTTCAATTTAAGTAGTGCTGGAAAGAAGATAAACAACACAAAGTGTCTGTAGCTAATTTTAATGCCTAGCCATCGTTACCAGTCTGTGGCACAACGATGGCAAAGCTGCACATACTTGATGTTCTGTTTGCACTACATGCCAGACCTATCCCTGTTGTTTTGCTCCTCCCACACAGTGACCTCTGCCTGCCCATCACGATCCACATCCCAAAGCTCCAAACGGGTTTAACCCACAATTTGGCCTCATTATTTCCAGAAGATGGTCTCAATGGGAATTTTACATTGACTTTAGCTGGAGAGAGGAGCGTCAAGCAACTGAGGCTGGAGGTGAACCACAGGAATATTCAACAGAAGCGATTTACCGATATCATTGTGTGGGATACCATCCTTCTCTTTGTATTTGGAATGTACAATGATCTTCTCCACATCAAATATTTGCTCTTGATGCTCTCTCTTCTTGAGGTTTTGCTTTCCAAGGACTACTTGGAGATTTTCTGCTGGTTGTCTGGGAAAAAAAAAAAGTAAATTACATACAGACATTGTCTATCAGTGGTGGTGAAAACCTGCACCTTTAGTATCAGGAGGTCAAGATATTGCCCTCTGTCATAGAGCATGGCCACAAGATTTCCTGAGGTCATTACAGGAGGGCTTAGACAGGGAAGCAGTGGCATCAGACGATACATGTGCTCTTAACTTGTTGCAATCATGAAATAAAATGTTTTAAAGCCACATAAATATGGTTTCCTTTGCATTTTAGGGCAAAGTGGTAGTGTGCACACAGTCTATTACTGTGACCGTGATGATGATCAGCAACACAGGGAGCCATGGGAGCACAAGTCCTTGCCACCGTCCGGGCATACTTAAAATCATGTGTTCTGGAATGATCTCCAGAGTGTAATTTACCAGTTTGAAAGGATGGTGGTTTCTAACCTGTTCAACAAAAATGTTGAAGGAAAAGTCATATTCTAAGCTCACTGGCACATGAACATAAATTTTTGGCTGTTCTGGGCATCTCAATTATAATGCAAATATATGATGTTGCTTATGGTAGGTATCCCAATCTCCCCTGAAGTTTTCATAGAGTCCTTCTTTCATACATTACAAAACCTTGTTACTTTCCTCCTTTTTTCCTCTTGCACAACTATTTTAGCTCATTTTAGAGTGTGTGTATGTGTGTAAGTTTCATTTACTATTCCAGCAAGCACCATTTTCAAGTCTATATATATTTTCATGTATGCGTTCGTTTTTTCGCATACATATTTTTCTTTAATTTGATTCCCAACAATCATTTGGATTCCAAACCGTCTGTAATAACCATCCTGATTTTCATATGTTTATCCACACTAGGCACAGGACATGCACCTACTCAATGCAGTGCCCAGCAGTCAGGACCCAGCACGGTTTAATCAGCACTCCACCACAGAAATGTCTGTTCCTTTTTGAAGTCTTCATCTGCAGAGATGCCATCCAGGGATGTTTGCCAGCTGTAGTCTTAGCTCCACCATAGATTCTCTTGACAGTTCTTTGAATTTCTGGTTGTCCGCATATTTTGAACATTTCATTTGATCCAGGTGGGTCTGTTGGGCTGTCTGTTGGCCATGGGCTCTCTTCAGCTGCATTGGAAGAGACTGCAGATGTACAATGCAGACATAATATCAGACTGGAGGAGTTAAGTAATAGGGGGTCACCTGCTGCTCTGGACCACCTACACACTGCCAAGCAGCTCACTTCTAATTCTTTACCTGTTCCTGAGCAGGGTGAAATGTCACAGAAGTCCCATTCTACTTTGTGTTTTTTTCTGATGTAGCACCAGGGTTTTTCATCCTCATCGGGACTCCTGAAGGCAACGGTTAAGAGTGTCAGCCAGCAGGGATGGATAAATCTCCACAAAACCCGTGAAAGAGCTGAGATGCTTAGGGGAGCAGCCTCATGCTCCCATATGACAGCCAAACTTCCAAAGATATTCTTTCATAAGATTTGACAAAGAAGGTGCCTGAGATAAGAGAGTGGAGCTTCTGCCATTTTACTCTCCCCATACCTATTTTAACCTTAAGAAAAATGAAGAAGAGATTCAGGGAAATGAGGGCTGCTTCTGGAAGCCCCACATCAGTAGGGAATGTCCCTTTAACATCCTGGTTTTTCATGAACAAGCAGTGTCTAGAAAGATGTGAGGTCTTAACACCACCAGTTTGCCAAACTCATGAGCAGTTTGCTCTCAGTGCTCTCTGATACAGACCTTTATAGTTGCTTCACCAAAATGTTACCTGCAGAAGTTATGTTCACCGATGCCATAAGCGTCGGCGTCCTCCATAAAGGCATTAATAGTGTAGTCCAAGAGAAGATGGGAATTCCAGTGCAGGCAGGTCTTGCCATTCGCTGCTTGGTTCACTTTTCCTCTGTACTCAGAGGAGGCCTCTCCATAACAGTCATCCGGTCCTGGAGGAAGACAATGCCAATATGAAAATAACTGTTATGTTGTTCCTTGCCCAAAGTGTTTCCTCTTCCTTCCCTTCCTTGCCCTATGTTCACTTTACAGAGGATCATACTGGGTCATGTAATGATATCCCTTATCCTACATAGGCCAGAAACAAGGGTATTTGTATATGTATAAACAGCATCTGTCCGGCTTGAAGAGTGATTGACTTCAAATGCCTGAAACCTCTTTGCATGGTAGAGCCCCAGCAGCAAAGGGGTGTCTTAATGCCAAAGGAGAATCTCTCTGCCGGTGGCACAGCCAAGAATTGGTATCAGCAAGATCAGAGGGAGGTGGGCACAGAGCTGCTGTCATGCTAGGGCAGTGGATGTGCCGAAAGGAAGGCTGTGGGGTTGTGAACCTAGCCTGTAGAGGTGGTGGAGGAAAAGTCACCTGCAATGTAGCAGTACATGGAGTCTGAAGTGCAATCAACTTTTAAAAGAGAAAGAAACAAATCCTTCTCATTGGAAACGTGTGGGATGTGTGCCCATGGTGGCTGCAGGAGTCAGCTTCTTCCTCCGACACTCTCCCCAAGGAGGCTGGTGCCCTGGGCGCAGTCAGGTGCCGGGACTGTATCAGCCAGCCTGGCTGCAGGGGGAAGCCAGACCCTGGCTGCCTGGAGGCTTCGCCCCCACCCTTCCCCCCAGCGCTGTGACATACCGATCTCACAGAATCTCCCTCGGAAAGGTTCAGGGCACTCGCAGGTGAATTTTGATCTGATTCTGTGCCGAATGCAGGTACCTCCGTTTTTGCAAGGATTTGGCCTGCACGGTGAAGATGCTGTCAACGTGGAAAACACAGAAGAGCCTTGTCACTCTGCTAAATGCTGTACAGCCACTCACACACCCGATGGAAGCCGGGCAGAGCTCCCACATAGCCTGTTGGCTTTGAGTTCTTATGAACTCGAAAAACGTTTAGCACTGGGGGGTTTACCGGTGACTGAACCACCACCCTGTAAGTCAAACGTGACTCCTCACTGACCAGCCCCGTGGACGGGAGCTGGAGCAGACTCAGGCTGGATGACCAGGGTGGAGGTTTCCCACCACTGACTGGCCATGGTGAGGACACATTCACCATGCTGTGTGTGTGTCCGTCGTCCCGTCCCACCCCCCTCCCAGGTCACTCAGTGTCCTGCCGAGTGCTCACCTTGTCGGCAGTCCGGTGAGTTGTAGGGGTGGTTGCAGCTGCACTGAAAATAAGGTGGGGTTAATGTAATCAGGCAGTCCCCCCTGTGGCACCTCTTCTCCAAACACATGTTCTTCACTGTGGAAAACAGGGACATGAGGATCATGGGAAGACACGCTTTCTCCTGATGCTCCAAGGAGGCTTTAATTTAGCAAGCGTGGACTTGGGATTTCCTTTATTGTTCACAGTATCTACGGCAAAAAATCTACAGGATCGATGAGCAGCTCCCTGCTACTCACCTGGCAGGGGATAGAGGAAGGCTTTCTGCTCACCTGAAGCTCATTTTACTATATACTGCTTTAGACAGACCTTGGTCTGGACGCAGAGCTAAGTGTGAGACCTATGGACGTGACTGTGGTGGGCTGTCAGAACCTGCAGCCCAACCAGCAGTGGGTTTATAAAGCCCAGTGTTTGCTTCCATTGACAGAGCTGTAACAGCAATATTAGGGGCCAAAATAAGGAGTGTAAGTTAGCAAAAGAGTGTTCACCTTTCTCACATGTAGTCCCAGCATATGGCTCTGGGCAGAGGCAGCTGAAGCGGCTTCCTCTGTTCTCACACTCACCGTTGTTCTTGCAGGGGTTGGAGGAGCACGGGTCTGCCAGGGCAAGGATGGAAATTGTTTAGTTTGACTCAGCTTCTCCACCTCCATCACCTGCTTTTTCTTTTATTTTCTGACTGCAGAAGGCTGCCTTCCCAGGCACAGCATCCCATGTATCATGTGCCATGCTTCTGCATCAGCTCATCAGCCACAGGAGCAGCTATGAGTTGCTGCAGAGCGTATTGCAAGCCGTAACAGTTCATGGCTTCAGGCCTGCAGCTCCTCAGCTTCCTTTGCCACGTCTATGATGGAGTGGTAACGGGGCTAGTCCCTTCCTTTGCTCAGGGACAGATTTGCCTCTATGGCAAAATCTGAGGGCCAGAGCTGGCCCTGGGCATCCGCCTTCATGCACTTGGTGTGGAGGTGTCTGGATTTGGCATTGCCAATGGTTGCAATGCGGCACTAAAAGTCCTCTGGGTGGCTACTGCTCCAAGGGAGCAGGCACCTACTGAGAGTCACTTGAGTGCTGCTCCTTACACCACGCTCAACTTCTCCACTCCAGGCTGCCGGGAGCAATTGGTATTAGGGACAGCCATATACCAGCTCTTTCTTTGCACCAGGGGATAACCTAGGGGATGTTACAGGCAACTTCCCTGTCTCTCCTTTCATGTTCCCTGAGCAATCTCAAGGAGCCTTTCCTATTCTCCTGAAGTTTGGAAAAACAGAAAAAGAAAAGAAAAAACCCTGCAACTGAGAAAAGGAGGAAGAAAAAAAAAAACAAACACCAAACCTGCTCTACATTTCATTCCCAGCATAAATACAGAACATATATCCCATGAAAACAGCAATTACATCTTACAGTGTCTATAGACAAATAAGCCTGTGCTTTTTTTTTTTTTTTGTAGTAGCAATCAGAAATGTTCTGCATGATCAGAATCCATCCTGTGAAACCCGGAGATAAAACACAGGCTCCTTACAAGAGAAATACAAAGGAGAACACTGCAAACGATCCTCCTAACTCATCCCTTTGATGCAGGCATTTTGAGAGCAGGCTGGCAGCCGAGGCCTGCCATGCTCATGCTGCAAGCACAGGATTGGGATTTTACCCCTTCCTCTCCTCCCTGCCCACCCCTCAGAGGTACCTTTTTTAGTATCACTGTAGCCAAAAAATGACTCAAACCAGTCAGGGTCTTCTGAGAACTGCTGCTGGAGGAAGGGCTCCTGCTCTGGCTGCGTGTACTCATCGTAGTACTCGTACTCATCAGCCTCATCTGCGGCAAGGGGTGAGAAGAGGGTGGAAAAACAGAGGGATTACAACTGCTAGAAGGCGAGAAGGTGTGAAAGAAGTTATCCTCCAGGATGGACAGTCTTTTCCTCCTTCAGGTTGTTTAGGATGCCACTGGGTCTAAAGCTCATATCACCTTGAGGACCAAAGGTGCTGTCCAGCTCTTGCCTGCCGTGGGCAGAGCTCACCCAGCGCGGCCACCCCTGAGCTCCGCCGGCCCCAGCTCTGCCCTCGCCGCAGCTCCCACGGGGTGCTGGGGCCCTGGCTGCCCGGTCGATGGCAGCCGGGACCCCCAGAGGGGACACAGGCAGAGCCTCTGCAGGCAGGGGCATGTGCCCCCCGTGTGGCACCATGGCCAAGGAAGATGCTGATGGCTGTTACCTGCACAATGGGAAAAGGAGATTTAGACTCCTACAAGAAGCATGGATTTTCTTTGTCCAGCTGTTTCGATCACCAGCATCACCGCTACTGCAGGGCAAGGCAAGACCCTCACCGGCACACAGGTGCCTGCTCCATGTCGGGACATGGAAACCCATTTTGAGGGAAATTGGAGGGGAGTGAGGGCCCAAGGCACCTGCCCCCCTACGTGACCCCCTGCCCACAAAACCCCTTTTGCGGAGCGAGGGCTCAGCGCATCAGACCTGTGCTGGAAGCCCGTCCCCCAGAGCCTGCAGCCCCCCAGCAGTCAGCGTCCTGCCCGGGAGCCCGGCGCAGGCGGCACCCGCAGCTGTGCCAGCCCGCGGTTCTGGGGGTCGGCTGATTAAAGTGGGCTGGCAGCTCCTTGCGTGGGTACGGCGGCTGACAGTGGAAGCCACTCCGCTGTTTCAAAGACAAACTATGGTAATGAGCAAAGCTATGCTACGTACAGAGACATTTTAAAAAGCTCTCCCCTAGGGCCGGACCGATGGCCCCATGGATAATGCTCTGCCTTGAACTGATTATCGACTGCATTATCTTAGTTTTCTCTCCTCATTCATTCGCTTGCAGCCTTTATCTTTATTCTTTCTTTGCTTCTGAAAAAAAAAAAAAAAGAATTTCCACTTTTGTACAATGGGTGTTTTATATTTCATATTAAAATAGAACCGTCTCTTTTTCTTCTTTTTTTTCCTACATGCCAACTCTCATTTCTCACCAAAAAAAAAAAAAAAAAAAAAAAAAAGAGGAAAGTTTCACCTCATTTATTGCTATGTCAAGTCAAGACTCCTTTTCCTCAGCTCATTATTTCCACAGGAGCTGAGTCTCGACAATGTGCAAGTGTTGCAGAAGTGTGTGCCTTGCTGAGGAACAGAAGGATCTCGCTGGAAGATAAGGACATTGTCTACAGTGAACAAAATTAAATTTAATGTGATGTAGTTAAGAAAGGAAAACAAAAAGAGGGTTTTGCCTGAAATGCAGCCTGCAAGCTCACTTTGTCAGAGGGGAGAATTTGCAAGCAGACTTGAGTTTGAGGGGATCATTTCAAGGAGTCTAGGTTTGTTTCCCCTGTTTATCTTCAAAATCTTAGTGGGGAATATTGGCTTTTATTCCACAGACGCTTTCAAGAAGTATTCTGAGGGATGGGGTAGCCTTTCTAACAGAAAAATATACTATATGCTAAAAGTTATGAAAGATGAACAGGGGAGTTATGGCTGCCAAAAGCAGACTGCAAACATGCCCAGCATGCTTTACAGGCTGGTGAGAACTGTCTTGAGTCAACAGAGGAAAAACAAGTGCTCTGAATGATCACAAAAAGCTGAGCCACTGTAGAAGCACCTACCATGGTTTTTAAGCCAACTGCTCAGTGTAACTATGGTGTTAAGAAATGAATATACTGTCACTTCATTTTGTAACATTGGCATCATTTCTTAGCAATGAATTGTTTATTAGCAACACTTAGGAAATTACTTGTTGACCCACCATTGACTATTTTAAGTGCATCTCTGCGGTAAAACCCAAGCTGGCCAAGATGCAATTCCTGTTTTGCAGGATATCTGCTTCTGGCAGCTCTGCAAAGTAGAGGAGGACAAATCCCCGTTTGCACTGACAGGGCAGATGACCCTTGGGAAGTTTTGGGACAAGCTAATGTATACCTCAGGCCAATTTGGCACCCAGCAGCCCTCAAGGAAGGCACTTGTGGGTGGCCAGGGCTAAGGTCATGCAGGTGACACTGAGCAACCCCCTCGTGGGCTGGTAATTACCATTAGAAGAAATTTTATGATCAAACCATGGAGTTAAGGGTGCATGTGGAATGGGCTGGGAAGACAACAGCAAACGCTTTTGGGTACCCTGTCTCACTGTGAGAGCAGTGGGAGTCAGGAAGCTGAGCTGCCTGGCCAGGAGTCCAGCCAAGGTGACGTGAACATGCAGCTGACGTGAGAAACCACCAGCGTCCCTGCCTTCTCCATCACCATCCCTCTTTATGAAACTGTGAAACAGGAATAGCTTCTATGGGTCACGTGAATGATGCTTCTATCTCCCAGCTACTCCATGTCCTCCCAAACTGCATGAAGCAGTGAGCAACAAAGAACAGAAAACCCCGACTTGGGTACATGACATCAAACTAAAAAATGTCTTCTTATTTATCATAGCTTCGACACTAAATAACTATTTGGCTTCCACATCTCTTATTTAAGAACTGCTCCCATTCCATTTTTTTAATTATTCATAACAAGCCATAGGTTTAGTAAAGCAAAAACAACACTATTTTTTATCTGAGCACATAATTAATGCACAAAGTCTGATATACTGGTTGATTTAAACATATTACTAAATCAGAGTGTTCGTTCTTTGTAAGTGCTGGAAAACCTTAACATGCTTAAAAAAGCAGTGATCTGACATTTGTCACTGAAAAGTGACTATTACATGAAATTAAATTAGACATCCTGCATGCAAATTTTCAAAGAATAACTTTCCTCTGTGTAGTACAAAAAAATCCCCCCATAATTGATAGGCAGAGATTGACTTTTAAAGCTTCAAATCAGCTTTGAGGTCTGGGTGATCTTTTAAACTACTCAAGCTTTCATCTGCAGTTTTTCACATTGCCAAGAGCTGTCAATCAAGCAATGGATTTCTGATCAATATCCCCTTGTTCATTAGCTTACACAGGCTCTCTGTTATGGAGAGAACAGATATCCCAACACCGGTAGTCACACTGTTTTCAAAACCTTCACTGGATCAAGTCATGACTAATGTTCCAAGTGAGAAAGTGATGCATTAGGATGCCATTGAGTGACCTGAATGGCCAGGTAACTTTGTTGGACTGCAGTTGTCAAGATGAGTGATGTGCAAAGTTAAAGCCTATTGCCAACACACATCAAGAGCACCAGAAAGGACCCAGCGTTTATTCAAGCTCTCTGAACCTCTGGGGATTGACTGAAATCTGGCCTCATTTAAGCAGGATGAGTTTTTCCACCACCTTTCTAAATACTTTTTGTCTCCAGCTCTGAGAATAATGTCATGTTATTTTGATGAGGCTGAAATCCTGACTGTATTTTAAATAATGAGATGTCCCCCATTTAGTTCTGCAGAGACAACCTCGCAGTATTTCCTCCTTTCCACGCGGGCTGTGGCTGGGAGTATCTGTGGCTTCAGATAGAAATTGCAAAAGAAGTGAGACCAGCTAACCACAAAGCCAGCGAGCCTTTCACAAAGTTTGGTGGCTGCTGCTTAAAAGCAGATTTACGGCACCTTTTCCTTGGAGGGACGGGTGCTGGGTGAAAGCGGGTGATGACAGCTGAAGGAGTGGGGACAGCTGGAGGGTGGGGAGTGGGAGAGTGCCGGGGCAGTGGATGCACAGAAGTAAGTACCAGAAAGCACAAAGGAGGGAATGAATTAAGAAATGGTGAAAGTGATACTCTACTATCAAAAGGCAAATCAACCAGTTTGCACAAGGCTTGTGCATAAAGCATGAAGCCGCACACTCAGCTCTGTGGCCAGATAATTGCAGAAGCCAAATACTGAGTTCAGATACACAAATAATTTGGAAATTTGTTTTCTGCACACATCTTGTTAGAAGAGCAGCATTGATTTGGGGAAAGAAGCAGTGCTTTATGAGCTACAAGCCTGCTGGGCTTGCAGGTTTGACCTGGAAGCCAAAATGCCACCGGAATGAACAGGAATGCAGATGAATAATGAGTGCATAGTAAAAGCCACACTTTTTTTGCAAGAAAATGAGCAAAATTAATGCAATACTTTTTTAGTTATAAATTACAAACTCATGTCTAAGAGTCACTGAAAACACTAAAAGGAGGAGCAGGGCATAAATACTAAACATCAATAAACCCATAATCTTCTATGTGAACCAAGCAGGCTGCGAAAGGATGTACAAATCCTCACACAATCTACACATCCTCACACAACATTCATCACAGCTTTTCCCTTATCAACATCTTGATGCTACATAGTCTTTAACAATTTTTTACTTGCATGAGCTTGTAAACACTTTTTGAACGTTCTTTCACTTTGGACAAATCCTTGCAGAAATAAGTTCCACAGTCAGTTGTAAGCTGCAAGGGAAAGTTAGCCTCCGTTCATTCGACCTTCAATTTTCATGCACAACTGGACTCTTTATTTATCCTTCTGTGAGGTTTGCAGCCCAGCACCATGACCTGTCCTCCAGCCTGTGACTCACTGTGTCACCCATGGGTCCCCAAAGCTGGGTTGAGCACATGAAGCCACAGAGTGGCAGAAAAGTCTTGGCTTGGAAGAGAGCTGTGAGTTACAGGTGTGGTCTAGGAGTACCCCATGATCAGCTGCAAACTGGTGCTGCTGCACCTCTGTTTTGGGGTTCAGTGCGCCAGACATGCTCCTTGCTGGGACCCGACTCAGCGCTGCCTCCTGCACTGACATAGGGCACATGCGGGGGTCTGCAAGTGCTCACCGTATTACTTGTCCAAAGTCAAACTGACTTTCTACTTGATCACAAGCCTTATTACGAGCTCAGTAAACCTGTACATGGAGTTAATAAAATTCAGTACAGGGCACTAGCAAAGGCTTTTGATGGGCCAGGTTGCCAGCCTCTCAGTTTTGTATGCAGAAGTTAAAATGAAGAAATTGAAACCACTTACCGCGCAGCAGGTCAGCCAGGAAAGAGAAATGGGAAGCCTGCATGAGATAAAAAAGGGCAGAGAGTCAGTTTCTGGAAAAACAAAAGGCATCACGGAGCTCAGTGTGTGGCACAAAGTTTCTGTTTGCTGAACATCCAGATAAGCCTGTTACCCAGTTCGGAGCTAACTGGGTTGGATTTTAAGAGCTCTTTCAAAAGATTAACAGGATGTCTTAAAACACCCATTGCTTCCGACAACCTGCTTGGGAAGCTCTGGCTTTTCTGAGCATCCAGCCTAAGCAGCTGGGCTGGTGTGCTTTGGGAGAAATCTGTCCTGAATGAGTTAAATCGCCTGTTTGCTTATTTATTAAGTGACCGAGCACTGACTGTTTGTCCAACTTCTCCGAGATACCGACAGAGGCCACGCTCCAGCCGGCTGCCAAAGCCGGAGGCTGGGACATGCTCGGGCAGGGCAGAGCGGAGGTCAGGCAGCGCAGCGCAGCCCGGGACCCTACACCTGGTGCGGCTGGTGGGATCTGGACCTCCAAGCTGGAAGGCTGTCAACAACCCTTGGATGGAGGAGAACATTTCTGGCACTTCCTGTGAGGAAATGCCATGTGTCTGACCTCTGACGTGGGGCTCCAGCCTTTCCTGTTTGGCTCATATCAAGGGCAAGCAACAAAAAGGAACAGAAGAAGGAAAACAGCTCTCAGCCTTTAAAGAGCGTGAGTGAGGTTTGTCTGAAAGGAGACACACTGACTCCATGCTGGGACGCATCCCCTGCGTGACGATTTCAGCTTGCTTTCCCTCTCGCTTTAAATCCCAGCTGCGGACAGGATTACCTGCCTGTGACAAGAATACATGTGCTAACAGTTGGTGGAAAGAAGGAAATTTGGAACTGCTATTCCTCATCCTTCACATGATTTGTCAGAGGAAAATGTGTTTCAAAATGACTTAACACACGTAATAGACAGCATACATGCACACACACTCACACAGGATTATTATGTGCACCTACACATTGCTACAGATACAGCCAACTGTAAACACTCACCCTGTTTAGTTGTGCATTATATATAGAAATGATATATAAAAGAGTAGCATTCTCAGCTAACACTGGTTGTGGCTAGGAACAAAAAGCAATGAATAAGAAACAACCCTCAAAAAAACCTCAGAACTCACACTTGTGAATATTAGCTGGAATATATAAATGAGTTTTTGCTTCAGGCACGTTTGCATCCCTCTTGTGTTTGAGCCAGGGAGAACAGACACACTCCAGCTCTCCCCTTCCCACTGACTCAAACTGAGCAAGAGCCCCTTTCCAGGTGCTCTTAAGTGAGCCACACACACACACACACACACACACACATACCCACACCCACCCCTAAATCCTTTGCAGCTGGAAGGACACACACGCTCACACAATTGCCCCTCCTGACTGAGTGCAGGGATGATGGTAAATGAGCAGGCTGTAAAAGCTCTGCCTTTGGTGCGTGTGTTTCTTGAGTGCAGGTACAGGCTTTGTCAGATCCTTTGCCAGACCACAATGGAGGCTGTATAAAGAAAAGGACTAATTGCTCCATTTACAATTACTGGTCATGTTCATCCATAAACACAGACCAAAACAAACCCTGCAAGTGTACTCCTTTCTTTTGGAGGAAAAGATGAAACAAAGAACATGGAAGCAGCAATGGGAGCAGCGTGAAGCAAGAAACGTTTTGTCTCCCTCCCCAGCCCTGTGGTGCTGTCTGCCTGATGGGGTTGGAAAGGGTTTGGAGGCAGAAGGGTCTGACTTCAGCCAGGTTGCTCCTGCGCTGGGGGCAGCCCTTGGCACCGCATGGGAATGCTGGAGGGCTTCAGCCCAGGCTGAGCGAGGTGCAGGACGTGACTACATCATGCTCTTTTGTGCCTCAGTTTCCCCCAGCTGTAGAGCAGAGGTGATAGTCTCACAGTGCCCAAGAGGATAGCTCATACACCAAGAGAAGAAGAAAGATGAGAGACCTGGCACTTTGCTATGCTACTTTCTTTTCCAGGTTATGCACCTGGCCCTCCCATCCAAGCGCTCCGGGGGCAGAGCTGACTACAAAAGTGCAGATACCCTAAAATCCCTCTTGCAATATACTGGTGCCCTAGAAACTGTGCAGCTTTCCAGTAGCATCCTTCAGAGCAGGCAGTGGCTTGTACTCTAGCATGGCTGAGTCCCACGTTTTAATTCCTGCTTTTGGATGAAAGCCTCTATCTGCTGCCACAGTACAAACGTCACTGGAAACAAAGCTCCTGGAGCACCTGGCACAGGGAGATCCAAGAGTCAAACCCAATCTTTACCATAAGGCTCCAGTGTCCCATTTTGTCCTGGAGCTTTTCGCCTCATCATGTACCTGTCACAAGCTGCAGCCGCAGAGCCACAGGGGACAAACTTCCTGTCAGAGCTGACCTCTCAGTGTGGAGGCTTTCATCCTCCCTTCTGGGGTCCACTGGACCACTCATCAGACCACACTGGTTGTGATGCATTTTCACCCCTGCTAACCAGCGCAGGGCCAAATTTTAGCCCTTTGGCTCCCTGCATTGAAGCCTTCCATGGTGGCATGCAGCAAAGGAGGGAGAAGCGCTTGCCTCCTTCCCTCCAGCCTGCTTGAGCTTGCCCTTTCCTCCATGCCAGGAGGGGATGCAGGATGCAGGACGTGGGGTGCAAGGTGTGGGATGCGGGATGCAGGACGTAGGGTGCAAGGTGTGGGATGCGGGATGCAGGACGTGGGGTGCAAGGTGTGGGATGCGTGATGCAGGACGTAGGGTGCAAGGTGTGTCATGCGGGATGCAGAAGGAAGCTGTTAGGAGGGGCCACAGGCTGGGGGAGGCGGGGGGGTGTGGGGTGTCCAGGAGGGGTCTGCGGGGGGTCTGCAGGAGGAGGGGCTGCAGGGAGGGTGCAGGCAGGGGCAGTGAAGGCAGGGCCTCCTGCCTGCCGTGCCGTATTTGCTGATGGCCAGCAGAGGAGGATCTTGTCCTTCCGACGAGGTGCAATGCTGAACCCAGAGAGGAAGAGAGGAGCAGGATTCAAACAAAAGGAGGAGGGGGCCGGGGGGGGGGGGGGGGGGGGGGCGGGGGGGAGAGAAGAAATTAGGCTGCGGGGCTGGTTTCACCAAACATTCGCCTTACTGCAGCTCGACACCGATACTTTGTGTGCTCTCTCAAGAGGGAATAAAATCGCTGGATCCTATTCATAGCAGGTCCACAGAGACGGGGGACGAAGCTGGAAGAATTTGCAGAGAGCAATTTTAAATTTTATTACTTTAGGCTCATAAAAAAGAAACTCTACACACACACAAAAAAAAAAAAAAATCTGGGAGAGACATTTTATATGGGTACCGGTGCATTGCTGAATGTGAAGCCGAGTACATTTATAGGGCTCCTAGAAAAAATGGTGGAAAAATGGCTGAAATTCGAAATATCCTAATTTCACCTGACCTTTGTTGTTTGTTGTCATCATCGTAATGATTAGCACTTCACTAAAACTTTGTTTCTCCAAAGAACCATCAAAATTTTGCAAATTAGGCTTTGTACCGAGGTTGTACACTGCAGATACATGATACTCTCCATTTTTCCATTTCAACTCCTCAAGGAAAGAGACTAATGAAATGTAATATATTTCAAACTGTAATGCCAGAATCATGCTTTCTTGGTCTCGGAACAGAATCCTACTGCTCTCTCTCAGACAAAAATGTCCAGTTAATCTCTGGCAATTCTTTCTGAATAAAGACAGGAAGATTTGACCCCAAATTTAAGGGAAATTATTTACAGCTGCCAAGGGCATTCTGCAGTTGAACTGTTTATTGTGCCTTTGGTACATTTGCTACCTTTTATTACAATCAAAATGAATAATTAAAACACAAAAGCAGGTGAAAAAAACAGGCAGCACAAAGGTGACAACCCAGGGTTAGGCTGTGAATCTACATATGTGCAAAACAGAAGTCATTCCAGAGAAAACAGTGTAGCTACTCAAGCTGGCACGACAGAGTAGCAAAAGGGATGAAAACTACCTCTGCAGATGTACACACTTTGCAACAAAGCACTACAGGAGTTCAAGCATTAAACTACGTTGGTAGGAATTGACGTGTTCCCTTAATTGCACTAAGTTGTGCAAATTCTCCTGCAACTTGTCAGAAAGTGGCCTCCATAGCAGAAAAACAAATATTACCCCTTTCATTTGCTCCTCTGTACAGTCACAGCTTTGCAGCTGAGAAGGAGGTGGGATGGGGATGAACTGGAGAACAAGCATGGATATTTGATCAACTTCCATCCACAACTGACATAAGGCGTGAAGGAGCCATGAGGGCAGACACAACTACTGCCTTTTCGTAGTGAACCCCTTGATCCCGCTGACAGCTCTCAGTGGGAACCTTTGTCTGGGCTTCTAGCCAAAGGAGGAGGGAATCGACAGTTCTGATGCTCTTACAATCGGCCAGATTTTTGCCTGCAACCATCTTGGGTAGTGACAGTCTTTGAACTTCAAGGGAAAGTGGCTTTTCCAGCAATGACATTGTATTTCTCAGCCAAGGCCACGGTTGCAGTATAATGAAAGCAGGGCATATTATCATCTGGAGCACACATGCAACACGTTGTATTTTTAGCCTGGGAAACCATCCTCTGAAAGGATTCCACCAAGACCTCTGAGGTCTTCACCTCTCTACTAGCAAGACACCTCCTGCCTCCACAGTGAACCGCAACGTGTGCCTCAGAGTGAATGACATGATCCTTATCGACTGGCCCCAAGGTACCCAGATAAGTTTACATCTAAAGTCTTTATTTTGCTGACTATTTAGTCGTGAACCTTTCCCATGGTAGCACCTGATACTAAACCCACAGGGATCCAGGAAAAAGCGAGAGCCCTCAGAGGTGCTGCTGAAACCAGCTTGGTTCTCTGCACAGGCGTTACCCGCTCCTGTTTTCCAAGAGATCAAAGTTTCCAAATTAATCTTTGCACTGTAAGAGATGGCCTGGTGGCAGCTGGCTGTTTTTAAAGTTGCTCGCTGGTGGATGAGGCGTGCTTGTGCTCCCAGGTGGAAAAAGGGGTCAGCCTTGCATGCCACAGCAAGGGGAAGCTACACAATCTGTTTCACGGGGGCTGCAGGAGCCGGCTCGTCACACTAACACAAGTGCACTGCGCTATCAAACGCTTTCCCAGCCAGTGCCGGGCATGCAGGTTATCCTGCTAGACTTAAAGCTTATGCAAAGTCATTAAGTCCCTTTAGTTACACGGGATATCAACCTGCACGCTTCAGGGCATAAGCTGATTGCCTTGGGGGGTCAGCGAGGAACGCTTCCCTCTTGAGAGCACTTCGCTGGGGGGTGCTCCCAGGGCTTTGCTGCTTTCCTGCTGCGCCAGGCAAATTTAGGTGAGTGCTGCAGAAGGGCAATGCACCTGGCGGGCCACAGATCTGGAGGGACTTGACAACATTCACTTTATTTTGCAGTGATCGGTTGGCGACACAGTGGAGCATAAAGCCCTTGTGTCAGTGGTGCAGCACTGGACAGAGGGTGAGGGGAGCAGGAGTATTCGTTTACTACAAGAATAGATCCGTTGGTGGGTAGAAAAGGATGCCAGACAGAGCTGCCTTTGGGACACCCTAAAATATCGGTCTCCAAGCACCCGAGGCGAGGAAAGACCTGTACTACTGGTAGCAGTTTCCTACCTGCTATGGGCTGACTAGGAGACGGGCACCGATGATAAGTTTTCTTTGCAATTATTTGATCTTCATGTGATACTATAATCCTTCCCTTTCTGCTACTAAGCGCACTTGGTTATTGGAGTAGTCATGGCTAGTGACTTCAAAATACTCGCCATCACAACTAAGCAGACAGCCGTACCCTGAAATTCCTAAATATTCAGTGAAGAGCCACCTCTGCTGCTCTGCCCCCAGCATGTCTTCCCCTCTGCTGCCAGGGGTGTCAAGTTTGCAGGGAACCTTGATATGACAAAAATATCTGAACATCTGTTCATTTAAAAATCACTTTTTTTTTCCCCCTATAAGCATGTGCCCAAGCACTTTAGAGCATTGTCAAATGGGAGCTGCAGCCTGGTCTGTGAGCAGTTTCATCACTGGAGTGTTGTGGGATCCAACTCGGTCTTGTCCTGTTGCAGATTTCTCTAGCCCAACTCAGCACAACGTTTAAGCATACCATTTAAATCTATGTGTATTTCAGAAAAGTTGCTTCAATACAAGTCTGACTAAGGAGGGATACACAGCTGAATTGCACAACGTGCTGCAGCAGAGCTCTTTGGATTTCTCTTTGGCTACGTAAGGAATACTTAACAATACAATACCTTATGGCAGGCACATTTCTACTACAGTATCTTGCTGAGCAAGTGTAATTGAAAGTCAACACCCCCATCATACACCACCCCCCAACCTGAGAAGACCTGTCATGTCTGAAGACAACCTGTGGTATAGTTGCATCATGGATGCTAAAATAAAGGTCCAAATTTTGTTCTCACTTGCACCCATCATGCAGCTTGATGCCGTCTATGGAAATCGTTTGGATTCATGCAGGTGAAACCAGTTTCTTTTCAGGTAATAAAAAAGAACTGAATGGGAATTTTTGCCTTAGGGTCCTGTTCCAAATCTGCCAGATCCATGAATGTCTGAGTGCTTTCCCATTCTATTTTGACCAACTCGATATGAGCTACTGCTTAAATCTGCATTTGACTTCTGCTGTGTATCTCCAAAAATATTTATTAATCAGAGTGTCACTTATAAAAACTCCTAAAACCATGCTTGAATAAAAATGAGAATTATGAAGGTAGATAGTTTTGGGAAAGGATGGAAATAGGAATTTAAGGGTCTTTTCCATGGTTTCAGCAAAGTGAAAAATCTCCTAATTTTTCATTCAAACTATATTGGTGTAACTTTTTCTTTGGAACAAATCATTAAGGCAAAAATGTCCTCTCATAACATGTTTGTCATGCAATGGTCACATCATGGCCACTCATTCCCCTCTTTTTTTTCTGGGATCCATGCCAAGTGCTAAGCCAGAAAACCTTGTTATATTAATTATGAAGAAAAAACATGTTTTATTAAAAACTAGCCTGCTGAATATTCTGTCGTGCTGCTTTTCAGTGACAGCAGAATTGCTTTTGCATTTTAGCAGTGTTAATGAATTTTCAGGGGTGGGGAGAGTTATGCACTACATTTTCCACAGCAATATTTGAGTGAAGTCAGATTAGGATTGTCAAAGCTAATGAATCAATCTAACGCTTAGGACGAGTTAGGAAAAATCTGTGCAAGAATTCGTGTTGTCTAAGACTGCACCTACGTCTTCCTCATTGAGTATGAATTAACACAACCAATTCATTATGAGCTTATTTATATTAGATTGCGTTCCCACAATGTCTGTAAAACTGGCATTGAACAACCCCAGAGCTGATCCCCTCAGTAAGCGGCCACATGTACTGGTGGATCAAGTGTGCCATACCCACTGCTGTCAGAGGATAGATAGCTCTGATGATACACTAATTAACAAATACCTATTGTGTCGCAAAAATCACCGGTTGCAAATTCACTGAGCTCTTCAAAAAGATCTATAACCTATTAAATCTCCTCACTATATATTTTTCCCAAAGGACTCAATTTAAACGTGTCAACATCTGAAATTTTGCAACGCGTGTCAGTAAATAAGAACCTGCACACACAGGAACATCATTAGGAAAGCAGGGGTTTGAAAGAACTTTGAATTCCTTCATGAGAAAATCTACTTGCTTGCAATGCTTAGAGGAACAGAAAAAATGTTTTTTAAACCAACTTTTAACTTTGCTTTGGTTACGAGTCACTCTTTCAGTCTTCTTTAAAGAGATGAATAGGTTTGGGAAAGTCTATCAAGCTCTGCCGGAGCAGGGCTCTGGCCATCTCTAGCTGTGTTGAATATTTTGCCATTAACCTTCCTTCCATGTTGGTGCTGATGACAATTCAGCCATCCAAAACACACGGCTGGGCTAAATTTTACCTCTGACAAAAGATGGTGCCAAATTGCCAAGCCAGTGCATACCCTGACCTGTTTAGTCGGGTACCTAGTCCCTTCAGCATGAAGATGAGCTGCTCATGCTGCATCCCAGTGGTGTGTGGGGTCTCCCAGTGCCCAGGGCCAGGGGAGCGACTGCCCTCCCCAGCGCACACCCTGGGACGCAGGGTGGTCACCCAGTGCACCCAGACAGGTCGTTCCTTGTCGCTGTAGGTATCTGCTCCAAAACCCCCACAGGGCTTCCCTCTTACGCAGCATTTACTTGAGCACCTCAGTGTCCTGAAATGTGAATACTTGGCTAAATGCTCCTCCGGCTGCCCGGGAAGGGCTCGGCAAGGAGCAGAGCTGGCAATGGCAAGAACAGCAATATAAAAACATACTCACGCACAAATGTGTGTTCCCTAGGAGAATGACCAGTGGAAGAACCTGAAGGGTAAAAGCACTGTTGACCATCCTTATGCTCGTTTTTTCTTGAAATTAGCTTTTTCTTCTTGCCTACGTTTTTTCAGATAAGCCACAATCATTCGAGGGTGAGCTAATGCAGTGCAAATAATTAACCGTGCTTCAAATATTGTTTAATGTTCAACAGATTGCCCTGATCAAGTAAATGCATCCTGTCCAGATAATCACTGCATTCACTGCTGGTAGATGTTCCAAATCAGTATCAAAGATGGGAACAGTATAAATTAACAATGAAACAAAGTATTTTTCTTATATTACAGTTATTTTTAAACTATTATTGTCCATTGAAAAAAGTATGAATCAGACTTACTTCTTTTCCCTCCACCTGGAAAAATAGTGACATCTAGTTATAAAATATAAGATTTTTAAAAACATGAAAGTGTGCTTTCTATTATTTTCTAAATTTCAGAAATCAAGGTTCATGATCTCAAGCATTTGTCCACAAATATGAGAACCTGGCATCTTTTTTTTAAAATAAAAATTGAACTTCTTGAATAATCTGGACTCCAGAAGCTGAAGCATCTGTAACAACAGTAGCGACTGAGAAAATCACATTATTGTTGCAAGTATAAATAACCCTCTATTACGGAAATGCTGACAAACTTTTATTGAACAGATTTTGTTGATGTTACATCTTATAAAAACAAATTAAAAGATGTATTTTTTCTCCCAGATAGATCAGACCCTGAGTAGGGGGAAGGAAAAGGGTTATAGAAATACAGTGTTTTCACATCACAGCCCAAATTCAGAAAGAAGTCCCTAGCAATATGTTTTCTGTATGGTTGTAGAACAGTTATAATAGGGTAGTGCTAAGCACATTACACAACACCAGGTAAAAAATGGATATGGTTGTCTGCTCAGGAGGACCTGAATAGTGTATAGTAAATAAAATGGATGGATGGGGTTTCCACATGCATAAATTTGAGGAAGAAAACAGTGAAATCACAAGGGCCTCATCATTTCCCATCCTGAATGGGATTTTCAGGTGAAAAAGGTGTGAGCACTTGATTACAGACTCCGTAACAAGTGCTGAAATTGGGATTTTGGGGAACCTTATTTCTGATGATTCCTCACTTTGGAGCCTGACTGTCCTGAAGAAGATTTCATAAATCAAAAAATACACAAATAATTTAGGTATGTTAATTATACCACATGTGCATAATTTAAGCAGGTGCCTACAAGCAAAATGTGTTTGAGATTTACTATGTTGGTGGCCACACATAGAAGTTTAAGAGATTGAGATTCTTTCACTAGTTAGAAAGACAGCAAGATAAAAGGAGTTAGATAACGCATGACTTTATGTAATGTGTCCTTGAGTAAGCTGATTTGCACTGAATTTTAATAGAGGCCTGATTCATCAAATCTCAAACAGAATTAAGGTATGGACTGGATCCTAATAACATCATGCTTTATATCCATGAAAGATAAATTAAAGGATGCAAAACTGCTATTGACAAACATTGATTATATGTACTTTGATGGACTTTGAAGTTGTGCCAGATGCGTCTTGTCAGCCTCCAAAGTTTTCTTTTAAATCTCATTGCATAAGGCTTTTACTTTTTAATTATTTTTTTCCTTCAGCCTCTTTGATCAAGAAAAAATGTAGCTCATATTTGCGTGATGCTATTTCCTATGCATTTTATTTAGATAAGCCCTTGTGCACAGCTCATGATATGTAAAAAAAGTTACATGGCAAATAGTCATCTTAGCCTGTTATCCTGGGTGCTATTTAACACTTCACTGACCTTCTCAAGCTGCTGAGAGAAATCTTGCCATGTGCAGAGGGCCAGCACAACACTCATATCTTTTTGTGCCACATAAATCTGCAGAATAAGACACAAGCGACAAGGTTGCCGATCTCTTTGCTCCCAGGAGAGTTTTCACTGTTGAGAATGTTTTATGGATCCATCTCATGCTGTCCCGCTGTCTGTGGCCAAGTGGTCCTCATGTCAGACCCTATGGAAAGGCAAAGCTGTTTGCAGCTTCTGCTGATTTTAGAAGATGGAATAAAGTTTAAGCATGTGAAACTCTTTCTTCCTCTTTCCTATGTGTGGAAAAGTCTTGTCAGTAGGGAGCTTCAAGAAACTGAAAAGAAGCTTTGGAGCCATTTTGATTCTTAGAAGTTGTGAGCCCACATACACCATCTTGCTTTCCCCGTCCATCAGGATATGGCCATCCCTTTCATGGCACAGAAGTACATAAAGTATGTTGCCGTGTGTGGCAAAAGGCTTCAAAGGTGGTGCTGGTTTTGGATTCAGATGATCTTGTTTTGGGAATGGACCCATTCCCTACATCTCCAAGGCCATCTTAGTGATGATCAGATGCTCATCAGATATGAGGCACTTTTCTGTGACAGTCTAGGTGTCTTCAAACAATAAATATGGACAAAAAATTAGATGAGAACCATCCAATCTTTTTTAAATTAAGAATAAATAGATGAAAACAGGTGTGTTAAGTACTGGATCAGACCTGTGGCTGATGAGGGGGGTTTCTGCATAGCCATATATACTACCTTGAAAAATGGTTTACTCTCAATATTCCTTCATTCCCACCTCAAGAGTGGGGGTAGTAACTTCACTTCTTTCACTGTGTGTTGCCTCTTTAGATAACACACTCTTCTGGTTCAGTATTTTTTCCTGTATTAACGAGCAGCTCCAGGCACAAGAGGTGCCCTGGCTTGACTCTGACATCTACTATAAAAGAAGGAAAATGACCTAAAAGACTACAGTCTCAATGATTTGTTTGGAATTACTAGTAAGTATTGTACTCTATAATACTTGAGTAGTTTTGGTTGCCAAAATAAACAGCAGAAACATTACTTTGTCCTTTTCCTCCTCCCCCTCCTCCCCCCCCCAAAAAAAAAAAAAAAAAAAAAGGGAATTTCCACTGGAAAAATATTTCTTTTGGACATTTTTCTGCCACTGTACTTGTTGAATTCTGATCCTGGAAAGCATTTCAAGCCCTTCCTGGCTGATAACTCTTCTCCATCCTCCAACACAAATGAATATTCCGTGCTGGCTCAACCTACGTGTGCCTGGTGTTTGTGGATTAGTATGGTGTCAGATACACTAACGGCAGATCTAGTTATTAACACCAGAAGAAACAAATCACCACAGGTGTGAGTGAAGAGAGAAAACTCCTAAGGTAAAAGAAAAATAAAAACATCTACTATGCAAAACAGTGGTTCTAGACATACATGCCTGCACCAGCCATCCTCAGCACCATGCCCACAAAAGCATAAGCCAGCCCCTTCAACGATCAGGACATCTTTCTTCAGACTCAACAGCAATGCCATAGAATACACAAAACTTGATGATTTCACTTTGGCCTTTTCCACCGCCATCATTTTGTGGCTTTCTTTAATTAACCGATTAACTCAAAAGCCCTATACATGTTCATGCTTCCTTTTTAGTGTTCCCTCCACTTCCATTATATACAGGCCTTTTTCAAATGGCAAATGGAAATAAGAAAGCAGAAGCCATATTATTCCGCTCTATACAGAAAGACCAGAGTTGAGTGAGTATAGGGAACTGACTTTTAATTTAAAATCTGGGAAGGGGAGGAGGGGTATTCTCTTTGTGAAATTCATCTTGGTGCAGAAAGCCAGCATGAGGTCTAGACACCACTTAAATCAACATTTAAAGTGTTGCGGTTGCATTTTGTTTCATAATTCTCTGTAGCAGCACATTCCCAGCGATGGTTTCAATTCTTGGGCTCAGATCAAAAGCACAGTAAAAATTTAAAGACAAGCAAACAAACAAAAACCAGAATAAGCACAGGCAGCAGAAAGTTCTGTTGGACGTGCAAAAGGGCCCTTCCCTCGTCCCTGCTACTATAACCCAGAAGTAACTCTTCAAAGGCTTTATGCAAGCTCAAAGCTGGTGCAAGAAGAGGCTCAGCTACTTAGGGAGAGAGGCAATCCCACTGCAGTGGTGCACACTAGGACCAGCAACCTCTCTGACGCTGATTCGGTACCAGACTCTCCCTCTGAAGATGCATAAACACCACTGAGCACTTGAAGAACAGCCTGCCATGGTGGAGCTTTGTTCCTGTCCTCAGTCAAAGACTGGTGTATGCCCTGACCAAAAGGTTTTCTGTCCGCTTCTGGCCTCCTGGGTGTTCTTTTAAATCTTTCCTATAACCGCTCCAGATATTCTTGTTAGCTGTGCAGCTTTCTGAGCCCATTTTTGTGTCTTGGAGCTGACTGCTAAAAGCATTAAAATTGTAAAGTGGTGGACGAAGGAAAACAGTTTTGCTTTCAAGATGAAAAACATGCATCAAAGCCCATGTAGTAAATTTACAGAGTATTAAAACAAACAGAATCTGACCGTAGGGTAATATCATTTTAGGAAAGATGCGATGGCCTACCTCAAATTCTGCATTTAATGTGCACAGCTCTCACTTAACTTGCCTAGGCTATAAATCCCAAAGGCCAAATTCTGTCCAACCATCCTAAAACAGAGATATTTTTACACAGCAAAAGTAGACTTAATATAGCCTCTCTGTCCCAGTTACCAAATGCCCCCTTCACAGGCTCTGCTGATCCTTCTCCAGACAAAGTACAAAGCAGCGAACACCAGTCTGAGGGAAGATGGGTTTTCTGGAAGGTGCAGTATTTGGGTTTTAACCTGATGGCAGCAATAAAAGCATGGGAAGGGAAGGAGAAGCTGTAACAGCAAAGATGAAGTGATGCTGCTGGACACTGGGGCCTGGTACTGTGCTGCAAGTAAAATATACAAAAGATTTTCAGTTTCCATTTATTTAGTTCATGGCTACATATTGACAGTTAGCCATCTGATGGCCAGCTGAAAGGATGCACAACTGAAGCAGTGCATGGTTGTAGTCCCTGCCCTACCTACTTGGTTGTCATACATGGAGGTGATGAAATGTGTAACAGCTCTAGTACTTATGTCATATTTATCTTGGCTTTGTTTTTAACTTGGCTGGCCTAGTGTGATGAGCAGGGCCAATTTGGTTGAGCATAAAGATATTGACATCATTTCAAGCCCACATTCCCCAGGTTGCAATTCTTTGTTTTGACCTGTTATCTCAGATTATACTTTGACCCTGGCTTTTCGTTCTGAAAAGCAATTTTTCTATGGACACTGATCAAGTGTTCAAGCTCATTTTTTGCATAATTGAGGTCGAACAAGTATTTTTTAAAGTCTCTGAAACTTACAAGTAGCACAGCACTGTTTGCACTTTTGTCTGTGTAGCAGTGGCAACCACAAGAAAAATTGATTATGGTTTTTATAAGACTGTCTGGGATAAGAAAGCTGTCGCTTGAGCAGCAATGCTAAATGTGAGCTCCAGATCAATAACTGCGGTGCTAATAGCTTATAAATTAGTCACTGGAATTGTGAGCAGTTCCTAAGGGATTTTGTGTCCTGCTCCCGCTGAATTCCCCCTTAACTTCCTTTGAAAACCCCAGCCACTGTTCCTCCTCTTTTTGTTCACTGCATCCAGCACTATTTCCCTGCTTCCCTCCAGTCCTCTTTAACTGACCCTTTTTTGTCTATGCTTCTCCTAAATCTCTTTGCTCCCTTTTCCACTCTCTATTTTCTAATCTTCTCGTTGCAGCCAAACCAGTCATCTTGCAGGCCCTACCATTACACTGATGGCAGGCACCTGGATCCAGGCCCAGCAAAAGCGACGGGAGAAAGATGCTTGCAGCTCAGAGGGTCTCCATGCCCACACCACTAGCACAGCTTTCCAAGGGCCAGACTGGGAATGGACAGGCCTGGTGCCATGAAAAATCAGTGTTTGGGTTTCACAAAGGGAAATGCAGACCCTGTCCCGGGAGGCTTCCTCATTAACAGCCAACAACTCACTGGAAAGTCAGTGTGGTTTTCCTGCTTCCTAAACAAAAACTGAGTATTTTTGAGGCTGGGAAACTCTGGTGCGAGCCCACCATCACAATGTTTCACGGCAGTGGCAGTGAAGTTCCTCCTCCCCTAACACTCAGTAGTAGCATGGGCGTCCTGGGGTGGCAATCTTCCTGTGATGCACCACAGTCTCCCAAAAAGCAGAGATGTAAGAGTCACCAAGCTCCTATGAAATGCTTCCAAAAAAGGCTATCGGTGGATCCTTTTGGCTGTTGTTAAAAAGAACTTTCTGGGAAGAAGCTGACATTTTGTGTGGAAAGCAGTGCTTTTCATACGGTGTGTTTAGACAGGCACCTAACATTTCACTACAGATTTTGAATGTTGGGGTGCTGGTATGGGTGGCAGCATGTATCAGTGCTTACATTAAAAGTAATTACAGTGATGTTATAATCATCCCTAAGCCAGGCATTGCAAAACTGAATGATTTATTTTTAAACTTAATTCAAACATGCTCTGAAGTGTAACTGAGTAGCATGAGCTTGGCTCTGTAATGACATCGTGAAGCCAGCAAAGCAATATAGTTACGTTATTTTAAAGCCTGTGGTCTGTGCTTAGAGCACACCATTTTTCAAATGAGTATTTATTTCCCCTTTTCCCTTTCCCATAGTGGTTCCCATAAGCGCAAAGGTTTGTTCATTCCCAGACATGCCCTCCTCTCCCCCGACACCCTCTGTGCACCACCCTCACTGTGCAGCACAGCTCTGCTACAGCACCTGCACCTCAGTCCCTCTCCTCAGGGCTCCTCTTCCTGCTGCTCCCCACACACTGACCCGAGCTGCCCTGCCTGCTGGGCTGGCTTGAAGAATGGCTTAGTGGAGGCAATGGCTCCAGTTCACCCCTCCAGCCCCCAGAGGAAACCTGTCACATATTGTCATGCCTATGGCAGTGCTCCCACTTGGGCACCTAAGTGGAACTCAAAAAACCAAAGTGAATGACCCCCATGAGGGAAGGAGCTTTCACACCATGTACAGGATGCTCCAGGAGAGGAGGCTCTGGACAGGAGGACAAGCTGGAAAGCCCAGCCACCCTTGCCCCTGCAGCTACTCCTGAAGCCGAGGTTCACCTGGGAGAGCTGCCCAGCTCCTGGCATCACGCCCAGCAGGGGGTCTGACAGACAGGCCCTGCACATAGACCCCCTTTGCTCTTTGGGATGTCTTTGGGACCATCTGCCCAGCAACCCACTCCATATACTAGATGCCAAGATAAATTCCTGGGGAAGGAAGAAGTATGCCTGAAGTTACCCCTTCCCTTTCCTTCCCTGCCTTTCCCTCCCCAAGCAGATGTACCCGCTCCACAGCCCACATTTGCAAACTTTTTGCTTCTTCGAGCGATTTTTGCACTCTGAAACGGCATCATTGAATTTTGCTTGTTAAGGCAAGATGGCTCATGTCTCAAAATGTTTGCTAGATTGGGTCTCATTTTGTAACATTTCCCCTCAAAGGACCATTCAGTGATGCATCTTAGAATCAGATTCCAGAGAGGGAACTAAAAGAAACATCAATAAAAAAAGAAACTGTGAGGAAACTAAATATAGAACAGGCCAATATGAATTAAACAACATCCTAGAAATCTTCACACAATAATTGATTTGCTCATTTGTACTTCTTTCTATTCTTTAATCTTTCAGCAGGGTTTCAATCCTCCCCCCATTGCTTTTTTAATATTCTCTGTTCATCTGTTGTCTACAATATTGTTTCTGATCTCTCTCATCCCATCAATCATCTATAAAAAGAGACTAGTCCACACACTCTGGTCTCCAATCCTAATGACTGTAAAGAACTAATCACCTAAACTGAGTGATGTTCATTGTTGTAAGTGTCTCTTTGATTTATTAAACATCTCTGTATAAATTCCTGCATGTTTTGCAAGTTGTTTCCTAGAACCTGTATGAAGGCACTTTGAAATCCTAAACCTGTCTGCTTATGGGGTTTTTGGTTCACCTAATAAATGGATTCTTGTCATGAAAAATGAACTTCTACTTAACTGAAAGGACCACTCAATTCCAAATTCAGGTCAGGTCCTCAGTTTGAGCTTTCCCTGAATACACAGCAAACTTACAAAGGCCACTCATATGCACTTTATATTAATTTGAAAATACTCTGTGCCTCGATTTGGCACATCTGCCTGCTGACGGAGAGCCATAGACACTATGGAAATGCTTTTAATGATGGCATTTTCTCTAGCTGTCACTTTCACATGCTGTTGCAAGCTCTTCAGTTGAGCAAGGAGACTTCCAATCTGACTAAATAAAGTTTAAGAACTGAATATGTTCACATTCTGTCCTAGTCAAAACGACGTATTCAGCACCACGCTGTCAGTGTGCAACTGTTCCTCACAGTGATGAGGTTGGATTTGTGTGCTGAAGTTGGCCTCTTTGACCAGACAGCAATGGTGAGGCCACCAAATGCCCAGCAAAGGATCTGTGTGTAACCAGATTTGGGAATTCTGAAAGGGGTGCAAGATCCACGTTCTGTCAGTCACATTGAGGGCTCTCTCTCCATTTAACCTGGTCTTATTTCGGAGAAAAAAAGACACTAAGGATAGAGCAGATTGCAATGTGAGCAAGGTATGTCTGGAGATGGTATGAGACTTCTTGAATGAGCCCAACATGATATTGTCATGAGCTAATTGTGAAAATGGGAACTGCACAAAATATTATATGGGCACGGCTGTTGGTAGAACCACACTTGGGACAAAACTCAAACCAAAGGAGCAGCTTGACCCACAACCCCTCTCTGGGTCTGCTTTAAGGCTTGTCTATTCACATTTTTTCACTGACACCTTAGGGTGCAGGACTAGAAAGAAAAGGTATAAAATGTTTGAACTGTGCCATTCTGGGAAGGATTTTTTTGCCAATGAGAAGTTTATAAATTCCGTTCCCCTTTCCCATGCTGGATTTGCTCAGAATATTGAGTGTCTGCTAAAAATAAATGCATATTCCTTAATGTTCACCACACTTTTTACAGCAGTCCCTGCTAATAAACCAGCTGCTGTTACAAGCAGGTGAGTTTCATGCATTGATTGCCTTAGTGCTTCATACTAAGTAAAAAAGACATTAATAATCTTATTATTACAGAAACAACATGAAAACTCATAAATATAGATTCAACAGTTAACATCACAAACCTGTGAAAACCCTTTTTTCAGCACAGTATGGGCATGGTTATGCTGGCAGGCAAAAGGTGTGGGGAAATACTATGTATAATTTATTCTATAGATTTGCCCACTTTTTTCTGTTTACAAAATGTGCATTAATACCTTACAGCTTTTGTGTTCTGTAACCGTTAGCAAAACAGTCGCTTGCAACCCTGTCTGGTAAGGGTGGACTAAGCTGAGCTGGTAAATTTGGTTTGGTGTGTAGAGCTCATGCGGCTTTCCTTGTCGCTGCCTGATTAGCAGGTTGTCAAGTGTTACGCTTAGAATGAAATTTTGTTTCCTTACATTCACTTTAGCATTCAAAATTTGCTTTCTGCACTTAGCTCAGGATCCCATACAAACATCAAGGGATTTGTGATTAAGGTTGCTGGCTAGAGCAGCCACTGAAAGTGATTAGCTCCACCACAAATGAATACACTCAGAAAGGGCTGCAACATAGAAACACAGCAGAAGAGGGGTCTTCTCTCTCTCTCTCTGAAAACGTGGAAATTATGTTTGGGGGAAAAAATTGGGGTTTTTCCCCCCAAATAACTGAAAAACAAATACAGAGAAAATAGATTTAGATTTCTGTTCAAGAAAATATTCATGGAACTGATTAGTGAAGTTTAAAACGTCCCCATCATCTGCACTCATATATATAACGTTGCTGTAAAAAGATATTTCTATTAATATCAGGTGAGAGAACTCCATTACCCAGTCATAAGAACATAAATAAATAATAGCCATCCGCAACACTGGTGTCAGCATCTTTATCATAGATGCTGATTTGGGCTAGATGATTTCCAAACTCTCAGGAAGGAGAGACTCATTTCTATTCCGAGAGGCTCCTGCTCAGAGGACCGTCACGCAAACGGACAGAGATTAGGAACAACTGACAATTTCTACATATGTGAACCCACCACACTACAAAAAGGGCTGCAGAGAGAAATCGTTCTTTAAAGTGCTTAAGAATTAAAGCACAGGCAGGGCAGAGGCTTTACATCGCAAGGAAAAAAAGCACGAACAGGACAGTAAAAAATACACAAAGAATTTAACCCCCAAACAAGTCCTACAAAAACATTTTTTTTTTTGCTTAGAGACACCATATCACGCCACCCTGCAGTCAGATCACCTATATTAATACTGTATATTTAAAATATTTGCTGATCTGATAAAGTCCATCCACAAATTTGGTATCAGTGGTTTCACTGGGAAGTGATCTGTGGTTTTTCTCCGCACAGCTACACTTGACAATTTAAAGGTTATTATCTTGCAACCTACCTCAATGTTAAAAATTAATTTTTTCTCCTTTTTCATACAAACAATTGCCAAATCTCTGTGGAATAAACATGGTGATTATTTAACTTGTTTTACAACCTATTGAGCTTTAAACATGTCAGCTTATCTAAGAATGGATATTATAAATTATACAGCTCTGGTTTGGGAGAAAATCCTACATCTTGAAGAAAAGAAACAAAGACTTCCCTTTTCTGATTGGTGGTGGGGTTTTTTGTTTTGTTTTTGTGTTGTTTTGTTTTTTTTTTCCCCAGAAAGATGGTTGCTGCTTGAGAGGCACTGAGCAGTAAAGAAGACTGGAAGTAGTTAGTCTTGGTGGAGGTGAACTGTACGGTTAGAGGGCAGAAAAAGAGGTCAGAGGTATATATGATCAATACAATATTGCACAGGAATTGCCACAGCGGACACCTCATACCTACTTTGTCTGTGCACTTATAAATACCTGTCCGTACTGCCAATCCCTGGCTCAGCTGAAAAAGGTTCTGTATCTTTGACGTGAGGCAAGAAGATCTCCATCCCCGCAGTTCTACTGAGATTACTCAGCTGTGAACAGATAACTCGATACAAAGAAGAGGAAGAAAAAGCAAGGAAAAAAGTAGAAGCAGACAATTTCATAGAGCCCAAACCAGACAAGACTCTCTCTGATGACCAAGGGAAAAGCTTTGATAAACGGTAGGGCAGCTCCTCAAATCCAGGTCTCTGAAAGTGGGGGTGGAACACTGCAGGAAATAATGTGAGAGTCCCTGCTGTGGGAGTCAAGGGAGACAGGGAAAATAGTTCAGGTAATAAAAAAAATGTTAATATTACAAGAGTGGAATGCATCTGAGTATAATTCCAGACTTTTAAGTTCAGTTTTCAAATCTTGGGGAAAGAAAGAGACAGCCCGCTGCCATCTCACTAGTTTGTCGCATTGGGTTTAAGGTGTGGAATAAATCAAAACTTTTTTTTTTTTTTTTTTCGGAACATGGTACAAAGAAATGCATTAATAATACATGAAAAATGTTCATCACGTTGGTGTGCATCAGTGGAAACACTATTTTAAAGAAGCTATGAGCAACACATGAAAAGACTTGACCTAGGTTTCACTTCTGATGTGTCGGGGTGGGGGCAAGGCAAGCATTTCTCTTACCCACTGATGTGCTGAATCTGTGACTTCCCGCTTGGGTAGAGAAGTTGGGTTCCCAAAGCAGGGACAAATCTTTTTTTCCCCCACGAGCAAGCAAGGAAGTTTGAATCCTCTGAGCCATCCTCTCTAAGTGTATTCAAGAGGAACAGAGAGAGAAATAAAACAAAACCTCCCAGCTAACTTGTAGCTGCCATGCCTTTTCTTCCTCTGCATGCTGAATGTTTAAATGTCTAAAGACTCTGATGTTTGCCGAGAACAGCAGTCATTTTTGTGCTCAGCTCTGCCAGGCTGGAGTGCAGAGGACTGGGACACATGCACATGCCCACATCCTGTGCCTTTCTAAATGGTTTTGATTTCCTTCCCTTTAGCTTCCAGATAGAAGTTTTTTTGTTTTGTTTTGGTTTGGTTTTTTTTAAATAATTATAAAAGTTGTTCTGATTAAAAGTATACAATTGCTATTTATGGAAGAGCATAGCTGCAATAAATATTTGTTTCTAAGCTAGCTGAATCTATCAGCAGAGTGTGGGAAAGATCAAAGGGAAGAGAAGATAAACACAAAAATGACATTTGTGATTCAGATTGTGGTAGCGTCCAAACACTCCACACAAAAATGAGGCCTCCTGCAGTTGATGCTGTACAGGCAAATAGTGGGATTTTCTTCTCTTCTGAAGTGCCAACAGAGGGGGATGAAAACAGATGATTTCTGCTACTGACCAGAATGAGGAAATGCTCATTTTGCCAGGGCATCTCTGCTCCTGGGGCTAATTCGCTTTGCAAGAACTGTGGGCACCCTCTGCCTGGCCGATGACATGGTGACAAGAAATATTTGGGTGCCACGACCTCCATGGGGCTGTGTGTCCATGTGGAAACCCTTCGGAGACCTTGTGCTTCAGGCAAAGCTTCGGTTCCACCAGCTCTTCCATGAGCTCCCTGTCCTCTCAGGGCTGATGAAATTCAGTCAAACTGGACAATTTCCTTTGCTTGATGGGCAGAGGGGGAAATGGACAGTCACTCGGCCGTGCAAACCCACAGGCAGCCTCTGTCGTGCCTCACTTTCCCACACACGTTGGAGGACACTTCAGCTGTGCCTCAGCGAGCTCGGAGAGGAGGCGTGAGCTCTGCCACGTGCCCTGCTGGGTGGAGGAACCACAGCTGACAGGCCCTCACATGGGGCTTTGTATGTGTTTTGTTCCCCTCTTCCCCGCACACTGCCGCTCTGTCGCCTTCCCCTGCCTTTGAGAAGCCCAGGGGTAAGCATGGTTGTCTGACCATGTCACAAGCCACAGGGGGGGATGTGGCCGTGGGACCTCTTTGCACTGACCTGCTGGTGGCCATCACCCCCACGTGGAGTCAGCAGAGCAGTCTTTAGCAAACCCGTAATCCTGAGCGAGGAGTGGCTCAGCATTCAATCACCCTGCCTCTCCCTGCTGGACCCTGATTTTCAGGTGGAGTTTATCACTCCAGCAGACAGTCATTGCACTCCTTATATATGCCTTAAGCCTGTTGTCACCGTCTTCATTTGTAGTTTTGTGAACTACTTTAAACTTATTTAATAGACTCTTGCAATAGGAAAAAAAGACCCTAAGGAAAGAGAGTAAAAATTGTTACTTTGCTAAGACCTTGCCTGGCAAGTTTCAGCTCAGAAACCCCAGAGAATGCAGAAGAGATTAATGAAAATGCTGAGAATCACCATAATAATTCCAACTACCCGCACCAGTGTCAGCAGGCTCAGCAGGGCCTGTCATTAGAAAGACCCCTTTTAAAATGGGTGTCCCTCCTATTAGTTAAATTATCTAGACTGTGGTGAAGAATATTCCAAGGTGACAGAAATCGGAACAGTACAGACTGCTAGAAATGAAAATCAGATAATTGCTCATAAATTACTTCTGGGGTCTTTCAAGATCTTTCAGTCTTGCTGACTGAAAGGCAAGTCATTTGGAATGCAATAATTAAAATAAAAGCTGCAACATACAGGAAATGTAGTTGGAAGGAAGATATTAAGAGATATATTGTACCTGCATAAATTATCAACTGGTTTTCAATAGCATCCTGAATTCATTCTTGTTCTCCTTAAGAAGCAAGTATGGATGAGAGCCTTGGCGTGGAGACCAACCCTGGCTCTGGTCCCCAGGCTCCTCCCTGGACTTCACACGCATTTGAGACAGGGGGGAAAAGGGGCTGGATATTATTGTCCTTTTTCTCGCTCTTTCCCTGATGCTGTGTTTGGTTAATGCTCCGTGACACCCACCCCTGACACGGGGGATCAGCAGATCTTCAAGGGTGGCAGAGCAGCCCTCTGGTCCCCTGGTGGCTTCAGCCCCTCCGAAGGAGGGATACTGCCCTGCTCGCATGGGTTGAAGGGACAAACCAAACTTTCTTCCCTTGAGATGGGACCTCGAGGCTTCATGGGGAAATATTATAAACAGGAGGCCTTTTCTCCTGATTTGACACATCTAAGGGTAAAATTAATGTCACTTGGTGTTCAGCTGAGCCACCTCCATATTAGGTTTTTTCAGTAGCTTTAGATGAAAGCTGCTTAGAGATGGAAGGGGTGCTCTGGTGAGCTGAGGGTCAAGGCATAGTCACCTCTTCAGCTGTATTCTCTCTTCTTTTTCTGATCATCCCACACAGCTCCCAACTGTTTGGAGGAGGATAGCAATGCAACTCCAGAAAATGTCTGTTAAAACTCCCTTTGACATTCATTTACTGCTGACCACGTTTGGTCTCAAAACATTAAGAAATTATTTCACCCCTCTTGGCATTTATTGGACTACATGGAGATGTTTTTTCAGACTACTTTTTTTTTTTTTTTTAAATCCAGACTATATTTTGTTAGTTGCCCAGAGGATTTCACGCATGGGCTACTCTATAAATAAGACTTACTACTCCCCAGTGACAAATGTGGTTTCTTTCTCAGAAGTTGCATAATAGCTCAAGCGGGATAAACAGGAATTTTCTGATGGTGTTAAGTTTCACAATTAAACAGGGGACAGTTCCTGCTGTAAGAGGGATAGCTAACCAGTTTTTAAATGACCTTTTTATTTTGTACTGAAGCCAACAAGTCCTCTAGCCATGAGTTACAGCTGGGCGATGGGGAGGCCATGAGCCACCAACTTGTGATTGCCTGCGGTTCCCCAGAGATAAATTTGATTCTCCCAACCAAATTTATAGCTAGGAGGAGGTAAGGAAGGCTGTAAAGTCTACCACTGGGTTGGCACTGTTACACTGATCCCAGTAAGGCCAAGGACTATACCAGCAGCTGAAATATCCCATGCTGTTCCAGGCGAGGCAGGAGGCAAGCCTGCAGGAGTGTCTGCAGCATGAACGACACCGCCTGTTTCTGGGAAGGAAAATGGAAGATTTCTGTCTTCAGGGCTGCTTCTCTGCACTTTTTGCCAAAACTAAATTAACCCCACGAACACAGAACAAGCGTACATATATTACCGAGCTTCTTTCATGAATAAAGGATGCCAGGTCACCTAACCTCCATCCAAATGAGCAGCACAGGAAGGGGGAGAGGAGAAGTGAAGGTAATTTGAAGTTACAGCGAGGAGGAGACAGAGGTTTACTCACAGCTGAATCATCCAACAACCCAATCTGTCAGCAATCAGTAAATATCACGCAAATTTGCATGGTTTTCGTCAATCTGTCCCCTGCCCTAGCGCTGCCAGGATCTCCTTTAGCCAGCATTCAGACCCCTTGCATGGTGGAGATGCCGCAGCCTCCCAGTACAACCACTTCCAGCGCTGATCTCCCTTTGACGCTGGACCTCAGCACAAAGGAAGGGTCAGGGATGATTTTTCCAGTTATGACATAATTTCCCCCAAATTATGCTTTTCCCCAATCCCATCACCTAAAGCTCCCTTAACATCTGGTGGTTTAGTACATGCTCAAAATTTCCATTACAGTGAGTCTTTACCATTCTTCCTGCTCTTTAGGCTTAGGAAATAATTTGCATAGGATTCAGGGCATGCAGGTGAGAGTGTTCTTGCGGACTGACCTTTCTATAATCTGTATTTCTCAGTGGTCATCGTTTCACCTTCATCTGGAAACTTACAGGGAAAAATGTCTTTTGGAACAATGAGAAAAGGCTGATAAAAACTGCTCATCAGTTTCTGGGATGTGTGAGAAGAAGAAGGATGGTTATCCCTCAGTCAATGCCTGAAATCAGCAGTCAAGAACAAACAAAGAGCTCATACTCCTATTTTATGACTAGATCTCAGCATTACATTGAAATGAAGTTGGCTATACCAAGTGCTACCTGGGCCATTCAGAGCTTGACCACAAAAGGCACCATGGGGCTGATGCTCAGTGGCACCACTGAGCTGTGTGTCTTCAGCACGGACACCCACTGGTAGGCACGTTTAGGGGGACAGGGTTCCTAGCTAAATGCATTGAGATGGACTGTGTGTTGTCATTACGTAGGAAGCACGTGTGTGCAGCCTAGTGGATATCAAATTTATTTGTACACAGGGGAACTTTGAAGTCTTTCAATGTGAAAACCCACAAGAGAGCAGAGGGATATGAAGCTGCAGAGTTGGTATTTTACGATAGGTCTCAGTTCCAGCATTGCTAGTCTCACATGCTCCTCTTATATTTCCCTGCTCCTTTACCACACCATTTCTATATACTTACCATTGAAAAGTATTTACATGAAAAATGTTCAAAAGGGAGAGAGGTTAGAAAAACTGTCAACTGGGCTAAAAATATTAAGCAAATCTTTTCCAGACTCCATGAAGTAATAGATTTCTAGTGCTGCCTACTCGGGACTTCTAGCAGGCTGCTGTACTCACAGGAGGGTGCGTTCTTAGCTTATTTTATGCATCAGCTTCATGTAGAATAATTGGTTCTGTAAGCAAAGAACACACGTTTTCTGATGGAGATTGCCTACCTCAAGGACAAACTAAGTGTAGATCTTTATTTTGGAGAACATTAGCTTTTGTGTAATTTAGCTAGCAAATGTAAAAACGTGTATATTCTTGAGGATTTTCTTCAAGCTAGAGCAGATACGTCCTCAGAAATGACTGAAAATGCAATGACGTTGAGTCTGAACTCAAAGCTGAGCCCTTGAACTCTTACAAGCCCAGGTCTGAGACCTCCATTCTCACACACTTTTTGAGAGGTAGACCTCTACATTAATCTCTCTAGTCAGACCCATGTTTGACTTAATTTTCCTCTACCAATAGCTGGAAATCTTCCTTTTCAGATAGGCATCCAGCCACCTACATCTCTGTATCTAAGACAGGCACAGAGTAAAACCAGGACTGTTTTGGCTGCCCTCCCACAAGCAAGTCCTATGTTTTCCATCTACACTGCCTCTGACCAACGAATCACCCCTGCACCCAAAGGAACTGGGCCATATCTTTGGTGAAGAAACAGTGAGGACAGAAGAGTGGGTGTCCTGCTGTGCTGGCTGAAAGAGGACAAATAGAGAGAAGAGGGAGAGAGCGAATTTGCAAAATGCAGCTGCAGCCTGTGACATTGGGACAGACAGCAGAGAGGGGACGAGAACTCGTGGGGTGGAGCAAATTATGCAGTTTGTTTGCTCTGTGCTGATGAAACGGAAAGGTCAGTTTCTATACACCCTGGTTTCTAGGCTGGCATATACGATTCATATATATCTGTATTTTAAGTCTTCTATATCTCTGCAGCTCAGGCTGCCACTCATTTCTAGCTTTCTAACAAGCAGGCTTTTGAACAGCATTCATGCTCACTTTTTAAGTTTTGGAAGAGGCGTCTCTTGCTGTAGAGGCTGCTGCTAATGAGAGATGAGGCAAAGGGAGGAGACAGCACTGCTCTAGGTAGTCTCTGTGTTGTGCCATCCTGTGCTGTATAAGCAGATGATAGCAACGCTCTCCACCACTCCGGCTGCACCGCGTGGGTCAGAGTCTATGTTAGCACACAAGTAACCATTAACCTGGCCTTTGCTGCTGGCTTCCAAAAACATTTCTGAGCATTCACCTCTCATTCTGTAAATAACAGTTGCATTCAAGGAAATGTCAGCGAGCAACAAGACAGAGCTCACTAGAACAGGAGTGACAAAAAAGCAAGGTCATGGCAACACAGACTTCACTCCAGTCTGGGCAGCTAAAGAAACTCTCCCTCACCAGCTCCATCTGCGCAAAGGGAGCTGCATGGGGACTGGCAGGGCAATGTGAGCCTGCACCGCAGCTCACAGCCACAGCAACGGCTGCGGCACAAAGCCCCTCTGCTCTTCCCACCACTGGGCACACACTTGACATTGAAGTGGCGTGACCTGCAAGTTTGTCTGGCCTGTGCTGGGAAGACCTATTGAAATGGGTGCTCAGCATCTCTTAGCCCTTGGTTCTTTGAGGGTTTATTCACAAAGCAGACGAGGAACTCCTCTCTCTAGCCACATCCACTTCAGACTCAATGCTAGAGGTATTTGAAATGTTGAGGTCTGAAAAGAAGGTATCCTAGTACATACATGAAAGTACAAACTCCCCCTGTTCCATGATTCACAACATACAGGATTGAGAGCTGTGTGTGCACAGTATTACTATTAATAGATGCAGCAAAGCTGTCTGGCCAGGCTTGTTGGATGGTCCCATTAGAAGTTTTGCCTGTTCCTGTGCCCCCATCTGCTCCCCTCCACCCTTTTCAAAGACGAAATATTGTAATTTTTTTTGACATGGCTGCCACAGCTCAGGGCTTATGAAAACAGAAGGGCTGACAGTGCTGATTCCTCTCTTCTGCCCTGCTCCAGCCCAAACCTTTAAGCTGTGGACCCTGACAATGGTCCTCAAGCCTATTGTTTGCCCCCTTCACCAGTTCTGCTCAGCAGCTCCTGCTGCAACAGAGATGGGTGCTGCCAGGCCCTAACTCCCAACCCTGTCTGCATCTCTGCTTTGGCCCCCAAACTCACCAACAGCTCCCTTGAGGGTCTGTCTCCGGGAGCAAGCCAGTCATGCAGTTCTGGGCTTCTGACAGAGGAACATGGTGAATGTGTTGGGCTGGCAGGGCTTTGCTCCTGACCTTAACCCAGCATCTCGGTTCCTGCATCCCGAGGTGAAAATTCTGCTGACTCCCTTCTGAGTGAAAACTGGGCCTGTGCTGACCCTGCATAATCCCAACGTAAGGGACAAGGAAGAAGGGAGATGACCCCTTTCTGTAGGCGATGACTAGCAGCGTTCAGCAGTGAGCCCAGCCCGTGCTTGTGTGGAGCCACACTGAGCATCATGGAGAGCAGAGGTGCGTGCGGGTCACAAGCGCAGCACTGGGGACGTCTCCCTCAGTCACCTCGTGAGGAACAGGGTTTTCCCCTTGGGAAAGAAGGCAGAAGTGGCAGCTACCTGCATGTCACTGCTGCTGTCAGGGTACTACCTAAGGATGCCTCCAACCCTGCCTCAGTTCCACTGAGGCTTTATAATCTCTGACCAGTAAGAACCAGCACAGGCATAGAGAATCCCAGTACCTTCCCTCCTCCTCTTTGCAAAAACACCTTTACAAGAAACCTCCCCACACAAGGAGCATCAGTTTCGTACCAGCAGAAGACAAAACCAGCAATACAACATCATCTTACTGGGAAATTCCCACACCTTTGGAGGACATCAGCAACAGAGGAAAAACTCTACCCAGACCTGGTCTGGCTTTGATTTGCTGTGTCCCTCAAAATGAAAAGTGATGCCTACACAGTCGTACAGAGCCCTGAAAAACAGAGGAAGGAAAGACGACTCTTGCTCAATTAAATTTTTTCAAAACCAACAAATGTTCTCTGCCTGCTGTCTCTTTCTCAGCACAAGGCTTCAGGGGCTGGGCAACGCATGGCTCAGTGAAATGGTTATACTAAACACAGAGAAAAAGTCCTTCTCATTTACAGCTCTCCTACCTTCAACAGCATTACAGCAGGGATCAGTTTCATCTGCAGTACAGAGCTGTGCAATTTATACACCCTCCTCTGTCTTAAAATTCCCAAGCTGCACCATACAAGTAAGGAAGCAATAAAAGCACAGTGCACAGACAAGACTTACAGCCTGCACTCAGTTCTGATGCTGTAAAAAATGCCTAGCTGAAACAAAGATCTAAGTTTCACATCATTTATTTAACTTTAGAACATCATATCCTAGGTTTTACAGTGATGGGCACTACAGAAAACACGATGAGAAATAGATGGGTAATTATGGTGGTGGTTTTGACTTTTACCATCATCTAAAACTGTAGTAAAGTCAGAAGACACAGGTTTATGCTTCTTGAGATATGTGTTTAAATCTAGTTTGTGTCATAAGTGATCTGAATGTAATGGTCACAGCTTGACTCCTAACCAGGCTCGGATATGTGACTTCACTTTAGAATGAGATGGGGGGTTCTGTATCAGAGTATGCATCCCGCACGGTTTGGCACAAATTGGCGTGACTGGCAGCAGGTTTTGGGACTAGGAAGGAACAAGAAACTTGTTTTCTGAAAGAAAAAGAAAGCCATAGGCAGTGATGTGCATGGGAGGCTCCCTCGGCAGCTGCCTGTACCCTGCCTGCTCCTCAGCCTGCAGTCCCTCGCTCCAGCTCCGAGCACTGCTGTGTGTGAGAGGCACTGCTGGGGTTGGGAGAAAAAGGAAGGGGCAGACACAAGAAGCTGGTAAAAAAAAAAAAAAATATGAGAAGAACAAAACTGACAGGGGAGATGTTTTAAATGGTGTGTATGTATAGATGATGGGGGAGGTCTGAAATGCACGGCCAAGTATTGAAGTGGACACCATACAGTCCATAACTCCTGACTGTCACAGCAACCCCAAGCAGGTAGGGACTGGCTCGGGCTGCAGCATCCCTTGGTGTCCAGGTACATGACAAGAGCATGAGTCACCGCTGGCGAGGGACCAGACAGGGCAGACCCGCTCCAGAACCGGGGTCAACAGCCAGGCATCCCCCGCAGACCGCGACAAGGGGCCGTGCTTCCTCCAGGGGCAGGTGACAGCTAGGCTTGTCCCCTCCAGCGCAGGTGGCCCTGCCCCCGCAGGGGAGGACCCGGGGCACAGGGACCCGCGTGGGGCCATGTCCGTCCCCCCCAGCCTGCGTGGCCCCGCAGGGACACCCGCGCTGCGAGGCTGCCGGGGTGGCCGGCCGTGCCGAAAGCAGGGGAGGGCGCTGGGGGGTCCCCCCCGCGGGGTGCTGCCTGGGAGCATCCCTGGTGGCCGTGTCCCCGCGTGGGGCCGCCCGTGTCCCCGCGGCGTGCGAGCCACGAGAGGGCACTGAAACACAGCCGAAGCGCGGAGAGGCGCTCAGCCCTGCCAACGCCGGGTCTCCCGCCTGATGCCACTGCCGCCCCAGCATTCGATCTTTAGACAAAATTCCAGAACAAAGGACCGATCCAAGGGTACACTCGTTGCTGTGCGTTTCAACTGTCCTTTATGAGGTCTGAAACAAACCCGGGGTTCATAAACACCCTACAATGAAACGCTTCATGCGTCGGGAGCTCCTTCGGTGAAATAGGACTTGCTGTTGTAGTTGGTCGTCAGGCTAAAACAATAATTATATTGAAATTCATTTTTAATTAAACTGTTTGCTGTGCTCTGGGAGTCTGCATTGGCATTTATGTAGTGTCCATCATCGCTGTATCGGTGTGCTTTATCTGCACAATCAGTTAAGCTTAGTATATTTTAATTGAAATTCTTTCAGTCTTTCAGCTGCTACTTCCCCCTTCAGATTATCATTCATAATATAGCTGCATTTCATGCTTATCCTATCCTGAGCGATTACAAGAATTATTCTGCCATTATTTTTAATTATTCCCTACTTCCCCCTCACTTTCACAATCCCTTTTTGCTATCCACTATTGCTGTTATGAGGGATTTATTTTTTTTTACTATAAACCAGATGTAAGAAACCCCAACATTAAAAACATGCAGCACCAAAAGACTGTCATTTTTGAGAACTGAAAATATGCCACTAAGATAATACAGAACATTTTAAAATGCAACTGGAATATCTAAAATGCAATTACTGAAATAATTTTAGTAAAATAGACCCGTAAAATTTCCAAGAGACAACCTCATCAAAAAAGGAGGGAAAAGAGATCCTGATACTGTCTTTTTTATACCACATATTTTCTTTTACTTCATGTAAATTGCATTCTTTTAAATTTTTTGTTAAGCATTCTTAGCTTATTTTACTATAAAAAAAGGAAAAAGAAACCAGGAGATTCATAGGTTTCTCGCATGAAAGAAAAAGGTTAAAATCAAAATTATTTGTAGGAGAGAGATTTAGATTTGCATTTGTCCAATAATTCCAATATATTAACTTAGTTAAAAAATAAGTTCTGCAGACAGTTATAGCAATTTATACTCTCTCAGGAATGCATTTCTTACTGCAACCCTTGGAAATATATATTTTTTAATCTCTCTTTGATGTTCATTGTCTCTCATCTCACCAATATGGCACTATTTATAATTTAAGTACAGGTCTTACTGCTGAACGCCCCGATCTCTAGCAGCCTGCATTCCTAACCTCTGTTAGGAACAAAAGAGACAGGATGTAGAGGGAAGCTGAGAGGAAGGAATAGCATCGAAGTTTGTTTTTACTACAGTGGGAAGCATCACATAAGTAAGAACAATTTGTGTGAATAAAGGTTTTGCAGGACAACGGTGCACATCCGATGCTGGCAAGGGAGAGGACTTAACTTAAAAGGTTATTTCCACATCTCACTACTACCACCAGCCTAAGTAACATCCACTACGTTCAGCTTGAATGAGGCATTTATTTCAACTTCTGGGAGCTAAATTCTTCCCGATCGCAACAGCATTGTTCTGGCACTCAGTGTGGACCTGCAGCTTCTGTTAGCATCTGCAAGGGCCCTAGGAGCAGAGCCGAACCAAAGCACCCACAGACACCCGCTCAGCAGGATTACAGGGAATTTTGCCATTCGTTTTTCAAACCTTTAGACCTCGGGATTTTTTTATACATCTAAGTCCAGACCACTTATGTGAGAGTGTGTGTGCCAGTATGGTAGGGGAAAAGAAGACTTCTTTAAGGATCTGTATTGCCTGGTGATGGTTTTCTAAGGAAAAAAATAGATTTTGTCTTGGCTTGTGCTATATTTCAGAAAGCTCATATCAAGGTAAAAATGCATCAGAGAGACCTCTTCATGGCTTTAATGTAAGCTGTGGAAAATATTTTCTTGTGCTTCCAAACAGCTTATTCATATCCACAATATATTTCAAAATATAGAAGAAATATATAAACACATAGTGAAAATACTTCCATATATCAGAGCAGAATATATTCTGTATGTTTCCATTATATATCTGTCTGTATATGTATGCATGCATGCACGGAAATTCTGCCTATTGCAGAGGGGGAAGAAAACACTGAAAATGCATCCCTGTTTAATCTGGCAAATTCCTGGTTACATTGATTAAGGGGAGTAGAGATTTGTCTGGCTCCTGGGCAGATGACCAGTCTGTAGCACACTTGGTGGTTTACAGCTTTAGATCTCTCATGGCCCATAAAACCTGTGCAAGTATTTCTTATTGTTAACTGTGGTATTTCACGATGCAGGTAAAGCTGATCTCTTGAATGATTTCCTCCCACCAAGCTACTCAGCGAAGCAAACCTGACAAACACACCCAACTACACTGGCTCCTCTTTTGCACCACTGGGGAACACACTGAGCAATATTGCCTGCCGGGAGCAAACGCCAGCCCAGCAGTGCTTGAGATGCACTCGCCTTCAGGGGAGGGGAGAAAAATATCTTTTCAAATTCTCTGGGAAGATTCAACTACCTCCCCAACCTTTTTTCCCCCTCCTTTAAATGTCAGACTCCTACACAGTTTCTTTGAAAGTTTGAACAGTTAGTTAGATCAGTCTGGAAGCAAAACAAACCACAGCACATTTCACCTTTTGCAGAACTTTCCAAGAGACAGCATGCATTTCAGAGCGGTGACTATTCAGCATTTAGCTCTCTGGGGCTGGGGTGTAGACCAAAAATTCAAAACATTTTTTTGTACATCTGTGTTGAATCAGAGCTTATTTCTGAGTAAGGTGGCTGAATTTTTAATATTACATTCTTTTTTAAATTGATCACGGTTGTATTTAGGGACATCAGATGGAAATGGATAGTTCTGCTGTAGCGCTGCTCACTCCGCTTATGATCCAAGTTAACTGGGTTGGAAGGTTTCTGATTTTTCCTTCAGCTGTGTTTTGCCTGAGGTACAGCCTGTGACAACAGAGCCTAGACTCTTTGACCTACGCATGGCATTTTCTTTCACTGCGTGTGCTGGGAGATGCTCAGGCTGCCGCTCTTTCCCTTGTCCTGATGCTCGCTCGATGGGAAGTTCATCCTCTCCACCTTTCCCTGCTCAGGGGAGGCTGGGTGCTGGAGCATCCCAGGCTGATGGCACATAGGGCACAGCTGAGAGAGGCCTTCCCAGGCAATAAAGTGTTATGGGAGATACTGGTCTGTTTTGAACCCCAAGCTTTGAAGGGTAGTTGCTTCTGCTCCAACTTGTTGTGAGATCTGAGCCAGAGCAGCGATCTCACCACCCCAGTACTGGGCAGAGCAAGGGATGCAGTGCGAACACCCCTACCGCTCATTGGGGGGGGGGATCTGTAAGCAGCCAAACCCACCCAAATGCAGGGAATAGAGAAGGAGGGGCAGAAGAAAGAAACAGGTTTGAGTCCTTAGTGCACCTGGTAACAAGAGGAGCTTGTGTTTCCCTGTCCTTCATCCCCAAAAGGAGCATCAAGCTGGAGCTGAACTAGCAACTAGTAGTCTGCCAAATACTCTCAGGTGAGCATTGGTTTTGCATATGTCATCACCCTGGCAGCATCAGCCGGGAGGGTCCCTGACACATTTGGGGGTGCACAAGTGAACATTGTTGTGATAAAGAAAGGTACCTAATGAGCAGCACTGGATCTGAAGGGTCCAGATAATGATGTGTGGTTGCGGCAGATGATGCTGCCAGCTCGCACATCATACACACAGACGGTGGGAAACACCCAGCATGATGTTCCAAGTGCCGTTTGCTAACTGCTAAATGCGGGTTAGTGTGTTTATGCTGTATCCAGGAATCAGCAGGATACCCTCCAGGCAGGCAGGCAGGGCAGCAGGCTCATGGGATCCACACTGGGAAAAGAGAGAGCAGCAACACTGTGTGTCCAGTGCAGCCAGTGGAGTGAAGAGGGCAGAAAACGGTCCTGCCGAGATAAGCAAAAGCACGCCATTTATGAGTAATTGAGGAGAGCTTGACAGTGGTTTGATTCACCAGGACCTGTCACTGAACAACTGCAGCTCCTGGTCCCCTGGACCAGGGCTGCCACAGCAGCTGCCTGCCAAAGCCAGGGCGGGGGGACAGGGATGCCTCTACCCTTCTGTCTGACCTTCATGGCCGGAGTCAGTTTGTGGCTAGAGCTTATGGCACAAATTTAGGCGCACTGGAAGGTACAAGGTTGCCGTGCCAGCTGTGCTCATGTCAAGTTTCAACAGCTCAGCTCATGGTTAGGGAGGTGAGGGCCTAGGTAGAGGCTGGCAGCAGGTAGGCAGCATGCTGGGGAGCAAAGCTGTCTTCTGGCAGAACTACTCTGACTGCCTGGCATGGTGGGATGGTGGGAGGAGAGTGGTAGGGATGTAAATCGCATCTGCACAACACTGGTGCTCACAATATGCTGCAAGTCATCTCTGGCAGCGCGGCTTGCCTGGAGGTGGTGGCTGAGTCCACCTCCCCAGTATTTTCAGACTGTTCCATGTCTGGTGTTTGTATGTGCTAAGATAATGAAGAATTACAATGCTTATTTTTTCGAAGGAATGCATCATAAGCTTTATCAACCTGGAAAATATTGTGATTTATCTATCTGCGGTCACTGGATTTGCCCACCCCATGTCAAACTTAGTTATTCCTCGTCATTATTCATCATGCAAGACGAATGGCCAAGGACACCCTCTTAGCCCCCAAGCCTAATTCTGTGACAACCTAACATTTTGCCTTAACTCTTAGCTCTCCAGACAGAATCCTCTCAGCTCTGAATTAAAGAGATGACAGAAACACTAAAAAGAAGGGTCCTTCCGTAACAACTGTGACTTCAGAATAAGTGGTCTCTTCTTCTCAATATTAGCAACACAGAAACACTCTCACTACGAAGCTCAACCCCATGTGCAGTCTATGTATAACCTTTTAAACAGCTTTTGCTGTAAAACACAAGTCTGTGTTTGCTGTAACAGAAGCGTTTCATTCCTCACAGTAGAATAAAAGAGTTTGCTGAAAGAGAAAGGGCATTGCAAGTCCCTGCTTTGTGCTCTGAATTCTTTTCCAGCATCTTCCTTTTAATACATCACAAAAAAGGGGAAAGAAGAAGAAAAAAAACACATTAAAAAAAAGTGTTTTAGAGTGTTTTCCCAAGAAATATCACACACTGAATTGAAACACCTTATCTACAAGGAGGTCCTGGTGGCAAGTGCAGAAGCAACACAGGAAAAAAATCAATACAGCCTGCAGAGATTAAAAACATACTGGAAAAACATAAGAAAAATGCAACAATTAATGCCAGTTGTACATATAATATGTGAAAACAAAACAGAGAGGCATTAGTGTCTACACACAGATCTATTGGATAGGTAATGCTTTTATCTCAACTTGAAAATGGAAGCTTTATTAGAATGCTTCCCATCAGGAGGCATCATACCAAGAGCAGTGTAAAGCTCTAACTAGCTAAAAGCCTCTCCCCCCACACACCTTCTGTCCCAATCACTTTGCATATGGGTGAAAATCAAATGGCTCAACCTCAGGCAGAGGCGGTGTCAAACGGGGGGCTCAGATTTACCAGCTTGGATGAAACCACGCACTCCCCCTCCAGTGGAAGACATGGATCGGCCAAACAAGATGCCTTGTGGTAGTTGGGAGCATTTGGTCTGTGGCTTAAAAAGCGCCTTGATGAAGTTACAGCTACAGATTGTCTTATTACATCGTGTTATGCTGTATCATCTATTATTATATACCTGACTTGAACAAAGTGTCTTACACAGGTATCAGCTGTGGAGGGTTTCATAATAAAGATAGATGTTAACACACAAAAATCAAGCAGATTATTAAGGTGTGGCTCAGTGGAATGATTCCTCAAAATTCCCTCCAGCAGCTTTGCATCGATACAATAATTAGACTAAATTTTACCAATTTACCCAGTATCTCGAGTGTAAAGCTCACAAAAAGCATCATACCTAACAGCTCTTTCTTACTCTGGTGCCTAATGTTAAAGTACATTATGAAGCCTAAGTAGAATATCTGCATCCTTAGTTTTCTGGATCAGGAACAATAAAGGGGAACACCTTCCTTCTCATTGACACATACCATCAACATAAATTTTAATAAAACTGCACAAGAAGACTCACAGCAGGGTTAAAATGAGGATAAGCATCAGGTAGCTTGGCAATACTGGAAGAATAGTGTTTTAACCTTCCTTCTGCTACTATCCCATCAAAATAAATGAAGGTTAAACCCTTTCTTTTTAAACCCCAGAAACATAACTTATGGTTTACTCAACCCCTTCCTGTCCACCGGTGAGTAGAGAGGCAGGTCACACAAGTGCCAGTGGCTTGGACCCTTGGTATTACTTCAAGGCAGTAAAAAAGCTAAGCTGACTAAACCACCCGAGGGCCCTCCCAGCATAGGGACTTTAAGAACTAACCCAGGCCTCTAACGCACATTTGGTACAACTTCAATCCAAATACCTTCACCACACTCAGCACAGCACAGAGGTCAGCAGCACAGCAGCATCTTTAGTAGAAGTCTGTGCTGTACAGACACAAACAGGGACGATGCACACCGAGCTGTGGTTATATGCCGCTGTGAAGGGAAGGATTTCATGAAGTTAGGAGCTGTGTTTCACATGGATTTCATGAACAGCTTTTGGAGCTAAGCTCCTGTTTTGTCCTTGCTTTTTGTGGCAGGGGCACCTCATGCTTTGGCCAGGCTCCCATTTTAGCATCGTATAAATCCAAACGGATAAAGAACATACTTGGGCACTGGTGTTCCCACTACAGACAGGCTGCTTGCCAGCATGGATAAACAAAAGTACTTTTCATTTATTAGTTACTAGATTTCATTCAAACTCCCAGAGCGCCGATTCTTTTACTTTGGACCACATCCCGTACTTCCACTGAAGCCAGTTGTAAGATTCTCCTGATCACGTTGAGAGCAGATTCATTTGAAAAGCTTTTTAAAGGCTCAGCTCTGCCATTCTTACACAAGAAGGTGCAAAGTGACTTCTATGGGTAGTTCCCAAGGATGACTTTGCACATGCCAAATTTGCAAGATTTTAATGAACCTTGATTAAGACTGCTAGCTTTTTTTCAGTAATGCTGTCCTCTCCCAGCAATAAGTAATAAACATTCACAACACCCCATGAGGCAAGAAGTCATAGCTGGGTCTACTTTAAGATGCATAAGCTGCAGAAAAGCTATTAAAGCTTCATAGTGAGCCAACACTGGAGCCAGTACTCGGTGTGCAGGCAGTCCTGGTTCTTAATGCACATATGAACCTGCTAGTGCTAAGGTTCAACTTTGTCCTGTCAGATATCTTGAGTGTTTACTAAATCCAGATGGCCTGAGGAAATAAATGAGATTAAAGAGAGTCTGTTTCATTCTCACACTTCTCCAAGCCCTCTGCAAAGTATTGAGTTGCTACAGATAACGTATGTACGTGTGGGCAATGGTGCAACCATTATGAATATGCTAAGGACTCCATTTAACTTGTCCTTAGCAAAGCTTAAAAGCCTTTAACACTTCCACATCCATATAGAAAAGGAACATGACATCTCTGCCTTCTCTGTTCATTTTGACAAATGCTGCCTGGTTTTTGATTATACAGCATCTGGGAAACATTGTCACTGACGTCTCCAAGAGTCCTTGGTGGCATTTCCCATGATGGGGAGGATAGGAAGGGATCCTAACCTCTTTGAGGGGTGCAGGAAGGACACACAGGGGACACAGGCTAAGCGGTGATGGAGAGGTGGCAAGTGGAAGCACTTGATCTCAGAGACCCCCCACTCACGCTCTGGATACACCAGTGTACAGATGGGCTGGAACTTGCCAGCCCTGCCCAGAGGCAGAAAAACATGGGTTTGCTTAGTCTAGCACAAAAGAAAAAGGCAAAGAGGACAAAATCTTCTACATATGAACGGCTGTTATGAAAGAAGGATGAGTAACAACCCTCTGTGTTCCCCAGGGAAGTATATATTGAGTTTGGGCCACCAGCCCCCTGGAGAAGCAGGAACCTGCAGGATGCCCTCGATGGAGCTGCTAGGGAAGATACCTGAAATAGGTCAGGAAGATCTAGGAGTGCTCAGTTCCACATCAGCGAGGGTAGAAGGGCTAAACACCCTCCTAAGGCTGCACCACGGAGTATGTGCAGGGATGAAATTAGCCCAGCTGCTCTTGATATGGGTTGCAAAAGGACAGATGAGGAACTTCGCAGTCACAGTCTGCAAGCCAGCACCTGGCCATGCTCTGCGCTGGCCTGCAGGAGCATGGCGTTCAGGCATGTGTCCTTCAGCAGACAGCAGTACCATGCAGGGCCAGCCGCTGCTGTGCTCACGGGCACGGCTGTATGGGGGTGCATGAACACCCAGAAAGGAGCCGGGGTGCCAGTAGAGTGAAAGAGATGATGCAGTCAACTCATTCTTCTGCTGTTTGATGTGGGCTTTTTAGTGTTTGTGGGCACAGGCTGGACAAGAAGGTCAATTTTGTAGCAAAGATGGGCAAGATCTTAATGTTTCACTTTCAATAGCAAAGATGGGCAAGATCTTAATGTTTCACTTTCAATAGCTACCCTTTACTTGTAAGCCCTTCTCAGACCTCCTCCCCCATGACTGTCTTCCTTCTTCATTTTAATCTGATTAAACATTTCCCTTTTTGTAAAGTAAAAGGCATCAGGCTGAGAGCTTCATATAGAGTGAGAGGAGGGAAACGCACTCAGGGTAAGGGGTTGTGGCTCGGGGAAGCCCGGATCACTGCTACTAGAGACTTGGACAGGGTCTCCTGCTTGTTCCCCACTTCAGCTCACTGCTTGCAAGCCAAAGATAACAGACTTCTTTTCTTCAAGCCATTTGTCTGGGACGATTTGGGGTTACTGCACATCCAGCAAGAGGTGGCCCAGGCCTCAGCAGAGATGCCGACACTTTACCATTGTACAAACAATAGCACCTCTGAGAAGCAAGCCTTTGCTTTGTATATTTACTTCGTTTCTTATTCAAGCTTTGTTAGGGAACGGAGGCACTTAGGCTGGTTACTAAAATAAAGAAGTGCTATAAAAAGAGAAAAGCTTCTGCAAGGAAATCCAAGCTGCAGCAACATGAACAAAGATCCATTGAAAGGCAGTGTTAAATAAATACAAATTAATTTTGCATAGTTCCAAAGTCCTACGGTCAATACACGCCTGTTCTCATTATTATTCAATAACATTTAGCTAATATATTTGGATTTGCAAGGCCAATGTTTTCAAACATTTTTCTAAATTAGCACAAATCTTCTGCTTCGTCTTTTCTTCATCTACTGTCAGCGGAGCAAATAATCAGAGAACAAATAGATACGTACTCCGCTTATAAATTCTTCTTGCCAAAGACTCGACCTCTAGAGACTTGACTTCACATTTGCTTTCCTGTAGAATTTAACAAAATTAGTCAAGTGCGATTTGTTGCATGTTTGTTTCTTTTCAAATGACGACAAAGCTCAGAAATGTCTAGCTCTGGTGATTAAAGGAAGAATAGAGATTTTCTTAATAATGCTTAAGTGGAAGGATGTTAGAATGCCAGGAATACTTACTAACATCTTCCACCTGTAGGTAAAAGCTTATAAAATTTTGTCTTCTGTCAAGACTGTGGTCATGTCCCACTTACTGCCACAAAGTCAAAAAACAAGGGAACAAATCCCAGCCTCAGATACCCTTGCATCTTCCTGGCTGGGCTGTGAGTGAGACAGGCCAAATACAAAATTTCACAACAGAATAACGTGCAAAGCACCTGTACGATGTGGTCCTAACCTGAGGCACAGACAACCTGAGATGATCACGTATCACCAAAAGGACATCCTTTCCCCTCTTTCTTATCAGAGCTGGAGGGATGGACTCTGGCTGAACCATTTGCTGCATTTGGTGCAAGAAGGAGACATCTGCATTTCAATAGGACACTCGTCAAGGTTGACAGCAACTCGAAAGCTACTTGTTATAACGTTGCATTCCATAGTTGCCACAGCCCTACTGTATGTGCCTGCTTACTGCAAGCACACTTACTTGTCATTTGAATGTCTTTAAAGCGTGTGGCAACAGGGGCTCAAACGCCGCAGAAAGGGAGGAGAAGCAGAGGATGTGGCCAGCTTCTTGAACAGGGTTCTACCTTCATTTTTATCAGGCAGCCTTTCTGGTCTCGAGTGATAATAAACGGAGGGTTTGGAGATCAAAGGTAGTTTGATTTCTGAAAGAAAACTAACTGTGATAAACATGCTACCTGGGTACGTTTCAAGTCAGCAGCATCAGGGAAGTTATTAAATTACTGCACTGATGCTTCCCCTCTAAAAATGCAAAGAGTCAGAAACTGGCAGTCCTGCTCTGTTCACTTAAGAGGGGATGTCCAAGCCATCTCACACTGGCCAAAGTCAGCAGAGCAATGGGGAGAATATTTGGGAAGAGTCCCAGCTGTCAGCACCTGGCAAGAAATGGTAGACACTCACCAAGTGATAATTACTTTGTTTAATGGAATAGAAAAGATATATGCCTAGAAAATTTGCATCCATTACAGATCTGGCCTTCCGCACTCTGTGTTCGTGGCCCTAGCAAGAACTGCTTATTCCTCCCCAACCCAACAAGGCTGACATTTCCAGCCATGCCAGCTCTAACCTGCCACATCTAAACCAAATAGGATTCAGCCAGTATTTTGGTATGTCCAAGAGAGAACCTTACCTTGGAAGCAGAGTTAGCATCTCTTTTTATTGGCCTCTGACCTGGTACTAAAAGGAGTTTCAGCATGCTATGGCAACACCCCAGGTGAGTCAACCCTCTGAATTTCACTTCAGCCAGAGCCACTACGATGGACATGACCATTCACTGTCAGATTAGAGCCCAGTAGAACCACCTACAATTTTTCTCTAAGAAACTGGAAAGTGCTTCATTGAAACCAGCATTAACACTTGTGTTGGGTGAAACCAGTATCTGAAAACTGTTCAAGCCAGCAGCTACAGTCAGTTGCTTTCTGCATAATTGAGCAGAACAGCTAATAACATCTCCTCGGGAAGCACGTTCTAGAACCAATCACTTAGTGCAAGCTGCCTAACTATCCATCTTTCTCTTTTCATCTCCATTTCTTCCATCTTCCCACCTGCGCACCTTTTTCTATCCTCTTATGCCCTGCCTTTCCTCCAACCCGTCACTTTTGTGCTACTTTTCCATCACCACCTTTCAACATTCAACTTATTCCCTTCTAATTCCACTCAGGGAAAAATAAAAGTTTATGAACAACATGCATACAGGTTGCTTCAAATATGGCTTATCTCAAGTGGTCCTTTCACCTCTGGGCCATTAAGTAATACCTTCATAAACACAGCAAATTCACTCTTTGAAAGATACCTGAGGCCAGAATAGAGATACTGCCCACTTAGTGCATGCCCACATCCATGGGCAGTAAACTCCGTCAGGAAGGCTGTCCTGTGGGTGAGTTCACCAAGGCAGTACGAGCTCAGCAATCTGCTTTGCTTTTTGCGCTTTTTTCGGTCCTGTGTTTGACTAAAGGGGAGTGCACGGACTGCACAGCTTTCCAACAACAGTACCTATAGGTGACCATTTCTTTGTTTGACATCAACCCTTCTTTCTTTATAGAAGAGTTCTTAATTTTGCCAAATTTTATTGAGAAACAACCCTTCCCCTTCTCAAAACATGTGAGGAAAAGAGTTTTCTTGTTCGCTTCACTAGACAGCACCGAGCTGCTGAAGGGGCAAACAGCTGGGGTCAGCATTACCCAGGTGGTAAAAAGCAAGTTGGCAAAAAAAAAAAAAAAAAAAGAAAGAAAAGAAAAGTCTTCATTCTCTACCAGACAAGCACCTTCTTTGAACAGATTTGTGCATTTAAGAGACAAGCTACGGGAGCACCTGGTGTTGTGGCATTTGGAGAAGCATAGACCTAGATAATGATGTATTGCAGCCAGATCACTAAAGCCACTAATAAATCAAAGTCTTCCTTTTGAAAGACAGAGCAAAAGACTCCGTTGCACAGTGAAATGACTCTTCCCGAAAGCAATCCAGGAGTCAAGACGTGTTAGTTGTTACCTTTCGCACTGGCAGCCCACCCCTTTCTAAAGACATAAGTGCTGTGTGTGCGCCACAGCTGGGGTCCAGCAGCCTGAGCCACTCCCATGACCAGCAGTGTCCCCACATGCTGGGCCACCTGGAAACACCACTGGAAGGAGGAAAACAAGTATGGGAGCTCAATGATGGCTTCACTGATTCTCTTTTATACTGGGAAAACTTAGTAAAAACAAATAAAAAACAACAATAACATTATAATTGTCCAATAAGCAAGCCACTCGGTGCAGGCAGAGCTTTTTCAGACACATCTGGATGCCCCCAGACATGGCTTACAGGTCCTCCTTAGCTTCTGATGAAGCTTTTTAATTCCGCATCTCCCATGGCCTAAAACGAGGTCACAGATTAGCTGAGACTTGCCTTTTTCTGGGTTAAGACCCAAATAGTTGGGTCTCCAAGCAAATCCATCCCCCTCGTTGGGTGCGATTTGGGAGCAAATGGCAGCCCTGCAAAGCGTGCCCCTCCTGGCTTCCACAGGTCTCCTGGTGTTCCCAAAGGCAATAGCAAACCATCATGCACTTCGACGGATGGAAATACCCAACAACTCTTGGCAAAAAAGCACACCATAACACGGATAAAATGTTTAAAAACATTTCAATAACCTTCTGCAGCTGGAAGCCTGATTCACATTAATAGTTTTAAGAACTTCACCCTGTGTTTCAGGTAAATTCAGAAGATATTGGATCTAGTTGTAATCAAAACAAAACTCTGAAACTGGGCCTATTTCCACTGGCCTCAGCAGGCCTTGGATCAGGCTGACATTTATGTTTGAAATAACATATTTAAGAGCCTGTACTAAGTGAGTCTGTTCTGAATATTACCCCAGTCATGTGTTTATATGGAATTACTGGGCTCCTGTTACTTCACTGAGCATCCATTTATGACCAAAATAGCCACTTTTTTATGATTCACGTTATCCAACTCCTCATGGTAAATAGAGGGACCTCTTAAGCTAAGGGACAGCTGCAGATGACTCAGAAAATATTGAACTATTTCAAATGTTTTTCTTTCAGGAATGAAAATCACTTGTCATTCTTTTAAACACAAGCTTTTTAGTTTAGGGTGGGTTTTGTGTTTGCCTTTTGTTTTTAATGACATGATTGGCCTTCTTCATTCTCATGAAAAAAAAAAACCTTAGAAACAAGACCAGGATGAAATAACCTGCTGTAAGCTTTGCCAAGTCTGAAAAACACCAGAGGCTTGGCCAGCTGCTGACAAGGAGTTAAGCTTGCTTGGGAGAAATTGCTAAGCACCTTTCAAAATAAATAAATAATAAAAAATAAACAAACAGAAAGTTTGTCTGTCTTAATCTTCTGTGTTATCACTATGTTTGCCCAGAAAGCTTCTGTAATTTTAATAATGTGAAAAATAATTTCTTTGTCCTTATGGACAAAAAGCCTTTTTCAGCTCATTGTACATTGGAAAAATCTCAACTATAAGGTGCTTTGTAATTTAGTTCTGATATACACCTTGGCTCAGAGGTGTAATTAAAAACCCATTATAATCATCCAACAAGCAAATGAGAGCAGTCCCGCGAGGAGCTGAGCTGTAAGAGCCTCTATTTATAAAATCATATTTAATGTAGTCTTATCTCTACAGTGAAAAAAACATCTGTTTAACATACTGTAAACAAAAATATTAAGGTTCCCTGGCCTTTTTGTCAGAATGACTTATGACATGATCTGCCACATATGCAATTAAGGTGTAGCAGAAGAACTGCCTAATTTCTATGGGAACAACTACAAAAACATTGTGTGTTTGCTCCTGGTTGATACTTTCAAAGCAGGAGTAAGAAAACAAGGACTGATGGGGTAAGGGGGGGGAGGCAGGGGGCTGGGGTGGGGGGGGGCGTTAAGGCGGGTTTGGTCAACAATTTGCAGCTTTTTTTTTATGTCTCGTCCCGGACTAAATAAAGGTGGCAATAATTTTTTTCCCCCTATGAGACTACAGGGAAAAAACATGTTGCCTCAAGTGGTAACAAGCTCAAATTAAAAATAAACATAAACCAGCCACTACCAGCACCATAACAGAGCAATAAGCATATTTGCATAATCCACTCTCTCCCATGCATTTATAGATAACCATGTCTTATATCCAGAAGATGAGATGCAGTTTGTGCAACCATGAGGATAAAAATGGGAATATAAGCCCTTTATGTTTTAAGAAGTAAGACTAAAATAACACAATGAGACCAACAGAAATTGGCCATCAGCTGTTTCCACTGTCATTCTAGGAAAGTTAAGCAAAAATCTTCTCCACTGCCTCTGTGAAATCACGTGCCCCGCCAATATAGTGAATTTAGAGCTGGTGGATAGACACTATGCTGAGTGCCAGGATCATGATGGACTTCGATGAGTAGTGCTACACTCAGACGCTGCGCTCTCTAGGAGCAAGACAGATCCAAGCAACACCACAGCATAGTGAAACCCAAGGTCTTCCACTTGTCAGTGGGAAACACACCACCAGCACAGGCAATAGGGCTGCACAGTTAGGTTTCTGGGGAGCTTCACGGATGAGAGTGGGATATCACACTGGAATTCACGTGTGCATCAAAACACAGAATAAGGGTCAGTGCTGGAGCTGGCTGTGCTCTGACCAGGTGGACTGTGGAGCTGCTGCGCCTGCAGGAGCCCAGCACTGCCCGTGTCTGTACGCCCTGCACTTGCAGCACCCGGTGCTACTGTCACAGGCAGGGATGGCTGGAGCTACACCGGGAGCCTGGGTACCCTGAAACACCCAACACTTTATGCTCGCCTCGACCAGCTGCCATCCAAACCTGGTGTGTGGGCCTTTTTTCCGGGCCACTTGTAGAGATTATCCTCTTCTTGCTTCATTTTTGTCCCTTTGTTAGTTTAGAGATGAGAATAGAATGTATTAGCTTCTGTTTAGGGGTAAAGCTCTATTTCCCTAGTTTATTGTTGCCAGGCTTTTATAAGGGTGGACATAACTGCAGCAATAATCATATTTTTGAGCAAACTGATAATTCCCTAAGATTACATGTTGATAAAGCACAAGATGCAAAGGAACATCATCCTGGGAATCTGAGGAAATTAGATCAGAAAAGCCTTCACAGCAAGGACATTGCTAAAGACAGAGAAAGGAGCTGAGACACCCTACACTGCCCAGTTTGTTTACTTCCATTTTCCGCTTGGAGACAGTATCAGGTTGTATGGTTTCTGATTGCTGGAGACAGTTTTTCGGTACATAAAAATGCCAACCTACAAATGGGAAGCCTCTCACATGCAAAATCCAGAAGCCAACAGTCAGATGGCACTTCTGGTTCCCTCAGATTTGCCTAAATAGGGTAAATGTGTAAGGTACACGATTGTTTGCCTGGGCAAAAAGGTGTCCATGAACTGCAGCTTTCAAGATCATGAAGTGCTGTATTAAATGACTAGAGCAGGAAATGCAAACCAATGCAGGGTCAGGCAGCAGCAAGTATCAGTTCATTGGGAAAATGTCCAATTGTAACATTCCCCAAACCTGAAGGCAGTAGGTATGCCATAGTATTGAAGCTCTTCATAAACAACCGCTTGCTAAGTGCACTCAAAGCCATGGCTGAAACTCTGGGGAATGCTGAAGTGGGTGAAAAATTTCTGACACATACAACAGCAACAGGATCCAGCCCTGTGTGATGTACCCATGCTACGGTCTTCTGCACAGGGATGTGTAGTTAACTTTCAACATCTGCTCTTGTTGTGCGCTGGTGCAGAGGGTATCTTAATTCAGACAGAAGTGACTGTTACTGGCTCTGGAGATCTCATGGCTGACCCACCTACACAAGTGTTAAACACCTTGTGTTCATTTCCACATGGGTCCATTGGCAAACAGACAGTATGAGGCTTGCTTGAGGTTATGTGATTACAGTTAACAACGGAATATACCTGGTTAAGAGAAACTACAGGACAATCCATTTTACAAGCACCAGTTTTCCTTTGAAAACTCTTCTAACCGACTCTAGCTACATAACTGAGCCATTTCCCTGCTTTTCTCAATAGCACAGTTGAGCGAAAAGGGAAGGATTTCCTCTGATGTTCACTTGAGCCAAAAAAACAAAACAACCTCAGAGCTGAATTTACCACCCTTTCGCAACCACCAAGTATCAGAAGGGACTGTCTGAGATCACAACAGACACACAAAGAAATTAATTTGGTGTTGACACTTCACAGTGCTTTGAGATTGTAAATCAGAGGCTGCTTGGCAGGAAACAAACACCACCTCCCTTAAACACAGGAACACAGCAGCCGGGGAGACCTTTCTGAGTCATCAAGCACAATCCCCCACTATCATAGATTGCAGCATCTAATATCCCTGCTTCCTTAATAGCCTTCATTATCACAGCAGCTAAGCATCTGGCAAAGTACACAACGTTGGCACTGCCCTCCCACCACGATCTGAGCCTCTGTGCTTGCTAAGAGGAAAGAGATATTCGTTCTTACGTTTTGACATACCTGTGAACTCTGAAAACAGACAAGTCACTTATAGCCCAATGGAAACCTGGGCAGGAAAGATCTTTGAAATATTTCTCAGGTGGTTGAGAAAGACAGAAATAAAGCAAATGATTCTATCTCACTCTTATACCTGAAAGAATCAGAGTATATTTAGGCAACACATTCCTTCCATGCAAAAATTTAGTCCCAGACCTTAAAAAGAACAAATAATCTTTCCAGCCTTAAAAAAAGTCTGTGTACTCAGCTTAGACGGGCACATGGCAACGTCAAGTGGAACACATATTCCCTGTGATAATAAATATAACGGAAATCAAAGCCAAGTTGAACTGCACATTAGGCATTAAGTGTCCCAAACTGCTCATCTCACTAAACCTTCATAATAAAAACCCATTACAGTCTATAATTACATGGTGTAATGATGCCACAGGAGTAAAGCTCAGGAAAGGCTTAGTTTTCCAGGCTTCGCAACAAGTGTGAATTGGTGCAAGGTTTAAAAGGCATTCACAGTCTGGATTGATCCCAGCCTAGGTGCAAATAAGACTATCATATGTGACTTAAACCAGACAAACGTGACAAGTTAATGCTCAGAGCTGCTAAGCAAGCACTGGGAAGCTCCCAAAAGCCACCCAGATCCACTGGCCCAGCGCTGCAGCAAAGGCTGCCTGTTGCACCTGCGTTGGTCCTGACAGGTCTGAACAGAGGGACCTGGAAAGGCTGGGAGACTTTTTGCATTGCTGCTTCTGACAAACTGTGAAACAACAGCTGCTAAAACTGGGAAATTAGGAAATATTTCAAAAATACAAACTTTGCTTTTAATAGTCATCTCCACTCCCATGGAGAAAGATAGCCCGTGCTCAACTGCTTCAGCAGAGGACAAGCCACCTCCTGGAAGTGCCTCTTTTTGTCAGCGCCTGCAGAGGGACCAGCCTGAGGGGGTCTGGGTGAGATGCTCAACTTTCAAATCACTGTGTGGTTAAACCAATCCTTTTGCTCATCTTTTCCTTCACCTTCTCTTGGAACTTCTAACCCACGGGATACTACACTGTTGTGAAATCAATAGATGTTGAAATATCAAAAAGCTCATGGAACAAATTGTTCAGGAACAAAAACAGAAGTAGTAAAATGTTTAATTTCAATATCTAACAACAACATTTTGGGGATTATGGCAACATTTAATTTTCTTCTTTCACTAACCTGAAATATTTCAATTTGAGTCAAGAGATGCCAAAACCAAAACAGAATTAGATCAGTGTTATACTGAGCCGAAATAAACCCCTAACCTCTTTCAGACAGAAGACCAGCAGTTAGAAGGAAAGCAAGATTTTTTCCAATCATTTTGATTTTGTAATAATGTCACCTTCCCATTAAAATGATTTTCAGAATTCTGTCTAGCCCTATGACTGTCTAAAAATTTAGCATCTTACACACTTCTGCAGATTTTTACTTTCAATGTACCAATGGATCGGAATTTTACCCTGAAGTCCCACTAAAATGGAGTGCCTGTGTTTCATTATCCCACCTTAATCTCATAAGTTGTTTTGGTAATTTTTTTAAAACCAGACTTGCTCAAAAAGCTTCCTGTTATAAATACAGACTCTATTTTATAGAGCTAAAAGATAATAATAGGAATAAATTCAATTAATTAGACCTTAGTTACCTATGCCTTAAGAGTGCAGGAATTATGCATAAAACAAAAGGTCTCATTTGCTACTTGGATGCTTTCTCTGTATTCTGCACCTTTTTTATGTGCCAAACTTCTCCTTGAGGAATGGGTGCAGAATAAGCAACAGGTCCAAAGGATGGCCGAGATCCATGCTGCAGATCAGAAGGGATAATTTCAGCCTGCACCACTAAGGACAGTCGAGAGTCACCACAGCAAAGAACAGAGCATCAGACCTAAAGGTTCTGGGTTTGAATGTAGGCTGCAGGGGTAGAGGAGCCATTCCTGCCTTTCCTTACAGCAAATCCAGGGCAGTAGTTCTAATCCGACTCCCTCGGTGTGTTCAAGAGTTGTATGAGCAAAAAGGAACAAATAAAATATTTTGCGTTCATGCAATCTGCAAGGCAAAAGTTGATAACAACGTCTGTTTTGGAAAAAAAAACCAGACAGCTGTAGTTTCATTAATTGTCTGTACAGGGTACAGTGGAAGCTGTATCGCTTATGTATTGACAGAGATACATTATGCAGCATTTTTGTAAGGTTTTGAATGTTTTACATGTTAATGACTCAAACGCTGAAGTCCTCACTTGTGGCTTGGTTTTGGATGCAGAGGAGGAGTGCACCAAGAATATGTATGTATATACATACAATACATATGTGGATGTTTTTTTAATAGTGATTAGATTCACCATTCCTCAGTTCCTCTACACTGGTTGCTATTTTTCCTTATGTTGCATTAAAGGTACAGGTTGGTGGATCTCTTAGCTGGATTGGGGTCACAGCACTCACCTTGGTTCCGTGTTCTGCCCAGTAATGACTAAAGGCACAGGCGGACAAAATTTTGACCTTAAAAAGTCCATTATAAAAAAACATCCATTGACTTCAAAAGGACCAGGATTTCAACTTTCTTTCCCTGTGGTGCACAGGTATTGCTGCAAGCGCTCTCAGACATGTCCAGGGACCTAGGCCTTTTGAGTATGAGTAACTTTTTTATTTACAGACGTATAAGACCCATAAGGGTCACATAAATAGCAAGAGGGGAGTGAAAAGGTCATGGCTCTCCTACAAAAACTCTATCCATTACTGGGCACATGGTGATAGGTCAATCATGGGGTCCCCTGAGCCATGTGGGAGCTGCATCTAGGGGTCTGCACAGCTTCCTCACGAACTCCAGCTGGGCTGGAAAAACTACCCGTTATGTCTAGAAATGCTTGTGTATAATAGGATGACTATAAGAAGTAAGTCTCCCTACAGAAGTCTCTGACACACCCTTCTCTTACCCACTCTTCAGATGCTTTTGACAAACACTAGTGAAAACAGCCTCTTGAGGTGTGGGGTTAATTGTTCTTCCTCTTCTGTTTATGGAAGTATTCTGCAGACCGAGAATCGCTGCTTTCAGAAATACACAAATTAAGTAAAAGTTGCATATCTCCACCTCACGGATAATTTCAGAGCCTGAATCATCTGGTTTGCAGCAATTAAAACAAAGGGTGCTTGTTCTAATGCATTGTTTTCACACTAGAAAGCCTTCAGCTGTCTTTACCAACTAGGAATTCAAGAAGAAAGAAGCTATTAAAGTTTCCTCTACCCAGTTTAAATGTGGCACAACACAGATTCCTGACCAACTTTTCAGACTAAACATCTTAGTAAATTCTTCCTGACAATAGTTAGTGACAAGCATGTCAAAAACAACAAACTCAGTCACATATAAGGCTTATCAATAATTTAGTCTTTTCCCCCCATGAGAGACTGTGTGTTTTGCAATAATGAAATATATGATTTTAAAAATAAATAATAGGCTGTTGTCAGGCCGATTGTAGCAAGAAGTTATGAATTTGATTGATTGAACATTTGACTTCATTCTCTCTAGCAAGATCAAAGCGAAACTCTTCCATTTGCCCAAGGCCACTTGCAATTTATTTAGAGATTGTGTTCATATCCCAGCAGGTAGCAATATTGGACTGAGGTACACAGAAAATCAGCTCTTTGAGGTTTTTTCTGAGTCCAAGGGATGCAACAAATGAGATTTTTTTTAGTTCATTAAATCATTAACCACTTAATCACTGAAAAACACAACTTTAGTTGCATTTCCCCTTAGCTAGGTGTAACAAGGAAGCAGTCATGGTGTTGAAAACATCTGTTTTAGCATCGGTGCCCTTCTCAAATATGACAAGCCTGTATTTTTTGTTTGTATGGCTATTTGCTCCCTCCCGCCTTTGTGGTTTAATTAGCATGGCAGGAGGCAATGACACCCAAAAGCGAGAGGCATATGAATTGCGATGAGAAATCCTTCTAAGAGCAACATGGGGAAGAGACGTACATGTGCATAAAAGCACACAGAAGATGTTTGTAAAGCAAATATTGCAAATACCCTAGTGTAAAAGAGCCCCAAAGAAGTCAGCCCAGACTAATGTGAAATCTTCAGTCACCGTGGGACATAGCCAATATCAGCTGCTTTTTTCCCCCCTCTCCTGATAGCATTCACATGCTGCCTACAGACATGTGCAAGGCTTTCTCGCCAAAAAAAAAAAAAAGAATCATTCTTTAGCTGTCCTGTATCCATCCTACATAAGATTTGGGGATTAGCAGCTTTAAAAGAAACAAAACCCAAACCCAACCAAGACGGGTCAGTGCAGGCGGCCGAGCAGCAGCTTGTTGGCAGCGATGCAATCATGCAAATCAGCAGCGGCTGCATGCGTGGGACCTCAGCAGGGGCTGCCAGCAACAAAGAGCCAGCAGCCCAGAAAGCCTGTATAGATATAAAAATAGGGTGGAATTAATTGCGGAAGGACGACTTCCAGGAGTCAGGTGCACCCACCTCAAAACAAGAGAGAGGGTTTGTAGGAACCATAGCAGATCCAACCTGGGCGACCACAAGCTGAGAGGAGAAGTGCAACACTGCAAGCGTCCAGGATGCCTGGTTCAAGTCTGCAACGTATCATGCCACTTGTGGCCTTAATGACTTTTGCCAAAGGACAAGACCTTCATCTCCCATTCAAGTGGCAGAAAGACACCTCTTGATCTGATGACAACTTGGATGAGGCCTAGATCGAAAGCTCTGGTTAAGTGCAACTTCAGTGGGCTTTGTTTACACTAGTGAGAGCATGCACTGGGAACAGAGACCTATCCATCCATGGGTCAATGAACAGTGGTGCTAGTGTCTTCTTCAGAGGGCTTGGCACTATCCAACTAAAGGGCAGAGGGTCCCCAGGGCAGCTGTTATCTTGTACTCTCTCTGTGACAGTGCTCCTTGGATCCCTGAACCTTGGCTGACCGAAGCAGAAACCAGGAATTAGGGATCCAAGCACTTTTTTGTCTTTTTTTTTCTTTTTTTTTTTTTGTTTTTAATAGAAGATCTACTTGTAGAAGTGATCTCACAGTGAAAGCTGGGAACACAACCAAGCACTCCCAAACCTCTCATTCCCAGTTCTCCTGCTCATTAGGGAGAGCAAAGTTACTGCAGCTGTGGAGAAATACCATTAGGCCAAGTAACATTTGTTGCAGATGGGCTACTCCAGACTGGGGGAAAACGTGGCATCCAGGTTTATCAGGGAAAAGTGACAGCTAATATCTGCTCCTGCTATCTGTAAAAAAAGGGAATTAAAAGCTGAACAAACACAGTGGTGTCAGGGGGGTTTCTCACATACAGTAGCTTTATTATAAGTATGGAGCTAAAAGGAAGGAATAAAGAGTGAATGTTTTCTCAAAAAACAAACTTCATTAAAGTTTCCCATAACAGACCAGTACCGTAAGTGGCCAATGGTCCAGCTAAGTAACACTTCAAGACAGACCTACGAGACGTGTACCAAAGATACACCGACTCTACGCAACGTACAGCTCCTTACAGTGATCACCAGTCACTAGAGGGCATTTATGTCCATGAAGCTGTCAGACCCAATTTTTTTCACTGAAGGTATGATTAGTTAATGAGGCTTGACAGTTCCTAGAGTTCAGCTAAACAGCTGAACATAATCATGTGGAAACAAACACGTAAGCACAATTAGCAGAATTCTTCACAGACTTTCAGAAATGTTGACAGTGAGTTAAAAGAACAAGCCTGGCTAGTTTTCTTTGTGGTACAGCCTGAAGGCGAGAAAAACCGAAAGGCTTCAGGGTCAGAATTAGCCAAGATTCAGCTCCTCTAGGATGAAGGGATAAGAGCAGAGATTCAATCTGCTTAGAAAAATGACCTGAAGGGACAACCAGACCCTGATTCAGAAACAAGATCCTAATGTGAAGAATGGGAATAGTCTTTTGGACCTCAGCGGGTATGAAATGGTTGATCTGGGCACCTCATCAGGTAGGAAGTTCATCAGGAGTTTACATGCATGTTCCATGGTGTCATGACTAGAATATGAATGCTTATTGTATGAATCAGATTTTATTTAATAACAGACTAGAGGGACAAAGCTGCAGGCAAACCCAATAAAGGCTTAAGAACTACCTAAGAACTGCCTTAAATAGTACAGAGGCATGCCAAAGCTATTACTTTTAAAAAAATGTATTTCTACTTGAACAAATCTGCAACACTTTTTATTTTTTTTATAAATGTTAATGCCCAGGTGATTAAGAGAAGAAAAGAAATTAAACTAGACCACTGACACCCTCTAGGACATATGAAGAAACTAGATATGGTTAGAATAATCGATAGAAAGCTGGTTAACAACATTGTTTTTCCATCAAAAACCTTTTATCTAAATACTTTCTTCCCACCACTAAGATAAACCACAGTTTGTTTCTCAACTCTTTGCTGATTTCAGTGACAGATTGCAGAAAGGTATGAAACACAGGTGGATCTTCTATGCTAAACAGACAGTGAAATGAGTATTGTAAGTCACAGCCTAAGACACAGAACTGCAGGGATTAATCCAGAAAGTGAGCCTTAAAGTAGTGGGCAGAGCAGATGCTATCCTTTAAAAAGAGGAAAACTATTAACTTAGCCTTACAGAAGGTGATGGATTGACTGAACACATCTCTATGGAAGACTCCAGCACTTTTGCCATTTGTGCTGGAAATTGTGCTTAGGTTAACAAAAACATTAAACAATATGTTCTGAGTACACATACAATCTTAAATTAATGTTTTAAATTAGCCCTCACTTTTCTCAAACTTGCTTGTCCATTATTTGTTCAACCACGAAGAAATATTCTGAGTGGGGAGAAAGAAATCAACCACTGAGAGCAAATACAAACAAACACCCCCACCCCCCCACCCCCCCCGTAGCCTTCAGAAATCACCTTCTAGTTCACAAACAAAATAATTAAGTTCTTGCTAATGACAAAACATCATTGTAGTCCTGCTAGTCTAAGAACACAAGCAAGACAGCAGCAATAAGGAAGTTATATTAAGCCAAATGGTTTTGCCTCTCCTGTAGACCTTGCTTATATACTTAGATGGTCATGGCTACAGCACGGATGAGTAAAGTTCACCATTTGAAAGGGTAACTACCAAACATGACATAGATTAACAGCAACATCTGCTTTCTAGCTGGTTTGCTAAAAAAAAAGCTTTATTTACTCCCACAAACTGTGCCTCATTAGTAACACAATATCATCTTCCCCAGCTGGTTAGTTTTGCAGTCTCTCAATCCAGCTTTCTGCACACATATCCCATTGCCAAGGCAAAAGAAGGAAAGTTTGGGGTTCTGAATTCCCTGCCAGGCTCTGAAGCTGTCAATAAATGAAAAAAAAAAAAAAAATCCAGTGCAGAGAGGAGGTTTTACTGTCATCTAAGAACAGCTGAAACTACACAAAGACTGTTCAGCATGCAATGTCCAGGAAGGTGCATGCAAGTGTAAAACAGAAATCAATGAGACCATTTCAATCCAGAAAAAAAATTACAGGCTTAAGGCCTGATGAAAGTTCCTGCGTGAAAAGATAATTTGAACTTTTTTAACTGAGAAAAAAGAAAGAAAAGTCACACTGCACATCAGTGAGGTGGAAGAAAGTTCTGGTTATCTACATTGGCAGGGAAATGGTAATTAATGAAAATCACTCGCATTCTCTGCCTACTGCCAGCAATGGTCGACAAGCTAAACTTGGCACATAGCGATAGGCCGAAAAATGCTGCATGTATTGGCAGCTCTTACTTTTCCTCCCAGTATCTCCCCCCCAGCTGCTGATTTTATTTTTACTTTTAGAGATTTTGGATTTCTCTACTGGTATCCTGTTGTTGCTTTCGTACTACAGCATGGTGGGGTCCTAGCATAAGTTCCCAAGCGTTTGCAAAATGAATAAATAGAATTAGTTGTAGCTGTAGTGGAAGGGCTAATTCAGAGTAGCTATTCGTGTTTACCCTGCGACAACAGCTGGACTTGCTTAAGCAGTCATCTTAAGCATGGGGAGACAACTTGGAGCTGGCTGCACAAAGAAAATCTTGGAGTTGTGACTTCTAAATTCTTAACCAGCTAATGAAGGCAGTAGTCCAGAGTTAAGCCTGCAGGGAACGCTACCCACCTGAAAGCATGAACCACAAAAATCAGAGCTCTGATCATGAGCCAGTGGCAAGTGCCAAGGAGATGTATAGGAGCCCTATGTAAAACCAATAAGGTGCAGCAAATATTTCAGAAGAGCACATCACCTGTGTAACTACTGGAGCAGGAGTTTCTCGTCAGGCTTGCTTGCCCTTCCCATCTGCAGTACCTTTCCTATTTCTCACCCTACGTATCTGTATAGTTTGCTTTCCCTGTCACACAGTTGCTGGGGGCTGCTCCTCCTAAGAGCATTTGCTGATGTGATAGTATGAAACTTCATTAATTGGTTCAAATCAGAGCCACAAACAGAGCTTCCTTGAAGGAAGCTGCATATGTGTAACAGCCAAATTTGCCCCTTAACATCCATAAAATGCCCTGGAACATTCAGATAAAAGGCTTTAGAGAAGTTGACAGAGTGATAATTAAAGCTGACTGCTCCTATTTCAGCCGAAGACATCCTGACCTTTAAGTTCAGGCATGGAAAAGCTGGTAGTCAAAGCATGCCCAGATAGGTGCCTTGCTAACCGTGAAGCTACTACAAGCATGTACGACAACAGCAGAGCCCATCGTGGAGTTCCAGGGTTTCTCCTTCCACCACGTTGTGCAACATAAAGCATGTGGGGCTGGAAAACCAGCCACTGTGCTTGTGCTGAAGACCTGAAAGGTCAGCAACAAATCACCACGTAGGATACAGCTCCTGTCTCTCCACTTTTGTTTTGTTTTCCAGAGCACACTGAAAAGAAATCAGTGAACCTACAAATGTGCTGATACGACCTCTTACATTGTTCCCTTGGGCTTAGACACCAGTGCTACTATGAAACAGCTCCGCGCTGGCATGGCATTGTGGCATTGACATGCAAATGAGCAAAGCCAACAGAATATCTTCCAGTCCTTATGAATGCCTGATTTTTGTTATTTTTTTTAATAGGTATTTACTTTTTGATGCTTTCATAGTCCCACAGAATAACTTAGATGTATTCCTACTTTGACTGCTACAATTTTTTTTTTCCCCAGCAGACTTAGAGTCTTAGTGTGTTTCTTTATATATACATGTATATGTGTGTAAATTCAGCTTACTTTAGGAACAGGAATATTTTAAGCATTTCAACCACAAGAAAAAAACATATGATGATTCTTTGAAATTCCTTAGTGTAAAACAACTGCAGCTGCCCCTGTCTTGCTTTAAAATTGACAGAAAATCTGAGACCTAACACCCAGCAATGATTATTCGGCTCCCATGAACTGACAGTCTGTGCACCATTCAAGAGTAAAAAATAAAAAAAAATAAAATAAAATGCATTCCTCCCTTCCTCTTTTGGTTCATCAGGGATGAGCCAAAACCTCAGCAAGTAAAACCTTGACTGAAAGTTTTACTGCAAAATTGTTCAGAAATGCACTTTTTGCATAGTTTAATTGTCTGGGTTTGGTTCCCCAGGGTCAAAAACAACTCCCCTGACCTATTCTAGCAGACAACTAAAAGGAAAACACTGAAATCTTCAGTGGGCTTAACTTACAATAAAGATACAGAGCAGGGTTTATCCAGTCTTCCAAGTACTTCCAGAATTCTAGCTGATGTCTGAGAAGACACTGAAGTTCAGGGTACGGTTTACCTAGGAGATGGACAACTGCGTCTTTTGCATATAGGCTACAGGAGAAGCAGAAGCACATTCACCCAGTATGGTTGAGTCAAAAAACTGGAGCAGTCATCTCTGTCCCCATCCGTCCCCCCCATTAGACATCAGGGGACATTGGTAACACTGAAAACAATAGCAAGGCTCCTCTGCTGAAACAGCTCACTCGTTTTAGATGACATAGAGTGGCAGGTTGCTGTAAGATGTGCCTAATGCTTTTGGGTGCTATTTCAACGAGAAATTACATTTGTGCCCTCCCAGATGCTTGCTGAGTGCCATTTCTACTTACTTCCACCTATTCCTCCCCAAATGGTAACTTTTTTACACTTGTCTTAATGATCAAGTGAAATCTGACAAACATTGTAATGAACTCTGGGCCAGATTTCTCATGTGATCTACCACTTTATGCAAAGCTAAGGAAACATTTTTAGGATTTGGCCAGCAAAAGGACCTCATGATGAAGACATGTATTTTAAGGCTTCTCTGTGTGCATTCATTTTTTACACGTATATAGCAATAGATATTAAAGCACTCAGAATAGCAGAAAATTCTACCATTGCTTAATAATAGCATTGATTTTAACATCCCTGGCTATATATAACATCTTGAGGTTCACATCCAGAGGGAGGGTTTGTTTTGTTTGAACCACAGAACTGTGGTGCAGTGGCCCAGACAGACCTAATTTTATTTAGCTTAGGAAAAAAACAGGAGACAAAGTGTTTTCATCTCCAAACATCTTCAATAAACCCATGGTTTATTGCTAATACCAGACCTCTGTGAATCTCATCCCCAAGCCCAGTATTGCCATTGATTACCCCGAGGTTTTCGACAAGCTGGCAGTCCATGATTCCTCCAGAGGATGAGAGCAGACAAAATAAGGTGGGTGGAGTAAAGAGGAAGGGGATGTTTCAATTCAGAGGATGCTCTACTAGACACAAATTGGCTTGAAAGAACAGGAACGTAAACAACACACCACCCTTGGCAATGAGCAAGTTAGCAAACAGAAATACCCCAGGACTTTCTGTAATGGTGCCTGATCACTATCGGAAGGGCCCTAGATTTCCATTTAAATGTTAGAACTGAATTTGGATTTGAAAACAAAGGATAAACATATTTCTTCTGACATTTAATGTTGTCTGATGACATGCAATTTCATTGCTTTTTCTTTATGATGTAATTTTTGTAAGTGATACCAGTTGTCATCAAACGTCATAAAAGCCAGACTTGCCTCAAGTCATCAGTATTTATTGTTCTCTTATAACAGAGCCTGTTTCGAGTTTGGTGTGCACGGCTTTAATTGTTTAATGGAAGAGTCAAGCCCAGCCTTTCCTAGTATAAAACATCAGGCTGAGATGGATCTGTTGACATGATGAAATTGAGATATTCTGGCAGCTGGTGTAGCAAATACCCTTTACGGGAAAAAAAACAACCCCAAAACAGAGGGAAGAGATGGGGAACTGGCTGGATGACAGGATTAGTAACAGGATACTGCGCCTTTTGCCTCTGGGTCAGTCATTCAAGCTCTCCCTGGGTCAGGAGCACCCACCAGCCCCCTGCCACTGCTGGGTCACTGGGCCCCCACAGGCCAGGCTGGCAGGTGTCCCCAGCATTACACACGACGTTAATTCTCACCATGCTTCACCAGTGAAGCCAGGAGAGACCAGTGGGAAACAAAGGTGCCCTGGAGGGGCGAGTGTGTTGAGAGCTGAGACCAGCCTGAACAACTGCTATGGTCTAACTGCTAGGAGCTACATGGTCAGGGAGATACATCCAGCAGCTTCTGGAAAGAGCAGGGCCTCCAAGTGGACCCCTGCTCCTTCAGCCTCTGTGTTGGGCCTCAAGCCCTATATGTAATGGGGACATGGGGAACAAACCCAACAACAAAACCCCAAAACAACCCCCACACCTTTTTTTCACTAATACTTGTTCTCCCACCATTGTCCAAGACATACATATTATGGGAAGTCATGCCTCATCCCTCAGAGGCACCATGAAGGATGCTGACCTGGAGGGACATCTCATCCCACAAACACCCATAGCCCCAGCCTCCCACAGACCCCTCCTGTCAGTTTACTGTCTCCTTCCAGGGGATTTCTAAGTCTTCATGCCCCTCTCCTTTTGCCAAAGGGAAGCAGTAAACTTCCCAGCTGTTTCAGGGCTGACTGGAAGAAAAACATTTGGCTATGTGCAGTCACTAAAACACAAAACCAAACAGCTAAAGCCCATTTAAAAGAGATGGAGACTAGAGCAGTAGAAGTTTGACAAGAAGAGGGACGTAGCAGAGAGACCAAAGAGAGCATTTTTGGAAGGAGCTCTCTGAGCTTCAGCGTCTCTGGAGAGCTGCATAAAGTTCACCGGAGCAGCTGAAAGCAAGGAATACATTTCACCTGACTTGTCAGAACATTGTTCACAAAACCCTATTAATTTTGCTCTTAAAGTGCATAGACTAACTCACATACATACAGGCTCAGACAGAGGCACTTCTGCTTGCTTACCACATTTAGTTTAGCTGGGTGAGTTTTGTTTTTCGAGGGTTGTTTTGTGTTTTTGGTGTGGTGGATTGGTTTTCTTTTTTCTGGTCCACACAGCTGGTAGAGGGAGCCTGTAGCAGCTTCAGCTCGCATTTGTCTTTGTGAATATTTTATGTTACCACCCAGGATATCAGCGCTAGATCACCAAAACACAGTGCAGCACAGGTGCTGTACAACTCCAATATGCCTAGGATTACACATCCTAAAAACCTCATATTAAAAAAAATATTGAAATTTCAAGACTTTGCTTACAGTTTTAATTGGTTCTCGAATTCTCCTCACACATGCATGAGACAGGCTGGATTTTGTGCACAGGCCTGTAACACAGGGAGGTTTGGTCAGGATCTATTAAAACATGCTCAGCTTCCTTAGCAGCGCTCTGAGACCGCATGGCTTTATTTATTTGTTATTTTGCATTTATCCACCCTGGGTCCTTCATGCACATTCATTAAGGAGACCTCACAGCTTGTCTGGAAAGTGTGTCGCTACTTCTGTTTATTTCATATACGGGTAAACCAAGCTGAGCAACAGCTTTGGGTGCTTGGGAAGATTTCTGTCAGCTGTGCGCAGTGCCTCCAAGGGGAACACAGGGACATGGTGAGGAATCCAGCCCTTTAGAGGCAGCTTTTGGAGGAGCAGAAAGGCTGTGACGATCACCCAGGTGCCCACCTTCCCAGCTGTGGTCAGGGTGCTACTGTGCCAGCAGGAACTAAGCCACTGTGTTGCTTATTGTTGGCTCTCCACCAGTTTCTGCAGCTGTAAATCACATCACAGGTATGATGGAGCCAGTCTGCATTGAGCTGAAGTAGGGACAACAGAGGGAGATCCCTGCCAACAACCAGCCACTGGAAAAGGCACAAGGTTGAACCAGGATGTTGGGGTGCATGGTAGAGTGTGCTCAACTCAGACATAATCAGTCTGCTGCCTTCTGTTGGTGCAGATCCGTGCAGACCAGTTGCTTTCATCAGCACAGGGCTGCTCTGTGCAAGGGGAGGGAAGCCCAAAGCCCCAGAGAATGGCAGTGGGTTGCCAGACTGATTACTTAAAGCATCAGAGACGATTGCGTGGCTTTGTACTTACATCGATGGCTCCTGGGTTTGGTCAGCAGCAACGGCATGCTACAGTCTCCCAAAGGCTGACAGCTTAGGGAAGAGAGCACCACAGCCACTTCACTGTCAGGCCCTCAGCAAGGCTTTCTTGCAACAGAACAACAAAGTCCAACAGAGGAAAGAGAAAACACACTCTTCATTAGCCCATGCACCAGTACTTAATCTGGGGAACTCCCCTTCCTGCCCCAACTAGGGGCAAGACCTTAACTCAGGATCCCAGACCACCAGCTCAGGATACAACTAGCATGATTTCAACAAAGCCTACACGAGGAAATCCTAAACCCCCAGCTGTTGAGCCCAAACCTCCTCACCATCAGAAGTGAAACATTCTGAAACCTTTCTCCAGCAGCAGGTCAAAGTTCTGCCAGGCTCTCCTATATACCTTCTCTGGAGCTGTGTCTCATCCTAGATGAGCAGCACCTGCCTGAGGGTGGGACCCACCTCAAGTGAGGTCTATGTCAGCCCACTAGCTGATAGTGGATGAGGAGATAACCCAGGGGAACCTTTTCCAGTTCATCTGGGTGGTCATTAATTGTTTCCATTTGTTTCATGTATGTATATATGTTATGCTGCTGGGAAAGAACCTCCTCTATCTCTATCCTTGTCCCAAGTCTGCAGCAGGGGCTTGTCTCCAAGAATTTTGTAGGCAGGTGAGAGCTGAGTGCAGAGGTGGCAATACCAGCTCTGCTGTGACACCAGCTTTTGCTCAGCTTGGAGCCTGGGTGCAGTAAGCTTGCATCTGTTTTCAAAGACAGTACAGTTCCATCTACTTTTATTTTCAAGTTTTGATCAAGAAGCCAATATTTTTCTCACTAAGAAGTCCTGCTGCATAAGATAAAGCCAGATCTACATTTATGTTCCTGACACTTCAGATCCACACATTTTTAATAGAAAGGACTGAGAAAAAAACTTGGCCCTTCCTAGATCACCTAGTCCAGAAGACAGTGTAGCAATACTGTTTTTTAAAAATACTAAAAGTCTTAAATATTGTTCCCAAGAGAAACAATACTTTCGTTACAAATTATTTTGAATTTTGCATAAAATGTTTCCATTTCCCATTAAGTTCTATTAGCCCGGAGGGAGAGGAAAGATGGCCCCTTTCTGGTGCACAGGATTTTTCATTTAACTTTGAAACTCCAGGCTTCTCTCAGTTGTCTGTCTGTGCAGCTCTCACCCTGGAGAACTCTCTTTCCATGGTGCTGGAGGACAGCCCCAGTGGAGAAATGACTTGGTAAAAAACATGGAACAGACCAGATGAGGAGCTAGAAATGTGCAGGATGGCCTTAAATGTAAATTGGAATAAAAACAGTGATTTGAGGATGATGTGAATACTGTCTGCTCTTTAATGCAGTGTATTGGTCTGCCCTAATGCCACCATTCAGCCTGGTTTTAATTCAGTATTTGTCATGATGGAAGGTCATTATGCAGATTTGGTGATCTGGTAGCTACTGAAGCATCACACAGTAGAGGGAATATCTGGTGATCTCTCATTTGTTAAAGATCTGCACAGAATAGCATATTGAATTTTGGGTGAGTGCTATATGATGTGAGGACTCTTTGATTTGGTCTGTGAAGATTAATAATGTAGGGACTAGGAAATTATGGAGCACAAAGGGAAGAACACTACACTGACTGCTTTTACTTGCCAATGGAAATCAACGTTTTCCTTCCTGTTAAGAGATTGTGGCAGTGGAGGCAATGTAAGGAGATTTTACATACACACCCTGTACCTCCACAGGTGTGCTCAGCTGTTTGGAGTGAGGGTGTACGGCAAATCTTTGTAAAAAGAGAAGAAGAAAACCCATACTTACACAAACCTATTCAACAAAACACCCTCCGGCAGGTGCAAAGAAACTTGTTTTCAAATAGGTTTTCCATCTTTTTAAGCAACATTAGCTATCACTTGTGCAAAAGGAGACAGGCTGCAGTGTCCATGGGGAGCTGATGCAACATCTTGGGATGATAATTGGCCTTTGCAAGAGCTTTTGCTTAAAAAATGTATTTACCCAGTGTCGGTTTAATATTCCTTGCTTAAGAGAGCCTGGGCATAACCAAAGACAGTGGTGTTTAATCAGGCTAAAGAGCTGTTTAAACATACTTACAACTGTAGCACAGTACAATGTGGCCAGCCAGCATGGAGAAGGCAGGGTCATGCAGTGTGTTAAGAAGCAAACAGCCCTTTCTTCTGCTGCACGCTGATCCAGCAGTGCTTTTCAAACTGGGTCCCCTGGGCTAATTCCCAGCTGAGCACTGGAAAGTTTAGTTTGTATTGGCAGATGCTGGCTTCAAAAGGTAAACTGTGTGCCCTGCCTGCTTTAATAAGACAGACCTGTCCATATGCACGTAACCCTCCTAGCTTCTTCAGATCCTTTCAGTTCCTTGGATGACACTGGCTGAGCGCCAAACCTCCACTGCCCAACAAGCCTGTGGCTAAACCCACAGGAGGGGCTGCAGCACCTCGCAGTGTTGATAAAGCCAATTCTGCTGAAACATGCAGAATTTGATCTTTATCCAAAACATCACTGAGCTGGGCCAAAAATACCATTAGCTATTTCCATCCTTATCCCTAATAAGCACACAATGAAAAGAAGTGAAACATGATGTTAAAAAAAAGGTATTTTTTTTTTCAGCCATAAGAAAGGATTCACTCTGGGCAGGGCTTGTTCCTGCTGTCATATCCATCTTCTTTTTTGAGGATTTGACCCTGCAGAGCCCCCGGCTCACGCTCATCAGCACCTTTGGCTGTCGAGTTTTAATTATCTAATGAAATAATAATAATAATAATAAAAAAACCAAAAAAACCCACCTAATTTTTCCTTAATCTTAAAGCCATTGCTAACATGTGGTTTGTCATTCCCTTTGGAAAGATATGGCCCTGGAGGGGCACCAGGTAAAAGCCTGGGAGCCTCCAGCTGTGGCCCAGATGCCCAGTGGGCCACAGCCACGGTGCTGAGTCTCTGCCTTTGTGGTCTGCCAGGGAAGGGGAGAACACTGCGCTGTCACAGGCAGCATTTCCCCAGCAGCCGTGAAGGGTGCTTGGAGCTTTTGCAGTCTGGTATTCGTGGCTGCCACCGTGACCCAGAGCAGCTGCACCTTCAGGAGTGTAACCACTTATTCAGGTGCACAAATGTAGCTTTCTAGGTGCATGGCACAGATGAGTCCGTGTGTGCTCCTCAATACAAAATGTAAACACAGTTGCACTGAAAGGAAAAGGAGGAAGAAAAGGAGTACAGCCATGCACACATCTGAAGATGAGAAGGACAAATCAAGAAAAGGCAATGACATCTGTGTTGAGCAGAGTAATATTTCCAGGCATTTCAAGTCCGCCAGTGTGTGTGGAGGTGGGTGGTGTGTCCTGTCAAAAAGGATGCAGGACAGAGTTTATAACGTGAATCCCAGGAGCATGTGGTTTACCGCTAATCATTAATAATCTCCTTTAATTCCCACAAAGGTGTGAGGCATTCCAGCTAAGCACACTTTATAGCAATATCCACCTTGGATAAACAATATGCAATGTAGTTAGTGCTCCTGCAAACTCCTTGGCCAAGTAATTACTGCGCCTTCTTGTCAATAATCCAAGGAGAGGAGAAAAGGGGTTTCCATGAAGAGAAGTAAGAAACACTGACCTTCATGCAAATACTTCTTTCTTCTGCTTCATTTCTCCCCTCCTGTTTTCCAGCAATAAGACTGTTTTAGATGGCCAGGAAAGAGGTTGTTTAGGAATGGAGGTGCTGCATTTTGTTATGCAGGTTTTTTTAAAGAAATGTCTAGGTAATTTCACAATTAGCCTACAGCAAAATTTAGTCCTTCATGTAGATTCACACAAAAAATAGACTGTTTTTACTGGGACTGTAGTAAACATTTCTAAAACAGACGTAGCCTGAGGTGAAGCTATTCTTGTACCTGTGTTTAGAAAGGAAGGGATAAAAAAATTACAAAATGAATAATTCCTGAGTGGATTAAAACTGTAGATGCCTGTTAAAACACAGTCTCTGATCATGTGGGCAGAGGGTGCATCCTACTATATAACATTGCCACCTGGCAAAATGAGCTGCAATTTAATTGACAGGCATTTTCAAATCCACACTAGTACACCTTACAGTGAGTGAGTTGGAGCCTCATGCTGCAGCCCTTATTCTTGGGAGTAATCATTACTCACCAGAGTAGTCTACTGGTTTCACCTTTTACCAGCTTTAAACTGGGGGGGAAATAAAGAATATCCATGGACAAATTTTTATCTTTGTTAAGATGACACATTCTCTTCACCCATTCAAGAAATATCGTCCTCTCTTATCACCCTCTCAAGGTCTTCAAGTACCTACATGGGGAAGAGATTTCTGATGGAAGACGGGTCTTTAATCTAGCAGAAAAAGGCATAATGAGATCCAGTGATTGAAAGCTGAAGTTAGACAAATTCAAACTATCTTATCTAGGAGCTTGGTAGATTCCCCATCACTTTTGAAGTCTTTAAGAAGATATCCAGTCTTGATGTAAAAGATATGCTCTAGATCAAACAGAAGTTATGGGTTTGATGCGAAAATTATTGGGTGAGGTTCTGCAGTCTGTGTTATGCAGGAGGTCAGGCAAGGGAATCATAATAGTCCCTTCTGGCTTTAAAATCTGTGAAGCCCAAACACGACTTCAATGAGGAAAAAGCAAGCCACCCTGACGACCTCTTCTGCCCACAGAACTTTAATTTTGGAAACAGAGGCTGGTTAAAGCAGTTCATCAGCCTTACCTGGACTCTGCCTAGCAGAGTATTCGTAACACCCCAGGTTCTTTCAAAGAAAGAAATTTGAAAACACTCTAGTTTCTCTTTAATAAAAGTAGTTGGAAAATGCTGACTGGTTTCTCAACCAGCATATAGCTATTTCTTTTCAAAATATAACAACTTTTTGTACTTTAAATTTGCACAGCAAATGTTTTACGCTGTTTCTCATAATTTTCAGCATCTATTTATTTGTTGCTCCTTATGACGTATTCCTGTAAATGAAGAGGAATTGAACTAATTTGGTAAGATTCCTATTTTTAATGACATTTATACATCTGCTAAGTGGGGAATAATTAATGTCTTATAATCATATTACTTTTATTGCTTCTCCACTGTGTAGCTAAGTCAAGAAACAGCTTTCAAATTGATCCCCAAAAATACCAGCTTCCACAGCTTTATCTTGAGTGTTGTATAATTTTCCTTAAATTGCCAGCTCCAGGAGTCATGTCAATATATGAAAATATTGACATTTCTTTTCAAAAAAATAATCATTCATGGTGGTTGCCAGTAAAGTTTGAAAATATGATACTTGCTCCTCAAAAGACTTAAGCAAATAGCCGAGAAAATAAACACATCCTTTTCTTTTTTCATCTTATTATTTTAAAGGAAATCTCGTGATTCTGGAATTTAAACAATTGGGGTTGGCAGCTCCCAGGTGTGCTGAGACTGAACTTCTCCCATGTGGAAGGAAAAGCTGGCTGAGGGAGAAAAGGCCACCTCGGTTTGTGTGGAGTGGTGGGGGCTTAAGAACCCCTATATTTTCTAAAAAAATCCTCCAAAGTCTAGTACCAAAAAAAACCAAAGACCTGAACATGAGATGAACCCTTTGAGATGCTGATGGTCTGGTCTGGGCGCAGGGACTGTGTGTGGCATCTCCTGACAGCACCTTTCCCTTCTCCAGCGGTTTGGAGGGTGGTGGTTCAATCGACCCTCTGAGCTGTGATGAATATTTGGCCAAGGATGCAGTAACACACACCACGGTGCTTCCCACACCACCAGCAGTAAATACTCGCTTCAGTGGCAGCCAGGTGTTTCCTGCGCTGGGAGCATTAAAGAGGCTAAACCCAGTTTTCTGTGACACGGAGATGTTTTATTTGCATGGGGGGGCTGCCACGCTCTGTGCAGCTTTTGGGCATCGCGTTTGCCACCCACACGGCTCCTGGAGGTGCCTGGGGGGGTGGGGGGGTGTAGGGGATGTCCAGAAGGTCCTGGCACTGCTGGGAGCCATCACCAACTGGGGAGCGGGCTGTGGGGGACAGAAGAGGCTGGGTGGGGTGGGAGGGGTGGTATGGGGACTGTCCCCACAGCCTTGCTGGCATGCACAGCCGTGGGCATAGAAAGGTGTGCGTGTGTGGGTGTGGGGCTGCAGGGTGGGTGCTGGGGCACTGGGGGCAGCTGCGGGCAGGGGGATCGGGCAGCCCATACGCGCTCCCCTCAGCCTGCCTGATCCCCCCACCACCTCAACCTGACAAGCATCCCTGGCTGACCGTTCCATAGCCAAACTGCAGTGAGCAAGCCAGTCTGACTTTGCGCTGGGATGGAAGGGGAGCGATCACATAACTACAGCTGAGCATGAGCCTTGAAGGAATCTGACCCTCACCTTTCCTCGGCTTGTCTGAGATTATTCTGTCATTCATGCACTTCTTGTATAGATGGGAGCTCACATTTTTTTCTGAAGGGATTTCTCTGCTCGAACGCTATCTCAAGCCTTAGACTGTCATGCTTTCATTTGAAGGGTGTGGATCGGCAGCAAGGTGGGCAGAAACTCAGAGCTTTAATGCGCTTAAATGACCATGTGGACCTGCTCACACTAGCAGCAGCAGGGTTCACAAATGAGCTGTGGTGCAGAAGGTGTGTGAAAAATGGCAATAATATGTAAAAGCCTCTTTAAAGTCTCCAGTTCTTAAAGAGGCATGGACGTCCCTCAGGCTCTCCAGCTCTATTCTGTTGTCATCTCACTCCAAACTGTCACAAGATGTCAGTGTTTTCAGATACTCCCGCTATGGCTGAGCAAACAGTCTCTCTGCACTGTCTGGCTGACTTTCAATGGCACAGAATTCATCCATAAAACTGAGCCATAAGGTTCACAGCAGAGTGGCTGTGAAGTTTCCAAATCCAAGTTTCAGCCTCCAGTGGCGGGATCAAGGCAGAGTCGCTGTTTCCCCTTGGCCTTGGGGTAGCTTTAAGGCACCCAGCGCTCGAGCTGAGGTGGGTGATGCTTATTTGGAGCTTGGTGTCGGCATGGAATTCCTCAGCGCATAAATGCAGCAGGGTGAACCAAGAGGAGGAAACGTGGCAAAGCAGCAGAAAACTTCTCTTCCCATGTGTGGTTTAACATGTGCTAAAGGTTTGTACTTCAGGGGGGATCCTAGAGACTCAGAGACAGGCCACGGTCGTGTTGCAGCCTCCCCATGCTGGCAGTGTGACAGACAGAGGGACACTGCTTTAGCACCCGACTTGCTCATATCAGGCATGATGCAATAAGCAGAAATGGTGCAGGTGGGAAAGGAAGCGGCTGAACCTGTTAATGTGATACTACCTAGCAAGGTGGTGCTTGGGCAGGTCTCAACGTTAATGCACTGGAGCTAATGCAGCCCTGATTTTGAAGTAAATCTTGCCTTTCCGCCCCCCCCCCCCCCCCCCCCCCCCCCTTTCCTTTTTTATTTCTTCTTGAGAAATCCTTTCAGAGTGCTCTGGGATAAGAAGTTTCTTTTAGCTGGTAAATTCATTAATCCCAGGTTCCCCTGCAAGGCATATCAGCCATGATGACCTTTGGTGGGTGGTTCAACATCCTGTCTATAGGTATTTTTGTAGGTCCTTTTACATCCAAAGACCTTAATCCAGTCCTCTTTTCACCCATATATACATAGAAAGATTTGCAAGGACCCAATGTCATCCACTCTTCCCAACAAATACAGAACATGTAATTTCCTATCCACTGCTGACCCTGCTGCTCTGGGACATGAAGGTTATAAAAAATGGCAAAGCCTTATGCTGAGAGCCCTGGACATTTTCTTCCTGGTCACTTTACAAGTCCACTTGTAAAACTTAAGAGGAGCACCTTAGCGTGAAAGGCATCTACATTTACAGAACTATCTCCAAGGTCCCTATAAAACCACTTCATGTGTTATAAAATTGATATGGGATCCTACTTAGGAAGCTTTGGATTACCCCTTTAGGGAGCCACTCACTGCCATCATCTAAATAAGAATAATATCTTACCAGGCAACTGATAGACTCCACCAGTTGGATAGCACTGATGTGCTGTTGTTCCACTGGACCTTCCTGGCAGTATTCACTGACCCCTCCAATGGGGACAAATGGTGTTGTATAAGAATTTTTCCCCCATGTTCTTTATGGGAGATTTGTCCTTCTCAAGGCCCAAAGTGTGGGGTTTTTTTTTAACAGAGACCTTTGTGGAGTGTGCCTGTGAAGCCATGAAAATGAGCATAATTTCAGATGGAGATGTGTTACTGGGAAAAACCTGGTCCCATTGCATAGAAAACTCCTTGGAAAAATAAATAGGTTATGATAATGTTTGTTGCTCAGACAAATCCCTCTGAGTTGAGCCTTTTGTGTTAATTCCAAAGTATTTACTTCAGAGAGATACTCTAGGTTGGATGTTTCTGTATGAGAGGACAGCCGATGCACGCCGTGATTGTTTGCCACCGAGCTGTCCTGCTGCCTCGCAAGCCACACCTTTTGCTGCCATCCCAAGGTTTGGATTTGATTTCCCTTAAGGAAGAAGCTTGTGTTCGCATTCTCCATCCACCTGTGTTGCCTCAATACAGCATTGTACATTTCCTGCTTCCCCTGCACACCCCACCTCCAGCCCCCCGCCCCGAATTTGCTCTCCTTGAGTGGCACGAAGGAAAAAAAAAAATATCTAAAAAAAAAGCCCACCTCCTACTAAGAGGACTAAGACCTGGAGAGCCATCGAAGAGGAGAGGCCGTTGCTTCTAAAGTTCAGATATAAAAAAAATGACTCGTTCTTTTGAGCTTGCTGTTCCCTGATGTGACACTGTGATCAGTATCAAATGCTTGGTGGCAAGGATTTTTGTCAAGCTTTCCCCAGCTAAAATAGATTTAACCTACCAGTTGCTCTTTGTGGGTTTAACAATGTGTGTGACAATAAAGGGCTGCTGCCGCTGCATTGTTAATACATGAATAGTCCCGCTTCTCTGTATTTACTATTGTGCGCTGCAGATTTCCAGGAAGGAGTGTTTGGCTCTGGCTGTTGATACAGGTCCTGTTTTGCAGAAGGAGCTGAATCAGCCCCTCGGTGATTAGTCCATGCAAAGGTGCAGTTAGGATTTAATTGAAATTAAAGGAAAGCACCTGATTGTGTTTGAATTGCTGGCTGGGTTTTTTCCCTGCTCAGAGATGGTGCACCTGGGGTCTGCACTGTGCTGTCACTGCCTCTGGGCACGAGGAGTTCACCCCGTGGGCAGGGAACTTGCAAAATGCAAAAGTCAGGGAAGAAATCTGCTCCTTGATAGCGGTTTGTGGTTTGCTTCTGGCTGGGGCTGGCCGATAGTGCAATGGCCAGAATAAGAGGCATCGAGAGGGAAACTGATGCACCGTGGCCTCCTGAAAAAGCGTGAATGAATGAGAGGGGAGCTGCAAATGCCCTCGAAGAGGCTCCTGGTGACTCCTGTGCATGTCGTTTATTTTCATTCTATGTCGCACACCATGAGCACCCAGCCAGGACCAGGCTGCCTGGCACGGAGGAGGATGGTGAAGGCAGGATGGCTAGCCGGGGTGAAGCAGAGTGTGGCAGCATCCCTACTTGTCCAGTACTGAGGGGACTGCCCCGTGCACCGTGTTGGAGGTATGTCCCCATCCCTGCTTCACCAATCCAAAATGCCCTTGCAGCCTCCATGAGGCAAGAGGGTTGCCCGTGAACCTTGGCCAGCCCCATGAATGTCCCCTCAGGAGCAAATCTCCATGATGCCTTTGCTCCCCCAAGCCTAAAGGAGCCCTTCTGGGCAGCGCCCTCGATGGGAGCCAAATCCAGCTCTCCCCTGGACAGCCTCCAGCGATCTCCAGTGACCCAGAGTTGGCCACCCAGGTGGGAAAGGGAAACTTGCTGTCAAGCGCTGGGGAAAAAAGGGGAAAAACCCCAGAGGGTCAAGCACCCTTCCATCCTGGAAGCGATCTTTGCTGGTGTTTCTCTTGGTTTCATTTCCGTAACAATCAGCCACTTATTATTAAATCAGAGCTGCTGGGGAAATGGAGTTAAATTAAGGGAGATCAGAGGCAGGAACGGAAGCGATGTCTATATAAATATCTGCCTATATTATATAGAGTACTGTAGTTAATCAATCCTGAGAACAAAGAACTTGGCTTGAACTAAGAAACAGCCCCAGCCAAGTGAAGGAGCCCTGCTGTGGTAAGCAAGCAAACAGCGCTATCGACAAGGAAATGTTTCTAAAGGCCTCTCTCCCACTGAAGGAGTTGAAAAACAAGGGTTTTCAGCCCCTGGGGCAAGCACTGGTTCCCTGGCTCTTTGGGCGAGCACTCCTCTGAAGGTTAGCGAGCGCGGGAGCCAGATGAGGGGACAGCAGCTTCTCTTAACTGAGGCAAAAAACTTATTGATTATACGTTCAATAAAAGGTCAAAACTCCCTTTGAGGGTCACCACAGTGGCAGTAAAGCTCTTCCCAGCCCCAGCCCCTCTCCCTGTCTGCTGAGTGTTTCGTGCCAGTCTCTCCAGGTGGACACCTGGGGTAAAAGTGAGCTGCAAATGAGCTAATCATCATTAATGTGTCGGTAGAACCTGCCAGCCTGACATCCCTCCTAATGGCTGACAAATGTCAGGGTGACTTGTATGCTTTTTTTGTTAATTGAATTGGTTAATTAGGTCCCAGAGGCCTGGCTGCTAATTGTGAGCTGCAGTGGAATACCGTGGTGTTTCTTTTTTTTTAAAAAAAACCAAAACAAAAAACAACAAAAATGCCACAACAAAAAAAACCAAAACCCCCCATAAAATCCGATGCAAGGAAGTTAAAACAAAAGGGAGCAATGGGGGGAAAAACAGCACCCCCCACTCACTCACTCACACACACGCACACACAAAACCTCCTTTGTGTTCTTTACAATCTGTACAGTTACCTTCGCTTAATTTCTGACCTGCCACATGCTACTGCCTTCTTGATGTGTTTTTAAAAGGAGGGTTAGAGAAATTCCAAATCTGCCGTTTTTGTTGGGAGCATCTGCTCAGTCAGAAACACAGTCATTAATTTTCTGCCAATTAGCAAAAAAAGAGAGAGAGAGAGAAAGAGAGAGAGGAAAAAAAGAGGAGGGAAAAAACCCCTCCAGATTTGCATCTTAATTTGTTACTTTGTAAAGATGATGTTTTTTTTAAAAGTTAAATACTCCCTCCGGTTTGCCAGTCATAGAAAGTGAAGAGATGATAGCAACTTCCCACCAAGAAAAGGCAATTAATCATTATATTTTGCACTTCTATAGCAGCTTTCATCCCCTGATCTCAAAGCGCTTTGTGAAATTACTGTATTAAGTCTCCTGCCAAGCCCCGGTGAGGGTGGCAGTGTACCAGCAAACTCCTTGGGGCCAAGGTGGTCTTAATCTGCGCCTGCTGAAATGTGCCAAGGACACTAATAAACTTTATAATAAATAATTACTGGTCTACCTGTTTCAGGGAGGGGTATGCAGAGATGCAGGGAGCATTTGGGGGCTTCCTGCAGCAATACAACCTGGGAGCTGGAGGGAACATCTTGAACCACCTTCTCCTAGTCTCGGCATTCCTGGCTGGCTCCTACATGCAGAAAGATCTCTTGCATTGCAGTAATTAAATGTATTAGAGCTAAAGCTGTTCAAGTAGCAGCTTTTTCACTGTGCAGAATACCCCACAGACTATGAAAACTGCATCCACTCTGTCCTGAAACAAATAACTTGTGAATGCGAACACTTCCTTCCAGGCAAAAGTAGAATAAAAAATGCCCAGTCACTTGAAATATCTTTGTCATAAACTGTACCACTTTGCACCACATCTCAGCATTGTAAACTCTGCTCATTTCCCCCTTCCTACAAGGAAATCTATTTTGCTTTAAAAATCAAAGCCATTTTTTTCTGAATGAAATGAGGGTATTCTTGTTGATGGGGTTTGGTTTTGTTTAAATCAGATGCTTCCCTCCAGAACTGGTTTGTGCGATTTTACAGCAAGATGTCAAAATCCATACATTTCCAAAGAAACGGAAAAAAGGTCCAATTAACACCGAATAACCATCACTCCTAAAACAGCCTTTTCCTGAACCACTACTGACCTGGGAGGCTTAGCCGCTTGCCTGTTTCCACGTGTATTTTTGATTGCTGGTAATTTTTCTTCCTTTGTATAACAGAGGGATCCTATTGACACAGAAAGTGGAAATCCCCATGGTTGATCCCTGGTGTTATTTCTGCTGCAGACTTGTTGCAACAGCACAAGTCAGTTTGCCTCAGTTTCCCCTTTCTCCCCTTGGCCGGGGACGCATGGTTCCCCCAGGCAACCTCCCTGCCAGCCAGGCACATGCCTTTGCTCCCCCCCTCTCTTCTCACCCCAAAGCTCTTACAGGCACCTCAGGGCTGTCAGGAGGTACAGTTTGTGGATGCTGGCAATGGACTCACAGCCCTCGGGTGAATATAAAATACGACGATTATCCTGCTTGCTTCCCCAGCCCCCTTCCCATCGGATAGCAAAGTTGCCTTACGAGTTAAAATAAATTGCCTCGTGCTCCCCACTGAAAGCATTTTGACTTTGTCTTGAATCGCGTATTCCAGTAGTCATTATACTTCAGCTGCTTCTTCTTCTTCTTCTTAGCATATGACATATATAGCAGTTCAAAAGTTGCAGTGAGCTGCTGCCAGGTCACATTCAAAGGAAAGTATCTGGGAAGCTGGCAGCTAAAAGTATCTGATAAGTTGGCACTGTTACTGCTCAGCGGGAGGAGGGAGCAGTGAAGGAAGGAAGGGGAGGGGGAGCTAGGCATGGGGGAGCAGGGAAGGGGAGACATTCAAAGGGCTTTTGTTTCTGGATCAGATTCTTCCAGACTCTGAAACTTTTGCAGAGATGTATGTGCCAGGGACTTTTCCCCCCCTTCTCTTCCTCCTCTCCATAGTTTAATGCATTAAAATAACCTATTAAAAGACCTATATTTGCTTTCAAGCAGACTCTGAAAGGCGCTCAAGATGTCACTATTAAAAACGGCGCTGCGCTTTGCAGGCGAGGGTCTGTGGCTAGGAGAATAAAGCAGAATTGATTAGCTGCTCTGACTTTGCCAGCCTTACAAAGGCTGCGGTGTGCCACAAGTTGCTAGAGAACAGATCAGCAGCTTCTAACCAGCCTGCTTGTATACAAGGGTGCGTTGCTTCAAAATCCGGCTTGGTTTTGCAAAGCCTGACACTGGTCTGGCATTCCCATGATGGCTCCATGTTTTCCCCTTCCTCATGCCCTGTTTCCCCCCTTTTGCAAGTCATTTGGGAAGGGTCAAAATTAAACTGTCACGAAATTCTCTCTGAACCCAGAGAACAAAATACCCCCCTGGGAGGGTACGGAGGGTGTTCGATCCGAGGAGGCCATGGGACCCCAGTGCAAACACTGTGGCTCTTGCCCCAAGAGGCTTGTCCTGGCTACATAATCGATGATGAATGCTAGAACAAACAGACTGGAAAATGTCAGCAAATGCTGCAAATGGCCAAAAATATAAAGCCAAGGCACAAAGGTAAAGAAAGGACTGAAGCCCTTACGTTCTGCATAGAAAAGATCTACTCTGCACCTTTGAAATTAAGGAACGGAGTTAGTGTCATGCCGTGCATCAATCTGACAATCCACCCCTGAGTAGTCATTGTCATTATACCACGGGTCACATGTGTTACAACTCTATTAATGTGTATGAAGTTACTCCCAGTCTAACAGTGGTCTAAGAAAATCCAGCTTAATTAGATTGTCCTTGTAATTAAATGCAATTTATTCTTATGCTTTGTGTTATGTTTCTGGCTTGCCCATACTATTGTCGGCTGATTATTAGAAACGTGTTTATGGAAGGTGTAACAACTGTGTAAGAGCTGTGTTTATAGCAAACATACAATTAGCTATGTTTGTACCATTCCCAGGACAGCAGGGGCTTGGATCCTAGATGCAGCTGGTGATGGGAGTACTCCACAAATAAATAGTAGGCACAGGCAAGCCTGATCTCATTTGCCTTGGGAGGTTAAGAATATATCATATAAAATCAGGCTGAGGTTCTGTGTTCGTGTTTTATATCCAGAATCCTTCCCGAGCAAAGCTCCCACTAGCCCTGCCTAGTGACTAACACCTTCGGCTCTGCTCTTTCAGAGATTTGCACGTGATTAACCCAGCCTGTTAAAAACTGGGCCACTGACTTTAACAGGGACTACATCTAGAGCTACAAGGTAAGCACGTGTCAGTCCCTGAAGGACTGGGACCGTGTGTTATTCATACCTGTGCAAGTCAGGCGGAAAACACCCTTTTCTTCCTTCACAATTATGCCAACACCTGCCCAAGGTACAAGCAGAAGAGCAGATCCAAGGAGACACAAGGCTGCAGAGGTGGGCTCACATCAAGAGCTGCTCTTCATGCCTCCCCTCACCAAAATTTACCAGCCATCAGGTTTTCATACTTTGTTTTCAAAGGAAACATTTTCTGAATGGTACTTCCATGCCTACTGAAGTCAACAGAATAGGTGGAAAATAATCCAATATCTTCAGTAATTTCAGATTAAATCAATAGTAAACTAGGCGCAGACAGCAAGCCAGGTCTCCATTGTTGCTACTTAAAATATTTTAATAGAGGTAAACATCTCTGCAGGTAAGCTGGTTCAAGGAGGGTGAGAATCCAGAGCAGATTGTGGGAACAGTTATTTCCCCCCAAGCCGTGCCCCACCCCCCCCCACCCCGCCCCTTTCCAGCATGTTCTTGAATAACCTGATTATTCTCATTAGTGCTCCATTCGGATGGCTGCAACTAAATAAAAGAAAGCAGGGGAGGGAGCGGGTAGTAAATCCTCCATATATGAATACGATGAGGAGTTTAGGCAGCTCCCTCCCACTCCCGCTAAAAAAAGTTTTAATCTTGGCCGTTCCATGAATATTGACTGGCTGCATATTGACATGCCACCTGCTGGGGCTGCTTCAGCTATTGATAACCAATGCCATCACGTCTAAAGTTCAAAAACCGACAGGCGGCTTTCATGTTTGTAAACAGTATTGATCTGCATAAATAAGCTTGCCATTAGACTGCCGGATTAAACAAGGATGAAGACAGAACATTTGTGAGATTAAATCCGGAAACAGTTAATTAAAAGCTGAGCAATAAGCCCAAGCTGTAAACAGCAGCCAATTAATTCAAGTGTCTGTAGATCTATCAACAGCCCTTCCCCACGTTCCTGGCCATGCCCTGCACCGGTCCCTTGTCCCCCTGCCCGCCGCCCATCCCCAGCACCAGCACCCTGCCAAGCTTAACCTGCTCTCCTACACCTACCACCCAGCCCCACGCCGTGCTACTCCCTCACCACACTGCTGCAGAAGGGGCTTTGAGAAATAATTTTGAGATGTAGGGGCAGGGTTTTTTTGTGAGGAGGGGGAGAAGAAAGCTCTGGGCTCTCCTTGCACACAGCGTGGCTGTGTTACTGTAGAAGACCTCATGTAGCTGCCTTGTGAGCAACAATGATCTGGACCTGGAAGAGGACCCAGGGATTCCTGTTGTCTAAATATTTCTTCTGACACTGGCCCCCACGTTGGGGCCTCAGGATCATCGTTTCAGTGCTTCACTTCAGTTTCCCCAACTGCAAATGGAGAAGATGAGGCCTTGGGATATTTGGCCTCTTCAGTTCAGCCATACTTTCCAGTGATGAACACCACATTTCATGAAACAGAAATGTCTGGGTTTTACATGAATTTTCATTTTTGAAACAAAAAATCCCCAATGATCTCAAAAAATTAACCAGTAAAGTGTGAAGACTTTGGGGTTTTTTCTCTTCCCTTTTGGTTTGCATCCCTTCTTCCCTGCTTCCACTTTTTCTAATGACAAAACAAGAAAAAGGAAAGAAGGAGAGAATGAAAGCTGCTTAAAGGAAGAAAGAAAAGTTTACTTAACTAAAACCAAATGAACAAATTCAGAAAAACAAATGCAAAAGTTATTTTAAATTTTCGCTTGAAAAGGTTCCTGCATTTTCTAACCAGTTCTGTTTTAGCTACATTTCCTCAGTCCGCGCCTTATAGAATTACAGTTGGGTTGGCTTCGTTACAGATGATTTAATAGTTATTTTATACTGCATGTGGAGAACTTGTAGGCTCTAGAAGGCAGCGCAGTGCGACTGAGTCTATAACCCTGTGGGATTTACAGGACTATTGCCCTCCCCATGTTCAAGAAGATGTGCAAACTCTTACCAACTCTGCTTTCAGAACTGGGGAACTGGGGCACAGAAATATTATGGAAACCCAGGAAACAAACTGAGACCTTTTCCAACACCATGACCCCCGAGCTATCACTAGCCAGGGGTTTCTCCAGCAAACTGTCAGCAGATCAGCTACCCCCGGGGGCTAATCTGCTTGGCTTTTTCTATCCTGGGGCTCCCTCCACAGCCTCATGCTGATTTTATTGAGGGGAACTGGGTCCTGTCTTTGTAGATGGACTGATGAACATTTTCTTACAGTGGCTGGCTGTACTCCTATGAATAGTCCTAGTGGATTATAACTCACAACAGTGGATTACAGAAACACCTTAATTTCCCCAAAGATGGATTTGTGATGGTACCAAAGCCAAGGCTTCAGCCCAGCTAAGGTGCCATGTATGACTCCAGGAACATGGTGTGTTCTACTAGGAAAAATACCTGGAGCTTAGATCCTCCATCCATTTTTCAGGCTTAACCTTAATTTACAACCAGCTACTCCCCTGGAGGTATTCCACTTTTACATCATTTTCTCTATCATGGGAAGAATGCAAGAAAATATATTTGATGAGCAGCACTAGAAGTTAAATGCATGTCACTCATCTTTTTACAATAGTGTTCCAATACCATGTCCTGGGTCCTTTGCTCTGGACAATGGCAGGAAAATAGTAGGCAAAATGTTTTTGTGTGCTGATGCTTTCTAGGGATGACAGTTGCCTATTGAGCGTATAAGCAAATAACGTGTAAAAGGAAGATATCACAGAAGGGTGGGTGAGGGTCCTTTCCCTGAAGCCCAGCATCAGGAATTGGTATTATCACATCACTCGTTTTAAATTGGTGAACTGCAGACTTTTAGGAGATCATGGTCCACTCTGGAGAAGCTGATTTTTTAAATAAAAATAAATTTAAGACTTTCCCTGCCTGCAGAAATCACCTCAATTTAGTAAGCAATGCCTGTGCTACCAGCACCTCACCAGGTTTGCTGAGATTATGTGGACCAAAACCGAGCCAAACCAAATCAAGCCGAACCAACAAATCCTTTGGTCTGGAAAGTTTAAAGTTGCTAACTACAAAACCCCAGATTGTAGCGCAATGTCAGGTTGCTTCATTGGCATAGCTGGGGAGCTGTGAGCAGGAAGGGGAGAAATGGTGCCATGAAAAGCAACAGAGTGGTCCTGGTGGGGTTGCTGGCAATGCTTTCGATGTTTTGAACATGCGTTTTGCTACTACTGCTAATTTGTGATGTCTGAGCTGGTGTTGTGTACAACTAAACCTCTGGGTATCAGCATGTACATTCAGTGTGCTAACCAGTAACTCTGGTGGACACTGTCACAAAGTACGGCACTCTGGAGCAATTATTAAAGCTAATGGAAAATAAACAGTAAGAAGCATATGTGACTTTTCTTGCCATTTGAATTTGGCTTTATTTCCTTCTTTATTTTCAATGAAGTATCTCAAGTCTTCATAAATCCCTCCCCACGGTGGCTCAGAGAGCCAGTGCTGTAAACGGGCTGCTCGGTGGGTGTAAAATACGTACCTGCTCTGCTCCCTGTTCCTCAGAGAGCAAAGCTCACCTTGAAGAACTTGGCTGGAAGTCAGTGGTTCAGCCACCGGTGACTCCTTCCTTCAGTCAGCTCCCCTGAAGGGTGTCTCCAGGCCATGTAGGGGTGTGAGTTATTTGTTTAATGAACAGAAACCCACGCATTGGGAAATTAACTTTTACAAGTCCATGCATTGACAAATGCGGCACAAATTGGTGTTGTCAGCACTGACCAGTTGGTTCCTCCTGACCAGCTCTGCCCAAGGCCTTCAGCTGGAGGGAGAAGACAGGTCAGGGCTGTGTTTGAGCCCTAATAAGCCTAAGCCAGTCACTGGCTTTGCTTTGGACACCCCTGACTTGGGGAGCACTTGGGAAGTCCAAGTATAATGCTGAATCATTAGATGATTTAAAATGACCTCTGAAAGCTTCCAAACCAGGGACAAGACCTGGCATTGCTCTGGATGGTCAGAAGGACATCATACCGGGCAGAACGAAGGTGTAGGGCCCTGCTAAGCAAGACACAGACCTTTCTTCCTCATCATCCTGCCCCTGGGTGCTGTGAGTCCACATTAAGCAAGAGCCTTGTTTCTTTGACACCTCTCCGCTTCACTTGGGGTTGAAGGCCAAGTATGATTCAGGATCAAGAGTAGTAGGGGGCAGCACAGCCTTTGAAGACCCTTCTACTTGGCCTCCCTACAAGGTTTTATTACTATTTATTACCTCATTATGTTATTACTGGTATTTAATGCTATTATTTTGTCACTATAGTTGTGTGTCAGACCTCTGCCATGAATCAGGGCCCTACAACATGAGGTGTTGTACAACTCCACAGGAAAAAGAAAGGCAGCACTTGCCCCAAAGTTCACAGACTAAATATAGTACAGCCTTATGGCCTTTGCCCTTCATTCAGAGCCCTGTTTTTATTGTCCTGGATTCAACTTGTAAATTCAGGTGCAAGGACTGGGATTTTCTTGTAAGAACTCAAGTACCACTGGTGATGACCAGGAACGATTTCTCCGGTATTAGCAGTGTGCTGACTGCAATGCCCAGTGGAGCTCAGCCACGTTCACCCACAGCAGAGCAGGACTGCTGAAATCAATAGGTGTTCTCACCTGGATAGGGTCAGGCTCAGGATAAGATGGTTCAGGGAAATTTCAGATGCCTAGTGCTGGGGGAGACAGCAGAGAGGTAAGGATGCTGCTACTCCTCAAAGGCTGTGAGTAAATGAATTCCTCTCCAGCTGGAGACTCTTATAAATGGCCTTCAGTCCAAAGAACCAGATCTGTTTAAATTCCAACAATGTATGTGTCACAGTATGTAAGAACCTGTTTGGATCATATGGAAATAACTATTCCTGGAACACCCAGGTCTCCTGACATCACTTCCTTCAGAAATAGATCCAATTACTTCCACTGAGAGACCAAAAAATGGGCGGGGGTGAGAAGGAAAAGAAAAGCCCTGTCAGTGGAAGGTCAGAAAACTCTGCAGGTGGAGACCCTCTCTTTTTTTTTTTTTTTTTTCTTTCTTTTCAGAATTGTTTCAATTCTTCAGCTCAGAGGAAGGAAGGATGGTCTGGTGGATAAAGGTAGAGGCGCTGTTGACAGTTCAGAGAGTTGGCCCCCGTTCCAGCCCTGCTGCAGACATCCTGTGCAACCCTGAGCAAGTCATCACCTCCCCGTGCCCTTCCTCCTCCTCCTCTCCAAAATGGGGGTAAACCCATGTTCGCTCGCCTCTCTGGGAAGGACACATGGCTTGGGACTTCTCCCTCCCAAAGTCTGCAAGGGTCTTGCAGAGAGGGGAGGGAAAAAGTACTGGGATCCAAACTGCCAGCTGGCAAACGCTGGAGCTGCTGTGCGCCCTGCGAGGGGAACAGAGCTCTTTTGCACCAGCTGAGGAGCTGAGCTCGCTTTTTCAACCCAGCATCCTGAGGTTCAGCCCATGCTGTGGGTGCTTGCAGGCAAAGGCGATGTGATATGACTTTGGTTTTGGTAGTTACATTCAGCAAGATAAAAGATGGATTAAGACAAAATACAGGCAGCAAAAACTATATGCCCAAGTAACACTGGGGCACAAAACATTCTGAACAAGACAGGATTCTGTGTACCTCTCCACAAAGTAAATACTACCACATGTGCATTAAAAGGCTCCTATTATTTACAGAGTGCTGACATGAAACCCCCTGAAAGAGTTAGTATTTTGTTAGGTAAACGTTTTTCCCTCTGAGCATTTTCCTCTTCTCCCTCTCCCCTCCCCCTCATCCAATAACTTACAGATGTTAGAACAATAAATTGAATGAATAGTTTCCCACACTGGAATGCCTGCATGCCGAAGAATGCAGAAATGATTTCTGGCCAGTTTCTGACACTGATCTACAACTACACTGCATATATTCTGTTGCTCTTGTATCAAGTCTTGAGCTGCTCCCTGCCAAGAATTAAGTGCTTGTTCCATAAACCTGGTGTAGATTATCACTTAGCTGTATAGATGTATCTAATAGAATTAAATAGTTTGGCTCCTGACCAGTAACAGATGTGCTACATATAATGCAATAATAACGAGACTGAAAGCACCATGTTATGCCAAGGGAACATTGTGAGATAGCTCACATTTCTTCTGTTGCCCAGTCAAAGCTCTGTGAAAAGTAAATCGAAAGTCCCATGTTTATATGAACAAAACAAGCTTTGGCTTTCCTTCTTTTTTCATTTTAATCTTACAATGGGTTTGTTATCCAGCCCAGGCACAAAGGCGAGCTCGGGGTCAGCTTTTATTTCTATGGAGCAATGGATTTGCTTTACCATAGTTTTATTTTTCACTGAAGTTCTCCTGTAACTTAAATGGTTATAATGAAATAATGTTGAACCAAGCCATAACTATCTGTTTGGGACATCTGAGCCATGTAACTTGACCCATTGGGGACAAAATGGGTTAGGTAGGAGGAGGAAGAGCTGAGTTGTACACATAAACTGATCTTTTCTGAAATAAAACTTAAAAAAAATAATTTGGGACATGGTCCTACAAGGGACTATGCATTTCCTACAGGGCACCCAAGTCCTCCTGATTTCTGCTGCAAGGGAGGTTCTCAGTCCAGTCCTCCAGCAACGAGGTCCTTCATATCTTCTACAGGGAAGGAAGGGAACCCCTTGGAGATCAGGTGCCCATGCTGAGAGCCTTGCCAGCAGATGGCCGTGGGGACAAGGGCACAGCTACCTTCCTGCACCACCACTGCCTTGCTTCAGATCACGGTGGAGGCTGAAAAATGAGCCTCTGCACTGGTGATGGGGATTTGACCTGCCCACCTGCTGAACTGAACCTGTATTATCTGCCATGGCTTTTGATCAGCGCCACAGATAACTGGTGGCAGGGATGGGGGGAAGAAACCGCTCCACCTGAAATGGGGACAGCCGGCGGGTACAGGGTGCCTTTGGAAAGTGCATAAAAGGCATCCAAACAAGCTCTTACTGGATGCTGGCAATCTGGCTGCGTTGTTTCTGTTCTTCAAGTGTGGGCATGGTTAATGAGAAAGTTGTGAAGGGAAACGAATTCCCTGAGTACCTCACTGCCTCAGCCTTTCTTGACCCGTGTCGGTCTGGGTACAGATGGAGTACAGCACAGAGACTGCACTGCATGGGCAGTCCAGGTTACAGATGAATATCAGGGCTCCAAGATGTTATTGTTAGATCTATCAGCTGTCTTTGATGCCCTGAGGTATTGTTGAGTTGCTTTTGATCCTCGGCAAGAATAGATTGGACTGTGCTCTGCTCACTTTTCCCTTACCTTTCAGAGAGATCTCAGAAGGTAATTTTGGATAACTGCCCTAATTTATTGACCTTCAGGGAATGCTGCCTGATGTTTCATCAGTGATGTACACAAAATCAGTGAGGGTGATTAATGAATTGATGCTTTTTTTGTAACTCACTTGGACAGACAGAACTATTATTAGCATTGGACAGGTACCTCTGAATATATTCTGTGACTGTCCATTCAAACACAACATGGAAAGGCCAGGCTGTTGTAGCAGTGTTTGGACAAAATCAGTCTCTCCAGCTAAAGTGGGAAGACCACATAGGAGAGTGTTAAAAGGGCTGATGCTGTTAACAGAGAAGAACTAGTCTCTTGGGAGAAGTTGAGCTGGTACTTGCTGATTGCTGGAGCTTGGATTCAAGACCTGGAGATGATCCACCCAGACAGACAGGTGTAACTTCTCTTTCTCTCTGCTTTCATCTTTTGAAGGGAAATACTCTGGGTGACAGCAACATGCATGTGACCGTTCTTTTAAGAAACAATTTTGGAAAAGACATGCAAAATTGGATCCCCCGAGTTCTGACTGACAGCAACACTGGGGCCAGGGCCATATGACCCCACCACATGCCTGATTAAAGTGAAACCGCCCTGCTTCAATTTCCAGGATCAAATGGCTGTAATTCATTGTACAGACCAAGAACTGATATTCTGTGATGAGAAATTTTGGACCAAGAAACGGGCTAAAACTACGCTTACAGACAGTTCCGAGGCACAAAAAGCAGCAGCAGCTAAATTTGGCAAATAAATTATTCACCCAGCTCTATTAAAAGCAAAAGAAAAGGGTAGAAAATAGCCATCTGGGAAGCAAGGAAAATCTCAAGACAATTATCCTCCTTACTGTACATCATCCTCGCAGTAATACTTAGGGAGAATGTGACAATTGATTAAAACTAATTGGAGGTTAAATTAAATGATAATTAGCATTAATCAATAGCAGTGTTGGCATGCCAGCGCATCCCTCCTTTAGGCAATTCACCTCCAATCCCCAACACACCAATAAGGCTGGTGATCTGCGAGCCCAGCATGTGCTCCTGCCATCAGTAAAGCAGCAAGTCCCAGCAGCATTGACCTGGAGGGTTGGAGGAAAGAGAGCATTTCAATGAAAGACAGACTTGCCATCACGAGAGATGGCTGCTACACTACTCCTGCGGCTAATTGCAGCCAACATCAAAGACTAGGGTGCCCTCAAATGATGGAGGCTGGTAACGACAACTCAATGCCCGCCTGCTTTCAAACAGTAGATCACAGAAAGCCTTGCCTTAGCATATTATTCTGCTTTTGTTAAGAACACTCGTTTCTCTTCCTTTCTCTCTCTTTTTTTTTTTTTTTGGTGGTATATTATTGTGTGGCCAGTGCACAAGGAATAGCCATGATTGTACAGCCCCTGCTAAGGCAGTATTGCCTCTTTGCAAAGGGTCGGTTTAGCCGGGAGGTTGGGAAGGAAGGGTTTGCTCCAAGGGTGTAACATGCAGGCACACAAGTTAGCGAGCTTTTTGCTCTGATCTTAACGTTGAGTCCTAATTTGTGGTTGTGTTTAAGGGGAGATGAAGTGCCACTTTGTCATTCACGCAGAGCCCTGCTTCTGCCTGAATAAATAAAATGCAGGCATTTTTTTACGAGCACTTGAACAGTGTGTGCGCATGTGTGTATGTGTGCGTAATGCCCTGCACACATCCACCAGCTCTCCAGCACTCGGCTGCCAACAAATGGTGGAGACTCCCAGTCTGAGGCAGGAGGTTTTAGAACCAGCCACAAGTGTTCAGTGAACCTCCACCTGCCTCTTAACCAAGAGCTGCCAGTTCCCACTGCAGCATTGAAAACAAGTTCATCTCATGGGGCTTTAGAGCAAGGATTTGTCTAAACACTGTCCACATTTGGATGCCAAATTTGACAGTTCTTGGGAGACTTTTGGACTCTCATGCTTCTCCAGGTATCTCCAGTCAGACCCTGGAAGCACAAGACTGTGCCAAGAGGACACTTGCAGGAAGAAAAAAAAAAGAGGAAAGTGTTTTAATGCTGCTCACATCTCAGGCAGCGCTTTGGGGTGAGCACAGGGAAAGGAAGCACAACTGCTTCCTCTCCCTTTCCGTGATCGGTCCCTGCCAGGAGCAGGTCTGGAGGGCAACAGCTTGTGCAGGGCCACTGGAGAGTGTCTTTGCTATCGCTTGCCTTTATTTCCTCACACAAGCAATAGGCAAAAAACATTCAGCTGAGTTCAACCAGCTTCTTGTTCCCATCCTCAAAGCTAGGGAACCAGGAACATGAAAGAATCTTACTTGCCTTTCCAAGTTTCATCAGCACATGTCACAGAAATGCAGTTTGGTACCCAGTGTAAGGAATGCCAATATCAGCATTTTTATGCCAATGCTAGGGAATTCTGTTTATTTCATACTGCAGAATTTTTGTGTCAGAATGTCTTGCCAACCTACATGAAGTAGGGTGGGAAAAACCCTACCTTTAGCTGACACCACTGTGCTGTCAGAAATCCTGATGCTAATCAGTAGTGGGACAAGGTGCCCTGCTGTTACTAGTGGCTCATTCCTACACTTTCGATCCTTACATGTCTGCAAACTGCCTAGATTTCCCACAAACTGCCAAATGGTCCTGTCCTCAGGTAGTCACCTAAAAGCACTGCAAACATGACTGTGCCATGATTTTGGGGATCGTCTCTAGTCCACCTGCTTCAGGCTGGGAACAAGCACTTATCCCTGTGGGGAATGGATATGCTGTGCCATCAGAACTCTGTTGCCTTTAAACCACCATTTACCCTAGGTGGATTTGCCAGTGCAGTGGTCCTACTTTCACTTTTGCAGCACACTTAAATATCAGCACATTTATGGATGCAGCCCTTGCCCTCCTTGTATCCTGCACACTGTTGCCCAGCCTCTCCCCAAATGGATGGCATGAGCTGTTGTTTTCTGTTGGGTTGTGGAGGAAACCAGCTGTTGCAACAGATCTCTAGACAGCACACCCTGGCAAACTCTTCCCAAGGTCTGACTACTGGAAGAACCAATTCTGATCCAAAACCTGGGGATATACTTCATCACACCACAATCCTTGAGCCAATAAGTCATCTGCTGAGAAGAGACCAGCTCCAGCAAAGTCCTATGTTACACATTCAGCTTCCAGTTCAGAGCCATCCTGCATCTGAGCTTCTCAGAGCACACACAGAGCAGAGTCTCTCTGCAAAAGGCTGTGGTAGACCTAGAGACACCGATTTTGTCTTCACTGCTCCATCAGCATGAAAAGGAGGGGGCTGTGTAAGTAATCAGATATTTAGATTGCACCCAAGATAATGGGAAGAGGACAAAGAGAAACATCTCTCCAGCCTAGAGGAAAACATGGCTTTCCTTGCACTGACCACACACGTTAAGCACCTTTGATCAGGGGAAAAGCAGGTGGTAAAAGACAGCATAGAGAAAGCTTGGTCATGCCTAACACATCCCTTTCCAGATCAATATATTCTTGTGAAGATATTATCTTCCTGCTGTAAAGCTGACAGGTTAATGACAGCATGAGTTATCCACTATCTAAATGCCCCCCGTCAGTACCTGAGTTAGATTAACCCTCGACAGACTTAACTACTCATGCATGCAACTCCATTACCTGTCATCACAACACCCTCACCAGTGACTTTTCCTGCCTTTTATTTGTTAAACCATAGTGCTGTGGGCCCTCACTTTCCCTGGCTGTGTGATGCCGGGTGTTGAGGGTTGTGCTGGCAGCCAGGGAACCCTTCATCTGCTCCAAGCTGCAGCCTGGGCAGGTCTGTCAGCAAGGTGACTCTGTTTCCAACAGGGACACTGCCAGCATAGGCACACCGCTGGCTGGGAAGGATCCTCTTTACCATGGGGAGGAATGGAAAAGTGGAGATACCGGCCCTTTCAGTGCAGCTGAGAAGTGGAATAAAAACCAATGACCTGTTCCTATAATTACACTGGCATGTGACACTCATAAAATTGGAGCAGATCTTTTTAAAATTAGGATTCAAATTTTTGTTTATGTATTTTACTGGGTTTGGGTGTCAAGAGCAAATCTCAAAAAAAAAAAAAAAAAATCGTCCAGACAGCATGACGTAATGGTGCCACAGGTTGGAAGAGGGATGAGACATGGCTGGGTGGAATTCCTGGGATCCTGCCCTGGCTTTGGCCCAAAGTTTGCGAAGTGGATTACTGCAGCATGTAGCTGGGGTCAGGGTCCAGTAGCATTTGCGATGAGTGGTCTGCGCTACAGCTGGCCTGGAACTTGGGGGGATTTAGGCTCTAATCCTGCTTCTGGTCTCGACCTCCTGGATAACCCAGAAAAAAGAGGCAGAAGGTGCAAAATTTTACAAAGGGAATTTGAATCTATTGGTTTAAATTTCAGTAGAATAGTCCTCACTCACTCCCATCAGCTGCCAGGGAAATGCCAGTATTAACTTCCAAATTGCTTTATTTCATTCATTTATAAAACAGAGATGAACCTATCAAGTTGCCTGGCCGCTGGATCTCTGGACGGGAGTGCACCCACCATACTCCTACAACAAAAAAGATAAAGAAGGCAAGTTTGGATGGACAGCGTGCAAACATCTGCTTCTCCTGCCTGCTGTGTTTGGGCTGGAAAGCACTCGCACTGTTGCCTGGGAATATTAGTAGTTTAACATGTAACTGAATTAGTGGCGAGAGAAAACAAATCACATGTGACTGAGTCTTCTGACAGAAGCAGCTTTGATGTCCTTCTGGTCGGGCTTGCCTGCTTCGCAGCCCAGCCACCCCCCACCTGCACCCCATCCCACCCCGTCAATAAACTGTTTGTTTAGCCTCGCACAGATTATTCATTTCTTGGCACGGAGCTCTCGGCTCCAAAGAATTAACATTTGGATTGTATTTACCGGCTAGCAAAGTGCCAGGGATACAGCTGGGATTTGTTGCACAAACTATTTTGATGGGAGAAATCAATGACAAACTGAGAAGAGGAGGATCAAACAGTGAATCCTTTTGCAATCGTTGTTTGAAAACATTGTGTTGGTGACATTCAGAGTATGTAGAAGGGTGGGGGGATGGCAAATAGGGTGGGGTGGCCTTCTCCGGGGTCTTCTTGCTGACTCCCACACACAACAACCTGACCTCGTCCCGGTCCTAGAATAGATTAGTCACAGGATATTTCATTCTAAACCCAAGCTGATGGTTGTTGGGGTTTTTTTGTACAGAAGAGGAGGCTCTCTGGATGTTTATTACTATTTTGCTGGAATTTCTTTTTGGTCGGAGAGGGATTTGAAAACTAAATACATTTCCTGTTGGAGGCCAAGGGCTGTGAGCTGCAAGGAGAAGCATAGCCTTTGGCTTGGTTCAGCAGTAAATAATCACTTGTGTTCCAAAAAGTCATTCACATTGGCAAGGGCTCCCAGCACCTGCAGATAGAAGCGCCCGGGGCAAGTCCAAGCACTTCATTTAGACTGTCCCTTATTACGATCAATCAGACCCCATTCCTCTTAGCCACAGGAAATTCTAGGCTTAACCCACATGCGTTTTAAAATTAAAAAAGTGGAAAGACATGCAGTTAAAGACACAGAAAAAGAGATATGGGAACAGAGAAGGGGTTTTATATGTTTGCACCAGAAACTTTCTTTTTTCATTTCAACTTTCCGTGTGAAAGGCAAGCACATGAAACCTTAATCTTATCAATATTTTGTTCCTTGAAGAAGTCTAGTAGTTTGCCTTCACCCCCATTCTACTTGTGTACCTTTTGTGTCACCTTGATTTCTGTAATACAGGCACACAGAAAGGAAATTGTATATCTTTGTCTTCCTATTTTTTTCTGCTAAGCTTTTAATGCTGGCTGGGTTAACCAGTTTGGCAAATTCTCTGAGCACAAGTGGTGTCAGAGCCCGACAGGCAGCATGTCTGTCCTTAGCTTTCTGGCCAACAAACTAACATGGCAGGACTACCCTCTTCTGGGGAAAAAGTAGTGCAAATAGTTGCAGGGGCTGGGGAGGGGGGGGGGTGGCGTGGGTGGGAAACCAAAGTCCTTTATATCCCAAAACTACAGCAGTACACTGAATGCCTCCTCTGCAGTGGACCTTGGATCAGGACCTGACAGCAAAGCTGTGAGATGCGTGGATGTGGATTACTGCACGAGCAGGGTTGGGGGTCACATCTGGCTATGCTCAGGATACACTCCCGTTTCCTCACATCCGAACGGAGTTTAGTTTCACACAATGTATTTCCTAGCCCAGGTGTCACAAAGCAACAAGTGCTGCCAGCAGTCACTTTGGGCCCCTTGTAATCTCAGAGCTGTTGTCAAGAGGCAACAGGATGAACTGCCTGCATGGAAAGCCCTGGGGTCTTCACCACTGCAAATCTGAACCCTCTTGTCCTCCTCTTAACCACAATGCTGCAGAGTGAAAACTGGGTGTGGGTTGCTCTCCATCCCAGATGGAGGTCTGTCTGGCTTGGGAGCTCCCAGCTCTGGCTGTGTCAGGGACACTTGGAGCATCCCAGTGCTATTTTCACCAGCACTAGGAACAGTGAGTTCAGACTTGCAGTGCCACCAGCCAAAAGGGAGCTGGTAGTGCCTTTGGGAGCATGACTCAAAGCAGCTATTGCAGCACCATGGTGTCCCTGAGTACCAAAATAATCATGGATATAGGAACATCCCAGGCTGAAGCGGGGAGCCATGACTCACCGAGATCACACAGTGTCAGGTTGCTTTGCTGTTGCGAAGATGGTTTAACAGCACGATAAAATAGCATCTGCTCCTCCCCCCTCTGGAAATACTAAAGGTCTTTCACCCTAGAACTCCAGCCTCGCTTAATCTGCTGCTGGATTTCTTACTAATGCAGACCTGTCACCGCAAGTGCTCGGTTGTGCGTGCACTGCATCACAGCAAAAGTTCACTTCAGCAGGCCATTGCCATTGGCAATTAGGTGGGAGAAAAGCTCAGTCTCCGTCTGAAATGTAATGAAAACACTGGAAAGGCAGCGCTGGGTCCGGCTCGGGCAGACTCCACAGGTTCTTCTTTAAGCAAAGCTGGGTAAGTGGAGGCTGCCACCACCCCTGCTGCTCCGTGGGCGTTGGGGGCACCATCCATCAAAGTAACACCTGAAGAACAGCCCTGTGTCAGTGCCAGCTGCCAGGACAAGGGAAACTATCGTCCGCCGCTCAGCAATACAAAGGGCTTATTTCCTCCTCCTCCTCTAAGTAAACTGTTAAAGACCGTGACCCTTGGAAAACATAACAAGAGTGGAAAAATTTACAGTTGCATGTACAGGTCAAGGCATCGAGCATTTCACAACCTTGTGATCCCAGCTAAAAGCTCCTCTGTCTGTCTGCTCTGTGCAAATGCAGCTCCCATCCTCACATACACACACATGTACAATGAATGCACATGGCAAAAATGTTAAATGAAGCCCCAGCTTTTGTTTTCTGACCTTCTTGCCATAACAAACACTGGTGAAGACATTAGCAACAGGGCAGCTTCTTCACAGAGACCTGAAAAATATTCAGGGGGCATTTGCCACCATAAGCATCCAGGTCCCACCATCCAGTGCCCAAACACAGCTTATAATAAGAGCGATGTTAAGTTTCATCCTGAAAAAGAACAGAAAGCAGATGTTGTGGCTTCATTTGAGATGGGATGGTAAATTTCTTGGGGCAGGAGAGCCAGAGAGGGATGCAGCACCAGATGAAGTGGGAGCCTGGTACAAATTAGGCAGAAATGGCTGAGGGGTGCTTAGGAGCTTCCTCCTTATCTCCATTCGAACCACACCACAGAGCAGAGCTGGGCTTTCCAGCTGAGCCAGACACCCTATCTTTGGAGGGGACACCAGGAGTCTCAAAGCTGGGGGCACAGCAGCCTTGCATTAGCAGTGTGAACATGATGCAAAGCAGGGTTCAAACCTAGGTTTTGACCTACATTAACAAACCCTAAAAGGAGGTTTGATTAGAACAACTAGTGTGAGTAAGTTAAGAGTGTTTTGCTTGCTGGGGCAGGACTATTTCACTGAACACCTCATGAGTGTTTAGGAGAACACTGTGCTGAGGAACGACCACCGTAAGCAAACACTACCAAGTTTCCTCTTAACTGACCGAGAAAGACAAGGTATTCCCAGTACTGTGAGAGCAAAAAAGTGAATTGCAGGCTCCTCTTGAAGTAACAAAATCTTTTTATCTTTCGACACAGTGAAAAAAGTAAAGATCTTTAACACCTCAATTAAAAAGCATATATGTGTATATATATATATTGTCTTACTCACTGATCTTCTAGACTTCAAATCAGTGCTGCTGTATGATCTTGTCAAACCATTGTGAAACTCTTGTACTGACATTGAATACTTAAGACATGTCTATGTCTGGATTTCAGACTGAGAACTGGACTCAAACACATCTGGATAAGCAGGGACCAGCTCTTCCATAAGGATGAGTCACGAGCACTCTTGGAAGCACACAACACCTGCATGATTCACCTCTTGCCTGTCACATCACCAAAACTCAGCCTTCCCTCTACCAGGATGTGCATGGCCATCACACAGGTATGGAAGCAGTCCCAGCACACGGTCTGGATGGAAAACTACTGATGGCAATGATGGGAACTTGGCTGTATGTCTGACACACTTCTAATCATGTAATAGGAGAGGGGCCACAGCCATGGGGAAGCAACTTGACAGAGTGATTCACCATGGGCCCACAAGTCAGATTAATTTCTCTGGCCAAGTAGGTCTGACCCACATACTTTCCCTCCTCCCCACTGCCGTGGCCTAGGGCAAAGCACACTGAAGCTCCACCGAAACATCTATAACCAAAGGAAATATATATTTTTCTGCAGCTTGTAATACTGGACCAAGGATCGGATATATGTAGGTGTTTGCTGTATGTGTATGTGTTTGTATATCGATGCACACACACAAGTTTATATTTATATGTGTGTGCAGAAGATTAAACCTAAGGTTTGATGCATACACATGAGGATCACAAAAGGGCATCAGCAGATTCTTAAAGCCAAATTAGCCAACAAGCTACTAACTCTCTCTGCCCAGGCCTATCACAACAAAAGAAATGCAGGCTGGCATCAACAGCCCATGTTTTCATCCCTCCTACATCTCCAGCATCTCCCTCCAACAATTTCCAATAATAAAAAGTCTAGCTGCAGCCAAATAAGAGGCCATCGCTGCTATAAAGCAAAGAGGAAGCAGAGCCTGTTCTTACAGTACAGAGTCTGCAGGAACATTTGCCAAAGTCCTCGGAGGAAATGTGTTGGCAACATTTCAAGTGACTCCATGCTGTACCTGCTTCCCACCTTCCCCTGCAGACACTTAAGCACACACACACAGCTGGGAAGAAAGGGGCACATTTAAAGAAAACTGTCACCTCTTGCAAATTAGAGGAGGCAATTTCAGGTTTTTGAAACTGCTCTGTATGACTCCCTAATGCGGCTTCGGTTCTGCAAATGTCACATGAATTATCCCTCGAAGGCTAATAACTGTGAAAAGCGATGGGGTGATCACCATGCAATGGAAGGTCTTTCTTCCCAGGGCAGAAGCTGCTTGTGGCTGGTCTCATCTGGGTCTCTCTTTCCCAGCATCAAAGAATAGCCCCTACCAGTCTGGGTATTGTTTTGCTTCCAGCATGGGATAGCAACCATTTCCAGTTGCACCAGTGGTTTGTGTGATGCAGGCACCTTGATGCTAGTAACAAAAATGGACTCTCTAAGCATGGGCAACTGCTGGACACAAGCACACTCTCCTTTCAGTGGCTCAGGTGAGTCCTGATGTCCTGAGTCTGGGTTGTCCCAGGAGTCTGTAAGTCAGGATGAGGTCGAGGTCATGGGTATGAGGCCTGTGTGGCAGCAAGCCAGGGCAGTGCTGGGTGCCACTCCAGGCATGGCTTCCACGCACCATAAGAAGACAAGCGTGAAGGCTTTGGGTGTCTTTAGGTACCTTCTGTTTTGGGATCCCAACAGTCAGGGAAAGGAGTGAGGTGCCCATCACCTAAAAGCTCCCTAGCATAAACCTGGCATTATATCCCAGCTATAAGACCAATCTACCTCTTCAGTATTTGTTTCAGGTTGCCTCCAGATCAAGTTTTCCTCAAATTTTGCCCCCTACTTGTCCCAGACTTTTTAACATGAGATGTAAACCAAAAGCCAAGACAACAAGATGAGCCAGAAACAACCTCCTGGATGGTGAGAGATGTCATATTTGATTTTGCCAGCTAAGAGGAAAGTGAAATATTTAATGCTCCCTTTCGGATCTGATCCTTTCCTCTGTTTCTCTGCCTTTATAAACTGTTGCTGCATAGGGAAGCAGCCAAGAAAAGAATATCAGTTGTCTTTCACAGTGCAGAGACCTATTCAGAAAAGGTGCCCTGTTCTACAGGAACCCAAATGTTTTTTCAAATACTTCTAGCAGAAGAGTGCAGAATCTTCCAGGACTGCTCTTTATCTGGTGAGATGGCTCTCTGTAGAGTAGGGAGAAGGAAGACTGCTGTTGAAGTTTCTTCATTTCTTTTCTTCTGACTTTTCTGCAAGAGGATAGTTAAAGAAAAGAAAGGAAAAGAAAAAAAAAAAAACCAACAGAAAAAAACCAAACCAAGGGTAAGCTGTAATGCAATCACAGAATTACTGCTCTAAAGCTTTCTAGAGGTCTTCCTCTTCCAGGCCATTTGGACTGCAGTTGGAAGTGCCTCTATGAATCTTCAGAGTCTTGGTGGAACAAGATTTCTTTTCTCCTGGATAGAAAAGAATGAACTGGTCTCTTTTCTTTAAACTATCTAAGCAGCAATTTTTCCTTCTTCACTTAGATAAGGGCAGTTTGCTTCAGTTTGCCTTTAAAAAAAAATTAAGAAAATTTGAGGGGGGAAGTTTCTTGCAGCATATTACAAGCAAGGTCTGTCACAGACCCTTGGTCTCCCACTGATAATTCTGTAGCAATAAATAACACAGGTTTCTGATGTTATGATTAGGAATTTTCAAGGCAATTCAGGGGATTTGGTTTTAATCTCAACACAGACTACAAATGCAGCCTTAGGATGGATTTTAGGTCAATCCAGGGCAGTCTGCCGCTGAAAGAGGCAATCCTGTCCTTTCTTCTGCTCCTGCTGTTTTCCTCAAGAATGGGCTGATGTTAGTGATTAAAAACTTACCCTCCAAGAGAAACTACTGTTTTCTGGTGGACCAGCAAGCTGCAAAACAGTGCCTTTATTCCTCCCCCACCCCCACCCCCACCCACCCCCTGCCCCGAGCTGTGCCTATGGAGCTACTGCAGGTGGGTGGTCATGAGCTGCAAGGGGACTTGCCAACTGCCGCAAGGATGGCACGGCAGATATCTGTGCCACTGGACATTGTGCCCGCGAGCACTGAGATCTGCAGCCTATACTGCTGATGTGTCTGTAAATACCTTTTTGCCAGCCTTGTAGACTTTATTTGTCGGTAGTCTTTATTTATAGGGCAGGCCATCAGCCTGGGAGACCCCAGCATGGAGAGAAAAGAAGAGCAAGGGGAAGCTGTTCCAGCTCCAAAAGATTCTCCTCTTTGGTTTAGGGTGCACAGAAGCCAATGTGAGTCGCTTTCCAGATTTCAGGAAACTTTGGATCAGGCCCAGGGTGCATCATTATCCCATGACAGAATAAAGACACATACCCATTTTTATGAGTGAAAACTATTCTTTCTCTCCAGTGAATGGCTGAGATCTGAACACAGCTGCTATTTTGCTCTGTTGCAGTGAATCACTTCTGATTCTTAAGTATTGAAACAGTGACATGCATTCCCCCCGCCTAACATGGGGACCTTTCTCCATCATTGTACCATGAGAAGAATATAGTAATTCATGCATTCTTTATTTTTTTAGCTTTATTATTGCTGGGACTCCTTTCACTTCAGGCTGAAAAGCAGGCGACTGGGGCAGAGGGGAATGCTGACATTATCTTAAAATATGAAATTTCTGAGAATGGGAGATCTCCAAAAGTACTGGAGTATTCAAACATCTCTTTCCTCAGCTGTTAAGCCGGAAATGCAGGAGTGGCTTTATATGAACTAACAAGGAGATATGATCAAAAAATCCACTTTTTGTTAATTGTTAGGTTGTGGTAGGTTTTGACCTAAAGATGAGTTGGGTGTTTTTCTTGCAGAACTGTCTGTGCAAAGAGCCTGCACCCCTTCCCCTCATTCTGGCACATGCCGGGCATTTGAGAGCATCTACGTGATAATGCTTAATATCACACTGTAAGAGAGCAGTGCAGCAATTGTAAGGCGTTTAGGAGAGATAAACAGAAGTAAACAGAGGCCTGGGGAATGGGAGATACAAGGAGAGACAGAGAGAATGAGACTGACTTAGTCTAGAGAAGAGGAGGTTTAAGGAGACAATCATAGAAAAATAAAGCTAAAGGGGCTCTTCGGAGGTCGTCCAATCCATTCCTCTCCCCTGAAAAAATCTCAGCAATATCTAAATCACTCCTAATAGGTATTGCTTTGACCTGTTCATAGAGATGTATACCAGTGCACAGCCTACAAGCTCCCAAGGCAACCTAGCTTACTGCTTCATGAGTGTCACTACTAAAATATTTTCTTATCAGCTTATTCTGAATCATCCTTCCTTCAGTTTAAGGCCTACCATCTTATCAGCCACAGTCAATTCCTAAACAAACCCAAACTTTTGTTTCTGTTCACCACTGCTCTGTTAAAGGAAATAAGATGACATGATTTTTTCTTGACAAACCCACACTGGCCATTATTCCTTTCTTTTTCCCAGGTGCTTCCAAACAACTAAATTGCTTGGTATTTCCTGGAGTTGAAAATATATATGAGCTGATCTGTAATTCCCATGTTCCTCTGTTTTCCCTTCCTCTGTATGAAGACAGGTACCACATTTGCCCTTTTCCAGTTTTCTGGTATCTTGCTTAGCTTTTCCTGGCTTCTCAAAGATAACCACAGGTATCTAAGATCATTTCAGTTCACTTCCAAAATACTCTGGGATGAAGTTCATCAGGTTCAGCCAATTATAAAACACAAAGCTTATCTAATTTTCTCACTTCTTTCCTTATTCTGTGCTGAACTATCTTTTTTCAATTCAATTTCCCATCCTGTTAGCCTCCTGCTCTAAACTGATCTTTTAAATGAACACTGATACAAAAAAAGTCTTTAAACACTTCACCCCCTTGGTATCATCTGGTGCTACCTTTCTCTTTTCATCTTATCATAAATGTGTTTGTAGAACAATTTCTTGGTACTCACTTTTCGTATATGTAAAAGAGATCTGCGAAGAGAAAAGGAACATGCTATTCCTCACAGCCACCAAGGGCAGGACAAGAAATAATGAGCTTCAAGTGAATGTTAGATATTAGAAGTGTTTTACCTGTTAGAACAGCAAAGACCAGGAATGTATTATCTTGGGAGTATGCAAAATTTTATCTCATTGGTGGTCTTCAAGCACAGGTTACACAACTGATTTGTAGCCTTTCCCAGTCTGTGAACTCATAGCATGGCTCCTCACAGGGCTTCATATACAGCTGGTTTAGCCCAGTGCTAGTGGGATTTCTACTGTTTAGATCTGCCTGAGCCCCACACCCCCACCAGATGTGCTCCACAAAAATGCAAAAGTCTGTGGGCTTCACTTTAGGAGTCCACGGATTAGACAAACATTTGTCAGGAGCTGGGTGAGGGGTTCCTGCCCATCTGCTTTTCTGCAATTCAGTGATCCCCAGATTCACAGGTACTATAGCTGCATCCGCGACAGTTGTGATGTCTCAGAAGTGAAATGAAAGTTGTTCTTTACAGTTCCATTGCTTCCTTTCACTGAACAGTAGCTCTGAAATTGTCTGTATTTTTTAACAAACTTGTTGATAATTGTTTCATCTGCCTTACAAACCAATGAATTATTGACTATTAATGTCTGGCCTGTTACATCTACTTTATAGCGCTGCAGGTCATGCACTGATGTTGTAGCAGAGCAGAGACAGATCGCCTGAGCTGCCTTCTCCTCCTCCAATCTCCAGATCATTCTCCTTCCCTTAAATCTCATCCATCTGTATAAAGGGTGAACTGAACTGATGTTTGAGTAATTTGCATATGCAAATCTGAACTAAAGAGAAACCCTCATGGCTACTGCATAGAGGCTTCTGTTAAATGTTATAAATTGAAATGCTTTCCTTCCCAAGCTAAAATAAAAAGTGCCCTGGAGGGTATATTTTTGAAGGGTTTGTGACTAACCTGATTAGTCACCCTAAATTGTGATAGATGGAAGGAAAAAGCAGTTGTCAAACAAGGAGGAAATTCCAATAGAAGAGTAAATTTAAGGATGACAGTGATGATAAATTCTTACAAGCCTTAGAAAAGATCAGCTTTTTGTGTAGCTCTCATAAGGACCATTGAGAGCTCGCTATATAATGGGCTGTTGTTTGGATAGCGGTAGGAATGTGGTGATCGGTTTTTTAAAAGGAAAAAACCCCAAACACCTCATGTCCAGGCTGATCTGGTTTATTTTAAAGTACTAAAACCTGTAACTAAATTTTTAAGAACTCCCCTTCCTTGCTGTTCCTGCAGGTGAGCTTGAGACTGCTGGGCCAGGGGGTGTACTGCAAGAGAGGGTAACACTCACGGTTAGATGACTTCATATTAAAGTCAGGTATAAATTTTAAACATTCAGTATTGGAAAAACTCAGCAAAGTTTCTCCTTCATTTTTCTCACCAATAATTTCTAAACATAAGTCAGATGGTTTTCTGATGTGTATGTTCTATTTGCAATGGGAACTGGATCAGTGAAGAACGGAGATGATCACAATGAGCTCTTCTAGGTTGATTATTGCTGCATGCTTTCTTCCTTTCTGAAATGTGTAAAGAATTATCATCTTAAATCCACTGTAAGAAGGCAATTGCTTCTTTGAAACTCTCCTCTCTGAACAAACTTTAGCCTCTGGAACTGGTTTAGCAGGGTATGGTGGAAGGGAAACTAAAATATTTACCTTCCTCTGTCCAGAAATGGCTAGCAATTCTTTAGCTGGCTGAAAACTGAAGGGAAAGCGGTAATATATTTCATTGACATTTTTCATCGTTTCAAATCTTGAAGTACTGCCAAAACTTAACAATTCCAGCCATTTCTAAGATCAGCATCACATGGTGAATACAAGGGGCTGATATTGCTAGAGTTGATAGCAATTGATTATAGTTTGGGACAAATACAGAAGAATTGCAAGTAGAATCAGTCTGTTTTGCTTTCTGATCAACTTTTTTGATTTGGCATTTAAATTCTTACAAGTATATGCACAGCAATAGTACCTAGGAGCTTCAGTCACAGACAGAAGGGCATTGTGCTAAGACTATACATTACAAAAAGGCAGCCTATGCACTGAAGAGCCTGCACGGCTGTCATTCAACTTGACACCAATCCTTAATGGGTCTGGTTAGCTCCTGGCCATGAATATTGTGAAATTTCAGCCAGAGAAAGTCTGAAGTTTCCCTCAGTCATGAGTCTTTCCCTCAACAGTTGAACTTTGTATCTCTAGTAATGTGGTCACTTTGATCAATGAGGTCAGAAGTAATGATTTGTGATAAATGAGCTTTATTTGAGCAAGTAATGATTTCTTTTTTAGGCATGTAATGATCTCAGACTGTAAAAGTAAAATTGCAAAAAGATGGTAAATTAATGATGCTGTTCCAGGGCTTGGAATTCACGTTTCTCAATACCTGAATATCTTAGCCACCTTCTGTTCTCTCAATAGCTTTTTTTCCCTGATTTGGGACAAAACATGTCATCCTGTATTATAAAACTACTGCAGGATGCTCAGCACAAAAAGTTTTGGACACTTGTCATAACAAAATACTTCAGGCATCTCTATGGAGATCAGGAACACCACTACAGCCCAAACTGTTCCTCTGTCATCTTGCTGACTTAGTCTGAAGCAGGAAGTAGATCAAATCTCACAAGAACAGTCTGTTTTTGTGAGATTTCAATTTAATAAATGCAGTTTTAAGAGGTATGTGTGCTCTCAGTTATGCTTTCTGATAAGCTCAACGTATTTTCAGCTGTTTGCTGGACAAACTGAGAGCTCTGAAGTTCTCAGAAGAAACTTTCAACTAAACCTGGCTCTTGGCTAGATGGTATAATTGCTTTGCTCCTGCTACTGCATGTGCATTTTTGAACAGAGAATTAAAACAGCATGAATCTTACTCCATCCAAGACTTGGCAATATCCCTCCAGAATAGTAGATTAAATCAGGATTTCCCAAACTTCCTGCTAGATGTATCCTTCTCTAATAAAAGCTTTTTTTATTTGTTTATTGCCTTAGTTCATATCCACTAAGAAAATATCTCTTTTCTCTAATCATACATCTTCCAGGACAGTAGTGTGAGATTCCTATGTATACATGGATAGACTATAGGAGAGATTTTTCTCACATTTAATGTGACAACATGAAATAAAAACTTTAAAACAGGATCCATGGGATTTCCTCTTATTTTCAAGGACTGGCAGTGTTGTCTTTTCCCAAGCAAAATTCCCACTGAAGCAAAAAATTTTAGCAGGAAGACCAATGAAAGCAAATGACATCTTGGCTTATGTGAGAAGTGCAACATCAGATACAGGAATGGCCATCCTGGGTAAAACTACATTGCAGGTGCTGTCTGTAGAGATGTGCACAGTTCTCAACATCAGCATGTCCTTTTTGTAGCTTCTGATCTGAATGGCCTGGAAAAACTCCCTGTGATGTTTGCTTTGGGAGAAGGAAGAACCAACAAAGTTTTAAGGAACATTTTAAATCCCAGTCCTCTAAACAGAATAAGTATTAAAAGAACAGAGGGCAGCTCATGAGCTCAAACTCAAGTACTTTCCATCAGCACCTGGCCTGAATGTTCTCACTATTTGCATCATTGGTAGGCAAAGCTATTGGCACTTCTGGGTTTCTCTCTGTCTCTTTTGTCCTCCAAAACAGACGTGCTCCCCTTCACTAAACAGTTGGAAGTGAGGTTTTCATCCCGTGATTCAAATACCTGTGCTGCAGCAAAAGGCCAGTGTTTTGGCTGGATTCCTGGTGTTTCTGCCAATGGGTCCGCAACTGATTTCTTTCAGCTATGGGACAGGAGTGGTAGTGGTTACACTCTGCAGCTACAATGAGGTGTGACCCATCTAATGATAATATAAATTATTTCCTCATCTAGTTAGAGTTTCCATTACTCCAAGGGCATGACAAAGTTTGGACACAGGAGTCATCTAGAGTTTCATTATTGACCAATGCAGGGCCAGGCACAGTGGAAGGCATCACTCCAGATCCTCACGTATATTGCTGGTTTCTAAATTAACTGTAACCACTTTGGAAGATGACCAGGGCATCACTGCACAGCTAAGTGGAAACTTCTGCTCCTTGTGCAGCAGAGAGGAGAAAATACGCTTCTTACATTACAAGCCATGAATCCTTAATATGTAAACACATGACAAAGTGCCTTCAACGGGACAATTCAGGTGTTTCAGGCTTGCTGGATTGTCAACTGTATTTTTTTTAAGTCACAGCATACCCCCTAAACTCTCACATATCTCTTCCAGGCTATGAAACATCCTTCTTCAACAAAAGTAGAGCACGGATGGAACATGGAGGAAGATAAAATATGAGCAGTCATGTCTTTGGTAAGTACCCAAGACAGTCTCGTCTGTCGTAAAAGGTAGGAAACTTGCTTTTGCTTAAATGCCTTGATTCCAACATGTTTGTAAACCTTTACCTGGAAGATTATTTGTACATGGAGAGGGTGGATTGCTGCACATGCTGACCAGAGGGTTTCCTCTATCAGATTTAAGACGTTCAGATAGATCTTTGCCTGACAAAAAATGCATCTTCCCTACTGAGTGTGCAGATGAGATGATACATCCTCAAACAGCACTTTATTACAAACAACATGTCACAAAAGCTAATATTGCCTTTAGCGGTGCATGCATTAGAATATGATAGTTGATATACTAAGTGATTTTTTAATAGACCTGGTTAAATACATTAACTTCAGAGACCTCAAGCTATCTATCACTATAGAGAGTCTTTTTTTTTCTTTTTTCTTTTTAAAGGCTTAGCAAAGTGAACTAGTTTTTGCCTGTAGACTTAAAATACAAATTTATTTTCAGTAATACCAGGCCCTCTGAGAGGATGTCCTGTCCACAGCCCTCCTTTGTACGACAGTGGGAACTCATAAACTTTTCACCTGCAACTGTAACTCCAGTCATGATGGAGATGGGGCAACAGGCACAATGTGCCAGCTGACTCGGGGAAACTAAGCCAAGGAAAGGATGAGCGCAGTTCAGAGAGTTAAGAGTCTGTCAGCAGCTGGAAAAACTGAAATGAGGAAAATACAGTCTGCAGTCTGCTTTCCTTCTTGTGGGTGAATGCCACCACCTCCTTCCACACTCATGTCTTAATTTAAAGACTCCTTTAGGGTCTTTTAATAGCACATCACCTCTACCGAGGCTGAAGCACACCTCTATTTTCATCAGCACAGCACAGACTAGGAATGGATCTGTCCTCCCTGCTTCCAGAGATGATAGCTTGTTACTGGAAACGTGGTGGGATGAGTGGAATTGTATCTACACTGGAGTTTTACAGCTAAACTCAGCGTTTAATTCCCAGTGCGGACAAGCTCTGAGACAACAGAAAATCCTTCCTGAGGAGTAGCCAAGAAATTTAGGACACTTCTCCAGGGGTGACTGCATTGGTTGTGTCTGGGGTAAATTAGCCCATGAAGTATAGGATCTCCAGGTTTCCTAGCAATAAGCCAAAGCAAAGAGTTTAGAAATGGTAGCAGGAACTGCCTTTAAACCAAACAAATCGACTGGATCCCAGTACAAACACATAAGTAGGGCTGGGAGCGAGGATTTACTTCTGGTCCCCAGAACTGACAACATGCCCTGAAACTATATAATAAAATGAGAGGAAAAGACGCATTTTCCCTATTACTGCTGACACACAATTAATATAAAATAAGGAGACTGTTTGGTGTTGTTTCGCAGTGATCCATCCCCACCGACACAATGAGAACTAATGAACTAAATCTGAAAGCATCAGCATAAGATTTTGACAAATGCATTGTTTGCCTATTGAGAGGGTAGAAAATGATTATAAATGACAAGCTGGGCTTGTTTTCAGGCATGGACACTCCAGGAGCAGCGGCATTACGGCCTCAGTTGGCTGTTCTCTGTGTAAATGATTTCACACTTCTGCTACTGAATCAATTGGGTGTTTCTCCATTTAAGAATTGCTGAAATAAAATATCTCCTGCTGCACAGTCAAGGCATGTTCTTGGCTCCCAGGGAGGAAGAAGGGTTTAAGCATATCTGGGTTTTGTATTTAAAAATGAAGTGTTGACCTCAAAGTAGTGGTCTCTCACAATTCAGGATTCACGGGGATAGTGAAAATTTTAAGCAAATTATTAATAAATATGTGGAATCACAGAATATTGCACTATAAAATTGGGAAAAAAGGGTGTATTTCATGGGTTTTTTTGTTCTAGGGGAAAAGGAGAAGGTGTTTACTTAAATATTTTGGCTAAAGAAGTCCAGAGACCAAACTAAGGTTGAGGCTCTGGTATAATCTACAGATCATATAATAGTCAAATGTAAATTACATTCTGAAATCTCTTATTCCAGTATTTCTCCCAAAGAAGATAATGACCTATGTAGACATCGCACAAGTTAACTTTGCTTCTTGTTTCTCTGGTCCGCCAGTTCTTGGGCAGAGACTGTAACAGCTCAAATTCCCCAATGAGGTAAAAAATGTTATAGAAAGAGCAGGAATGAGAAGAGTTTTGGCTGATTTGCTGCTTCCCATTGCTCAGTTCTGCACACATCTGTGCCATTATAAACATAATGAATAATAAATCCAAGCTCATTTTTAGGACTGCATCCATTGCAAGTATAAATACACAAAGGCAAAGGATTTCTCCTTGGAAAGTCAGCAAGAGGGAGTTTTATGTAATTCTTATGAGACTTAATGAAATGCTGAAGATGAAACAATCCCTATTTTGCCCTCATGGAAGCAGACTTAAGTGAAATGGTACCTTTCATTCCTCTTTACAGAAGGAAGTTCAGAGCATCAGCATGTGGGCAGGTTTAAATCAGTGAAGCGCAAACCTCACAAAGACTGGTGTGTAGGCTCAGTGCAGGGAAGCCGCGTGAAGCTTGGATGCTCTTACAAAGCTCCAAGCTGACTATCATGAAGCAAGGAGGTGTCCTACCGGCTTGCCCAACCTCAAACTCCCAGAGGCTGCATTCCAGTCTGGGGACTCCTCTGGGTTGTGTTGACTCAGTGAAGTCAACCTACAGCTCTAACCTCAGTGTAAGGTTCTATGCATCGCTCCAGCAGCATGGGGAGGCTGTGGAGCCAGCCAGCAGCAGTCCCTCTGGTACCAAACACCTCACTGATCCCCATCTCTGCTCCATGGGATCAACGTTCAGGCCAGATCTGAACTGTGGAGTGACGCATGGATCATTTCCACCCTACCTAAAGTTTCCAGAGAACTAAAAATGGTTTGGTTTGGTAAACCTCCAAAAGCACTTTGGGAAAAAGATGATTTGGGTTCATCAAAGAGTGAGTGAAGCTGTGTGTATATGTGTGTGTGTGTTGGAGTCTAATCAACAGCACCCAAATTAATGGTAAGACCCCATGCAATGCTCACCCAACAGTGCCATAAAATTCAGTCACTAAACCCGTGTTCTTTTCCTGCTCAGGGGTCTTCTCCCTGAGATTTGCTTTGTGACTTGATTTTCAATTAACTAATTAATAATGATTAGAAATACACTTGAATATTAGGATCAAGGAAGTAATGCAATTATTTATATATCTTTTAAATACATTATATTCCCTCTTGGACATTTCAGAATCTCATTGTTTCTGCTTTTATAATGGATAGTTTATTATTGTCCCTGGAATAATTTTTTTCCTTTTTGGGGGGTGTGTGGGGCTGTGTGTGTGGATACAAATTGAGGGCTGTTTCATTTTTTCCCTCTTCTAAGGAAAAAAAAAATCCCTTGAGTACAGAAAACATGAAAGGTGCCCAGATCTCATTGAAGTCTGTCTGCTTAACTATCCTCCGTTTCCTTTGCAAAGTTTACTGTTAACATTTATAACTTCCCTGTACCAGCACCCATCACCATATTTTCATGGTCTCAAAGTACTCTTCTAAATAAGGTTATAGCATTATTCTTCATTTTTCATGCAAAGAAACATAACAGAGAAAAGACCTGAGAAGAAGAGAGCCACCTTTCCTGCACCCCAGTCCTGACTTCTGCTCAGCAGTTCTGCCCATAGATTTCCTGCCACTGGCAACATTCTTGCTATCTGCTTATCAAGGAGGCTTGACATCTGCAGATACTCTTCCCTAATTTTGCAGCAGGAAATGCCATTCCAAAACTTCTGTACCCATTTGCTCAGTGCTAAGTTAAACAAAATCAGGCAAGGCTTTACAATCAATTAAATAGGGGGAGAAGGCTCTCGGGAGGAGGAAGTCCACAGGATGTTGAAGGGATCCAATGCTGGCTACCAAGTGGTCATGCATGCTAGTAGCCATCTTCCTAAAAATCCTTCCTTACTAGTCCATGCGCTTTGCAAACTACAGGTGAAACAGGCCTGGAGAAGAGGTATGCTGATCCTCCAACAGTCCCTCTAAATCAGGACGCTGAGTTGCATCAGGAAAATCCTTTACACTTACTACTTGGCACCTCGTGTTTCTGGCAAGCCCAGTATCTTGTGTTTGCTTCCCTGAACTAGCACACAGTAACGTCCAACAGACAAGCTAAAAAATACTGGCTTTGCTTAGTTTTAGGTAGTCCAAGTCCAAATGAAGTTACTAATACACCATTTGTGGGAGAATTAGAATAACCTACTAAAAAGTTTTGCCAGGACATTTACATATTCCAGAAATCCAGTGAGTTTGATTTGAGTTTTCCTCCACACTGCAGTGTGTTCTCAAAGCACTGGTGTCACCCAGCAGAACAGAGGTGGAAACCTCTTGGCTTGACCCTTAGACATAATCCTACAGTCCCCAGGCCAAACTCTACCCTGACAAAGATAAAACGGAGGAAAGAATTTTTTTCCTACAAACTTCAGGCTGTTTCCTACCATTGTCTATTGTCTCAGGTTATGACACAGAGCCCATTTTCTTACCCCCTTTTTCAGCCATGCAAATCAGGCAAAGCAAAGCGCACAATGAAACGTTAACATCTTTTCAGATCAGTGGTTCTGAGCCCCCTTGAGAAATCCCTAAAGGCCCTCCCTGGAGTATTTAGCAGATAATGCTCCCTCTTTCCGCCTGCGGTGTTTTGAAAAATGTAGCCCAGAAAATGTGTCTGACATTGTACTGCGAGCCCAGCTTCCCTGCGAACGCTGCGGCCTCCTCAGGACGAACACGGTTCCCATTGTTAGCCCTGACTTGCTGAATGCAGCGAGGCCAGATGAGATTTCTATGCCCTGCACAGCAATAGCACATGACTTGGAAGGGAACTTCTTGAGGAAAGTATATTTGATCAGTCATAAAAACCTTCCTGGAGATACATGCTGAACTCTGTGTGTGTGTATTATAGCTGGCACTGTTAACACCTATTGCTAAGCTTGCATGATACTTTCCCATACAAGACCTGGTTTGGTGGCTTTATAACCTACTTGATCAGACTTTAACGGTTTGGGCTGATTTTTTTTCCATGCAGAATAGTTGCTTCAGGAAGAATATATATTGGAAATTTCTGCCAAGACAGACTGGTCCTTTTTTTAGAGTGAGTTTACAGGAAAATACATTATTTTTGCCCCTGTTAAATCTTACAAGGATTTTATTGAAAAACTCTTTTTTTTTATCTCATTGCTTTGGTATTTGTAGGGAAGGTTTCTGTTCTAGAGATAGGCGTTTTTCGATACTGATGTTAACCCTCTCTTCCTCTCCCTTACACTTGGGCCAAATTGAGAACTTATTAAAAAGAGCAATCTCTTCAGACTTGCTAGAGATTGGCAAAGGATGTCTCAGAGGTTGGACAGGATTCTCCCTGTAAATATATCAGCTGAAATGTTCCTACATGAAATGTTCCTCATGAAAGCAGAGAGCTGGGAAGTACAAAGTTCCCCTTTCTGCAGCCCAGGCAAGGACGGTGCCCAAAGCAGAGCTAGAGAAGTGCTTTGGGAAGAAACTACGGCTTTCACTCAGAGAATTCTACCTCTGCTCCCTCTCTGAGATGGAAGACATCGACCTCCAGAGGCGAGTGGTTTGGCCACCCCTACCCGAACATCTCCTCCTCTCCCATCCCCAGTTCTCAAACCGGAACACGCAGGAGCGTAAGATGAGCTCACGAGAGTCAAGGCTAGCCTTTGTTTCACCTCACATCCATTACTTCACTTCCCCCCACATCTCAAGCCCATAACCTTTATCAGTAATGGAACGAATTGCATGAGAAAGTTCGGGGGATGGCAGGAACATCTGGGCCGCATACTGTACATGCCACTGTAAGTTAACCTCTCACACGCTGTCAGATGCTGTGCGAAAGTATGTCAGGGACACAGCTGTGCGCTGGGCTTCACACGCATGCACAGCTCCAGCAGGCAGGAGCCACTGCGGGATGGAAGGAAAAAGAGAAAAGAGAGAGAAAAGAAAGAGGGAGAAGGGGATGGGAGACAGGACATGGGCAAGAGGACATGGGTGACAGAAGATGGGGGGAAGGTGGCAAGGCAAGGCAAGACATGATGAATTTTTTCAGCTGAGGGGTGGTGCATCGCAGCCACTCAATGCAGGAAATCTTTAGAGAAACCCCCCTTGCACGCCTCACGTGGAGTGCACCAGTGCTACTCTTCATGAGCCAGATTTGGTTTAAATGGAGACAAAAGGGGCAAGATGCAGTGGGAAACAGGAAGAAGAGAAGGGAAGGTGCAAACGGAAAGAGACTCTCAGAGCACTGAGTTTTTGCAGGCTCTCTCCGACCCACATAATCAGCAGGGCTCAAGCTGACAGCAGGGGATTTAAACACTTATAGGGGGAGCTCAGCTGGGTGTCTCAAGGGAAAAAAGGTTGGGAAATACAGTTCTGTAGAAGAGAGAGAGAGAGCTGTTAAGCAGTGAGAGAAACATCTGCAGCATAGCTGTTCGTTTTGGTTACTCTCTGCTCTGAGCTTGGCGATGGGAATGAATGAGAAAATGTCTTCAGCATCCTGATTTTCTCAAGAAGAGGCAAAGAGAAAGGCCCAGTGAGATAGAAAGCACAAGTTAGATAGTTTGCGGCACTGGCAGACCAAGTCCTGGGCTGATCTCAGGTACCAGAGATGCCACTTTGCAGGAAGGGACCTCCCCAGCTCTGCAAACTGATTAAAGAAGCTGACACCAATATCCCTGCTTTAGTTTTCCATACCTATATGGGCCAACGTGTGGCATGCAAGGCCAGGAGAGATGCAGAGAGTTAAAAACCTTTCTAAAGGCACAGCTTTTTAGGAGGGACTCTGAAACAAGGTCACTTGTGAAATGGTGGACCACTACAGTTCATAACTGGAATGGGAAATGGTCCAGCTACCAGACGCTGAAAGGCCTTCCAGTGGCAGAGCTCCGTGATAAAACTAAGTCATGTGAATTTTGACAGTTAATTGTCTGTATAGTTAAAGATGGGATTGATGACCTAATTGATAAATAGGCATGCAGACATACTCTGAGCAAATGGATGTGTCTGCAAAGAAGAGAAAATATCTGCAGAAGCACTGAAAACTGCTTCGCCCCTGAAACTGCACCCTGGCTGAAGGGACATGCCCAGTTCTCTTGGCAGCAATGGCAATGGGGGACATTCATCATGCCTTCTGCCCTGCACACTACTATTTATGTAATATTCAGCATCCTTTACATTTTGATGTCTTCTGGAATGACTTCTTTTGCAAAAAACAATGGCGTTTAAGAACAAGTAGAGGGTGGAGATGGCAATCCTAGGATATTTCTCAAAAAACTAACTTCCTATCTCAGAAAGGCTTTGGGTTTTATGGACCCTCAAATGTCCAAAAACTGCATATCACTTAAAACATATTAAAAGATATTCAGAATTTTGTTATCTCCTTAAGCATGTTTTTAAAAATATGTGCTTTCAGAAGAATACATGTTCATATCTGGTATTCAGGATCCACTATGCAAGTGAATCCAGGTATAGGATTTTTCTTACATTTGTCTGCTGCCACAGCAGTATACAACTCATATATGCCCTAAAAGCAAACTTTGCAACAGCACTAGACAAAGACAGCACCAGAAGAATTTACCCACACACATGCACACGCACAATCCATTTCGTGCTTGCAAAGCAAATGAATGCTTTATTACTTGTCCTTTCTGCAGCTCAAATAACTCCATAATGCTCATTAAAACTGACTTTTTCTACCTAGGGTGTTTTAAAGCAACAAACCAAAAGTGCATAGTGACTGTAGCCTGTTAGAGGAGAACAGCAGCATTTGGAAACAGTAGCTGAGATACACAGTGGGCTCAGAGTGCAGAGGCAGGCTAGGGCATCCAAAACTGTCTCCAGCTATGCCATGTTTTCAGGGAGTACTGGATCCTGTGGTTGGTGGGAGGCTCCTCTCAGCCCTTGCTGGGCTTGGGTCAGCTGCAGCCTGCTTTCTCTGAAGTGATGCGTGGCTCATCCTCAGGGCTTGCTGAACACCACATAAATGTGACCTACAGAGCTGCTGGTTTATTTTAAGCATACATTTCTACAGACACATTTACAAAGCACAAATTTGCCTCAACATTCTTGCAAATAGGACTTTCACCTGCCTAAAGCACAATGGATCAGGCCCCAGCACTCCTCCCTGAGCCAGCTGTGACCTAATCCAGGCTTTGCTGACTACCTTTTGAACTCAGTCACTCACTACTACTGTAAATGTGTTTTGCCTGTCAGTGGGGTCAGCCAGTTTTTGTGCCAGAAGATGGGAAGTAATCCATTTAACAAAAGCAACATATTTTCATAGCTTCTGGAATTGCTTCCTTTGCAAAAACAATAGGTAGAAGGAGCAAGAGAGGGCAATACTAAGACAATGGGCTTTTTCTTTCAGTAGGGCTTTAGGAGTTTGTAGGACCCGCAATCTTCCTTCCCAAATACTATGTACCCAAAAATATATTTTAATGTATTGCATGCTAGTTAGGATTTATATTTTCTATTTGCTTACATTGTTTGCACTGCTGCCTACTGATGCAATGTGAATGCATCAGGGGTGCACTCCACTCCCCACCAGGAGAGCCCCAAAAGGCATCACCATGGCATTGGGACTGCTAGTCCCTGTGCAGTCCCTTTTCAAGGCCTATGTTAGGTTGGGGTAATCATTCAGATTACCTTCTCAGCTTAAGAATTATTTTGTATTATAAAGGTAGAGGCAATGGCTGCCTTGGTTCCTGGCAAGTCCAGGGTCACCCCACTTTGGAGCAACTCTGGCTCTGCTCTTGGGCTCCCCACCCTGCCATTGCTGCAGATGTTTGCTCTGAGCCGCTGTGGTCTCTTAGGACCTCTTGGCACTCCGGAGAGTCTCTCTCAACTGCTATAATCACCACCACAGCTCACTTTGGCAGGTATTCCTCCTCAGCATCCCTCGGCTTCTAAGTTTGTTCATTTTTTTTTCCTTTCCTAGGTCTTCCTGCACAAACACGTTTGTTTTGCTCGAGGCAGCTGGATCACTGCTTGCTGGTACCCACTCTTCATCCTCTGCTGGCCGCTCCCAGCACAGAGCCAGCCCTACTAATGCCTGATGGCTGTCACCAGCTGTGTCACCAATGTGTCACTTCTGCTGAACAGGCCACCTCACCTGAGTGATAAAACATGCTGCTGGTGAATGTGCTAATGCCCAGGACAATGCTTCTGGCTGAGACAACTGCTCTGGAGTCAGGAGAAGGCTCTCCATGCAGCCTGAAGATGCCACACAGCGCAGGGAGGTGGCAGCTTATCATGGCTGAGCAACATCAAAAGACTTTTTAGCAGTGAGCTACCAATGTGGTGGGCATGGAGACTGCAGAAGAGACCTGGTTTTAACATCCATCAACAATGGCATTTATTGGTCTAATGAAACTTGCTGGAGACATGCTAGTTTTTGCTGCGGCCCTGCTGGTGGTGGCTGTGACAGGGGCTGAAGGGACCCGTCCTGAGCACTTGGGCCAGTGAGGGCACTTGCTCCCACACAGGGTGAGAGACAGCCTAACACTCAGGATGGACAGAATGTACAAGGGGTAGTAAAAAAAATGAAGCTCTCATTAACTTCTGGAGCCCCAAAAATATTTTCACCTGAGGTAGGAAATAATCTGCAGAAGGTGAGGGGAAAATATTCCTACCAGTGTAAACCAGATGGTGTCCATCTGGGGCTTCTCTTGGCTGTACCCCACGTGGGCATGACAGCATCCGTACAAGGAGTCAGTAGGAGAGAAAGTGCATTATGCCAAATGGCTTAAACCAGATCAAACACATATTGCTCTATGATATGGTGAAGGATTACAGCTATTGTTCTTACCACTGACTTTAAAACCCCTTACTAAAAAAAACTGCATGATCTAGGCTGAGAGATTTGGAATAACTCACTCTTATTCTGGGATATAGGAGCACGCACACAAGGAATTACTTCATCAGTAGTTAATCTGGAATGATGCCACGTGTAGGAGACTCTCTTTTCTTTCCAAGACTGTGACAAATATGGGGGAGAGGGAAGAAAACGCTTTTTCTCCTGCTCCCTGTATTCTGCAGCAGCTCTGTCCAGTCCTTCATGCAAGTGAAACGGAGCTTTAATAAACAGCTGTTTCCTCCAGTACCCAATGAGCTTTGCAAAAGAGACTGCAGTTAGACTGCCTGGCAATCTGGGGACGAGGAGGAGGGCTAATGTGGAGGTCTTGCAGAAAAAAACCCTACAGCGACTGGGGAGGTTGCAGGGCAGTCGCTGTAAGAGGCATACTCAGGAGCCGCTTTCTACTGCCAGAGTGCTACAGGGAGGGCCCCAGTGTAACCAAGAGCTGCCTCTGATTTTCCAGCCGGGTGGTGGTTCACGGCATAATGCTTGAAATGGCCACCGAAGCCTGTGCCTGGCGAAGGAACAAGCCGGTTGTTAGAGTTTTTTCCAGTGTCTGAAGCATGCTGGGTTCATCTGCTCCTGGATGGTGGTGCTTGGGAGGCTGGTTTTATTCCTTCCCTGCCCTGTCTGCTTTGGAAGAGTCCCAGGAAGAAACAAAACTGCTGGTGTACAGGCAGCCGGCTCTATCTTATGTTTACAAGTCGAGGGAGGCTTTTGTGCAAAGCTACCTACCTCCCTGCAAGGGAAGTCTGCTCATACAATGGGAACCTAACAGACTGCATCTGTTTTGTCTTAGTCTAAAGCATTCCTTTCTGGTGCTAACTGGGAACAATTTAGCTGGAATTTCCAATTGAAATGAGCTTTTTAACTTCTATATTGACGATTTAAGTTGTTCTCAGGCAGGGGATCTGCCCTGTATTTTACAAATAGGCCAAGCCAAATCTTGATGTTTTTACAAGGTTTTACTCAGACCAAATCTATTTTTCTAAAGTACTGTTCTTTTACCCAAACACAGATTTCAATGCAATACCACAGATGGTACCTGGTAACAGCCCATGCTGCGAGAATTGAGGTTTCAGTCAACTTGAGGAGGTTTAGGAGGTGGGTAAAAGAATGGTCCTGGAAAATCCCGCTTGAGGGAATTGTTTAGATGCATCTGCAGTTCTGTGCAACACAACCTACACAAAAGGCAGAACTGTTAGGGTCATTTGTACAAGAACAACCAGACTAAAGCCCCAGCACTGTGTGTGAAAGGGAGCCTCGTGCTCTGGGAAAGCATGCAAGTAACAGGGCAGGATTTCACCTACAATTTCTCCTTCCCCTGTAGGCTTTTCCAGCGCTCGCTGGCTGTGGCATGTCCATCCAGAGTCTTGTGTCTGCTAGCATCCCTTGATTCTTCCCTCCATGTCTTCATCTAATCCCTTTTCTGACCTGTCTCCCCTCACCACACCCTGCGGCAGTGAGCTCCTCCATTTAAATACCTACAGGCCCGGCCTGCAAAGATGCTGTGTGCCCCGGTTAGGGCCTACCGCCCAGGGATCCTTCCATCCTGGATCCCGGGGAATCTCAGGGCTATGCTGCAGGGATCTAACTGGGTTGGGGCCAGAGAAACTCCACTCTGAATATGCTTATTGCTTCATCTCAGGCGAGGCTTAAACACAGGGCCCCTCTGCAGAATCAGGCCTCTACCAGTGAGAAAACACTGGCCTTGGAAATGAATTGAGGCAAAATATGAGCTGAAAATTACAGCCACTTACTGAACTTTGCTTATGGCCCTAAGTTCAATAAACTTCTTTAAAGTCAAGCAAGCCAGTGAGCCTTTGCAGAATACAAGAATACGAGCCATGTGACAGACAAGGAATGGACACAGCAAAAGGAAGCCTCGCTGGTGGCTAGGGCACAGCTCAGTTAGGATTGAACCCAGATCTCATAAATTCCATCCCAGGCTTAAAGTGATCTGTGATGCATCAGTCTGGGTAAAAAGGGATATAGCAGTCTTGTAACAATAAATATGTCAAAGGCTTGGAGGTGCTTGGGGACAGGTAACTTAGAAAAATAATGCACAGTCAGAAGAAAAGATAAAAGATCCTGTGCAGGAGAGGAACAAAAGGAGAAAATAGACTGAAGAGGCAAGACGAGTAAAGAGAAAGGGGGAGGGAGGCCTTCCATTAAGTGATTCCGAAAAGCTTTGGAGGTCCCTCATGACAACAGGCCTGCAGGTGCAAGTCCGGTCTCCCTCCCTGAGCAGGATCTGATGACACTGAAAAGTCTCTGCTTGTTCATTAAGGGTCCCTGTGTCCAGGGCTTTGTAAAACTATTCCTCAAAACCAGAGAAACCAAATAGTTTGAAGGGCTTCCTTCTCACTGCTCTGCAATGCTTCTCTGGTCCTGTGAATATCTTTATCAACGATCTGGACAAGATGATCGAGTGCACCCTCAGTAAGTTAGCAGATGCCACCAAGTTGGGTGGGAGTGTTGATCTGCCAGAGGGTAGGAAGGTTCCACAGAGGCATCTGGGCAGGCTGAACTGATGGGCCAAGGCCAATTGTACAAAGTTCAACAAGGAGAAGGGCTGCACCCAGCACTTAAGTCACAACAACCCCACACAGCGCTACAGGTTTGGAGAAGAGTGGCTGGAAAGCTGCCTGGCAGAAGAGGCCCCCGGGGGTGCTGGTTGACAGCTGGATGAACATGAGCTAGCAGTGTGCCCAGGTGGCCAAGAAAGCCAACAGCATCTTGGCTTGTATCTGAAACTGTGTGGCCAGCAGGACCAGGGCAGCGATCGCCTCCCTGTACTCGGCACTGATGGTGCCGCACCTGGAACACGTTGTTCAGCTTTGGGCCCCTCACTTCCAGAGGGACACAGAGGTGCTGGAGCATGTCCAGAGACGGGCAACGGAGCTGGGGAAGGGGCTGGAGCACAAGGCTGATGAGGAACAGCTGAGGGAACTGGGGCTGTTCAGCCTGTAGAGGAGGAGGTTCAGGGGGACCTTATTGCTCTCTACAACTACCTGAGGTGGGGGTCAGTCTCTTCTCCCAGACAACAAGCAACAGGACAAGAGGAAACAGCCTCAAGTTGTGCCAGGGGAGGTTTAGATCAGGTATTAGGAAAAACTTCTTTACCAAAAGGGTTGTCAAGCACTGGAACAGGCTGCTCAGGGAAGTGGTTGGGTCACCGTCCCTGGAGGTATTTAAAAGACTTGTAGGTGTGGTGCTTTGGGACATGGTTTAGTGGTGACTTGGCAGTGCTGGGTTAATGGTTGGACTTGATGATCTCAAAGGTACTTTCCAATCTTTATGATTCTGATTTGATGATTCCATGAACCTTACATTTTTCCCTCCCTGCTTTAAGGCTGATTTTGTTACACAGGGAACATGGCTGCTGCTCTGCTGCTGCCTGCTCTGTCTTCAGTTCAGATCATTTGCAATTGAGATCTTTGCTTAAAACTGGTGGGCCTGAAGGGTCACATTCCCCACGAGTCTTGCACGGGGACCTCACTCCAATGAATTCTGCAGCTGTGCCAAAAAGTCCCAGGCTCCTGCCTAATTCACTACCCACATGTGCAGGGTGAAAAAAAGAACCACTTCCCCTTGCCAAAAAAATTAAATAAGTCATAGGCATCAATCACTCCCTAACATGCACATTTTTATTCTCAAACAGCTTCATTTAGAGTGTTTTAATATAGAACAGCCTGACAGAAACAATGCCTCCTAAATAGCTGTATGGGACTCTTTAGTCAATAGTACATACAGTAAATATTTATTATAACGTAACACAGGTTCTGTTTGTTTCTGTTTGTTTTTGCTTTTTATACTTTGCATTTGATGTGAGTGGGAGACACACCAAATATTGTAAATATTTATAAAGTATTCAGATTTGATATTATTTGCTCAGGTACAAATGGCTCCAGTTACTAGACTGTCACAAATGAGAAAACCACAAATACAGAGCAGCACTGAATGAAAACGCAGTGGAAACATGACATAACCACATCTACGGACTGCAGTAAACATTCCTCACAAGAAGGAACTAAAAAAAGGTGCAAATATCTTTTTAAAGAGCTGTTTTGGCAGATATTTTGGAGACATCAATTTAGTGACAAGGTTTTTGTTCCCCACCTTTTAAGCATCACAAAAATATCTTAAGTCTAAACTTATGTGCAATTAGCTTTCAGCTATTTTGTTTTTAAAGAAAACCTCAACCTGGAGAGTGCAGATAGATGGGTAAGATGAGGTGGGGTTCTTTTTTAAGGCATTCAGTCTTGCTTTGCAAAATAAACAACTCTTTAGATAAGTCCCCTGAGGAGCTGTGAATTTTGTTGTTTGTATAAGACAGACCATCAGGAGGGGCATGGACCTGCTGTCACTCCCAAGTCAGTTGTGGGGGCACTACTAGACACATCCTGCTAGTGAGCAGTCTATTGTTACCTTAGCGATTTACTCCATCTCTGATGTCGGTACATGTTTCACCATTTCAGATGGAACCTCTGTAGGTTGGGGATGAGTCAAAAGATCTGGCACCAAGCTCTCTTGTGCGGCGCCAGTTTGGCTCTGCCAGGAGAGCCACCCTCTCCTGTCCCCTTGGGGCAAGCCCAGCACCATTGCCTCCTGGCCTTACACCCTCTGCTCCACAGCGCTTATTGACCCCAACTAAGCCGAGGCCCTCATCTGCCACCATGCAGCAGGACAGAGCAGGTTCATACAGGTGTTTCGCTGCCCTGGCTCAGCCGAGGGGATTCCCTCTTCTCTGCACCCCAACACAACAGCACTGAACTGCAGGACTGTTGTGGTCTTGGCTTCCCAATCCATCACAATTATTTTTGTCCAGAGTTTTCATCAACCACGATTCAGAGGGATTTTTCTAAGGCTGGTGGATGGGTTAGTTTGAGTCATAACCAAGGATCTGAGCTGCGGACAAAGTTTCAGGCTGGTTTGTGGTTTATCCTCAGCTATTTGCCCAGTGCTAGTTTCTCTTTTAAACTTGCTACAATCAATATTTTTTCCTCACGGATCACACTTGGTATATCATTTATTTCCATGGAGTAACCCCTCTGGATAAAGCCTGAAGAAGTAAATACCAGAGACAAACACAGAAAACATCTGGAATATGTTTTTCTCTCTAGCCGATCCATCATTTCAAAATGTACTTTAGGCTGTACTGGTAGCCCAAACGGGACTAGGTTTTGATAATCTTTTCCTCCTTTCTGTTTAATTATTCTTTATTATAAAGTTCTCTTTTTCCCCCTCACTAGAAACTCTCCTCTTGTTTTACAGTTTTCCCCATGACGTAGTAACAGCAAGGTATTATTGGCATGGCCTGCAGTTCAAGGTCGTTGGCATTTCTTTTTTCAAATATATCCGTTACAAGGTCCAAAAAAGAAGTTAATAACAGCATTAAAACCACCTGTGAATGGTCATTTAAATGCCACATTTAAATTAACGATAAGTAATCTACACCTTCCCAAAATCCTGACTGACAGGTAGGTTTGCTTTCTCCCCTTCCAAACTATGGGCTAGGTACTAAAAATAAAGTGAAATAACACTCAGGTGCTAAACAGATTATGACTCACAGCTGGAGGCAAAGAAATTGCAACTCTATCCCAATTACACTAATTTAATTGGGTGTTAAAAAAATCCTGGGTTCCCAACAGTAGTAGCCAAGGCAAGGTTGTAGACATCTAACAGGCAAGGGAGCCATCTCTTAATTTGAATTTTTTTTTTTCGCTTTTGTTTTAAAAGGTTCTTCTGCTGCTGGGAGAAACGCCTGCTCAGGCATGAGTTCTTTCATGTGAAATTAGTACTTTAACAATAATATTTCTCTGAGTAGCAGAGCAATGCCTTCACGTGGGAGGTGAGCTTGCAGCCCTGTTTGACACTGGTGCTGCTGCCACTGCTGTCGACAGAGGCTCTGTGCTAAAAGAGAGGGAGTCGGGATACCCCTAGTTTATCCCCTCCATCCTCTACGTCCCTGATGCTGGAACTGACCCCTGGTATGACGAACAAGGGCTTTTTGCCAGGCTTTGCCACCTTTGGACACAGGGACATCAATGCTTTTTTTGCCCTGCTGAGAAAATGAGGGTGACCGCACCAGGCAGGGTCCTGGCACCCAACGTAGGCATGCACACCCACACTGCGGAGCACATGTACTCACCCCCAGCCCATCCTACAAGAGCCTGCAGCGTGTGATGAGCCCTGCCAAAGCCTCAAAGGGGCCATGAGGACTTTTAAACCCACCCGGTGCGTGGCACTCTGTGTTGTTGTGGCTGAAGACAGCAGCGCGTAACCCCGCTGGCCTGGGGAGCCAGGAAGCAGAGAGCTGAAGGCAGGATGCGCTCTCCTGCTGGGTGGAAGAAAAGGGAATTACTTCCTCCCTGGGAATACCCTCCTGAGGCTTTTTCCTTCCCCTTTGGTAAAGATGAAAGAAACACAGTCCACCTCCTGTGCAGAAGAGCTCCTGTTCCTCCCCAGCCCTCCTCTCCTTCTCCTTCTGGTCTGCCTCCCGAAAGCAAAGAGCTGCTGGCAAGGGGAGTCAGCAAGTAAATAGCAAAGGCTGTGGTGGGGGGGGGGGACCACGCTTTGCTGAGCACCTGGAGTGAGGCCATCGGAGGGGTCAGCCAGGAGCCCCGCTAGCAGCCCAGCTCCTGGCCCAGCACCCCTCCTCACCGAGCACCTCACCACTTGCAGAGCAGCCTGCCTGTGATGGGGCATCACCTGGGGAGCCCCCACAAGCATCACCCGCCTCGGGTTTGGAGCAGGGAGTGTGTTTAAGGGATTTCCTCTCAAAAAATAATAAACCGAGATTGCTCTGGCCTCACATAATGAGTTTGGCACCAGGGGAGCGTGTTTCTCTTTCTTTGCCTTTGGTTCCCGCAGACCGAGGCTCCTCATCGCCTGCAACAGCATGGCCGTGCCATCGCCTTGTAGCCGCCGTGTCCCTTTACACCATCTCCTCTCTGTGGTCCGTGCATCCAAGGGCAGCCTTCGCTTAGCAGTCCAAGTTGGAGCCTGTGCTGTGACAATTTCCATGGTGCCAGATGCTTCTCCTTCAGTCTGGCGTTTAGGTTTAGTGAAAGGGAACAACCCAAGTGACATTAATTCTTTTAGCATCTAAATGGCAGGGATCAAACTTTCTGTATCGCTAGCTGAGGGGAATAAATAGCTTCAGGCCAAATATTTACAAACCCCCTGCAAATACGAATTACTTTAAGAAAAAAAATAAAGCCAGACCAACACCAGCCCCGCACCGTGATACAGCTAACACAGAGATCCTGGTAACAAATAAGGGGGCTGTGGGTATGGAGACTGAATTGTGGAGAGAAAAGCTCGTGAAGACCTATGGATCCATCCCCCGCCGCTGCTGGCTTGTCCCTCACGCCGGTGTGTGGCACCGGGGGCCGCCTGGCGCGTCCCCACGCAGCCTCCCGCACCTGCAGCCCTGGGGCAGCCCTGTCCCTTCCAGCCCTGGCGCTCTGTGTGTGGGTGTCCCCACACCCCCGCCAGTAATTACCCTGCCATGAGGCCGCCGGGCCGCCGCCGAGGGCCGCCACCCGAGGAGCACCACCGCCCCCGTGCTCCTTCCCCAGCCGCCGCCTTCCCGCGGGCTGCCCGCTGCGGCCGGGCCCGGGGAGCGGGGCGGGGGCGGCGGGGCGGCGGGCCGGGCCGGGCGACGGAAGGTGGCAGTGCAGTATAATGTAGCAGCCGCCGCCAGCGCTTGCGGAGAGAGAGCCCAGTGTCTCTGCCTAGATAAAGTACCGCACTTACCGTTTGTTTATAATTCCTGAGGTCTAGGCTAACAACTTTAACCGTATTGGGGGGAAAAAAAAAAAAAAAAAAAAAGTCAAAAAGCTTTTTATTTATTTTGTGGTTTTGGTTTTGCTTTGTTTTATTTTTTTAATGCGCAGATCAAGCTAAAATTAAGAGAAAAGCAGGCATATCATTTAAGAAAACAAGAGCAAGAAATACAAATATAGATGTGGTCCGGTTTATGCACGCACGCACGCGAAACCTAAACAAACAAGGAACCTTTTGTCGACGCAAGCTGAAAACGTAAGAATTCCAGCATGTTCTCATATTCGCTTGTGTATCTCCACACATCCGATATTTTTTTCTGAACACCTATCCTAAAAAATTATTAAAAAATACAAGTAAAAATTTTCCATAGGCTACTTTCATATTGATATATTCCTTCCAGATTTGTCCTTATTTACAAAGCTTATTCTGTATTTTCCCCCCAACACTATGTTACAGCATCCTTATCTTTTCTTTCACAAATAAGGGCCAGTACACATTCAGGGTAATGAAGAAAAACATCCCTGACTCCGTTTGCTTCCTACTCTATGCCAATTAAATACACGACCCACCAGAAAGAGAATGCTTTTTCACCAGTTTTTAACTTCCTAAAACTAAAATAGCTCCACTGTTCAAATAAATCCTTATCCTTCACCTAAAAACCCCCAACCAAATATGGTCTGGTTTTTGCTTTGTGTTTGGTTTACAGCATTCAATATTCATAAAAACCGCTTTACAAAAAAACCCGGGGGACATTAACTTTCTAAACTTAAAAAAACATCTATATGTTATAATTATTTTCCAACATTTTCCATTGTTTGATCTATGAGATATCATGAGGATAATAATTTAGGCCCTGATCCCATTAGTCCTTCCTCAGAGAAATACTATTTTTCAACATTTTTTTTTTTTTTTCCTGGGCCTGAGGTATTTACCAGGCTGAGTATGTCAGGGACAGCGGAGGTGGGGTCAGTTTGAGCGTCCCCCAAGCACTGAGCCCACTGACTTGGGGGGGGGGGGGGGGGGGGGGCTGCGTCTGGCTGGATATTGCAACCCAGGTTCTGCACTCCCTCCTCCGGCAAGGCTCCCACCAGCGACCTTAGGGTTTCATTTACAGCATCCGTGGCAGTTTGGCCTGAGAAAAGGGCACGGACTCTGACTTGGGACCGCTGCCTTCAGTGGGGTAAACGCTGGGGTAAACACTCACAGCATCCCCGACCTGCTACAGCAGCCTGAGCGCTGAGTCAACCCGGAGCTGGATCCCAGTTCCTAAAAAAAAAAAAAAATACACGGCACAGCTTAACATTAAAGATACCCTCCAGAACATTTAAAAATAAAAAGGGAAAGTATTAAACATAGCTTTTAAAGGAAATTATAAGCTTACATAAAAATGCTTGGGGGGGAAGAGAAAGGTCTTAAGGGTGGATGTCGCTCCAAAGCTTAAAGTAAGTCGCTTTTGCTTTAGAAATTGCACCCTCTTGGCTGGAGATGTTATTTGGTTTAGGCTCTTTTACACGGTTTCTTGGAAATATACAGACTGCGGAAGGGAGGAGAAAACATCAAGAAATATGATGAGTGTGTGTGGTGGGGGGGGTGGTGGTGGAGGGAAGACTGACAATAAAATAGATCCCCCACTAAATGCATATTCTTCTATTTATGTATTTGATAATGAGGCAGAAATGCCCTTGGCACTCCATAAACAACAGCTCCACAACCAGGAGGGAAGGGCAGAATAATGCATAGCTACATTTCAGATTGTAAACTATTTCAAGTGCTATTAACATGCCAGCCTTTTAGATTATTGGGGATTTTAATTTTATTTTAAGCTAATGTTTACCATTCTTGTAATGTTGCTGTCTTACCTAATTGCTGTTTTTGCAGATTTACAGAAGATTGTTCCTTGTGCAGCTTCTCTCCTACTAGAAGTTCCGTAGAAGCGATAGTTGATTTAACTGTAATACTCACAAAAAAATTTTTAGCTTTGTATCAAAAGAGTTAAATGTTTATATAAATGCATTTTATGATATAAGGTTAAATTTAGGGGTTATTCACTATGATGAATTGGCAATGCAATCCAGAGCCCTGTAACTTTCGGAAAAGGAGATAGCAGAAGTTCACATTCATAATGAAAATAGATTTTTATGTTGCTTTTACAGATGCTTTTTTGCATTTTAAAATATGATCCCCTCATGATAACAAAAAGCGTTTGTGCGTAATGTTTGCAGTGTCAGATGGTATAACTCTATTGTATGATTTAAAATTAAACAATGTAATTACCACTTGGCAACCAATATTTAAAGCTGAAGTAACTATTTCTTCAGACATTATTTAGACTGTATTTAAAAATACAAACAAAAGCTATATTTTCTCTGTACATTCATTTAAAAACATTGAAGCTGGACCATTTCTTTCTTTCCTTTTTTTTTTTTTTAACAAAAAAGAAACCAAACTATTTCTGTTTAAGAAAAATGGATTTGTGATCTCTTGAAAAACAAGCTTTCCTACAGCTGTGCTGGAATACTGCTGCACTGAGACTGTGAGACTGAGAGCTGCAAGAGAAGGTAGAATTTTGATTTTAAACGCGAGTTTCATCCTATGTTCTGATCACTGGATATGGAGATGAGAGCAGGGGATGACTGCTAACCACTGGGAACGAGCATTTCTTCAGTCATCTGATTCAGTGTCTTTAACAGTTTCTAAAATTAACACCAACAACTATAAAAAAACACTCACTTGTATTACACGATGCATATAGGCATCTGGTTTCTTTGAATGTGGCTTATGACCAAAATTTACCATAGCCTTATCTTGGTCCTCCTCTGTTTACTGTTTATTCCATTAATTAACCAAGTCATCATTATCTGTTAGTTACAACCAATTTTTCCAGGATTATGGATATGTTGAATTTTACATATTTATTTTTAGCGGCCCATCACATCTAAGGGAAGAGAGATAAGCAGGATACGGAATTTCTCCTTGTAGCTGCAATCCTTTTCTGAAGCTCAGACTACAGAAAACAAAGGCATTTTATTTCCATGAATCTAGTACAGTCAAACTAGGAGTCAGAAAGGTATTTTACTTCAAAATATCTGCATGAATTTTGAAACTGATTTTCAGTTGGATGTGTAAAAATGTCCATTCTATTTTCTTGGTATAGTATTATGTTTAACTCACCAGGTTTTTTTTCTCTCTCTTTAATAAAAAATATTTTTCCACATTCATTTCTGAGCTATTTAATTTTGTTAAAATAAATGGATACAAATTCTTCACTGCAGTGAGAGACAACTTTTTCTCGCCCTTTTTCTTGAGTCAATTCAGTCTATAGAGCGTCTCAATAAGCAGAGCAAAAGCCAGCAGAGAGACGGTCCCCGGCAGCAAAGGCAGCACTCCCGACCCTGCTTCGCTCTGCGGTGCGCATGCCAGCTCCATCCCCAGCACAACTCCCCAAACTAAAACCACATTACTTCCAATGCTCATCTCACATGGTAATTTGGGATAGACAAACACTGCTAAAAACATCTCATTAAGGGCTGAGAGGGAAACAATTTTCATAGGGGGTACAAAAAAAGACAATAAAGGGACATTCTTACAATTCTTCTAGATGCTTGAAGACTGAGACAATTTTGTTTTATTTTGTTAAGTTTTTCTTCAATGTTCAGAATTTTCCAGCCCAAGCAAATTATTTTATTTCTATTTTATATTTTTTACTCCCTCATTGTGCCTATAAATGTTGAGTTTCAGGGATTTCATAATAATAAAAATATCAGCCAGAGACATCAGCCCTGCGGAAGTTTTACAAAATTATTTTAATAATGGATTAAAATCTTCTGATTCAGGCATTAAAATCAAGCAAGTTAAATTATGGCAAGCAGTGTCACTTGCATGCTAACTTACCTAACGGGAAACACTTAGTGCACTCTCGCTAAAAAGATCTCAGCTCAAGAAACTTCGCTTGCTAACTGCAGTGAGAAATAACTGACACCGAGTAATTTATATGACCAGTATCTCCTCTCTCTACTAATAGTTAGCATGTGTATGCCAAGCTGGCTGGAAGCATTGCTATCTCTTAACACACCGTGCAGCTATCAGCTTTTCCGTGAGTGTGTGAATCATAAGGCTGCGTTAGCATGAATGCATTTAATTGCGTGAAGAGGCTATTTCCCAGCATTTGTTTAAACCTTAGAAAAACAGCCCTTTGCTTGTTGATTGTAGCTCAAGATCCTAGTAGGGAATGAACAGCGAGCGGGAGCACAAAGGAGGGATATCACTGGGAAAGCGTCTGGGGGTGGTTCAACAGTAGAACTTTAGGAAAAATGCTGGCAATGTTTTCTTGTGGTTTAATTTCTTGTTCCCCAAAGCGCTCTACTCGTTTTAAGTTGCCAGTCTGAGGCTGGAGGCCAGACAAGCATTTGAGCTGTGAGTGGGAAGAAGGGGTTCCTTTTGGTCATCAGTGTGGCACTGGTCAGCCAACACTTGACACTGCAGCCTGGCCGGGTCGTGGAGCCAGGGTGCTGCCTGCTGGGGCCAAAAGAGCTGGCCTTTGTGTCAGCAGTCCCCCCTGGGTCACTGTACGGTGCCCATGGCACCCAGCCTTACAGGGAGGGCACCTACGAGCAAGTTTGCTGCTGGGACTTTCACAACTCACAGGGCATTCAAGGACCCCTTGCTCTTCTTTGCACCCCCAGAGCTATGACAAGGGCACCGCGCAGTCCCTGCATCACTGCCAGCAGGATTTGTCCCTCTACAGGGACACCATGCTGGTGGGCCAGGACATGGCAAAGACCACGCCAGACCCAGACCGCATCCTCACTGCCCCAGAGCCAGGGGGGCGAGGCAAAGGGGGTGGCTGCGTGCTGAGCCAGGAAGAAAAACGCTGGTTCCTGCAGCCGCTGCCTCGCATGCGCCAAGTAAGAGATGCTTTTCCCCTTTTCATTACACGGGTTTCTTAATAAAAACTGAAAGAGCTTTTTTTTCCAGAAAATGAACCCCAGGGGCCCAATCAGTGAAATACATTAACCTTTCAACTGTCAGCCCCCCTCCCCTGAAATTAAGCAATACCAGCCCTTGAAACAGCTAAATTACCTTCTTATTTTTTAATTGTGTAATGATGGTCCAACAAAAAAGGAGCAACTCAGGACTAGTAAATATTCAATGAAGAAATTTATTGTAGTTCTTATAAAGGGAATACCCACAGCTTTATTCACATGGACTTAAATCAGGCAGAAACTAGAGCGATAGGCATAAAATGAAATAACGGATGCATTATTTCTAGTGGGATTTACATCACCATTTGGTCTAATTATTCCTGATATTTCACCCATCATATTAGAAGCTTCTTCAGGGAAAGAAATAACAGTTTGTCTCCTTGAGAACAAAGAACAAAGTGTCTCTTTGCTCTCAAGAAGCTCAGCTATCATTATGAAGAGAAAGAATCTGTCCATTATCAAGAAATCCCACTAGAAATCTTGAATATCTTACCAAATAATTCCTGAGCACACTAAAAATACCAGCAAATGAAAGAAGCAGAAATTATGGGACCTTGAAAAATAAATAAATAAAGGAGGTATCAAGGATGCTCCATGACCCACTCCTTTTTTTCTTGCAGAATGATAATAATCCAAAAAACAAACTGTGCCTGCCATGTACGGTTAATCTAAGCAAGATAGCCATCACTCCTTTATGTAGGAATACTTTCAGCTGTATCTGTGGCCCTGGATTAACTGGTGGGAATGCATTTGCATACATTTGCACGGTGAGTAATTCTCCATGAGTGATTATGTATGGAACCCACTCACAGGACATCTGAACTTTTTTAGATTGGATTTCGTGATGACTGCATGGTAAGCCTCAGGAGGAATTGAATATGGCTCTAGGACCATGCACAGCTTTCAAGAATACAATTTCTTAGGACATACGTAAGAGTTCTTTGTTCTGGATCTTGTCTTTAATACTGTAGTATCTAGCAAAAGGCATTTTCAATGAGCATGCGGAGCCATGGGGTTCAGGTGCACTAATTTGGCAACTTCCTAAAGAGGATCTTGCTGGGTCAGCTTGTGAATTGGGAATATCCATGGGTCTGAGGGAAAAAGCAAGCATTTCCCAGCATCTGGCAGTGATCCTGCACCTCTATAGGCAGTCACACTTTGAAAAATGAAAGAAAATAAAACCTCAGCATGTAGAGATAAGAGGGCTCAAAATACCAGTTTTGTGGAGAACATATTTTGTCTTTTTCCTAAAATAAAGGCACTTCTCCAAGACTTTCCAAGGGTCTTTTTCAGTCCCTAAACACAGACATACACTGTTCAGTCACTGCCAAAGGGGATACTGAACGTATTTAACCTTGTATGTAGATGTTGTTTAAATACATTCAGCTTTATTGCTTGTGAAAGTCATTGGTGCTTGAAAGTAGAGTTCTTAAGTTTAGTGGCAGTGGCACGATTTATATGGGTACATGGTGCCGAACATCTGGGAAACTCCACCGGTTTAATCAGGGGTGAAGTATGCAACAGCAGATCTCTGTTTCGGTGTGTGGGAGTGGGGTTCTGCCCCAGTAAGGGGTTTCATGGCAACATGCTGTTATGTTATGAAGAATGAAATACTCCCTTGGATAGTTTGCACAGTTCCTGTTGAAATCAGTAACAAATCCGTTCTGATCTGTGACAGAACATAGCTTGGAGCTTGGATGTGGACTTTCTGTGGTTATTGTGGTCCTATAAAGCATCTGTAAAGGATTGAATATCTCAAGGAACTAGCTGCTCTTGCCTTCTATTGAAAGCAATTGCAAGTGGGATGCATGCCCTAAGATGTGATGTTAGTGAAAGCTGAGCACAGTCCCAGATTGCAAAATCAGGCCAGAATGATGAAAACATTTGTATATGTGCTACCCTTTTATTTTCTCTGGCGTGTTCTAAGTAGCCTCTGACCTTTTCTTTCCTCATGTAAAGCTGCTCTTTGAATGGAAACAGAATGTGAAAATGATGACAAAGAGATTTTTGAAACAAACACAATAGCAAAAAAACCAAAAGCAAATGAACTTTCACTGAAATCTAGTACCCTATCAAACTCTTCTACGTTTATGAAAACAAGTTTCAGGATTATGGGAGGACTTCATATGAAGGAAGGTGATAGGCTGAGAAATATTCCTGCACTTGTGCGGGGTACAAAAAAGCCATGCCAGTCCATGGGGACACACAGGCACACTTCCCGGTTTGCTCAGGTAGCAATGGAGCACCCCCAGGCTGAGCTGTGTCTCTGGGAAGTGCTGTCATTGCCACCAAGAAACTCTTGTTGGATTGATAAATGTGAATGGAAATTATCAGCAGGATAAAGGAACTGCAGCCAGAACACAAAGCTGCTTCCCAGGGTCTCTCCAAAGCTCTACCTGTCATGCATGCATCAAGAACGAGAAAAAAACTTCATTCCAATTCAGTTAAGACATCTTTAGAAGCAGGAGAGCTGAAGTGTTCACAACTGGTTTGAGGTACAGGACATCATCCTATGGGAAGCAAGACACTGGTGGCATTTTCCTGCAGGTAATGCACAGAGAAGTAATCTCCAGTGTTGGACATGGATAAGGCCATGGGATTTCCCCTGCCAGGTGTACTGCTCCGCTAGCAGTCACAGCTCACCAGCTGCCAAGTAGAAACTCAACACTTGTAGGCATGAAACCTCTTCCCAGGCCATCAAGGTGATGATTTCTCCCCTTTTCCCACAAGGAAATATAATGCTTCACTTCTTCAGTTTATAGCCTCTGCTCCACAGCCAATTCCCCCTAGCTCTGCCTCAACCACCCCATCCCCCTCCCCTTGCGCCTTCCCCTCCCTAGTCTACCTCTTTTTAAAGGAGTGGAACTTTGCTTTCTCATTCCTCTTCTAGAAAGATTCCGTTGCTGCCGTGTTTTTGAAGAACAGCTGAATCAACTGCACCCTTCCAGCTCCTATCCTTCTCTTGGGCATAAAATGTGTTTAGCCAGACTCATCATTAAAGTGTTAGCAAGTCCCTTGCACGGTGATACACCTTCTTGCAGGCAAGGCATGGGACACGCTAGGCTCTTCATCAGCTGATGGCTGGTGGGTTTCTGCACTTGGTGAATATCATCAGAGTTCATTGATGTGTGTCTGAATCATCACAAATTTGAACAGTCTTGGTGTTGTGTTTCAAATGCCTTACATGCTAGCTGAGTCTGTCTATAGTTAATATCCCAACATCAAGGGGTCAGAATTACCTTGTCTCAGTTATTCTGATGTGTTTTTTTCCTTAGGGTGGGTTGCTGAGTGAGTCTTGCTTCTCTTGTATTTGACCCATTTAAAAGATTTTACTTTCTTCCTTCCAGGACCTGTTAGAAAAAAAAATCAAGGGACGATATTCCACAGATCAATGTGGACTACTGCCAAGCCTCTATCCCCAAATACATTCATTGTTGCTCTCAAAAAGATCTTGCAAAGAAAGAATACTGTGCCTTTTAAATGTGGGGCTTTTTTTGAAAATTGAACTACTGTGTGCATCACAGTTACTAAGAAATCTTAATTATGTTGGTGGAGAGAGCCCACATGCCTATCCATGTCAGCACCGACTCTCACTTCCTCTGATTTAAAAAACATAGTATTTAAGAGTGAAAAAGGAATCTAAATCTATATTTGCATATTCAGAATTCGACATACATTTTAAAAATCTATCCCAAGTTCCAGACTCTCTGGGAAATGTTAAAAATACAGTCCATTAAAAAAAAAAGGCTCTGCAGAGTTCAGGACCAAAACAAAGTAGAACAAAAATCTCCAGTTGCTTGAACCCCAATTACTTTTCATCAACTACAGAGAGTAAGAACCAAAGGCATTAGCTGCAGATGAGTCTCTTTCAAATTAGAGGTGACTATCATACTCAGAAGGAGCAGCCTGTAGGTTAGCAACAAATTTTGCTTTGAAATTATTGGCGATCACTAAGTTAGGGCATGTGTGTACCACCTCTCGAGGAAAAAAAAGAGCAAAACTTTACTATATTTTAGCTCCAGCCAAGAAAAGGAGGTGCAGTGATCAGGTGCAGACTGATTCCTTTAAGAAACAGAGAAGCTTGGTAAAAGCTTAAAGATTTCCTTCATTAGGAAGTTTGTTGCTTTCTAGACAGGGCTAAGGAATCTGGGATTCAGATCAAAAGTGCTACGAGCATCCAGCGATTCAGGACCTAGGGATTTTGTTTCGGCATCCTGAGAATTAGGTACCAAGGTTAAAGGCCTTTAATATGGGTGCAAAAACAGAGGCTGAATATCCAACAGAAGTGGCGATGCTAGGGAGGTTGCTATCTGCAGTGCACAATGGAAAGCTGAACACTTTCAATACTGTTTTCCATCACACATCACAGGCAGCCCTGAGATCTTCCTGTAGTTGACTGAGCATGTCTAGTGACAGCACAGACTGAACAGTGGCATGAGAAAGCATCCTTTCCATACCATAGTGCAATCTGACAGTGCCTTGCAGGGAAGCAAAGCTGGCGTGGTGCTCCAGTGGTTGCAGCAGCCATTCCCCATTGCCACCTTATTCATTGTGGTAAAACAGTAAGTCATAGCAAAAAAACTCAGAGCCACGTAGGGCCTCACATCTCCATTGTTTTAGTAATAGGTGTCTATTTTCTGCCTGAACTACATAATTTTAGGACGAAAGTTAGCAATGGCGTAACAGTCTACCACTTTCTAGGAAGTTAATAATTCACCATATTATTAAAAGCATGGGAGAAATTTACTTAAGCAAAATGTAATACCCTAAGTAGGACTTTGGTCACCATATCTTCAGTTTTGCAGAAAGTGGGACAAAAAGCTTAGATATTTAAAAAGCAATGTTTTCAAAGTCCTATATATTGATATACACCTTCTCCCATTAACAGGAAAAGTAACAAAACAGAGCCAACAGTTAAGCACTGCTGAAGCTCCCAGGTGAAACTGTAAGATTTTGGTTTTGTATGTCAATCAAAGGTTGCCTCCAGCACAAATTCTCCCAACTCTAAGCAGACAGTCACGCAGTACTGAAGCAGAGGGAATATACCACCTCTGAATTACCACACTTGCTTACTGGAGCCCTTTAGCAGTATTTCGCTCGACTCCTGCACTTGGCTGTGCTGCCGAGAACAAGCAACTCAGCGTGGTCTGACTTCAACTAAGATGCATAAGAAGGACTGGGAGGGAGGATGGCCATGTTCGTAATGAAATAATAATATGTTTCACAGAGATAGCATGGTTGGGTCAGATGGAGAAAAAGGGTAAGTACCGCTCCTGAACGGATACTTCAATAAGATCTCCGTTCTGCGAGATGAGATATATTCTGGCCCAAACTTTATTCCTACCAGAATCACCCTTATAAAATCCCGTCTTCACTGCAAGACAGCTGAGAATCAGACTTATTTATATCTGAGGTCTTGAAAAGTTGTGGACAGTGTTACTGGCTTGACTCAAGCTTTCTCCTGGCCTTTAAAACTCTTGTGAGTGGTTAGCCAGAGAACTGGCAACAGCTCCTCAGGCTGTGCATTCTCTTTCTGTTACAAGTCTCCTTGTCTTACTTGTTCAACCTGTCTTTTCCCTCTAAAGCTCCGCACTTCTGAAGATGTGATTGCAATTAAGCCTGCAGTGGAGTCTCTGTGCATTATTTACATTATCAGTACGCAGTTACTTAAGACTTTGTGCCAAATCCTTCCAGCAAAAAAAACCCAAAAAACCCTGACAGCAGAGAAACTGAAAAACGGTATAACTAAGAAAGTCATTATTTTGGGGGCATGCCATGTTAACTACTGCTCTACCATGAGCTCAAAATGCAGCTTCTCCTGAAATACAGAGCTGACAGTGCCAGATGCATAGGTACCCTGTTTAGAAGTGCCCCTATAATGAACATTTCCCTTTGGGAGAGGAAAGACAGAGGACATTCATATCAAATACAGCTATCAACATATAGATGCTGCTTGGGCTCTCATGGTTACAGTGGAAGAGGAGTAAGCCACAAACTTTGCCTTTGATTGCAAAGCTATTTCTGGGCAGAGAAGCTACATGACTGCTGGTGGCAAAGGGCACACTGAAATGTAGTACTCCATTGCCCATCTTTCAAGGCTTTTCACTTGCTGGTATCTCATTCAAGAAAAGTTGAGAGATGATCCATCTCAAAAGGCTGCAAAATTCCTAGTACCGTAGTCCCAAGGCATAAAATGTGTCTCTTATTTAGAGGAGCAACAGGGCCTCCTGCAATCCCTTACAGCCGAGCTTGATACTTAGGTACCTCATCTCCATAGCTAATGACATCTGGGGAGGAAGCAGTAGTGAAGACTGTAAAGGAGAGTTCCTAATAGCCGGACTTTGATTTCTCCACTCATAACAGAGCAGGGAGCCTGGGACTGTGCCTACTTCAAAAATATTTATCATGGGGGAGAAGGGGTAGGAAGAAGAGTGCTTCTACCAACAATGCTGCGCTATCTGGGATGCAGGAGGTCCCAAAGAGAGGTCACTGGAGCAGAGATTGCTCCTTAACACATCTCCCACTCAGAGGTCCTTAATGACAAGGTCCTGCAGATCTTCCCAGTTTCAGGTACTCAGACATCCTTTTCCACCCCTGTATTTCTGTGGCCCACGGCAGAGGGACACCCAGCAGACGATGCAAACCTGTGTGTAATTTTAGAATACTTGGTGCCATTTTATGTGTCTGCAGCTACTCATGCACTTAAATGCCATACAATAAATGCTTACAAAAGTTCATGGAAGGAGTGATCAATCGAATCCCATCTGAGTTACCTCTTGGTCTCTCTGTTTCCCCTGGTTCCTTTGTTACGCTTCTTGCATTTGTATACAGACAACTCAAAAACTTTCCTAGGTGACCTTTGAAACTCTGCCTTTCTTCCTTTGTTCCATTTCCTGAGTTTTTCACTTAATGTTCTCTCTGCACTTTTTTCCTTCTCTGTGGATCTTGCATTATCTGTATCATCACTTAAGATTTTTCCCCTGTTGTCCAAGTATTTACTTCAGCAACCTTTTCGTCTCTCATGGTCTCTGCCCCTGCTAAACAGTAATCCTGGCCTTGCCCTTCAGCCCATTTCTTTAAACACTCTCTCTATGGAGCTGTTTCTGGTTTTCTTTCTGTTCGAATTAATTCCATCCTACCTCTTACTGACATGTTCCAAAATAAGCCCTAAACGTCCAATAAAAGTAAAAACCTCCTACGTTAGGTCCTGCTCCAAAGCTGATGAAGTCAATGGAAAGACTCCATCAGCTTCCAAAGACTTGGTCTGATTTACGCAACTATCTGATTCTTGTGCACATGCGCACCGTTGCTATTTATAAACTGTGGGTTTAATATTGCAAAATATTTGGGATTTTGTTATCACAACCTTGGAGAATTATGAAGAGGAAAAAAAGAGGTGGGTGTGTGTGAGAGTTTTTTAGGATCAAAATAAAAATCTGAACCAAAAATAGAATGGGATTATTAATCAAGAATTTAACTTCAGACAGGTTTTTGTCCTGGAGGACAGACTAGGTTCAGAAGGCTCCTGCCCTTGGATATTTTCTCTTTCAAATTTAATGGCATTGTTCATTTATTTTTCACATTCCTAGCAAATTTTGAAGTATCCCTAGTGACTTCTGAAAGGAGCATGATTTCTGCAGGTGCTAAGCACTTATGAAAAACTCCTAACATGCTGAGTACCTTGATGCCCTAAACTAAAAGAACCCAAATCACTAATTGCTTTTTAATCTTTACACCCACGCATTTTGTTCTTTAGTTCCAAATTAGTGATGATGTTACGAAAGCAAAAAATCTTCTCTTGATTAAAGTTTCTAAAACAGCTTCAGAAACATCTGAGAAAGTCAAAACCTGTTCAGTCTGCGGTGACAAAGTCACTTGATGCCTCATTGCAGCCCAGCAGTTCTGGTTGGCCCTTGTAGTGGCTTTGGTTCGCATTGATCATTATAGTCCTTGCAGAAAGTAAAAGTCCAAAATCGATGAAGCACAGCAGCTTGAGAACATGAAGCTCTCCTAAAATAGCCAGAGAAAGATTATTCCTGCTAACTACATGACAGAGGCAGTGAGTTTTATCATAGTAGTAGTGAAACATTCTTAATATCAAAAAAGAAAAAGAATGTGGCGTCTTGAGTTACTGTGGAAATTTTACTTGCAAAGCAGAAGTCTAGAGAGTCAAAAGAAACGTTGTCTTCTTGCAGTGTGGCCTTTCTGGCACCATCTTCTCCGTTGACTACTTTGTTAGTGACACCTGTATTATTATGTGATAAGAACCAAATCCTTCAACTTTAGTGAAGGCCCTGGAATAAATTCCTATTTGGAGAGAAAGGGTGTTTCAGCATATGGTATCTTAACCTCCTCAAGCTCTTAGGTAGAGATTCTTCAAGAATAGGACATGGTACACCTAACGGAGCTTTCTTTATTTTTGTTCTTCTAAAGTGTAGAACTAAATAACAAAAGTCTTTTGTACTTCTCGACAAAGACCAAACCCTTTCTTTTATAACAGCCTGAGCCTTACACAGCACATTTCAGTGTCTGATTCCAGCTAAAGTGGAAGTTCAATCAAGTCTATATGGTTGTATTGATTTTAAGGTTTGATTAGCAAGGTACTTCAACCTGGATTTAATTTTGTGTCTGTGAACAGTCATTGAACTCAGCAGGAAAACTCATGGCCACAATCTGATGTGTATTTGTGAGCGTTTTTTAAGGGCAAAGGAAAGGGCAAACATCTCAAACAACTTTGAAAGAGAGGCTCAGATGCAGTAGGCAGCATTACTATCACACTAAATAACGTAAGAACAGGTCTTCCACTGGTAGAAGTGTGAAAAGGTCCACTGAAGTCAGAGATACCAGGTTTGTGGGATTTGTGCACCTGTCCCATCATTATCATAATGTTTCTAACAGGAGCTGGACCAAAAATGCAAAAATAATTTCATCACTCCAAAATCTGTGGAAGCTGTTCTCATTTCTTAAATCTTGGTTTAGTAGAAAAAGGTTAACTTTCCAGAAGCCCCATTTTGTCATATTTTGTTTGGGGATTGGACAAGATGACCTCCTGAGATCTTTTCCAACCTCAGCCATTCAGTGATTCTGTTTTCTTCCTCTTAATGCTTTTGTAACTTTTAAAAGAGATTTCTCTGACAGGTGCAGAACCAGAAAAAAATAAAAAGGAAAACGGGAGATGATGGTGAAAGTGTAACCATTATCATAACAATGATAGTACAAATCTGTACTACTTCGTAATCATCAAGAAAAGAAAGCAGAAGAAAAGTGGTGAAAATCAAAATCCCAGGTGTTTCAAATGTTCTGACTCTCAAAAAAACAAAAGCAACATTATTTCTGTTACATTTCACTTGAGACTCTTTTGGGAAAAAAATCAGAACACATTAGAGATATTAAAAACCTGATTTAAAAAATGTGTTCATAAAGAACTCAGTTTTTGTCAAGAAAATTGTAAAATATTCTTTGACATATCTAATGTCAGTATCTGCATTTTCTCTCATTTTTCTAGTCAGGATCAGCAACAGAACCAAACAAAACAGAACAAATGTTAAAATCTGTAATCTTTCTGACAAGCTCTAACAGCTTGAAAGTGAAACGTGGTAACCCTCCTGCTACTGAAGACCTCATTTTGGTAGGGGAGCTTAAAATTAAATTTGAGGATCCTCATCTCATGAACATGGTTCAGAGCCTCATCCCTACAGGATGACGACTATAGAAATCACACTCGGGGACCAGCTAACAAAATGTGCAAGCGACCAAGCCAATAACGGAGAAAGGATGGAGTTGAAAAAGGGAGTGGAAGACAGGGGAATATTTTGTTGCGTCTCTCTCTCCCTCTCTTTGTCTGCTTTGTCCCTTAAGGTTCAGCTACATGGGCTGTATTGTGTGAACTCGTCTTTGATATCAATGGGGACATCTACTTAAAAATTGATGTCATGATATGGCCCCAGGTATTTAAATTAACGAGATGTTAAATACTCTGTAGTTTTATCTGTAATTAGATGACATGGATGCAACTTGATCCCAAGAGTGATTTGTAATATTCTGGATTGTCCACTTAGGGCTTGGGGCCTGATCCACCATCTGCTGACATCTATATGAGACTTTCCTTTGACATTTTTGAAAGTGAGACCCCTGGCTCACTCACGCACAGCTCATTTATTTTTCTGTGTATCAACATCTATATGCAAATGTCTGATCTCTCCTTTCCACTATCTCAAAATATTTGGGTTTTACATCAGTGAATGTCCTTATTTTGGGGGCAATTTCAATTAATTTTTAACTGCTTTTCTTCTCTGTAGTTATATTTTGCCTTTTCATTCCTGGTTAATTGTCAGGTTTTGTTCAATATTTACAAGTTTTGCATTGAACAGGATTTCTTATGCTAATCCTCTTCATCTAATATGCTCACTAGAGATGGATGAAAAAAGTTGGAAGTTTTTTAGGAAAAAAAAAATCTGTAACATTCCAAGTCCTTTCAGGCTCAAAAGGATCCATTGTTACCTTTCTCCTGCCCAGCAGAAGCCAGTTTCAGTCTCAGTACATATCCTAATATTACCCGCCTGACAGCAGTGTTTAAATACATCCTGGTCGGTGCTGCCTGTGCCTGACAGCATCCTTGGCAGGACTTTTGAGTGCTGTGGTTCCAGGAAAACCTATGGCAGGGTCTTGTCTATGGGTCAAACAAAAGCCAGTGTGGGAGCCAGGCATGGAAACCCTCTTTCAGACTTCTTCTCTGCTTGAACTACATCTTCCTCTGGAGGAGACAGGAAGGCAGAAAGTGAGTGGGCACTGCTCTCATCACCCCACACTTAATTTCCCCACATTTGTCTCAGGCTGCTGCAATCTTTCCTTTGGCATCAAGAACAGAATTGGTGGAGCTAAGAGGCCAAGAGCTCCCTGGCTGGGTATAGAGGTCCTTCCGAGCAGATAAAAGGCATTAGGATTACAGTATTAGGAAGCTTCAAATTAGGTGAACATTATGAGTAAATAATAAAATAGCCAACAAGGAGGGAGAGAGAAACAAAAGGCAGGAGTACAAATGGCATGCTGATGCAGCCGGGGCGTTGCCAGGATTGCTCCCACTGGGAACTTCATCACACTCAGCTAAGCCCCTCTTAAACAGCCTGAGAGACGGACCTTCTGCAGCTTCTTTGGGGAGGCTATTCCAGGGCTCACCGTTGTTTCCCAGCCAAACCCGAAAGCTCCTGAGATTGTACTTGCATCTCCCTTTGGCTCCCTATCGACCCGTTTCTCCATAGTGGGGTCCCTCAGGCAGGCTGGAGCAGACTCCTCTCCCTCCGGTGCGCAGAGCCGCTGCATGGGGAGGGGGGCTGCCTTGTCACTTGCCCAGTCTATACATATTTCAGTCTTTTAATCTTTCTCCCCAAGCCAGTCCTAGCAGCCCCTTCATCGCACTCACAGCCGTCCCCGACTCTTCCAATTTGCCTGTGGTAATGAGGTGCCCAGTGCCAAGCGGGGTGCTCCGGGTCCAGCCTACACATGCTCCGTGGAGGGGGGATCGCTGCCTTGCTGATACATCCCCATTTATTCTTTTCCCTTTTTTTTTCCTCTTCAGTGATCATCATTCAAAATTAAAATAACATGGAAAGGCAAAGCAACTGAAATCAAAATCTAATGCATAATTAGATACAGCATGAGACAACAAACACGTCTTTGCTATCTGCCTCTGTATTGTAAACAATGATTACTTTACATGTTCAATGTGCCATGAAAGAAGAAAGAGCCTCTTGTGATGTTTTGTGAGAGCTTTGACTACATTTGCCCACTTTTCAAACAACAAAAAAATAAACTCACACTAACAAGGTGTATGTTTTCAGTCCTAAAATATGGGGTCACCCTCTGTTAAGGGGTCCATTCAATGATGAAATGAGATCAAAATGGTTAAGGCCACTGAAAGAAAGCCAGAAGGATTTGTCTGAAGTTCTGGTATACTGGCTATTATTTCAACCAAATAAGGATGCCTGGCTTTATTCTTCATGCTCCCTTGCCCCTTTTGAAAAACTGAAAAGAGAAAGGAAATGGCTAAGTTGTACCATGTATTACCTTGATGAGTGCTTATAACTCTGATTCAGAGTTAATCATTAATCCAGGTTTTTGTGGTGATTGTTTTAGCTATGAAGTTTCCACATGAAATTTGTGTAGCACATCGTCATGGAAAAGAAAAAGCCAAATACAAAAATCAAATAAAGTGATTAGGGAGAGTGGATGTGCATGAGTGTATAGATTTATATATCCCGCTGGTTTTATTTTAATACACACGTGAATATTTGTACATCTGTGTCAAACTGCTGACCCTTAAATTGGAAGTGCTTTCTTGCTCAAAACCAGATTGCTTTGATCTATTATTTTTTAATGTATTTATTCATTTATTCTGTCCAGGCTCTGATACTTCTACTTATTCTAAGCAGTACTCTCAAACTGGGCAAAATATTGTTCTCCTAATCTCTTCTGTATTTAAAAAAATTTTTTTTGCTCATTTTGACAAAAAATGAAAAGCCTGAAAACTTCTGTAAGGCAAAAAATTTATATCACTTCAGGGCTGAGGAAAACTGTTTATGTTTTGATCATTCTAAGACATTTCATTTTAGTACTGGGATTGTTATTTTTGTATGCTAATTAACGTACATTTCAAACAATCTTGTTTTGAACTAAAAATCTGGATTTTTTTTTGTTTTGAAACTTATGTTCCAACAATTAAAAAACCTATTTAATTAAAAATGCAAAACCATAAACATTTTCCATAGAAAGCCTTGATGTCAAGTAATCAGCACTTTTTGACAAAAGGCTTGTTTGGGTTTGTTGGGGTTTTTTTAGAATAAGCGATGACTATCTCTAGCAATAAAAATGTGTTGTGGAAAAGGGGTGATCTTCAACTATTCCTGATGTAGCATAACTGAATCTAGTGCAATTTCATATACCATGACTCACACACTAAAACAGAATAAGATTTTATGTGAGATGTAAGATAAATGCTAGAGTATTACAGTCTGACCCTTGGAGAGCAATAAAAGATACACTTAAAGAATCCACTTTGTATAAATGTATGGGTGTGAGTGTATGCATGTGTGTCTGTCCCTGTGCACCCCATATATATATCTTATCTCTCTGTTCATCTATCCATCCATCCGTCCCCTATACATGGTCTTTACTCCAGCACAAGTAACTCCACTTCTTTTTGGAGGGATCTGCTCATTATATTTGTTTAAGGGAATAATGATCTGTTGTTGTCTTGTTTGCACTCCATCCATGCACACAGCTATTAATTTATTAATTAATCCTCCTAAAAAGTCACACCTCTTCTTTCTAGATTGGTTGTCCTCATTTTCTATTATTTAACATCAGTCCCACTAAACCATCACATCTTGTTTTACTGACTCAGATCCTGAATCAAACATCTATTTCTTAGGGGTTTTCCAGCAAGTATATTTCATCTGTGCACTAAACTCTTGTGGTTAAATTTAGGTCTTGAATGATTATTATTCAGAAACAGCAAACTATTCAGCTTGAAACAAGAGCATGACTTTTTTTTAGGTTTATTAAAATTGCATTAAGGGGTTTGGGTTTTTTCTAAACCCAGTACTTAGAATGGCTGAAATTATAATGTGTTTATATAAACTGTATTTCTGCAACCATTGAACAGGGTAATAAATAATTTATTCAATATTTCTTTAAATACTATTTGTTTTGGTTTAAACCCAAGGTTAGACATATATATTTTAAAGCATTGCCTTCCTCTGCCTTTTTATATATAGAATCATAGAATCGTAGAATGGTTTGGGTTGGAAGGGACCTTAAAACTCATCTAGTTCCAACCGCTCTGCCATGGGCAGGGACATCTTCCACTAGACTAGCTTATTATGGTAAAGACAGACGAAAAATCTTGACTTTTCATCTCTGCTAGTTCATATGCTGTGACCAGTTTGGTGGGTAGAAAACAAATATTCTGAAGATTTTTAGTAAGGAATTAAAAACTGTTAGCTTAGTTGATTATTATACTTATTTTGAGCATCTTCTTCCCCCCAATAAAATGAATGGCTTCAAATAAACACAGCAATGGGCTGGGTGGAACAATACTCACTGTATACACCCAGAGAAGTTGTGATAGTTTGTGTTCATTTATTTCTGTTAATCGTGAGGAGAAGCTGCTCACATGGGACAAGGCAGAGCAGCAGGAGACAGTGGGATGGGAGCCAGGTTTAGGTGATGCTCTCTCCCTGACAAATAGTTGCTGCTATTGGCACGGCTGTCCCCATCGTCTCTGGTGCTCCCCCCGGCAGGGGCAGCACTACCTGGCTGTGCAGGCAGTGGGCACGTTCACTGCAAAAACATTTTCTGCAAGAATATTACAAGTTCTTAAAAAAACAGATTTTTCTCAGAGACTGATCCTGCCAAGGTGCTCCTGGAGCGTGGGCTGTCTTTCTCCTCCCTGCACACACGTGTGGTGCACACACACATACACACACACACACACAAGCCACGCCTGCCCTAACCCCTCAGCAGTCCCCATATTCTTTCAACTGCTTCTGCTATCCTCTGCCCCCATCTGAATAGCACAGTTGATTAACGGGAATTGATGGATCAAGGCAAAATGCCCAGCAGCTATAATTTTCCCATCCCACCCCAGGCAAAATTTTTCCTATGTGAATGAAGCTGGAAAAAAGGAGGAAAAAAAAAAATGACAACAGCCCCCAAAGATAACTCGAAGAAGCTTAGCACATCCATTTGATTAAACTGCACAGACACCACCAGCTCCAGGGTTTTCCTAGATCTGAATCCCCTAGTGCTTCCCATCAGATTTAAAGCCCCCATCCCTCAACACCTCTTTGCACTGAATGCAACGGTGGTGAGAAAAAAAAACAACCACAACCAAGCCATCCCTTGAAACACTTTCTAACCCCTCTTGCTTTCTTCTGCCTCCACCAGTGCTGAGAAGATGTGGTACCAAGAGGTTCGGTTTGGCCCCAGACAGGGGAGACAGGTCTCTGGGGTGGGCAGGCGACCACAGCTGCCCGCAGCTCTCCCGCAGCCCCACTCCTGCTCCTGCTCCTGCTCCCGCCGTGCTGGACGGCGCTCTCCTGCTGCTTTCACATGTCACAAACAATTGCTCTCATCGCTCATCATATTGAACTTGTCAGGGCTCTCTGACGCCGATAATTTGTGTGAGTTGATCATACTTCGGTAAATCAACAGGTCGCGACCCCTGACCCATCAGCCCCGTGGCTGGCTGAGAGCCACCTACAAATCTTATGACGGGGACAACAGAGAATCTGTGAACTGCTCAAGTGCTCATGTCGATCAGCTGCCACCGGAGAAGCCATTCCCCTCGGCCCTCCGCTGCTGGAGATGTGCTTTACTGTGAGCACAACCCTGTCTGTCAGTCCATCTTAATTTCTTCACATCTGTTTGGGTACATATGTGTGTGTGTGCATGTGAGGTGGGTGTGTTTTTTTTTTTAATTTTTATGTTCACTGCAGTCACTCAGAACAGACTTTAGCCTTCTCCATATGTTTTAAATAAGGATCCCGGCGTGGGAGATAAAAGGAGCACTGCTCACAGTTCTCCTCCAGCACCAATGAATCGCACTCACCCTAGATGCATGCAATGGTTAAGCTTCCATGGCAGCTTTACGGGCTTCTTTTATAAAACTTTATTGACTCACATATTCTCAAGTGGTGGCTCTGACTCTCTATTTTCATTTAGGTACAGTATGTACGTTCAAGATGCCTTTGGTCCTCTGCTCCCCTATATTTTTTAACATAGGATTCCTGACCAATGCCTTCAAGTACAGACCATGCAAGGGAGGGTAACGCAGGCATCTTTTATTACCCATGGTCTTCAATAACTCAGCAGCTAAACAAGCCAGAGGAGAAGAAGTGAGACCTATGAACTCGAGCACGAAGGATACTGCAAGCATCAGCTGGAGGGAAGTCAGGAACGAAGTGGGTTCAACTTGGAAACTGCAAAGTTGTTGAAAGTCGCATGCCCTGCAGAAAAGACTCATCCAAATTCTACAGAATTCTGTAGCAACCGGGAGTTGCAGGCACAGCAGGCTTAAAAACTATCACTTCTTATAGGAAAAGGCAGAGAGTTTCCTTTTTTTAAGCAGATAGCACAAACATTGTCTTTGTCTGATTCTTCTCAAACATATGCACCCAGAGCTAACTCCTCCGCTTTCATGAGCGGTGCGGGTATGGTAGGATGAGGATGGATGGTGTGAATTTGTAATTCCGATTAAAAAGGCAACAGCTGGCTCTCCCTGCTTTGATAGCCAGGTGTTCATCTGATGCCACATGTTCATTTCTGTGCCTTTTATAGATATGCTGAACAAATGAAAGTGCTCATATTCCCCTCTCCCGCACTTGAATTGCAATGCAGTGATGTGCAAAATAAATAGTATAAACATAGCTGCATAGGGAGCAATCAGAAAGCCCAGCTTATTAGTCATGCAAATAGAAGAATTAAGAGGTTTCCACAACCTTACATATTTTTCACAGAACTTTGCTGTTCTTCCTGCATTTGAGTTCTCCTGCTCTACTGCTGGCTACTCCTTTGCTGTGGACCAGGCAGGGCCCTGGCATGTGATACACTCCAGCCTTGGGCCTGGACTCCAGCTTCACTGATCCTCCAAAATAAGCAGAGGTGACAATGGCGAACTCCAAATTTCCCTCAGCCAGCACCAGAGCTGCTGCAGGCACAGAGGCTGCTGAGAAATGGTTCCCCACCTGAAAATGCCCATTTTCCTTTGCTACATTGCCCGTCTTTGGTTTGCCTTTCTCTTTAGAACAAGCTTTGGACTAACCAGAAGGATTGGTTTAATTGATTTTATAATAGTGCTTAGAGATCTCTACGTGCCCTAAGGATTTGAAGTGTGAACCACGCTAGAGAGCAGCTTGCTGCTGCCCCAGGGGTATAAAGCTTTCTCCCTCATATCAGAAAGAGAAGCAGAGCAAGAACGCAGAAGAGCAGAAGACAAACCAATGGTGAAATACATCTGCCCTGCTCTGCAGTGGGTGCAATCTAGCTGTGCTCATGCACATGAGCCACTTCACTCCAGCAAGTCCTACTGATCAGTGCACAGGAGTGAATGTGAGCAGTCCTCTTCTGCAGTCCTTTGGGTGCACGTGGCTGTGAAGAAGACCTTCCAGCCAGTGCTTTCCCAGTTACAGCCATGGCAGAAATCCATTTCAGGATATGCCATACAATTCCTGTATCATTGCTACACAGTTGGGTCTCCACCATTTCAAGCACATACAGCAACCTGTAGGCTTCTTGCTGTCCCAAGCATTGCCCATAATCTACAAATGCAAATCGCTGTGTTCTCCCCACTCACCCCAAAATACCTCGATCTGTGACTACCTTGCCATTGCTTGTGAGCCTATACAAAACTGGCATCCTCCAGGATAGGGCTTGGGGTGATGCCTATGGCCACTGCATCCCAACACGTGAACATCTATTGCCTGAACAGGAGTACCCATCTTTACCAGGTAATGGCTATAGCAGGTCCAGCAGGTTCCATCTAAGCCCAGCCCCCAAAACCAGAGACTGGTCACAGGGAGAGATGCATTAGTGACATCCTACAGTGACAGCAAGGCTCATCTCCTCTGCCCTGGGCAAATGGAAAGTATTTCAGAGAGCAGAAGGCACTGGGCTGATGAAATGCACGCTTAACATGTAACATTAAAATTACTGTGAAAGGAAAAGTCTGACCTGCAGTCATCCATGCAAAGATTATTTTACATGCAAAACAGCAGCTGAATATAATTGTTGTTCAGCTTGCTAAAAACCAAACAGGGGCAGGAGAAATGCAGAGGAATCCTGCATGTTAACTGGCACAGCAGCTGGAAAAACATACAGAGCACAGACCCTCTCCGCCCAGGCAGAAATGAAGCGTAATTGGCCTTGCTGCACTATAACAGATGCTAAAAGACGGTTCACAGAATAAATATATGCATGTGTGTATGTATAGGTGTACACTTGTGTACAGAAAACTGTGTTTATAACCCAAAGTTCTTTCTGCCCTGTGAAAACTTCAAGTTTTTGATCAAAATCATGGTTTAAGGCTATAAACAGTTGTATTAAACAAACCACATTTTTAAAAACTGAAGTAACTAAAACATTACATATTTGAGTTTCGCTTTCAGCACATCTTTGCTAATGTAATGTTTAGGTTGAAACTTAAAAAATAATATTTTTTGAAAATTGTTTGGCAAAGGGACTTCTTTACCAATATTTTTCCACTTTTTTTTCTTTCCCCAGTACATTTTCATTGTTAGTTATTGCTAATGCAAAGTGGTTAAGCAATTAGAGAAATGCAAATGTGTAATGACTATTTGATAGTCAAAAAGGACTGAGTTAACAACAAAGCAACCCCAACTTCATCCAGTGGAGGAAACTGTATTTCTGTCAAGCCAAATAATAAAACCACAACAAAATAAGATTCACATAGAAGACATAAGAGATCTGAAAGAAAAAAAAAATATTCCAGTGCTAGTAATATTTAATGGAAAGAAGAAACCAAGAAAGATAAAAGAAGCTTAGGAGTGATAATAGGCAGAAAGCTAAGAATGGTTGCCACAGAACATGGCACTGAATAAAAAATTGGCAAATAGACATTGGGAACATAAATGGAAAGAAATCATATCACTGGGAGGAAGTTCTTACCCATGACTAGCCTGACTGCAATCAAATTACACATTCATTTTAGAGTGTCATGTCGGCAGGGAGAGGCTGCAAACCTAGTGGAAATCAGATGAAAAGCAGTGACAATAGCAACTTCAGCTTTCCATACTGTGGAAACCTGTTTTATAAATGAAACGTAAGGGATTACCATTTGTGTTTCACTTGGCTAAAAAGGAGATGGATTACAGATAATGAAGGATACTCTCCTTTTGCTACCTCCACCAACATTCACATTGATTTGAGCAGAGCATGCTGGGGTAGGCAGGAAAAGAGACTGGAATTAAGATACTTGCTTCTGTCTTGTTGAGAGCAGACTCTTGTGGAGTCATAGGAAATGACAAAAAGGAAATTTTAAGCAGATTTCAGCCTGACTCCTTAAAAACTTAGCTGGACCAGAACCAGCAAATCTACTCCAGGCCACACGTGGGGCTCTCAGGAAGCTGGGGGAGATGTTTGCAGCATGCAGAACTAGTTGGAGTTCTTCAAATGGAAACCTCTCAGGTGGTTGTTTCTTGGTTTGTTTCGTTGTTGGGTTGGGTTTTTTTTCAGAAAGGGAACTTTTTTTTCCTTTTTGATTCTTTTCTCCCTGTTTTAGTAGCTTCACACCTCTGTACATTCTTGGTACGCTCTTTTTCCAGCTGGCAATTGTATCTGGCCATAATTTGAGGACTTTGGGCTTCTGCCTGACTTCTGGGAACCCTCAGACCTACCTGGAGCAGTGGCTTCTGAGGAAGGTGTGATACACTAAACTCATATTTTGCAGCAGGAGTACTGTCTCTCATAGTAGGCATGCCCAGAACCGAGAGGTGGATGGAGGTCTAGTGTGATATGGAGCCAGCCACATATCTGCTCTGGGTTCAACTATGAGTTGTTAGCACAACTGATAATACCCTTTGAGGTGAAATGTTTACGCCGCACTACGTAACCCAAAGTAATGTATATCATTTGACAGGTCCCTGAAACTGTAATTAAAAAAAACTTTAGATGAAATGCCATTATCTGTGTTTTAATAAGGCTGTTTCTAGAGCAATGGTGAGTTTTTATTTGTCTCTGCTTGATGCTGCCCTTTTTGGGCAGCTTGCACAGGCAGCAATTTCTTTTCAGCCTGACGAGCCACTTCCCTTGCCTCAGCATGGTGGCTTCCTAGCACTGCTGGTGGCTACCTCAGCTTGCTGGTGGCTGGTCCTGGGGCAGGTGAAGCTGCTCACTGTGCACCTAGCAGGGCTGGTGAAACATGACACTGGAAGAGTTGAAGTGAGGTAGCTTTCATGTGCTCTGGTTACAGTCTCCAGTGCCCATTCAATGGAAGGGATGAAGAAATACGTAAACCCCAGTCACTTGCCTCAAATAAAGACCATTATTTTCTGCCAGTCACTACATATTACTCAGAGAGGTAGAGCAGTGCTGTAGTTATGCAGCCTGCCACGTTTATGGAATAAGTTAGCTTCCCCACATAGATTTCCCTGTAACAAAATATTATAATGTAAGACCTTAGCTATAATGATAGCGGGGACCACCATAGGTGCCAGCATCAATTGAGCATTTCCCATTGCATAGTGCCCAGTGGAGAGATACCAGGGCTGTCTCAGATGTTTCACCCTTGCATCTTCCCTGCCTTATCAACCTGACAGTCTCTTCTTGCTACCTTGCTTAAGGATTTGCAAAGTCAATGCCAAAATGACCTTCCCATGGCAAACCAAAAGCAAGAGCCATGGAGAACCTGGGAGGATGGACTCTTAGTGACCCACCTTGACCATTAGACAGCACAGTGCCCTGATAAGAGCAAAACGAAATTATGCTGCCCTTAAACTCAGACAGTAAAGTCTGTCACAGGCAGCATTCAGTGGCTTTTGCAAAGATGTAGTTAAAATTTTTGCTTGTTTGCTAAATCAAATATACATAATTTTGAAGCAACTTGGAAAGAACAAGGGAAATACTCTCTTTTTATTAGCTCCTGCTAGCCTGGAGAAAAACAAACATTTTTCTTTAAAAAGACAAATTATTTTTAGAAGTTGGAAATCCAATTACAAGTAGAATGGTGCCAGGCGGTACTTCAGTATGAATGAACTATGAATCCTAGTGCTGATTTTGTACTACATGAGAGGGAAAACTGAGAAATTGGAAGAAATGTAGTCTTTGTTCTCAAGTTATACAATTAAGCAAGCACAAGATATGTTTAAAAGTGTTTCTTCTTTCAGTAGCAATTCCCCAGAGTGACTTGATATAACATTGTTTCATAGTTTCTATAGTCTGGGTTGCAAATCCCCAGTTAGGGTATACTTTCTGTCTTTTCACCTCCTTGTCTCCTTTGCTGCTTTTAGGAAAGCAGGAGGTTTCTGTGGTTTATTTTTTCATAAGATGTTACATACTGTTCTTCGCACTCCACAGTGACTTCTTGGACATCAGCCTGGGTCGGGATGAGCAAGAGAATAGCTCCAGAACTGTGCAGCTGAGATCAATGGACAACCACTTTCAAAAGCAAGGTGGCTCAACTAGGTCATCTCAGTCTCCATCCACCTCCTACTTCTCCCTGACTGGTTGGAAAATAACATGGATTTCATCTCACTTTCTTCCTGTCTTCACTCCTCCTTCAAACAAAAACAGCAGCTCTTCTGACAGCTGATGAAACAAAACCTGCCTCATCCCAAGTGAGATGTTTCCCCCCCTTGAAATTTCTCCCTTTATTGAACAGCTGACCTGGGAGGGGTTTTGATGTTCTCCAGGTGGGCTGAGTAAACCAATTAGCAGTGGTGGGAGGAAGGACAGGCTTTATGTGGCTACAGGTCAGGACTGGGATTTGAGGATGAGGTTCAGTTTTCAGCTGTGCAGCAGACAACTTCACTCACCTTGGCAAGGGGTATTTATAGCCTCTTCACTTAACATTTGTAAAAGAAGAGTATAGCACTCCCCTTCTACTCCTTCTTTTAGTGGAGCAGAGACCATCTCTTGCTGTGCTTACTGTCTCTGGTGCTATAAACTGGTCCATTTTGGCTTGAGAGCTGTAAATGCTAAAATTTAGCAGATGCTTACTCACAATGAAGTGAATCAGATGCCCAAACACTCTGATGTGCCTGTGGTCAGATCCTAGTCCCTGGGAAAGCTCTTCTGCACCGATTGTTACCTGTTGTCTTTCCAGTGTCACAGTGTGATGAGGCGGCTGTGTGGTCTAGCAAGAAATTATAATAGTTCTTACTATTTTTCCTAATTCTCCTATTGCCTAACTACGCACCCTGAGCAGGTGATTTTCCTAAGCTTATCCATCTATTGTAGGAATATAAGAAGCCTATAGTCATTCTCTGCTAGTTATTCTTATAATGAAAAGTGGCCCAAGTGGCAAAGTGAACTAAGACAGAAGAGCACAAAGTCCCAAGTCTTCCAGAAAAATCAGGCTATCTAGTGCTGTATGTGATATTCTGAACGTACTAGATACATTTTCACTGCCACTCCGAAAAACTTCTAAAAATATAGCCTGACAATAAACTTAGAGGCTAAGAAAGGAGAGAATTCTTCACTCCTAGGGAGATGAAGAATGTTTGCCTTGGATTCGTAACCCCTCTGATGTTTTACTAGCAGGTTTAATATGATTAGCAAATACAACTCTGGACCCTAATATTATTAACCTTTGGCTGTTTTCAAGGAAACAGTCTTTTCTTGACACTTTCTGTGAGTCTTTCATAAATGATGTCACCTTTATGAATCATTAGTTTCCCCACATGTAAAATGAGATGAATCAAAGAATCGGGAAGCAAAATCTTTACATACTGAATGGCACATGGTGCCTAAGTCCTGTCAATGATCCTTTCTGCATTTGCAAGGAACCTCTCATGAAGTATTTATACTAATGATAACACAAGTCAAACAATGGGAAAGGTGGTCCTTCTTGCTGTAGGGACTATTCCTGGGAAGCAATGTAACTCAAAAGCTTTACAGACTGAATTAGGTGTAATCCTTACGGGATCACTAGCAGCTCATAAATAACTTTTAATGAGATTTCCAGCAAGTAAAATCGCACATGGGAGGGGAAAAACAGAGAAAGCAAGGGGAAGGGGGGGGGGGGGGGGGGAAATGCAAGAGAGAATCTCAATAAAAAATTAAAATGTTCATGCTATCCCCCTGTTGTTTCATATGTGTACACAAAAAGAAAGCAGAGATGGTTTCAGTAAGGCATCATTAGTACCCAAAATATTTAATTAACCAATACAAAAAAGGAAAGACTTGCTAAAGGTCACTGCAAATACAGTGACACTGGCCACTAATCTATGGAAACTTATAGAGCTAAATCTAAAGCATGTTCCAGAGTTAAGCAGGGAAATAAATCAAGGTTTGCAAATGTCATTTAAGTTTTCACCTGTCCCAAGATTCAAAATTATTGGCTTCACAATGAAAAGCATATGTTGCACCCCTTGCCTAGGGAATAGTAATGAAGTGAGGCAGACACTCTCCAGTTCTACACTACCATCTCTCCCCTCTTTATTTCCCATCGAGTAAAAATAATTACTGTATACTTGAGGGAGCATTTCTCTCAGTCTGCCGATAACTGCTGCCATGTTGGCTCTTCATGAGCTGCTCTTCTTCCTTGTGGGACTATGATTTGATTTATGAGAAAATAGTTGGCAAATTGCGATGTCCATCTTGATGGATGACATCATTTGGGCCATTTTGCTGATCATGTATGACTAACTTTTTTTTTTTTAGTGCTGTTGCAATTGATCAAGTGCTGCAGCACAGATGAGTTAAGGAAAGGAGCAGAGTGAGGGGGGGCTGGTGGTGGTGGGGTGAGGGGAGGAAAGAGGTGACAATTGCCTGTGCTCTGTAGGAACTGGAATGGCATTCACAGAGCAGAATCCCCTCGTTTTTTTGGTTCAGCTGTAACCTAATTGAAGAGGAATATAAATTTTATAGACTGAAAATAACACAATGTATATACAACAACGGGATTAAATGTAAATGCCCCAGCCCACCACATTAAAATTAAAGGGGGAAAAAAAAAAAAAAGAAAGAAGAAAAAGAATAAACCCTGAGTATTGTGTTTTATGCTGAACCCTCTATGTCTAATCCCTTTGGCACTTGAGTTATATTACCACTCATTACAGTTAACTGCTACCGTATATTATATAGGAAGGGAGGTAGATGTATGTCCTCTAGGCCAGATTTGACATCCACAGAGTTATGTGATTTACAAATGCCTGCTTCAAATTTAAAGAGATCTTAATCACGCTAGGTCCCTGCTTTTTAAGTTGAGGTCTCTGCCATCCTTGGACTATTAAGTGGTCCCTGAAAGGTGACCAGGAAACCAAATGGATCAGACAGCAGTCCTCAACACTGGGAAGATCTGCAGGTTGGTCAGGAAGGGCTGGTGGCTGTGGTTATCTCAGACAGGCCCCAGCCAGGCACCTCTGCAGGGAATCTTGCAGAGCCGAGCATGCCCTTATGAACTGTGGGTAGATCAGTACAAACCTGGGTGGCGCATGGAGGTGGACACCCAGGCCTGACCACCAATGGATCTGGGTGGGAAACCGAAATAGATACTTGTAGCACATTTGGAAAGGATAGGTCTGATTTAAAGCCTTTCTAGAGGTTCTCAGTAGACTTTGATTTGTTTTTCAATCACCCCAGCTGCGGGTATGTGGTGAAATCAGTCTATCTACATCCTCCAAAGTTGTCTAACCTCCTCTGCTACCTAAGAGGATGTTATTGAGAGAACCAGTTTCCTACAATGGTAAGAGCCACTGCAGGATGACAAGAGATGACTGGCATTAGTTGAAAGAAGAAACTTTTCACCATGAGGACAATCAAATGGTGGAATGCCCAGAAGAGGCTGAGCTGTCCCCATCCTTGGAAGCTATCTGAACAGATAAATCCCTGAGCAACCTACTCCAACCTCATCACTGAACCTTCTTTGAGCAGGAGGTCGGACTAGAGACATCCTGAGGCTATTTCCAACCTCAGCTATCCTGTGATCCTACATGGTTGCTTTACAGAGAAGGGACTGTTTGGAGACACTCTGCACAGCCAGCAAAACAGGGAGTCATGCAGCCAGTCCCACAGTTGCCCCAAGCCAGTCTCCACCTGATCCAAGCTAACAGCTCCTCAGAGATAAATGTGCTTAAATCTATCTGCAAGATACTGGTAGCAAGGTGCTGACATTTTGGCCACGTATGTTTCAGACCTCTTCAACCAGTCAAGCATTTAAGGACAGTGCAGGCAGCAGTGCTCAAGCCAGAGCCTGAAGCTGGGTGGTGTTCCATGCTCTGCCGAGCACACTGGAGGCCAGGCAACCTCAGGGAGGGTCTTGCCTGCCGCGAGAAGGGATGAGGCCTCAAACTCAGCTTCTTGAGGGCTAATACACCCAGAGAGGCAATGCATGAAGCAGCTCTGAAATGTCCCTCTGTGCCAGATGAAGACTTTGCACCTAAATTATAGCTACTTGAAGCCAGCTATGGTCCTCAAAACATGCATCAGTCAGACAAAGAGACTGGTCTTTCAGGAATAGAGGGTATCGATGGTGCTAATGATTAGAAAAAACCCAAAGAAATTATCTGATAAATTTTTCAAGAACTTCCTTTCCTGTGAAGTTACACCTCAGACCAATACATTCGTAAGATGGACTGTACTAACATTGCTTCCATACAACATATATATTTTTCTTTTAAATTAGTTTAGCCAACTGCTGCCTTAGATTTAAAAGCCCTCTCTTGCCTATCCTGAAGGCATATTTGTAGATTGGATTTTCCAGTATTGTACCTTCCAAGGGAATTTCTTAAAATGATGAACAAGCTATGAAAATATAGTGTCCTAGATGTTTTGCTCTTCCAGAGGCTGCTCTGGATTTTGGGTTGACTGTAGGGCAAACATTTATCTGTAGACTTCAATAGACAGTTGATAAAACTGTCTTCATCATGTCTAGGTGTCCTTCTGAGGATGTACCTATAGAACATATCCATTATTCAATATTTCCAGCAGATTTGGCTTGCCAAAAGGAGCTGGAAAAAAATCTGTTTTATAACTGGGGAATAAAAAATATGTTTGGGAGAATCAAAAATGAGTATGTTACTATGTCTCAGTATTTCTGTTCTCAATATATCAATAATGTGGGGGTTTTTTTTCCCCTCTAAACGATATTTTGTTTCTCTTTTGGCTAAGTCCCCCAATTCTTTTATGGACATACTTGGTAGGGGGTTTTGTTTTGGCTTTTTTGTGTTTTGTTGGTTTTTGTTTGGTGGTGGTTTTTTTTTTACCTGGTTTTCATATTTTGGTGCAAGGGGCAATACATAAAAATTTACAAGGTTTAAGTTTTCTTTACATTTCCTAAATGCACACATCTGCTTTTCTCATTAACTAACTGCTGCTCACTGATGGACTCTCTGCACTTTTAATTCATGGTAAAACACTTTCTGCACATTTCAATGTTTCATTGTTTTATTGAATGGTCACAGCCTTTTACCAAGGCTGATTTTTATCTGTTGCTGCACTTCTTCAGCCAGCTTTATCATGTTGAAATTATAATTTTCAAAGGAATTTCCTTTCTCCCCCTTCTCTCTCCTAGCTGTAATCTAAAGTGCATAACTTTATTGCTGTCTGAATCCTGCCAAAAGCACACTTTTATGGTACCAGTTATCCAGCATGTCCTGTAGAAGTGTGGGACATAGAGAGAACAGAGTGTTTCATATAAACTGCTTTCCCATTAACTACAACAATAATCATCTTGAAATATAGTGTTTCATCTGAAGATCTCTCTCCCACTCAAAAAACTTCCAAGTTGGTAAATTAAAGCTGAGAATCTCCTGGCTTGGTAGGAATGAGCAGATTGGCTCAGGCTAGCCCTCAGGTCACCCTGACACGTTTATGAAAAAATATGGGAAAAGGGTTGGAAGGGATGCGCTTTCACTGCCGCCATTGCTCTGACGTTGAAAGTTTCCAATCATTTCTTGGTAGATCATGCCAGCCCCATAGCACTGGGCTTGGATACAGCTTCCAGAGAGAGTCAGTGGCCCAGGACCAGAAATAACATCGTACAGAAAAAGGAGGACGAAGCACATACTTGGTAAGTCAGTTAGCTGCATGGGTTCTGGAGCCCATGGGCCACCTGAGGCCACTAGCCTGTGACTACCAAGGGACCAGCCTGGAGATGGGAAATGCTGAAGCCTTGACACTGCCACTCTTTCCTGGTTCTGCATCTGTGAAACACTGGGGACTTCTCCATGGCTTGTCTAATTGCCGCTGGACATCTTCCTGTTTGCACCCCAAGTGAAGGATGAAAGTGTTTGGTCAGCATGGTGGGGCTCAGACATCCTGCTTGCTGAGGGAGGAACACTCTTGACATGAAAAATCCATCTTGAAAAACTAAGGCCATGGAGGAAGAGCAGGGCTTCCTCTCTAACTTATGGACTACTCCCTACTGTCCATCAGCCACCTCAGCTGGTAGGATGTGCTCTGCAGATTTCCAGGCATGCTGAGTCCCTGCCAGAAGTGCCTCCTGATGCAGCCTGCCCCAGCTGTCGGGAGCACAGGTCACCCGTCCTGAGCACAGCCCAGAAATCATTTGTCCATTCCCCCTACTCCTTACCCTCTGGGAGACACTGCAAAGGAGACCTCCTACCTGCTTGGTCCTGAGGGCTGATTTCTTTCCCAAAAGCTCAGCCTGGAAGTCAGACTGCCTGGACTGGAGCCAGACATCTGGCAAGTCTAAGAGCAGAGTCTTTGCCCCAGGGTGAATGTCAACTTTTGTGGATTTTTCTTCTTTAAACATGGGGTAGGAGCTCTCCATGTAAATACCTCAGAAAGAAAAATACAAGTCAATAGATTCTATGCAGAGAAGGGAATCCCAGCCTGCGACGTGAAGGACAGCAGGATTTACCAAAGCGCCTGAGCAAACAGGTTGGTTTTCAGAAGTGCTCTGCCTCTAGGCAGTCCCCATTCAACCTATGTAGGTTTTTTCGTTCCTTCACATCAGCAGTAATTTGTCTCCAGGTTTCACATCTTTCTTTAAAACGTCATATTAATTTCTCAAACCCACTGATGGTGCTGGAGCAGAGCATCAGAAATGTACAGATAACCAGTTTCCTCGTAGGCATGGCTAGACCTACTCCTAGGCTCACTAGGGCCATAGTAGCACTTAGTTTTCTCATTGTTGTTGTGTGTCCTGTTACCTACTATCTTTATCAGAGCCTGTTGCTTGCACCATTAGAATACTTTCTGAGGGCCAGTGTTTTCAAAGGAGCACTTAAGGCTCAGGCAGTCCTTGACCTGGGCAGGATTCTGCCTCAGAGACAGATCCTGTCATGCTTATGCTTCTTAAATGCCAATACAGTCACACCATAATGGCATTTTATTCCTGGGTATGACTTTTCTCCAACAGATCCCCAAGCCTTGTACAAATACAAGCAGAGCACAAACATCCTCACGGAACATGCATGTGAGCTAGGGCAGGAATCAATAAGGAGAAATCATTTCTATGCCAATACATGGCCCAGGAAGAAGGGTACCCAGGGATGCTCTGGCTGCCCGGTTCCCAGCCCACCCTCCTGCTTCTGTGCACTCTTTGTTCCTTCCAGAGACGGTCTACACTGCTGCCTCTTCGCCAGCACCTGGGCTCCCACGATGCAGCAGTATGCAAGATCACAGGCTGCTCTTAGGAGGCAGTGGATATGGCGTCTGATTTTCCATAGAGAAAATTCAAAGCGGAGGGAGAGGAGGAGGGATAAAATGACCCTGTGGTTCTCATATTGTCATGGTTATTTATTTTGTTTAGAGAGCATACATCACAATGCATCTGGTTAAAAAAGAAACTTCCTTAATTATGTATAGGGCTTTGACTCCCAAAAGATACGTTATGTAAAAAAGAAAAAAGAAATAAAAAAAAAATATTACTGTTTGTTGGATGCTCGATACATTCAATTGCAAAAGAACGGTTCCTCTCCAAGCCATCATTACCTATGTCTATGCATTTTTATTCGAGTTTCATCTTATTGTGGAAGCCTTCTGCTTTGATTCTCAGCCTCTGTACCTTTCCCTCTCAGACTACAGTTTTTAGGGGGCTGCAGTGCAGTGAAAATCAAGTGCTACACAGAAAATGCCTGATTTCCCCAGGAATTTTTATGTGGGATCAATCTATGATTCCAAAGAAAGCAGAATAAATCAAACCAACTAACACTCGCACTAAGCATATTGATGAGGGCATGGATCAAGCAGGACAGACACCTGGTTATGTAAATGATAGCCTGGAGAACACAGCTTTGTTAAAACAACTCAGGACGGCTCCCAGGGGCAGACCTTAAGTCAGAGTAACCCAGGATTTCCTCTTTGAATAAAGGTACATCAGTGTAAATGAGAGCAGATCCATGTACTACAAAACCAGCATGTTTTCCCCATTGGTAGGAGAAGAGACAGCATAAGCAACAGGGAGCCTTCAAGTTTCTCCTGGTTTTAGGTGAATTTTTCATTACTGTCAGTAAGGCCCACAGCGGGCATCCCAGCTGAAGCTGCAGTACTGAGGACACTGGTGGACTGGATCATCTCGGCAAGAGGCAGCTGTGGCCACGTGTTGTCTCCAAGCCCCGGAAAAGCTATGAGCATCGCATGCCTCATGGGAAGCCCCATTCCCCTGTGGCTGGGACAGCCCCAAATGCTCTGCAAACCCAACACTTCATGTGGTGGAAAGGCAGAAGCAGAACAGCACATCCACTAGCCAAGAAAACCTGCTGGCAATCAAACCCTTTTTGGGAGGCCAGGGGCAGTCCTGCCTTCAGCCACCTGCTCCCCTGAGCACAACCTGCCTGAGCATGTATTCCCCACCTGGCAGCATGCTGGATTTGGCTTTCCAACAAAACACAGCACCATGGGGTCTGTGGTGCCTTTTAGCTTTCAAACTAAAACTTTTTAGGAATATGGACCAGATCACATACAAAGAACTGGAGCCACAGATCCAACTTTATTGGCCAATGGCTTTATAATCCATTAAGTTAAATCCTCTTGGTGCAACAGCAAATTCCATTTTTCCTGGCTGCTTTTGCAAAATGATCCAGAAATATTATTCCTTCCGAGTTTTTTTTCCTGCCAGAGATACTTAGGGGAAAAAAAAACCCCAAACCTAAACCAATATGAGAACCCACCTGAAAAACCATTGGCAATTGTACTTGTCATTTATTTGTTTCAAAATAGTTATTTTTGTAGTGTTTGCCTGGTTATTTGACCAAGCAATTGAACATATCTGTCTGGAGCAAAGATGATCTTTGCAGAAACAAGGAATAGTTTCTCATCCCTTAAAATGAAGGGGGAGTGAATCAAAATAAAAATGGTTTTGATTATAAAATGAAGGCTTACAGTGAGCAAACTGTATGCTATTTGAGTGAGTAAGAACTGGAGCCAATCCTGCAAGATGAGTAGGTCTGAAGATAATGTAGACTATAAAGAAATATTCCTGTCTCTGCTCCAAATTCCATACGTTAGTTGACTTATTTGCACCTCTGAACAGCACTAAATTTAATGTTCTCTCTTAATTGTTTCTGAGCTGGTTTTGGTGTGTTTTATGGGCTAATTCTTCAGTGTCAATGTCTGCAATTCTGGTTTAGAGCATGTAAAGTCATCTAAACAAAGGGATTTTTAGTCTGAAATAATGTATGGGTTTGGTATGTGTGCCACGGTAGTGCAATACTGGATACACAGAGCGCAGAATGTTACAGGTCATTGTGTAGGGAAAATGCCTCTTTCCTACTGCTATTTTTAATTTTTAAAAGCAGTTAAAAAGCTCAGAAACATTAAACTGTGTTTTATTTGAAAAAGTGGGAACAGGATAGAAAAACACTGTAGTCCATTAGATGGCATAAGTGTAACAATGGAAATTCAGGGAAATAAATTAGAAAAGAATCTTTTGTCTACTGGATTTACTACAGCCCATAGCTTGTGGTTTCTAAAGAGAAGTGCAACAGAGGAGGAGGAAAAGAGAAAGAAAAAGGCAATGATACTTTCCAACATTTTAAAACTAAAACCTGAAGGAAAATTAACTAAAAACTCCAGCTACAAATAACGTGCATCATTATGAATATTTGCTTGTTACTCATGCGTATGTATTTAGAAAAAATACACTGGTTTGAGCCAACGCCCCTAGTCCAACTTTAGAGGTGTTTAAAGGTCAGGCCTGGATTCATATTGCAGCAAATGAACCTTATCTCTGCACTGTGCCAAACAAAAGCCACTTGAGTCCAAACAACCCTGAACTTTAAGCTGCTTAAAACCTTTAGCCAGGCATAATTGTGGTGAAGTTTAGCCATATCTAACCGTATGCTTTCATCATTTGTAGAGCTTACAGCATTAACCCTTTTTCTTGCTTGATCTTTAAATGGGTGAAGAAAGAAAAATACTCTTGAGTAACTATTTTATATCTGCAAGAATAGGAGATCACCGACTTGGCCATAGGTCTTGCTGTCTTGCGAATAAAAATAATCTAAATTAAACAAAAAAGAAAATTACCCATTAGGATTATGTAAAAAAGCATTACATTTCCTTAAGAATCAAGTTACTGAGATACGTTTTTGAAAAAAAAAAAAAAAAAAAGGTCAGTTACCACTATTAAACTTGTATATTGTTTTATACTAAGCCCTTCCAATGGCCTCTCTGAGGGACTGTTTAGTTTGTATTACACTCTAATAAACTCCAGGTGCGGAGGACAAACTGAATAATAAGAACCCGATGGACCAGACTAGTTAAAAATAATGTGGTACATTCCTAGTTCTCTGCATTTAATTTATTGTTAATCATTGTTATTACTTACATTTATTGGGTAGTTTTTCTAGATTTATTAGGCACTACATTTAACAGTGTTATCGCTTGTAACTGACTATCAGTGGAATAGAAAACATATTTTCTTAAAGAGTCTTACCCTAATTAGTAAGTTGTTTCCCTATTGAAATAAAACAGACCCTAGGAGAGTCAAGTTAAGACTGACTTTTTTTTTTTTTAAGTCAGAATAAAAGTTCAGCTAGAAATCCTATTTTTTTCAAGACCACCTGTTGGAGCAGACAAGCAGAAGTATCCACATACCCTACCCAGAGCTCTGTTAAGTGAAATATTTGGCTGAGAACCATCAAGTGAAAAGATTGAAGGTTTTCTGCTTGAAGGCTGAGCTAATCAATGGAGTCTTTTCCTGACCAGCATGACACGTGGGGGGGAGCCATTAAAAAGATGAACAAAAGCCAGCTTGAGCTGCTTACTCAGGAATCCCATACTAAATGGCCAAGGCAGTGGGGCACATCCCACAGCTCAGGGGGGACCCAGAGGAGATGATGCTGTAGGGAGGGGAGATGACCCCAAAGGCAGGTGATGGCCGTGTTCCCAGAGAGTATTGTATGCAGAGCAATCAGGGTTGGCAGCAGCTGCTTCACATCATCTCAAAGCCGCTCATCACCTGACAAAGATCTCCTGGGCCAGCAGAACCCCTTGCAGGTCACTTGCAATAGCTTCAGGGTATGAGCCACGCAAGCCCTGCATGAAAATCAGGAGCTGCAGCTGGCCTGCCCCTGCTAGTTATCTACCTGCTCCATTCAAACCTTGGGCAGACGTGCTAGTAATCTGCCAGCTGGCTGTTGGCATTACCTCATCAAAATAAAAGAGCATGATAAACTTATGTAATGCTGTGATTATTTGCTTGAATGGACAAATCAAAACCCCTTCTTTGGTAACAAAATCATTGGTCACCGCTGATGGAAAAAGCAACAACCGCTTCCAAATGCCCAGGGCTCCTCTTAAAACCAGGGGGTGCAGTCTGAGCTCACCTGTGTTCTATTCAGGAGGCCACACTCAATTAAGAGCAACCTGATATTCTTAAGCACCTTTTGTTTAAAGAGCTCAAAGGATTTTTCACACAGCACAGGTCAGTTAGGAAACTCAGTGGTAGAGATGCTTTGGCATGATCGGTGCTGGAGGTCATGGCAGAGCCTGGAGGAGAACTCAGAGCTCCCAGGTTTTGTATTCAGCCACTGTAGCTGGGGCAAAGGTTTTGTTTTAGAGCTTTGCTCCTCTGTAGGCACCATTATATTGTAGCAATGCCTTGGGCACCCACCCACACCATGGACTCCCAGATGGAACAGGCTAGGGGAGCAGGATGCACTGCTAGATGACATTCATGGCTTTACTTCCTATCCATCAGGACAATCAAGTGGGTACAAAACACTGAAGCCCTCAAGAACCAGGGTGTGAGTGAGGACAGAGAGGTAGGTTGGGCATCTCTGGGCATCCACGTAGCTGCTCTTGCAAGGCATGACCCCAGCTCCAGGTCTCTGGTGACTGTGGTGTCAAAGGCTGAAACCTCCCCTGGCAGCTTCTCTTCCCGTGGAACCAAACTTAAATCAGTACTACAGGAAATGCTGTTCGCAGGGAGAGAGAGGAAGCGAGAGCCAACAGATGACTTGCTGCTCTGCTCATCCTCAATCCCTGGTATTTAACTCACAAGAAAGCAGCAGGAAATCTTACTGTTGTGAAGGGGGAGGGGCTGAACAATAGTAGGTTAGATGAATCCTGATGACAGCTCCTCTATACTGCCAAAATGGGAAAAGTAGGGATCCTCAAAGCAGTTCCTCCACTAAAAGTGCTTAAGTCGTTGCTGCTAAAGACAGCAGATCTAAGGGAAACTATCCTCAGGTCGGCAGGGAGCAGGTGACCCCTTCTAATTTGCAGAAGCTGGGACATATGGCCATAGGTGGAAGGGGGCTGCTCTTCAGACCCTTGGCAGTCTCTGCCATAGACCTGGTGCAACAAGCCCTGGAATACCACCCTCTACAACTGGAGTTTCTGCTGCTAGTTGGAAATGACCCATGAGTAACACATGGGTTGTCTGAGTGCTCCAGCTTCCTGTCATTCAGCAGCAGTGTGGCTGATACATGCATGCAGGTAATGCAAAAGCCAGGTTGTCCAGAATGCTTTTACTTTGGTATTCCTCTTCTTCCCTGCCTCATGGGGCCCGCTCACCACAGTCCTGCTTTTGCTTTGACGTTCTCTTATTCTGTTTCTCAATAGTTGCATTTTCTGCCTGCCTCTGGCCTTAGGTATTCCCCCTTCCCTTCTGCCCCCAGTTTGGTGGTTGTGTAAGCGCGCATGTCAGCAGAGGGTACAAACTGCCCAGGGGATGGTTTTCAAGGGGTGCTCGTTATTGGACATGTTACACATACGAAAATGTGTGTTGCTTTTCCAGTGATGGTATCTTAGTGCTCCATCACTACCATGTGTGTGTTCTAGCGTGTAACTCACGTGCCAAACTCTCCCTGGTTATAAACCAACCTAAAAATCCCTCGGCAGGAATAACGCTTTGCATGCTGTCCCTGTTCAAAGCAGACCTCGGGTCTCTCGTTGTGCATCTTGTTCTGTGAGATCCACATGCTGGAAACAGGTCCCCGAATGCCCCATTCAGGCTGTGGGTACACTTACAGCAGGGAAGGAAGCCAAAGAATTGCATTGCTTTGCATGTGCCAGTAAAATGATATCTCAGGAAGTGTCAGACAGAGTGCAGGGTAGTTCATAAATAATAATAATATTTCACACTTGTATAGTTTTACACCTCCATTAAGACCCTCCAGGCAGACTTTTCTCTGGAAAAACCCTCTCTTCCTCCTTCCCGTCACTTCCTCCTCTTTTGCAACACGTTAGTTTGGGCAGAATGTCAGTATTTTAATGCAACCCAAGTAACAGCTTTTTCTAATTCCCTAACAGAGGGAGGCTGTGATACACTGGGAGGCTGGGGTGAGAAGGAAGCAATGGGACATCAGCAGTGGTAGAGCCTCCAAAACCTCTTCCCAAGTCAGGGTGAACAGGGAGGGGGGCATGAAAGTGCATTTTCCTGCAGAACAGGAGCTGCTCAGGGGGCAGAGAGCCAGGCAAATTGGATTCCTTCACGTGGGCTTCCAGCCCCGGGGAAGAGCTGTCCTGGCAGAAGGGGCTGAGAAGGAGGAGAGCTTCTCAGGAGGTTGCCCCCAATCAGGCAGTAAGTGGGGCACATGCATGCAGACGTGCTGTTTTCAGCAGTGGGGTGGGATTCAGTGGTGTAATTGAGGGTTGTCTTCCCACCATTTGGTGTGAAAATGATTACCAGATGTTGGAGGGTAACCTCCTAAATATACCAAAATGTACTAACCAAAACAGAAGAAGAAAACAGAATAAATATGATTCCAGCCTGTCAACCAGCAGTCTTCTGCCTCTCCATTGTCTGCAAAGTTGCCCTTTATAAGGTCCTGATGGGACCTCCTGAGCTGAGTACCTGGGGGGGCAGGAACAGGACAAATCCTCAGTTCTCTACTTCATACTCACTCTCAGACAGGAAGACAGACATGAGAATTCAGCCTGGTGTGGATAACTTCATCCATTCCTGATATTTCCCATCATCTACAAAAGCGGTTTCTTTTGCTGGTTGTTGTTTTGTATAATTTTCCAAACAATACCCTTTAGCAATAAGACCTCCCTTTTTTTAATGCATTTCCAGAGGGACTTGAGTCCAGATCACACACACACAAGGCAAGTTTCCAGCATTCTTATTACTCCACTAGAAGAAATAACCAGAGCCAGCATCTCTGAACCATTTCCCAAACTGTTCTGTTCTTCTGACTTCAGTGTCAGCAAGGCACTGTTTCTAATCCGTTACAGGAATTTATCACAGTACGTGTCAATTTGTTTCTCCTCTTTCCTCTTCTTACTTTAAAATGACATCAGGAAAGAAACTTTACAGCAGGGATGCTTCCATCCAAGTTTTAGCGGCAGAGCACTTTACTTAACTGGATCCTAACCGTGCACATTAAGTTTTAAGGGCATATACTAAACAGATCAGACTTTACTGTAGTCTAGAATTTCCTTTGTTTCCTTTTTGGTGGTAATCTTTATTGCAAACAGTTTGCAATACTAGCAAACAAGCATCCATGTTTCCTTTTCTTTTTCTTCTTTCTTTCCCCCCCCCCCCCCCTTTTTTTTTAAAGCAGCTTGTTCTAAATTGATTGTTTAAAGCTTTGTAATAGGGAACATCCATGCTGTTATACAATGGGATGATCCCATTTGGCAATGGCCCTAATCTGATACATGAGAGACAGCTCTATTACCAAAGAAATCTAAAATGTATAACTCTATGCTTGTTGGATCAAATCCTTCTCTGACAAGTTACTACTCTTTACTTGCTGGAGTAAGGATTGAAAAAAGATCTCTGTGCTGAGTATATTTTCTCTGCCTGCATAGTCAGTAGTTAAAAGTCACAATAATGAAAGAAAACACCGGGGAAAACTGCGTCATTGCAAGTTTCTGAAGGGCCCAATCCTACATCACTTATTTTTATGAGTCATTGTGTGAACTGAAGCTGAAAGGATAAATCAACTGTGTGAGGATTAGTGCATGAGTAAAGATTTCAGGATCAGGACCCTAACTCTCAGCCTCATAAATTTCCTACTGGAGAGGATTCAATGTTATTTATTCATTCAGCTTTTAAAGAGCTGAAGGGGAGGCAGTTGCGTCCTTTTTCTTTTTAATTAGATTTCATTTATTTAGATTGTTATGGAGATGGTCAACCACGATAGGGAACCAAAAGCACGGAGTAGGACAATTCCTAGAAGCCAGTTACAATCAGCGTGGGACCATGTTAAGTGATGGACACTTCATTTTCATGACATAGTCTTTGATTTCCTCTGAGACGAAATAAAAATGGACATGGCTGAAGTTTATGAAGGGAGACATCTCCGTTCAAATGGGAACATTAAGACATCCCCAAACCAACAGCCAAAAAACGCCCAAGAATGAAGGAGATAAAGAGATTCAGATTCAAATGCACTCCCCAGTACAATTACTGGAGAAACTGGGGGTGGGAGCAGAATGGGAGGTGGCCATTGAATGGGATGAAAACCATGAGCATTACAAAAAGAAAAGGAAAAAAGGGGGCTATGGGTAAACAGGATGGAGGGAGAGAGAATGAGTGGCAGATGTCACTGATTTCATTCCATCGCCTTAACTTGCTGTTTGAAAAAACTCCTCATGTGTGACCTGAAAAGAGAGAGGAACAAAATGAAAACAGGCATCAACAAAGCACTTGCTGTACAATTTCAAAAAAATGTAAATTAATGACTGGCAGTAAGAATCTCCAAAGGAAACAACATCCCAGTTTAAGCACTGCCATCAACAAAAGCTCAACAGCATATGGTAATGTTAACTTTAATATGAAAGGATAATAACAGTCTTTAAAAAGCGACTTGAGAAAAAACCTTGCTAGGTGCTCATCCTTTTCAACTTGCCTAAAAAGAATAGATGTTGGAAGGTTTTGTGGTTTGGGCTTCTCCCCCCATCCCTCCCCCCCCCCCCCCTTCCCCTAAACTGTTCTTGTTGTGCAGTTAAATGAGGTTGAGATTGGTACAAATTTTAAATAAAAGTGCCTAGGATCTCCAGCTAACAAGGCAGAAAACCAGATTTGTAACGGATAATTACATCTAAACTTATTTAAATGTGGGCCTATTGATTCAAGTAAGTTCTTTAGAGCAGATTCAAGGTAACATTTCCTCCTCTACCACTCTTCTAAAAGTGACGGGGTGTCGTGTAGTTGAAAAATGAGCATCCTCTCATGGCCCATGTGAGCCTCATTCTGTGCGTTTCCAGCTGCTGGCTGCACCCTTGCTCAGCACCTTTCCTCAAAGCCTGGCCCCTCCCTCAGAGCCAGCTATCTGACCACACGTTAGTGATTGCATCTGTGATAAGTTAAGTGCACATGCACGTTGCATGCTAAAATGTTCCTTGCTCCGTGCCATTACTGTGTGGGTTTATGCAAATTTCTGCTTTTCCAGGCACAACTGTTGCCTTTTGTCTTTGAAAATCTCTCCCCTGCCCCATGCTGTAATCAAACAGAAGGAAATGGCTTTATTTGGGTCACCCTAGGAAGGCCCAAGGACGCTGTTTACTCACATGAAAGGCCCAACTTCAGTTCGGACTTCTATGAAAAACAGCTATTGATATGATTATGGCAGCCAGAAGCAAATGCAGCTTTGAATATTACTTCTGATCCCCGATGAATATCAGTTTCTTGACATGTCTACAATGAGCCGAAGTGACTAATTTTAGAAAGGTGGATATTTAAACCAACAGCACCTCCACGCAAATGTGCATTACGCTGCTGTTTTAACCCGCGATCCCACGGTGAGGGCTTGGAGATATCATTTTGCAATAAAGAGGTATTTCACGGTCAATTGGCTTTATCCAAAAATAATAGGAAAAGAAGCTTGCAGGGGGAAAACCAACCTAGTTTGGCACAAAATGCTAGCACTACTGGATCTGAGTCGAGAAGAGTTTAAAAGACTCTTGTGCGCTTAGCCGTACGCTGAAAGAATGACACACAAACAACAGCCACCACATGAATGCATCCATTATATCCTTTATTGAAGATCACAACAATAGTAGCACTTCATTGAAGAAAAGATGATTCCTCTATTATAGACAGGCCCCTCAGATCGCCTAGCTCAGCGTACAACTGCAAGATGTACAGTTCTTGCTGCATTTTCATGTCATTGCCAAAACACACAAAGTAGATTCTTAAATGCCTGGGGCTAAATTACAGCCCCTACGAACCACGCTGGAAGTTTGAGAGCCCAGGAAAAGTTCTGAAGGTTTTCTCTCTCTCTCTTCATGAGAGAAGCCAAAGCTCGTGGGTACAGTGTTTGTCATGTGAAACAAGGCTATTTTATATCATTTGGGGTTGTTTTATTAATGGTGCTGAAAAATTGTTCACTTCGTTTCACTTTTTGTCTCCTTTTGAACGTAGCGGGATGAAGGTAGAATGTTTTTAACACATCCAAGATAAGAAAAGAATAGACCCTTTTGTCTCTAGAGCTGTATGCCATCACTATTAAAAATCTTTCATCTTGTCTCAGACAACAAGCAGAGAGCATGACAAAAAATAGGAGAGTCAACAGTAAAAAGTGTGTGGCAGCGGGTGGAGGCTGACAGGCAGATAGAGCCACCTCTTTGCCTTGAGTTTCATCCCAGAAGAGTTGGTCAGGGCAAAATTTGCTCCTCTCTGGCAGTTCTTCTCATGTTTTGTATGGCACAAATGGCAGAAGCCTGCTTGCAAATGTCACCTGTGAGCAGGTGAGGAGAAGTGTCCTGCAGGATGAGTGATTAAGTCAGCCGATGGAGGGTTCTTGTATTGCATCCTCAGTGTCCTATAAAACTTGAGCTCCTGGGGCCCAACATGATGTTGTCGGCACCACCAAGGGTGAAGGAGAGCCAAGGGGGAACACCAGGAGCCGAGAAGGGACATCAGAACAGGTGCTGCAGTTGGTGACTGTACAGGAATGCTCCGGGAATGCCACGCCAGCAAAACGGCCTGGCCACGGGCTTGTTGCTGAATATTCACCCAGGCTGGCTTGTGTCCCCTGACACCTGATGCGTGCCATTAATCACCATGCGTGGGTGAGCAGGAGATGGTACTGTGGGGCTGAGCACAATCTGGCATTTCAGCACCCCCACCGCCTCCGCCTGTGCTGGAGCAACTCTGAGAGGAGCACTCTGCACAACGGGGTGGAAAGAACTCCTTTCCAGGCCAGGCTACGGTACTTGTGAACCAAGGTTAAGTTCAGCAGATCATCCTAAACCGACTTATAAATGAATGCTTAACACAATTCCTTTTGACATTCCTGAAATAAATGTTTGGCTTTTTCATTTTGAAAGACCATTTAATTTGGAAATTGAATTAAATTTCCCTTTTGATAGGATGAAAACCAACCATAACAGCCAAAACAGAATGAAATTCTCTTTTTTCCAACCTGATATTAATTCCTCTTATGGTTTTATTTTTCTGATTCATTTTGGGGCTACAGGAAGGATAAATGTTTCCTTCAGGTTAGCCTGAGACAATATTCAAGTCAGCCAATGATTCAAAAAAAGAAGAGCAAATGCACCAAGCTCCTGTGTGCAGAGCTCTGCTTAGAAGCACTTTTCAGAGTGTCACCTGGTGTCATCGGTCCTATTTCTCTTCAAATATTTGTCACTCATTCAGTGATTAGAAGTTCAGTGGCATCACCCGTAGGTTTCATCCTGTTTGCCGCGAGGTGGACCACACTGGTATTAAACACAAATCTAGAAATACCTACAGGATATAATATAGATATTCTACCAGGAGTTATAAAGATCAATTTATAGACCTCCTGCCCGCAACAGTAAAAAAAAATAAATCAGCAAAGTATCATTTTTGGCAAAAGAAGGCAGAGCTGAGGAGGTAAATGGTAAGTAGAAAAGCTTGTAAAGTCTTGGAGGTCCCTTCAGCAACTGTGATTTATCTTTTGACCTTTTCTGTTTGTTTATTGTCACATTTTGCCAAAAAATAGTGGTTGCTGGTTTTAATTTTTTTTTAAATAACCTTGTTCGTCTCAGATTTCCCCGAGATGGCAGCACTAAACTCAACACAGCTATTGAAAAATACACTGCGGCCTTGAAAATATGTCTGAACAAGAGCAGCAAGGTTTCTGCTTCTTTCCTGCAGATGACTTGGTCAAAAAGTGGTATCAGCTACATGTTTGTTTGCTTTCTAAATTGGGGGTAACATGCAAAAAAATCTGCTTGGAAAACTGCTGGCCTTTCAAGAAGATAGTGTGCTATTCAGTTCAGTTGGGGTGAGACTGATTTTAAAGGTTCATCAACAGAACTGGTACAAAACAGATTTTTCAGTTCATTGAACATTTTGAATTTCTGTTCAATTTCTTCCTGTTGAGCATCAAGAAAAATTATAAGTTTAATTGACCAATTTGTCAAAAAGTACTATTCTTGAACTGTTTAAAGCTTCTTGAATTGAACAAAACATACATTTTTGATCAGGTGATTTGAGTTTTTAATTATAAATAAGAATAATTTTTAGATTTTAAAACAATGAAAAAATCCAGAAGAACCTTGTAAGATGCTGGCATCATCCCAAAATATGTTTGTCATTTAAATTTTTTGCCACGAAGAATTTAGACCAAAAGCTGAACAGAAATTCAAGGAGGAATGGGAACAGTGAAAAACTGTTAGCCCTAAAAGTCACATTTTTCTCAGCAGAATCAGCTGCTATTCCAAACAGTGTTTAATCATCAAATCAGTTTGAGGAAAGTATTCATGATGCCAAAAAACTAATGTAGATTCAATGTGTGTATCTTGTGTGGCAAGTTAATAAGTGTGTTTATTGTTCAGTTTTTAAACCAACTGTTAGGCTGGCACCTTTACAAACTGGTGCTTATACCCAAGCTTCTTAAAAATTATGTGAAGTCAAAGTTGAATCACCAAGTGCCAAATGACTTAACTGATTTGGTTCCAAAATTCAAACTTGTTTCTGAGATGGAAACACGGCACAGTATTGGCTTTGAAAATCACTGAACAGTAACTCTTGGATTACCAGCTCCAAGCCCAAACCTTACCCTAATTCACCCTCAGAAATGAATCTTAAGACCAACTGGGTCTTCAACATGAGGCAAATGTGGAGAAAGGTCTCTCTGCATCAGCCCTACTTACACACTGGTTTGCCATCAACTGCTGGTTGATGACCACCTCTATAAAATGTCAGTGTGGGTTCAGAGCCTGAGCAGCCAGCAGTGCCAGCTGGGGCCTGTCTGGGAGTGTGGACCTCGGAAAACCTCGGTTTTGATTAATTTCTTACCCATGCACCAGGGACCATGAGAAGTTCTCCATGTGCTGGAAGCCAGTGTGATGTATGGGAGCATCCTTATTGCATTTGGTATCTTCTATATAAGAACACAGGATACAAGAGAGCATATACCCCAGTGAAGCAATTTTTTCTTAGTTCAGAAAAGTTACTTCTATTTCCTTTACAAATTTGATCTCTTTCCTAGTGGATCCCAAGAGTAAGTTCTGCTCAGTAGGTCGTTGGAGAGGAAAGGTGGCCCCACAGTTAGAATGCCAGACTGCAGCCACAGGAACCTGTGCCCTGCTGCTGTCCTCACCACCAAGTCCATGGGTGACTTTGGACACCTCCCTTAATCCCTTCCATAAGACAGAATGCTGATGATAAACCTTGTGTCCTCTGTTTTGTTTTATTCCAGTCCCATCAGCCTGTGGGCAGGACCACAGTGTTCCATGGCTGTCTGTGGCAGGACAGGGAGGTCACAGGGAGCCTGTCCTGGGAGAGGGGGAGCTTTCTGAGGATGCAGATCTGAGCTGACATGGGACTGTCTGCTGGACTTCGTGAATTGCCTTTCCAAAATGTCTTCTGGATCTCTTAAAAATCTTCTGGAAAAAGAACATGCCAGATAATTTTTACTTAACAGAAGAGACAGGGGAAAAAAAAAAAGAAAGAAAAAAAAAGAAAAGAAAAAGGCTTTATGAGTCAGTGCTGCATCTAGGAAAAAAGTGTTAACCCCCTTACCTCCCCCGCCTCCCCTGCAGCGCATGGGTTCTGAGTCACAGTGACCCTCCCAATTACTGCAGGACGATCCCCTTCAGGAAGCATCAGTCAGAGTTTTGGCACTGGTTAGTCCCCCTCTTACATTACCTGATACTTTGTTGGATGAAACCTGATTATTTCTCTCTGCCTCTTCCTACAAGCTGGCTACTGTTGGTGCAATAGCTTCTGCAGTTTCTGCCATCTGGAACAGACTTCCCACCCTGCTGATTTTGGCCTCTGCTTCATTTCAATTCTGAGATGAAACAATATTCTCCTCCCTTGTCTATGACTCTTCATTTCTCTCTAGCCTTGCTATTATGTATTATTTATCCTAGTAACTGCTTGACAGTGGTCACTTGTTAGCATAGGCTAAAGAAAAGACAGCAAAATGTTTCCAGTCACAAGCTGCTGGTTTTTTTGGCTTTGGGTTTGTTGGTGGGGTTTTTTTTTGCTAATGTGGTAGCTTTCCCTAAGCAGTCTCCTTTTTTTGGCTGAAAATATTATTGCATGATGTCTTCTGAAATATGATTAACATTAGTTTGAATTCTTGAGAAAGCTTAATCAAAGTTGCTTTCAACTATTCTTAATTATGTATGCATGAAAAAATATACACATTTCTGCTGTAGAAAAAATATTGTCATATCCTCATCCCACTATATGTTCACAAACACATCAGATGGCTCAGATGTTGGTAAAACTAAAAAAAAAAAATGGTATATCAAATTAGCAGAGAGGAACTTTCACAGATTAACTGGACATACAGATCAGGGAGGGAAATAATGCTGTATCTCTGATAAAGGAGGGAGGATTATTTTGTTTCTTGGCTCTTTCTCATATCACAAACCTGAGAAATGAAACATGCCCAACATGTGAGCAAAGCTGAGTTTGCACTAATGAGAAAGCAAAACCCCAAGTATTTTGGAAAGGGTTTAAGCCCTCATTCTTCCAGGCACAAAAGAGGCTTCAGCACTGGGGTCAGGGAGATATTTTGCAAAAGGTCTACTGCAGAGTCTTTAATAGCATCCTCAGAAGTATGGGGTAACGGCCGCTGCTTGAGACACTCTTTTATCCTACTGTTTTCTTCTGCTCTTGCCATTCTTCTCTAGCCACTGAACAAAGATGGGTCTTTGTTCCACCATAACAACATCTCTTGGATTTGAAGGAGTGGGCGATTAGTTTTTGTGAAGCCCATCAACAGCATTCTCCATTAGCCACATCGACCTGGCAATGTTCTGCTTGCTCTCCCCATTTAATAAGAATGTCAGAAAAACACATTTTAAACTGAGTCATCACTGGCACTCATTCCCACGTGGTATCATCAGGGCCAAATATTTAATAGGATTAAAAAATCCAAATTTGGATTTACTATTTTGTAAGGACACCAGCCAGTGACTGAGAAAAGGCAGAAGACACAAAAGCCTCGTTGGCTGTAGAGCATCAACAGCTGTTGTTTCAGGACTTAGGAGCCTTAATTGTGAATGAAAACCCGTTTGTGTCATGAGCTATGTGAACGTGGAAGGAGATAATAGCAGTGACCTGAGATGATGAGCGATAATGCACTGGGACAGGCCATCTCCAGCTGGTGGGTACCAAAGGCAAGCAGTGTTTCTGGAGGGCTTCTGGGGGAAAGGCTGACCTGTCTGGAAAGGGTGCTAGTGGCTCCAGGCAAGGGGGAACGATGGCAGCACTAGAAGTGAACACGATGGGTCACTGGTGAAGCAGTGGGGCTGGAATGTGGCACAGAGATCAGCATAACAAGGCGGGTTTGGGGAGGCTGAGCTGTTTTGAAGACAAGAAGCCTGAAGGAGAGATTTGGTACTTCAGGGCTCCTCTTGGCCTGGAAAGCACGAGACCTTATTGAGTAATTGAGCTGGGAACCGCAGGGTACCACAGGAATGAACCACTGGACCCTGATGGCTTTGCTTGATTTTTTGTCTTCCATTTGCTGCTCCTCTACGTTCCTCTCTTGTTTGACTGTGGTCGATTTGTGGGGTTTGTTTTTCTTTACTTCATTCCACCTTTTCTTTTTCCTTTTATGTCCTAAATTGTTATTCAGCTGTTTTGATTTAAATTATGTTTATGTACAGTTACTCACAGCTCTGACTGTTGCCTCCTCCCTCCTGCAACTGTCTCTGATGCTTGCACATTCGCTTTGGCTCCTTTACAGCAGATGCCTGGAGCAGTAAATGAAAGCAGCTCTTTTATCAGTGAGCCCTTTCACCTCCATTTTTTTTATTTCTTATTAAGGCTCCAACCAGTCCTAGCTTTCTGTTCAAACGTAGTACGCACAACTCAAAACAACAACCACCGCCGCCACCAGAAACCCAGCTAAACTGCAAAATTATCCACTCTTCTAAACCATACCTCTTCCCTCTCCCTTGTTTTTTTAGCAGTATGGCAGTGTTACTTGTAGAGGGTGTTCCATGGACCCCAATGTGGTACTCTGAACGCCACATGTGGCCAATCTAATCTAGCCTATGGCTAAACAAATCCCCAATCATGGAATAAACCTGCTTACGTTATTAACAAATTCTGTGAGAAAATGTTTAACGTGTCTTTGTGAAATAGAAGTTGGAAAAAAAAGGCTCATAATTTCTTCCAGGGCACAGAAATGTCATTGTGGTCAGGAATTCATCAAAATGTGAATATTCAAATATGTATATAATTCAGCGTTTTAAAAAATTGAGGGGAGGGGTGTTTTCTTTTACAGGAGATTGCAAACATCAACATTGAAAATCTGGAGACTCCTTGAAGATTTTCCAAAAAAAGTGGACAGAAGCAGTTCAGTTTTGAAATTAAAGCCTCAGTGCTTCCCAAGGGGTTTGTGGGTTTTTCATAAAATGAGATGTTTTTCATAATTTTGAAAAGAGATGCATCCCCCCAGAAACCCCATCTGCAAGACTGCCGTTCTACAGACAAACTCCATATACCAGTGTTTGAAAGGAAGATGAAAAATGCCATCAGGGTTAAACATATTGCTAATTCACTGAAAGATACTTTTTTCATCTGGTCATCATGCCACAGTACCAAGGAAGAAACAAAATAAAAAAGAAACAAAACACACATTAGCAGTAAAATTTCCAGCAAAAACTTGTTTAAAGAAAAAAACAACCAGCTTTGCAGAAACATATACTCAAAAACCAATGGGGTATTAGATTCAGGAACCAAACTTGCAAGTGCTTACTCATCTGAGTTGCCTTTCTTGTCTTCCCAAACCACTGAAGGGAAAAATCCCTTGTAAGCCTATAACCAGCCTCATGAAAGTTCTTCTTTGTCCTTCAAACACCTTTGTTTCACCTTGTGTAGAGATAGTTTTTCCCCATATTTGGAGTGAGCTCTAATAGGTGTAGAGGTGAAAGAACCGGGTCCGGAGGCTCAAACTTGCAATAGCAAGATAAAAGAGCGTCACAGCATGGTACGCTTGGAATGCTATCAAGACGTAAGTAATAAAGAAAAGACATTTTCCAGGAAGCATAATAATAGAGTAAATACAGCCAGTTAGCATGGATGAATTTCAAAGAAGGAAGAAAGGAAACATCATGTAAAGAACTGCATAACAATGGATCTGAAAGATATCCAAAGAAGAAGAAAATAGCAGTCCTGTCCCAAACATTAGAAGGCTTCTGCCTGTCATTATGGAAGATTATGCTATTATTCAATTACATAATGGATACTTATATAATTCATCCAATTGTAAACAGATTCTTTAAAAATCCATTTTATCCCACAAACAAGAACATACTTTTTAGCAAAGAACCACTTAAACCTTTCTTCCTTGTATCTCTGCCTGCACAGCTTATGGTTTTCATTCACCTGACTACAGGGGTTTCTGCATCCTCTCTGATCAGCACCAGAGAAGGGACATGAAGTGTCCTTTTGCCTTTTATCTTCTTCATAGTCCCAGGAGTAAGAATGAAGACTCTCCTCACAAGAAGACTCCTGTCTACCCATGAAGCCAGCAGCAGTGTGTCCTCCAGGGCTTCACATCACAAGTGACTAAGGTCTCCCTGAATACCAAATGCTTACGCAGCTAAGCATCACGTATTGTGAATGATTCCTCCACTACATAAATTGCACCCCACAAAACAAGATACAGGTGACTCACAACCCTTTCCATCTGACCTGTGCAATGGAGGGGAGCCAGGTCAAAAACACTGACAATTTCTGCTGTGGTTAGGACACAGGGATTGACAAACTTGGGTTCATTTCTTCTTCCTGCCGATTTCCTGAGTGACTATTGTTAGTTTCTTGCAGATTTAACTCAGCCACCTATGGCCTAGCCTCTGTTTTGACTTGTCTCCTTAGATCAGGGCTGCTGGAATACTTTGAGAAACGGATCCCTTTCCATGGTCCTGCTCAGCCTGGGATCCAGCTGTGCAGGGGATGCTGCTTCTCCGGTGCTCTGGTCTGTGATATGGGGAGGGCACGTGCAATAGGGTGGGCACTGCTGCACAAAGGAATTATAGATAAATTACTCCTGCAGAAAGAAGGAGACAGAGGAGTCATGGGAAGTTCTTTAGTCTTCCACAGCTATGGTATGGGTATGCCCTAAAAGCAGGCTGTGTAATTACATCTGTATATAACATACCTGCCTTTGCAACCCATATGTAGCTATCATTGCCATCTCAGAGAAAGAAAAAGGTCGTTTCCAGGTGTCCTACCACCTTGCGCTCTAATCCCTGGTGTTTGGCCCATGCCTTGGCATGGATGCTTTTTGCAAAACCATAAATTCATTTCCCCTCCTCAAGGATTTCCAGGTAAAACTGGTCCTTGTGCATTCCTGCTACATGGAGCCCATTTCTCGCCAAGCTTGTGTGCCCGCACTTTGTATTGATGTGGAACCCTGTCTTTATGCTGAAGGAGGAAATACCAGATCAGATTGATTGCCCTCCTAGTGGTTTAAGAATTAAAATGGCCTGAAGCATGGGTGGGATTCAGGAGTTAGGCTTGCCTGGGGAAGCATGGTGGCTTTTGAAGTACAGAGAAACTGTAGGTCCTGGTGGAGGACACACCAAAGAGGAAGAAACCTGTTGGGGTCTCAGCTAAAAGCACAGGAAAAGCAAGGAAGCCCTGTAGGTTCTAAGGGTAAGAAAAGAGGTTGTAGTGAATATTCATTTCCAGCCCCATAATAATGCATTGGTGTTTTAGGAGTTAGAACGTAAGTGCACAGTGACTTTGGAGCCGATCCAGCACTAGCAAAATTCACACCAGGTGATGGCTTTTCAAATGCGACAACCCTCGTGCAGAGAACCTAAGGGTTAATATGGAAATAATTTTAAGAACAGGTAATTGTAAAGGCCTGGAGATTGCTGCCTTGAATACCTTTCCTAAGGCCCCATTGCAGGGAGTGGCGCAGGTCAGGAGCAACTAAAAGAAAGGAAATCTGCTTTGAGTGCTCACCCACAAGGCCAATAACAACAAAAAAATAAAAGCACAACCCCAAAAAAGCCTACAATTGCCAAGTGGAAGCTGAAGTTTAACTACATGCCAATCAAAACGTACTGAGGAGCAGGGAGATGCTTCAAAGTGGCTGCTCATGACAAAGTCCTTCCTGTAGGCTTTGCACATGCCCAAGCATGAACACATGAATTAGACAGGAACCACTAGAGAAGGCAGACAAAAACCCTCTGAAGATGGGAAGGAATCAAGAGAAAAGAAATTGACCCAGCCAGGCTGGCTCAACTCTATTAGCAAGGGATAGCGGGAGGCTAAATGAGGGGGTGAACATGGCATCATCAGGATACAGAATTGTCATAAAGGCTGCTTTATTAATTTCAAATACTTTAAAACATTAAAGACACCAGACTTGTACATAGGTGGCAATAGTCCATCCACACAGATTAATTTGGGTGAAACACAGTGAGTATTTTGGTTAATCCTATTATTGCAGAAGTCAGAGGACAAGATAAACTATATTGTGCCTTTGTTATTTTACGGCACACATCACTCATTCAGTCTTAAATATTGACTTGATCTTCTACCTAGCAAGGTAGAAAAAGCCCATTTTTTTTCTTCTGCACCAAGAGGCAGGTGACTTCCCAAGGTCATGCAGGAAGCCTGTGGCATGGAGAAGAATTGCTCTCACCCCTCCCGGGTCACATGCCAGCACTGCCATTTCCCAGCTATTCTTTCTTCTCTATCTGTGATCAATGTTTTTTCTTATAAGCTGTGGAAAGATAGGGACAGATTGCAATAGCTGTCTCCTCCAGAGACAGGTGGTTCCATTTAGTTTCACTGCTCTGAAATAAACAAAAAAAAACCCCAACATACAGAATTTTGAGGAAAGATCAATTAAAAACAGAAGAAAGATTGGGTGTATTCATCATACTGTTTTTTAAGAGATGACTGGCAGACAGCGTAGGACAAAGAAGATCCTTTTGAAAGGGATTCCTCTCACTCCTGTAAGTGTTTCTAAATGGTAGTGGTCTCTAACTATATGTCAACTCTTTCCAACTTCATTCATCAAACAGAACCTCTAGAGAGACCATGTTGATCCCCATGGCTATAAAATTCCCTCAGTGCTGTAACGATCTGAAGGTACAAAAATTTCATGGAAATAAATTCCAATTAAATACCCATTAACAATGATGGAAAGATCACTGGGGCTATTAGAAGCAGCCCTAAGACACAGTAACCACTCACAAAAAATTGTCCAGCTTCTTATTTATCTGCTTTAATCACTGTAGTGCAAAGAAAAACCTTCCTAACATTTCAATAGCTAGTGCTAATTTATTGCAACTGAACTCAGTAGCATTTTCATAAGGCTTAAGTACTTATTATTTGTATCGTGGCAACAACTAGCAGTCTCAATCCAGGACGCTACCTTTTCCTAAGTAGTATAAGAGAAGTTTCTGCTTCTCTTCCTCCAGAACAAGAAACAATGGAAGATGTAAGACAGATCCCAATTTTACCCAAGCAACGCAAAGAGTTGAAGCAACTTGTCTCATTTATACTCGGAAGGCTATGGCAAAGTCTGGAACTGAGCACACTTTTACAGAGTTTTAAGTATAGGAGACTCCCCTGTAATAGTAGGACATCCTTAAACTCATTGCTGGTAACACAGGGCTTGGTTCACGAGTGTACAATGCTGGCTGATTTCTGTCATGTTCCAGAGGTTTAACACAGAATTGAGGAAGCAAATTAGTGTTGAAATGCCTACTACCTTGCTGCTGTTCAAACACGACCTTGTTCTTTGAGCATTCAGACACACCTGGTCCCAAATCCAGCTATGCATCATGCCCCCACTGAAATCATAACAAGGAGATGGTCCTCAACCTCACTGGCCATCAGGTGTCATTCAGGATGCTGAGCCCAAGGCAGCACCCACATGAGCTTGACCTGTTTATTTACTCATATTGCAAAGGCAGTTTCTTCCTGCACCTTAAAGCTTTCTGCCATATATAAGTAGACTAAATCCTCGCCACCCTGTGACAATTTACACCAAGCAAAACTCTGGTCTTTGCAACTTCTTCAAAACCTCCCTGCAATTATAGCTGCAGATCCACAGAAGCCTAAGACCTGAATATTCCTGATATGGAAATAGACTGTGCCATCCTAACTGCACCATCACCTAACAAGCGATGTGATCTGTGTGATACACTCTAGTCCGGGTTTTGATCTCGACACAGCACACAGAGAGCATCGTTGAAAGTGACATGTGATATCTTACTGAATTCAGGCTCAGGGAAATTGCCAGTGCTTATCTGGCTTGACCAGAGTGCAGCCTTCAAAGCAGTAATCACAAAATCTTATTACTGTACAAAGATTGGAATTATACACTGGTATCTGTGGTCCACACTTTTTGATTGGTTTAGACCTTACTTCACCGGGAGATACTAGTTTCTGTCACTAGGAAACTACTCCTTGGTGCTGTCTTCCTTCTGTCAAGCACCTACCTGCTCCAAAGGGGTATGCATTACACACAGCTTCAACAGATTTTGTCCTAGCAAATGGAAGCACAATTTATTTGGTTTTCCTCAAATCTGAAAAGCCACCTACACTCTCTTATCCAAGCGCCACGAAATCAAAGTAAAAAAGGAACGCTTAGCAAGCAAGCACTGTCAAAAATCAGAAACCACTGGCTTTGCATTTTCATCCACTGCCTTAAAACATTTACTCCCACTGCAAGTAATTGACTAATCAAATTAAAACTTCCTTGGAAAGCAAGTGGTTCTGATCTGGCCTGTGTACTTTCCACTTCACACTAGTAAATCAATATTTTTCTACTACTCTTTGACTTTCTTCCTGTAGGTTACCAGTAGTCTCATTGCCCAATTGCTGTTGCCTTTATCAGCTGGATTCTGGCTTTTTCTTTCTTTTTGCTGGCACCTGTTTTAAAGCTTGTGCATACCTCCAGAACACACTGTCCATCAACTGACTTCAACAGAGACTTCTTTTTGCAATGCATCACGTCGTACTCCCCGGTGCAGGTTTCTGCCCTAATGTTCACATCTGGTGGGCTTCATGGATCAGTTTTAAAAACAGTAAATCCTTGTGTTTCCCACCTAGCCACCACCAGCATATTTCTGCAGACCATCATGTGCCCTACATTTGATTAAATAAGAAACCCTTAGACCTCACTTGTAGCCATGTAATAGGCCTGTAGAAACTGCAGCAATCAGCACAAAGAAACAAGGTCTTCAGAAACTGTGCCACATATTTTTAGTGTTTTTCAATACATTTTGTAAGTTGAAAATGAGGACAAGCCAAGATTACATGACCAATCTGTTTCCTCACAGATACTTCAGCATCATGGGGCAAAGGCTCCTTCTCAATCACCAGCTTAGAAAGTTGGCTTTGATCAAACTCTGATTATTGAAAAAGACCAAATCCTTGAGCTGGCCACAAGCTTTTAATTCCTACTGAGAATATTCAGCATCTTGCACAGATCTGATTTTTTGCTTTTTTTTTTTTTTTTTTTTTTTTTAGTAGCAAGTCTGATCGACCAGATCTAAGACTTTCTAGAGCAAAGACTTTTAATGAAATCTGTGAGAACTGAGATACAACACTACTGGTACAGTTGGTATAGACAATAGGTAAATTTTGCTGAGCTTCTCACTGTAAACCCCTGATTTTGGTAGGTTCAAAATTCCCAAAATGTAGCTGTTTTGTCTGTGTGTTTTTATTGCTATTTTTTGGCAGTACAGACTACAGAAGCTAAGGATTCCTGTCGCATATATCCTCCCAAACACCCAGTTGTCCCTCTTTCCTTTTTCTTCTGCACCTCTTTGAATTTGTACCTGCTTTTCTGTATCTGCCCTTCCTCATCCAACCTCCCAGAACTCCCTACCAGCCTTTCCCCTGATCCAGCCCAGCACTGCAGATCCCCTCCTGATCTTTGATTTTCCAGTACTCCACATTAATGCCGACTCTCACCATTTCCCAGGGCAGGGGAAACGTGGCCACAGAGCCACACAGGGAGATGCTTCTTTATTCTGCAGGACAGCATCTGTATGAGCTGGTCAGGATGGAAGGACTGAGGTGAGGAGGAAACCATGTGGTGCAGTGGAGTTGCTGCAAATCAAACTCCAGCATCTAATGGGTCGCCGTGTAAAGTTGTGCAAACTGTAACTTTTCAAAGACCCTCAACACAGTCAAATTTGGGTGAGTTTCCATCTGCAGTAAAAAAATCCTCTCTTGTGACCTTCAAGCCCTGTCCAGTGCCTTAAAGAGATCTGGGATTGTGGGAACATGCTCCAGCCTTGCCAACAGATTGAGCCAAGAAATGCTTAAGGCAGCACCAACGTGAGCTGATTTAGCAGGGCAAGCAAGAGGAGCAGGGGAAACCTGACATCCCCTTCCTACACGCCCACTCACAGCACCCACCACTGCAGACTTCTTCCCTGGACGCACTCTCAGAGGACTGAGCACAGCTCATAGCAGCAGTGATAGCTGTGATGCTGCCTCCCACGTAACTGCAGCCACGGTAAGCAGTGCAAGAGCCTGGCCAAGACCTGGCACACCCCAGCTGGGTTTCCTCTTCACCCTGCAGCATAGTGAGCGCACGTTCCCCATGCAGGGGAGTGTTTCAACCCCAGCCATACAGCAGAGATTCACTGCTCATGGCGACAGAAGGAAAACACTAGAGGGAACGAGACTGCAGCCAGCGGGTTTGGGAGCTCAGTGAGCCATGACAGCTCTTGGCTCAATCCCAACGCTGTTGATGTTCTTTGCATGAAACAGTCATTGAGCAAATTTCTTCAGTACCCTGGTCTCATTCGATGAATAGCAAGTTACAGAGTATTTCATTGCAACACATAACTCCATTATTGCTAAGAGGCATGAGGTGAAATTACAGATATTCCTTGACTCCCATCCTATTACTAGTATGAGACAAAATGATACATGTGCTGATAAAAGGATTTGAAATGACGGTCTATGTGTCAGAAGTGCCAGTACAGTCAGAATTATTTTTAAAAGATTATATTAAAGCATAAATTAAAAGGCTATCCAGAAAGAAAAGTAGATGACTTCCAATAGGGTATAACATCTATCAAGGTTTAGCATATACTGTGTAGTTACCCTTAATGGGCTCAGTCTTTCTCACAGATTATTCACATATTCTGTGGGAAGTCCAGCTGGATCCTCTTTCTATCCCCTGTAAACCATGGTTGATAATATCTTTCCATTATATTCCTAAGGTGTAGCTATTTCATTTTTACCCAAGGGGTCCCAGAGCTATTGTGTAGTCCCTAGAAAGCTTTAAAACAATTTGTCTGTGTAGCAATTCTTCTTTATTCCTCCCCATTGCACAAGATCTCACATTTTCTTAATTTGATCATACAGAATGTTTGGGCTTGACTACTGAAAGAAATTGCAACCTTTTAAAGGGGGGAGAAAAAAAAAAAAAAAGAACTGTCTTGAGAGGTAACATGTTGTCTGTGTAATGCTTGGACAAACAGTGCTCAGACAATCCATTGCTTGATTAGATAATTCCCCGTGGTTTATCTTAGAGGTATGTAGTTCAGCCTCTTAGCAACTTCAGTCTTAAAAGCAGCACATATACCTGGTCAAGGCAATAGAAAGAAGTAACAACGCCAATAGAATGAGAATATTCAGTTTTTCTACAGAGGTTTTTGTCTCATAAATACTTTTTTTTTTTTTTTTCCTACTGGGATTTCCACAAATTATACAAATAGAGAGAGAGCATCTGCTGGGAGAACAGTATTACAAATGACTGTTAACTGCCTAAAAATTGCCTGCAAATACATTTTTGGCTTTGTTATGCCTAATAATGACTCATTGCTGAATTATCCATTTCTTTATTGGATATGGGGACAAATTAACAAAGCAAATGGAAGTTCTCTAGACTGAAATGCCTGTTATCTTAGGCCTGATCAACTGGTTCATTGAGGTTATTTCCTCCTCACCCTGACTTCCCAGAAAATCTCTTTGCTTCACCACGGGAAACTGATTTCTTCATTCACATGCTATTATTCCTGAAGCTAATGGAGATATTTTAAAAATAGCATTATCTAGACCACATTTGGCCCTGCCAGCCCAGCCTGGGATGACTGGCAGGCGGTGTATCAGCATGATGGGAGCAGATCGAAGCGCTCACAAACCCATGATTCCCCACATGGTTTGTTGCCTCTAAACTGGACAGAGCTGCTTGGGTGGGATGTAGCCAAAGCTATGAGGTTCTCCCTCTGAAGCTTTCTTATCCATTAATCTTATCTCCTTTTTAGGACTCACCTCAAGTGACAAAAGTCTCCCACCACTGTTGATGCTGGCAGAGCTTCCCCAGAAACAGCAACCGTGGGCCCTAGCCGTGCAGACTGCCCGGCTCCCTCATTTATTTGTGGTGTGGGGACCCTGCTGCCCTGCCTCTGTTGTGTGATGCTGGTGGCACTGGTGACCAGGTGGTCCTGGCAGGGACGTGGTGGCCTGACCTGCTGCACTTGCACAGGAGCCAGCTCAGGTTCCCTGTCCCAGCAAAGGTTTTTGCTTGCTGGGTAGCGGCTTTAGCGTCCTGGGGCTGCAGAGCCAGCAGGTATGGGGCTGATGGTCAGGTGTGAGGTTTTGGAAGATTTCTGTCCCACATGGCAGATTTGTATGCTGTTGTGTGAGTTTTTCCTTTTGTCACATCAGGATCCCGGGGGGGTGGTTGGGAGCACTTTAATTACGAGGGTTGCAGCATCAACAGGCTCCAGTGCAGCCGGTGTCTTGGAAAGTATCTGACCGAGACGGCTGCAAGCCAAAAGGCTGAGTCCTGGCATGCTGACGGGGCTTGGCACTGCATCTTCTGTAGCTGATCTAATTCCCCTTAGCTTCTCCCAGAGAAGAGCTGATGCTTGCATTTCTGCCTTACAGAATTTCTCGGTAAATCTAAAGACACAGAAAGTCTTTACAGCCACCTTCTACAGCTTTAGCATCTACCACTATTTACTATTGCCTACTAAAAAACAAACCTGAAGAAGTCTTACTAGCTAGTTTGACCTAGTAACCTTCACTGCAACAGGTATTAGTTGTAAATGTATTTATTATTATATTTAGCCATACTCAAATAACCACGTCTCCATGCTTTTGTGTTTGTAACTAAGAAGGGAGAAAGAAATAAAGGAAATTGAAACCCCAGATCTTTTCCTTATAGAACAGTGAAATAGGGCACGAAACACTATAAATAATCCTTTAATACAAAGAACAGAAACTCCATTATCATCCTCTTATATCTGTAGAGAGTATGTTTTGATTGAGAAGAGTTTGTTTTGACTGAAAAACTATTTAAAAATATGGCCAAGAGAGCAAGAACACCTCCTATGAGGAGCAGGAACTGAAGCAGCTTTTAAGACAGTGCAATCAAAAGCTCAAATCACAACTTCAACTCCAGTAACCCCAACTTAAGAAAATCTCAAATCTGAATCTTCTCTAAAACTGAACTGTATAACAACAGACAGCCGGTCATCCCCATGTAACGCTTCTGGCTTTCAAAACTTGTACCCCATCAGACAGGTCTGAGTGTTGTGTTGGATGCATCAGTGCAACAGTGCTAGTTCGGAGCAATGTAACATCTTTGATGAATAGAATTTACACTTCTGCTGAGGGCCGACATTGGACCTACTCACCACTTAATTCTCATCTAAGCCCTCAAGCTTAAGCGAAACCTATTTGCCTTGTGCTGACTTTCTGCACAGGGGCAAACTTCAGTCTATGTGAGATCTGTCTGTGCAACATAACCCAAGGAGTAAAGAGGAATGAGAAATATCTCCCTCCATTCCCGCAACATGTCCCCGATTTCCTCTTAAAATGTCTCTGATAATTGCTTTCAAATGCTGGCATGTACACGCTCTTTGGAGGAGGCACTCAGTCAAAGAAAATGTGTAAATCTCCAGGGCTGATTTTGGTTTTCAGAGGATGGAGTTCCCTAAAACAAACCCTTAAAAAAATAAGAAGTTGCTATTTCTCTAATGAACACATCTGAAGAACAAGACATATCTTTTTTTTTCCAGTCTCACAGAATGAAACGCCAATCCTGAGGAACATTTGCATGTAATTACATAGCTCATCTAGCTTTTACTGATCAAGTGATAAGGCATGCAAGCCAAACACCAATGTACAATAAAACAGACTAAATCCTTATTGCCAAGATTAGCTTCAACTGCTCTTTGGGTTTCTTGGTGAAAATGCACTTACAAGTCAGCTGATGGCTACATATTATTGTCCCACTAAAAAAGTGTTGCAAGGGCTAAGCACTCTGAACTCCAGCTATTGCAATAATTTATTCCTTTTGTTGATCTAAAGAAGCAGAAGTCTTCATCTTCTCATCATAACCGTCTTAACGAAAATCTCTGACGACAAATTGATTTTTTTCAATCTGCCAAGTTCCTGTAGTAGATTTAAAATGAAGTAATCTTTAATTTATTCTTAACATTTAATCCCAATAAAACACTCAAACAGCAGCTTCTGCTGGCATTCAGAATGCAGCTGTTTAATGAAATAGCAGCAGCAGTTCTAGTTTGTGGATGGATGCATTTCACTTTGTCTCTGCACAATACACTATACCCGTGGTTAACTGGGTAACATGGTTAACCCCAGAACTGACTTTACCATGGTGTATTTTGTTTGGGTTATGATGCTCAAGTCTTCACATACAGAGAGCTCTCACTGAAGTCATGTTAGGCCAAAGCTTAAGAGATACTGAAGAAATACATCCAGTCTGATGTTGCCACTTCATCAGCCTTAAGTCAGCTTGTGAGGGAAAGATGCACGGAAGTGAAGGCAACCCCAGTGAAATTCAGAGTTTTCCTCCTTCATTTCCATAGGACACCCATCAGAAGATCCCACCTGGTAATGAACTATCAGCTAAGACATGTGGATCTGTTCCTGTAGCACCGTGTTTTGGGAGAGGAATCTACTGTTACCTACAGAAATATTATTTGAAATGCCATCAAACCAAGCACACACAATGCCAGTGAATCTTCTCTGATTCTCAGAGCCTGTACTGGTTTTGACATGGCTCACCCAAATAGCAAGAAAATTCACATTTTCCTGCTGTTCAAGAGTCCGATGCTGTCAGCAACGCTGCCAGCATCAACCCTGTTGCTCTCTATAGAGTCTTTCACAATTGTAAAGCACATTTTTGTTTTCTTCCATCATCAGACTTTTTGTTCACTGTTGGCCAAGTAATGTTGATAATAATCCCTTCTAGGGAAAGAAGTTTACAAGCATAAAAATTACCTTTGTGTCTTGTAAGGCAACACGATCTCTAGCTCCCCGTGGTCATTTGTCACAGGAAAATGAAATTGTTTAATGGTATTGACCAATGTTACATCCTCAGTCTTCTCTGAGAGCCCAGAACTTTTGGTCATGGGTTAGATACTAGCCATGCATGCCACATCTATATAAAACAAAGATTTTAGTTCAAGCTTTCCACTTAAAAAAACCCATACATTGTTCTGGCATTTTTCAAACATTTAGTACTGATTACTGTACATGTGTGACACTTACTTCTGACTTAACCTCTCGCATCTCATAGAAAAGCCGGGGAGGAGGGGGGGCACGGGGAGGGTCACACATGATGCCTCATATCTCTTATCAACAGCTTCTGACCTCACAGGGGTGAAGGCAAAGGTGAATCAGAATCCTATCCAGAACTACTGAAAGACCTAAGGGTAAGGTGCACATTCCTTTCAAAATGGTCAGATAAGAGTTTCTTTAGTCATGGCCAGACATGAAAGTGTTAAAGACAACATAAGGAAGACCGGTCTGCAAGGTCTAAGTTTGAGCTGAAGAGGAAACCACTGAGATGGCTGCCATCAGGCTTACCTGTTGTGTCGTGGTTTCATTGCAGTTCTCCATCTGTCTCTGTCCATCTGGTGACCCTTGCCTTCTACTTTGATTTCAGGCTCTTGGGGATTTTGGAGCTTCTGGGGGTTTGGGATTTTTGGAGCCTGTACTGCGCTTGGAACAAGTCCACACGTCCTAGTCATGAATCAGGGTCCCTCGTGTGATGTGATATTGATGATAGTGGTGGACCAGAATTCCCACCCTTTGGGAAATCCTGGTGGTGTGTTATTTTCTTCTCTGGAACCAAAAGCAGATATTTCTCACAGAAAGGAAAGTATTTTAAAAAGAATTAATGAGCACCATTAAGATACTTTATCTGAATGATACCAAACATAGGTCTGTTAAGTATTACATGTAAAATAATCAGCATAGCATTAAGTTGTTAATATGACCTAAGAGTCTAAATAAAATTAATGTAAATGTCAGTGACATAGCAAACCTTTCTATCTTTGAAGGTAAGAAAGATTTTGTCTTACTGTAACAAACATTTCAGCATTACTAAAATAAAATTATAGTGTTGCAATTACTCATTTCAACTTCTTATCTTTGAAAACAACATAAGAGTTGACACATTCCTGCAAAATATTTCATAGTGATGAGCCACACTTGTTGCATAGGAAGCTGTTCTTTCAGAAAAGCTCTGTCTCAGAATATTTAGCTTTGGCCTGATGTTAAAATTTTGTATAATGTAATCATGAGAGGACTTGCATTTGTGACAGCCCTGGGTCGAAGCACATCTTTGAATGAGTGAACAGCAAAACCCTCCCAGCGTTAACATTCAGGATGGATCTAAGGAGACAGTGCTCTAGTCTTCAACTATTTTCTGCTAAGCCCCTGAACAGAACCAGGGCAACCTGGAAAAAGCTACACACCTGTAGTGGAATACATGCAAATACAATAAGGATCAGTATCAACTCTGTTGTGACCAGACACAAGCTTTTTTTAAAGTACCTGAAGATCTTTGAATAAAAGCATTGTTGTTAAGGTAGTATCTGATAAGTTATGTGGTTATGACCATTGCACCAACTGCTCATGCCATCCATCATTCAGAGGGTTTAAATGCTCCAGCTATTCCCTTTGCCTGGTGGATAATTTAACAGGAGGGAGAGGGAGTTGATGGTCCTGCCCATACCTACTTCCCTAACTCAGGCCCCATATTTCAGAGATACCAGAGATGAATGCACTGTGAAAACACCAAAGTCCACTGTTTCCATACATGCTTGGAAACCAGCAACATTCAAGAAAGAACAAAATGGGAGTGCTGGGTTCTGTGCGGTGCTTTGCATTCATCATCCTCAGAGGGGCTTCATGAAACCACTCTGTGTCATTCTTCTAGCTCTCCAGCATCATGGGCTTGGCTGAGTGTGTAAGTAATAAGTGGATAACTTTTCTTATCTTCTCTTATTAAAAGAGAGAGAGAAAGAAAGAAGTGGCATACCCAAACTTATTCCAATCCACGGAACTTTTCCATCTCTCATAAAAGATTCACATTCTTTGGCCTTATAAATAAGTTTATGTTAACAGACTGACATCGTAAGCAACAGCCCGGTTTGAAGCTGGCAAAAAGACGAACTGCATCTGTTAAATGTGGCTCACCTCCATGAGTCTAAGCTAGGCCATGAAAATACAACTGACCTGATTCCATAAGATGGCAATGAAGGACAATGTGCTGGGCCTACATGCTTCACCTCTGAGGATGCTGCTGCCAGGGTGCTGCGTGGGAGTGGGCATGCCTCCTCCAGGAAGGCAGCTTAGGTATTGGAGTGCCAAAAGAAAAGGAGGCTTTAGCTGGGTGGTTCATCACAGCTCCCTTCAGAGCTCTGGCTCCCCGTACAGATGGCAAGGGGATGTCAACACATTTAGAAAATGGTCCCTTCCTACCTCTCTCCACCCCAGGGAAGGGCAAACCTCATGACGATGTGGCAGAGCTTCCTGCCATGGAGCAGAGGAGCACCTATGGCCAGCCCTGACCAGGCCACCCTCCTAAAATCCAAAATCTTTATAGAGAATCTCAGGGCTCGGAGCACTCCATGTCTGTGAGAGGAGATCTACTGTGCTCACCTCCTTGTTTTCAATTTAACAGTTCACAGAACTGCTTCCCAGAGTTGGCACGATGGCAGCATCCTGGTTAGCCCACATTCAGCTCCCCTCTGATCACGGCATTGCAGGGCAGACCTTCCGCCCCAGGGTCGAGTCCAGCACAGCACATGATGCGCCAAGCCCCCACAAGCTTTTGTTGGAGAAAGAATGATGCAGTCAGGAGTTCGACAGGGAAATACCAATGTCCCTGTCAGAGAGCTCTGCTTTCCAGGCCCTTGTTTTTCCAGCAGGCTCCATGTAAAATAAATACTCCCTGGGGAGAGATTCGTTTAAGCACCTTGGTATGGAGGACCCCTTTCCCACCATGCTCATCACTGTCGCTGCTCATCAGCATGCTACTTACATCAGATCCTTCTGATCAGTCTCTAGTCAGTTCATCATAAATGGCTCGTACCGGTCCAGCCTTGCTGCCTGTCCGATGCTCGTATAGCAAAGTCAGACCAGGCAAAAGAGACTTGAAACTTCAACCATGTTCAGCTCCAGGTTGGAGCCAGTGGAGAGGGCCGAGGCAGCACAGACCAGGCTCGGGGGACACAAGATCTCCACCAGTTCTCACTCTCTGTGTGGCCTTAAGAAAATTACAATAACGCTAGACCAGACTGCGGTCTGAGTTATAGGCAAGGATGTTAAATCTGTTGCTTTCACATGTAAAATGTGCTTGTAATACTTCATGAGGCCCTCTGATATCTGCACAGTCAAGGTGCTACGGGAACAAGTACGGTTATTCACAGAGATCCAGAAACCAGAGCCAATAACTGACTTTTGTCTGTCTTCAAACTAAAGCAGGTAAAATTTGCCAGTTTTGGCAGAGTTTCACTGTCAGCTTTGGTTCAGCTGACCTTAAACTCCTGGAAAGCAGGAATCCACAGAAAGAAACCCTGTGTGTGTGTGTGTGTGTGTGTGTGTGCGCGCGCAATCTGCTGCCCTACTGAATTTCAATAGCCCAACTTTAGTGTGTGTGCTTTCTCCATGGGTCTAACCACATGAACAGCTCGCCACAAGAAACGCTAAGGTGCAAATCTGCAGCACACCAGCTGCTCCACAATAACTGTGGGTTTGCAAGCCACCATGGATGCAACACAGTCCAGCCCTTGCTCTTTGACAGTTAAGCTACTTCATATTTAATGCAAGGGCTTACCACAGCTACCTCATGGGGCCAGGCACAAGCACAAGTTACCACAGACTAGCTGATGTGCTCTGAATTTGCACCATACACCACAACGTGCTTTAGAAATAGGTAGCTGCTGGGGATGAAGATGATGAGGGCAGCAAGATCAGCTCTGGGGTCCCCAGAGCATAAAGGCCTGCTTGCACCCCTGGTTCTGCAGGGTCTTGACAGAAAACTGCTGCAATGCAGTAATGCTCTGACTAGCCAAACCAGGGGCCATGTTCAGTGGGTGCCTGCTGGGGTGTCCAGACATGTCTGGTGCACCACAGAACCTCTCTTCCTTGACAAGTGGCTCACCAGCCCCAGCCACAAAGGTGCACTGATGCTGTCTGCACATCTTGCCAGAAATTCACCCAGCCCAAGGTCCACATGTGTCTGCCCAGACTGTGTAGGTGTGCTCCTGGGCTCTGTGTTGGGGGCACTGTGTGTCTCTGCAGCTTTTGAGGCGTTTACCCTGTGCTGTGAAGGCTTGGTGTCGAAAACAGTAGACACCAGAAGGTAGACCTCATTGTGCGATGAAACCACCAAGATCAGGCTGAGCTCAGATGTGCTGTGGTGAAGGGGGTGGTGGGGGAGGCTTTGATGTGGAAGGAAAGCAAATCCACCCCTCACAACCACTCCTCTGCTCCCTCTGCAGTGCTATGAACCTTTAAAGCCCTTTTCCCTACTCATGTGCTCCCGCAGCTCCCACCTTAGCCCAGCTCTGCAGCCCCAGGTCCCTGTTACGACCTCCCATTGTCTGTCTGGGAACCCTGTGGGGACAGCAGTGCCTGAGGATTGCTGCTGCATGGTACAGTTTTGATTGCAGAGTTGAGAAACGTCAAGTCACCTCTGCTTGGACTGCTTCACGGTGACTTGTTTCTGTGGGCATATTCAGGATTAGGGATCTGGCTACCAACCTTGGTTGGACAACACTGTAACTCATGGTAGATAAGGGTAATCATTCTGAGACATGCTCCCAGTATCCCCAAATTAAATCTTAAATGTAAGGAATTTAGATACAGTCCCAAGGACAAGGAATCCCAGATCCTGTGTCTGCTATTCTTGGCATTTCAGAGTGACATAAAAGTGCCAAATTTTTATGAAAGTGATTGCTAAACTGAGATTGACTTCTTAGAGGTGTTGCCTTAGGTCCAGCTCTGATGGATTTCAGGCACGAACTGTGCCTGACAGTGAAAAAGCCTTTTCAGGTGTCTCAAGCCAGGAATCCCAAATCAGTGACCACTTTTGAAAATAAAAACGTTGGTCTGGGAACCCATTCCCACTAAGTCTTGTTTATGCGAGTGCACGGCTACAATTGACTGCTTGTCTGTGTAATGGCCAGACTCTGAGTAAGGATTTGCAGACTCAGCCTCCTAATCACAGCCAGTGGAATCCTGGCCCTACTGAAATCAAGGGAAATTTCCCTTTTACTTCAGCTGGGACCTGTATTTCACCTTCTGTGTTCCCACCAACAAAATGTGATTAACCAAACCACTTTTTTCACAAGAGTGTTGGGAGGCTGTAGTCATTAATGGCTACAAAGTATAATCCTATTTCTTACGGTCGAAGCTGCTGTTGAAATCCAAAATGTTGTTAATACAGCTTTTTAAATCACATTGCTTCTTGAGCGTTTTGCAAACAAGCAAACAAAATGCCTGAAGCTCCCCAAAATAAAATAACTTCACCTTTAGCATTTGAACTTGGGAGTACCATATGTCAACCTGGGAGTGCAAAGTCTGCATTTCATGAGCTGCAAAAACTCCCTAGGGGAGATCTAGGGACCGCGAAAGGTTCTTTAGGGGACTCTCTTTTGTACTGAAACTGGGGAACTCTCAGCGGGCTTACCCAGCTGCTGGAAATTCTTCCACAGACACTGATGTGCAGCGCTGTTCCAAAACAAATATCTCCGAGTCCCACACTTCATCCATCTGTTTCGCATTTCAAGGAGTTAGTGTTCCACACACAAGTGTGTTAAGAGACTGAGAGAGCAAGCTGGACCAACAAAGGCTCATTAAAGAAGAAGGGGGGGGGGGGGGGCAAGAAAAAGAAGGGAAGGCAGAAAGCAAGCTATTTTCCAAATAATGTATACAGAGCCATTGGGCAGGGTTAGCATGGAGCTGCAAAGGCCAGTGAGAAACCAAAGGATCTCCCCCCTAAAACCCCTCTGAAATATAAAATGCTAAGTTCCAGTTCAGAACAATGCAGAGCTCAAGCAGAAGCACATTAATGTCAGGGGGCAGTGCAAGTCAAATTTGTCCCTCATGTCAAATCATCAGCTGGAGAGCAGTTACACCAGGAATGAAGAAGGCTGCAGGTTCCTATCGCTTGACTTAACTCCTGCTACATTTAAAGCCATAAAAGATACCCAGTGCTGACCAATAAAAGTTAAAAGAAAAGTCAGGGTAATTTTTGTAGTTCCCTCGGTCTGATCCAAACCCTTCAGACTGCTGGAAACCCAAGTGAACTGCTCCGCAGCTTTTGTTTTCTGTAATTGTCCCTCACACAGTGCACTGTGGGGACTGCTGAATGCATTTCATACATTTTTTGGCAGCGGCATTCCGTGTTGTGTTAAGGGTTCATTAATCTGCTTGCCACTAGGCCCCTGTGAAAAGAGGAAATTGTTTCACACTTGCTGAAAGACAGAGAAAAGAGTTTTGAGAGGAAGGAGAAACAGATTAAATGGGAAATACAAACGATGGAGAGACAGGTTTGGGGTAGTGCTTTGTCACTTGTCGACACATACAAAGGCTAACATGTGAACTCAGGGAATGCGACAGACTTTTGTTCAGGGAAACTGTGGTACTGTGTCATTAATTAGCCCAGGATGGGAGATTTGGCTGCAGCTCATCTCTGCTCAGAGTGTGTGAGCTGAAACAATCGAAGCCCATTTCCAGCCTATGATGGCAGAGGAAATGAAGGGGGCGTAAGAAAGATATTTGTAAAAGGAGCAAGTAAAGAGTAAACTGACATTGTGCATCAAAGAAACAATCTTCAGGGGAGAGACGACGGTGGGCTGGGAGTAATGATTTTCCTAAGACAGGTTGGCACTGGCACAAGTTGTGTCTGCCAAGCGATGTCCAGCCGCTTGAACGGGTTAACCCAGTTAACTCACCCACAATCTCTCTGTGGTACCCAAAGCGTTCCTGCAGCTGAGATTTAGAATTAAAATGCCCTCAAGGCCCAGAAATACATTTCAGCTCCCAATATGCTTTCTAAGCCTTCATCTGAACTCCCCGGCACACAAAACAGAGCTGGAAAGAGCACAGGGCTCCTGGGTTTCATACCACTGTGTGGGTGTAGATGGCTGGAAGGAAACACCAGGGGAAATGTTCTCCCAGCTGGACTCAAACCTTGTGGTTGCCCATTGGTAGCAGCAAGCCCTCTGCAGAGGCAAAAGCAAGAGCAAGAGCTGTTGTCACCACTTTTCACAGCAAACAGCTCTTTGGGAGCAGTCCTGTGGGTCCCTCTGATTTGGATGCCTTTTGTATAGCTACTCATATACATCAGGGTTGCAGGATCAGGGCCAATACTGTGCTAAAGCAGCGAAGATCAGACATGCAGGAAGGATGACATACTGTGTTTTCACAAAAGATAAACAAACTCCTGTGATTTGAGTTTACAGGCCTATCGAGCATCCCCGTAAAGATGAGTGGAAATCCCGATAAATGGTTTCAGCATTGCCTCACACAAAAATGTGCTAACCAGGATGGGCTTTAGTTTTTCTCAGTGATTATGAACTGGTTAGGCAAAACAAAATTTGAGAATAATTTAGATTGGGATTATCTATTTTATGTCAACCATAAAAATACAAGACTGGAGCTGCTGAATAAAATCTCATTGTGAACCAACCCTAATCCAGACCTTCTTCCCTTGCTCTTCATGAACTTGAATAAAAGCGAACTGGTTGTACTGGCCAGATAGCAATAAGATTTGCAGTCTCAAGTTCTACATGTTTTAACATTTTTTGGCTGGTTCTGAGTGCAATCATCTCTTACAGAGAGCTACTTGGACTCTACCCATAGTTCAGGTACTCAGAAACAAGGTCATATGTTGTTGACTAAGGAACACCAACATTAACATTTCACCTTGTGCTTATATTACAAGGTAGTTTGGTTGGTACTTCCGCAGAAGTAGAGGGTGTTTTCTTCCAAACTCTAATAAATGTTTGTTCCTGCCTTACCTTTTCCATTCTGCAGTGCCTTGCCTGTTTGACAGTGTTTAATTTTGATGCAAAGGTGAGGGCATGTGAGGTGGGCAGATGTACTTGTGCATTGACATTACATGTAGCCATTTGGCAAGACACACCTCACCATTGCTCATCCCAGGAGTCGACTTTTTTTTTCCCCTTCTTCAATGGTGTTTCATGAAAATTTGCAATAGGCCAAATGAACAGGAATAGCCCATGACATGCCTCCCACCACTGAGTTACTGCTGATAGGACTGGGATGGAGTCGTGTGCTCCTGGACCACAAAGGGGTCTATAGTTTCTCCGATACTTGATTGACTGTTAAATGAATGGCAAGCACTTCGTTCTCTGTAGTGTGTCATGATTAATTCATCTCCTTCTCATACCCTGCTGTACATGTTGTAGTGGGCTTCATTCAGGAACTGAAAAAGACCTGAGTAATGCTCTCCTACTCACAATTTTGTTTCTCCATAGAAGGTCACAAAATATACCATGGCTGCAGGTGGTCTTATGTAAACAAAGCAATCTGGCCAGAGTTCAAGGCTCAGCAATATAATATTGTCAAGTGATCATTTTGTTGAAATAGTTGGATGCCTATAAAACATCTGCAAATGCTAAATTTAAAACACAAATAAAGCCCAAAGTTGGAAGCTCCTCAGACTTCTGGTGAAAACATTGTTCTGTAGAACACAGCTCCTCTTGTCCCATGTAAATCTAACACTGAATGTGGACAAACAGCTTAGCTCCTGATAGTGCCAAGAAAATGGGCTTTGCATGGGTGCAGAGCTCTTTTATTCTTGCAGGATCATAGCCCAGCTTCCCAGGGAAAAAAAGTGATGGCAGAGCAATAAAAATCAGCTTGGGAAGTGGGGGCAGAAGGCTCAGGGTGATATTCTTGCAGATTGTGAAACCTAAATTAAACAGAAGAATGAAATCATCTTTCTGTTACTTATTTAGCACTTGGCTGAGATGTTAGACCCTTTCCTGAGAAAAGTCCATAAATGGTATCTCCCCAGGAGCAGAACGGTGAAGGCATTAAGTCATGGGGATGCTCATCTGAGATAGAGGTCCCTGCTGACTTTCTGCTGGCCCACAAAGGGACAGTCCTTGACTGCTGGAGCAGGAGACGCAAATGCCACCTCAGACTGCCCCCACGCCCACTCTTGTTCGTTTAACTGTGTGCTGCAAAGCAAAGTGGGGGACGGGACGGCACCAAAGCTGCCTTAGCTCACAACCTACCTGCTTCAGACAAGCTGAGGGCTTGCAGCAGCATAACATCTGCTGAAAGAGCAGTGGGAACCAAGGGAGCTGGGTGATTTAGGAGGACAGAAGTACTTCCACAGGAAAAGGGTTTATAAAGGGCGGCTGCCACCTCACCCTACCCTGGAGGCGGATAACATGGTTAAAGTCTCCCTGTAGTAGCCAGCAGGAGTCCAGGGTTTGGTTTAGCACTTAACAAATCTGAACCAGGGGAGAGAAGAAGAAGGGAATGAAGCAAAGATTTTATAGATATTTTTCGATATTTGTTTTTCAGCCCTACTGACTTTCCAGCTAACACCCTTATTCGCATTTCCCAGGTAAGACCTACTTCTGAATGCTTGGGGTTAGAGGACAAAGTTGTTTTGCTGTTCTCAGCACATCCGCAGCAATCTCTGCTTGTTGAGGCGACACCGTGCGTTGAAACAGCAGGTGGTGTTGCAGGTTAGGAGTGAGCTACAAAGCAGAGTTTTGCTCAGCTCTTGACTGCACCGTGTCTGGCTTGAACCAGTGCTATTAGTCTCTGAGGCCCCGTCCAAGCTACAGCTTGAGCCGCACTCGCAGCTGTGCTGCGTTCAGAACTGTCGGCAGAGGTTTCCTGGCATGGTTTTGCTATCCAGCTTTGCAGCCTGGGATTTCTCTAACAATTGTGCGAGGCGAAATCATGCTCTTGACTATCCCTCTGGGTAATATGTCACTTAATTGTTTAATACGCTTATAATATCGCTTAAAGTCATAGCGGGCATGGACACAAATGGCTTTGAAAAGCAGCTTCAATTGCAATTATAAGCCTTATTGGCTTTTAAAAGAAAGGGGTGGGGGGAAATCCACCCTTCTTTTGCTGGCACAGGTGGGAGTGATCCTGTAGATGAGGCAAAAAAGGCCTTTGACATTTTTACTGCCGCATCAGGTCACTGTTTCAAGCAGTATGGAACAAGCGTTTTCTCCACTGAGCAGCCCTGAGCCAGGTTAGGTGACGCCGGGTTTCCAACACCCCCTGCTGCTGGAAGCACCTTCTTCCCCACAGCTCTCGGGAGGGTTAGCTATGGGCTGTGAAAACTTTGCAGATCGGAGGGCAGCAGACCCCTTGGAGCACCAAGACAGCCACGGCTGTGCTGCTGACCCCTCCACCAGCCAGGGGACCGCAAAGCATTTTGGATGCTGCTTCCATGCTAGCATGGGCATCTCCCCCAGTTGCCATGGGGTCTCTCTGGGGAGCCGTGGTGCTCCCCACAGGCACATTGCTGCAGCCAGCACACCACCCCTACTTTCACATCCCAGTCACATGAGGCATAACTCTCCTATGACAGTTTTCATAAATGGAGAAATAACACAAAAATCTCTCTTCCTGGTTACCAGACAAACAACTGGTGCTTACCTGAATTCTCTGGCAGTGTATATGTCCCTCAAGTATTGAGCAAACATCGCTCTTCCAGGAGCCTACAGACACTGCTGCCTTGCAGATGCATACAATTTGCTTCTTGCGTGAGAACAACATACACATTAATGATATATTCAAACTGTAACAAAGCAGTTAATTCATTTGCTAATACATCTTTTCTGCTTTAGAGCCTATCAAGTAATGAACATTTAATGACCCATTCATTTTCCTAAGAACTGCTGCATGGCACGGTGGAATCAATACAAAAGATGACCATTTTCACGCATCAGATAATCTTATCTACAAGGTTAAGATAATATTATGTTAATGTTTCCTGCATTATCTCGCATGGTTTCGACTCCTTTGAGAGGGATTCATTTGGTTTTAGCAGCTTTTGCAAGCATTTCTGCTTCCTGGGTGATTTCCGTCTCATTTTAGTTTTACAACTATTCTCTGCACTTGGTCAGATCCAGTAAACAGTAGCGAAAAAACAAACAATCAAAAAACCAAAAGAAAACAAAAAAAGCCTCATGGTGCAGGCAAATGTTATATTTGACCTGCTTTAACCTCCAGTCTGCTCTGTAAAGCAGAATCAGAGAAGACAGTAAAGAAGGGCTGAGCTGCAGCTGAAGTATGGCTCTTGAACTCGCTTCTGAGTGCTTGCTATGAATAATAATTGAACCTAAATTAAAAACAAACAAAACCAAAATAAAACCCCTTCAGACTAATATCCCTCTCAGCCTTCCATTTCTTCAAAGCCAGGCCTGGAAGCATGGAGGTGATGTTGTCCATGTGTGGATCCTCTCATGTCAAGAACCAGGTCCCCTTGGAAAACTCAGCCTCCGGCTCCACCTGTGCCAATGGTGGAGTCAGAGCTGGACCATGGGCTGGAGGTGGCATCCCAGGGTGTGCTCTGCTGCGTAGCCATGCTAACATACGGACACAGAGAAGTATGCTGTCAGCACGTGTCCGTAACATGTGAGCATGGCTGCAATACCCTCTTTGCCAATGTATCTAGAGGTGTTCCTTGGCGTGCCCCATGCTGTAACTCCAAGGTGTACCCAGAGCCCTCACATGCATTTGTGGTAGCTACATAATATGCACATTTAGGAGTCCCTGAATACTCATTTGCCTCTGTAAATACAACCAAAAGGCTCGTTATGGTCTGTTAGGTCAAAACACAACTTTTTTTAAAAGTCCCTAAGCACGGATTTTATCAGTACACCTCAACAGCTCCAACAAACGTCCCTCTAACGCACCAGATAAATAGCATGCATTAAAACATCTCTGAGCAATGTTGCAAGGACAGCTGCATGCAAGGTCATGTGCAATAGCCAGGCTCCATGCAGCCCCGAGCCCTGCTGTCGTCTGTAGAAATTAAGGGTATTTTCACTGTGGTCACCTCTGCTTTCCCTGGGTTCCAAATTAAGCTGAGCCCAGACAAAGCTCCAGTGGTCCACCTCAAAAGCTCAAGGCTTAATTAAACATCACCACTTCCATCTCACAGTGTATTTCTTTTTTAAAATTGCTTTTTCCTACAAGTAGCACCCAGAATTATACGACCTGGCAGCAGGTTTGAAAACATGGATGTGCACATGGGTAAAGTACGAAAGAGGGGACTTGGCACACACGCAGCTGCTCACCGCATGCTCCCGCGGGAGCAGCCGGCCAGGCAGCTCCCCTCTGCTCTGTGCAGCTCTTTCATACAGCAACCTGGGAGAAAGAAATATTCGTAAAAACTGGAAAATGAGCTGGCAAAGCCAAAAAAAACTGGCAAGTGAGCTCAGTTTTGTGTACTGCCACAGCCTGTTTCTCAATTCCGTCCTTTTTGTGCATGTGCTGCCTACCATCTCTGACCAGATCCTTAGCTGCTACCCCTCTAAAACAAATAAACAATTTTATTATGAAATGAGCACTGATACTGCTTTTCAAGCTAAATTCCACATCAAGGAAGCTTGCTGGTTTTTGAAGGCATGAACACATTCCCACCGCCAGCCACTGTTGCCAGCTCTCCAGTTTTCTACTGGATCTTGCAGTCCTGGGCATGCTTCCTTCAGTCCCAAAAGCCTGCAGTCCACAGAGCTCAGCTTTCCGTCTGACTGCGCCTTCAGTCTCTGGGAGTGTACTGAAAACCCTGGACATAAAGGCTGACCCAATCCTGCTGTTCCAAAAGCAATGGATAGACATAAAGAATGGCAAATGTTGTTGCTGGTTTATACAGAGGAGACAAACTTGCATACTGTCAAGGAGACACAGGTATTACAGAAGCAGTGGAAGGAAAAATTAGTTTGTCATTTTGTCAGGAAAGTTATTTTTATTCCTTTAATTGCAAAACAAAACACACTGATTTATTTTTTTTCCCTGAACACTGCGATTATGTTTCAAGGTCTTGCACAAAAGTAGGAGGCTGGAGCAGATATACATTGTCCATCCTGCCTATAGGTAAAAGAAATACAAAAACAAAACCACAAAAAATGTTTTTGCTTTGTTTTATATTTGCACAACAGTAGTATTTTAGCTCTGCTGAGAAACAAGTAATTCTGTAAGTATGATGATTCCTATCTGCAGGCAGCCCTAGCCGGACATGAGATGTAATCGGATGGGCATCTCTGGAGACACCTCCTGTAGCATAAAGAATTTTATTCTAAGCACAAGTACTACTCAGAATTCCTAGGTCAGAGAAAAGAGGGAGAGGGACAGGGAGAGGTAGAGGGGCATTTTTGCATGCAATTTTTTTTTTTACATTGGTCCTGCAGATTAGGTGATGCTGGACAACAGCTTTTGCAATGCACTGTAATAACATGGTTATGGAAAGTGGAGTGGGGGAACCAGGAACTGCAGACATAACAGGATGACTTTAGGGGGATTATTGTTCACATAAACTTATAAGGTGCTTCCACCGACTTCCTGAAAGTTTGGATCACATCCTTTGTCAGTGGCTAAAACTTACCTGATTTACTCGAGCTTGCAGATTAGTAGAGCAAAGGGTTCTGCTTCCCATGGAAAAGTAGAGAATCATAAGCCGTAAGCAAACCCTCAGTCGCAGCAGGAGGACCCAAGAGCAGCCTGCACCACTGAAATGAGCCACAACGATTCTATTAAGACAAATATGCCCCCCTCCTCTGGGAAGGAAACCATGTTACAGCCTAAAAAGCCTTCCAGCAATAACTATACTTCTGTAGCGTTATTGCACAACCTCTGCTGTAAAGTGGGGGGGGACCAACCAAAGAGAATACTATAAAGAAGCTGCCTTGAAATGAGAGGAGAAACCCCTTGACAATTGGATGATTGGTTAAAATTAGTCCCACTACACAAAAGCTTCTGATCAAACCCATGAGAATTAAGCTCTAACACTGAGGAATAAAAACAGATAGAGAGACAGGTTGAGAACACAGTTTTTACATAGCTCCACAGATCAAAACCGTCTACTATTGCTTAGAATAACAGTGACAATTACTGGGAAGATATTTTAAAGGAATAGGCACTGGAGAGGCCCATAGGAAGAAAAAGGGAAGAGTGAAGTTCTTGACAGCAGGGCTGAGTACAAAAAAAAAAAAAAAAAAAACCAAGGACAAAAGGAACTTTTCCAGAACACTCCAGGAAACCATTGTAAGATAGGGTCTTTGCAGCTAAAAGGCCTGACAGGAAATGGAAGTTTGGATGACTAATTAAAATTTATGAAGACGGGGCAAAGACAGATGAGCTCTGCTTCTACTCTTTCAGTAACTGACAAGGTGAACACCTCAGTTTTCCCACCTATAACATGCATGGGCTAATCAGTTCTCTGTCAACAGCGAGGCAGTCTAATATTAAAAATAGTTCAAAATTGTTGGGAGAGCCTTGGATGCTAGATGTTGTATGGATTATACTGGCTTTATTTCTGGGGTTGCAGCTTCCAGAACTGAATCTATGCACAGATGGGACAGTCCAGTAAAGGGACCGCCTGGCTGCTTCAGCTCCCTGCTCTTAACCTCCCCTTTACAAGCAGTACCTCCTAAATGTAAATGAATTTTTTCCTTTGCCCTCACTGACCTTGCTAGAACTGCCTTCTCCACTGGCTCTTCTGTAACAAAGCACCAGCTCCCTACTTCTTCTGCCCTCCATGTATTCTCTCCACTCCTTCTTTTTCCACAGTCTGATTAGGAATTGGCCTATTGTCTTTCAAGCTTATGTGAATTGTTGTTTTTCCCCCTTACACAGTGGATTCTCATTGTTAATATGTGAGTTATATGATTACCCACAGCTGGAAATTCACTTCTGTAACCATATAGCTATTTCCTGTATTTTTAGAAATGGCTTTTTCCAGCCTCTCTTACATCTAGTCCCAGTAGTACTGGTTTTATATAGAAACTTATATTTATCTACAAAGTACTGAGTCCTGGCAACCCTCAAGGGACATAAGAATCATTCCCCATCTCACATGTGTGACAGGTCTACAGAGATTGTTTTGTGATGGCAAGAGGGACCTATAGTTTGGCTATTGCTTTTCCATGGATGGGCACCACAAGCACCTTTGTTCTCCTGGGGCACATAAGCGACCTGCAACCTACAGCCTGTGCTTAGATGTTCCACTCAGTTGGTCTCTAAAGTGGACTGCAAAGAGGTTGCTTGCCAGAAGTATTTTAGTTGTGTTGAGTGCTGCACAAGATAGGAAGCTCATTTGCTGTTCTTACGGCTATCAGCAGCTTTTACTTCTGATTTTACTCAGAAGGGCTCTTCCAGGTGGCCTGACATGGGTCTATAGGACAGAAACAGATGGTTATATGTGGAAGATGAGGAGATGCTGCTGCATTTTGTCTTAAAGACTAGAAGTAAACAGAGTGACACAGAGTACTAAGGCAAAGGCAAGATCTAATGCGACAAAGGCCAAGAGAGTAGATCACAGCCTGCATTGGATGTTCATCCCTCACTGGAAATGCTCTATGTGCGGTAGAAAGGCAAACACAGTACCAGCACACAACTTCCAACCACTGCAGGCCACTGCAACATCTCCACAGTGCATATATGTCAGCTAGAGGAGAAACCAATATATTGGCGTCCTATTATTTTTTTTTTTAAGTGTGACTGTGAATAGTGTGCATAAATGTTCTATGAGCCAATAACTGAAAGGTTCTCTTATTCTGCCCATGGGCCATTCAAGAAGGGCAGTGCGTGACACAGGACATGCAAGAGCTGGCAGAAACACCTTGCAAGCCTGTAACTTTGTCCCTCTTTCATTTGCCTAAGATAGTGGAGATTACTCTGACATCCACCAGTGATTCTTATCTCTCCTTCCTCCTTTTCCATTAAAGTTGGCTCCATAGGTTCCATAATAACATGTGCGTGAAGGCCTTACAAAATTGTGAGTACAAACAAAAATATCTAGCAGAAAGCCTTAAGTTTTTTGACAAAAATATAACTGAAACAGAGCAGACAGAGAAAAAGACCCACTGATTCTATGGCCAAAAGAATGCTTTTTTTTCCACGCTGTAAGTTTGAGATGACACAGCTGACTTGTCCAATTCCATAACTCCAAAGACAATAACTGCAAAGGAAAATGAAAGGTGCGAAGCAAACCTGAAATATCTCCTCACCTGACGGCAGGAGGCATGCTCCTTGCTGCCACCTGCCATTCAGAAAGAAACTACTCAAACACAAGGTCTAACTTCTCCTGCACTTAGGCAAATCTAAATATTCCAAGGTTACATCTAGATATTACAATGAGCAGGGCATGCCTACCCTTACAGAAAATGCTGAGGTAGCGTCAGCCCAACTGGTAGGTCCCCACAGTGCAACACTGCCTGAACATGTTAGCTTGGGATCAGGCACATTAAAGTCACGCTTGCATGGAAATGCACTTATACTGTTCCTGGATCAAATACTGGTTCATATTGTGGGAGACATCTGCGTTTCTGCCCCACACCCTGAGCTCCTCTAATGTTGTGGGGATGCTGCGCAGGACGCCCTTTGTGCAGAGGCAAGTTGTTATAAAGCTGAGAGATCACACCCTGATCATCTGACTTTTGCTGTGGGATCTTTTCTTTTAGGCCCCTCTTACAAAGACATATAACATGAAAAGGCTCAATTTTCCACAAAGAAATATTTTGCTGTACAAGTGTTCCTGTGAAGACATCATTTCATGACTGCCCCGGTTCAGTTTAGAGAATGCGTGCGGGGAGGAGGGGTTAAAAATACTTAAGAAGAAAGTTTCCCCAGAACTACTCCCTGTTGAGTACACAGGGGGGATAAGCTTTGACAGTTTAGTTTTAAACAAGAGATAACATCAAATAGGCCCATGGGACTGGTTCCAATTATCAACCCAAACAAAAAGAACAGCTGCACCCAAAAAGGCCTGTGCTTACAGTCGTATTTCATTTTAACCACATTACAAAGAAAAAGTCTCATGATATACAAGGCTTTCGGGTTTTCTTTTTAATTCCACAACGTATTTAGTAAGTCACCACATCATATGGTATAGAGATGCACAGTCAATTAAGCAGGCATTTCACTAACATTGCTTTTATACTCACATCAAAATGTCTTAGGTTAATCAAACCATTACATTAGAAGGGAATGCTACAAAAAGGAAATAACTGACAACTCTACCTACAAAACCCATGACTTGATGTCGATATTGTTCCTAGCTGCCTGTCAAGGTAAAGTATCTTGGGATTGTATTTCCTTGGAGTTTTCACAATGATAATGAGAACAATTATATTTCTCCATCTGGAATCCATTAAATATGATTATGATTGCTGACTTTCCTATCCTTATTACTATCTGGATTAGCTAACCCCATTACAAAGACCATGCTCCCAAAGCTCACTTGCAAATATTGTTATACGATTTCCTGTCATCCAACCAGAGTGTCTTTCTTTCTCCCTCTCATCTTTCTGTTCATGTACCATTTTACAAACTATTTTGCCCTTGTCTCTATTATAGGAACCTTAATAGATTCAAACTCCCAGGTGACCTGCATTTGCAGGTGTTTGGGGGTGGGGGGGGCATCAGCTGCCCTGTGTGGTAACGACTCTTGCGTTGCCTCAACCAAACAAATGGATCCGGCTTGTAACTTGCAGGTGGTACTGGGTGGAAACTTAAAGTGCTGACCATTTATTTCACACAGAATACGTAAAGATTAAGTAAGGACTATTAAGGAAGATGTCATTACAGAGGAGGAAGAAGACAGAGGTTTTGTACTATAAACCTAATAAGCGATCAGAAAGCTGAATTATTGGCTTAAGGCTTCCCAAAGTCTCTGGTTTTCATTGTGCTCATTTGCACTATTAGTAAATGCAGAGCAATTCCACTAGTTTCATTGAAGTTGCTCCAAATTTATGCCACTATAATAAGGATCAGAATGTATCCTTATTTAGCTGGAGAGTTTCTCAGGAATTTTCATTAAGAAGTCTGTTAAAAGCAGAAATATTCTGGGGTATGGTCAATGCACAGTGTTTTAGTCCTGTACCAGATTTATCTTGAAGTTTGTGTGTCTTCATCTGCAGTTTAATGTGACTCTTTGTAAATGACTATCTGTACAGGCAATAAGACACACCAGAACTGTACACTCATCTTTGTTGCTTGACAGCAGACAAGTGTCTGTGGTGTGGGTCAAAGTTGCAATGGTTTCCTGTAGGGCTCTACATGAAATAATTTCAGAAGCTCTTACTTCACCTATGCCCATGGATCCATGCTTTTTCCTCAATTACTACTTCTGCTGTACATCAACCCTCATCTGCTGATTTGAGCACTAATTTAGAGGTTCATTGATGCATTATAGCTTTGCACAGCCAGCTCAGAACTTTCAAACTGTTTGCTTTGTGCTTTGATTATGCATTCATTTTGACTTGAAAAGGGATTATATAATAATAAGCAGCATTTCAACAGAAGCCAGTTGTAGCTGTTTCTATCTGTAATGATTGTTTAATGACTATTTAAGATGTGCTGCCTGGGGTTGTCTAATCAACCAGGTTTTATTAGCTTTCAATGAATTCATAAAGTGATACCTAATCAGTGGTAAAACTTCACTATTGAGCAAGGTGGAGTTTCATACAGGAAAAACACAAAGGCCAATAATTAATAATTTCCATTATTAATTATGATTGTGGACATTTATAAGGCAGCTACTGTTTTGACATCCAGCAAAAAGATACATCAGAACAAAGAACATTTTCCTGGCCTACATATACTTCATTAAACCATGGGAAACTGGGTTTCATTCCAAACTTCTTGAAGCCAGAGGAAAACACCTTGGTGAGTCCATTGCCTTTGAATGAGGCTCACAGTGAGAACAGTTGTTCACACTTTGCTGCTCTTGAATCCATTTCAGCTGCTCTCTGTTTGCAGCCACTTTTAACTTTTTTCTTACTGTACCATCATGGAAATAATGCCTTAATAGCAAATTTGGGGAAGAACAACTGTGAAGCAAATTTGGGAACCACGTGTCTTGGGGTAAACGTGATCTAAGACATCACATATATGCTTCTCCCATTTTTTTTCTTTAAGGAGCCAGATAGTTTTTAATTACCGCAGTCTAATAAATCCTTTCTACGCACCAGCTGAGCACCAGCAACTGGCTGTATGCAGAATTTGTTCATTGCAAGTATGAGCTGAGAGGTGTTTGCTTAAAACTCACTGAAAGAGGTTTACACTGACTGTTTGTGACCAGCTACAGGCATACACATGCCACTTCCCACGGCTCAGCTGACATGCAGTAGTTCATTAAGCTACAGTAACGCAATCATGTTTTAAGAATCCTAATTGTCATAACTGCGGCTACCACTAATTTGCTGTGGTTGCACTGAAATCTATCAAGTACCAGCAGTATGAAATCTGTGCAAAAAAGTAAAAGCTTTTTTAATTAAATCTCCTTCACCGCCCAAATTAAATATCCAAGTTGTTTAGTGATTCCTTTCCGAGTGCCAGCAACTCGGATCTTTGCTGCTTAAAACCTCCTTTCTGTTTCCATCTCGTTTCCCTTTGGATCCTTCTGTTCCTTCCTTTGTGTTCGTGAGCTTTGCTAATGATAATTTTGCAAGGCTGCAGCAAGTTACCCGACACAAGCACTACCTGCAGCAATAGGAGCATTGATGTTCATGTGCCAGCAGAATCAGAGTTACCAAGTAGATACCTGGCCTAACTGAAACTATCGCTGAATCATTGGTTGGCCTTCGTATTGTTTCCTACTCAAGGAAAAACCTCTTCCAGTAGCATGGACACTTCAAACCTAGCACTCCTGAGGAATTGCAAAGTGAAAGACAGCTCTGTTCTCTTCTGTGATGTGGGCTTGAATCAACAAAGCGCTTGGGCCAGTGCTTTTCTTGATGGGCTGAAGTGCCTGGAAAAATTGTCATTTCCATGCTTAAAACCACTGCATATAACAGGACATGAGCACACTTCACAGTGTGCAAGATCAACCTATCGTCAATCATCATTTGACATGAAAAAAAAGAAAGCTTCTTCATGTTCTTATATGCAGATCAACTTGCAAAGGTCTCCTTTTGGAGTCACCTACTGAAAGCCAAACCCACCCAGCAAAGATCCTATCATAAGTTCCATGTAAAGTTTTTATGAGATGAACTATGAACTTTAAAAAGTCTGGAATCTTTAGCAATTGCTTATTGCCTGCAGGATAGATGCAGTTAGTATAGTGCCTTGTGGGCATGCCCTTAGCTGCAATCCTTATTGATGTTCCTTTGCTACTGCTTTCAAAACTGTTAAAATTCCTTTGCTCAAGTGTTCTTAGCACTTATGTTGATAGGGAATACTTCAAAGGATACATCTTTACTTTATCAAATCTGCTCTAATTTTGTAGGCAGAATCAAAGAGGTTCATTTTAAGTCTAGTCAAGTTTGCCAACTGTCCTAAGCTCAAGAAATCAATTCCATGTTGCCATGTAATCAACCTAAACGAGAAGCCTGGAACACAACAGGGCAAACATCTTGAAGAAACTACATTTACTTCAGCACATTTACACTGGAAATAATTTTGTCCCACTATTCTCACTCCCACGCTTTTTTTATTTCTCCCATTCTTCTTAAAGCTTCCCTGATGTATTCAACTCCATGGCTGTATTGATGAGCAGCTGACACATCAGTCCCCAAACATAGCTCTCAACAGTGTCTGTTGAAAATACATCATCACGTACTTGCTTCTCATTCTCACAGAGGTCTCCTCCAACACAAAGAACTTGTTGGGTGTTCACATGCCATTATTACAACAGCAAGGTATATAATGAGGGTCCATGCACTTGGCAAGCTTTTATGAACAGGTAGCAAAAGATGAAACAGGAGTTTTGCAGCTGAAGTCCTGGGCATTGTCTTCCATCTACTGCAGCAGCAAAACCACTTTTTTTCTCTTAACAACTTAAAAACAATTGTAAACCTAATGTCACTGCTACTGACGTGTCTCATATGTTATGTTTAGTGTTACACATAGCTGTGCTTCTAGTTGAAGCTTTAGTTTGAATTATTATGAATTCTATAGTCATGATACAATGGGGATTTTTTGTTTGTTTTTTTTTCGTATTGTAAAATAATTGTGGAGAGAGTATAAACTAAAGGAAGAGATCTGAACACACTAAACAACTTCTGCAAGAAAAATTTATGCAAAACCTGGAAAGCTATGAATCTTTTCGAGCAAGGTGCTTATCCTCATCTGGGACCAGATCAAGTGTGCAGAAGGTACATAGAAGGGTTATAAAAAAAATCTTCATTCCTATCCCAGTTGCATGAATAGACCTTTAAAAATTATTACCACAACACGGGACCTGGCCTACTTCAGACTTTAGGAATCACAAGATCAGTTTGATTTTGTTCTTTTTGAAAGTCTTCTCTCAAGTGTAGGCTCAGAAAAGTTTTGTCTCACGTGAGACTCACAGTCTTTGGAACCATTATTAGGGTCCTCTGTAATACATCTTGCACTATATACAACAGACTGAAGATTATTACCCTCTTGGGAAGCTTGTCTCTCAGAAGCTATCCAAAATCAATGTACGTTCAAAGACGCAAAATACGTGACAGAACTGTTACATGACTTCCATTAAAAAGTCCTATGGATGCAGGATTAACCCTGTCTCAGCAACAGCAATTCACCCTACAGAGTATCCCCATTTTCAGAAGAATTTCTTTCCTTATAAATTTAACACTATAAATTTTTCCCTGATATTTGGTTTCAGTTTGCAAATTCAATGGTATTTTGATTACACCATGAAACACATAAAAAAACTGAGTCCAGTGCTAATGATATATTTGCATTAAAAGCCTAGTAGCAAAGAGCCATTCACTAGTGTTCTTACCTTTTCGGTATTATTGAAGGGAAAGCCTGACCCTGATGCAGGCAACAGTCATAGTCATGTTGACTTCAGACAGGTTTCTATAGGAAAGAAGATACACTCCAGGATTTTCTTTCCTGCTTTGTCTCCTACTTATACCTTCTGACAAGGAACTGATTTTGAAAGTGTCCTGGACCCTGAAAGAGATGACAGGGTGAAGTCAAGACATCTACAGCCACTTACATTGGCTCCAATGCACGGCTTTTTAGGTGAAGAAAGTTTGCGTGTTCTCATCAGCTTAAAGCTATGGTAAAGTCTCTGCAAAAGGTCAAACAAAAAAAAACCAACATGTAAAGTGCATACAGGAATACATAGACATATATAAAAAGAAAAGGACTGCAGTATAGGTTAAACATCACTTCCTTCATCTTGTTCTTCCAGTTGCCTGGCTCAAGGCCTTCAGTACATAAGAAATCTGTTTACAAGGAGTTCAGGCTTTATGAGGCTGCGTTGAAGAGCAGAAATTCTGTATGTGCTTGTAAATATATATATAAAATTAAGTGTTGCTCTGCCTAAATACAATGATGTCCCATGTTCTACCCCAGTATCAAAGGACTACCACTGAAGTAAAGGACTGTCACAGCACTCTCCAAACTATCAAGCTGCAACAAGGTCTTTTACCATCTCATACCAGCATACACTTCATGCCAGTTCCTCTGCTGCCTTCTCCTGGTCTCTGCTCACTGAGAGTGCTCATTCTCTCTACTTCTTCCTCGGCTGCTCTCTCTTCACTGGCTCTCAACCACTTAACCAGCCACAGCTGCACCTTGTCTACATCGGCCAACCCACCGCTCCTGAAGCCAGCCCACAGTTGTATATTATCAATGACAATTCACCCAGCTTCATTCTCTTACAAATGACCATAGATTAACTTTGTCACATTAACACCACACCCAGAGGACAGTAGATGAGATGCACGTGTATGCGCAGGTACACAACCACATGTGAATACGCCAGTATACAAAGTATATGGGTGTTTGTGGATATCAACCCATAAAGCATCCTTGTGCTTGCATGGAGAACTTTCTAGACAAAAGGACACACTCATGCCTACCTATACAGTGTGCACGTGTGTGCAAGCAGTCACTGACAAATAGAGGAGTGTATAAAGTGTGCGTGTACATGCCAATTAGGCTGACAACTCCTGTGCTGATGAGACACGGCTCTGAATCCTGCAATTCCAAAGAATCAGCGGTGAGAAGCAGAGTGGCTGGATCCACTGCCATGTGGGAGACAGGCAGTCGGCAAAGAAGGAGCATCAGCGTGATTGACACGTAAGCATTGTGCTACTCTGTGAGTCTTTGTTGCATGCCTATGTGGTCTCATTTGTTTTTCTTGGCATTCCCCACAATTCATTTGGTGGCAGCACCACTTGAAGCAACTGTGGTGTTTGGTGGAGAGGGAAAGAGGGGATCTATTCAAAATAACAGTAACTTTTAGAAACAAAAGTTTGCTCAATATTTTAGTTGTCTAAATATTTTACAAATGCTTTTGTGTTTCATACAAGCAAGAAGGTGAAGGAATTTTCACCTCTGTCCATGTGGTGATGAAAGCAAGAAAACAGTGACCCTGCTGCTAAACGGGCCCATTTCCAGACTTTAGAAGGGCTCTCATTTGATATTCCCAACAAGGGGTGTGCCTCATTATTAATCTTTACATTAAGTTTGTACAATTCCTGAGTGTTTTCCACCAGATATTCCCTTAGGATTGTTTTTTCCCTTTCTTCCCCCTTTGAAATGGGAGTGCACTAAGTGTGCAGGCTGACCCCGGTGCCAGCACAGGCACGGCGTCCCCTACGTCCCACACCTGCCGCAAAACTCCCTTCTCCTGGGGAATGGAGAGGGAGTGTTGCCCTTCCAAAGGGTTAAGGCATTTTCAAATACAGATTTGTATCTTGGGCACAGAAAACAGCACGTTGGGATGAACAAGAAAAAAAAAAAAAGATCCTGTTTAGTTTCAGTGTGTGACATTTGCCTGGGGGAAGAAAGTGCAGAGCTCATTGGAAATCCTATTGTTGAAACTCTGACCAGTCAGTTATAAAGTGTCATGATTTAATATGCCAGAGTTGTTTCCATTTTCAGGGTCAATCACTCCATCTGTGTACGTGTGTGTGGTGAGCCTTTGCATTTAAAGAAATATTTTCAGGTTTTATGTTGCTTCATTTCCTTATACAGGAATTCATTTTTTTTTCAGTAGAACAGATCTCCAGCAAGATCACTTCCTTCACAGCACATGGAAGCACATTTTACAACTTAAAATCCTCTGATCAAAGCAATGAAAGTTAGAGATTGAAGCAATAATTATGACCTTGATCAGGGTTTATTCTGTTACATGATTAATCATACATGATATTTAAAAATATCAGGTGCCTGCCTGCTGCTTGTGTGAATTTCAACTGAAAACACCACTTATAAAATAGCTAGAAGAAAGGTCAACAAATCTGAGCAACCTGCAAGTCCTACACATTTCAGTGTTTAGACATCAGTTTGTGATACCTGTTTTATGACTCTGGGCTTTTTTACCAACTTACCATTAATAGGGTTCAGCCAATGCAGATCTTTTGACTCTTTTTCTCTCTCTGTCCTCACCTGTCAGCCTTCTCTTCATCAACTATATTTATTACAATCAAGCCCTGTCAACTGTCACAGCTTACATACAGTCTGCCAGTAAATATGTCTTTCCAGTCATTAGACATTCCTTCCAGTCACCTTGGGATTTCTACCTTGTCTATCTCACTCCAAATAAACTTTTGTTCAGAAGTATTAGACTCCCTCAGAGCAGTGTCAGCTTGGGGCCATTACTGTAGGAAGTGACAGAAAACACCAAACTGTCACTCATTAGGATCTAGTTTTTCCAGAGTTGATGTAAGTCAGATTTAGCCCCAAAACGAATCATGATTTATTTAATATATTTGCTTCTACAAGTGTCAGCTCATCAACTTAAAATGTTTCTCTTTTAACTCTATTGAGGCCTGTACAGAAAGTTTTCTTTGAAACCTAGTTTTTGCTCTAAGGTTCAATAATTAGAACAGGACTGAGAACAGTCAAGTTTCTGCTCTACAGGTGCACTTTAGTGGCCCTTGGGTTTATAATTATATGTACAAAGCGTTCATGTTAGAATTAAGGCTGGACACGTGAGAAAATGCCACCTGGTGGGTAAGCTCTTTTTATGCTGGCTCCCAAGTCCGAGGTGAGATAATGTAAGTCTACAGTTAAGTTTAAAGAGAGAAAAACAATTAGCTAGGGAAGCAAGGATAGAAAAAGAAAAAAATCCCTATTATTTCCTGATTAGGTTGAGAACCGTCTCTCCGAAGGATCTATAATCCACCCATCCAGAGCAAAACAATACCAGTGAGGTATATCCAGAGGTGCTTCTGCAATGGCAGTGACAGTAAAGGCATAAACCCCAAATGGTCCTCTGCCTCCCCAAAAGTGTTTATCCCAGGTCGGGTTGGTAGTGGGATGTATACTAGTGTCTTATCCCATGTAGAGATGGACAAAGAGATGAGCAGAGGGCCTTGAAGGTCGGTGGATTGCAGAGAAATGTAAAAGTAATAGGCACCATCCCCACTGGAAAAAAGTGAGAGGAAGGAAGGGAGGGATAAAGGTCCAGGACTGTTAACCCAAAAGACTAGAATTGCTTGCACCTCAGTCACCAGAGAGCAAGGGTTAGGTCCTTCACTGGCAGAAGACAACACAGCTCAAGTGACTCCAGTGAAATTACAGAGCACAGGCTTACAGGGCTAAGTAATGCAGAGAAAATGTCAGTAGCTGGATTTTGCATTCAAATAAGGGTATCATCGTTAGTGATGCACTTACACAGCAGCTATTACAGACTGTAGGGGACTGTGCAGTATTAGAAATAGCGTTTGTAGCAATTACTTGGTTTCACTATAAAAATGCAAACATCTCTGAGGTAAAAAGAGCATCTATAAAATCACAGGTTACACTAAACAGGAATATACACACAAGTGGTGGAGAATAAATAAACTGTCCCATAAATCATAAGTCACTTGGGATTTTTAGTGGACACAATTACCAACTTCTCATTCTTTGTTTTCTGGCTGTGAAAATAACAATTCCTGCCACAAATTGCCATCTGAGATTAAATATGGAACACAGATTATGACAGTCAACAAGGGGATGAGCAGGGCTTATGAATCATCTACAGGATTCACAATAGCTGTGACCGAACAGGCTTGACCCTGACAAATGTGTCAGTGGGAACAGGTTTTGCCATCAGGGATACTGAAAATTGTAGGTCATTTTAGTTTTCCATCCTAAACCATGGGATCCATCCAATGTACCTCCTGACCACCATGGGGCTTCAGCGGTCCCAGGATGCCAGCACAGGGGCATCAATGAACAGTAGGACAGCTAAAGCTACTTGCTTGGGACAACATGCTGGGCAAAAAACCCTCTGGGAAACCACCAGCGTGGTGTGCTGTATTGGAAAGGTGATCCTTCAATATTGCTCTGTTAGAAAATAAGATCAGCTGTAAATGCTGCTGACAAGGTTAAGTTCATTTTCTGCCTTTTCATATGGCAGCTCTAGAAACATCCTGATGTCTTTTAATGTTTTGAAGATACTAGGAGAAGAAGTTGGTACTTACATTTTTTAGCATTGAAACCCCAGGTTGCAGCCGATGAATATTGTGTAACCTTTCTTCTTCTTGACCCAGTGAATGATGAAGAGCCACTACCTGCTGGTAGCTAAACATAACTCATCGTAATTTACAACTTCTTACTGAAAAGAAGCAACATTAATTATAAAACAAGGGAATGGATGGTAAAAGGTGGCAGGGAACCGTTTATCATGAGGTGGGAAAGCCTATTATCTGCCAGCAACACAGCTGTACTAATTCTGCAATATTTAAAGCTACATCAGGCTCCTAAACAATGTAGAGATCAGTCTTTCTAACATGCTTGTAAGTCCCTCACCACCCTTGTCAACCCAGTTTCTGCTTTAGAAGTGCTTTTCCCCAGCTGGATTGTTCACAGCCCCTCCTGCCTGTGGCTCACAAGGGCACGCCATCTTCCAAGACTCCCTAAACAGGTTGGCCCACACAAACTATGTATACGAAGGTCTTGCCAGGCTCATACAAGTTAACGCTATTTTACACCTCCCAGGGAGGTTAAGGTGAACCCGCTGGAAGAATTGGCCACATCAAAGCCTGTCCAGAGCTCCAGACAAAATCAGCCAGTGTCTCCTCCTTTCATTGGCAGGGTACAATTGCATCACATAATTAACAATGATGAGTTCATGACGAGGTGGTGCCTATACCCAGGCACCAAGGAAGAGATTGACTAAAACTTACTATGTTCTTCTTTTGAGAAAAGGGCAAAGACAGAGTCTGTGGGATGGCACTAATATGGTGAGAAGGTCCAAATCCAAAGCCCAAGGGCCACTGAAACAGTCTGAAATAATTCAGTGACATGCATTAGTAGAAGTTAACATGCTTTGGATCCTGCCTCAGATTTTAAGTTTATACATGAGACAGCAAATAAATTGTCACAAAGCACTTTGAGAAAGCAAAAAGAGACCACAGAAAACACCAGCCACACTGGGAAACAAATGAAAGATTCAGCACAGTTCAAAAAAGAGATATGATGGCTAGGACGTGGCAACTGTATCCTCAGTGTATTCCTCAGTGAAACCCAAAGCAAGGTCTCTAACATCCTAAGGAAGTGGGTGTCAATATCAGCATGATTTCCACCCACCCTGTGGGAGCTGTAAGAGCTACCTTTTCATAAGAAGGCAGTAATTCCTTTCTCCCTCAGCCTCCCACAGGGAATCGCTCCAACACCCTCTCAGAGGACAACATGACTCAACTGAAATCAGCTGCAGACCTTGCTGGAACTCCAATGCTGCACCGTCATTCCCATCATAGCTTTGATTTTTAAGCAATTTCCCCCTCAAATACATCCTTTCACCCATTACATAAAAAATCCTGAACCAACCTAAAGCCCTTCATCACTAGCTATAAAGGAGATGTCCTAAAAATGAGCCACTAGATTCTGTTTGACAAATCATCTAAAATACTTACACTGACTTGACTGTTGCACTCAGTCCCCTTGGTATGAAAAAAAGACTAAATAAGTGCTTGCATGTTGACTGTAGCAACACAATTATAGAAAGTGCAACCAATAAAAAAATAATAACTGCTGGAGGTGTAGGCGAGGGAAGTGGTGGGGGGAAGGAGGAATGAAGAGAACCTCAAGGTTAAATGAGCAATGGGTTGGGGCACACACAAAAAAAAAAGGTAAACAAGAGAAATCTTTCAATTTTGAACGCAAAAGCAGGCTGAATCATGCTATGCAGGTGTACAGAAAGCACTTTGCTGCATTATGCCATCTCAAGTTCTTGCTCCTATTTCCTTTTGTCAAGAGGTCTTTGACTGAAGACAAGGCTGTCCTCCAAAGAAAGGATAAAATGTCATGTGAGTAGCTCAAGTGATAGACTGCAGTATCTTGGATGCAGCAAGAAAAAGCAATGCTAATGGATTTGTACAGTAAGTAATATGGGGCAAGAGGGAGAAACAATCAGGCCTGGCACAAGTATAGAGAAGGCTGCTTGGACCTCCATATTTGCAGTGATTTCCATGGGTTACTCAGCCTAACGTACTTCAGGCTGGTGGAGAAGGGCTTCCAAATTTTCCCCATAAAAATTAGAGGGACACACTAACTGTTAGGTACCTTAAACCCTGATTATTTTTTTTACTTTTTTTTTTTCTCCCTGATTTCCTAGTTCCTCAAAACTGCTTGTTGCAAAACACCTGTCCTCATTCCTGAGGTATGGTGCACTCCTAAAGGATCACAACTGCCCTGCAAGCTGGGAAAGAGCAGGCCAGCTCTCTAACTGGTACACATGGTCACAAAGTACTATTTCTGGCCCACGACTGAAGAGCCCAAACTTCCCAAGGCTCCTCTGTAGCCTTGTGAAAAGAACTTTGGTTTTTAAGAGACCTGTCTCACCTGAAGTTTTGCCAGTTCAGTGAGAGATAAAGACCTGCTAAGCTGGCACAAGGAGGTTCTAAATGAATCCCAGGAAAGGAAAGCAAAAACCTCTGGCTGCAAACATCTGCCTGGATTAAACTTGTGCCACAAAAATGTCGCATAGAGAGGAAGCAAGCTGAATGCACATGACTTTCAAAAGTGGGTTGCTATGCTGTTTCTGGAGCTGAATGCTCCATTTGTCAGGGCTGGGGCTGGCTGCTTGGGCTCTGGCACCTCCTGTGTGCCTGCTCCCTCTGGCACCCAAATGCCAAGCTTTCACCCAACAGGGTGCGGTGGGAGGGGTACGGAAGTAAGATGTGGCTCAGATCACACAGATGTGACTATACCTTTCCAGCCCCCTTCCCTACCTTCACCCTGCCAGCCCCTCTGCTCTGCTTCTATCTGCTCACTACACACATACATACTGGCCTTTCTCCTTCTGACCCTTCCCCACCAGCCTTTCCCAAATGCTTTCTCCAGTTGTAGCCATACCTGTTCTCCATGGCTCCCACTCCTGTTTCCCCTGCAGTTATCTACACCTCCCATCTCTGGCCCACAGCCCTGTGCATGTTCTTATCTGCTCTTCTCACACCCACCAAGCCTTCCCACTTCTCCTTTCCATCCTGTCTTCTGTTTAACTCTGCGTCCAAATCCTGTTCCCTCAGAGGCTTGGCCACATCATCATAGCATTCATCAGCACGGTGCCTTCCCGTTCCTCTCCATTCCTCTGCTGTGTCTCAGGCACCAGCAGAGGAGATGCCAAATCTGTACCTCGTTGGCATCTTAAAAAAAACCCAACCAACAACATAGTTTAGGGTTTTTTTCCCCCCCAAATCTATTAAAGTACTTGGCTTTGGTCAGTGTAAATTTTGTGTCAGGGGTTTCACAGTCCTTTGTGTTACTGTGTTCTTCCCTGTAGCTGGAGTTGGGGCTCCATTTGTCCCTTTGCTGTCCAGAGGCTGTCTCAGATAAGGCACCTTTCTGGATGAGGAACGATGGCTTCCTTTATTAACGTGCAACATGGCTCCCTCCAGGGGACAGGTGGACAAACAGGGGCTGCTTTGAGACGTTTTCTCCCCTTTGGGAGCAAACCCAGGCTCACCACCAGTCAGGGCAAGACAGCAACTAGACTCAAGTGTTGGACTCAGCTTTCCATCCATCAGCACTAACAGAAGGCCTTTCTGAACAGTTGCGAATATTAGGTTTCAGATACAAAAAGATACATCCAACTCCCTTTGGCCTTTTGGCTGAGATAAGCTGCAGTATCTGTTTGAGATCTGATGCCTGCTGTATCAGGGACGACAGCACTCATTGGCAGGGACATGTGCTCTGTGATGTGACAGATCTTGCCTGTCTGTAACTCCTCTGATCCTATGATTTGGCTGCCCTGTGGGTATGCTGCACACTTACCTGAAGATGCACAAGGAGCTGTGGGATGCCATCACACTGTCAAGACACTTCATGAGATACCAGCAGCAGAAGACTTTCTGGAAATGTCACCACATCATCATCATCTGCTTCACACTGCTAACTTCGTGGTGCTTTTTCCTGGAGCCATCTCATCCTGTTCAGGAACAACAGACAGGGTAAAACAGTGATGGATGAACATTAAAAGTGCCATTATCTGGTTTTCTAGCTATTGAGAGCCTAGCGTGAACCCCAGGACTCTGAGTGCCTCTTCAATTGCTGAGCTGACTCAAAAAGCTCTGGAGGTGGTGGTAGGAGACTTTGTAGACCACTAAATCAAACCAGGAAGCAGGATGTGTTACTGCTTCAGACCTGTCTGGAACACATCAAGGGGAAGAACTACACGGTAAGGGGGTCTTCAGTTTGGGAGGTATATGCTGGAGGTCTCATGCAGGTGGTAAACAAACCATTGCTTTAGTTTCTTGACAAAATAAGTCAGAAAGAGAGAAAAATAAGTATAGAGGATAATTCCTTTAGTGAGAAAGGTATCAATCCAGTACATCATTCATTATTGCCAGGAGTGAATTAGTTAGAGCCATGAAAGATGGTGGTCACTGGGCACCTATGGTTGTATCAATGGTGCAAACAGCAGAGTCCAAGCAAGTAACATACACAGTTGTCTCAAAAGAGCCAATTAATCAAAAATAAACTGAAAGGAATAAGAAAATAAGAGAGAAAAAATGCAAATGAAGACTAGAGGTACTTTATAATGAATTTCATAAGCAAGATAATTACAGAATTGCTGTTCAGTTTAACTCACATACTATTTCAATGGAAAAATTTGGATTTGCAATACTGATAAGGCACAGGATGAATCGGTGTAGAGCTGGCTATTTGGCAGATCTCCAAAAGACAATTGTCAACAGAGAATCATCACTGAATGGGATCTTTCCTCAACAAAATTTAGCAATGAGTAGTACTGGTCTGCAACTAGCTGATGTTTTCTTCGGCGGATTCAGTTAGTAAACATCAATAGCCTCATGTATATGAATTAGTCTCAGCAAAAACTATGTCCACATCAGAACATCTCCGCAAATTTTTTTTGGAAAATCTCATCTCATTGAAAACTTTTCTGACCTGCTCTCTCAAAGTCTTTGCGGATTGCAGATATGGGAGAACAGAGAGCCTGACAGAGGGACAAAAGAGGGGGCTGCTGGTGTGGGGGTGGTATTTGCAACACTTGACACTCTTAGCAAGATGGGAAGAATTCTAAGAGAAGGTGTTCTGATACACCCTGAAGCAAAATTACATAAATGGGAAATCATGCCCTTCAGAAGTGTCCCTCTGTCTCCACTGACTATGGAGGGAGCCTGGGAGATGAGCTGAAATTAGATGACTGGCTTTTAGGTGCCAAAACTTCTAGTCTGGCTAAACTTAGGTGGGATGTTTCTCACCCTCATAGCAAAGAAGAGAATAAGCAGGCTAGAGAATACACCCCAGGCGAGCATATGCTAGACTATGGGATCCGGTTGTCATGTTAAAAAAGGGCATTACAAAATTGGAAAGGCTCAGAAAAGAGCCACAGAAATGATTTACTGACTGTAGATAATGTTTGACAGTGAGAAACCTAAAGATCTCACACTGTTTAATTTATCAAAAAGAAGATTAAAAGGTTACTTCATTGCAAGCATTATCTCATAGGAATGCCACGTACTGAAATGCTCTTTAATCTAGCAAGAATGGCACAAATATTTAACATTGAGGGTGATTAGCCACTAGAATGAACCACCAAGGGAAGAGGTGGATTCTCTCTCTCCTGATGTCTTCAAATCAGGTCTGAACGCTTTTCTGGCAGATGTGCTTTAATCAAACAAATGTTATGCTCTAGTCAGATGCAAGTTACTGGGCAGAATGCAGGGGGAAATGGGTGAAAAAAGGATGCACTTCTGGCCTCAAAAATCTACAAATCTGTGAATGCCAAATGTAATTTGAATGTACTTGCAGGAATCAAAGAGTTCAAAGCGTGCTCCACTTTAAGGGATGGGAATCCCAGGGGAATAGGTGGAGACGTGCTCCTAGCATTTATGAACAGCAACTAGCTCTAAAAACTCAGTGTCTCATCCAAAACCTGACACTGACTCCTTCCATGAGCCAGGCATGACCGCTGCTTCGAATAGGGCTATCCAAACAGAGACATATCAGAATGGCCTGATTTTCATAGGTGGTGGGCAGGCAGGCATGGCTCTAAGGTCAGGCGGTTTTGTCAGCACTTAGCACCTATGGATGTGAATTTAGACACCTAATGAAATGGGAACACATTGGGAGTGATTTCAATAGCATCTGAAAGACACGTAGGAAAACCAGCTCTCACTTCCAGCAGTTGCTGTGCTCCTAGATCAGAGCAGCACTTTTAAAATTCCTGCTTTTTGGCATCCCCTTTCTTTGTCTCTGCTCTCTCAGTTGCAAAATAATCACATTTCCTGGACTGGACAGCTGAAAGGATTAACATTAGAGCGCTAGTTTTCAACCTGGGGGTCTGCAGACCTCTGGGGAGCTCTGTGGTCTACTTCTAAGGTATCTGTGAGAGGTGGCTAAAAAAACCAAGTCCATTTATGCTGTACAGCACTTTACGAATGTGCATTTCAAAAGGGACCCACTCCTCGGGAAAACACTTCATGGCCCACAAATCAAAACAGGTGAAAAATACAGAAAGAGAAACTGAGAAACAGCCTGTAATTGACTGGCAGTGGGTAGCTGCTTTCCATGCACAGCAGCCGGGGGTTGCTCAGCATCATTAGGAAAGGAGGCGAAGAGCCCCCCGGGCTGCACCCCTGCCTGCTTCTGCCTGCCCAGGCAGCAGCTGAGGGCTCTGCCCAAGGAGCCCATGCGCAGGCAGCAGGGGGAATGCTCTCCGGCCAGGACCAGAAGCGAGTGCAAGCGACGGAAATCAGGAAAAAAGGCCATAGGAAGCAACTGCAGCTAAAGGATCCCCCACGTCTCCTAGCTCCCTGGCTGCTGCCTCCCACGGACCCGCTGCCAGCTGACAGGTTTTTGATTGCCTCCTCTCTGGGGTGAGCAGCAGGGCCCCTAGCGCTGCCGATCGCTCTCCCAGCAGCCTGCGATGCTGGTGCGTTCAGGATCACTTCTCATCTTTGTCTCTAGCCTCTGTCACTTTCACCTATTCCCACGAGTTTGGAGCATTTCGCACCCCCACCCCCACCCCCCTTCTCCTTCTTCTTTTTTAAAGAAAAAGCTTTGCTTGTCAAGCAAGTTTTTTCTCCCTGAACTCTTAAGACTTCCAGCCTTAACGAAGACAGAGAAATACTATTCAAAAGGTGAAAGTTTACAGTCTCGAATAACAATGCCAGCTGCTCTCTTGGTAACGAGTTCCACTTCTGATGCAGGAGGGATGAGAGGCTGGGGAGGAGAAGCCAGCAGCCTGGATGCCTAATGCTGTGGGACTATTTCGGTACCCCGAGAGCTGCTGTCTAAAGGTATCCGTGTCTCCAGGTGGCCTGAAAAACAGCTGTGCACTGGGAGAGGGACCGAGAGACTGCATCTGGGCACGGAGCATCTGCCTGGCCTTGGGGAAGAGCATCCACCTCCCTCGTTCCTCTGCTGTCTGAATTGTTACCGGGAATACAGAACCTCTGTAGCTTGTTCAGGCTATAATCACATAAAAAAGAGATAAGAGGATAGGGTGCAATAAGGGAAAAGTATTCAGACAGCATCATTTTGGGCTTAGCTGCTCTCTAACGATAACTTCTGTGGCAGGCATCAGACTGTGCAGTTCATTTACAGCTGTAGAATGTTTTTTTTCTACTATGCATGCTTTTTAAAGCATTTTGGACGACCATTTCTTTTACAATGCAGATTTTTTTTTTTAAAATCATTGTCAAACAGCCTCTCAAAATCAGACTAGCAATACACATTTACAAGAGACATTCATCTCACTTTTTAATCTTGGAATTCTAGTTCTTCTTTAATCTTAATACTCCAGCTTTGTATTTGAGCTTTGTATTTGCATACAGAGTTTAAGCAAACAGTCAAGGTATCAAATAATGAAGCACAGAAGCTCTAAGAACTGAAATGGTAAATAAGAAAAATATAACATAATACCCAGGCTTGACATTGGAGATTTTGAAATACCATATCACTGAAGGAGAATTCACAGCACTTTCATCGACATCTGACTGCAAATTCTTTCATTATTTTGACATTATACATAATAATAAACATAATGACAATATATGTAATAGTACAGGCTTTCTTTTTTGTTTGTTTAGATACATAATTTATGATTTTATCAATAAAGAGTTGGTTTTTTAACAAGCCATAGCCACAGAAAGCTTTGTGCTGGCTTTTTTAAAGCATCAATGACACTAAAATGTATATATCTAGTATAGTCATGGAGCCGCCTTTCGAATTTATTGTATGTGTGTGTGACTATAAATATACATATAGAAATCTACTGTTACTGATGTTTTCAAAAATCTGAAGGAAAAAAATTTTGGGATAGTTTTTTCAGAGCCTTCTTTAAGAGAAACAAATGTATCGACACAACGTAAATTATGTATCTGAATCAATTTGAAGATGTCACTTTCTTAAGGTAGCTCACAATAGTAGGATGGCGGTACAGTCAAGTGCCAGGAATGAGTGAAATTGTGTGTATATGTGTGTGCAAGGAACAGCAACATGCCCTGTGCTGGCGCAGGCAGGAGGAGCGGAGGAGAGCCCTTGGCTCCAGGCACCGGCAGCCAGCCCCATCTCGCTGTGGCTCTGGCACCCCGCATCGGTCCCTGCGCTGGGGACACCAGGCAGCACCACGGGACGTGGCAGTGCCCCGCGCTGTCTCCCTTCACCCTTCTCCTACACCTGCTAAGGGAAGGAAGAGTTAAACCCCACTAATTTCCCCCCACACACACTCCTTGCTACTTCCTATCGCTGCTTGAATTGCTGGAGCTTTGTACATCTGGTTCAGTTCATTCCCAACGATTCAGGTTCTCATTTTTCCCCTCCCTTGGGGACACTTTTCCTGAGTCTTGCTGCGGAGCCTGACCCCGGTGCCAGCAGGATAGAACCCCAGGAAGTCCCAACAGCCTCATCCTGCCTGCGAATACCCAGCTGGGTTTTAAACGCATTGCATCAGAGAGCAGTAGGTCACCACATTAATCAGGAACTCTGAAATCCTCCGAGACACCTTGTTGGGAATGGTTACCGGGTTCTGGCTAGTCTTAAACATAATTTAAAAGACTTTAGGGTTAATTTTAAGGCTTTTCCTTTCCTGCAGCCCTATCTCTATGTAAATGCTCTCTTCCTCTTCTCACTGCTGACTGCTTCTAACAGACATATTATTTTGCTTCTCTGGCCTACTTTGTTGCAGACAAAGTTTTGACTATCCGAGTTCTTTTTTATTCCATTTTACATTTTTAATGCTATGTTGTAAAACGTCCTTCCTCTTGAGCAGTAATAAAAACCTTTTTTTCCCCCCTCCCCTCTTCAGATTTCTTTTATAACACATTCAGCATTTTCTGGGACATAATTAAAACATCAAACAGTTTTCCTGCTGGTTATGCTAAAATCTGAATGCTTGAGTCTGCTGGCATTATTGAAAATTAAAATGTACTATTCTTGAGTGTTTTTAGGATGCCCTTAAATAACTATCAGAAATGGTTTTGTTCTGCTTTATATACAGGCTGGCACCATAATGCTGAAATACCTGCATTAAATAATGTCTCTAATTGGTAGCATGAGGATACTTTTTAAAAGTATAAAATATGTATTTTTGCTCACTATTTTTCCTAGGCTAATGTGTCTAATTTTCCCATACAACTTTATCCCCAAGGAAAAATACAGATGGAAAGACCATTACCAATACATGAAGTTCAGTGGTTCTCTCTCTTTAGATGTAATTGCTATCAAGGAGGCTGGCAGCAGGGTAATTTTAGTTCAAATGAGTACATAGCCTGAAAAAGGATAAATCAACCTTTGTAGGTCTGAAATTAGATCCCAGTGTGGGATTGTTCTAGCTAAGTGTACATCAGGTTCATAAAATACATTTGCCAGAATGAAAAGCACCTAAAATCCAAGGGCAGCAGCGAGCGTGGGGCTGGAGAGGGAAGGTTTAACACCCTGCTAGAAGACCTCCTTCCACCTTCCTTTGCTAGTAATGGCCTCAAATTACCTTTCCCATTAGGCAATGAGGGCTCAGTCCTGCTCCCATTCAAAGCAGTGGAAAGCCTCCCACAGTACCCAAAATCCCTTTCTCAGGATGATTAATACCTTTGGTCCACATTCACAAAGGAGCTGGGAAGGGAAGAACTGACTTCACTGGGAAGCTAGAAAGGCACATTGGAATCAGGCACCTCAGTATCCCTGTGGCTCTGGGTCCAGGATCCCAACAGCACTCACGGGCCAGGTAGCTGGGATTACAAAACCTACATGTCACCTTAACACATCCTGCAAGTATCCTTGCAGTGGAATGAACTCTCAATCATGTTTTTGTTTATTGAAAAGATTCCTCTTTTCTGTGGCTGCCTTGTATACGCTGAGCAAATTAAAAAAGGTGGATGGCTGGAAGCACAACAGAGTTTAGGGTACACCTCTGCTTTGGACTGTGTGATGTTTTGCATGCATTTTGTAAACCCCAATGCATATTTGTGTTGGGGCAAATGGTGAGAGATATGTTCCTTGTGTGTGTGTAGGGGTCACACAAGAAGCTGTGAACCTGCCCCCCACCGCCTCCTGCCAGAGTTCTAGGAAGGTGATAGTTCCCAACTCGGGGCAAGGAAAATCCCCTGTCCCAGCTAGGATCAAAGATTTTATTGGAAGTGCAGGATAGCAGTCTCTCCATTCCAAGACTGTCCTACAAGGTGAGATGTAAGATCATGCTCATGCTTTAAATCTGACCTTTTTTGCTAAGGGCTCCATTTTGGTCAATAAAGTGACTCTGGCTTCATAACTAAATCTGCAGCAAGACAGGGTTCTGGTTTTTCCACACTAAAGAGCATTTTATTAAAAGCAGACATGTCTCAACCAGCATCATTTATTCACCATGACCTGGAGAGCCAGGGTGCCCGGGAAGCAGCAGGGCCTCTGCTGGTTGCCACACCTTGCTGCTTTGGAGAAGATCCCCTGCCCTATGGTTCACACCTCTTTATCAAAGAATGGGTATTGAATGGGAAAATTCACGGAAGATCAATTTTTACAAAATCTTTACCATTCATTTGCTTCTGGAATGAACTTGAATTTTACAGAAACAAGATAGAATTGTGGATAAATGGATGTTCTGAACAGTTTATGATGTAATTTCTCAGAGAACCTCCAACAGCCATTCCATGGACTGTGTTTCAAGTGCCTTTCTCCTCAAGCTATTTCAATCTAAAAATCTGGCTACTGCATGTCAGAGTACATGGGATATATACAATTAACTTATATTGAGGTTCAATATCTCAATTCATTCTAGATACTTAGGCAAATGTTAACCAGTTCCCAAAAAGTCAATTGATATAAGCATTCTTAGGAAAGTAGACAAGGTGACTGAAATTCAAAGGATATATGTGGCTCCTTTCCTGAAAAGCAGCCTAACAGTCATAGCCAGTTCTGATTTTGATGAGGAGGGTTTGACTCAGACTTTCCTATTCCTGTTCTCAGCCTCCCACTAAGCATGGGCAAACCATTTTCCTAAAGGTTAAAGACAGTCTGCATAACCTCATACATACAGCACGTCTGCTTCTTGACCTCAGCTCTCAACGTTGTCCAAAGTGTTACTAGAGCAAAAGAAATAATAATAACACACACACCCCCACTCCCAAATGCAGAAGATTGCTGAACACATTTCTGAAGCCAAAGATTTCTGTCTCGCTACAATATGCTGAAGTAAAAACATATCCAGGAGTTGTCCCTGGAGTCTCAAATCATTCTCTCATCACACTGGGTTCAAAGACAATGTGAGTTGTGTAGCATAGCTGAAAGTATCTGCATAAAGCAATTCCTCTATGATGTTGTTTTGTTTCTGGCTTGCTTTTACCTGGGCTATCTGAAGACATTGTTTGAGGCTAAGGAAAAAAATATGAATAATGTTTGGGCCTAGAGATCAAAAAATCAGGCTTATTTCCATAGTCGTTAGTAGCCAGTATCCCATGTGAATCTCTCCTTTTTCTAAAGCTGCACTGAAATGCTGGATGTATTAGGAAGCATTTCTTTTTATTTTTATTTTATTTTTCTAACAGTTTGTTCTTCTTGATTTTTGAAGATGCTGAAAGCTTTTTGATGTCACAAAACTAATCATAAGAGGGAAAACACAAATTTAAATGTGAGATAAAAGGGACTTTGCATGCATGCATAACAAGAAATCCATTGAACAAAACAAATTACTTACCACCTCCACAATGGCTCTCTGCCTCCAAGGGATGGGCTGGTTCACAATGAGGAGGTGATGGTGATAAAGTCACTGTGATACTGTGATCAGAAAAGCTGCAGTAAGAAAAAAAATGTATATAAGGGAAAGTAAACTACAAAGAAGGGAGGGTGGGAAAAATGGCTCAGCGTTCCCCTGGGACTGTGAGTGACTTTCAGTATTCCCAAAAAAGTTTCACTTCAAACATTACAAGGCCAAAGAGGTCTCCTTCTGTGTGCCAGTTCTGGCAGCTGACGGAGGAAGGCAGAGGAAGGAGGATGGCTGAATTTTTCATTCAAATAACTTGGTTCCTGTTCGGATATGCCTTGTCTGGAATCCCCATTGACGGCAATGAGGTGTCAATTTTCCTGATTTGGAGGGCAGAAGTGACCTTTCAGGTCTGAGTTTGTTTTTAGGAGGTTTGTTTTGGTTTGATTTTGTTTTCCATTTACAACCCTCCCTTTCTTTTACCATTTTAAAGCCATGAATGATGAGTGCTAGGGGTTGGGGAAAGGCCAAGAAAGCGGTGTAGCTCCTTTACTGCTCTGTGTTTCAGCGTTTGGGAACCACTTCAGACTGGTTAGCAAAAAATACTCTTCCCTCCAGTTCTGCTTCCCCACCCCACACAGGGGTTGATAGGCCACACTGGTTACAATAATTTTATTTGTTTTCTTTAATGTTTATTTTGTTTCCCAGGGCAAAGCACTGATTTTGAGGAGCTGAAAGTCTGAGGATGCCTCAAAAGATACTGTATCTACTATAGAACAATAACATCAAAAGTATTTGATTTGTAGGACAGAAGTTATGCCTTCCTTTCAACAGGTGACCTTATCTGGAAAAAATAGAATAATATTCTGAGTACGAATCCTTACCTGAGCAGGTCTTATACATCTGAAGCTCTTCCCACCTCCCAGCAAGCCCCCCTGCAGCTGCTCTGTAGCCATCTCACCTTCAGGATGTACTGGCTTGCACAAGGGTTTTCCATGCCCTGTTTCTACTGGGGTTCAAAACCACAAACCACTCTGAAGTAATTTCCTTTCCAAAGGACATGGAATATGGTCAGAGTGCCTGGAAATATTTAGCTTTTTTGTCTTGGTTTCTTCATTTCCTTCTCTTCTTCTATCATTCCGTATATTTCCTTGGTCACCAGAAAAGCAGAAGGGTGAAGAAGAGGAAAAAGAAATTATCAAACAGAAAAATAAAGGAAAGATTGACTTGATTTTTGAGCAATCAACCACAATATGAACCACTTCCCTGTTTGTTTGGGTGGGGTTTTTTTTGTTTTGGGGTTTTTTTGGTTTGTTTTTGTTTGGTTTTGGTTTTTTTTTTCAAATCATTGAGACTTTTTGTCACGATGTTTTGAAATAGGAGTTTCCTTTCTTTCTTTGCATGCATTCTTTCACTCTTTGGTATCCTGTTTACATGGGCAGGCAATTTTCCCTCCTACTATTGAGCTGTTGGCCATGCCAAGTTCTACTTCTGCTATTCCACCACAGCAAATCCTGTGGTCACATTATGATGGTCAGCAAACTTCAGCTTCATGTCCATTAAATCTCAGTTACCTGTGAAAATGGCTGCTGTCAAAGCGTTTGCTCAGGAATCCTCTACTGTAAGATCTTATCCATGGCTTTTGGTGGTGTTTTGGGATCAGAGCTGACCTAATTTGGTGGACCACTGATAAATTCTTCCTCCAGTATGCTTACCATAAGGTCACACTTGCCCTATGTTCACTGGTTTGTTATAGGAGTTATGTTTGAGTTTTGGTACCAAAGCAATTGTTCTGAAATGTGTTGATTACCACATCAAACTGAAAATCATAAATATCAACTAAATTTTAATTCAGGGATTCCCACTGTATTTTTGGGTCTCCGATTCTGCTGTCAGTCAGGAAGGAAACTATATCCCAAGTACGTAGAGATGACACAGAATGGGAAGAAGCCTGAAGGAGAATTAAGAAGCCTTCTGCTATTTCAAGTAAGTACCTGTCTGAGGAGCTGTTGCTTTTACCAGTAGTACTATGTCTTGAGGATCTGGAGAGCTCTTCCATCACTGAGAGGAGCTGCAGAGAATTATACAATAATCACCTGCAAATTTGACAAAGCAAAGTCAGGAACTTAATACTGCAATTCATTTCCTTTGATATGTTATCTGTCACCTCCCCCTTCCCACACAACCTCTTTATACTGAGAGAGAGATGGCATGTCACCTATTCCCTTGACTGCTGACAGAGACAGCTATTTCGCTCCCCTTTCTCCCTCTTCCCCTCAGTCCCTTCCTTTCTTTCTCTTGTTTTTTCTCCTTGCTTTCTTCTGGTTGTTTCTTCTACCTCTCCGTGCCTCTTTTATGGATCTTCCACAGGAGAGGGAAGACTCCTGTTTGCTGCAGCTTGACACAAAATGCTGCAGCAGAGAGAGAGCCTGTGATGAGGACTTTGGCCACATGGCCCACAACAAAGTGAGGGTGTCCCAGCATGCCCCTTCGAGTACGGCCAGGCTGTATTTTACACAAAAGGTCCAAACTCTGCTCATTTTGTTTTCAGAGAGCCTGGGCAGGCCTTTGGGAAGCTCTGAGGTCCAGAGGAGGAGAAGGCTCGCATTCATGCTGCCTGCTGTGGATGTGTCCACGCGCCTGCGCTTGCCACCCAGCTGCCCCGGGGAGCGACGGAGCACAAGATCCACATGGCACAAAAGAGCCCGGCGCTGAGTGGTAATATGCATACAACCAGCTTTTCATTGCCGTGGGCTTCTTTGTCACTAGCTCTCTTTGGCTACCAAAGGCTAAAGAATCCTCCTTTACAATTCATTTAGTATTTAAACACCTTCTCAGACTTTACTGCATAAAGACTACCTACAGTTTCAAGCACGATTCACATGGCATATCTGGCCCGTAATTTTAAATCGACTTACAATTTTGATAGAAAGTCTGAAGGCTACAAAACTGAGGTTTATTTATATCTCTCATAATCCCTGTGAAATCCTAGGAGTGGAGTCACAGTGTTTGGGTTCTTGTCTAACCAAGGCTCATTGATTTTTAAGCGCATAAATTCAGAAACTCTAAAGACCCAGCCAAAGACAATACAGCAAGCAGCGCAGTTCGGAGATCCCCCCAGGGAGGAGATGTGGTTGTAAACACTTGAAAATGTTTAAATCCAGTGAATGCTCTAGTTATATTTGGTAGGCCTGACAGGACAAGCAGTCCTAACAATCTAAAACACTGGACAGAATGGAAGGAAAGACGTGCCAATGATAACAAAACCCTCGCAGCCCTTTTCACATCGCCTCCACCAGGACATGGAGCTATTGTGGTCTCGGTCCTCCTGGAGGTGTTCTTCCCTCCAGGCAGCTTTGATCCAAGGGACGTGGCAGATGTCCTCTGCATTGCAGGCTCACGTGGTGGGGACCTCGCACACTGCATGAGGAGCGAGGAAGACCCTTGCAGGGAGCCGAAGCATGGCACTTTCCTGCTGGGCCACAGCAGAGTTGGGTGGCAAAGCCCTTCACACAGTGCCTGACTCCCTCCACTACATCTAAACAACTCTTTGTAGCTGCACATTACAGATGGGTTTAAATCAGCATTTGTACAGATGTGGTGTCGAAGCAGAAAGATTAAACACCTCCCTGAGAGTCTCAGGGGAGGCCTGTGAGAGAAGAGAGGCTTGGTCGGGGCTTGTCCGTGCCATGGGCTGGTGCCCTGCCCCTGCCCCTTGTCCCCTGGTGGTGATGGGTACCAGGCACCCGGCCCTCAGTGCCCAGCAGCGGCCTTATATGGGGTAGGATTGAAGCCCTCCTAGGTACCAGAAATGAAATCTCTGCACAGAAAAATATTTGAGACTTCTAAAAATACTTCAGTTCAAGAAGCCTCAGAATTCCGCTGCAAAATAAGGTGCAGAGCAAGGAGCAGACGATGTCCAAAGACATGCCGAATGTAAGGGGATTGTGGTTCAAGACCAGGACTCTGAGGTTGGTGAGCACCAGATGTGAGTAGCAAAGAGACCAGAGAGGTTAGTGCTGGATAGATGGGTAAGGAGAACACGGGTGTTCACAAAAATGCCAGGGGAGATGAAGTACTAGCGAGAAGTTGAATCCTTCAGTAAACTGAGAGACTGAACTCTTTTCAAATCTGCCTTTAAATAAATATACAAACACAAAGTTTGAACAACTATAAAACGCTGGAGAACAAGGAAACCTGTAAAAATAAAGATAATGACAAAGAATGGGTAAGGGAATACAGAGAAAATAAGAATATAAACAAATTGGCTTTCCAGATTGCATACAACACAGAACACGTAGGGAATTGAATAACAAATTTATCGTACTACCAACAATTATTTTTTGACAAATCATGGGAGATTCCCAGGGCCTGGAGCAAAGCAAATATTGTATAGATTTTTCAGAGAAGAACTGGAGAGTGATCCCGATAATTACCATCTCATACGTCAGTTTTCTCTTCTTGTTAGCATAATAGCACAAATAATTTCTGGAGGCCTTTGGGGCTGACTTGCTCATTACTCCTAGATGATCCAGTACAGTCCAACACAAGGCTGGCACGGAGCTGACTGACAGCTACGGTCCCAACCAGGGGAAAGCGGGATGACTCGCTTGGCTGTGATGTATCCAGCAGCGTGTCTGGATCCCGCAGTGCAACCCTGCACAGAAAGTACACAGGATGATGCTGAACAAACTCATTTGTTAACTATAAATGATGACAGTGCTCTGTCTATGCTAATTAGTCCTGATACTGATTTACCTGATGCAAAACTCAGTGATGCTGTGGAAGGCGGTTTTTTACATCCATGAAGAGCCTGTGGGGGAACAAAGCCAGATCAGCCACATGCTGTAGGGACAACCCGCCCAACTTGCTCCGATCCCACATTCCTAGAAATGCATCAGGAAGGAATTCAGAGAAAAATGAAAAGATTTACAGATGGCTTAAAACCCCCACATGGTTAATATAATGAAAAAAAATGGAGAGACTATGAATAAGCAGCCACTGCTGCAGTCTAATGCTCATAGCTGTTTGTCCAGTTTCTGGGAAAGGGCTACAGCAAAATTCCTTTCCTTAATTTCATGTTCCCACCCAAAGCCTTCTGGTTTTGACTTTGTGCAGGGCATATATATTTCATCTATAATCATTATTTGTAGATATTTTTTAGGGCCAGGAGGGACCATTAGATCATCAGTTCTGGCCTCCTGCGTAACACATGCCATAGAATTTAATCCAAAAAGGTAATGAACTATTCACCTCGATTGTGGTGGTGGATGAGGACTGGACCTGCAACTGTTTGATTCTGTGGCTTTCAGGGGTTTGCAGATGAATTTTGACATTTCTTCTTACAGATTCTACAAAGCATCATCACATGGAAAATCCCATACGATAAACCAATCTCTTTTCAAGAAAACCCACTACCTGGAGAAAGAGGAAAGGGGGTGGGGGGTGGAGGCCCACTGTATAAATGGAAAAATTTTGAGATTATCGGCTTTTTCCAAATTTCATATCAAGCTTTTTATTACAATCTTCTTAGATAACTTTTGTCAAAATAACCAGATGCAAACATCAGGGAAACTAAATGATAATTTCGTCTCCAAAAGAGGGGGGGGGAAAAACCTTACCGGAATGTGTTTCTGTAGTAGACTTTATACATCCGTTCAGTGTGGTCTAATGTAAGTCAGGCTTTAACAAATATTTTTGCTCGACTTGGTTCCAGGATAAAATTGTAGAAGTTACTGAAAGGTGAAAAAACCCCTCAATCTATTCAACTTAAAAAAAAAAAAAAAAAGACATTTAAGGGGGGTCTAACTGAAGTATACAAAAATCTTAGCTGAATGGATAATATCAATGCATGTTACTACTTTTGATACTGCACAGATGACAGGATCGGGGGCATAAATGGAAGTTCAAAAAACAAATTCAGAGGAGACATAAGGAAGTGCTTTGTCACTCAAAGAATAATAAATGTTTGGAATGGCCTACTGGGCAAGGTTGTTGAGGCAAAGACAGTGGGCTCGTTCAAGAAGCAATTAGATGCTATCCTGGGGGAAACGCTGTATTACAAGAGACAAGCATCAATGTGTTGAATGGCCTTTTCTCATTCCTAACATTTTCTATGTTCTTTTCTCCAGCTTGTACTCTTAAGGGTCTGCAGCCTCAGTGTATGATATCAAAACTGAAATCAGGCCCAGCAGTGTTCTCCACTAAACTGGGCCAAGAAGCATAATAAAGATTTGGCCTTGCTATAAAAATGTGCCGCGCTGTACTGCTACCCTGCTTATTCCATGCTGGCTTCTGGGCTTCTAATAAAGGAACAGGCGTTGGGCAAAGCACCCAGGGTTCAAAGATTTGTTTCACACCTTGTGACGAGTCCAGAGTGCATTTTCAAGAAACTGGGGCACCCTGCCCTTCAGGTGGGAGCACTTCAGAGGTGGGCCAGGACAATTCCAAAGCACGCAGGGCTCTTTGGATCCTTCACAACTAAACTCGGTATTCAAATATGCCTTTATTAGTAGTTATTAATATTTTTTGAGAATTGCTCCATCCCTTTCAGCTTACCCATCCATTCTAATGCTGTTTCTTCTCCCTCCAAGCACAGCACAGATCTTTTCACCCCTTTTCCCCTTTGCGTACATCAAAAGAGAAGTGAAGTTTGTTTTCAGTGCATGCCAGGGCACCCACAGGATGAGCAAGTCTTTAGGAGGGTAAATAACGTCCTGTGTGCTGTGCCAAAACAGGTGCACCACTTACAGAGCAATCAGCTGCAACGGTGCGATTGCACCCCACCACCTCCCAGGAAAATTGTAGCCCCCTGCCTGCTGAGGTCCTCTCAGCTGTCTCAGCACCAGTTGCCATGCTCCTGGGGCTGCAAAGAGGGACTTGCAGAGGGTCCTGCTGGAGATGACCCATTTGGGAGATGTCAGATTCAGCTGCTGAGGAGCACAGAGCTCCTGGTACCCAGGTGGGCAAGCTGAAATCCACTTAGAAGAGAGGGGTGATTCAAGATACATCTTAGGTTAGCTGTTGTACTGCACTTATCTGAGTTATGTGTTAGGGAGAGAGCTTCAAGGGCTCTCTGTAGCAGGGTGCATTGAGGCGCTACAGTAAAGATGGTCTCTCCTCCTTAAACTTACAGGTGGGTATCCTACAGCAAGAGGTGGTCGGCAGGGACAACCAGACAGTAGGGCAGTCCTGGGGGACGTGCATTTTGCTACACACATAGGACTGTGCAGCTCTTATCAAGTATTTCATAGGCAGCTCAGCAAGGGGGGATTATAGGGAAATATTTATATAATGCTGCATCTGTGGCTGTGTAGTTTTGTATGGAAAATGTACACCAAACAGAAGGTGCTGCACAAGAGAAAGTAGTTTGGGGGGCCAGGGAATGTATGGATGTGCAAGAAAAGCTCAGCTAAGAGAGCAGCTTAATGACTGGAGTAGAGGGATTGCAGACTCTCCCTCTCCTGCTGGGGTGAAGAAGGAAAAAGGAACCTTGAGCTGCCACCACTGCCCAGGAGCTAAGGCAGCCCCTAATTCAGGGCCATGCAAATAGAAGTTTAATATGGATTGCTGAAAGACTCACACAGTCTGCCTTTTCTTCCCCTAGCTTTTCTCCAAGGTTTTGGGTTTTTTTTACATTATATTATTATTTTTTGCTGGTGAGGGATTCTTATTATTATGGTTCTAACCTTCATTACAGTTGCTTTCTGCCCCAGCACTCCAGGGGAAATGCATATTCAGAATAGCTTTGCAAGTGCTGCCGAAGCCATTTGATGTCTGCACCACTAGCGAAATTATTTGCTAACAAACTTTGAGACTTTTTGCCCTTCCAAAGGAACCATTTCACAAGTGATTTTTGGCTTCCTCTGCAGTGGTCCAGCAATATTATTTTATCCCAGCAAAGAGCATATTATCGTTTAATGTCACTGCTATATTCCAGTATGTTTCCCAAGATGATAAATGTTGGCACAGAAAAGAGGCAACTTTTTCAAACAATAAGTAATAAATTGTGGAAGGCTGAGGTAAATATTTTTCCATGTCCCCAAACAACTCTGAGTACATTCCTGAGGAGTGTATTGACAGTAAAATGTTTGAGAACAAGAAAATTTGTTGGATCAGGTTGTGGTTGTTGTCCAACCCATAAAATATCCCTAGCTCTTTCTACCATCTGTTCCACTGTGTACTTCTGGGTGCAGCTTTAAGCAAAGCATTCAAAATGTCTACTATAGGAAATGAACATACATATGAACAAGAAAAGACAAACAGCATTATTCCAAGGCTTTAGGAAAAAAAAAACCAACAAAAAACAACAACAAAAAAACCCCCGAAACACAAAGTTTGTCAGACATGTCCAGGTATGTTGGTAATGAATTATTCAAATACCTGGATTCACTGTGCCAGTGAGATCTGGAGCACTGTGGGCACCCATTCCTGCCTGGTGGCATGCAATCCACCCAAGCAAGGTCAAGAAATGTCACACACAGGTGGCTGAGCACTGAGCTACTTGTGAAGAAGTCACAGATAATTTAGTCACACAAAAAAGAAATCACAAAAAAAAAAAGAAGTCACAAAAAAAGGGGAAGAAATTAACTACCAAAAAATGTCACCTCGAGATTATATTTGAAAGCCATCCCTGCTGGAGGGCAAGCTACAAAGGAAAAAGAATGACCAAAATCAAAATGTTATTATCTAGTGCAGCATTTACCTGCAGGTAATGCCACTGCAGCCATCCTTGTGTGCATCGCCTCCGAGACCACACATATAACTGTCCCTTTCTATCCTGTACAACCCTTTGAACCCGGACCTTACAGATCCTGCCCTGAGGCTGGCACTCACCCAGAAGGAGTTCTCACTTAACCACCAGGACCCAGAACCAGTGAGTGGGAGCTAAGGTGCAGGTACCTGCCCCCAGTCACATGAAAATATGCACCTCAGCATATACAGAAAAGGCTACTTAAATATAATTTTGCACTGATTTGAAAGGATTTTTAAATTTTTTAAATCCTGAATATGAACATATTCAACATTTTTCTGAGCCAATATCTGCCTTTTTAAATGGAAACTACTAATCCTCTAGCACTGTAAGGGGAAGACATACTCAGTATACATACTCTGTTCTTGAGACATAAATAATAAATGCAATTTAAACTGAAATTTGAGCAGACTTTCCATTAAGTAACAGATCACTGTTGGATGGTCATGATTTTTTATATCTGGCAGAGGACTGTATCTCAGATATGTAGACATCATGTAGAGAGAGGATATTTTGTACGAACATTAATAATGATGTTCCTACATTGTTCATGCTGTGGAAATGCTTCCTATTCATCTCATTATCTTCTGGTCCCACAATGGCAGCATGATGAGTGCAGAGAAATGAGTGAGAAGCCTTCTATGTCTTTGTGTGGTGGGTATAAAATGGTTGCAAACCAGATGAATGCTTAAATACATTATCTCTTTGACATTTCGCACTACCCTTCTGGAAAGACCCCATATATTTAATATCAAAAGGGCAGAGACCACTTTCCATGGGAGAAAAAGAGAATGACTGCTTTGTCCTGCTATCTGTATCCCAGGGAGCAGATCACAGAGGACCAGGATGGTTTCCCTTACACCTTGAAAGGGGCTGATGAGAACCCAGAAGCACCTAGATAGAAGTCAGATTCGTTCACTCATGTAAGTCCCACAGATCTGCTCTAAATCTCTCTTCCCAGTGGCCTCCTCCAAGGTTAAAAAGATGTCACAGCAGAGCGTTCCAGAGAGAGGTTGTTCTGAGTTATTTTTGTGTGTGTTTCAGTGGTCACTGCTGTCTTCATAACCCTCATTTCAATATAAATCACTTCTGTTTTCACATTTTCTCCTGGACTAGTTCCACATCCCAAGGACCATTCCCATGAGTAGCTGTTGAATTTGGCCCCCCAGATCTTCTCTAATGACCTTTCACAACATTGGTAAAGGTTTCAGCACTCGCTGAAAGCATCAAAGGGACTATTCTCATCTTTCATGGACTCTAATAAGAATGGTGGGGCTATATAGTCACAAAGCTGACACTGCTTCTCTGCATGTCCTTGGGCAATTCCTTTAAATGCTGCAGGAGTCTCCATGTGGGAGAATGGGAATAATGACACTGGTTTGCCAACCATGAAGGTTGCGACACAGAATTGCTTAAAAGGCTTGTTGAAGCTGAAAACAGTTGATGCATGCAAAACACTTTTCAGGAAAGTAAGAGGTAAACACACATTCATGGAGAGGAGAGCAATGTGCCTACCAGTAGCTGAGCTGCCACCCCAGCCTGTATCCCCAAAATACAAATGATGACAAGACGGCAAGCATGAATGTTCCAGGGTTCACTGATCTAATTTACATCAGTGGACAACTTCTTGTACAGAGTAATCTCTGGAATAGGCCCCCTTCCTGCATGCTGTTACAGAACTATAAATATTTAATTTGAAATATAAGATACTAATAAGCATCTTAAATAAAAGAATGTTGTGATAGATTGGCAGACTGCCATGCTCATCTCCACTTTATACAGTGCTCCCTTCTTGTCTTGAACTGCTAAATGACATCCTTCCAATGGAATTGATTGGTGTCTTTCTTGCCCCATGCTATTTCTGGTTCAATTATCCTGCAGTTTGGCCAGCAGTGGATGATGTTCTTCCTGTAGCTGCTCTTTTGCTCTCACTGTTCTCTGTTGGCGTGGGGTGTTTTCTAAATTCAGTTCCATTTTCCTCTTACAAGATCCTGACCAGAATTTTCTGACATTTTCTGCCGAAAGAACCATTTAGATCCCAAAGTAAAGTGAGCGCCGGCTTCAACAGCTGAGAGATCAGATTTTCACACCTGCCACGTGCCTCAGCAGCTATAGGACAGAATGAGCATGGGAAAATGAAGTTGCAGATGTGGGGAAGAAGGGATGACAAGACTGATTGGAAGAAAAGAAATTAAGTTTCTGTTTTCTCAGGAAACTACAGCTTGACCTCAGGTTACTGAAATATTTCCGTTGACTTAATGGGTTTTCCTTTGCAGATATATCAGATATTAGACCTACCCAGTGAAGTACATTCCCTTGTAATTACTGAATTACCAAAGTGCAAAAAGTTAAAAAAGAGATGAAAAGCATTTTACAATTAGTCAATGTTGGGGTTTTTTTTGGTTCATTTTTACATTTCTTTCCATACACTGATTGACTTTTTCCATCATAGTATTTTAAACTGTTTAAAAATAAACTTAAAAATTAAGGAAGAGGAATCTTTCTGGATAGAAAGAGGGAAGGAAAAGGACAGCTCAGCTTACAAGTAAGCCCTCTTTCCTGGTAAACAGAATGGGCAAGAGGGTGATACACTGAGAAAGTATGAAAGCCATTCCTGAAAAGTTTCATAGCCGTGGAAGAGCACAATGTCAGGTTAAAGCAAATCCAAACCCATCCCAAACCCCTCATTTCCATCCTTTTCTGTCCCTGGGAATTTTTTAGGATTCACTCTTTGTGACAGCTGGTACCTGATTTTTCCCATACCGTGACATATTGCCCAGTTTACGTATCCAGCCAGTGCCTTCTTACATGGCTGTCAGAGCTGGTTTAGTCAGCAGCACGGAGCCACGTATTAGTAAAGCTGAGGCACATTCTCCTACATCAAGAGAGTATTCCTGTGCTGCAAGCCAGGCACTGCAGCTACGCTTGAGAGCAGCCATGGACACACACTGCACTCGGCAGTGGTATTTATAGGACTGTTAACAGTCGAAGAGATGTGAGGCACAGCCCTGTAACATTATTTCCTTTGCCTTCAAAAAGCACTTCTCTGAAGTGCCCGGAGACATCCTGTCTTAGGGGTTATTCCCAGTTAAGATAAACCAAGTGAAAATGTGTGACTACTGTCAAAAGAAGAATAATGTTAGTGCTTACAAAAGCTCCCCTTCAGATATGGACGCCGCACCGTTATGCATAACCTCTGTGTTTGATTTCTCTGTCATATTTTCTCACGCTGGAGATAGTCCCAAAGCAAACCTCTGAATGCAAGCACAGAACATGATTAAGAATCAAAGCCTAGAACACCAGAACATATGTTTGGCTTCTTGCTTGTATCTTTATAGAGGTCCAGCCAAAAGCCTCAGTGCAAACACCCTTGATATTTGTATGCTTTGCACAACAGGCCAAAATATTCATGCTTAATACTGTTAACCTTTTGCTGACTAAACCTTTGATGCAAATCTAGTAATTGCCATTGATTCTGCAGAGGCAAGAAGCCCTTTTTCACCCAAATACAAGGCTAGCTCAGCCTTGTTTGTTCCCCAGGTATTCTGATTGCTCCTTCAAGTCAAGAGAATATTACTCCATACTACTGAATCCCCGAGGTGGGTTCCCATAATGTTCAGGCCCTTGGGGAAAATGCTGGGGGTGCAGTGCTATGTGGCATGGACCCACTATACCGACTTCAGGAGGACCAGAATACAGTGGTTTCCATAGGAAGCTAGTGGCTTGTGGCAAAGACAAAAGTAAAAGACAGATTTCTTGTATTAAGCCAGTCTACTCCTAGAACTAATAAGACTAGATAACATGTGAGAAAATTACCTTAGCAAAGAGAAAAGGTCTTCAGTATGACCAAAGACCTATGCACGTATCCCTCAAACCTAGAAAGTATCCATACTCCTTTTGAGAGAAAAGTCAAACTTACCTGCAAACTCCAGACCAGCTGGAGGTCTGACATCATCAGATACCTAGACAATCTGACTTTTGCCTCCATCCTTCTCATGTCCTAGTGGGACTCCACTGAAGGTTTCTGCTCTCCCAGTCTTCCTTGGACACATCTCAGCAGTCTGTTGATATCCCACATAGGTCAAGACAAAGTGTCTGTTTGCCATAGATCAAGTTTTTGACCAGGTTTAGATATTAACTATCTTTGGCTCCTTGAGGTACTTCCTGACCTTCTCACTAAATGAATTAACAAATATGCTTCTAGAGATATTTTTACACCACTCATGTAAGACTAGAAAGTACCCAAACTATTACAAAGCATCTCAAATCCATCCTGGCTACTACCTCATGGATATGATACAGGAGATACCTTAGCTAGTTTTCCTTGCACACCCAAAATCCCAATGAAAAGAAAATAATATTTAAGACAGAAAAAAATACAATAAAAAAAAAAATTAAAATGTTACTCCAGAAAATTTCAGCATGGAACACCTTAACCACGTTCATTAATCAAATCCCAAATAAAATCAGCTGTCTTCTAAAGTGAGAACAGAGAGAAATTAGGACAACATAAATCTGTGAAAAAAGTTAGACTTTTTTTTTTTTTTTCCAGGAGAACTCAGCTAAAATCTCCCTCCATTCAGGCACCTGGGTTTCGTTTCATAATAGCTTCGGTCCATTGTTCCTTATTATCAGAGCTGACTATGTTCAAGCTAAGGCAGATCTTGTTCCTAAATTTATGTCTCTGTGTGTGACCACTACAATATGTGTTTTGTATGCTTTTTCCTGAAAGCCTAATATAGTGATACCTGTGACACGGCTTGGACTCCCCCTTTCATGTATATTACCAACTCGAACTGCAACCTGCTGGTAGATTTTTCTTAAACTCTAAAATGAGGGTCTAACCTTCTTTTCTTTTTCTTTTTCTTCTCTGTTACCTATAATCTTGATTTGACTCACACAAAAGTGACACAGTGGGAAATCCACTCAAGAAGACTTTGACAACTAACAATGGAAACCTACCTACACGAAAGTTGACTGGTGGCGTTTATAGTGAAAAAATGTATTCAAGTTTAAAGATGTCATCTGTGTTAACTGATCCGTGTTGGTTTTGTGTGTTTTTGTCAAAAGAAATGTGCTGCGGAGTTACCTCTGCTAGGGTAAAGAAAACTAGCCAGAACAACATCACCACTAAAAAAAGACAGGTATGTTCAGGGGGAAAAAAAAAAAAAGGAAAATACCAAAACCCAATCCAAAATATTTAAGTTTGGGTAAATGTAATATTTAGGTTAGACCACATCCAAAGGATTTACTTGAAAGAGTGAAACTTGAGCATGTTTAAATGTGACTAAGATAAAGAATTATTTATACTCCTGTTCCTTTTGCCTTCTCTAATATGAACAATATTGTTATTTTATGTAGTAGCAAAGGTGTGCTAAATGTATCTCACGGATTAAATTAAAATAAGATTACTGTAGATTTTTCAGCAGTAGCTACTGATAGCTTTAGTTTCAGTTTTAGAGCTGAAGTTGAGACATTTTACACAGATTCCTTTCTCCCAGCATGAAAGGAATCCAGTTCTTGCTGCGAACCAGCTTCCTTCATCAAATGGGACACCGAAGGCCCTGAGTTGCCATTGGGAAATCTTGGGCACTTCATCCCAGAAAAGGGATGAGACGCAAGTCAGTATAAAGTTTAAAGATGCTAATACCAAAGTGAAAGGACTTGACCAAACTTATGAGGATATTAAACTCATTTGTATAGTAAAAACGGTCCTCATGTCTCCTTCCACATTACTGGGTCTGCTCTACTAGGCCAGATCTTGTTGCTCGTCTCAGCTGACTTGAAGCAGTTTGTCTCACCATTATATGCACTTCTAATAGACGCTTTTGTTGTAAAACACATCAAATATTCCACAAATGTGAAACTCACCCCAAAAATGGTCCTTTGGGTCAGGTTACAAGCGTGCAAGGTGGAGCTGATGCTACTATGGCATCCCCATGAAATGCAGGATGACAGGTAAGCTTGGTGGCTCTTGGAAGGAGCCTGAGGTGCAGAGATGCAATGGTGCTGAAGTGTGAATGGAACAGAAAGGATCTGAAGGAAGAAGGAGGGCAGCTGTCCCATCCCTCAGCTCATTCATCCAGGTCAGAGTAGCCTGAAAAAGGGACAGAGTTCAGAGGGGTCTGTACTGTTGTCTGTGCTGTGGGTGGTTTCTAGCTAAACAGAAGGCTGTAAGGAGCAAACAGATTTGTAGATAGCAAATCTTTCCTATTTGTGTGTTGTCTCCACCTGAGTGATGTTTGTTAATTTAAATTCACTTAAAAATTTAGAGAGTGGGGGAAACAAAAGGGATCACCTCTTAAAATGAAACAATTTGAATCCATGTTCTTTGTCACGCCTCATGCAGAGGAGAAGTTCGTAAAAGCAAGTCACTTGGCTGCTTTAGCAAAATTCATGCACTAAACAGGGAACTAAAACACATTGTTGGTACCCCGGAAAATCCAGTGAGAAATAAATATGTTGGAATGAGTGACTGTAGAAGGAATTTTATCTCCTGCCACTGTGGCAACCCTGATTTTGCTGTGCAGGTCCTGAACATGCTTATTACAGAGAATAAGAGCTGTGCAAGACAGCGCGCCTCGTGATTGCATCTTTTTACAGCCATTTTAGAGCCAGGTAAACTCAGGGGCTTGGAAATGCATATCCCAGACCACTAGGAATGTAATTTGGGCACCTTGTTTCACTTCAGCCATTAATAGGCATTTTATGGTATGCTCCTTCATACAGAGTACATATTCCCCCCATGGACCCTCCATTTCAGCCCCGACAAGGACTATCACAGGACCACAGTTCCCATGTCACCTGCCTGATTTCTCCTACAGCTTCACTGCCAGAGAGATCTCAGCATCAGACCTCCACAAGATGAAAGCTAGCTAAATTCTCCAAGCAGAAACCCCCAAAAGTTGTGCGATTGCACAAAAAACCCCACAAAGCCCCTTAAATACTACTTTAGAGATGATATGTTCAAGTGCAGATGGGGGTTATTGTGTCTCCTGTCATCAGGTAGTCAGGGTAATTGACCCAGCCATACCTGCCCAGAGGAAGAGACAATGTTTGAAATTCCTGCTAGAAACAATTATGTACTTGACCTTACAGTATGGGTCTTTCTGCTTTTATTTTTTTAAGAGGGCATTAAAAAAAAAAAAAAAAACAAAGAAGAAGAAGAAAACCAGAAAAGCTCCCAACTCTTTGAAGGTTCTATTTGTGCTGAAACAGGCTCTGTGAATTGGTAATTGGCCTCTCAGAGCCCAGGGGATGAGGCTGAGGCAGTGTTTCGGCAGGCAGGCGCTGCTGCCACGCTCAGCACTTCTGCAGCCACCCGCTTCCCCTGCCCTGCTGCGGGGTCCCAGCTGCAGCAAGGCATGCTGCAGCCCCTGGCCCGCAGCACCCTCCTCGCTCAGCCCCCCACACCTCCACCGACCCTTCTGCAACGCTCTCATCCCTCTGCTCCACTGCAAAGGGCTGGAGAAGAGGTCACACAGGAATGTGGTTGATATGAGGATGCCAGGTTGTTGGGAAAAGCGTGCAAGTCCTCGTGCTGCTGAAGGACATGGCCTCCTTCACAAGGGCAGAGTGGGCAGATGCCTGCCTCCACAGGCAGCCCAAACCAGAAGCCAAAGAGCAAAGCCACAAGCATGAAACTTGCCTGTTCTCCAGCATCGTCAGCTGTTTCCTGTCAAACTAGTAGCCGCAATGATGCAAAGTCTCTGGGTTTTGCTTACTTTGGGGCACAGGCGAGGGACAAAAGCAAGAGGCACCTGCTTTGCCTAGCAGTAAGGCCAGAGCTGACCCCGCAAGCAACTGTCTCAGACGCCCAAGCTAGGTCAGAAAACAGCCGTGCTTCTGAGCATCAGTCCCATGAATTTTAGAGGGAATTCACCGCTTGATGTGTAGGCTGGCCCAGAGTCCCCCAAGGCAGCCCAACATCAGAGGATTAGGAAGCATCAGGGAGATCCCTCAGAAAACAGGAAGACATCCATACTGGTAGTAACTTCTCTGCAAGACGTGCTTGTCCCCTAGGGCTTGCAGCATTGCACACGCTGTTCTTGAGGGCTTTGCCTTGCAGCCAGGGCAGGACCGGCTCTCCAGCAGTTGAGGAGGGGGAGAAGTTGGCCCGCTGGCTGCACAGGGAAGCCTGAAGCTGCTGGCTGAGGAATCGCTCAGGTTTTCTTGGTGCTGGCACGGAGGTGGACAGCATGGCAATCCCCCCCATACAGATACACCCGGACAGGTAGATTTCCCTCCTCCTCTACAAGCAATGTCATCTCAGCAGAAAGACACAAAACCCAGGTTTACACTCGTCCCTGCCAACTACATGGACTAGAAACAAAGAACTATCTTCAGCAAGACCATGAGCGTTTCACCAGCAGCCGCTTTGTTTCCCTGCTCAATGAGGAGACGCAACACTGGCTGGTCCCAGCAGTGTCCCTGTGGCCTCTCTGGAAGGGGAAGCTCATTGTGAGCCTGGACATGGTGCGCAGCATCGTCCCATCGGGCTCCAGCTGCTGACTCCCCTCTGGGGCCAAGGGTGAACCTAACTGAAAATGCGAACGCGCACACACGGGAGCAGGATAACACTTGTGGCCGTGCACAGAACAGGCGATTTCAACCCTGCTGGTCCCAGGAAATTCAAACCATTAAAAAAGAGAATTAAGCCTTGCCAATATCTTTACTTTAAAAATCAAAACAACAATAAAAAAAAGACCAGTCAGGTTAATTACACTAGACCAGAAAGGAATCTCTAAGATGTAAATAAATTTCCACGAACATTAAAAGCAAGCCCCTCTCTAAAGTGTTTTTCTTTCACAAGCAAGCAAGAAAATGCATTGGATAAAACAAACTTTGCTTATTTTAGTTTCGACTCAATTACCTGTTAATGGAAAAAATCTGGCACCACTAATAATGAGGCAGGAATGAGATCACTGTTCTGGAGGCCTGGCCTGTCAGGGAAGCTTGCAACAAGAAGTGCATTTATCTGCCTTTCTATAACCCTTTTCAAGCACTCTGTCAGGGAGCCCAAACTGAACAGCCCGTTTAGGAGGAACTTGGAACCCGGTCCAGGCCCCCTCAGCCCTCTGGGAAAAGGAAAATTATTGTTGGCAAGTCTGCCTGGCTCCAGAAGTTGATCCAGTGCCCCCCACTTGCCCATGCAGCAGCAGACAGAGCTAAGAATTTTGTTATAATTAAATAACGGAGTGCTGATTGGTTGCTGGAGGTGGTCTTGAAACTGGTGTTTAAGGCAGCGGAGAACAACGGTTACTATTCATAGAAAAAGCAGAGTCTTAAAATCCATCTGTTTCGTTCCAAATTTAGGCCAAAAAAATGCTCACTCACTGTCTTTAAAAATACCACCTGCTTAGCTATTTTGTATAATGTGCCATTATATAAGTTTGAAGGAGGAGCAGGCAGGGAGGCAGCGGGGGCTGAGGAGGGGCGGGGGGAACAGATTAAAAAGATATAGTTAGATCCAAAAATACCCCAGCAGTATATTCAAAAGGGAACACAAAATAAGGGAGAAAAGGGGACATTTTCTGGAGAATATTAAAAACGGGGTGTTTGCTAATGCCTGGGAACCAACTACTACAAATGGGCTTGTTTGCAAATAAGATAATAATCTTTTTTTCTTTTTCTTTTTCTTTTTCTTTTTTTTTTAAATAAACCACCCTTCTTGCTACTCACACCCAAGTCCAGTCCTCACCATGCCACAGGGCTATGGAAACACCCCAAGCCTTTCCCACCCTGTGGACCTTTCTGGTGGGTGGCCAGACCGGTACTCCCGAATGGGGCTGTGCTCCTCACGGTGGCTGCCACAAGGCACAGAGCAGAAGGAATGAGACAAGGAGCTGGTAACACCACAGCATCTGCTTTACCAGAGCAGCTTTGCTCTGTGAGCAGTAACGTTAGCAAGGCCTGGTGTGCTGCAGATGTGTCTTCTATCTCCTGATCGTCCTTCCCTTCCCCTTGCTTCCCCGCTGCAATCTTACATAATGTTACATATTGCAGCTGCAATTCTTCCAGTTTCCCTATAGCCTTAACTCTCTCCCATGTCCCTTGTTCCCTCCAACACCCCAGTGCTCTCCACGTCTCCTACCTAATCTCCTTGGCCTGCCAGCTGGGCAGGAGAGCGCGGATGCTGGTCCAGAAGTAGACGTGTAATAATTGGCCGTCTGGATGCTGCCAGAGAGAATGGATAACAGCTGAGTTCTCCCTGCCTTTCCTTTAGCAGCGGATCTGGAAAGCCTCTCTTCCCAGTGCAGGCAGAGATTCCCCTGGAAATCAGAGGGCCTTTATCATCTCCATGAGTTAGACTGCAGCTGTCAAATCTGGTTCAAAATGCCTGAGGATTCAAGAATTATCAGGAGAGGGTCAAACAGATGGACAGACTGCATGACTTCATGATCTCCACTGCCTTGGAGGTCAGGGCTAACACCCCCTGCCCCAAATTAAATGCATTTCCAACCTCAGAAAAAGGGCATCTCCTAGAACATGGATGCAAGTCATGAGTGAACATTTTGGACTGATCCCTGAAGAAAATCAGGCCGGGGGTTGGCAGACTCCTGTCCTCAGAGAGTCCCTAAAACAGGCTGTTGACATTATTGACAATGATGGGTGGTTGGGATGCCTTCACTTGCAGCTGATCTGCCTTAAAAGTCTCAAGATGTTTTCCAAGAACATCTTAAAATTAATGCCAAAGTACCTGTCGATCCCTTTTTATAACACAGCAATTGCTGCAATCTCTGGAAAAATTTGCATATTCATAGTTTTAAGGCCCCAAGAGCTTTAGCCCTCCTGTCCAACAAAGACCACTGAAGCTCAGTGTCGGTCCTGTACTGAATCTAGTCTTCAGCTGGAACACCTCTCCCAAAACGCCATCTAAAAGCTTTACCCAGGGTCTTAGGTGGTAAAGCACTCCTACATATATGCCAGACATAACTGGGCAGCACTGTCACACACATTCACTTTTGTTATTACTATTGTTTGCTTTCATGATTGTTGCAATGGCCCGTACAACTATTTTACTGTGAATTCTTTTTACATCTTTTTATGGTCTAATGAAATGAACAGGACTCTGAAGATTGCTTTTTTTCCCCTGCCTTTCCTTTTAAGCAAAGCTTAAAACCATGTGGCACCGCTTTATTGAGTCAGCAGTTGCTTAAACTTTTTAAAATTCCATACACTAAGTGAAAAATGAGATTTACAAAACTAATGGAAAATAAATGTCTCCTGAACATGCAATACATTGACTTGCTTCCTTGCCTTAATCCCATAAAAACAGATGGAAGCAATAGCTACAGCTACACTCAATTACCTACTGTATGTAGGGCCCATGTTGTCCCATGGCAGCCCCGGATGAGGACAGATCATGCCAGTTTGTCATGGCCCAGCTCCAGAGGTCACCCCCACTTGCATGGATCTGGGGGTGATCGGGGTGATCTGGCCATACCCCTGTAGCCAGTTGCTCACCCTATTTTACACCTACAGTGTATGGGAAGGGCTGTCCTGTTTCCGTATTTCCAGTGCACCTGGTCTGATGGGGTCCTTGGCTGTGACTCCTGGGTACAAAGGCAGTACATATAAAGAATGGTAAGTTTCTCCCAGGAGCCTTGACCCAGCTGAGGTCCTCTAAGCAAGGGAAATTTGGAGGCAAATCTGAAGGCATAAACCTATCAAGGGACACAGCCAATGCACAACCTACAGGAAACCCAAGCAGTTGCTTTCCCAGGAGTACACCATTTTTTTCCACAGCAAACAAGTTTCCAGCATGAGTTACCCACCACTCGTGAGCTCTGCTCAACATACCTTTCAAACACATGCCTCTGTCACCACACACAAAGAAGGAAAACCAATTTGTCCAGGAAGAGTGTTTTTGGACTCTGCTTTCCAAAGGCTTGCTAATAAAGCAGCAAGCAAAGAACACACTATTTTGGTGAATATATGAATCATACCTTGATGGTGTCTCCTTTGAATCGTGGCATTCAAAGATCTCCCTGGAGCGCTATGTTTTAGATTAGAAGGCAGCAGTTATCCCCAGCAGAGATGCAGCACATGTGTCTGGCTGATGGATGGCCATGCTCTAGCAAGAGTCAAAATATTTAGGAGAAAGAAAAGAAAAAAAAAAAATCCCCAGAAACCTTAAATAGCAGGAGAGCAATTTGAGCATCTCGTTCAATTTGCTGGCTACCAAGAACAGCAAGATTTGGCATCTTCCACAAAGGCTTCGCAGCACCATCCGTTTCCCCGTCGCAGAGTCCTGTCCCACCTGCCCGTCTCAGGTGACGAGGGGACATGTTCCACTGAAGCCAAGGGGAGTGTCGTGTCACACCGCAACAGAAACAGCATCAGGCCTTGGATCCAGGGAGATAAATGGAGCCTGGTAAAAAATTCATGGTGACTTAATCCTTCTAATAGGAAATGTGAAGCAATACTCATGTATATTACCCTTTACTAACATGTCTGAAACAAAAAAAGGCTTCTGGCTTGTAAACTAGTCATTAAAAAAGTGGTAGCAATTTGAAGTACTATGTATTTTATTTAAACATTATTTAGTACTTCATCCAGTGCCTCCCAGCCCCTCTACAAAGCAAACTCGTTCTGCAGCCAAGACAACTGACTTGCAGCCAGGTTTGGTTTTATCAGACCCCACAGCAAGGGACAGCATGGGCTCAGCACTGGGGCCGGGCTTCCCAAAACAGTCCTGTTCCCAGGTCTCTGCAGTAAATAACTTCACCCACTTTCCCATAGGAGGAAGAATACTTACCCTTTCTGCACAGCGTGTCGAGACCGACTGCAGGGAAGTGCATTACCTGAGAAATACAGTGGCACGACGGCAGGGAACAAGCCTGCTCCAAGACCTTTGCATTTAATTGCCCTCGAGTGCCATTGTAGAAATTACTGTGATTGACATTTTGCAAGATGACTGGGGCTATGGTGACATCCACTCGTGAGAGATTCCTGGAAATTACAAAGCTTCAATCTCTACTTAGCTTGAAGAAATCCAAACAAATCAACCATTTAATAAAAAGTCTTGTAAGTTCACTCTCATCCTGCAGCATTTGCAGGCATTGCTGAGTCGGGTGGATGCTGAATGCTCAGTGCTGCGAGCAGGCTGTGCTGTAAGGGCTCATTGCATGTAAAATAAATAATACACATATATATATATAAATATATATATGCAAAACCAGACTCAAAGCTATCCAGGAGATAAACCCTAAGGCCAGCACAAGGACTCTGACTAATGAGGGGTCCGTCCCTAAGCCCTCCTGTGTGACCTTTATAGTGCATCAGCCCTGTGCTGTGGGATCACCAAGTTGAACAAAAATGTTTTAAAATTAAAGGTATCATCAGCCCTGGTCTCGTGTCGCCCAGTCAGGATGACTTCACACAGAGGGATGGCATTGCTTTAGCTCACGTGCCATTTGTCTTTTGCCAAATCACGTGCCACTTCCTTTAAATTAAAAGGATTTTCAACCATTCCTACTCATGCAAAAACTGGCTGAGCGGGGAGAGGGCTAGTGCAAATCAAAACTAGCAGGCGGTAGCATGGGAACCCAAAGGAAACACAGGATTTCTTGCAACTAGATAGAGCTGGCTGCAATTTGCCACGATTTGCACAAATTTTTTTGGAAGAAGTTTTCCACTCGGGCTGTAAATCTTTTTGGCCATAGTAAAATGCAGTCAACGCATAAATGAGTTGACAAGTCATTCTCTGCACATACTAAGTTGCTTTTATTAATCCAGAACTGCATGCTACAGATACTGTACAGCATGAACATTTATTCATTACAAAAAATGGCTTCCAAACCATTAAAAATGAAAATCGGAATAAGAGCATAAAACGGAACAGTAACATCACAACTGTTAGGAAACATTCAAAGTATTCACAAAAAATGTTATAGTTAGCATCTTAATAAACCAGAGAAAAATCTGAGACAGTTTTACAATCGCTTCATGTCAACTACAATGGCACTGAATGAACAGATGAACAATTTTTCAGCTTTATACAGCGTTTTTTGCAACATCAACATGCCTAGGTTTTTTTTTTTTTGTTTTAAGTTTGCTACCTACCTGTATGTAGTAAGTGTACATAAAAGTGGCAGTCTGATTTTCCTTTTATGAATAATCTAATATACAGAATTTGGCCCTTAAGGGTTTATACCTCTTCATTTTAAATGCTTTCCGGACAATCTGCTACCAAACACGTCTGTTATAGGTGACATTAAAACTACATACATATCTACCTATGTAACATCACAGCAAAACATGATGAACAAAAAAATTACAGCATTAAAAAAAAAAAAGTTGTCGGGAGAAAGTTAAAAGTCACTGAGAATTTTGGCACATAAAAATTTTGCACACAGCCTACAGTCCTAATGTCGCAGGGGATTCAGCTGCAGTTCTGAACAGGAGACACTTGGACCTTGCTATTTTTCAAACAGCGTTGCTAAAAATTCCCTTGCTAAATTTTCAAGTCTTTTTGTGTGTAATGGCTTTTAAAGCAAATTTTTTTTTTTTACTCTATTGATCCTTGAAAAAATGCATCTGCGAACGAATGTCCATTTGGTGGCAACTGTGTTTCATATAGCAAAAAAAAAAAAAAAAAATCATGAAAAGAAATCAAAACCAAAAATCCCGGAAAAAATATATATATACACATTTATATATAAACTTAAAAACCTTGTACAAATGAGTTGTTATATATAAGATGCTTACACTAAGGGAAAAAAAAACACTTTATACAATGTTTCAAGAAAAAAGAAGAAAAAAACATTTTAAAAGGGACAACATACAGATACAACAAGCAATTTCTAAAGCAATAAATACTACTGGTCCAATAGCGTTGTGATACTTTTAATTGTTGAGTAGCGTTCCCTCCCCCAAAAAGAACAACACCATGGAACAAGGTATATTAACACATTTTTTTAACCCTTTGTTTCTGTACATTTAAACAATAACAAGTAACATCACAATAAAGGTTGTTTCACACAAGGAAGAAAAAAAAAGAAGTAGTAGCGGCACCGCATTCATTGTGCCCTTAAAGGTTTAAAAACCAGATGTAAAATGATTGGTTCGCAAGCTCGTATTTAATACAAATAATAAAGAACCAATGCCTCCGGCAAGGGCTGCTTCAAAATTGCTTCTTTTTTTTTTTTTTTTTAAATTTTTAAAATCAGTCTTTAAAACTAAGCTATTGGAACTACATAACAATTATGTATATATATATATTTTTTAAACGCTACAAAGACTTTAAACAGCTGTTGATAAAAATTTTGGCAGAATCATGAGGCTTTTCTCATCTACATATTTAAAAAGGAGAAATTGAAATAAGAATGGGTCAAATATTGACCAATGAACTCGATAAAACATCAACTAATGTAGCCACATGGCACAAATTAAAAACGAAACTGAGAAACGACGACAAACAGTGGACGACGACGAGGAGGAGAATAAAACAAAACACAACAAAACCAAACAAAACCAAACAAAAAAAAGGAAAGGAAAAAACCAAAACCCCAAATCCCAACAGAATTCAATCCCCCCGAAAGGAAACCGAAAGGGCTAACGAGGCTAAAGCTATTCTAAGGACTTGGTTACGAGGGAGAGCGGCTGGGGCTGTGTCCCTGCCAGCGAGCTGTGGGAATGCAAGGAGGACGTCGAGGGCTGTGCTAGGGATGCGGCGGCAGCGGCCGGCGGGAGGGCGGCCGGCGGGTGGTCCAGGGCCCCGTTGGGGCAGCTGGCTGCAGGCAGGGCGCCGGGCTTGCTCGCAGCGCTCTCAGCGAGGACGAGCGAGGATGGCGGCGGCATCATGACCAGGTGCGCCAGCGGGTCGGGCTTCAATGAGAGCGAGAGGGGTTGCGTTTGTTCAGTCTGTGGTTTCGAGTCTCTGGAGGGGGAGGCGAGCATGGCGGGGGAGGACGGAGGAGAGTCTAGTAAGCTTCCATCTGAAGAGGGTGGGCTGACGCAGCTGCCTTCACCTTGTATGTAGCGAACGCACTTTTTTTTTCTCCTAGAAACAGGGAGAGAGTTATCCGTGAATAAAGGGCAGAGACGCTGACGGAGACAGTTATCTAAAGCAAAGAGCTATCGGTTCACTACTCTGGGCTCTGCACAGGCGGGACCCCAGCCCCACGCACTGTCCTGGGGGTTTGGCGGGGTGTCCTTGGCCCTGAGCCCACTCAGAAGCCTCCCCTCGGCTAACAGATTTGGAAAGGATTCACCAATTGTCTCTTTGACCCCCTCCTCTTAGGGCCGCCTCCTTTCCTTAAGTGACTTTAATCATCAGAAAATCACATAAGGCATCTTTGGAGCCCACTGTGCTAATCTACAATCTCAACTTTCCTCCGGGGGGTGCGGGTGGGGCGAGGGAAATTTAATCCTTATAAAATAAAAGCTCTGGATAGTTGATGGTATCTCAAGATGTCCCATAACGCTGTCCAGCTCAGTGGGGCTATCTCTACACCTGCATCACCTGTCGTCTCCTACGGTGCACTGCCCTTGGGAGGCAAGGATGGCTGCAAACTACTGTTCATTGCTTTCTCCTCTGTTAAGAACCACACCAAATCCAGAAATGTCAGTCAAACAGGAGGGATATATAATAGAGAGAACAAGAGAGAGGGGAAATAAAAACAAAACGAACAAACAAAGCAAACAGAAGAAAAAACAGGAAAAGAACAGAGTATGATCCAAAATAACAAGAATAACTGGTTGTATGGCCTGCAGGTTGTGGCTTTAGATCGACTCAATTTTACTTTTTGTTTTAAGGGAGAGTGGTAGATTTGGGAAGCTGCTCGTCTGCGTTTTGGGGAATTTTCCTCTGAGAGGCCATCCATGTAACTCCAGAGTGGGATCCAATTTCAGTAGGTGAAGAGCACGACGACAGGTACAAAGGTGAGGAGCAACATGGAGCTTATTTCACACCAGGGAATAGGAGAGTCTCGCAAGAGCCGCTCATCTTCAAATGAGTAAGTGACCCGACAAGAGATCTTTTCTCCTCCCTCTGTCCACTTAGTAATGCAAAGGAGCAATGAAAACAGATGACAGTTTCACACCATCTCTCCTGCCAAGTATATGCAAGACAATTCTAGCAGAAGGACAGAAATAATGAGGCAACCAACCACAGCATCTGGCAGGATGACGTTCAGTGGCCACCTTGACCCTAAGAACGATGTGTCTCCAGCCTCTCTATCCGCAAGCACACTTTCCATGGGAAGTGCTGAACTGCTGTTGCACAGCCCAAGGTGTATGACAAAGCCTGTCTAGAGCAGCTCTGTCACAATAACTTTGGACACTCAGCTAAGCTGCACAAAGCCACCAACGTGAAGGAGTAGCTTGCTCTCCCCCTCCAGTGGATACCTTGCCCTAGCTCGGCAACTTCACCAGAGGAAGGACCCAAGTGTGGCACAGCAGCTGAATGTCGCTGGGTGACACTCCCCACTCACGTAGTTGCCCCGGCTCCACTGCTGGTCATCAATGTTCTCCCCTATGTATGGCAACTGCATTTGACTTGGGTTAAACCAAGGTCTGCTCTCTAGGCAACGGGGCTAGATGTTTCTCAGCTGCCAGGGATATCTAACCAGCTTGATCCTGGAGTTAAAAGATATCATCTCCCATAGCCAGAAAGGGACCACCAAGCCCGGACCTCATCCTTCCACCAGCTTCAGTGAGGGACCAGTGCTGTGACATCCCTTCCTCCAAAGACTCAGGCTCTGCTCTCAGGTTCTGCTCCACATTCCACATGGCAAAGTAAGGGGTTAGGGCTATTAAGAGTTTTAACCACGTTAGCCTGCAGATCAACACATGCTAAAAACTAAAGACAACCATGCAACTTAAATGTTAAAAAGAAAGAAAGAAAGAAAGAAAGAAAGATAGAAGACAGCAAGTGAAGGCTGTAAACCATGCTTTATTAGAGCAACGTTAAAAGACAGAAAAAAAATTAATTTGGTGGGCTCAAAACAGAAGCTGTTAAGTCTTCTACCATCAACAAACAATGCGGGAAGCTCTGGCTCCTGGCTAAGGACAGTTCTGCTCTCTTTCCCCTCGCCTCTGTCTCACCACTTCCTAGCTTCAGCTGTGCAACGCTACCAGGGCCACAGTTCATGTTTGGACCTTCTGTACAGCTTCAGTGGCAAAGCAGAACAGTGATCCTTCACAAAGCTCACCGATAATAGCTGTGTGGAAAGGTGGGTCCTCACAATCTGGAAACTGCAGGGCTCCCCCCACCCCCGGCCATCCCCAAATTAAAATTATTTGCAAGCAGAGACCCAAGATCTGCCTGCCTTATTGACGGGAGTCCAGAAGCCATTCAACTGGATTGCTCTGAACCTACAAGGCAGTTAATTATTTCACTGGAGGCAGTTTGAATCTAGAATATTTGAGTCCTGGTCTTGGCTGGGATAGAGCTAATTTTCTTCCTAGTAGCTGGTAGAGTGATGTATTTTGGAATTAGTATACAAATAACGTTGATAACACATTGATGGTTTCAGTTGTTGCTAAATAATGTTTATGCTAAGTCAAGGACTTTTCAGTTTCCCAGGCCCTGCCAGTGGGAGGGGTGGAGGGGCACAGGGGGTTGGGAGGGGACACAGCCAGGACAGCTGACCAGAGCTAGCCAAAGGGATCTTCCGTACCATAGAACGTCATGCTCAGTATATAAAATGGGGGGAAAGCTGGCCAGGAAATGCTGCTGAGGAACTGACTGGGCATCAGTCGGTGACTGGTGAGCAACTGCATCATGCATCACTTGTTTTGTATATTCTAATTCTTTTATCATTATTATTGTCATCGTTATTTCCTTCTTTTTCTGTCCCACTAAACCATCTTTATCTCAGCTCACTAGTTTTCTCAGTTTTAGGCTTCCAGTTTTCTCCCCCATCCCACTGGGGCTCAGGGGAATGAGTGAGCGGCTGTGCAGTGCTTAGTTGCCGGCTGGGGTTAAACCATGACATATGCCAAAAATTCAAAATTATTTTTTTTTTTAATACTATTTAAGTTCTGTGGTCTGAAAGAAAGTTTCCATGGCAAAGCAGACTTAAACCAGGTCTACCTGACTTTCTGGCTCCACAGAGTTAACAACCTTTTTAAAGCTAACCCATTGGTCTGCTACCTGGAGTAATAATTTCCCTTTGATTGGGATTAAGGGAGCAGATTGCTTCCTCTGCTTCTGTTGTGTACTAAGCTCTTTAACAGTGTGGCCACTTCTAGTCTAAAAAGCCATTTACTTCAGTTGTGGCGACTCAGGGCGGGGACATTTTTCCAGCCTGTGCCATTCCCACCACGTGTTATCCGTGGTCACGTATGTGTCGGGGTTAGGTGGGACAGAAGGCATGGTAAAACCCCAAACCCTGCCAGCCACATTTCACGAGATGTGAACGACACCAGGCAACTGGTGAAGGGAAGTTAAGTAAACATCCAAGGAACTACTTGTGTCCCAGTTTTGCTCTCCTAAAAGAGGGAATAAAAATACTACATATCCCTCTGCCTGGAAGCTTTAGTGAGAATTGTTCACTTGTGCATTGCTCTGGAAGTGTCAATTAATACATCAGTCCAGTAAACACCAACAGAACTGACCCTGCTTGTGCTGCCCTTGAAACTAGCCCCAGGACAGCATCGGGAAACCAATGCTGCAATTGCCATGAATGAAAGCCACAGAGGATGACAAGGGTTTATTCAGTTGCTGTGAGCAAAGATGTCTCAGTTTCTATTGTAGCAGCAAAGTGCACATCTTTAGCACCTATGTAAGATGTGCTACTGAATGCTACCATTCTAGCAAATGCAATGTTATAACGGTTAGGACCAGAACCAGGAGAGAAATGCTCTAATACCTAGTGATAAAATGCCTCCATGCATTTAGAAAAACAAAACGACAACAACAAAAAAGCAGCAGACTGTATCAGTAAGTCTAAAGCTATCAGCTACACCACTGAAGTAGTCTCTGATGGGCTGCAAAGATTTCTGACCAAAATTTGGTGTAAGAGAGGGTTTGTGCTTCACACGTAACCTAAGCGCTGTATAGACCGAAAGAAATGACCTTGCTGCTAAAATGTAGTTTTAGAAGTATGCTGTTTTATGTAGGCAGCTAGGGAAACATAAAGCAACGCAAATATGATGTGCCCCTCGTTCTGGTACTTGGCGGACAGAGCCTGATGTGCTTCCAACGCTCTCTTTCTAGACTACACAAATATCTGCTGATAGTGTATAGCGAACTAACCACAACCCAACTAAACACAGCATTCAAGTCTTTGGCTACCACGAGACTCAAGCCTCCTGACACAGTGAAGTGGCTATCCAGTTCTTCTGGACTGAACCCTTCTTCCTTTAAGCTTTAAGAAACTGCCTTTATCAGAGCTTGTTTAACATACGCACTGGTACTGACATCTTAAGACCCCAACACCCAGCACTAGCATGCCTCGCGTGGAATGATGTGCAATCTGTTGAAGACATTTCTGGTGCCTTATCTGGTATTTTGACATACACCACCACCTTCGATCCACGTTTTCCTCGACACTAAGCACAAACAAGACTGCGTGCATACACAAAATACGATGGACATCTGATCTACATTCTAAATGAGATGGAGCACATGGGACTGGCATGAGTAAGAAGGGAAAATGTGGGAGAGGAATCACTACACACAGAGTGTGGTTTGGGTTGAAATACCTACCATCATAATATTCCAAATTCAAAGACTGCTTGTATCAGAACAAAGAAACAACAAATTTAACGAAATGCGATCATATAAGGAAAAAGGAATGAGAAAAGAACTACTCGGTATCCCTCCACCAAGAAAGAAGTATGTACTGAGTTATACATGGAATTAAAACTCCAGTAGAACATGGGCTGTCGAAATTTGGGCTCTCTGATGTCTTTCATCTCCTCTTAATGCTGGAAACTGTCCTACTAACGTTGCAGTTAGTTTTGCCTAGAGCTCAGGCGTTTACAGCTCATTTGTTGGGATAAAATTTAGGAAAAAACTTATTTGCAGAATTAGAAAAAAAAAAAGACATCAGATAATTTAAAAACCTGGTATCTTACATAAACCTTAGGGCGGCGTAGACGCCTACAGGTAGCTATTTAATTTTGCAGATAACACCAAAAAATATGAGTACCATATAAGCTGTAAACACTGGCTTTTACATCTCTGATCATGAGAAAAAACAGTAGTGCTACAGATCCCAGAACCTTTTTACAAAGTCTTTGGAGGCAGCGGACATAGACCCAAATGAAAGACAAAATATAGATGTCCTGCTAAACATTTATTTTGCTGACAATCTGGAAAAAATAATAATAAAAAAAGCCAAAAAACTGCCAGCTTTAAGGACTTCAAGTTTTTCTTGTTCCCAGTTCTACCACCAGGGAGAGGTTATTGGTAAAGAAAGAGAGAAAATGGCATTAAATTAGCAAGAAATTCCAAAGATTAAAGATTATTAGCAATTGATGCTGTGGGAGAGAGAAAGGTGGGGAGTGGGGAAAAAAGATTAAAAAAATAAAATCACACAAATGCACTAAGAGGACAGATTGCTTTTATTTCCCCGAAGGCCTAATGGGTAGTATTATACCTGCATGGTTTGCACCATAAACTCTGTCGGTCAAGCCCGAACAATGCCCGACACTTCTTTGGAGTATTTGCATCTGTTAGCATAAGGTAAACACAAAAAATACAACACAATGGTGGATAGAGCTCATTTGGTCTGTGTCATCTTAGCTACAGCTACGTTTAACTTTCAATCACCTCAGTTTTATTTGGTAATCTCCCCTCACACGAAGGGCAGGAAAACAGGACTTTCAGAATGAGCCAAAAGAAAACCAAAAAAAATCTCTGACACGGCCATGCATCTGTCCGGTGTCGGTACCGCACTCCGTGCCGTGTTATGAAGGGCTTTGGGAGTGAATTTCCTTGGGTGGAGGCTTTGAGGGCAGGCTGAGCCACAGATCAGATGGGCTTAAGGCTGATGCTGTTTTACAGTGGGTTTTTGGCTAGCAGCAGCAAAGAGGAAGGCAAAAAAACAACCAACAACAACAACAAAAAAAGCAAAACCCTTTCAGAGAGACGATAACTCATGGCAGTGTCCCACTCCCTTGTGTCTTCTAGATCACAACACAGAGCTACAAAGCAACAAGGCAGGAAAAAAAAGGGGAAAGTACCAAATAAACCAGCTGCAAATCAGCCATAGCGAGTCTGGGAAAACTATACACACCTGCAGGGGCCGCACCAGTTATTCTGTTGATCAAGGCCAAAGCGCGCTCGGCATTTCTTAGGAGCGCTCAGGTCTGAATGAGTTCAAGAAAAGCGAGCAGAAAAGGGAGAGAGGAAAAAAAAAGAAAAGGGGAGAGGGGGGGAGAGAGAGAGAGGAAGAGAGAAAAGGGGAGAAAAAAGAGAAAGATAAAAATAAGGAAAAAAATAAAAATAAAAAAGGGAATAAAAATCAATGTCCTCGTTATTAATTGCAAAATATTGACTTTTGATTTAAAAGTTAAAAAAAGTGATAATCACATTTTTATTCAACTCTTGAGATTAGCTGTTGCAATTAAAGCTGCAGTATCCCTTTATAAAGGACTGTTTCTTTCCCTTTTAAAAGAGCAGGTAGAGGAAAGTCATTGTGACTGGTCTAGCAGGATGTTTCAGGCAAGATTTATTTGGGTTGGGCTGGGTTTTTTTATTCTCTTTTTTTGAAGGGGGGTGGGGGAAAGGAAGAAAAGAAGCTGAGTATGGAAGTTAGATCCTGAACATGCTTTTTTCTTCAACTCAGATATAAAATAAGAGGAAAAAAAAGAAAAAAAAAAAAAAAGGAAATTATATCTCCTGGGATAATGCAGCTTTTGGAATAACATTCAATTTATTTGTTTTTATTAATTTGTATTTAAAAGAATGGATAAGAATAAGCAGATTGCAGAATGAGTATGTTAGTATCAGCCAGAAAATAAAACGTAAAGCATGGCAAGGTGCTGAGTTAGTACAGCTAGTGAATTGCAATGAATAGGCTTGAGCAGAAAGGAAAAATAAAAAAAATTAAAAAAAAAATCAAAACTAAAATAATAATAAAAAAATGCATATGCATGCTAATGTGAGAAGACTTAGTGGGAGCCATGAAAAATGCCATTAGATTAAGGAGGTTCATTACTGACTTGCTTCCATTCTTTATCAGTCTCTTTAAAGAAATACTGCATATTCAATTTGCACAGTTAGTACAACTCTTGCGTTATTTTTACTGTATTACTGTTTTAATAGCAATTGTTACAAACCAAAAAACAAAATTAAAAAATACTATCAAACATATAATAGATATAAAGATATATAGATAATCAATAGTATCAAAACGTGTGGATGGTATTTTTTTCTTAATGTCATAAGTGTTTAATGTTAAAATCTATAATGGCAGGAAAAAAAATTAAAAAGCAGTTTATAAACTATTTTAAATGACTCAAAATGACGTTAGCACCTGTAATCGGAGGAAGTGAAAGGCAAGGATTTAGGAAACATTCGCTGTGTTCTGAAAAAAAAGAACAAATTATACAAAGGCTTCAAAAAGACTAAGTCAGGGCTTCTTCAAAATTGACTATGAGATTGCCTATGCAGTATTTCTAATTTCCTATATAGAATGGCAAACCTCCTTAATTTAAAATGGGTGCGATTTACCACTGTAAGGCATGCATCAGAACATACAGGTACAGCCCAAATTAATACCAAACACATACATACATACACGCACACACATATGCGCAAAATAAGCGGACAACTTTATGAACGATGGCATAGGCATTATAACTATGGCTCTGCAGTTAAAGGCTTTGCAATCACTATGTGCAAATTCAGCTAACGTCACAAGAGGCTCTTACATGCAATGGCTTAGTTACTAGTTTTAGAAGGGCAGTAACGCATAATTAGAGTGCATTAAAAAAAAAAGGCTGTCTAGTATAGGGACCGGCTCCCCATGAGGCCAGGAGACTCATACCCACCTCCCCCGTACCTAGGAGTGTCACACCAGGATTGCCACACTTCCACTAAGCAAGAGATTTAGATTTATTTTTACTTACCATTGGTCTCTCCTGGCTGCTTATCCCTTTTCCTCTTCTTCTTCTTTCCCTGCAGGAAACATACACAAATGAGAAGGATAAAAAAACCCCAAACATGTGTCCTTGCAAGATGGCACCAAGCGATGGGGTTGTGGACAGGGTGGGAAGCTCCCTGGGGAGGACACCGAAGCGTGGCGCCGGCTCACCCTCAGTGCAGGGAGGTTTGGGGGACCCCGAGGGGATGCTGCACTGTGGGGATGGCTCTGCCTGCCTGCTCTGTGACTTCTCAAACAGCCTCGCTGCACCCCCCCCAAAACTAACACCCACCAAAGCCTTAAGCAGCTGGGGAGGAGGGGGCAGAACAACTTGCAAGATGTTTCTTTTGAGATAAGATCATCATGAAGACAACAACATTTGACACCTGTACGCTTCAGCACCTGGAAGTTTCATAAACCATTTGTGGTCATGTGGCAGGGCAGGGAGGGGAAGAAGAGGGAGACTGAAGGGGAAAGAGTGCGTGAGTGAGGTCAGATCAAGCCCCTGGAGTTCCTCAGCACCCAAACCCAACTGTTGAAGCAGACAAGGAAGCCGTAGTAATGAGTAAATCCTAACCTACCGGTTTGCAAGTGCACTGACAACCTAGGAAGCAAAGCCAGGACAAGGAAAAAAACCCACGTAGAACTAAGACCCTTCCCACATTTTGCTCCATCACAAGGAAAATGAACAGTTACATTCTGCTAAACCGCATCCTTTTCCCAAATACTGTCCCACAAGGTGACAGAGTTTGTTACGGTTTCTGACTGGAGGGAGAAAGGCCTTTCCTCCGCCTCCCTCCAGCAGTGGGGGAGAGGACACCCGGGAGCCTGACTTCTGCGGACACCCAACCATCCTTTTCCAAGAGAAGAGTTATAAAGTAACAAACATAGCTCAAAAGAGAAAAGCTATTTCCTAAGAAAACTCTTCTAGCACTGAGCTACAGGGTTTGCAGAGCAGGACAAAAAGGCCAGTGAGATCCCGGCTTTTGAAGATGCGGTGGTATGAGAAGTCGGTGAAAAGACACCAGACCAGCAGTCCCTTGTGGTCAGGAGGGAACAAACATGTTTTGGAAAAGGAATCTCACAGCACTTTTGAAGGGTTGGACATATCTGTGGGGAAGCCAAGAGGTTCTCCCACAGGGTTAGACATCTTTCTCAGCAGGTTGGTCTGGCTCCCAGCTAAATGGTTAAGATGGGCTTCAGCTTGGCACATCCACTGTAACATCTGGGATGCTCAGTATATACATTCCAGGGAACGTACCAGTAAGAAATTCCCCCAATGTGAATGCTGGATTTTGATTTGTTGTTGTCACACTCTTCCTCCCCAAAAGCTGGCTTTCTGGCACGGAGCTTCTGCACTCGTTCCCCCTGGCTTGCTCAGGGTTGTAAACTGCCACCCTGCTGTCCAGGCTGCAACAAGCAGTCTTGTTCACGAGAGCCTTCTGGTGATGGACTGTCCATTTGAAAGGATTTTTAAACAACATGCATGTAATCCTGTAGCCTGGATGCTGCTGAGAAATGATCTCTGACACCTCTGAGGTAATTTTTGGGGATATTGAAAGTTGTCACTCTGAGTCAATTGCTACAGCAGCCATCAGTCTAACATGACAGGCAGACAAGATAGACAAGTATTGCTCCTAAAGCTCCATGAGAATAAAATACGGAAAAGCATGGTATCTTCAAGTCCATGTATCATATCACATAGACACAAGATGCTCAGACTGCCCCATCTATATTGATCTACATTGACAGTAATTCTGTAAAAGTCAGTGATTTTTTTTTTCACTGACAACAATTTTTTTTCACTTTACAACAACATAACCAAAACCAGACAGTTGCCTCCAGACCATAAGCCTGTTACTTATTTAATCTCAAGGAAGCCACTTGCATAATTAATAGACTGCATCTGCGGCACATTTGCTTAATTTTTGCAGTACATTTGGGAATTTGAGGGCTATTTCAGTTTGAGACCTCATAACTTCTTCACACAAGGGCCAGCCAGAACAGAGATCAGGAGTCGCCTGTCCTTTACAAACTCTTCAAGCCAGGTATTAAAGTACAACCTCTTTAGGGAGCAATCTGTTAAAAATGGCCGATATACAGGACCATCAGCCAGGGACCTGGAATTTCTAGTCGCTTTCCAACACAAGCTTTGAAAACTGTTTCTAACTAAGACCTGACAGATGTCCCACTAACTTCTACACTCTTTTCAAAGGAAACAGGGAGGAGAATCACACGTCTTGCTTGCTCAGTTTCTGTGCTATAAGAAGATATATGATTACATAGCTAAATTAATACATGGACTTAAGTAAAGAATTATGGCAGAAGTTTTTCAAGCGTTCTGCAGAAGACACCATTTCGCCATTGCCTCAGATTGTTCTCCCAAGACTTGAGCAGATGGTCTGTAACCTTTTCTAGCATTGTACTATACAAATCCTTAAGGTGCAAGAAAAAGTGGATGTAAATACTTGTTAACCATTTTGGCAGCTCCCCCTATAAAGCCAAACCAACATGGGTTTTGACAGGACTGCAGAGTTCTTTGGTGCTAATTTTCTAGGCAAGTGGCAGGCAAGGTGACTAGACCCTTACACACTTATGAATCCAGCACTCAGTGCTGCTTAACATCTTCTATTACATCTCAGAAAACGCAAACATGCCTTGTGACACCAACCACTCCACATGGGATTCCCTGAATCCTCTTCTCTTAAATAAGAGCAGGCTGAAAGCAGCCCGAAGGTGCTCCCCTGCGAGATGCATGAAGGGCTCAAGACCCTACAAAACACGCAGGGAGGAGGCGAACTCAGAGCACTTTGAATGGACCAGGAGAAGAGAAATAAATAAAATCTGTGGATGATGCAATCGTGTGATGCAAAGGTACCGCACTCTCCTCAGGCAGGAAGGTTCCCCCTGAAGGTCACTTGGGGGTACAGCATCAAGCCGCTGGGAAAGCGCTGGCTTTCTCATCCTGTCCTTTTTAGCTTGAGAAGAAAGGGTTTCTCAGTGCTCACATGGTGAGGACAAAAGTAAAAGGTCCTAAACACTGACGGCTTTGTACATGCCCATCTGTCGGTGGCACAGTCACTGTGCAGAAAGAGCATTCCTGAAACCTCAGTCGAGCCTGTACTCCCTTTTGAACACCCAAGACGAAAATACTGCACAGTGCTGAGGAACTACCTCAAGCCTATGGTCTGACAGCCTCAGGCCAGACTCTGCTGAAAAGGAAAGGAAAATGTGATTAAGCCGGAGCAGTGCCTCATCAGGCTTAACGAGGTCTCCTCTGAGGAGCACACACAGCTACACCTGCAACAGCGAACAAAGGGGGGAGCGAGGCAGAGGCCAATCGAAAGACAAAATGATCAAGAAAAAACAGAAAGATTTGAAAAAAATGTCCTTAAGTACACATTGCTAAGTAAGTGAGTATGTATATTCTCCAGCACCAGAAGGATGGAAGGGTGTAGAGAGAGCTGCTGCTGCCCCAGGCTTTGCTGCAGACTCCTAACTGGCTTCTTCCCACCCATACACGTAAAAGTGCAGATTCTCATAGAGGTAAATGTTGCCATATACTAAAGACACCATTTACGTGATTTACGGCAAAATAGGATATTTATGGTAGAGTAGGCAGTGATGATGATGATTATGGAAGAGACAGACTTCAACAAAAACAAAATGTGTAACACTATACGTAACTGACATCAATCTTACAGCTGCTGGTCCCCAAACTGCAGGGGAATGTGCCTGGAAGGCAGGGAGCAGGGTTTATTGCAGAGTTAGGGACCTTGAAAGCTTTAGGTGATTTTTATTTACATTTTGGAAACAATAATTGAGATGCTGTGATAATCCTGTTAAAGAGGGTTTAGAGCTCCCACCAATCCACAAAACTGTCAAGATATTATGGGTTTAGGGTTGCCAACACTTACTACCCAGCTGCACCACTTACCCTTCAGAGAAGAAGGAGTTACATACTACTAGTAAGTGGTTACAATGCTGGCCTCATGTTTTTAACAGACAGAAAATTCTACCACTTTTAGCTACAAAACAGGCTTTCTGAAAGTCAGAGAGGGAATCAATCCTAAAAACACTCCGTGAATTGATCACAAACTCCAAAACACTTCTTAAAAAATGAGGGGAAGGGGAGAAGATAACATGGCCATGAAAAAGCAAAACATAATCAAAATATACAAAAGTAGAGCGTGGAATAATTAATTTAACCCCACTTGAGAGTAAGACTTTCAAACAAGTCACACTTTTGGTTTTGCCAGTCCTTCTCTGAAGCTAGGATAAGTCATTCTTCCACTTTCCACTATACTCTCACACAGATAAGCACAAGACACTGATTATTAATCTTTTTGGTGGAAAGGAGAGGAGCCATACTAGGGGAATTTTTAATGTTGTTTTAAAAAAATGAAATTTCAGATAACCAGCAAGCCAAACAGCATTTCCAGATGCTGGTAAAAGTGAAGGCAAGAGGTTCTTCACAGAGCTCTACTGTCATGCCCCAATTCTACCCTTTTGTTAGTCCCGGCCAGGAAGCCCCTTCCAAGTGGAGGGCTGGGAATTATCCCCAATAGATTTAGTATCGCGGAGGGAAGCGTCCGTTGTTACCAGATTGGGATCCTGAGGCACGCTTTCCAAGTAGTGCTTGTGTGCAATGTGTGGTCGTAGTTCAGCAGGTCATATACACATTTCTACAAGCTCTACTACTAAAAAAATTTCCACCTACATAGGAACCTACATAGTTATCCCGTGCGGACCAGCCCGGGTACAGCTGCATATGAAGCTGTCGCTCCTTTCTTGCTAGTTCATAGTATTTCGCTTGTTCTTCTCTGGATAACGCGTGCCACTGAGGTGAAGAAAAGAGAAAAAGACAAAATAAAAAGCACAAGTTGTGGTTTTTTTTCTTTTTTTAAAGCACATTAACAGAAGAGTATATTTTTTATATACATATATTTTTTTATATATATATACAGCTAGAGTTTTTTTTCATTAAAAAAGAGATTAAACAAGATGATCTGGCAGGCAGACATTCATATTTTATTTATAACTCCAGATTATAAGTCCAGCCAACTCAACTGAGTCACAACTAATCATTTACGTTCTCTCAGCCCCTTTGTCTCGTGATGAGAGAGGAGAATTAAGAAAACTAAACAAAAACAAGGAGCGGGGGAAAGGGTCCAGAAGCTGAACCACCTGTCCTGAGTCAGATCTCAGGTTCTCCCTCTCCCTTCCCCAATGGCACCCCTTCTCCTCTTCCAGCTCTCACAGGTGCTGATACTGGTACTGTTCCCAAAGGCTTCTTCCTTCCCCATCTACTTTTGCCCTTTGTTTTAGAACAAAGGAAAAACCTGAAATTTTTTCCATCTATAGGTCATGGAAAGAACATTGAAATAACACTGCTATTAATTAACTGCACCTCTCCCCCATGAATGACCCCACTGGCAAAAACTGTCTGTGAAAACCAAAAACCAAACCAAGGCCTTTGGTTTAGTAACTTCCCTATCCATTATCGAAATATCAGAAAAACATAGTGATTCAGAGGGTGTGAATCCTACCGAGTATCAGTCCCTGCTTGTGCTTCTCCCATGTTACCTACCCTTCGACCGAGGATTTGGTTGATGGCTGCACTCTCTTTCAATGTGCATTCTGCTACAACTTTTGCTCTCATTTCCTTCATATACAACATAAATGCATTAAGAGGTTTCTTTATGTGTGGCTTCTTTTTCTCTTCTTCTTTTTTGGAGTCCTGATGTTTTCTGAAGGGTAAAGATACAACAGACAGAAACCTCACAGTGAGAACCCTTGTGAATTTATTAAATTAATCCCCTCAATCTCTCTAGCATTAATCCTCAGAAATCTCTTAGGAAGAGGACCAGAAGGTTCTCTACAGCCTTTACCCTGGCTGCTGTATAAGAACAGTTTAAGAGCATTATAAGGAAATCCATCTCATGTTTACGCAATATCACCGACTACCCTCTCAGCCCCTACAAGAACCTTGGAAGGACATGGGCACGCAGGAAGATGGGTTCATGAGGAGGGCTTGTGAACATGATGGTAAATAACGACACCCCACTGTCAATGAGAACGCAAATGCTGTCCTTCTGCTTCACCCATGAAATGAAAGGCAAGAAGTACCAGAAGCTCTAGAGGCAGAGGCAGACCAGGGCCCTCCTCAGTTCAAACCTAAACTTGATATTAGCTCTCCCTGCAGCTTTGAACAAGCCATTTACGTTCTAATTTATTGTCTCCTGTTGTGCGTCTGGTATCTCACAGCTTCAAACCAGGCACTAACAGGGAGACTGGTCAAGATAGCTTGAATCCTGATCAACAAAATTCTACATCCTTGCAAAAACGGGTGAAATTAGTAACTACAACTACTTGTCTATGCCACAGAATGAATCTGAAAGATTGTTACCATTATTTTGACTCACTTTGGTAGTTAAAGCATGTTCAGATCAATTAGAACAGAAAAGAAAAAGCAATCTAAAAAATATTTTACAGCAAAAACATTCCCACAAATCCAAGCCTTTTTAAAAGCCCCACATACAAAGGTGATGCTTTGGGTGTTCTTGAAAGAAGACATGGGAAGCAACAACTTACGAGCTGTGGAGTGAGCCGACATCGCTCTGGGAAGATTCCTGTTTGACTGTTGGTGTGACTATGGCCGGATGAGGGATTCCAGTTGTATGTAAACTATGGTGTGGCGGGACCATGTGTGGAGGAAACCTAGAGGAGAGAAAGCTGTGTAAATCGTCAGAATAAAAATGAATGAATGGGGAGGGATGTGTACACACATTAAAAAAAAAAAAAAAAAAAAAAAAGGCATATAACAAGCACATGACAGCTAGACAAAGCATATGAAAGCTGGCAGCATTAATTAGCAATAAATTAAACATAATGACTCTTCTAATGTCATTAAAGCCAATCTTCCCCTTCATTATCATTACTGACATGAGACATCATGATTTTTAACATCTTTAACAAAAGGCAAATTCAACTGGATGAACTTGGATGAAAGTAGAATTTCAGCAACCTTGAACACAATCCACCAGTCCACTTCTTTGCTAAGAAATTCCCTGTGGCAACCAAGGAATCAATTTTTATAGTTTCTGATTCATGTGAATTTGAGATGACATTTTTTATTGCATATTGACAGCAAAATAAAATATTAATGCCCACACAATCTAGATGCATTTTTTATAATTCTTATAGGTGCCTCATTAGCTACATTTTGTTGATAGAGCAAAAGAAAATATTTGTGTCTAATAAATCCCTGAGCCACTCTGCTTTAACAGAAGTGGGAGATAGCAGAATTAAGTAAATTTTGACCCATTAAGATAACCTAGGAAATCTTAAATTCATGCAAAATAACAGTCTAGTCTTCCTAAAGAGAAAAAATGTCAGCTTTATGGTGTATGGTCATATACATGGACAGGCCCCAGTCCTGCAACTGGGTTCAGAGGGATGTGCGATCCTTCTGCACGAATCTAATTGTTCGGTTGGGGCCACAGCATGAACAGGGCACAATCATTCAGACTTTCTACTTTTTAACCAAAATGAACAAACTTCTCAAAAGCAGGACTGACTTCATATCATTATTTCTCAACAGTCTCACAAAGGTTTTGCAGTGAATAAGTAAAGCATACTATGACTGAAACCTCCACTGAAGTCAACAGGTTTCCAGGGAATGGGATCTACCCTAAAATTTTAGCTTAGAAATAACTTCCCCAAAAATTCCAAAGCTAAAGTGATCTGGCAAACAACAAGGGTTTTTTTGTCATTGCAAATCCCTACTCCCATCCTATATTTTGAACCATCTTGGTCCAAATAAAATACCCCAAGAATACAGATCACACAAAGGTATAAAGAATTATTTCTTGTATCATCAATATACAATGATTTTTTTCTATCAAACAGGATTTTAAATGGGGTGATATACCATGGATAACTAGACTCTGTACAAGTATCAGAAATATAATGGGATTTCTTTTTTTTTTCTTCCCCCTTTTATAGATTCCATTACTGAGCTTAAACACCCACCCCCCACCCCCCTGCCTTGCAAGTGCTTAGACATTCCCTGCATTCACAAGATGACACAGTAGTACTTTCATGAACAAGAGGTACTGTCCACTACAAGCTCTGAGGATCTTTGTCTATCAGCTGGTAGTACTCAGGATCATTAGACAGAAGTATTTTGTCTTTGAAGGCAGTGGTGGGAAGAGCAGGGACCGACAGGGAGAATGTGAAATTGTTCGAACTGTAGAGAATTGCAGCTCCTCACAAACAAAGGCATGGAGAGAAGAAAAGGAGGAGGGTGTGATGGCAAGGGAAGAGGAGAATGGGCAGCAAAATGGCCATTCCTACTTCTGCTAAAGACTCACGGACACAAATCTTCAAGTGGATTGTCAAAATGCCTTCCCCACTCTCTGACAAAAGTAGCTGGGAGAGAAGTGCACGTTTTGGGGAAATGCTTTGGTGCATGGTAGGTCAGAATAGAAGAGGTGAGGCTGCAAGGACACTGATGTCCTGGTCCCACTTCTGCCACAGAATTGCCTCACCATCAGCCAAGACATAAACAGGCCCTCTGTATCATTTTTTTTCTATTCCCCCTCCCTTTATTTTCATGTGTATGTATTTTGATTGGACATACTTAAAAGTTTGTTCACACAGTGCCTGGGGCCTTCAGCCAGTTTTGCAAACAAAAACTGACAGTAAGAGCTTTTTTTTAAAAAAAACAAACTTACAAACACGGGCAAAAATAAAACCCATGGCAAAATCCTGACCTTGCTGAAAGTGGTATAAGCATAGTGTTAAAAAGTTGACACACTCCTACTGAATACAGCATTCAAGAGAGGACTGTGCTGCTTGGGCTAGCTAAGGTTCAAACTGGAACGAGAGCCAGTGACAATGGAGGGTGAGGATGGAGACGAACAGCCTGCCTTCAGAGAGCAGGCGGGGAGAGCCGAGCTTGTCTGACATGAGGACACAGTGGGAAGGGCAGTGGCCATACCACCAGCAAGGAAGAAGAGCTGAGTGCAGTGGTAGCACAAGGACAGAAGGCTATGAGAGCAGACCTGAGGAAGATTAGACACATCACTGGAAAAGGGCTCCCAAATATCAAAAAAGACTGATTACAGCTAGAGTTAATGGGGACAAAAGATGGTGCTTGTTAAGCTTCTGAAGAGAATCCCGTGATGTGGCCGCACAACTAGGTCGTAGACTTGTTTCTCAAATGAGGATCTGGTCAAAAATGAAAAGCACACTGCAAAGCAAACTCTGCCTGCATGGTGGATTGTTGTATGGTCAGAGTGCTCAAAGGAAACAAATTCAGCAAAAGATAGGGGGTTATTTTATTTGTTTGCTTTTGATGAAGATTTAAGTATGTCCAGCTAATAAAAAATTGAGGAAGATGGAGAAAATCTGCAAAAGATGTAACTCCCCCCTCCCCAGTTATGGGAAAATTTTTTTCCCAGTTACCGTTCAGGAGAAAGAGAGTAAGTACCTGCACATCGGAGAGTGGCCAGATGGGGAGGAAGGGCAGAGGAGGAGGAGAAGCCTACGTATGCAAATTGTGTGAAAGCCTGGAGGATGAGGAAGCCTCCACTGACTTCAGCTGGGCTAAGATTTTACTCACTGAGCTCTAAACTTCAGAGATACGGCAGCCTTCATCAACAGGTAGCTTCAGCTCAGTAGTTATTTTCGGGATGGCAGTTTCCCCAAGGCAGTTGTGTGTTTATTACCAATGACCATTCATTATTTCACACTGACTCTGTCTCCCTCCAAAACACAAGGCTGCCTGTTGGACTTACACACCCCTTCCTGTGTTTGAGGCTATAAAAACATGCTCCAGAACCCAAAGTTGCTCTCACAACCCCATGGACTTCAATGGGCTGGGTGAGGGTTCAGCCCAAAGTCTGAGAAACTACTTATTTCCATGCAGACGTCCACTTACACGGCAATACGAGTGGGGGAAGAGTGTTAATTTTTAAGTTCCTGGCTACACTCCAACTTTAGTAATTACATCCAGCAAAAGTGAATTTCCCCTGAAATTTCAATTACAGAAGGTATTTTCCACTGCCACCGCTTAAGTGCTCTGCAATGTTTGTCTGGTGTAATTCTGCTAAATTATTTCCTGATTTCCTCTCACAGCAGTTGTCTTTTCATAGTGGGTCCACTGTCTGCCCATCAGTCAGTTAACCCTGTCTCAATGTACATTAAGGGCATATTATAGAGGGGTAATGAAGGATCAAGAGATGTTGTAAGCACGCTGCACGCATACAAAGTGAGTGGGGTGATGCTACGAGCAGAGAAGAGTTGCAAATGGTTAAAACAACCTGAAGACACTACCTTAATAGTCTAAACCATTTATGAAAATCACTATTAGTCACCCACTAACCTTTTATAAACTATTCATAAGCACACTCCGACTAATGAACCGTAATTACTAAGCTTAAGGAACATTCAGGGTTGGGAAGCGTTATATGCTCCAAAGGTCTGTATCATCATGCAGGCAAAGATGGGAACTATTTTTAAAGGAAGGCTCTGGAAAAAGGTGGATGGAGGGATGAGGCTGAGGCCTGTCGTGGCTTCATCATTTGGGCAGAGCCAACACAGCGACCCCAAGGCTTGTACCAGGGCCCTGCGGGGCTGTGGGCTGGAGGCCAGCCATGAGCAGCATGTTTGCAGGCAAGCGTGGGCGTTCGTGGGCATCCCTGGGCACGCCAGCCCCATCTGCCAGCTATGCCGGCTACTCAGGGCAAGGGCTGTCCCACGGCGGAGATCAGACACTCCAGCTGATACGACGGGCATGAGAAAACATGCATCAGACCACATATCAGAGCATGGTCTGCCCAGAGGGTGTTCCCATGTATGGGAAACCAGGAGAGAAGTTTCTGGGCTGAAACAAAGGATAAACATCTTAAACCTATTCATCACTCTGCGTGTGCGCCTGAGCATGTGTGCACATACGGGCTTATGTCAGAGACAAAAACAAAAGCTGTGCACACCCCTCACCTTCGCCTAAGATATTCCCCCGTATTTTTTTCTCTAGACAAGTATTCCATGAATTGCAATAAACACCCTAAAAATTCTAAGCAGCTCATTATACACCACTGTCTCCTTTTATGGCTCCAAGCCAGAATATAATGATGAGTCTTAACTTGTTAAGGACAACTAATTTTTTGTTCCTGGCTGTCTCAGGGGCTTCTCTCTTACTCACTCTCACTTTACTTCACTGTTGACATGTTTCTGTTAACTGGATGTCATCTGCCTGCCTTGATTTTATGCACAAGCAGTAGGATGCATTTTTCTGTGCAACAATTCTGCTTTGAGTTGCATTAGATTTGTCATTATTCTCTCATTTTCCCCTTGCACTTGTAACATTTCATCTATTCCTGCCTTATTTTTTGAGCCACGGTGCACCCACATTATGGTTTATACATGATCTTGCTCCCTTTGAAGCCGGCAGATTTCAGAGCCAGCCCTCGTCAGGAGAAGTGCCTGCTACCAATTTAGCAGGCTGAGGGCCCCGAGCTCCAACAACTCAATCTAAAGGGGGTCACAGGGTGGCACAAGCGAGTGTCAGCAAGTGCTGTTTAATTGCCAATCTAGGCTTCTCCATGGTGTTTAAAGTATAATGACCCATCACTTAATTCTGAGAAGTCCTGGCCCTGCTGCTGAATGGAATGAATATCAAAGGATGTGCTAGAACAGGGCAAGGAGCCTACATTTCCTATAACTGCCATAAGTATAATAGACCTCTACTTCTGTCGTCCCATTACCACAATAATGTATTTAATTTGCTGTGTACTCTTTTTAACTAGATACCTTTCATAAAGCCTATCTTGGGAATATAGCCTCCCCCCTCCCACATCTCCCCCCTCCCTCAAATGACTAGCCTCTCTAATAATAATTAAACTAAATCAAGCTCTACTTTGCCTCACACCATGCCTGCAAGTCTTCTATAGGTATTAAAAAAGATTAAATGGAGGGATGGAACCATTGTTTAAATTTGCAGGTCTCTCCCCAACCCAGGATTTTTTCTCCCCCATGCTGAGTCTATTAATTTATTTTTTTAAGTTATTTTCCAGTTGCGTCTCTATTTGCTGGAGCAACACAGGCAAATTTTAGGTTTTCGCTTTTACTCTACTTATCTGAAGCATGCAATGCACTGTTTCCCTACCCATTCACTCATGAGCTCCAGTTACAGGTTTCCATTTCTCAGTGAGGTGTGTTTCCCCCCAACCCTCCCCCAATCTTTTTCTCCTTAAAGCCTCTATACACCAACCTTCACATATGTAACTGCAGAGATGGAGAGGAAGGGACAGAGCAGGGAAGAGACGTGGAACCTTGCTATGTAATGCATGTTAATTTAATTATGTGCCATCATCAAAATGGATTTGCTGTTTCAGCCCATCAGGAAAGTCTAAACTTCCACCGATATAATTAACCAGACTGAAAATCAGATGAACAGAAAATAAAACTATCATTAGGAGCAATTAGTGATTACTTAAACATAGTGCTGCCAACCAGTTTGTAAATAAAACTAGCAGCCCCTGGAAAATTAGATGGAATTAATTGGAGGTAGGGAGGGGGAGAAATACATACTTCTAAAGCTTTAGAGGGTCAGGCAGGCCCTTTTATGTTGACTATCAGTGTTTGGAGCTTTAGTAGGGGAAAAGACTGTGCAATAACCTTTCTTCCAACTCTGCCTGAAGAGCAGCCCCGCTCCCTCCCGAGACTCCCCTCTCACACACAGAGTGCAGCTCTGGGTGATAGCCACCGAGAAAGTAAAAGGTATCACGACTTCTCCTGCTTGCTTTTTCAACATGACATTCTCCCAGCTTTTTCATTTAGTTAGCGTTCCAAGATGACTGCTCCTCACATCTCCCTCAAAACCACATTCTTAAAACCCAATGACAGCGCTAGGACACCCTCTCCTACTCCAACAGGAAGGTACTCCTTGTTCTCTCCTCTGTCCACTGAAAAACTGGCGATGACTGTTTAAGTGAAGTCCTTTCAGAACTATGTTTCCCAGATGAAATGCCCTCCTCTAGAGAGGGTGGCAGGAGGAGTTACATTTGCTCTCAATTCAGGACCTCAGCATTTGAACTCACCTTGACATGGAAGCATTGACAGTCAGAGCTGTTGGGTAAGGGTGGCGGAAACCCCCCGTCGTGATTGGGTACACTGGCTGACCTTGCCTAGCAAAAAAGAAGGGAAAGAGAGAATGAGAGAAAGAAAAAAGGTGTTTTTTTTTTTAAAAAGAAAAACAACAAAAAACTTCTCTCTGCACAGTAAGCTTTATTCTCATTTGATCAGAACAAAAATCTTGGGGATTGTACAGCAAGGATCAAAGGAAAGAAACACAGAACAATTTGAATGCCATAAATCTGATAGGAATGGCTAATTAAATTTTATAACCTCTGCTTATGTCAATAGAGACCCTCTCCCCAAGCTGAAACTAGGTGTTTTGTTGTAATAATTAAAGGCGAAGTCTCGCTTGCTTTAATGGAGCCATCACACTAATTGAGGGCTACACATCCAAAGGAAAACAATAATGAATGTAAATTTATACCAAAATAAAGTACAGTGAATCAAAGGACTTCAGTTGCGCTTTGGGCCTCTTTCGGTATTTAGATCTCGGTGAGAAAACATTAAATTAACAGAGCTTAATTTGTAGCCTTTTGTCAGATTAACAAGTGTTGACAAGAGTTACCGGGGGAGAGTCCCCAAGAAGTATTGTGGGTAACCAATAGACAATCACACCTCATTACAATAATTAAAAAATACAGCAACATGCAAAACAGCATCCTCATGAAAGACACACAACTTTTTCTGATTGAGGTTTGTCTGTGCTGGCTAGTTCTTTTCATCTGTCCTTCAAATATATCATCTGACTGGGCAGGATGCTTTCTGGGGGGGTACTATGTTAGAGACATGCAGGCCAGTTGAGGATAGATGGAGTTGGGAAGTTGATGGTGAAGCACAAATGGAAACGAGAGGGGAAATAAAAAGCTTGGGTTACTTCAGTAAAGTTGGTCATGCTGCTGTCCTAGAGCAAAAGCAAATGTGATGGTATCGCCCTTCAACAAAAACCACTCGGAGGAGCTGTACGAGCCATGAGTAGGCAACTACGCCGTGGGTCTTGACTTGTTACAAAGCAGCGGTGATGAGAGTCCTCTTGTGACTGAGGTGGCCATTAGCACCTGCCTGATGAAACTGGCCACACTTGGCAACATTCGCATGGTTTGGCAGCCATGACATGAGGTTCAAGGACGACAAACCTGTGTCTGCACACATAAGGATGTAAGGCTCTGAGACACAGCTGAGCAATGAGGCACAAGCCAACAACAGTGAGGAATTTCTTCCCTGCACTTTCACGTCTTTAACGTTACTGACTTCTGGCACTAGCTGAGTATGTTTTAAATCCTGAGGCTGTTACTGTGCAAGCTTGAGCTGAGCAGTTGCAACAGAGGAGCACGAGACAGCTGTACTGCAGCTAGGTCCTGCAAGCAAGCAAGAAGAGGAGCTGACATGCATTCCACCAGTGTTCAGCGTGTCCTATGGATAAAGTAAATCACCGCAAATGAGGAGGAAGTTAAGATTTCAGGAAGCAGTGCTCTGGGTTTTCCTTGTGCTCATGCTGTGCTCTTCTGGACAAACAGCCTTCTGCAGAGAGCTGATGGACATGCTTCACCCTCAGGGTGGGAGAGCCTCTACCCAGACAAGTTGCATGACCACCCTGTGATGAAGGGCAGCTTGCAAAGTGGCCAGAAGCAGGCTGCTGTGGCCAAGGTCCAAGCTCCATTCTCCTGCATCCACACTTCTGTGCTTGAGAAAGGCCCTCCAGCCTTTGGCACCAAAGCCCGTCCCCTGCCCAAGACCGGGGGTGTGTGGGGACCCCCTGCTCTGCTTTGCTCTCCTACGGAGTGTGAACTCTACTCCCTTATGGAGGGCAAATTTGTGAAGAGATATTTCAGCACAGCTGGCCAAACAACCTTGAGCAGGAACAAACTATTTCTAGCTTTGGGCAATTGATTTCTAAAGAAATATGACCTCTCCAAAATTGATGAGGCCTGTTATGTGAGAAAAACAGGGTAATAGTCTTGACTTATAATGCAGAGAACCATTGTATCCAGTAATACAAATGTATTTTGTAAGTGTTTAAATCAAATATACTGTACAAAAGGGCTAGGCGATGCTTAAGTGCATTATAAACCCACTGCAGAGACAGCAACGTAAGAGAAAAAAGAAAATAAGGACTCAATTACTGGAGGGAACCTCATACCCAATAAGGCTCTGCAAGTGGGATAAGAGGAGCTGAAAAGAAAACAAACCCCCAAACTAACTTTACACAGCTTTTTTCTTAGCCGGTTTTAAAGTAAACTAATTCCCTTTCTTGTTTGCAAGAAAATTCCATTCCTCAGATGCCAACTGCCCAGCCACATCTCGACCAGGAATGCTACTCACTGGCCGATGTAAAGCTCTACTGTTTCACAAGAAAAATGAAAGCGGTTTGAACGGGGAAGGCAAATGAAATTTAAAGCTGCACATTTATAGTGAGGGTGGCCTTGGTAAAAAAAGAGTCCATGAGAACCACCCTGAGCCCCAAGAAAACCAAATCTGAGAAAAACCCATGTGGTGCCGTGTAAGGTTATCAACCAGAAAAGGGCTTTTCTGCAGAAAGGTTTAAAAATTCGTGCTTCATGAGCCATCAGCTGGTTGAGACAACATGCAAAGCTGTGTCCAACTGCTCCTGTTTGTTTAAAACCACATGACCTGGCATAAGTTTTAATTAATCTTTATGAGGTGGGTAAATTCATAAGCACTCAATGAAGTGGCAGCTGGCAAACAGACTTATCTCAACGCACACACACACACACACACACGATTTTTAACATAAATTTTACACATCAAAAAAGAAAAAGGAAATGAAAAAAATGGAACTCCTTACTGTGGTACTAACCATCCTAGCGGATGGGGGATTTGTCCTACAGTGCCTGGTGATAACGGATAATAAGGAGATATATCTGGAGGATGTGGAGGCCTTGGAATTCCTATGGAAGAGGAATATAAAGCACCATTAGCATTGAGACATGGAAATAAATAAATTAGAAGAAAAACTACGTATGTTTCTAAATCGCTGTCTATTAATTTCTATCACAATACTCATGGTTTCACTTTGGGTTTCCAAAGGCTGTTTCACAGTCTTACTTTATAAAGTGAGCCTCTTGGCATCTTATTAAATGAGATTCAAAGAGAAAAAGTCACGTTATTTGCTCCCTCCCTCCCCTCTCCATTCAGAGATAATTATTTTGTTATTTAGGATGAGAATTTAGGAGTCTCAGCTGAAGTTTCGATGTGACGCTGTGTTAGGTGCTGCCTTGAATGCTTAACAGAAAGATGGTCGCTGTATCAACTTCACAGTTATTTTAGTCTCAAAAGTCATCAAAAAAGCACAGGCCCTACCCATACGTTGACTGGGTACTCAGTAGCATGGCACTATTCCAAGGTAACCTCCAAGATGAGTTACAAAGTCATTGTAATTGCCAAATGTTTGCTTTTGAGCAAACCTAGGAAACCTTTCCTGAAACCGAAGAGTGGAGGTGAAAGCCCCTGGAAACGCTTAGCAAAACCAGGGGTACATGCTGAAGGGCTGCAGGCAAGGACAGAAAGCCCACCCGTCCTCTCTGAAACCAGTGCAGTTCCTACTCAGACAGCAGAAATCGGCTCCAGACACAAGCCTTAAATCTTAATGCTCCTCACCTTAAGAGCAAGTCGAAATTACTCAGAGGAGTAAGGGTTACAAGACTGGGTCTTTCAATTAACAAGCCAGAACACAATTACACAGCAGAAGCAAAATTAAAACGGAGAGCATTAAATGGAAGGGGTACTGTATTCATGGCTAAAAACTATTTTTTTAACTCACTCAGGAAGCTTTTAATCTCTAAATTAAATCTCCTTGTGTGACATTTTCATGCAGACATTGCTTTTTCTCCATTACAAAACCCAAACAGATTAACTGGGCTTTAACCATCCAGCGAGCTATTTGCACACTTGAAAGAATGTTCACAGAAGAAAAGTAAACAGTCTACAGACGTTAATCATATGTTTTACGATAACCATTTAAAAGCTATTCCCTGTACTGCCATTATTTAAATGAGAGGTTGACTATGCCATTCACTTGCAATACCCAGGGATGGCGAGAGGGATTCCTTTTAAGCCATGTGAAGTTAGCGTTAAGCACAATTAAAAGGGGGCCCCAGCTGAAGCATAGGGAGTGCAAAGTAGCTAATGCACAGCCTTATTCAAGGGCTGGAGTTTAGATAAATTATCTGCATACGTTAGGGCCGACGCAGAGAGATTCCTTTGACGTGAATTCAGTTTCTGATGTACTTTCCAATTAACTAGCTGGGATTTGGATTAACCAAAACAAAACCACTGTCACTAGGAATTCAATGCAGCTTGAAGAAAGAAGATTGACACTGTTTGACTTCTCTGGGCCCTCAGGTTAAACAGGGACTCTTAAAAAGTTAGAATAACATGTAAATTCTACTCTGTAACACCAATAAATCTAGTCAGGGTTTTACACGGTGCTCTATATTCAAGGAGACTGCCCTTCAGGCTGAACTGAGAGTTGGGTAGACTTACATTGGGGAAAAGAGTTGCAAGTGTAGAGCTGGGGCTAAGTAGTTAGAGTGGATGAAAATTCAACATTATAGGAGAAAAATGGCTGAACTCCTGACACAGAAACAATGGGATTTGGGGAATTAAAAGAGATTCATTTTGAAATCGGTCATGACCCACCACCTTTAAAATTCCAGCTGCAATTTTCTAAGTGCAGATCACAGAATGTACATGTTTAATTCTCTGGGTCATGCATGCAAACCAAGCACTTGGTAGATCGAACTACTAGGTGGGGTATCATGCTTGCAAAGAAACATACCTTCAAAAGACCCCACACATGCAACTCTGGTGTCACCCTGCAGAAGCTTTATGAAAATTCACCCAGTAGGTTTCCTTCTGAAGCTTAATTGGCTTAAAAGGAAACTATTTTGTCTGGGTTCTTGTATGTGTTTGACATTTTACATGCCCCCTTTGGTGCTCCAGCATGGGAAATCCTTCCTCCAACACTCCTTCCCCCTAAGACACAAAATGGAAAGATCCACGCACCCGCTCTAAAAGCACCCCAAACTATTTCCCACTTACCTGTTTTGGGATCTACGTCGGCTGGTAAGTGTGGAGGAGGGTTTCCCGGTGTGAAGTGCTCATTGCTGTACGTGATAAGCGGCGTAAGAGGGTGTACATGGTGTGGGTGCTGCACAACTGGCACTTTGTTAGACTGCCAAGAGAAAAAGGTTGATGGCATTAGAGGAGTGCCAGGTACTCCCCACTGCAGCACAACGCATGACATACAGAAATCTGAGTACCCAGGATTTCAACATGATTCTCAGACTTTTGCAGATCCCTTCTCGGTGTCACCCTTGCAGTTCTCCCACCCTCTTGCTTAAAACCTCCTCACACACTTTCCCTGCTCTTGAGTTACTTTAATCTTTTTGACCTGCCGTGCCCCTGTATGGAGCAATAGCAATTCTTTAAAATTTTTCCTTTTTATTTTATAATCTTGTGCTTCACCTCCAAGATGCAGGCAGACTCCTCAGTGAGGGGCTGACAGAGTCCCCCATTTAATTAGCAGGAGACCCAAATGCTCACTGACCTGTAGGTCTTTTCCTTTCCCCTTCCTGTCCTCACTTTCAGTTCTGCATTTTACTGCTCACTGCAAACACTCCAGATAAAAAGCCTTTGTAGTGCTAGAGTATTCCCTTCATCAGCAAGCATTAAGCTGACAAGTGATCACCTGCATATTTTATACATATGTGTATTTTAGAAGAGCTGATTAATTATCAATTCATCAGAGTGCGCTAATAAATGGAAACTGGATACTGATGAATTAGGTACTAAAATATTCAGCTATATAAATAATGGCAAAAACACAGATAGAGCCATTGAAATAAACACTCGTGGGGGGAATAATCACGCAGATATCATAAGGTTTTCCCTGTCACACTCCTAGCTCTGGGGGGAAGAAAAAAAATTTTTTCTTAACAACAATAAAAAAAAAAAAAAAAAGGAGTGAATGAATGAAAGGAAAAGGCAGGCTGAACTGTAACTTACCCTTACAAGATCACAAAGAAAAAATTAAGCTGAAACAAGCGAACTGCTGGACCATTTACTGCGAGTAATCCAATTGCAAAAAACCCTATTCCCCACAGAGGATTTTCACTAAAATCCTACAACAGGGACATTTAACCAGATTAGGTACCAGCAAAGATAAAGAGGCTGGTATTAGATGATGAATGGATTAGAGTCAGGTTTCATTTTAGAATGTGTCTTCATTTCCTTTTATTACTTTAAGTAAGGAACAACTTGCATTAACATCAAGTAAAAGGAATCACATTAAAATAATGTAGTGATACCACGGTGGCCCCCGATAGCGCCGCTGCTGTTCAGGGTCTGCCAGCGCTCTCCTACTTGCCCGCCAGCCTGAGGACGGCTCCGACCCCACCGCCTGCTCCCCAGCACCCCCAAATACACACGCCCTCGCCACGCCGCTTTGGACAAGTTATTATCTGATCTTGGTTTGAATGCTCTGAGCTTCCCTTAAAAGCATTTGAAAAATAATTCCGTTCTTCTTCAGGAATGAGTTTCTAGACTGGGGGGAATGAAGATGGAAGACAGACTGAGAGCTAGGAGGAAAAGCAACGTCAGTCTTCCCCAAATAAACAAGAAGTCTTTCCATCAGGCTTCAGTCAAGCTAAGCTTCACCTTCGGCTCTTGCAGCTTCCCCCACCCCGGGAGGCTCCTCCAGCCCCAGCCCCTGCCGTACATAGCTATTTGACTCACCCTTCTGATAACCTGCAGAAAAAAGTGTGCACCCAAGAGAAGCAAGCCAAAGAGCAGCGCTTGTGCTTCCCCCAACTTTTACCATGTCTCTCTCTTTTTGCAGTCCTTACATGGAACGATTCCCCTCTAACACCACGCACATGGCACAGGAGACCCACGTCAAGTAGCTACCATGCAGGACAGAGCATGGCTGCAACAGCCAACACTATGAATTACAGCACGTTGTGTTGGTTGGGTTGTAGGTCAGATCTTCTGCCAGCTGTGCAACCAAGGACAATTTTGGGCTGCACAGATCCACAATGGTTTCACATCAGAAAAGCTATGGGGATTTAGCCCCCTAATTCAAAAAGCCAAAGGAGAAGCTCTAACCCAAAATTGGTTCTCTTCCATGGGAACCAAGCTAAGCAGTCCGAAAGTAACTGAAAGGTTTGGCAAGGGCTTCACATAACAAATCATATTATACACCATGCAAACTAGAAGGCATCTACTCAACAATACATGGCATTAGATGCCAAATGACCAGTTGATCTGGTTCACAAAAAAAAATCATTCCCAATAAGGGGGATTTTTGCTAGCCAAGAATTGTGGGAACTCTTGCTGTTAGGTGACCCACAGTACGGCTGGTAGCTGCTGTAGCCTCTGTGGTTTCCCAACTCTATCTTCACATCATTGCAGAAAACCCTCACCCAGCTCCTGACGCACAGTGAGGGCTGTCTTCCACAGAGGGCTTATTTTCATAGAAACTGGAACTGGTTAGTTAAAAAAATAAGTAAGTGACAGAATAACATTAGAGGGTCAGACTTAAGCCGACAAACAAGAAACAACACATGAGAGGAAAGCTGGACTTAAATGCCTGTGTCACCAAAGCCAGATATACCATAGGGGGTTACATGTAACTACCACCCACTGCTTTGATATGCCAAGACCCCCCGCAATATCTCCACAAAACGGCATGAGCGTTAAATTATTATGCATTTACTTAACACCTTTCAGAGAAAAATAAAATGCAAAAATAAAATAAAATAAAAATCAACAACCAAGAGTTTGAACTTTAGTCCGCAAACTTTTCTCCACGTAAGTAATTGTTCTTTGGGTGGCTGCCCTGCACCCAAACAGGCAATTCATACAAAGGTACTGGATATAAGGGTATGATACTTTTTTGCCACTCTGATGATGCTGGGGCAAAGGTGTGGAGAGACTGTACTGGGGGAAAAGGAGAAACTGTCACCTGCATGCTCCAAAATATGCTCTCCAGGATAGAGGAGTGTGATCCAGTGCCCCTGAAAATCAGTCTGCATCTGTATTACTACCCTGGGCTAGGTTTGTATTGTTTTGCACTGTTTATCACACACTGGGAAAAGGGACCGTAACTCTGCTCAGAATAGCACACAAAATTTGCCAGCCAAGCTAATTATGCATAATATGCTAAATAAGCTACTCTTTAAAAGCAGCATTCCTGAAGTTAACTAAGAGTCCTTGGAAAAGAGAAAAAGAAAGGACTAGCTGGGAAAGCGCAGGATTAATCCTGCACATGCATCTTCCTTTGAAGTCAATGGGAGCTCTGCCTGAGTAACAAGTGTGGTCCTAACCCCATCCACTGGCAATGAAAGGTAAACCGCAGAAGCCATCAATAGCAGACACCTATTAGATGACCTTAGCCATCCCCCTGCAAAAGGCCCTTCTCCAATATACATTTGTGAGTACTTTATCAAGGGTAGTTTTAAGCTAAAAGCCATTGTGAGATGCAGGAATTTCTCTGGCAACTTGGAGAACTCCATTTATGGCCGTGTCAGGCACGGAACAGGGAGCTGCACTGGTGCGCACCGATCAGCATTAGGGCATGTGCTAACAGGACAGAAAGAAGTGGAGATTTCTAGACCGAAATCCCAGCATCTACAAAGTACCAAGTCATCTGCTGATAAATCACTGCTCTCCACTGAAAGCTGGGGTCTTGTACGCTGGGTTAGAGGGCACAGTAAAGAATAGCAAAAAAACAACAGAAGTTTGCTTTTCTTGATAACCCCTGCCTGGAGCAAACCAGAGGAAATTGTCCCCATAGGGACTCAACTACTAAATCTCTCTATATGAATTTGAAATGCTTCTGGGAGTGCTTAAACACAGATGACTTTAAACAATAATGGAGCTCTGGAATGAAAAAAGGAGGGGGGGAAAAAAACAAAACAAAACAAAACCAAACAGCAAAAAAACAAACCAAATTCTGGACTGATATATGTTTGAGAGGGATACTGAGATCCGTTTAGCCTAAGTTCTGATAAGTGCCTTTAGGGAACAAAAAAACTATCTGAACTTCAGATTTAAACTGCAGGGGATTTTGTGTATAAATTGCTATGTATTAGTCTTTGTTGTGTGGTAAGGACATTTCATTAACAGGATGAAAGATACTTCTATGCGTATACAGCCCAATTTAATACACCCCACTGATGAATACTCCCCATTTATTGAAGAAGTTAATACATGCTGTATAAATCAATAGTTCCTAAGTCTCTGAAAGCAACGCACGACTTGCACAAGATGAAACATTGTATTGTTGAGCACACAACGAAAAAACAACCTTTAAATAGGAAGAGTTTGTTACTGCAATTTCTGTTTGCAAATTCATAGCTTGTTTGGCTTTGGTAATAAAAACATGGCATCAACACAAAGCCAGAGAAAAACATGCCAGAGAGGCCAGAGAATTTGTCCTTACCGGGATAACGCCGGTTTACTAAAAGCAGGTCTGCAAAAAAAGCCACCCAGGCCGAAAGCAAGCTAGCATGCCATTGCAGCGTTGCAACCTCAGAGGAAGGCTGGTGGGAGACCCCACTCCGATGCAGGTGGGAGACACCCCCAGCTGGGCAGCCCAGGGCAGGGGGATGCTCCTGCCCCAGCACAGCCTGAAACTCAGGTGGCTGCCGGCACAGCTCCCATAGCCACAGCCGGGGAGGGACCCTCTTCCCTGACCCAGGCAACCTTGTCAGTGTACTTAAAGCCTCCAGTCCTGCTTGTGAGGCAGGGACGTGCTGCTGCCCACCAGGCACCCCTCAACCACCCGTAACCAGGAGCGTGGCAGGGGAGGGACAACTCATCAGGCACTTGTGCCCCGGATCCCCAGAGCCCCCTCCCCTTCCTCCACTACCAGCAGCTGAGGAGGAATGAGAGCTCACCATTCACCTTAAAACCTATTAATCAACAGACACTGAAAACAAATGGAGCTAGAGCTCCGCCTGTCTTTTTTTGCCATATCCTCCTCTTCCCCATTGCTTTCCCTTTCTGCTGAAGAAAGATGGGCCCTGAAAGTGCCTTTATGAGCCTAATACAATAAAACAAAAGCAGCACAGAAGAGGGTTTGTCAGGCTTTTCCCCTCCTCCAGGACGGATGCAGAAGGTCGACAGTGGTCTTGAATGAGCAGGCCCTCCTGGAGTTGCTCCCTGGGCTTCGTAAAGGGTACCATTCAATACTAGTTCACATTAAAAAAATAAGTTTATAACTTGTCTCCCTGTATTTTCCAGACGGTGCTATCGCAGTTATGCTGACTATGGCCAGTGAAATGCTAACAGATGTTCCTGAGCTGTTCTGCAGCTCCAAAGATGCTCGTAAGAGGAGTTGCTTTTTTTCTAAAGGCTGGTTTCTCCTTGGATCTGCCTAGAAATGACACACCACTCCCCAACCCACAAAGCTAAATTGCAAGAAAAGGCAAATCCCAAAATATTGCTGCAAATATTCTTGCATTTCCAGCCAGGGTCACCAACACCCAAAGCAGAGCACCCATCAGTAAGCACTACTCCAGCCCCCAGGATCACCCACATCAGCAGCTGCTCCAGATGGCACCCCAAACTCCAACAAGGAAACTGCAAACCATTCAGGTTGACTGGAAAGCTAAAGCCAACCAAACGCACCAGCTCTACGTAACTCAGTTCTCATCCCCTTTCCCAAGCATAAAAATTCAATGCCAGCGATGAAGCATTTCCTGAAAAAAAATCTAAGATTTAATTTTACCCGCCTCCGTTTAGCTAGTGGAGTCACAGTTTATTTTTTTAAGGATGCTTTCACACCTGACTAAGCATTCTTTCCTGAAAACTACTTCCCCTTGCTCCATTATGGCTGACGCAGTGGCCTGAGCCCTTTCGCAGTTTAATGTAGCTGATTTCTGCCTAAGGTCCTGCCCTAAGCTAACTGCCCATTGTAGCACGGGACAAGGCCTCCATTGATAATCACAACTCGCCCTGCTAAAAAAAGGCTCATTTTCTGCTTTCACACAAATGATGACAGGAGCACTGACAACCATGTGCTGGGACAATACCCCCCCTAGACAGAGCTTGAAAAAAAAAAACCCAACCCCCCACTGCCCTTCCCTTAATAAATGGGGGAAAAAAAAGGCAGGGACAGATACACATACACTTTTACATCCTTCTGGTTCTTCCCCCCCCTCCCTGACCACTTCCCAGGCCAGCGAGCGCCTACCTGCTCCTGCAAGAACTGCCTGCTTTCCAAAAAAAAACCCATGCTCTATTAGCAATCTCTCAGACAAAACAACAAAATCAGCTTCCTGGCTCTAAGTGTCCATCAATTCATTCCAGAAAAGAAGTTTCCTTTTTTTTTTTTTCCCTCCCCCTCCTTGTAACTATGATGAAGTGCCCCCTGAGTACTGCAGCACGAAGCCACCATGCTTGACATTTTCGGCATCCTTCCTGTAAGGGAGCAAAGGTACTGAGGGGAGGGGGTGGGGAAGCGAGGATTTAAGATGTTCAGGAAATTTCCACTTAATTTCGCCAAAAGGCAATTATGTGAAATGATCTGGTGACAATTAGCATACGCCAAATCCTCCAGCGTCAAAGGGAAAGAACTGGGGTTTAGCTATCCAATTACTGCCTGTTAGTTCTTATGCAGGAGAATTAAAAACAGTAGTAAACCATTATTATTAAGCGTGCTCACACTTTGCTTTCAAAGTTGTTCTAGACTCTTATCTTACTGCTATGGTATTCAGGATGGCTTTTTGATGTTTTTTTTTCAGTGAAAAAAACCCAAGAAACTCAGGGTTTTAAATATAAGTTTAAGTGCTGCATTCTTGGATCATGTGGTGTTACTCTAATGTCAGGTCAGACCCAGGTAAGCACCTGCTATACAGCTGTATATTTTGAGATCCTTCGGCAACACATGGAATTACATTTACACCAGTTAGACTTCACCTCACTCATTCTCTTAATGCTTGATTGATAAAGAGAAAGCACTCTGCTGCATCGCTCTGCCTGCTCTGGGCATACAAACTTGGACACCAGAGCTACCTCAGCCCATAGCCCACAACTGTGGCCTGCAGGTATCCAGCCAAGCCTTACAGGGTACCACAAAATTGGAGATGATTTGATCAACAGGTGTATATCCCCGTATGAGGAGGGCAAGGTAGTGCTCAAACTCTTCAAGTTTCAGGTATCAAGGTGCCCAGCTCTATTTCTTCCATTACAAAAGGAGAGGCACAGTTTCTTCCCCAACCTGACAAACAGACACTGCTTTCTTTGCGTACTTTAGTTAATTACTTGACAGACATTATCTCTGTAGAGCAGACAAGCTTTCATCCACGTCTAACAATGCAAAAAGCGGAAAGACTTGAAACCGAATAACACCGTTTTCTTAAGCAGCACCAGTACAAGGTGTGCTGGATACAGCAAGCAGAGACCAGGGAAACCTAAGCACATTTCTTCAGGAAACGGTCCTGAACATAAAGGGCATGGAGAGGGGAGAGCAATAACCTAAGCACAAAAATTCAGAAAAGATGGGAAGACGGGAGAAATGACTATAAGCAAAAGGATACTTATAATTGCGCTGAGAGACCTTATTCGTTACATGCTTTGTATGAATACCTAGTAATGCAATTTCACTTACTCCCTTAGCAGTCTCTAAAATGTCACATTATAAACAGCTTTAATTCTTGCATGTAAATCGCTTATTTCAGCACTGGACAGACATATATCATAGAGGAAACTGCTCCACTGATTTTGTTAGGGTATCTCTGACTTCTGTTTACAGTAAGAACTTGAATGTGAGGCTGTTAAAAAACTGCAAGAAATGAAAAAAATAATAATAATAGCACGCATGCCTATATCCACTTGTATTTGGCAATTGCAGTAATAACAGCATTATTAAAAAACTAACATGCATAAACATGTCCTAAGATACAATGCCAAGTTTTCAGTACAGTTTTTTTTAAATGCAGTATTCACAAATCATAGCAGACTGTGCTCAATACCGATACACAATATATGTAGCAAATGTATATTAAATAGCTTAACAAATAACAAACCTCTAAAAAACGTTTTCATTTTTGAATGTGCTAAAACCATTACATGCTGCCACAAAACAATTAAGCGATGAAACTATGTAAGCCCAGATCAATTATTTCTTGAATAAATTCAACAAAGTTTCCCTAAAAATGTGATGTTAAATGCACATCAGAACCAAAGCACCTTTCAAATATTTTGGAAGCAAAGAAACAGACACATTTATACAGCACTGTCAGGCCTTTCACCCCAAGTCACAATAAAAAGAATTCCTCTAAAGGTAAAATGCTTATGAGATCTCATCACCAGCCATGTAAAACCTGCATATGCAACAACATGCAGTGAATGAAGAAACATTTAAATAACTGTCCTTTTAGATTAATTCATTTTAGATGAATTCTACAGAATTTTATCCCTTATTTTATACAAGAAAAGGCAAGTAAATCAACTAAGCTACTCTAGCAAAGGTACCATACAGAATACTGATGTGATAGAAATCCTCCTCCTGGACCGAGTGAGTGGAAGCAAGCCTGGCAGAGTTAGAAAAGAGAACAGCAGAAAACTCAAGACTCCCACAAAACCTCTGGCAAAAATGCAATGCTTTCTAAAATTCTTAAATACGTATAAATTTTCTGTGTATAATTACGGGCAATGTACAGAATGGGCTGAGGGGTAGATTTACTCTCTGTAACATATATTAATAGAAGAAAGTCTCATGGACTTCTGGTAACAAACATTGAGCCACTGTGTCAAAACATGTTATCTCACATTTATCAACATTCCATATTATTTTTCATATTCCTTTATCACTGAGTGAAATAATTTTTATGTAGTGTCCCTAAGATTTCCATCATTCACATCACGGCTGAGCTTTCTGAAGAATTCAGAAAATTTAACTGAGTGTCAAACACACACAGGATCAAAAGCATCCAATTAGAAACTACTACATAGTATTTTTAATAATTTCCCCCCCAAAAAGAAAAAAAATCGTTTTGTGTATGACCAGAATTAAACCATTCCATCTCCAAACCCCCTTAAACTGTAATGTATGTGCCCTGCTACAAACCAACTTCTTTCTCCTTAAAAAAAATAAAACCAAACATTTTTACCTTCATGGTTTCAGAGTTAAGGAAATATCGTACTGAACTGAAGAAAGCTTTGAAGTGGCCCCCTCCACCCCAAAGGAGAAAAAGAAAAGAAAAGCTAGTGATGTCATGGTCACTGTGTGAATGTATGACTGCGGATGTAACACACAGCTAATACACGCGCACACACTTCTCCCTCGCTGGTAACCATTGTTCAGCATCCAGAAATCAGCCCCTCAAACCTGCTGTACACCAGGCTCTGAAACACCGCCCCCCCCAAACACACCCGATCCCACCAAGAAAAAATTTCTTCCCCCCCCGCCTTCCGCAAACCAAACCCCAAAATCAGGCGGAGGGAAGGGCAAAGAGGAGGAGTGCAACAACTCTGCCCCGCTGCACCACTGTGTCGCGACAAAACAGCACTCTGCCGCTCGCTCCTGCCACTGCTGTAAAATTAAAGTGGCATCGAAAAGTCACGCTTCCCCCTACTAAAAAAGACTGTTACCATAAAATAAATAAACAAAAACAACATTGCTAACAAAGGTCACAGCTGGAGATGCTTGCTTGCTGTCTATGCTCCCCCCCCCCTTTTTTTTTCCACACAGGAGGAAAGAAAAGGAGAGGGAGAGAGGGGGAGAGGGAGAGAAGAGTCACATCAGAAGTTCAATGGTCAAGACGGAAAGCGCGTACACAGAAAGTGCTACTCACCCAGCAATTCAAATTGAGATGCCAGCAGCCGAACTGCTGGAAGAGAGAGAACCCAGAGGCAAGCGCTCCTCCTTTACCACTCAAATCTTCCATTCCCACTAAAATTGCATCCCTCGGGTACATAACAGCTTTGTCTTTCCTTCTCTTAACCTCAAAAACTTTTTTCTTTACTGTCTAGATGCCAGTTGTACAGGCTTTGTATTATTTTCCTCGCAGCTTTTCTCTCTCTTTTTCTTTCCCCGCTCCCCCCCCCTCCACTTAAAGTACTAGAAAAGCTGTCTTAAAAGATCAAGATGTCTCCAGCTTTTTGGCCTGGTGTTTTCTGAATGCTCAAAATCCACTGTCATGTTGGCTGTGAGAAGTGTCTTATTTCTAAATTGTCGGCTGCGGTTATCAAAATTTAGAGAAGCCTCCTGTCTTTTCTGATATAGCACTTTACCATCATCCTTCCAGAGAGTGGGGAAAGGACTTCCTCCCCCCCCCCCCCCCCCCCCCATGCAGGTATATGTCTGCTTAGAAGAGCTAAAAAGCAGTTACCTTGGAAATCAATGACAATGCTACTACAACCCAGGTTGCACAGGTATTACTAAGTGCAGCGAGGAAACGCCGGCCGGCCGTGAGGGAGCATGACCAGTTAAGTGTAGCAAGCAGTCACTTTATCTGCAAGATTGTCAAATCCCTCAAAACAAATTTCTTAGGGGGAGAGCTGTAAGGAAAGTGTATTTTCTTGTCACTGTAACACCGAGGTGACATTTGGCAGACCTTCACCATTAGCTCTGGTCTTCCCCCAACCCCACCCCCCCTTTTCCTTTAGTATTTAATACTTCTGTAAACCACTGACTCCACTGTAAAAGCAATGCAAGAGGAGCTGCGAGACCATTAACGTTACGGTGCCCTGGCTATCGTAGTTTCCTAAGCTGCTCCTAAGTGAGAATAAACAGGGGTACCCTGAGAGCATCGCTGAACTGAGCAAGGGTGAAGCCTTCTCCCCTGCGCCTCGCTCTTGCCTACGCGCATTGCAAGACACCAGCTTCCTCCATCTGAGCTGGGTACGGAGGGCAAACCGCT